>NC_140580.1:778903461-780159294 GCF_964204655.1 Triturus cristatus
GTGAATGCCCCTCTTCCTGTAAATATTCTTAAAACCCTGGGGGATGGGGCCCCCAGAGCCGAAAACATCCTGGGGAGGTGGCCCCTCCCCCCCCCCCCCCCCAAAAAAATAAGCATGCGTCATCACCCTGGTCCCTGGCCCACCCCGAGGAGGTTTTAAAAAAAGAAGCATGGCCTTCTTTTTTTTTTCTTTTGCTTCAGGTTCGCAGATCCTCTGAATTTCCAGCATTTTTTGTTTACGCTTTTGGGCCCCCGGCAGGGAACCCGGCCACCAGGGTTATAGGGTAAGGGCTCCTTATTCATTTTTTTATTATTTTTTTTTAATTTTTATTTGTATACATCTTTTTTTTTTCCCCTAGGATTCTGGACTGAGTCATGCGTCCTAAGATGGCTGTAGCCACTTCCGGGTTGAGGTGGTGGCAGTCAGACGGTCTCAATATGAGATCTATCAGCTTCAGTGTGATATATGCAAATTTTTGTTTTTACCTTAATTTCTCCAAAACTACTTAAGGGATTTACACAAAAAAACACTCTTTCTGGACAAAGTTCTAGCTTTCTGCCAAATTTGACGTCAATCCGTTAAGCGGTTTGGGCTGTAGCAATGTCTAAAGTTCCTTTAGACAGAGGGTGCTGGAGAGCCCACAGCAAGATGACCACACTCTAGTGCAGCTCTGCCGGCCGTGAGCCAATAATCCCTTCAAAATACTTCAATCTGGCTACATAGAAAAGACCATTGCTGAGAGAGGGGCTGTTGAGGCGCTTTAGATGGTTTTGCTGGTGAAAGTTATAACGAGACCCTGAAGATGGCAAGCCTCTGAGACGGAGGGCCAAGATGAGAGCCCACGAGAATCAAAATGGTGGACACTGCGAACGAACATCTGAGCCTGTGTGGGTGGTTCGAGCTCCAGAAACTGCACAGTGCCAACAGGGAACCAACTAGACACCAGCTGGCTCTGGGGGCTCCTGAACCAGAGGCTGAGCTCCCGTGAACTGATGGAGCCCTTGTGGTTGCCCCGATAAGAGGAGGTAGCTGGGACGCGCGGCACAGTCTAGTTCGGCCCCAACGAGAGAAATACGCACACTTGCTGTTGACTCTAGGCGGACCGTGAGCTTTGTTACATGTTACGTCAACAAATGGCGAGGGCATATGGTAAGGGAGGTAGACCGTGGGGTAATTTAGCCACTAAGTTTCCTCCAAACAGAGGACCACAGAGCATAGTGAAAATCACAGTCTGGGAGATGACCACTATGACACTTCAGGAATATTGGGAACCTTTTTTGACTTCTATGGGTCTCTTTATGCCTCCTGCAAGACAGTTGTGGCAACAGAGATGGCTCCATTTCTCGATGATATTGCCCTTGCATGGCTTTCGATAGGGCAAAGAATACCTGTCGCAATTCATAGAGACTGAGGACATGCGCGAAGCTATACGGTCCCAGACTGGCTAACCAGTATATCATATAAAGCATATGCTGACTTGATCGCGCCTCACCTTAAAGCTATGCATGAGAAGGCCCATTCTAAGCAGACCCTTCCACCGACACTCCGGGAGGCCCTGATAATAGCACTCCTGAAACAAGACAAACAGCCTGAGAGATGTGATTATACCATCCCCTCAGAGGCGTAGCTAGAGCTTGTGGCGCCCGGGGCTATACCTCAGATTGCCGCCCCGGGTGGGGGGGTGGGGGGGGTGGGGGGGTGGGAGGCACGGGGGGCTCTGGGGAAAAAGGACGGCGAGCACTTGAAAGAGGTCTGAGAGACACATAGTATCGCCGCTAATAGTTACCTCGATCGTGCAAGTTACATGCACATACATGACACGGTCCAAGGCAACACTGTTGAATACACCGGGGACTGGCAGTACAAAAGAAAACACACGGACAGCATGATCTATCTGGGGACTCAGAAAAACCGCATGTGACATCCATCAGAGAGCTGCGTCAACAATTACCTGGTAATCCCCTCAGCACAATGCAAACCAGCACATACATGACACTGTTCAGGGCTCCATCGTCTACAGCTGACATTAAATGACCATGCATCATGGTCCCCCCATTAAAGCAGTGGGGACCTGCACAAACGTGATGTGCTCTGGGGACCCGAAACCAACTTAACAGTGTCGAAGCCTGTGATTCTGGTGGAAATACAGAGATTCGGCGCAACGTTAAGGGTTAACCATCACAAATGTAATTCGGAAATTAATTACAATAAAAGAAAGCAAACAATGCAATGGAATATTGAAAGATGCTACCTGAGAATCAAGCCCTGGGGATTAATGTTTGATAGGAGGTGAAGCATGTTCTACCACAGTGATGTGGGCCAAGAATGGTCAATGTTTCGAAATAAAGAAATGTGCAGGGCAAATAAATAGATACAAGACAAAGATGACATGAAGCACGTTAAGTGTGATTGTCAGCTGCTAAAATACAAGTGAAATACATTTAGATTAAAGGAAGTAGATGTACATAGGTGAGTCTTGAGCAAACCAGGTAGGCTGCATTATGCTAAACTTACATGAGATGCTGTTAGGTGTGTCTATTTAAATATATTTTGCAAACTAATACCACACATTATGGCTAAATTAAAGAAGACAATAACAATCAAACTGAAAATTAAGGGATGTAAAGCCAGGGAATCGAACCCTGGATGTGCATGAGATAATCATTGAGATTATGGGATGGGCTGTATTGTGCTACACTACTGTGACACCCTGTTAGATGTGCCCATTAAAATCTATTACCAACATAAGTTAAAATAATTTGAGTAAGCTACATCTGAATTATACATTAGAGAAGAAAATTGTGCAATCTACATGACTTATATGGGGGTACTGCCAAAGAGATTCAACCCTTGATGTGCATGGACAAGTCACAGATGATACACAGTAAGAAGAGTTCTACTGTACATTGTTGTTTTGAGTAGTTCCAACGTCAGTTGATAAAGAGCAGCCTCAAAGTACATAGCTGCCAAGCTTTCAGATTGCTATGTGATATTTTCATAATTTTATTGTAATTATGAGGCCGCCGCCGCAGACATTTGCACCAGTTTTAGTCTTCTTAGAGTTTGTCACTGCTCAAATGGGTGTAATTACTGATATATATATATATATATATATATATATATGTTTCCCTCGTCTTCATTGCTTGAGTTTTTCTCGCAAAAAGTGTCACTCATAGCCGTTGAAATGTCACTCATAATTACAATTTAATTATGAAAATGTCACATATAGCAATTTGAAACCTTGGCAGCTATGCTCATAGTCGTTGAAATGTCAATCATAATTACACTGAAGAATCTGAAGTTATGAGTAAATGTCACATTTGAAAGCTTGGCAGCTATGCTGCCACTCGGCCACTCACTAAATATCCCCTCTGAAAACATTTAGCTCCTACCTCACTCAGGCTCCAGCAGCACTCCACAGTGGTGGCAGCCAGAGCCAGGGTTTCTATGGCAGGGGTTGGTTCACTTCTGCTGCAGCAGCCAGCAAATCGCCCAGCACTGCCACTGCAAGGGAAGAGAGGTGGGGACGGACGACACGAAAGAACCTGGGAGGGCAATGCACAGCAAGACACTCCTGACGGGGAGGGGACCTCATGGAAGAGGACACGATGCAGGAAGAAAAGAGAACGTGCAATAACATGGACAGGCTTGCGTCAAAGAGCAGCGGGAGATAATGAAGCAGTAGAGGCAGGCAAATTGGTAGAGGGACTGTGGATGCACATACTTAAGGGGACGACCAACAGGTGGGAGAGGAATAGAATGCGGAGGGCCATAGTGAGGGAGAGGGGCCAGGGAGTGATGAAGAGGATGAGGAGGGTGTGAGGGAGGGAGGCCAGGGAGTGATGAAGAGAATGAGGATGGCCGGTGTGAGGGAGAGAGGCCATAGAGTGGAAGAGAATGAGGAGGGCCAGTGTGAGGGAGAGAGGCCAGGGAGTTATGAAAAGAATGAAGAAGGCCGGTGTGAGGGAGAGAGACCAGGGAGTGATGAAAAGAATGAGGAGGGCCGGTGTGAGGGAGAGAGGCCAGGGAGTTATGAAAAGAATGAAGAAGGCCAGTGTGAGGGAGAGATGCCAGGGAGTGATGAAAAGAATGAGGAGGGTGTGAGGAAGAGAGGCCAGGGAGTGAGGAAGATTAGGAAGAGAGGTCAGGGAGTGAGGAAGAAGAGGAAGAGTGGCGGCGGTGTGCATGACATGTTTACAAAAGAAAAACAATTTAGTGCCATAAGGCGACTCAGTTCTTGGTTGTGAGCACTAAAGCTTTTCTAACAAAACACAAGGTAGCATAGGACACCGTAAGCATAGCACAGGTTGGGGAAGAAAGGCATCCCAAGAGCAGGGGGGTGCGTACAGTAGAGAGAAATGTCTGCACCCTGTGCTTCTGTGTGCCCCCCGTGACCCACCGCAGGATGTCTCGGGTTTCCAGAAAACGGCATTAGCCACTCGGGAAACTGGCGAGAGGGCTTCATTTTCCTAATGGGCTGGAAGTGCAGCCAATGGTGGAGAGCTGAGAGCCACCTGTGGGCTGAGCCTGTAACCGATACCCCCAAGTCTACCCAGGGCATGGGAAGGGAACCAGGAGTCGCTGCCTGAGAGAGACACAAGCTGGGAGGCAGCGCTTCCGCCAGGGCAGGGCTGCTGAGCCTGTGAGTGACAGCCCTCCTCAGCGACTGAGCCAAGTCTTGCTGTTGGTTCCCTTACTCACGATCATGGCGTGCCCACTTCTGATGCCCCACCCGAGGCCAGGCGGCTCCTGGGGTCTGCTTTTGGGGCAGAGCGTTGAAGCTGGTTTGCGCACTTACTGGCTGAGGCTATTGGCTATACCTCCTGCAGTGCATTGCACTTGCTCTGTTTGTGCGGCCGTCAACGAAGGGCCTTGTCCTAGAAAAATATAAGTATCCTCGCTCAAGAGGCATGTGAGGCCCTCCTCCTTATACAACAGCCTTTTGAAGACTTCTTTGGCTAAGGAAGGCACGCTCGAGCAAAGGGTATTAGGGCATCATTTCAAACAAGAGGTGACGACCCTGATAAAGAGTAGGTTTGATGTTTTAAGAGACTTTGAGGGCCTCTACCCTAGAGGCTTCGGAGTCAGCCACCCCTCTGAAAACGTTTAGCTCTCCTCTTGCCTCACTCCAGGGTCTCTATGGCAATCATAGGTTAGTTCACTTGCTGCAGCAGCCACGAGGAAAAAAGTCAAAATTGTAGGATACAACAACTGAGACTTTTTTTTTAATAGATTTTTCTATTTTTTATTTCAAGAGATTGTTAGTTGAATTGGTTGTAGCAATCAAACAACTAGAACTTACATAACCGCCTCAAAGTCATTTTATCAGGCTATCAAATGATAGAAGAATGGTCTTAGGTACAAAAGCCACTTCCACAGACCGAAGGCAGGCAAAACAAGCATTTACAATGCAATGGTCTCGGCAACATTATAGGTAGAGCTATTGGTATTGCTCATTATTTTTTTATCATTATTGTATCCCTAAATAAATGGCATTGGCATTTCTATTGGAATTAGTTTTTTTTTGCATATGTGATACCTATTGCATTAGCAGAGAGAGAGTGAGGTATTGAGATAGAGAGAGAGAGTGAGGTATTGAAATAGAGAGTGAGGTAGTGAGAGAGAGTGAGGTAGATAGAGAGTTAGGGAGAGAGAGTGACGTAGTGAGAGAGCCAACCCCACACACATACAGAACCACCCACACAGAGCCACACACATACAAAGTGTATCCCCCAGACATACATACAGAGCCACACAGATCCACCTGGCGCCGCCCGCGAGAGCTGTGCCATCCCCCGGTGAGTCACCAGGACTCTGTGTTGCTACCGCCGGGACAAAAACACTGGTGGTTTACAATGCAATGGTCTCGGCATTATAGGGTCGGCACGCAATATATAGTTGTTTTTTTAATTTATAGATTGTCTGAACCTCTACTCAAGGACCTCGGGGAACTCCCGAACATCTCAACCTGAAAGAAATACGCCCCACCGAATTTGCGGAGCTTCTTTCATCATGTGCATATTGGCATATGTAGGTTTTTTGCACGGTTAAAATACTTATTTCAACATAATTGAGTAACCAATAAGACTACAATTCCCGCCAACCTGCACGAAAGTCATTGCCTCCCTCGTATAGGACGCCGGGGGATGTAGTTTTATGTTGTCTAGGGTATCATGAACACCAACGACAACGGGCTGCATACTGAACTACTATCCCAGTAAGCCTGTGAACACACGTTTCCTTGCGTTGCATCAGCTGTCACTGCATGTTCTTTTTCGGAACCGGTGAAGTCAGAAAGGGAGAGAGAGTTGATCATGAAGCAGACTGTGTGCTCCGCGGGATCCCCGCACTGCCTGATAGTGCTAGCCGCTGCTGAGCGGTGCCGGACTACGGTGGAAGTACACTGGGCATTGACAATCTAGGAGCCCTGATTGTTCGCTCATAAAACAAACAAGTGAAAACGTTTTGTTTTGAGCAAGATTTTTTTTTTTTAATTATAGTTTTCATCAGGTTTGAGAGCCATCATGTCTCACTGCATGTTAATTTCATGTGGTGTATGTAAAGGAGGAGAATGAGTTAGTTATTCTAAAAACAAGGACATCACTAGTTCAGGGGCATTGTGCCATGTCGGGATTTGGGGGCCAGTTTGGACGATTCTGAGCCTATCCCTGCAGAGGAGAGGAGGTGGCACGGGGAGGGCAGAAGGCACGAGTCGAGCCTCTCTGGCGCCGGGGCGGACCTCCTCACTACGCGCACACTAGCGCCGAGTTTGAGAAAGAAGCAGCGGACGCCGGAACTCCTCACTCATGGAAGGTGGTGGGGGAGGAATGGGCGAGCATACACCCCTCGGTGGACGGATTTGACTCGAGGTGTGGCGGTACTGACTTCACCTGGTGTGGAGCGACTGGCCTCACCTGGGAGGGGAGCTAAAACAAGGCACTGCCCTCGTGATGGGAATGGCCACTGTGGCATGTGCACACCCAGTTTTAGAAAACACTCTCCAATTCCAGCATATTTCAGAACAGTGGTGCAGCAGGTAGCACGGGTGGCAAGGCGCATGGATCACGAAAACATTAAACTAATTTGGACTACCCAGTGCAAGGAGGATGAAACCAGCGTCAGGGCTCTGGTGCGCAGGAGCGGAGAGAGAAGGGGAGGGAGGAAAGGGTAGAGCTGGGATCACACGGGAGAAAGAAACGCAGCGGCGCAGTTTCTCTCTCTTAATCCTCCCCCTTGGCGGCAGCCCCCTCTCCCCACATCCCCCAAGGCTCTCAAGGGGTTCACTTCAGTGACCAAAGCTACGAGTTATTTTTAGTTACCTTATTTCTCCTCTTGCCTTTTTCCTTCGCTTTAACTCGCAATTCGTGTGGAGATTTTTTTGTTATTCAAGGAGGATGAAACCAGCGTCAGGGCTCTGGTGCGCAGGAGCGGAGAGAGAAGGGGAGGGAGGAACGGGTAGAGCTGGGATCACATGGGGGAAAGAAACGCAGCGGCGGTTTTCAGATTCGGGGGCGGATGAAACCAGCGTCAGGGCTCTGGTGCGCAGGAGCGGAGAGAGAAGGGGAGGGAGGAAAGGGTAGAGCTGGGATCACATGGGGGAAAGAAACGCAGCGGCGGTTTTCAGATTCGGGGGCGTGGCTAAAAAGTGGAAAGAACACCAAAAAACACACCCCCGAATCTGAAAAAGACGGAGCCTATTTGGAGGGACGGCTCTCTCCTCCAATGGCTGGCCTCCGTTTAGGAAGCCAGCCAATGGAGGAGAGGCAAAAAGAGAGGCGGGCTAAGGAGCCACTCTAGGAAACATTAAATCTCGACTTCCGGTTCTGCCTTCGGCAGACCGGTAGTCCTCGACCTAAAAAACAAGCCAACCCAGGTTGCCATGGTAGTCAGGGAAATGGAAGATTTAGAATGCTACTATACTAATACGGATGTCAATGTGAATCTGCGCCACCTCGACGCTACATACACTAGCAGTTAAAGCAAGCTAGACTTGGTTCAGCCAGGTAGCCAACATCATCAACTTCACTCGACTGTTTCGGGCACCAAGATGCACCAAACTGCCCCCCACAAGCCGCGCCAGGGCCGCCAGCTGGGGAACACTGTGTCCCCAAATAAATTATAAAGGCCGCAGCGGCCGCAACGAGCCGCCAGTGCCATGCGTCCGCCCCCAAAATAGTGCCGCCTGGGGCGGACCGCCCCCACCGCCCCCCCCTAGCTACGCCACTGCATCCCCTCTCACTTATCAACACCGATGCTAAGATCCTAGCGAAGATTTTAGCTAAAAGGCTCTAGACTCTACTGCCAAATGTAATCCTATCAGACCAGTCGGGCTTGATCCCAACACGCTCCACCGCACACAATTTGCACACTACATTTGCACTTCAACATCAACTGAATCCAGAGCTGGAGCTGCGGCAGTACTTTTTGATGGCGCCAAAGTCTTCGACTGCATAGAATGGAGCTACATGCTCACTATTCTAGGGTGCATGGGAATACCAGACTATTTTACACAATGGGTGAGACTGCTGTACACGTACCCGGTGGCGAGAGTCCACATCAAAGGGCACATGTTGGCACAGCTGCATATACACTGGGGTACAAGACAGGGATGCCCCCTCTCACCAATCCTTTTTACAATGGCCCTAGAGCTGCTTTCCTGCGTGATCAGACAGCGACATGCGGGAGCAGCGCTCTGGTTTCGACAACTTCCCATTGGCATATTGCTATATGGAGATGATCTGGTCATCTATGTGCGACACCCCACACTGCATCTAGCACGAATTCCTAAGGAATATATCAGATTTGAGACATTCTGGCCTCGGCATAAACTGGGGAAAATTCATGGTACTCCCACTGACCATCTGCACAAAACTGCATAACTTCTAATACCCTCTGGAATGGAGCACCGACCCGGTGAAATATCTGGGGGTGTGAATACACAGGGGCCCTGAGGTTTTGCTATGCGAAAACTATAGCCCAGCAATAGCGCAGCTGGAGGATCAGCTAGAGAGATGGATCAAGATGCCACTCTCCCTAGCTGCCTAAAATGAAAATGATATTGCCACGATTCTGCTACTTATTTAGTAATATCACTATAGTGCTCCCGAAATGGTTCTTTAAAATACTCCGCACCCACTGATAAAGCTAGCATGGCTAGGTAAGCACACTAGAATAGAATGGGATACAATGACCCTGCCATAAACGTAGGAAGGCTTCAATGCACCTGACCTCTATCTATATTACCTATGTACCCAAGCACAATTTGCACACTACTGGTTTCAACCTCCTGCCTACATTCCCCATTTAGCAGTCGAAGCAGAGGACGCCCATCCCGCTGTGAAACATTCTTTGACCCACACGCAAGGACATACCAAGCACAGAAATAAACATGATAAATTGAATAACAGTGGCATGGAACTCTCTGGGTGCTAGAGCCCGCTAACTTCCCTAGTGTGCCTCTGCTCTCTCACTAGGCCACCATCCAGCCCTATCCGTATTGCGTGAGGTGGGGATCCTCGCCCTTCTTAAACGAGTGGGCATTGCTACGCTGGTTGACATATACCCAGAGGGACATTTTTTAGACACCAATGATGTGATCTTTATAAACAACGAGACACCGTTATTTACATACTCTGCCTCAGTTCGGCTCTCAGGGCCCTATACCCATCTTTTCCGGGAGAGCCCCCCCACCATGAGCTCCGTGCAGACACAGATCACAAGCCCCACACGCAGAGATATAGTCACAAAACGTACACAATGCTACACAAGAAGATAGCCCGCCTCGTATGATCAAAGTGCTTGAGCGATGGAACAACACATTAGATTCACCCCCTGACAAAGGAAGACTGGAATTCTGCTGCATATTGACGGGGCTACTAACCCCTAACTGTAACCTACACATCATACACTTTAAGTACCTGCAGCAAATGTACAATACGCCTGCTAGACTAAATAGATATGGACTGAGGGGGGACACACGGTGTAAGCGATGCGAGATGAATGATGGAGATTTTCTGCACCTGGCATGCATCTGTGGCTTTATTCAGGAGTTTGGCAAAAGTGAAACATGATTTGTGCTCCATGACGACAGACTAAGTGGAGTGTTCTGTACAGATATGTTTACTGGGCCTGGTTGAAAAGCTGAAGCAACCAAAAATTTAAATTTGTTGAAGTGGCACTCTTGCTGGCTAAATGGAGGGTGGCCATACACTGGGGGAAACGTTCAATGCCCACAAGATGGCTGCTAGACATGATATAATCTAGAGACACCCTGAAGACATATGCAGAGGAGCTGGCAACTTAATCGCGTCCAAGAGATATATGGGCCCCTCTAACAGCCCACCTGCTAGAAAATCCTCATTCTCAGTAGATTGATGTTATGCCCTGATGACAATATGCACTGTATTGTGAATGAGGGGAAAAAATACTACATACAGTGGCAGTTATGAAAATGCTGATGGCATCTTGTTTTTGTACTGTTTTTTGAATGGGAAAGATGCGTTTTGAGGCGCCCTTCAATTTCTCTGCCTCACTTGCCGGATCAACCTGAAACATTCCATGTGGAAACTAGACAAAAAGTAGCACTTCATGGAGATTCATCAAACGGGGCCAGCGTTGTTAGTTAACTACACACAAAATACATGGAAACACGATCGTGATCGCTACTGGGTAATACATGTATGTTGCGTTCAGCTGGCTGCACCAGTGTGCTTCTGCTTCTGAGCTGCTTTGCATTGGCACTTGGGTCCGCGTACAGGGCTTCCTCCCCTCTCGGGCACTAAATCGGGAAACTGAAGCGTGTGCAGCACATGCAGGCTTCAGCCTCTAGCGTTCTTGCTTATACACCCCATGCTGTCCCATTTCTTCACAGGGTGGGGTGAGGTCATTGCGTTTCTAGACCAAATCCAACGACAAGATGGGAGAGGGTGTGGCAATAGACTGGTTTACAGGTAATATTGGCCACTGCAGGTATAAGCCTAACGCACCTAGGGATATGTGGATCGGTGACACTGTAGCGCATCAAACATAATGGGTGTATATGAGTGTGTCAGGCTCTGTAGGCCCTTGTTGGGACTTCACGAGCATTGGACAGACCTTCTAATGTAGGCACAGGCTGCATTATGCACTTGTGCCAACCATCAGATGTATTCCTCCTCAGGCTGCTGATCGACCCTTGAAGGTCAGCATTTTTTCTTAAAGTATCAGTATTGAATATTGGGCTAGTCCCCATTTGCCTAATTTAAAAATTGAAGGGTGGGGCAGAACACACGGGGGTGGGTGGATGCTTGACACCCATGTTTCTGAGCCGTTGCTGCCTAAGACCCCAGGACACTAAATGCAAACACTCCCTTGTCAAAGAACTACTCCGTAACCATTGACCAAGGTAGGACTCTTAAAGGAACACTTGACCAGTCCGACAGGCTGTACACAGTTTTCTTATGGTTTCTAAATTTGTTCCACTACACTGCTTCGAGTAATTTGTAGCAGGAAGCAGGATTTGGGCCAATAACCCCATAGCTGCTATTTAGGAAAGGTCTTCATTGTCCATCTTGTTTTATTTTTGCACAGTGCAGATTTAGACCTATGTTGCTCAAGCTTGTAGACTTTGCCCTATTGCTGCTTTTTTTTAAGTGACCCAATAAAAGGGAAAAATTCCCCTTCAATCCTCTTCTCCAAAAAATTAAAATATCTTAAACTCTAAAGGTAAAAAAATAACTCATTCAAGGTAGTTGTTTGTAGTAATGCATATGTTTTAGTCTTAAGTTTAATTGCATAGCTTTACAGTTTTAAATCCGTTTTTCTTATATTTTTTTAACAATATTTTTGACCTTTTTCATGACAATTAGGATGCTGGCTTTCAAGAAAGAATTGACTTTGAACTTCGAATCAGAGAAGGAATTTGTAAACTGCTTGCAGTGAGCACTCGGAAGGAGCAGGTGCGGAATGCCGTGAAGAACCTAATGACCTGCAATGCTCGCATTTTAGCCTACATGTCTGCATTGCAGAACCAAAGGCCGGATCAGATGGAGGCTCAGGTTGGGCGAAGGTCAGTGTGATGCATTTAACAATTATTGATGAAGCCAATGAGTTTGACTTTGGATGCCAGGGTTTTGGCATTGTCTATGCTTGATTTGTGTTGGCATGGTTTTTGAAAAAGGTGTTGGGGATTTATGAGAATGACAAGACAGAATAGTGAATGAAAACGTCTGGCTTAAAGACCCTATGTAAGTATAATATAATTACAAAGTGGCGGTCGCCACTGTGTAGTTATAAGTGAGTCAGAGTCTCAATAGGAAGAGTGTCATTTTTTTGTTGCTAATAACATCGGTGCACTTTGGCGAATCTTCATAAAATTTTCCCAAAAAACTTCACCCACCTTTCCTGGAAAGATTAGAGTTGAAACGTCCAGGGGGGCTGGAAAAAAGAGTGGGGTCCCCGGAACTCGTATGCCCCATGCATTTTCCATAGAAGACTTTAACAACGATACAGTTGAAATGGCTGAACAGAATTAAACCAGATTTGACAAGAAGCTCTAGCTTTACCCAAAAAGAGTGCTTTTTGTGATGCGTTAATTACTTTTTGTGAAATGAAGGTTAAAAAAAAATAGATTTCACGCAGTGGATCCTTCGTGGTGGATCTGCTAATCCGCAAAGTAAATTGAGAAGTCTGATTGGCTGACTGCAACTTCAACTGCAAGCTCCAGCTGCCGTCTTAGGACTTGGTCGTTGTGTCCTCAATAAATAAAGACAGTACAAGTGGGCAGGCTAGTGGTACATTGATCCCCTGGATGGGTTGGGAGTGTTGCAAAATCCCCCCCACCGTTTGAAAGCTAAAAGTACATTTTTTACCCCTTCAGCGGTCCGTGGATCCATCGCTCACTGCTGCCCCTGATGTTTTGCTTTGGATTTGCAGATCCAAAACAGTTTTTGTAAAAGAATAACACACCCTCAGACACTCTCACAACCCCACCCTTGCACACACTGACGCAACCTTCACACACACACGCACACAAACACACTCATTCAACGCTAAACAGACTCACGCACACCCACACAAACCTATCCAAACTCAGACACGCACTCACACAACCTCCCACACATACATACGCACCTACAACCCCCTCAGTAATAGACGCATACAACCCCACACACGCACTCCCCCACAACAGCACACAGCCACACAACCCTGCACAGCCACACAAGCCCACAGTAAAACACAGGCACACACACACACCGAACCCAACCCGGACACATGGCTCACATCTGTGCAATCCTACACTCCCACAGACACTCGCACAATCTCCCAGTTACATAGTCAAGCCCGCCCACTCACACAATGCCACGCTAACATCTACTCAACCTCAAAACCCTTCGCTCAACCCTACACTCGTACTGATGTAGACACCCACAAAACTTTACACACAACCTGGGGAGAGGAGTTGGCCTAACGGCTAGGGCACTTAACCTCGGACCTGGGGAACTGGGTTCGAGTCTCGGTAATGACGCTGATTCTGAGCAAATCACTTAATCTCCCCGTGCCTAACAAAAAATGAATGTGTGTCCTTGTGTAACGTAACTGGTGCTATGTAAAGCGCTCTGATACCCGGTTGGATTCGGGTCAAGTTCGCGCTATATAAAACTCTGCAAAAAAACAAAACCTGATGCACATACACGCTGTAGACCCACTGTACCTGATAGACACACTCGGACACACACCAACACAACTTCATACACTGGCACATGCACTCACAAACCCACCCATACACAGTGACCTACAGATTCATGCACAGACTGCCATACTGATATGCACACATCAATTGATAGAATTGTAATATTATCTTACTTTAGATTTTTTTTAAACCTTAGAAATACGCTGAAAAGAATCAAAGGGACATTATAGATAACATTAAAATGTCATTTAAAACATACCATTTTAAATTAACAAAACCACTGAAATTCACCAGTTATTGTTATCTCAAGTAACTATAACTTGCTGCTCACCCTGCATACCTCCAAAGCATTAAAAAAATTATTGTTGGTGCCCCTGTCCCTTTAAGGGCACAGTCCTCACCAAAACAGATTACTAAAAAGCCCTCGTAGGGCACTATGGGAACCTCCATGCTTGGAGCACTGAATAATCAAGGAATGGTGTTCATATTTTTTTATTTTATGGTTGCCCCAGTAAAGAACCGACAACATGAGCAAATGTTTCGAGACTATGGAAAGAGCCCCAAGGCCCCCCTCATCTCTGCTGGCTCCCTAGGAGCGCTGGAAAAGAACAGCAGTTTCCCAGGGCATTGGGTTCCCAGGACAGTGCATACCCCAGGGTATGTTGTCCTCAGTGCTGGAGAACAGCTTGGGGAGGTGGGCTCGATGGCCCCTCGCTTCAATGTAAAAGATGGCCTAGGGGGATGGGGTGCCCATGGCCTCTGAGGCTTTTTGGAGAGGGGCCGCATGCCCACTTCCGGGCACTCTGGGATCCTCAGGCCTGTTAAAAAAAAATAATAATAATAATACATAAATGTGTTTTGGCCCCAGGGGTGGTGGTCCCTCTGGGATTCCCGCTCCCCCTTACCAAGCACTGTCATGACGTTTCTCCACCTCCTCAATAACAGAAATGCTTTTTACTATGGAAATGTGGTCCTAACTAAAACAGAAAAAAACAAATGTTACAGGGACGTTTTAGTTAGGCTAAGATTTCTCTCCTACAAAACCAGAGAAATTTGGCAGTTAGAGTTAGCTGAGTTAACTAACTCACGCCCCCACAATGCACTGCTTATGACCTCACATATTACATCACTCATGACATGGTCCGTAACATCACTGATGACATCACTGTTGAAATCATCCAGTGGCTGAGTGTTTTTAAAATGTTTACGTATTAAATATATATATAATATATATATATATATATATATATATATATATATATATTTTTTTTTTTTTACCAAGGTGTATTGGTGAATCAGTGGGTGTATGAGTGCACCCATCGATGAATCAGTAGGTGCGTGACTGACTTAATCTGTTTTCTCTGACTTTGTTCTATAAGATGTAACGTACCGAGCAACAGCAGTTGAGTTGTCTGCAACAAACTGTACATCCATGTTTGCATTCCACACCTTCAGAATCGCAAGTCATTAATGTACTTGGAGGCCTCTGTTCTTCTTAGGTTGTATGTATTTTTCAGCAATTTCTTTATAAGCATATGTCTGAAGGGGGACTGCGGACAAAAAACTGTTGATTCTTCCTCGTGAGATGACAGGTTGTGGGAATCCATAATGACATCTTGCATAAAATTTCCCTTTTTCTCTGCATTCTCGCTGACAGTATTTTCCGCACCTATAATTTTGGAATCATAGAACTTGTTCTCTTAGTATGTTGTCACAACTGTCTTTAGGATGGAGCAAGTTCCATACTGCTCAATAAAAGACCACACAGGCTTATCACTGACTGTTTTAAACTTTGGGACATCTTTTACCCACAACAGCATGTGAATAAGGGGAGCACCTCTTGCTTGGTACTCTTTATGCCAAAAGAAACCAATCACTTCATCAAGAGGTTTTTTTTGTTTTGTTCAAGATGAAAGACGACATTGCTTGAAATCTGTGATTAAAATATCTGCAAATATGTGCAGGGTCTAGTGATCACAGTTCTCCTGGCGTCTTCAGACAAATGTCTTTTATTTTGGAATTTGTCTCCTGCAAGAATTTTAGCAGGGCATTCCATGCATATTCAGCTCCACTCAGCGTCGGGAACCAAGTAGGTGCTCCAAGGTTCCTCAACATTCACTTCAGTTCACCATGACGCCAACACCCATATTCATTAGTCCCACGCTGACATGCCATTAGGTTTATTAAATTGCATTCCAAGTGCTCATCTGTTGCTTAAACTTTTTCCTTAAGTTCTCTTGCTGATATATTATGCAAATCAACTCCTGTTTTTAGAATATGATTCACGGCTTATGAGAGGCCAGACCAGTCACTCTCAAATAGTAGGTGAAATATATATGGAATACAGTGACTAAATCTATGGTCTTCTGAATGAAGGTTACTCGTCATACCTGCCACCTACTCAGTAGGAAAAAGATGTGTGAAAGACAGAGCTTCTAAACTTTTTTTTCCCAAACACTTAATGGAGCTCCATTTACTTCCTTCATTTGAAACAACAGCTCAATGGCATCATCAATAACCTCTTTAAAATGCAAAGGAGTGATGCTATAATGTTAATAAATTTCTTCTGTTCTGGACTGATCCACTTTCTCAATCTGACCTGTTGCTGGAAATCTCTGATCCTCCATATGTGTGATATCTTGCAGATTTTCCACTTTTGTATAGTAGACCTTGTTTTGTACCAGATATAAAGTTACTTTTTTAACTTTAGCAACATTCACTAACTCCTGCCATATCTTCTTTTTCTTGGTAGGCACACCATTTACAATAATTAATAGTTCTTCCTCTAATTCTCTATGTACTCCTACCGTTTCAATGTTTTTCGAGACATCTAATGGCAAATACACTACTCTACCTTTTAGACCTTTCTGAAGTTATGTTGGGGGTAACTTGCCTGTCTGGCTTCATATGTACTATAGCCTGAAATGGATTTATATTTTTGATATGAATGGACTCATAAATATTTAAACCTTTTAGTGCTTCTAGAATGGGAACTAGTTCTAACTTGTTATACACAGCTCTAGCAGGCATTTTATTATCCCCTAATTTAATGTAGGAGTACTTGCATATAAATTGTCATGTGGACAATTCAAATCGTTGTTCTACAAAAAAGTACAGCGCAAACTTTTGCCAGTTATCATTATTCTCTCTTTCAATTTTCAAATATAAGTCAAACGTTCACATTTGATTATTCTTGTAGTGAGTGCTTCAATAATATAAATAAACCTACTCCAGATGTTCAGAACATACTTTCTTAAATGTTGTAATCTCTTCTTCAAAACTATCAACTGTAGTACCTGTGTCCTGTTCTTCAACTTCTACTGTTACCAACTCCTCAATTTCACATTCCTTCTCATTCGACAATACTATTTTTAAGACGCTCTTGAAATAGAATTGATTATGCACTTTGTTCTGCTTATCATCTAATTTCTGTCATCATTCAGTGCTACTATCCTGACCAGGGGGAGGGTGTCATGTCCGATGCAGGCCCATTGTCGTTTTCCCTATGTTAGCATGAGGACATTGCAGACTGTCCTCTGCTTTGTGCAAGTTACTCAACAAACACCGTTTGCTTTGTGACACACTGTACTTTCATGCAGAACACCCTGTTGTTGTTGTGTTCTGTTCTTTCCTGGGATTTAGCTTGAACATGTAGACCAGGCAAATTCAGCTGTTTGGGAACACATACATTTGTCATATAGGTATGCACAGATATGTAACACACACTTGGAGAGAGACCTTTCCAGGGAAAGATCATAGGAGCACCTGAAATATAGAACTTTCATCTGCGTATACTAAGGTACTGGGTCTGCTGCTAACACCCAGAGATCTTCTGATAGTCATTTCGCTTCTGTAGAAGGGGAGGAAGGTTAGGCTATACTGTTGTATATAATGACAGCTCCATTCTTGATATACAGACTACTTGCTATGCTGACCGTATTTGTGTTAGGCATTTTCCTACTTGTTGTGGCACGTACACTGGATACCAGAGCACGATAGTTAAAGTAAACCGTTTTAACTTTCCTCGTGTCTCTGTCAGAACTTATTGTGGACTAGTACGAGTGTGAGAGCCAAAGGATGTGTTCTGTAACCACAATTCTTGAGAGGGTTGGGAGTGTTGTGTTCTGTGTTGTCTAATCATTTGTTAATCTGTGAATAAGAGGGCAAGAGACACTATAGCTGGTCGGTCGCAGGCTCATGGGCACTCAGGTGGTAGGATGACTCAGTTCCTGCCTACTAAGGTTCTATGATCCCAAGCCTAGTTCTGTGACTCCGCAGAATCCCTGCAGCACTTCCAACAAGCGAGAGCAGAGAAATGCTCTTGCTTGCTGGACCCAGATTATTTGTCTGTTTGCCTGCCTGCTGTCAAGCAAGCAGAGAAACAGAAGAATTGCTTTCTCACACAGGGAGCTGCATGTTTAGCAGCTCCCTGTCTCTGAAAAGCAGTGCCGGCTCCCGCAGGAGGCTGAGAGCCGGCTGGGACTGTGGGGCCTAAAGCCTCCCCAGCTGTCCCAATGCAGACTGGGTCCCCTCGAGGCACTCATGACAAATGGCTGGGCCCAGGGGATGGGGTCCCTGGGGCCATAATCTTCCCAAGGAGTGGGGCCATTCAGCCCTCCCCATTTCTAAATGGCGGGGCCCTGGGGGATGGGTTCCCTGGGACGGAAATCGATCTTGGGAGGGGGACACGCAGCCCCTTTCCCCTTGCATAAAATGTAAAACAAAAATTGCAGGCCCCTTGGGGGAAGTACTCAGAGGCCCACCACCTTTTGCAAGCACTGTGCAAAGGACCCTTCTGATGCAGTACTTGTTGGAGGATGCGAAGGGTCTGGGGGGGGGGGGGGGGTTAGAGGGCCAAGAACCCGTCATGTTACCTACAGTAAGTCTCACACACAGCGGGATTGCCGAAAACTGGTTGGGGGCCCCACCCCCTTTCTTCACCACTCTGCAAACGTGCCTCCTGGGGGCTCTACTGGCTCAGGGATGAAGCCCCCTTGGATCGTGAGGGTCCTTGGGTGGCTAAGAACCCCTCATGTTACCTACAGTAAATCCCACACAGCAGGATTGCTGAGAGCTCGTGGGAGGCCCGCCTCCTTTCTTCACTAGTTAGGACATATAATTTAAAAAAACAACTTAGAAATTCAGAGAAAAAAATAAAGGTTACAGGGACTTTCTTGTTTGGCTCAGATTTCACTCGCACAAACCATAGAAATTAAGCAGTTATTGTTGCTAAAACGAACAATAATTTACACCCCACCGCAGTGCACTGCTTATTACCTCATATATTACATCACTCATGACATGGTCGGTGATATCACTCGTGACACCACTGGCATCTCAAATGACATATCAGATGTATATTATATGAGATATATATTATGTATATGATGTATATTATATATATGAAATATGATATATATAATGTACAGTTTATATGGCGCTTCATATGCCTGACGAGGCGTGAAGCGCTTTTCAGCGAGTAACACGATACTCTGGAACCAACAGGAATGGTTGTAGATTTTTATAAGGCAATAATAGTTCTTAATTTGAATGATGGGCAATTGGTCTGTTCCTTTGAAGTGTGTGTGTGTCTGTCTGTCTGTCTCACTCTCTTGGCTAATGCCAGACCTAAAAATGTGACACAAGTTGACTCCTGCTTCTTACGTCTGGCTGAGAGTGTTTTAGCTTTTTACCTGCCTCATAGTCAACAAGCATTTACAATGCAATGGTCTCGGCATTGTTAAAGTTTGAGCTATTGGATTGCTCCTGACATTATTTTTGTTTATGTTTTTAAAGGGGGGGGGGGGAAATAGGGGGGGAAAGGAAGGATAGAAAAAGCACTTTTCTGGTGAGCGGTGAGGCTCGTAGGGTAGGGGGGTAACTCTTGCTCCCCTCTTCTCCTCGCCTCCGCATTACCTCCTCTCAGTTTTTCTCCCTAATGTTTTTTGTTGTTGTTGCATTTCTCTATAGCGCTTACTCGACCCGAAGGTATTGGAGCGCTTTACATGAGCACCGGCTACAGTATACAAGGACACAATCCTTCTGTTCGCGGTAGCTCCCGCCCTCCCTCTCTTCCATGTTGTGTGCTGTGCGCTTTCTGAAGCTGTGTTTTCACTCTCTCTGTTTCCCTCTCTGCACTCCCTCCAAAGTTCCACCGTCTCCCTCTCCCCGCCTCGACCCTTCCCTCCCAGCCCAGCCTCTCCACAGCACCTTGGGCTCTGCTGTGGTGTGATTCGCATCCCATGACGAGGAACCGACCAATCAGCGGCGAGGAGGGGGGCAGAGTGACCTTGGCGCCGGTTCCATTCATGGGAAGTAACTTGTTCCCAGGGTAACTGTCGGTCACAGACGGAGCACACAGGCATACCGTGCCCCAGCGCTCGCACAGTACCCCCAAAGAGCCCGAGCCCGGCTCACACCACAGACCCTTGTGTAAACATGCGCACAGACCAGATCGGACCACCTCCGAAACCCCCTGGGGAAAGTTGGGCATTTGCAGAAAACATTCAACATTCTTAGTAAAACAATTGAATGTGTTTGAGCAGGAGACCTCGAATAACAAAACCGTGTTTATTTAAAAAAAAAAAAAAAATGAATGAGAAAATGTGAGTCTCCTTAAAAATCACTTTAACTTTAACTTGAAAACTTAATTGGGGGGAAATGTATGAACGGTCACAGCAGCGAAATGGCAATTGTACTGAAATGAATCATGGGCGCGTGTTCCAAATGAGTTGTGTGAAGCCCCAGTCATAAATACCACCAAGTGAATTTGTGTACAAACACAAACAGGTCGCCTAGAGTCGCAGATGTCTTGTCTCGGAACAAATCCGGGACACTCCTCTCACACATGGCTCCTCCCAGCTGAGCACTCGGAAGATGCGCTGTCTCATATATAATCACGACTTGTACACTTCCCTGACAGCCTCATACATGTATCCAATTCGGACGTCCCCTCTCATAGACGCTTCCCAAACGAACCCTCTCTTTCGTTTGTGCAGCAGGTGCAGTGGCACCAGGGCCCAACCAAATCCTGATTATTACTGTATTGTACACTTCCGAGAGCAGTATTAAGGCCCAGTCCATCTGTCTCCGCATCCCCGGCGAATTCTCGCGCGTGCACCACTTGCCGCACACATCTCAGAGAGCCATCTTCTAAACACCCCAGACACCCCCACGCTCATCCCAAGAAACCCACGCACAGATGGCCCTTCTGGTGGGCCTCCCTCAGGTAGCCCGCTGGGTACACCCTGGGGGTCCCCCGTCACGTACACCTCCCCTCTCACGTCCCTTTAGCTCTCACAGACTCCAGGTGCCAACTCAGGCAGGCACTCACAGGTGAGGCCGCCGTCATGTATCTTCACAGCCAATTTCATACAGCGCTCTGAAGCCCTGGTCTACTGGGTCATGTTCGCGCTAGATAAATCAGCCAATTATTAAATAAAAAAGAATCTTCTAACACATGCACCCATTCCACAGATACCCTGCCTCGCTTCTTTCAAACACAGAGATCCCGTGACAGGAATTCCGTATTCAAAAGTTTTCAGATACAAATGTAACGCTTGAAGTTCGACCAAGGATCGCGAGACAAAAAAATGTGTGAAATACTTAACAATTAACAAACATGTCAACCATGTTCGTCTGAACCGGGTGGGTTTTAAAGCACTGAGGCACGTTTGACCACTCTGAGGGAAGAGGCTACCACTTTTGAGCCGAGAGCAGGGGAAAGGACGAGCACACCACTGCCTTTCTCCGAGGTCGAGCAGAAATGCCTCGGAGAAAGGCAGCGGCGTTTTCAGATTCGGGGGCGTGTTTTTCTTTCTCTCCTCTTGCCATTGGCTGGAATGTTTACATTCCAGAGGAGAGAAAGAATCGCAAAAAACACGCCCCCGAATCCGAAAAGGACGGGGCTTGTTTGGAGAGACAAACCTCTTCTCCAATGGCTGACCAGCATTTAAGAGGCCAGCCAATGGAGAAGAGGAGAGAAGAGAGGCGGGTTCAAGCCCCTCTTCTCCAAATCATTAAATGTCGCGAGCGAGACTGCGCAAGCGCAGCCTTCGCTAGCCGAGACCTAAAAATACACACTATCCTTTTGTCGCCCTTGTGTGTTTTAAATTGTTTTCCTGTTTCTGTAATTCAAAGCAAAGAGCACTGTTCATTTGCATCGGTAAGCACCATACTGTGTTGAGCACTAAAACAAAAAAGGTTTTCCGTACACCTGCGGGCTAGGAAGCACCCGTACTGTTTATTTTGTAATTAAAATGATTTTATCCAATGGTTGAATTTATGTAAAAAAGAATAAACTTTATTGGAAGCAATGTGGCCCACTCCCCATTTTTGAGTTTATGCTTGCAATAATAATTAAAACAATAAAATACCTCCGCACCATCTTGTCAATGACAGACTTGTTTTGTTAGTTCTTTATTTTTGAGCTTCCACGTGGATCACATTTTTTTATCTAGTGTTCAAAACAATAAACATACAAAACGAAAGCGTGCGCAGGCGCTCTAATACGGAGGGGATGTTTGTCTCTCGCAGCACACTTTGCAGTGAGCAGCACGGTGGAGGATTTCATTTTTTTCCAAATTCAGTACGGTGGGCGGTGACCTCGAGCAGGGTGCACGTTTGCTGCTTGAGATTTCCGCTTTCTTTGAACGTACAATGACTTGCTTATGACAGTTCCCAATCATGTACAATAAGTTGACTTTTCAGTTATCCCAAACCGCACGCTTTTAAAAAAATAACGTTTCTAGGTTTTCGTCACTGCTGAATATTAGTCTTTTTACTTTTTTTACACTAGGAACTGTAACAATGAGCTATTTAAACCGTACTCTGAACAGTTTGGTGTTTAGATGTTTCAGGATGTGGACAAGTGGTTATCTCCTGCCATCTAGTGGTCATTTTGGTAAACTACACAGCCTCAAACATTGATATAGGTTTGTGAATTTATGATCGTGACTTCTCACTCAGGTTACAATTGTTGGTCAAGTTACAGAGTTACGTATTAAAATGTTTCGACCACACTTGAGAATTGCCCAGAAATATGCTCAATTGTGCTTCCCTAATTCTGAAATATCTGCACAGTTCATTTACATTTTGTTGAGTGCTAGAAAAAAATAACATTGCATGGCCTTTCACTAGCACACCTCCAGTAGCCAACATGATTGTCACATAAATCTTCACTTTGAAGTCAGAGCGAGAAAAATAAACACCAAGCTCTCTTGGAAGACCGAGCCTGACGTTTGACCTATAACTTTAAATGCACAGCAAATGTGACGAGAGAAGAACACGATTTAAAGGCCTGTTTACAAAAATCTAGCATTGGTGCAAAGATACAGTAAATAAAGTATGGGCCATGGAAGCTGGACAGTTTAAAACAAAGCCAGCAAGTAGAAAACAAGCAATTGTGCGTGACAAAACACAAATCCAATGGTAAGCAATGGACAAAATGCATTCCCAGGGAAGCCCTCCGAATGGTCCCAAGATGTCGTTCGCAAAACAGACAGCTGCACTGTAGGCTTTGAAACAATGACTCAGAAGCCCTGGTGCAGACATGCCTTTACCATGCCTCATTGTGCTGCATTGCCATGTCTTCCTTTCACTTCTTGACGTTAATCTTTTTTCGTCTGCTAAAGGGTCATTCTTAAATCACGCACGTTTTCTTTTTTTTATTGATTCATTTTCTCTTCAAACCCTAAATTGACAGTGGCACCCAAACACTGATTTCCTTTGCAGGCTTTGTGGTGCAGGCCGATGGCTTTAATATTTGTTTCCTGCACCTTTCAAGAAGCAAGCTATACCAGTAGTGTTTTATCTTGTGCTTTAAACTGCATTGCTCCATAGATACTTGTGGCAGACTCTTAAGGGTAAGACCTTGAAGAGCCCTCTTGCCTGGACGTTGAACATCTTTAGAGTTTTTAAAAAGCTGTGTTAGACCTCGCACATTGGCGTGAGTCTCCCTTCCATTTTTCGCTGTGCCTCATGTATTTTTTGCTGGTGTTAGTTGCTCAAGGTACTGTGCCACTGCTGTCCAGTGCCACAGTGCAAGTGCTCTCTATTGTAAATTAATGTATGATTTGTGATTCCATGATTGGCTGGTTTGGTTTACTTGTCAGACCCTGGTACAGTGCACCAGGAGTGCCCAGGGCTTGTAATCCAAATACAGCCGGTGGGCTTGCAGCACTGGTTGTGCCACCCACAGAAGCGGCCTGTAAACATGTGTCTAAGGTCTGCCAATGCAGAGCCTGTGTGCAGTCTGGTACTGCCATGCTGACTGGGCAAGTGCACCCACTTGCCAGTCCCTAAACCTTCCCTTTTCTTCATATCAAACACCCCTATGGTAGGCCCAAGGGCAGGGTGCATTGTAAGGATAAGGTAGGACATGCCCTGGTGTGTGTGGCATGTTCTAATAGTGAATTACAGCCATTTTCGTTTTTCACTATTGCAAGGCTACCTGTTCTCCATAGGCCAGAATGGGCAGTTTGGTTATTACATCTTATAATCCTAACTGACTCGGAGAACATGGTAGAAATTCGACTTTAGTATGCCTGAACTCAGGATGATAAAATGCATCTTTTAGTGAAGTTGGTTTTAACATTCTGTGTTTGAAAAGGCTACTTCTAGAAATTAGGCATTTTCTTGTCTAACCATTCAAACCTGCCTCTGCTAGGCTGTGTATTCCTTTGTCTGGGATTTGAGTGACAGGGCTGGGGAATTCCAGGAGACAGGGTGAGGTGCCCCATTGGTGAATAGAGAGATCTGCATCTAGATGGGTGGGAGGAGTTGCACCTGGGACCTGAATAGGGCTGTGCCTGCCTTTCACAATGCTGGCTCCACCCCTGGGGAGCGGCTGATGTCTCTGCCCGGCACAGTGAATGAAGAGAAGGAATCCTGTCAACAAAGTGCTCCAGGGCTGTACTTGCCTTCCACAATGCTGGCTCCACCTCCTGTGGGGCGTCTAAATGTTTCTGCCCTGCACTGTGAAAGGAAAGGAGAGGTCTGGTAAACAAAGTGCTCAGGAACTGGTTTGGACTGGGCAAAGGCCCCTCTACCTTCAGAGGACAAAGGATTTCTGGGTATAAATATTGGGACCCTGAGCCCAAGAATTTAGATCACTTTGAGAAAACAAGAAAAACCTCTGCTGAGGGAGGAACCAGAAGAAGCGGAGGAGGAAACTATCCCTGAACCTGGGGGATTGGCCTGCAGTGGTTGCCTTGCTGCCAAAGAGAGGAGAAAGGAACTTTGTGTGTACTTTTACTCAACTTGTGAAGGATCTCCAAGGGCTTGGAAAAGAGCTTGCCTCCTGCTGAAGTCTCAGGAACAACAGACTTCACCCCCCAGCTCCCCAGAGTTCTTTGGAAGTGCCTGCTGTTGTTGTTGGGCCTTCTGAGGGACTGCGCGTCGCAAGCAGCTGGAAGTGCGACTTAAGGAGAAGCGTGCTGCCGTCGGAGCTGTTGTCGTCGCATCTCGTAAAGTGTGTCGCCACTGCAGCATCGCATCGAGCGGAAGCGTCTCGCATCACCCAGGAAGTGTCTCGCAACACCGAAGAAGCGTGTCGCCATCGCAGCTGACGCATTGCACCGCATCAAGAAAAGCGCCTCGCATCCACGGAGAAGCGTGCCGCCATCGGAGCTGCTGTCGTCGCATCGCGTAAAGGGGTGTCGCCGCTGCAACATCGCATCGAGCAGAAGCGTCTCACAAACGTTGGAGAAGAGTGCCGCTGCCAAAGCCGCTGTCGTCGCATCGTGTAAAGGGTGTCGCCGCTGTAGCTGACGCGTCGAGTCTTCTCACAACATCGGAGAAGCGTGCCGGATGTGGAAGATCTTCACGTCTTTATTTCTTTTCACCAAAAACTTCATCGCATCAACATCGTTGCAACACTTTTGTTGCCCTGCGTGTCACATCTAAAAGGTACATTGACTTAGTGACGCATTTAAGAACTTAAGAGAACTAAGCAAAATTCTACCATCTAAAGTAACAGTATTGTGTGTTTTTGTCGTTTAATGGTCTTGTGGTAAATCTATATAAAGAATACTTATTTGTGATATAAAACCTGTGTGGTGTCCATTTGTAGTGTTGTCACTTGGTTACTGTATGTGTTCACAAATGCTTTACACACTGCCTCTGAGATAAGCCTGTCTGCTCGTGCCAAGCTACCAAGGGGGTGAGCAGGGGTTATTTTAGGAGTGTACCCCCTTACCCTGACTAGAGGAGAGTGTCCCTATTTGTCACAAGTGCATACCTGTGCCAACTAGAGACCCCCAAGTCTAACAAGCTGCATGAAATATCTTTGGATCCAGTTGCAAAAAAAGCAAAAAGTAATCATTCTGTTTGAAAGTCTTTATTCATCATTTGTTTTTCTGGACTCCCCATCGCAACTACAAACACTGATGTGCTGCTTTTCAGGCACCTCAAATGCACTGTAGTGAGCATAAAATGCAGCGAAGATGGACCTTTTTTGGGAGGTGGAATCAGCCTTTTACTACCACTTCTTGAACAGAGGCCAGTCTTTTCACACAATAATTGGAACAGAAAAAGATCTACCCTTTGTGTACGAGGTTAGTAGGAGTTGGAGAGACCTTTATTAGCCGATGAAAATTGAAAGGCTTATGCCTCTGATTGGCTTAAGGGAAACTAAAGTTATCTCCACAGTGGGGTTGAACATAAAAGGATTGTCTAGTCAAGACCAACGCTTATATGGATGAGTGATGCAGTTTCCCATGGAAATTGCAAATCTTTTTAATATCTTAGTTGCTCTGGTATGGAGTGTGAGAAAGCCGAGCCTTGCACGTGCAGAGCGAGACCTACAAATCACTTGTAGTTTGTGCTTAAGGATGCGTACTGCAAACTAGGGTTGGTTTATGTCAGACCTGTTCTTCATAACCTGGGGGACGTAGTACTAGCTAATATTTGTGGCAACTAGTGCTTTTTAGTTCTTTAGCCCTATAGATGGTTTAATGCTGTGTAGTTCACTGAATTGACAAGGACCTCCTTCTTGGATCTTTGACTTGTGCGGTATCGTGAATGTGAGCAGCCGGTTTACTCTTAATCACTATTTTCATTATTTCAGGGAGACTTTCTTTTTTGTTCCCGGGCTGAGAATAATTTATGCATTTGATACATCATAGTTCATACTTTATTAATGTTTAGACAGACTTTAAAACATACATTCTTTAAAATCAATAACATTTATATATAAATGCGCAATATAAATAACAATTCATCATACTTCGACTAAAATCACCGGACGCTCACCACCTAAACACTTCAGGGTGCTAATCCAAACAGGTTTTAAGAAATTTAGCCAATGTGTAAGCCTCAGCAAAGAATTCCATTCTTAACAAAAGTGCTTAATGTGGACAATTTATAATATACTTTTTAAAAGAGGTTTTTAAATCAAGCAACCGGGCCTATAAAAATGATGCCAATCAATTAAAACATGAACATTGAAATTTTGAAAAAGCTGTCCACGTGTGCTGTTATTCGATTGATCTAGTAATATTTCAAATTTCTGAGCTCTTACATAATGCACATTTAATGCTACCCGGAATTTTACTAGTCGTAATCGGGCATCTGGAAGTGCAGATAAGTACGGAAATAAATTCATATTTTCCAGTGAATCTGACATATTTTGGGGAGGGTCTATTCCTTATATAATTCAAGTTCGCCAACCTACAATCTTTTTTACATGCTATTTTTTAAATCTGCCTTAGAGTGAGGCCTCAGCTATTTTTAATTCTAATTTTAGAGTTCCTGTGAGAACTTCCAATCTTTTCTTTACCTTCTTTGCCCAGTGTAATTCACTTCTTGCTATTTCAGTAACACAGCAGGCTGATCTCATTTGATGGATCACTTTTTTGTATACTTTACCAGATTCTACTCATGCTGTATCTATTTTGAATGATTTCTGAGCTTTATACGTGTAACTGAAATATTATGCATTTCAATTCACTTTGCTATATTTCTGCCTACTGTGGTGCCACTAATGCGCGTGCAAGTGTAATTCTGCAGATGTTCGTTAATACAGTGCTGACATTTCCTAAATTTAGTTCATGATGAGTAGTTTCCACCGATCATTATTATTTTCACTTAGTTATGTGCAACTAGTGAATTATGTTGAAGAGCTGGACATCATGGTGAAACCTGTGGACCCGACTATTCCAACTGAATTATATATGCGCTTAGCATCCATAATTACTCCATTGCTGTTAGAGGTGCTAAAAGAAATTTGTAACGCGGAACGAACACCTCTTTCCTGGAACAAAGCCACAATAGCAAAATTAAAAAGAAAAGATAAGACCCAGTAGAGTGTAGTTCTTATCGCCCTATATCACTTCTCAATATGGACACCATGATTTTTATCTCTTCGTAAACCTACTAAATCTGATAACTTCAACATGGTTTCATCCCTGGCAGAGATACTACCTCTCCATACAAATTATATTTCTGCATTACTTGTACTCTTAAAGAACCACTGATTATTATTCTCATAAATGCCGATAAGGCGTTTGATAGGGTTTCTTTGAAGTTTTTGTAGGAGCTATTAAAAAACTTAACAATACCCCACTTTTTATTAAACTGGTTCAGGCTATTTATCAAGCACCCAAGGCTCCCATAAATGTACTACAGGAGCTAACTGCCTTTATTTCTATCACTCCAGGATCTCGACAAAGCTGCCCTCTCTCACCCGCTTTGTATGCCTTATATTTGGAACCATGAGGAGCATCTCTCATAATCCAGACTTACTTCTGGCCTCCACCTTGGCCGTAAATGCAGATGATGTATTAGTTTATTCTCATTACCCTACCCAACTATTAACGTCATCAAACAAACAGCCTTCGAATTTGGAAAGATTTCAAGTTATAAACTGAATGCTCACAAAACGCTATTTACTTTGTTGGCAGGGCAGCTAGCCAGGATCCTAGGGTGACAACTAGAGCCAGATATTTAGGCTCTATCATTGCCCCTTCTATTACACTTTGCTATGATTATAACTATGTTACGCAACTACAACAGGTCAAGGCCCAGTTGGCCAAGTGGATGCATTTACCTATCTCTTTGATTGGTAGAATTAATTTATTTAAAATTAATGTTCTCTCAAAAAATATATATCTTTTTCGGGTGCTACCTCTTAATACTCCCTGCAGATATTTCAAACAACTCGACTCTATGATAGTTACATTTATTTGAGATGGGAACAAATACCGGAGAGTGATAAAGTTATTAAAACGACCTATAACTAAGGGTGGATGGGCAATTCTGATTGGCAATGGTACTATTGGGTTAGCATGGCTAAACGCATCAGAATGTTATGACTTTAGCTCTGATAACTGGCTTCAAGTTTTTGCTATAAAAAGTCCCGAATTTGCTAGGGGCAAATTAAATGAGATTTTTCAAGAAAGTCCAATTGAAAACTATTGAAGCTGTTGATAAGTTGGGTACAAATGTTGGGAAAATCTGGGGAATTCCACCATTACATGCATATACTCTTCTGTTGAATGTTCCTGAACTATCTGATTGCTTCACTTCTCTGTACTTTGGTACCTGGCATCATGCTGGAGTTGGGTATTTAGGTGACTTGGTAGACGATCATGGGACTAAATAATGTTCAGGTTTACAGGCAGACTTCTCGCTGCATCTCAATGCATTTTTTAAATATTACATGTTAGAACCTTCTTACTTAGCAGAACTGATCGCAGAACCACTCCACTTGTCTATTCTGAATTTGCACAACTGATTTTTAGTCATCCCCGTTCTACCATTTCCAACAGGCAGAGGTTTAAGTGGGATGAAAAAACTGTGGGGTCATTCAAAGGGGCATAATCGTTGTAATTAAGGGCATGGCTTAAAAACACGTAAGCTAAAAATATGTATAATGTGACTAGTATTTTGTTGCTTCTACCATTGCTTCCAGATGTATAATACAACACATAACATTACACCTACAACACGCCAGGACTATTGGTTTTGTCAATGGGT
This sequence comes from Triturus cristatus, assembly GCF_964204655.1. Taxonomy (NCBI): domain Eukaryota; kingdom Metazoa; phylum Chordata; class Amphibia; order Caudata; family Salamandridae; genus Triturus; species Triturus cristatus. The sequence goes on from NC_140580.1 coordinate 778,933,106, forward strand.
GCTAGTTGCATAAGATAAAAAAAGCAACAATTATGGCTTCGTTGTATACAACGTTGAAAATGCTTCGATTCTGAAATGATGAGACTCTGAAAGAACTATAACAAGTATCTTTGAAGTTGCATCTGCAGTGGAGAGCTGCACTGCTGCAGGTTTGTTTTTTTCTTCACCCTAAGGATGAGGGGGAAAAATGGAGAGCCCGATAGGAACCCATCTCTGCTCCTGCTTTTTAGAACTGCGGGTGCTCAGTACCGGCAGGTTCCGGCCCGCTTTAATGCCCTGCCGACGGGTGTAAATGCTTTACTCAATATTTAAATGCAACCTATTGGCAGGCAAGTGGTCCACAAGTTTAGATGAGCTCGTCGCAGAGCAAGAGGTGGCTAGCAGCCTTGCTTGCTTCTGCTGGATTATTACACCTACCCAACTGCAAAGCCAGGTTTACAGTACTGTATTTGATTTTTATATTAGCCACTCTCCGCTTTGCAAGTGGTACAATACACCTCAGATTTGCCCACGTTGCTCAACTGGAGCAGCTGACCATATCCACATGTTCGCTACGTGTCATAAACTTCATGAATTCTGGTCAAGAGTTAACCCGCAAATAACCACTATACAACACATGGTACGATACTCCTAAAATGACTTTGTTAGGAAGAGGCAAAGCGGATGGGGATTTTGACTCCCTAATCATTGCCAGACTGAGGATTGCTAGAAGATGGAAGTTGGGCCCAAGTTATGGGAATGGTGTTAGTAAATCATGGAAGTATATGAATTGGAACTTCAAATAGCTAGAATACGAGGATCAACTTCTAGATTTTCAACGCATGAGTCGCAATGAGGGATTATCTGATGCCCTGATTGTTTTGTTGAATACATGTGGCCATTATGTATCCGTTATTTATGACTTTCTTTTATATTTAAATCTTATGGATTTATTTGTCCATGATTTGCCCGATACTTGTATAATTCTTTTTTTAGGTATTTACTCTCAATAAAAAAGAAATTAAAAAAAGATGGACGTCATTCAGTCCTGAATTCTTCCACCAATGCAGAGTTTCTCCCAAACTTATGTAGTCTATTGATAATATTGTATTTGTCGAGATATTTAACAAGCCTAATTTAAATTTATCGATGCAGGTTTTCGGATATTGGTACAAAAGAGCGTGCAGCATGTTTGGGGAAAGTTGCTATATCAGGTAATGAAAATATTTTACCTAACTAAACCTTTTAAAGGGAATTGCAGGGTGTTTAGATTTTTTTCTTGTTGATTTTCTTTCATTTTGTATCATGGTCTATATATGAATGTAATCTAAAATGTGCTCTATTGTACCCCCTCAGATGTACGAATCCCATTACTGTGGAAAAATTCTGATCACTTCAGCAACAAAGAAAGTAGGTTGAAACGCTGAGTTACATCATACACACAGGGGCATGTTTTGTGATTCGTGTATTAGTGTAAAGCACAATAAGTAATCGTGTTAAGTGTTTATTTGCTCTGCTTTTATGTCATGTTTGTGTGTTTAAGTCCTCTTAAAATAAAACCTTTGGATATATTGTATGTTAAACTTATTTTCCTTAATGTATCTTCCATGTACCTACAGCCTTGCAGCTAAATATCACTTTGGTGCATTGAAAAGATAGTATAACAGATGTGCTGTGCTGTACTGTGCAAGGTCCTCCCTCTAGAAAAAGGGGCCCTACTGCGTTGTTGCTAACCTGTAGCTCTCTTCATTTATTCTATTTTCTCCTGGTGAACAGATCTTGGAATCCTGGATGATGCTTATTGGCAGTAGGGACCAGAAAGTTTGTGTCACTGTAACGTTCTTTTGCTTAATTTTGAGCAAAAATTTCAACTCTGAGATGGGCACTAGTACCATGACTGCAAATACAGCTAGGCGGTACTATGCAATCTTCTTCTGAAATGTGAGTACTACAATTGTAGTCCAGAAGAGATGATGAGGGGCTGTTTGGATTAAAGTGTAAGGCGTGATGGAAGTTGGGAGGATGTTTAGCCAGCCGCCAGAAGAATTTGAATCTTTGTACCTGGTCATATGTATATGAAGTAGGTTGAAGCGTAGAATATTTTCACCTTTCATATTAAACAGCATTTCTCACTGCGGCCATCTTGCACCCAAACCAGAGCCATATTCACTGTTTTTAAATGAGCGAAGGAAAAATAGAAATGGTATTACACACAGTGCCATCAAGTGATTTTAGTGCAAGCAGAGAGGGCAGCACCTTGTGAAGAGGACTGATCTTTTCCTAGGTTCTTTGACGTAATGAAATTGTATTTGTGGGTGGAGATTTTTATATCAAACTAGAAGCATAACCATTGTAGTGTGTTCAATTCCTTATTTGTCCGATGATGGTTGCATGGGAATTGGGAAGGGAAAACATGAGTGCATTTTATTTGTAGCCGGGGATAGCTACATGAGAAAAGTATGCATGCCAAGTCTAACCACTTTGGCGAAAGATTGGATTTCCCCTTATTTCCCATTTGAAGTTTCTATTGCATTTGGTGACTTACGCACCTGTGAGGAAAAAGGAAGAGTGAGGGATGATGCACAACATTAAAATTTGTATTAAATAACAGTTTGCCAAATTGGAGACATTTTTATTCTTGGGTAAATTGCATGCAATCTAGGGAGAGAAAAAAAACAAAAGTCAACTCTCAAGTGGGGTGAGGGTCGACACAAGTAAAGGATGGCCGTGAGTCAGTGCAAATTACTGTACACATAGCCACGTGATCATGGATCTGACTTTAGTACCTCTCACTTTTACTTGTTGCTACTAGTACTAGTTATATTTCAATTCCCAATAACAGCAAGAAGATGGTCCCAAGAATGTTCAAGGGATATCTCACAGACCTCTAAATTGAAAATAAGAAAAGATGGAGGTTTGCATTTAGAACTGAACTTTCATGCTAACACTGGAGAAAAAAATAGTTTGCTTAAAAAAAAAAAAACTATGAGTCTTGAGTTACAATGGGGGGGGGGAAAGAATAGTGGTTAATAGATAAAAAGCAAAGACAATACAGGGTAAATCGTGGTAAACAGACCAGGGCATCGGCTTTGTGCACAGTGATTCTGGGTTGGTGGACATTGTTCATATCAGATGCCCCTTTAAAAAAAGTGGAAGAAGAACTTACAACATGGAGGCAGTGAAAGCTGTGAAACTGGAGCAAGTCCGATCTGGGGGTGTTGTGAAAGGATTCAGGTAGACTTGCTGCATTATTTACGTTCTGGATTATTTTTTGCAGCCTGATTTAACTATACATTTTCATTTTCCTGGATTGCCAGGACACTGCACTCCTTGATAACTGAGAAGGAATTCACTGTCCAAAAAGAACATAAATCCCTTCTGTGCTAAATTTTTCCTGGGAGGTGGTTTAGAGACCTCTAACAAGAATGGACTCTGGTGCGGGAGTTTGACCTGAAGTGGGCCTGAGAAAGTATTCTTGCCAGAACTGGGGCACTGGCTAGGAGGAGGGGTAGACAGTGGGCAACCCATAGAACTTGGCATTGCGATCCTTCCAGCCTATCTGTGTATACCTTCCACTTGGTCTCTGGAACTCACAGCTTCAGTTACACCAGCCTCATCCATGTCTTCGTTCCTAATCCTGGATAAATCAGAGTGGCTATGTTCAAGGGATTCTACTAATTATGTTCTCAGAGAGTTTGCAGGAATCTAATGTTATTTTATCCTGTGTGTGGAAAGTATGATAGTGATTCAGGGAGGACTCTCTTCAAAATCTTTGGCAAGAAAGGGCAACTTTTGCACACAGCAGCACTCTTTCCTGGCCTGTGTGTTGGAAATGTGGGGATGATGTACAGCCCCAACCTTCTAAATCTGCACTGTCCTGGACCTGCGCGTCTCATGTAACTTTCAGATGAGGGTGGTCTCTCAATGTGGATGTTGTCTGAAGTCTATTTGTGGAAGGTCACTTTTCTTGTTTTCGTTAGCATAAAGAAGACACTAGTCCACTTTGAATGTCTGTGCACCGCAGCGGGGAAGTATATTTTGTGCAAACTCAATGTATGCTAGTCTGCAGTAGGCTATTTTCATTTGGGATAACTCGCATGTTTCCTTACTCACACCCACCCCTGGAGAACTACACTAATATATAGCAGGACTGTTTCCGCTGCTCAATGTGACCAGGAATCTGATAGAGGAAAGCCTGTTCAACTTCTTAGTGTAATCTTTCAGGAAGAGAATTGATGTGGCTAAGATGCCTCCTAGTAAAGTCCTGTGCACCCTCTTCTTCAGAGTTAGGTTAGAAAGCATGGTGTACAAGAGTAAGTGCGTAGTCATTTCTGTAAATGACCTGACTTAGGCCTTGTTTATAAATGTATTTTACTTCTGAATTTGACGCCAAGAGGAAGAGTAGATGTTCAGAATTTAATAGCTAGGACCTCCGTGTCAAACATTGCTCATGCTACTTGATGACGTGCATGATGTACGCTATGTCAAACCGTGTCAGACCACCTTTGTCCCAGGTTATATCTGCTGCCATTGTAGATGAAACAATTTCTCCTGATTATACCCCCCTTCCTAACAATATCTGCTCCATCAATGTGTACAATTTTCACCAGTTACCTGTTGTAAGAAAATGCCCCTTTCTTCGTGGTCATCCTTTTTTCTTTCCCCTGATTTTATTGCAGGAGTCTAGACTCTGCACACCTTAGCGCTGCCATCCAGTGCCCAGTGTATGTGCCCCAACCTCTAAAACATGTAAAAACTGGTTAATCCCTGACTGTCAAATTTAATCTCATATAAGGCCATAATATATGTTGTAGAAACTAAACTCAGGGCATGGAAAGTTACATGTCTCCTGTAGACTTAAGCCCTTCTGCCATCCAGTAGTGTGACCAGACAAATATTGCTTCAGGCCTATGAGTTTCGACTCACTGTTGCCATTCAAGCCTACAATTCAACCTGTCAAAATAACCTTTTTGAAGGGGGAAAACCTCCCTTTTAAATATTAAGCCACCACTATGTAGACCATGTTGCCGACAAGACAAGGTGCCTGGTATTTTAAATTGGGACCTTTAGAAATGTAATGTTACCATGTCCCTGCAGGGACAAGGCACCAAAAGTTATTTTCACTGTGCAGGCTCTGACTGTCCTATTAGGAAAACTAGAGTGCAAATTAAAATAAGAATTCTGTTATCTCTGGTTTGGGACCAGCTAAAAAAAAAAGTTCACCACTTTTTTTAATTTTTTTATCCTCATCTCACCAATAAGCGCCTGCCATTCTTGGAAAGAAGCTGTTGTTCCAAACTATGCGCCCTACGGCTACTGCATTCGCTTAGGCCAATACAGGCCAGCCTCTTTGTTGGAAGCTTGGTGTAATCCTAGGACCTAGAGGAACACATAGGAACTATATCAGACTCAGGTCCCCACCCCAGGAAACTAGAGCCTGCCATATGTTTACACCACTCTCACTTTCGCCCCCTTGGTCCAAACGAGCCATAGCAAACGCAGCTTTTAACCAATCCTCACACGTTGGGGGCCGCGGTTCTTTCCATTTCATTCAGATTTCTCTCTGCGCGATTAATACCAAATAGAACAGGCTCTGCATTCCTCTTGAAGAATCTTTCCAACCGCGCTGTCACCCCCAGATATGACCAGGGAGACGTTGACCTAGATTTTAAGTTTAAAGATGCCTCCTAAAATGTCCCAGGCCTCCCTCCAGAAAGCTCTGAGTTCAAGGCATTCATAGAAAATGTTGAAATCATTAGCGTTAGGAAGGTTACATCTTGGGCATTTGGGGCAGGACAGTGGTGCAAACTTAGCGATCTTTGCAGGTGTGTAGTAAAGCCTATTAATGACAAAGAAATGATTCTTTTTTTAAACTGGCCGGTTTGACAAATTTATAGAGAATCTTCAAGGAGGGTTCATAAAGATCTTCGACTATGAACTCAAGAGGAGACTGGTTCCAAATTGCATATTGCGGAGGATGTTCCATATCTTTCGCCTCCAAGAACTTCTTATACCAGATAGAGACTTCCTTTCTTTTAAGATGTACTCCTTGCAAAGATTGCTCAAACTCCCAGAATCCTCGTATGTCCCCCTTCTCTGCAGTGTACCAGGAGGCAAGTTGCAAGTATTTTAATCCAGAAAGACTGCTTCCCTCCTTCGCTGTAAGACCTCCCAGGAGTACACTCCTTCTGAATTCAACAACTCTGACCAGATGGTGATGCCCGCCCTCTTTATTGGGATTGCAAGGCTATCCTTCATGAATATCAGGGTCCTGGGCAATCCCAGATCGGGGCAAAATCCGAATAGTAACCCATCCCCCACCTGCCTCTAACCTTATACCATAATCTGAGGGCAGCCCTAAGAACTTTCAAACGCACCCTTTTGAAGAACCTAGTTCCCCCGAATTTATACAAAAAGCCTTCACCACCACCACCGCCCTCTACCTTGACCATTCCCCCCCAGTAGCCTCCATCCTATCATACCTGGCAAAGGTCTTAGAGAAAGTAAATCATCCAACGCCTCACCGACCACCAGAGCAACCACTGGCTCCTCAATGCCATACAGTCCATATTCAGGCCCAGTCACAGTACAGAAATGGCACTCATTGCTGCCACAGACCTCTTCATGATCCTTAATGGAGGAAACATGGTAACCCTCAATTTCCTGGACCTCTGCAGCATTTGACAATCCCACACCATATCTCCATCAGGTGCCTGCTCAAGATTTGAATCCTGATTCTGCTCCTTCTTAACAGATGCAACACAAGCTTTCATCCTGATATCTTTTCTTGATATCTTGCGTCTCGAAAGCACGCAAACTCCTGTTTCGGATGTCTCAAGGTTCATCTCTTAACACCACCCTCTTAAACGCATACATGATCCCTCTGGCCAACGTCCTCCATGCACACATCGTTGCACTGGAGTAATACAATGATGGCCCTGGGCTTTCAATATCGCACTGAAAACATTTTCTGATTGCTGTGATCTGGGATTTCAGTTTTTTTTTTTTTTTTTTTAAATTTAAATCTTTTTATTGAACAAACCAAAGGTCATGCCATACAGGTTCATTTCACTTAGCAAGGTACATGGTCTTTCACAGGCTATAGCCTTGTGCCTGATACAAACTCGTTCTACTACGCTGTCACACTTCTTGGACTACAGAGCGTTAGTTGTTTGTCAAGGAAGGGGACATATGGGGGTTCACACTCATTTCCCCGGTACACATTCCATTTAGTCCAGAGCAGTTTCCATTTTCGAGGACAGCCACGGGCCACGTAAACCGTTTTCTCCCTTGCCATAGACCAGTTTTATGTCCTCTTTCCAGGTGTTAATCGTTGGCGGCATTGTTGCTCCCCAGTGTCTAGCTATATTTCGCTTAGCGACCATCTGCCCCAGCGTCACCCAGAGCTTACCCTTTGTATTCAGGTCCGTGGGCTCCCAGATATTCAGGAGACCTCTTTTAACCTCAGGCCGTAGCGGAACCCCCCAGATCACACTCATGCACTTTTTTCCAGTAAATTTGGACTAGCGGACACTCCCAGAGCGTGTGCAGGAAGGTCCCCTCCTGGCCACATTTTCTCCTGCACATCCCGTCTGTACTCCTACCCATATGTGCTAATTGTCGTTCAGAAAAGTAAACTCTATGCAGAGTTTTCAATTGGACCAGCCGTAGCTTCGCCGAGATGGCCACTTCCTTGGGGGGAGGATAAGGCCGCCTGCCATTCCTCGTCGTCTATTTCTAGGCCGTCCCCTTGAAGGGGGAAAACCTCCCTTTTAAATATTAAGCCACCACTATGTAGACCATGTTGCCGACAAGACAAGGTGCCTGGTATTTTAAATTGGGACCTTTAGAAATGTAATGTTACCATGTCCCTGCAGGGACAAGGCACCAAAAGTTATTTTCACTGTGCAGGCTCTGACTGTCCTATTAGGAAAACTAGAGTGCAAATTAAAATAAGAATTCTGTTATCTCTGGTTTGGGACCAGCTAAAAAAAAAAGTTCACCACTTTTTTTAATTTTTTTATCCTCATCTCACCAATAAGCGCCTGCCATTCTTGGAAAGAAGCTGTTGTTCCAAACTATGCGCCCTACGGCTACTGCATTCGCTTAGGCCAATACAGGCCAGCCTCTTTGTTGGAAGCTTGGTGTAATCCTAGGACCTAGAGGAACACATAGGAACTATATCAGACTCAGGTCCCCACCCCAGGAAACTAGAGCCTGCCATATGTTTACACCACTCTCACTTTCGCCCCCTTGGTCCAAACGAGCCATAGCAAACGCAGCTTTTAACCAATCCTCACACGTTGGGGGCCGCGGTTCTTTCCATTTCATTCAGATTTCTCTCTGCGCGATTAATACCAAATAGAACAGGCTCTGCATTCCTCTTGAAGAATCTTTCCAACCGCGCTGTCACCCCCAGATATGACCAGGGAGACGTTGACCTAGATTTTAAGTTTAAAGATGCCTCCTAAAATGTCCCAGGCCTCCCTCCAGAAAGCTCTGAGTTCAAGGCATTCATAGAAAATGTTGAAATCATTAGCGTTAGGAAGGTTACATCTTGGGCATTTGGGGCAGGACAGTGGTGCAAACTTAGCGATCTTTGCAGGTGTGTAGTAAAGCCTATTAATGACAAAGAAATGATTCTTTTTTTAAACTGGCCGGTTTGACAAATTTATAGAGAATCTTCAAGGAGGGTTCATAAAGATCTTCGACTATGAACTCAAGAGGAGACTGGTTCCAAATTGCATATTGCGGAGGATGTTCCATATCTTTCGCCTCCAAGAACTTCTTATACCAGATAGAGACTTCCTTTCTTTTAAGATGTACTCCTTGCAAAGATTGCTCAAACTCCCAGAATCCTCGTATGTCCCCCTTCTCTGCAGTGTACCAGGAGGCAAGTTGCAAGTATTTTAATCTAGAAAGACTGCTTCCCTCCTTCGCTGTAAGACCTCCCAGGAGTACACTCCTTCTGAATTCAACAACTCTGACCAGATGGTGATGCCCGCCCTCTTTATTGGGATTGCAAGGCTATCCTTCATGAATATCAGGGTCCTGGGCAATCCCAGATCGGGGCAAAATCCGAATAGTAACCCATCCCCCACCTGCCTCTAACCTTATACCATAATCTGAGGGCAGCCCTAAGAACTTTCAAACGCACCCTTTTGAAGAACCTAGTTCCCCCGAATTTATACAAAAAGCCTTCACCACCACCACCGCCCTCTACCTTGACCATTCCCCCCCAGTAGCCTCCATCCTATCATACCTGGCAAAGGTCTTAGAGAAAGTAAATCATCCAACGCCTCACCGACCACCAGAGCAACCACTGGCTCCTCAATGCCATACAGTCCATATTCAGGCCCAGTCACAGTACAGAAATGGCACTCATTGCTGCCACAGACCTCTTCATGATCCTTAATGGAGGAAACATGGTAACCCTCAATTTCCTGGACCTCTGCAGCATTTGACAATCCCACACCATATCTCCATCAGGTGCCTGCTCAAGATTTGAATCCTGATTCTGCTCCTTCTTAACAGATGCAACACAAGCTTTCATCCTGATATCTTTTCTTGATATCTTGCGTCTCGAAAGCACGCAAACTCCTGTTTCGGATGTCTCAAGGTTCATCTCTTAACACCACCCTCTTAAACGCATACATGATCCCTCTGGCCAACGTCCTCCATGCACACATCGTTGCACTGGAGTAATACAATGATGGCCCTGGGCTTTCAATATCGCACTGAAAACATTTTCTGATTGCTGTGATCTGGGATTTCAGTTTTTTTTTTTTTTTTTTAAATTTAAATCTTTTTATTGAACAAACCAAAGGTCATGCCATACAGGTTCATTTCACTTAGCAAGGTACATGGTCTTTCACAGGCTATAGCCTTGTGCCTGATACAAACTCGTTCTACTACGCTGTCACACTTCTTGGACTACAGAGCGTTAGTTGTTTGTCAAGGAAGGGGACATATGGGGGTTCACACTCATTTCCCCGGTACACATTCCATTTAGTCCAGAGCAGTTTCCATTTTCGAGGACAGCCACGGGCCACGTAAACCGTTTTCTCCCTTGCCATAGACCAGTTTTATGTCCTCTTTCCAGGTGTTAATCGTTGGCGGCATTGTTGCTCCCCAGTGTCTAGCTATATTTCGCTTAGCGACCATCTGCCCCAGCGTCACCCAGAGCTTACCCTTTGTATTCAGGTCCGTGGGCTCCCAGATATTCAGGAGACCTCTTTTAACCTCAGGCCGTAGCGGAACCCCCCAGATCACACTCATGCACTTTTTTCCAGTAAATTTGGACTAGCGGACACTCCCAGAGCGTGTGCAGGAAGGTCCCCTCCTGGCCACATTTTCTCCTGCACATCCCGTCTGTACTCCTACCCATATGTGCTAATTGTCGTTCAGAAAAGTAAACTCGATGCAGAGTTTTCAATTGGACCAGCCGTAGCTTCGCCGAGATGGCCACTTCCTTGGGGGGAGGATAAGGCCGCCTGCCATTCCTCGTCGTCTATTTCTAGGCCGTCCCTCACCCATTTCTCCCTCAACGCTAGTAGGGGGTCTGGGGTATGGTGTATTAATTTTGTATATGTAAGGGATATACTCCTTTCAGGTAGGTGTCCGTCTAAGAGTCTGTCCTCGAGAGGGGAGGACTCTGGCAATGATGACCCCTGCAGGATATTGGCCTGAAAGGAGTGTCTGACTTGTGCGTACCTAAAGTACTCCGAGTCGGCCATCTCTTGCGTCTGCTGTAGTGACGCAAAAGACACAATTCCATTTTGCCCCCAGAGATCCCCTATACGGGAGATCCCTATGAGATCCCATTTGTCAAACCCTTTAGTCCGCCCCAGTCGCTCCAAATCCCAGAGTGGTGTTGCCAGTGTGAGTCTGTTAGCCCACCCCAGGTTGCGGTTGACCACGTGCCAAAGATGTACTGCGTGTCTGGTGGGTCCTGTGAGGGAGTACTTGTTTGGTTTAGAGTACAATGCCCTCGCAAAATCTCCTCCTGGGAGAAGCCACCTGTCCATACTATAAGCTGGGTCGCCACCATTGCTGTACACACACTGGTTTATGGCAGATAGGTGCGCTGCCCAGTAGTACTTTCCGATATCGGGGAGGGCAATACAATAACTCCGTCGTACCATCCTAGGGTTAGTTTTTGGAGAGCTATTCGGGGTTTCCCGTCCCATAGTAGGTCTCTTTGTGTGGTTTCAATGTCAGCGAAGTACTTGCTTGGGACTGGGTCAGGGTAGTTCTGGAGAGCGTAGAGGAAACTGGGCAGCGCCGCTCGTCCCAGTAGGGACAGGGGGAGTGTTTTCCAGGTGTCGGTGTCGCGCCGGAGTCTCTGCAAGGGTGGGAGACGGTTCCGTTCGTAGCGGGCCTTCGTATCAGTGGTGATAAATACACCCAGGTATTTAAAGTCTTCTGTGGCCACCTGAATAGGACAGTCGGTTGGCAGACACGGGGGACTCCCATGTAGGACGTACATCAACGATTTGCTCCAGTTAATTTTATATCCGGAGTTCCTCCCGAAACTAGTGAAGATGTCCAACACCACTCTTAATGACTTCGGGGGGGGGGGGGGGGGGGGGCAAGGTAGAGAAGGATGTCGTCTGCATACAAGGAGATCCGGTCCTCCCACCCCTCGGCCCACTTCAGTCCACGAATCGATGCGTCCCCTCGTATCCAGGCCGCCAGTGGCTCGAGAGAGAGAGCGCAAAGAGCAGCGGTGAGAGCGGACATCCTTGCCTTGTTCCCCTTCCAAGTGTGAATACGTCCGAAATGTTATTGTTGACTACTACTTGTGCCAAGAGTTCCGCGTAGAGGAGCTGTACCCATCCGACAAAGTTAGGGCCAAAACCCATCCTTTTCAGTACTGCCAGGAGATATGCCTATTCCAATGTGTCGAACGCCATGGTGGCGTCCAAGGAGACCACCATCGCATCTTCTTGTATTGTGGAGCAGCGCCCCAGTACTCCGTGCAGACGCCTCAAGTTGAGGGCGGTGTTACGGTGTGGCATAAAGCCCGATTGATCTGGGTGTACCAGTTTAGCTATTATTGGATGGAGTCTATTCGCCAATAGCTTAGCAAGTATTTTGGGTTCTGCATTTAGCAGGGAGATAGGTCTATAGGAAGCACAATTATCTTTGGGTTTCCCTTCTTTAGGTATGGCCACCCGTGTGGCCATACGTTGGTCTCTTGGCAACAGCCCTCGTCTCCTACTATCCTCGTACATACTTTTAAGGTAGGGTGCCATTCGGTCCGGTTTGAGCTTGTATAGTTCTATGGGTAGGCCGTTGGGGCCTGGTGCCTTGCCAGGGCGGAGGTCCCGAATTGCCTTGACCACTTCATCATTTGTGAGCGTATTATCTAATGTCTTCCGGTCCGAGTCCGAGAGGATCGGCAGTTGTATGTTTGCCAATAAATCGGAGGAATTTTCCTCTGAGAGTTCCGAGCCCCTCTTGTACACACTCCGGCAGTGCGTTGCAAATTCTCTGACGATGTCGTGGGGCTCGGTGAGGACCGTGCACGTTTTTAGCTTTGGCACCACTCTCCGCGCCCTCTCTTTTTTTGATCTAACCAGGCTATCACTTTGCCAGCTTTGTCGCCGTGGTCGTACAGCCGTCCATCCCTGTCTCTAGCGAGGGTTTTTGCAGCGTCAGTGGCCAGGGCCTTGTATTCAGCTACTTTTATTTGCAGTTGGTGGATAGTAGCGTGGTTCGCGCCCTCCCCTGCCTTCTCTTCAAGGCGGGTAAGGTCTTGTTCGATAGCGACCATTTGTTTTTCACCATACAGGTTCATTTCACTTAGCAAGGTACATGGTCTTTCACAGGCTATAGCCTTGTGCCTGATACAAACTCGTTCTACTACGCTGTCACACTTCTTGGACTACAGAGCGTTAGTTGTTTGTCAAGGAAGGGGACATATGGGGGTTCACACTCATTTCCCCGGTACACATTCCATTTAGTCCAGAGCAGTTTCCATTTTCGAGTACAGCCACGGGCCACGTAAACCGTTTTCTCCCTTGCCATAGACCAGTTTTATGTCCTCTTTCCAGGTGTTAATCGTTGGCGGCATTGTTGCTCCCCAGTGTCTAGCTATATTTTGCTTAGCGACCATCTGCCCCAGCGTCACCCAGAGCTTACCCTTTGTATTCAGGTCCGTGGGCTCCCAGATATTCAGGAGACCTCTTTTAACCTCAGGCCGTAGCGGAACCCCCCAGATCACACTCATGCACTTTTTTCCAGTAAATTTGGACTAGCGGACACTCCCAGTGCGTGTGCAGGAAGGTCCCCTCCTGGCCACATTTTCTCCTGCACATCCCGTCTGTACTCCTACCCATATGTGCTAATTGTCGTTCAGAAAAGTAAACTCGATGCAGAGTTTTCAATTGGACCAGCCGTAGCTTCGCCGAGATGGCCACTTCCTTGGGGGGAGGATAAGGCCGCCTGCCATTCCTCGTCGTCTATTTCTAGGCCGTCCCTCACCCATTTCTCCCTCAACGCTAGTAGGGGGTCTGGGGTATGGTGTATTAATTTTGTATATGTAAGGGATATACTCCTTTCAGGTAGGTGTCCGTCTAAGGGTCTGTCCTCGAGAGGGGAGGACTCTGGCAATGATGACCCCTGCAGGATATTGGCCTGAAAGGAGTGTCTGACTTGTGCGTACCTAAAGTACTCCGAGTCGGCCATCTCTTGCGTCTGCTGTAGTGACGCAAAAGACACAATTCCATTTTTCCCCCAGAGATCCCCTATACGGGAGATCCCTATGAGATCCCATTTGTCAAACCCTTTAGTCCGCCCCAGTCGCTCCAAATCCCAGAGTGGTGTTGCCAGTGTGAGTCTGTTAGCCCACCCCAGGTTGCGGTTGACCACGTGCCAAAGATGTACTGCGTGTCTGGTGGGTCCTGTGAGGGAGTACTTGTTTGGTTTAGAGTACAATGCCCTCGCAAAATCTCCTCCTGGGAGAAGCCACCTGTCCATACTTAAGCTGGGTCGCCACCATTGCTGTACACACACTGGTTTATGGCAGATAGGTGCGCTGCCCAGTAGTACTTTCCGATATCGGGGAGGGCAATACAATAACTCCGTCGTACCATCCTAGGGTTAGTTTTTGGAGAGCTATTCGGGGTTTCCCGTCCCATAGTAGGTCTCTTTGTGTGGTTTCAATGTCAGCGAAGTACTTGCTTGGGACTGGGTCAGGGTAGTTCTGGAGAGCGTAGAGGAAACTGGGCAGCGCCGCTCGTCCCAGTAGGGACAGGGGGAGTGTTTTCCAGGTGTCGGTGTCGCGCCGGAGTCTCTGCAAGGGTGGGAGACGGTTCCGTTCGTAGCGGGCCTTCGTATCAGTGGTGATAAATACACCCAGGTATTTAAAGTCTTCTGTGGCCACCTGAATAGGACAGTCGGTTGGCAGACACGGGGGACTCCCATGTAGGACGTACATCAACGATTTGCTCCAGTTAATTTTATATCCGGAGTTCCTCCCGAAACTAGTGAAGATGTCCAACACCACTCTTAATGACTTCGGGGGGGGGGGGGGGGGGGGCAAGGTAGAGAAGGATGTCGTCTGCATACAAGGAGATCCGGTCCTCCCACCCCTCGGCCCACTTCAGTCCACGAATCGATGCGTCCCCTCGTATCCAGGCCGCCAGTGGCTCGAGAGAGAGCGCAAAGAGCAGCGGTGAGAGCGGACATCCTTGCCTTGTTCCCCTTCCAAGTGTGAATACGTCCGAAATGTTATTGTTGACTACTACTTGTGCCAAGAGTTCCGCGTAGAGGAGCTGTACCCATCCGACAAAGTTAGGGCCAAAACCCATCCTTTTCAGTACTACCAGGAGATATGCCTATTCCAATGTGTCGAACGCCATGGTGGCGTCCAAGGAGACCACCATCGCATCTTCTTGTATTGTGGAGCAGCGCCCCAGTACTCCGTGCAGACGCCTCAAGTTGAGGGCGGTGTTACGGTGTGGCATAAAGCCCGATTGATCTGGGTGTACCAGTTTAGCTATTATTGGATGGAGTCTATTCGCCAATAGCTTAGCAAGTATTTTGGGTTCTGCATTTAGCAGGGAGATAGGTCTATAGGAAGCACAATTATCTTTGGGTTTCCCTTCTTTAGGTATGGCCACCCGTGTGGCCATACGTTGGTCTCTTGGCAACAGCCCTCGTCTCCTACTATCCTCGTACATACTTTTAAGGTAGGGTGCCATTCGGTCCGGTTTGAGCTTGTATAGTTCTATGGGTAGGCCGTTGGGGCCTGGTGCCTTGCCAGGGCGGAGGTCCCGAATTGCCTTGACCACTTCATCATTTGTGAGCGTATTATCTAATGTCTCCCGGTCCGAGTCCGAGAGGATCGGCAGTTGTATGTTTGCCAATAAATCGGAGGAATTTTCCTCTGAGAGTTCCGAGCCCCTCTTGTACACACTCCGGAAGTGCGTTGCAAATTCTCTGACGATGTCGTGGGGCTCGGTGAGGACCGTGCACGTTTTTAGCTTTGGCACCACTCTCCGCGCCCTCTCTTTTTTTGATCTAACCAGGCTATCACTTTGCCAGCTTTGTCGCCGTGGTCGTACAGCCGTCCATCCCTGTCTCTAGCGAGGGTTTTTGCAGCGTCAGTGGCCAGGGCCTTGTATTCAGCTACTTTTATTTGCAGTTGGTGGATAGTAGCGTGGTTCGCGCCCTCCCCTGCCTTCTCGTCAAGGCGGGTAAGGTCTTGTTCGATAGCGACCATTTGTTTTTCTTTCTCTTTTCGCATCCCCGCTATGGCTGAGAGGGCTTGACCCCTTAATACCGTTTTAAATGCTTCCCACAGTGTAGTGGGGGAATCCACCGTACCCTCGTTTTCTGTGAAGTATTGGTCTATGGCCCGCGTGAGGGTGGCTTTGGTTTCCTGAGTTTAAAGGTACCAGGGCTTTATCGGTGCAACACAGCCCACCCTCCTCTCCCCAAACGTGAGGTGGACCCATAGAAGCGAAAGATCCGAGATGCCTCGCGCTAAGTGTTTGATTTCCTGGGTGGTCACGTTCTGGTGCATAAGGATATAGTCTATTCTGGAAAGGGTATTGTGTGCTCCCGAAAGGAACGTATATTCCCGTAGGGTGGGGTGACACCGTCTCCAGAGATCTGCAAGACCAAATGCCTCGAAAGTTGGGGAGCCAGTTTTGACCGGCACTAATGTCCCGAGGCGGGAGCCGGTCCATTGCTCCTGAGACGACAGAGTTGAAATCTCCCCCGATTATAAGTACCCCCTCAGGTAGGGAAAGCAGGAGAGTGCCAAGGTCCTTGTAGGACAGTGTTTGGAGACCTGGTGGGATGTAAACTGCTAACAGTGTCAGTGTTGTCCCTCCCATTGCCCCGAGGCGGCCGTGAAGCGTCCCAGTGGATCTGCCCAAGTGTGCTGGACGCTGAATGGGATGGTGCGTTTGAGCAAGATACCCACCCCTCTGGACCCGGACGTAAACCCGGCATGCGCCACCATTGTGTATCTCCATCTGTTCAGTGCTTTACAGGTATTACCAATCGTGTGCGTCTCCTGGAGCAGCACGCCATCTGGGAGATGTCGCTTGAGATACTGGAGTACTATACTCCGTTTCATCTTGTCCCCCAACCCATTGACGTTCAAACTCAAAAGTTTCAGACTTTTATCCCAATGCATCTCGGGTGTGACACTGGCTTTCCCTGTACAACCTGCGACCCTTGCAGTTCCATCGATTCGTTATACTGTGTACTATGCATGACCAATGAACAACCCTCCCGGTGCCCTCCCTCCCCAAACAACCAATAGTGGGCAGATCTTTGCTAACCCGGTAATACTCTCTTGCTCCCCCCCTCCCTGCTACCCTGCCACGTAGGTCTAAAACTACCCACATCACTAGCAGAGTGCCTATCGCCCCATAAACTGGTCAACTGTGACGTGAGGAAGTGGGCTAGTACCAACTCCGTCCGCCCAGAGCTTCCCCCACCACTCCTGTAAAAGTGGTTTTCACCAGGTGGTTGAGCTCCCAGGGTAGGGACATCCCCATCAAAAACCACACGTATCACCATCTGTCTCTGCAAGGCTCCCGCCCAATACTCATTGAGGCAGAAACAGTTAACCTGTCCGATATACCCCCAGCACCGCCAGGAGTGGACACAGAGATGGAGTGACCCCCCCCCCCCCCCCCCCTCCCAGGGAGACCGGGCCGCACCGGCCGCCCGCCCCAGATTATATCGACAAAAACAATGTGTACATTACGGTTTGCAGATATTGTCTCTTTGATTCCGGTTCAAGAACCCCGTTTCCATCAGTCTCTCTGCGCTGCGTGCACCCCCGGGCTGTTCGATCGCGATCTCCAGGAGCGCGTGCCGCGCCGTTCTGCGTCGGGCCGCTCACCCATCGCCCCCGACTCGCGAGCTTGGGGGCCCCACCAACTGTCTCTCAATCAGGAAGTCTTCTTCTGTGTTGACTTCCCGTCTAGCCAATCCTGTACCTCTGTTGGTGTGGTAAAGAAGAGCGTCTTTCCGTCCGCTATTACTCTGAGTTTCGCTGGAAAAGAACATCATGTACTTCATTCCACGCTGCCGCAGGACTGCCTTCAACACCTTCGAAGGAGCGTCGCTCCTGCTGGACCTTAAGTGTAAAGTCTGAGAAGAAACAGATAGTCGAATTTTCGTAGTGCAAGTCTCCCTGGGCCCAGGCCGCCTGTAGAATTGCGTCGCGGTCTCTATAGTTGAGGATCTTGGCGATAATTGTCCTGGGAGCTGCACCAGGTTTGGGCCTGGGGATCGGCGCCCGGTGCGCCCTCTCGATGGTGAAGAGCGAGGAGAGCTGCTTCGGTTTGAGATGTTTTAAGATGAGATCCTCCAGGAAGAGGTCCACGCTCGGCCTTTCCAGGCCCTCAGGAACCCCAACCACTCTGTTACTCCGGCGGGCCCGCCCTTCTTGATCTTCGAGCTTCAGGGCCATTTGGCGATGCTGGTGTGTAAGAGTGTTAATTCGCTCCTCGAGTTTTTTTTGTAGAGGTCTGGAGTTCCAGTACGTTGGCTTCGTTAGTTTTAACCTTGTCCGCCGTTTTGTTCATGTCTGCTCGCATCAAGTTCATTTCGATGGACATTTTATCCATTTTAGTTTCGAGGGTAGTCCCCAGTCCCTTGATAGCCGCCATTATGGATTGGAGAGATGGTTCTCCCTCGCCAGGCTGGTCTACCTGTGTCGTGTTGTCCTGCGGCGCTGGTTTCGGGACAGCGTACTTGTCCAGTTTGTTAGATTGCACAGATGTGGCGTGTTTGGGCTTCATAGTGCCGTTCCACCAACTGGGTCACACCGCCCCCCCCGCGTTCTTCAGGGGCATCTGGTTGTGCTTACTAGACGGAGCGTCCGGCTGGCGAGGCGGCCCGGGATGTCCGGAGGCGTATGCCCCCTCCTTGCTAATCCGCCTGCGAGCACCAACGGGGACTCACCGTTGCCGGTCTGCTGCCCCCCCGATCCACTTAAGGAGTATGCTCCGCCCGTGCATGACAGCCTCCGTCACGGCCCGTGCCCACGGCACCTCAGCAGCCCGCCGCCGGCTCCGCTAGTGTGACTTATCCCTCGCCTTCTGCCCCCCCGCGATGCGATCGGGGCTGGTGCGCCACAATTTGGCCTCTGCTCGTGGAAGCAGTCAACGGAGGCGGTGGGAGCCTTGAAAGGTTACCGTGTGATGGCTGCTCCTCCCGCGCTGAGGGCAGTTTGGGTGTTTGGTCCCCAACCGATGGTGCCCAATTTTCTCCTTCCTGCAGCAGCGCTTCTTTAAAGTTGGAGGGGGGGGGTTCAGACCCCCAACAACGTTTCCCAGGCCCTCCCCCGTGCGGAGCGCGGGCCCCACGGCTCCGTCCCGGTGCTCTTCGTTAAGCTCGCTTCTGGGATGGAGGTCGCTGCCCCCTCAGGCCACCACCGGTAGCAGGTGTGCGCCGGGCCGTGGGTTTTGCGTGATGCTCACCAAAGCGTGTGAGCAGAGCCGGATCTGCCGCGCCGCTCTCCGTCCTCCAGCAGCCTCCTCCCGGTCTTCTCCTCCTCGATGGCAGCGCCTCCGGTGCTATGGGCCCAGCTGCCCCCCTCCAGCATGAACGGAGGGCACGGCAATGATTTTGTTCAGCCTCTGGGGGAGAGCGTGCGCTGCGCACGCCAGCGGCCGCTTCCGTCTCCATCAGCCGCGCCCCTCCTCGTCTGTAGCCGCCGCGGCGTTCTCTGGAGCGCAGCGCGGCCGCAGGACCTCAGTTTTCGGCAGCTTTTTCAGCGCTTCTGTCCCACTGGACTACGCCAGTTCATGGGGCACCCTGGGACTCGTCCTGCCGGATTATTTACGGAGGTATGAAGGGGTTGGGGCCTCGGCTCCGGCGGAGCTCGCCTCTCAAGCAGCCATCTTAGTTGGCGCCAGGCCACGCCCTCCTGTTGCTCAGAGTTGATTGTGGCTAGAGCCTTTATAGTGCTGGCTAGTAATGAACAGGATGCAGCCAGATGTGTATTTTGTTCCAGCCTAGGCACCGCAAATTGTGTTACTCGTGACATGGAAACCAGCATGGTTTTTGGTTTACAATGCCTGGATGCCTTCTTCTAGTTCTTCTGGTGGTGATCAAGCTTCTTTAATGGGTGTGCTGTGCAAAGGAGCAAGGCCCTTTGGTGAAAAGGCAGGCTCTGGTTTAGAACCCTTTAAAGACAGAATGGGTATTGTGTGCTTTCTGTGGCTGCTTCTTCTGGCTTATCAGCTCCACAAGCTGTACCAGAGACTCTGTGGCTATTAGGGTGGCCTTGCCTATCGATCCAGCAGCACTCACATCCATGTTCCAAAGAAAGGGGCCTGGTAGCATATACATGGCCATCAGCAAGTGCAGCATTCCTCTCACGAAAGTGACGGCAGTGGTTACGCACATCTTTTTACATCCGCGATGTGTTCCTGTATCTCTACAGCTATCTTCTGCAGGCAAAATCACCTCCACTTGTCCAGACCACCTGCAGGCAATATAATCCTTATGTTCCGTACACCAGCCTTTGTTCTGACCTGCATGATTCTATGGCTGCTTGGTTTCCAGCTAGTGCCTCAGGCTAGTTGGCACGTGTGCTCTGCAGTGGAACTTTCTAATAAGGGTAGAGTACTAGGAGTGCCTTTCAGACAACATGGGAGTCTGCGATGAGGCAGCCTGGAGCTTCAGTGGTGAAAGAGAAATGCCAATCCATTTTCCTTATCCCAACCAGGGATGATAGTTGTGACTGATCTGTCTACCTAGGGCTGTGGAACCACCTGATTGATGCAGATCAGAGAACTCTGGTCTCCATTATAGTAGTGGCTGCATATTGGTCTTCTAGGGCGATGTCCCTTCTAGCTGGCCCTCCTGGCCTTTCTGCCTTCCTTCAAGGATAGTCTGACCAGGTACTGACTGACAATACGAGTCGCCATGTGCTACTGCAATGAGCAGGGTGTGTGTGGATCATGTTTTCTCTATCTGGAGGCCCTGCAGCTTTGGGGGTGGAAGATTCCTTCATGGAATTTCTGACAGTCTGTCACCAAGCTGATTCTGAGCATCTGGTAGGCACACTCTTCATGTCATCTTGCTCTTCATGAATGGCGTCTGCATCTGAAGGTGGTGCAGGTAATGTTTGCCCACATTTGGCATGCTTGTGGTAGATCCCTCCAAGAACTTGCAATATCTGGCCTTTTGCACCGCCTCGATGTTTCCGAAGAAACTTGTTCCCCTTTCAAGTTAACTCTGGACTCCATTACATTTTTCTGCTGCTGCAGTTTATCATCCCATGGGTCTTTAGGAAGGTAGAGAGGCACATTGTACCTCATCTTTGTAGCCCCACCTTCGGCATGGTATATCGAACTGCTAAATATGGGCATACGCCATCCACTTCAGCTATTCTTTTGGTAGCGCGTATTGCTCTAAAAGTTCATGCACCTAAACCATCTACACTTCCATATGTGGAGATTGAGCATATTTGATCTACCATCTGAGGTGGTTGATGTTATCATGGCTGCTTGCTGCTTGTCCACCAAATCTATGCTTGATGTTGAACTTAATTCATGGCTTAGTGCGAGGGCTGATAGGGCCGTACAAAACACTTGTCCTTTTGTACGTTTCTCTAGACCTACAAGGCCATATTGGGGTGCACTGTTAATGGTTAATTATCTGCTCTTTCGGCCCTTCAGCGTTTGCCTGATTTGGTCCTTCCTATTTAAATTATCTATAGTGATGGGTTCTTTGAAAGGGCTTACATAAGTTTCCATCTGCATGGTGCAGTCAGAACTTAATTTAGCTTTTAAAACTCTTCTCTTTATTGTGATCACTTCCATTTATTCCACCAGCGAATTGCAGGCACTTTCTCTGCAGCAGTAATTCGCCACCTTGTTCCCTGACTAATTGGATCTTCCTTTCTTCCAAAGGTGGCATCACTTTTCCATGTGGGGCAGTCCGTCACACTCACTTTGTTTTTCTCTCCACCACGTCCCTCAAAGTAAGAGGAGAGGTTACAGTTTCTGGACCGTAAGTGAGCCCTTAGTATCTACATTGATAGGACTAAATCTACATGTGAACGACCAACTTTTTGTTGGACTCGCTGGTGCTAGAAAGGGAAGGCTGTCCAAAAAATGGACCTTATTGGAGTTAATTGTCCTTTATAACAATCTGTGATTTACTTTGGCCAGGAAGGAGCCTAAACGGGGCCTTAGGAGAGCGAAGGCTGCTACTCTGGCCTTGGCTATGGGTATTCTGGTGTTGGATATCCAGGCTACTATATGACCGCATGTCCACTCATGTACAAGGCACTATTGTATCACTTCTCGAATCCACAGGGAGGGCCATTTTTCCAGTTTGTTCCTGCAGATTTCCTGGTGTAAAGCCCACTCCTCAGAACCACTGTCCTTTTCACGTGTACTACTTTTGTAAAGATTCATATAATGAGTCCTCTGCAGTTAGAAGCATCTATCAGAAGAACAACTCTTTCTGATGCATACTCTATGTAACCATGGATTCCTTGCCTCCAGGCTGCTTCCCAGTTATGTGCATTGGCCTTCCTATGGTTATTATGATCCCAAGTTGGGTTGTTACACGCTTTATTTCCTCAGTTGTCAGTATTTCTGCATCTGATGGTGTAGAATGTGTGAAAAAATAAGTGATCAAAAGAAAAGAGTTTTCTCGGTGCACTCGTTTGTCTAAGTGTTCTATATTATACGTGGTTCCACTACACAATCTTTAGCACTGTGTCTGACAATGCCATCAAATACAATATTGATGATTGTCAGGTTAGACGAACCAATCTCTGGTGTATGGGTGCACTTTTACTTTGAAACTAAAGGGTTTCTCATCCAACTTAGGACATTCATTATCTTCAAAACATGATACTTTAGTATCGATTTTTATTTTTTAGTTTTTATCATCAATTTATTCATTGCTGACTTTTTATTTTGTGGTCAAAAAACATATTTAATTGTAAACCTGATCTTCGTGCATAACCCAATGCATTTCGGGTCTAAATTGACGCTTCATCTGGGGTCTCTGAAAAATGATAAACAAGAGCCAATTCAGTCCTGACTGACTTAAGTTTCATGTGACGGCATCATTGCAACAGCATTAAGCATAGATGAGTAAAACCAAAATTAGGCAATTCATGTGAACATATTTACATTTTAGGGCCCATAAGGTTCATAATTGATACTTGAGGAACTTTATGGTCCAGTGAATGTTAAAGAGAAAACGATACAAACGGGAAAGATATTCCCACTTCTCTATGTACTCCGCTTATTCATTCATACAAACAATATGATGCAAATGACGAAAATACGGAAAACATCAAAAGAAAACGGGTCCAAGTGCACCCAACTTTGCATGACACTGTTTTTAATAAAACGTAATCCCATACATTGATGAGCCACAACAAACTAAGTTTTTTATCATTTATCAGAGACCCCAGATGTAGGGTCAATATAGACCCGAAATGCATTGGGTTATGTAAAGCACGAAGATCATGTTTACAATGAAATATGTTTTTTGACCACGAAATAAAGTGAGCAATGAATAAATTGACGATGAAATAAAAAAATAAAAAATCATGTTTTGAAGATAATTAATTTCCTAAGTTGGATGAGAAACCCTTCAGTTTCAAAGTAAAAGTGCACCCATCCACCAGGGATTGGTTCGCCTCACCTGACAATCATCGAAAAATAAGTGATGTCAGAATGCAGGGGTGCCACCTTTAGGCGGCTCCACTGTTGCAGAGATTTCAGGATACAGTTTGGCGCCTGAATGGCTAGAGCATACGCCACAAGGAGCTTTAGCAAAGGTAAGCCATTGTTCGTTTTGCCATTAAACCGCGTATTAGACTTCAGTCCTCCTTCATTGTGATGGCTGTTTGGAATGGGAATTTGCCTTGAGACGTGCTGGCAGGGTGCACCTTGATCTGCATCAGCAATTGGTAAAAATACAAATATTTCAAAAAACTTTTACTTTGGACACATTTGATAAAAGAACACTTACCAAATCATGCAGTTGAAAGTTCATGTTTTACGAATGATATTTAAAAGTGAAAATATGATTTATCTGTTTTACAGAGTGTATTTGACCTAATATACCTTTTTGCGCACATGCCTCCCTGTTTTCTGTTTACAACAGGCTCTCAGCGCTATGCAGTATTCTGCATGTTCAAGATGGGAACAACAATTTTTGACACAGACTTGGCCCTGGTGGACAAAACAATGACGGATATAACTTTTGAAAAAGCAGTCATATTGTGAGTCAATCCTTGAGTTTTTTTGTTTACCGTTTTCTTGCCTGTAGCAATTCTTGCTGCGCATTTGAATTTTAAACAGTTACAAATTCCAGACTGAGTCTATTAAACAATTGGGTGGTCCTGGCACTGCCAATATTGAATTCACACTACATGCATCCTTCTCACCTTGCTGTTAAATGTGATTTGATTTTGCCTTATGAGTGCTTGAGATCTGCGCTAATATAGAGGCATTCAGTATGTATGCCAGGATAGTTTCCTCTTGAAGAGTCATGCTACAAATTAATGTCTGTTTAAATGTAACTAAGGTTTTGGATTTGAAATAAAGTGAAATATTTCTGCACCGATCCCTAAATGAATGTGAGGATATCTGATGCATAATCATTTTCCACCACATGTTCTCTTCATCTCCGGAAGGAGATGAAGATAACTTTTGACACAAGATGTTTCATGTGGGTTTCTAGGGGTACTTCTCACAAAAGCCACAATTACAGTCTTGATGGGATCAAGAAATACTAGAGGGCTGTATGTATTTAGGCTGTGGAGGTGGCTTTTATCACTGGTCTGAACTTGTTGGCTATGAGATTGAACAAGATACAGTTTTAATATGTACTACTAGCTAAGTTAGATTGGAGTGAATGAGCTCAACTTCAGCGCATACTGGAAAGAGCCATCACTTAGTACCTGAACAGTCCTTGATTTCTTTGCAGAGGTGTGTGATTTAGAGTTCCTTTTCAACAAAATTAATGTAATTCTTAGTTAAAGCTACTAAACCGTTAAAAAGTTATTAAAATATTGTGAAGTTTTGTATGCACATTTGAAGTATCCTCTGTTGTCAGATGAGGAGTCAAGAATATTCATTTTTTTGTAGCTTCTCTACTTCATTAGGGGCCCAAAGCTTAAATGCCCCTGTGGAAGTTTATTATTAAAATCTTTGTTTTGGTCAGTTGTGCAATACATAACCATCAATACCAACAGCAATGCAGAATGTCCTACACATTTACGTCATTATATAGGTTTGGCTTTACATCCTAGACAGTATACATCAAGAGCAAGGGGCATGGGCAATTCGACCCAAAAATCACATAATGTACAATCCCAGAGGTCAACCCAGTCCGGCAATTGTGAAACAATTCCAGTAAAAAATTCATATAAAGAAATTCCCTCCCCGGGCATGAACGTTTCTAACATGGCACTCTGTTATTTAGACCTCTGTATTCCGACCAGTCAAATCATTGCACCAGTCTACAATAGGTCTGGCAACTGAAACCATCTGAAGATCAATCTTTTAAAAATATTTCTGAAACTGTTCTTTGTTGCAAAACTGGAAACCTTTACCAAAACCACAATAAAATAATGATATCTGCTGTCAAAGGCCCATTTCTTCATTAAATTGCCAATCTTTGGTTTCTCGCCTTAACTTTCATTAAAGCAAATTTACCACCAGGTCAAAGGCCATCTGTTGTTGATTCATTTCCATTTGATGTACCCTTGGCTTAATTTGTAGTTTGCAATTTTGACTTATCTGTCAATATTCTGAGATGCGCTGGAATTTGGAGCACAAAATTGTAATCCCATGTCTCTTAACTTGCATATAACTGCTAGAAAGTGCAGTTTCTGTATTTCTTTGTTAATATTATAACTTTGACATACTCAACTGGGAAAAGGCCAGCATTCCTTGTTCTTCTTAAAATCACTTCTTTGTCTCTAATTCAGGAGGTGTGTTCTTTCTACTACATATAATTTGGGTAGGTGCTTCAGGGCGACCTGTCACTCCAGCTCGATCTTAAGGTATGTAGCCATGTTGAGTACTACAATTTTTTCAGGCAGTCCAATCCTATATTTCACAGAGAGTGGCTCTCCAAATGCTCTGCACAATGTTTTAAAAATCTTCCTCTTTGAATGGGATCCTTCTCTTGTCATTGTAGATTGTCAGCAGTTGTATGCAGCTTATCTAGCGCGCATTAGTTTAGTGACGTCTTAATATTTGCAAAATCAACGATCAGCTGGTTCATGCCCACCATTACCATCTATTTTGTTTTAAAGCACCACCGTCATGGTGTTTATGGACTCCAATATCTTGTCCCGGTTGTCTGGTGGGTTAGTCTGCACTTCACTCATTTCTGCGTACTTAGTTCCTGTTCCCTGCCCTGATTGATATTTTAATATCTGGACTTTTTTTCCAGGTCACATCCTACCATATTGCTGTTCTTGGCCTTTCCCACCATTCACCACAGCAGCAGATCTCGATCAAAAGCCAGTAACGCTTTGGGAATTTCTCCCAGCTAGTGGAGGGGAGTCCCAGTTCTGCGGCAGTGAGTAATCTGCCAGCATTCTCATTGGGAGCAATGTAGAACATTTGGGGTTTTGAGATGTCCAGCAGCGAAGTTCCACTACCCCAGACTTCCAGTGTCTAAGTCTCCAACACTGCAGAAGTTCTCGGCCACCTGTTTGCACTGGTGTGAGAAAGTGCCATCTTTCTTTCATGATATGCCCCCACTTTTTGCTGAATTGCTGAATGTACTTTGACTGTGTGCGCCCTGGACTCCTGCCAATCAGGTGCCCAGGGCCTGTGTTCCTTCCCTAAAAACCTAAAACCCAAATTGGCAAACCCTGGCCACATGTCAGCCCCTGGTAAATGGTACCCTAGGTACCCAGAGCCTTGTGACCAGGGAAGGCCTCTAAGGGCTGCAGCACTCATTGTGCCACCATTAGAGGCCCTGTTCTCTCTCTCTCTCTCGTGTTCTCTCTCGTGTTCTCTCTCGTGTTCTCTCTCGTGTTCTCTCTGGTGTTCTCTCTCGTGTTCTCTCTCGTGTTCTCTCTCGTGTTCTCTCTCGTGTTCTCTCTCGTGTTCTCTCTCCCTCTCCCTCTCCCTCTCCCTCTCCCTCTCCCTCTCCCTCTCCCTCTCCCTCTCCCTCTCCCTCTCCCTCTCCCTCTCCCTCTCCCTCTCCCTCTCCCTCTCCCCCCCCTTTTGAAGGCTGTGTCTGTGTCAAAGAGTCGACATGGCACACATCCCTGTGTGCCATGCCCACAACCTACACTGCCCTGGCATACATCAGCCACTCCTCTAGCTGGGTGCCCTATGCCAGTGGTGTGGGCACAGGAGCCCTGTGCCCCTACAGTACCCAGGTCCATTCCTGGGCACTGTAAGTGCAGTGCTGCCATTTAAGTGTACATGGTGCTGAGAGCTTGTCAAACACTAACTCCACAGCACCATAATGGCAACACTGAAGACTAAGAAGTTTGGTATCAAACTTCACAGCGCATTAAATCCACACTGATGCCAGTGTGGGATTTAATGTACCAAGCACCCCAGAGGGCATCTTGGAGATGCCCCCTGGAACCTAACCTACAATCCACGTCTGGTCTGAGAGGCTGTCTGGGCTGCCACACAGCAGACATGTTGCTGGACCCCTGGAGCCCCTGCTCTCCTGGGCCTGCAACAATGCATGCCGCCTCTGTGAGCTTCCCCAGGCTTCCCCAGGCCACTGCAACCCCCCACTCTGGCGGGAAGCTTGGCTGGAAACCCCAACTAAGGACAGGGGATGTGCCAGCCTGCCAACCCCACCCCTCAGGTTGGGGAGGCGAGGTGAAGCACATCTCCGGGCGCTCGCCATCTTGAAGATGGGAGGCCCTACCCAATCAGGACTAGGCTACTGCCCCCCTCCCACAGGAGAGTGGCAGAATAGGGGGTGTACCCACCCCAGGACAGGGACCCATTGGTCCCTGCCCTTTACCTACCTGTAACGCCCCTAAATCTAGTATTTAGGGGCACCCTGAACCTTCCTTCCCCAGATTCCGAAATACAAAGAAGAGCAAGAAGAAAGAAGACCTGCCCTGCAGCTGCTAAGAGGAGGAAGACACCAACTGCTTTGGCCCCAGCCCTACCGGCCTCTTGACCCTCGAACCTGCTCCTGCTACAACCCAGCACCTCTTGTGTACAGCAACCTCTCAAACCCCGGAGGACCTGGCTACCTTTTGGCTCTAAGCACCTGTGACTATCATGATTGGGGCTCTACTCAAAATCTACTTCTAATCCCTGGCATCAGCCCGGAACCGCAAACCCTTCACACTCTGCACCCGCCAAGCCTGGCCTGTGCCGGAGTGAACAAAGACCACGAGGATGACCCCACGGCGACTGTGACCCCGAGTCCGGCACCCAAGGACTTCCCTCGACGCTCCTGATGACGCCTGCAGCCTCAGAACCAGGTGCCCCCCCCCCCCCAACCGTGATCAACAGAGGGTAAGATTTCCCGACACCAAAAGTCACCCCGGCGCCTCGCGGCCCCCTGTGCCCAAATCCGGGGTACCTACCTATCCTCCAACTACCCAACTTACCTCTCGAAGTGGTAGTGGCACCTGAAGAATCTTCGTTCCCGAGCTTAAAGTCTTTTTCTAAACCAGAGCTTTCCCAGTGAAATCAATTGAGCGCCCAAAGGCTTAAAAGCACCCTGCACCCAGCCGCCCGAGTGGCCCTGGTAGTGTAACCTCTACACCTATCTACTTCCCCATTTGCCCTGAGCAAGTGACCAGGAGCCTAGCTCCCACAGCCGCGTGGCTTACTAGTCAGCAGCCACCAACCAAGGCCCCCCTGCCTCCTATAGGATAACATTGGGCCTAACTCTCTCTGCACCCGGCTACCCCTGTGCCGCTGAGGGTGTAATAACTGTACCTATATGATCCTGGGAGACCCCTGAGTCTATGCCCAGAACCTTAACTCTGCCAGTCGAGTACTTACCTTAAAGCCGATAACTCACTTTTCTCAATAGGGTAACATTGACTGGTTTTTCCTGAAATTTCTTCTAAGTGTGGACTTTTCAAAACTTAAAATATTCACCAAAAATCAGCCGAGTAACAAACGAAAATACTCACCTGCTATTAGGTGAGCTCCCAGTGCTGGATCTTGGTACCCAGCACTGACTCTGCAAAATATTCACAACCGTACTTACCAGTAACCCAATTTTCTTCCATAGGAAACCATTGACTGTTTTTCTGTGAAATCTCTTGTGTGTCGATTTCTGCAAACTTTAAATATTCTTTAAAAATCGTATAAATTGTGAAAACGTAATTACTTACCTGTTTTGGATAAAGGTCCCAGTACTGAGTCTAGGCACCCAGTACTGGATTACAAAAGTAACGAGAACATACTATTCCTGCAACTTGAATTTTCTTCCATAGGGAATCATTGACTGTTTTCTTTTTTTAATTTTTTATTAGACAGCTTCATTAGGTACAATATACATAAACCAAATTTTCCGTACATTTAGCATATATTAGGAAAAGGAAGAGAAAAAAAAAAGAAAAGAAGAAATTATAGTAGTCCATGGCTGGGTAAATCAGAAATACATACTACCTTTCAAATAATCAAGACAACAGAAGCAAAATCAGAAAAGTATAAACTAAAACCTGTCTTTCCAAGAAGTTATTGGCATCCAAATTAAAGCACCACGTTGTCTAGCCTTTGGCTGCATAGATTGCCATTTCTCTATTAGCTATTCCCAAGAAGCGGGTTATCCAAACTTGGAAATTGGGGGGATCTATATCTTTCCATCTAGTAGCCAGTATTAATCTATAAACTGCCATGCCCAGAAACATACATACCTCTTCCTCCTTGCTATGGCCAAGGGTGTTGTCATACCCTAACAAACATAAAGTAGGAGACATTTGAACTTTATGCCCGAAAACCTCTTCCCAAAAATCTAATATTTTAGCTTTAAGAATACTCAATTTGCTACATTCCGTGAACATATGTAATAGATGGGCCGGGCCTATCCCACACCGAGGGCATTTATCGTCTGTTCGTTTTCCCCATGAGAACAGTTTTGCAGGTGTAAAATATAAATTGTATATGGTCTTAGATAATTGTGCTTTAAGAGTTGCTGTTAGAAAAACCTTATCAGCAAGGAAGAGGATCTTATCTAAATCGACATTTGGATCGTTCAGTTTAGATGCCCAGCGTGATTCCGTTCTTTCCAAATCATCCTGGTGTTGTTCCAACAGCAGGCGATATAGTAAACTTATGCTAGATTTTTTCTTTCTGCCAATAAATTCAAGAATAGAAACTTTCCTCATTGAGATATATGAAAGCTTCACGGAAAGAATAGAATTTATTTGAATATATTTGAAAAGATCGGAGGCCGGGGTGTTAAATTTAAGTTGAAGGTTGGAGAATCTCATACTGGGCGGAGCGTCCAAAAAGTCCCCCACTGATACCAACCCAAGGGCCTCCCATCTTTTGGCAATATCATCATTAGCTTGCCTGGAGAGAAGGAAAGAATGCCATAATGGTGTATATCTGTTAATTTTTGGAAATATCAAAATGTTTGACAATTTTCTTCCAAACCCTCCAGGCATTGTCTATGATTTTGATTTTCACCTTCTTGTAATATGATGGTTCAATTTGTCGCAGCAGTAGTCCTTTTGCTTTTTCCCCTACAGCTAGCTCGTATATAGAAGGAATGTGTATACTAGCTATGTTATAATTTGGAGGACTTATGTTGAATAAGGGAAACATCCCTTGAAGAAGGCTAGTCCAGAAATATAAAGTTATGTTCGGGAGCCCTAGTCCCCCTCTCTCGTGGGGAAGAGATAAGAATTTTGAGGACCGCCTGATTTTGCCATAGCCCCAGATAAATTTAGAGATTTGTGTTTCTAGAATATTAATCATCTTATCCTCGACCAAAATGGGAATTGCACGAAATAGGTACAATATCCTTGGAAAAATGTTCATTTTGACAAAATTAGTCCTGCCTATAATTAAAAGATTAAGGCTGTTGACCCTTAGTAGATCCTTTTTAATATTTGCAAGCATGGGGTCATAATTAAGTTTATTAATATCTGTGGAGATATACAAACACCCAGATAGACTGCGTTAATTGCCTTTCGGGGATCATTAAATAAGGTGGTGTTAGTACAGATAACCACGGTTTTTCAACTATTCAAAGAGTATCCGGACATATCCCCAAAAGA
This sequence comes from Triturus cristatus, assembly GCF_964204655.1. Lineage (NCBI taxonomy): Eukaryota > Metazoa > Chordata > Amphibia > Caudata > Salamandridae > Triturus > Triturus cristatus. The sequence continues at coordinate 778,963,791 of NC_140580.1, forward strand.
CAGAGTTATTTTCCCGATTTCTTCTATTGCCTCATAGGGATTAGGTGTCACAACCGCCACATCGTCGGCATAAGCCAATATCTTAGTTTCATAGATGCCGGTTTTGATTGGTGTTATGACCGTACTTGCCAATAGTTTCACAATCAGGGGATTTATATAGAAGGCAAACAGTATTGGGGAACAAGGGCAGCCCTGTCTTGTGCCCCTTTGAATTTTGAATGATCTCGATTCGAGGCCCATCGTCAAGACTTTCGCAGTCTGTTCTTGGTACATAGCTTGAATTGCTTTAATATAGCCAGGCCCAAAATTATTAGAGTTCATTATTGCCCACAAATATCTCCAGGATACTCTGTCAAAGGCCTTCTCGGCATCAAGGAGGATCATGGACATCTGGCCCCCCGTCGCAGCCATGATATCAAAGTGCGATGACCCTACGGGTATGATCTGTAGTTCCCTTATGGGGAATAAATCCATGCTGCCACTGGGAGACCAGATGCTCAACCACCCTCCTGAGCCGATTGGCTAAGACCTTTGCATAAATTTTAGCATCTGAATTAATTAGGGAGATAGGGCGATACGAGGTAGGATATTCCGGAGCCTTACCTTTTTTGAGAAATATAATTATATTAGTCTCCCTCCAAGACATAGGCGTAGTTCCATTCGCCTGTATCCCTATGCAGAGGTCTAACATATAAGGTATGATTACTGATCCCAAAACTTTGTAAAGGTCTATGGGGATCTTGTCGGGGCCAGCAGCCTTACCTTCTGCGAGATCCATTACCGCCAATTGTACCTCCTCAAGGGTGATGTCCTTGTCCAATTCTTCTCTATTTTTTACGTCAAGAATGTTACTCCCTCCCCAATCACGTAACAAATCTAGCAAATTGTCTGGCTCAAGTGAATCTTCATTTTTATAAAGGTCTTCGTAGTATCCCTTGAAAACGTCTAATATTTTAACAGGTTCTCTATATATCATACCATTTTCGTGGATGGTATTCATTTTATTAAACAACTGTTTTTGTCGGGTGTGGAGAGCTAGTTGCTTTCCAACCCTCTCCCCGTCCTCAAAGTTTATTTCGGTTGGTCTGGAAAATTTCTGCAGCTTTCTGATTAAGCTTGCTATTAATCTCAGTTTTCAGAATGATCAGTTTACGTAATATGTCTTGACTGTTATCACCGTTAATTATAGTAGTTATGTGTTCCTGCTCTGCTTTGGCTAATTCCGACATCTGCTGCTGGTTAACCAGGGCTGTCTTTTTCCTCGATTTGGCTACAAAACTCATAGTTTCCCCCCTGAGAGCCGCCTTGAAACAGTCCCAGACCATGTTCCTCGATGTACTATAACGGTTGCAATCAAAATATCCCTGCACCCAGAGCTTGAGGTATTCAATATATTCTTTGTTTGCCAAAAGTTTTTTGTCAAATGTCCAATTGAATCGGGGCCTATACAAATTAGTCAGATTAATGGTTTGAGTAAGCATATTGTGGTCAGAGAGTACCTTAGGACTTTTATCAATTTTGGCATCAAATGATTGCTCACTGACTACCCACATGTAATCAATTCGTACATATTTATTGTGTGGAAAAGAAAAGTACGTATATCCAGGATCCAGCTGATGTTTGAGAGCCCAGATATCTATTAAGTCCAAACTAGCTTTGAGCTGAGAGAACGCCCTATAGACTTTAGGTTTCCTTCCTGTATAAGTGGACATATACTGATTATGTGACATTCCTACATGTTTTAAAGAAATGTTGAGGTCGCCACACAGTATCAATAACTTAGGCCATGAAGCAAGCTCAAGCTCTAATTCTTCAAATATCTGCGGGTCGTCTGAATTAGGGGCATAAACTGAACAGATTGTAATTCCTGGATCTAGTTCAATAATAACCCACCTTCCAGAAGCATCTACTAACTTACGTTTCGCTTGTCCCAGGAAGCTTCTAGCAAAAATAGCCACACCGCATGTTTTAAAGGTCTGTGTAGTATTTGCTAACAGATTGTACCCTGGAATTCTTCGTAAATCACTATCCTCCCATGTAATATGGGTTTCTTGGAGGCAGAGAACGTCGTAGGGTGCTTGTTTAACTAATTCATAAATGCTGGCTCTTTTAGCCCTGTCATTTAGGCCAGCCACGTTCCAAGTACATATTTTTAACTTCCCCATAGTGTCAAACACATAACTCCGAGAATTTGTTCTTCACAATAGTATAACATACTCTTTTTAGCTCTAAGAAACACTGTACTTAAGAAGTTGTCTTTTTCACCCTGCTTTTTCCTACCTTACAATTACCATCCCACCTGCCACTCTCATAATCCCTCCCCCACCCCCCCCCCCACCCTCAGTGAGGCTATTAGACTCAATAAGAGTCTGTGTGATGAGTGGTCATTGACTGTTTTCTATGAAATATTTTGTGTCAACTTTTAAAATAGCTAAATATTGTCTAAAAATCATAACAGTAACTAAGTCGACTTTTATCACTTGATTCTAAGTACTGACCCAGGACTGAATCTAGGATCCAGTCCTGGAATCCCAAAAGTAATCCCAAAAGTAATCTGTTCCAAATAACTTGAAACTTCCATTGAACTCAATGCATGATTGTGTTTAAAATGATGTTGCCTATTGCAACCACTTGTAACTTTCTACAAAAGTCAATTGCATATTGCAAAAGTATTTATGTAAAGCATGTCATTCTGAGAAAGTATATTTTAATATATTGTTGGTTCTAAAATAAAACAAGCATATATTTTTTTATATATAAACCTATGGCCTAGAGTTCAGTTATTGAGTGTGTGAGACCATTTGCTGACTGAGTGTGTGCAACAAATGCTTTACACTGTCCTCCGATACTGCCTTACTGCTCGACCAAGCTACCACCTCAGAGAGTAAGGTTATACCTAACTTTAGCCTCTGCCAAACCTCTGGGGACTGTGGACTCTGTACACCCTTTACCTATTTGGGAACAGTATATACAGAGCCACTTTCTCACAACTGGGTTCCGTGCTTCTGAGGTCCGTTGTGACTGTGTAGCACCAGAGCCTGTGGTGTGGTGGGCGGAGCTTTGTTGAGGTCTAGGTCTTTTCAATTCCGTGGGGATCAGGCTCGCCTCTAGCAGGTCCTCACTGATTTGTCTGTTTGCCACTTCAGGCAGTCTATTTGCTTTTTCTCTTCATTTTCCCTCCGATTCTCTTTTTTAGATTTAACCGGTCCTCTGGTAATGTCTTCAATCTGTCTCACTGTGGGCAAGCAGCCTATGTTAACACTTTTAACTGATACATTAAATGAGTTGAGACGCTGGATCTTCCATGGGAATCTCTCATATGAATCTCAATAGACTGGAGCCTTGTGCCATTAAAGAAATACTTCACAGTATAAAATTCTAAGTCAATACGATAAAGGTTTATTCAAATTTCAGAGTCATTACAAAATACAATAATAGTCTAATTCAAATAAACCTCATATAATGCAAATTGCAAGAGGAGTTTACATAACGTCTTTCTAAAGCAAGTAAATGGCCAGAACCAATGCATAGTTCAGCAAAGAGACTAGCGTAAATCACCTCCTTATTTCAAAAGACAAGGAAGGTCAAAGTATAAATCATTAGATAGACAAATGTAGAGTACACTCAGTTAAAAAAGGAAGAAAAGTCTAAGTGTAAATCATTAGGCAGACTAGCATGGAGTCTGCACAGTTCAGAAAGCAAGGAAAGCCTGTTCATGCAGTGAAAACTATTCTTGGCGTGGTGCGATCTGGCATCACATTACTGTTCTTAAAATGTTTAATTCACAAAAATACTAGGATGCCTCACAAAATAAACTTTAAGAACACCCTACTTTGGTGCCTAATTATAGTAAGGTGTATATAGTAAAGGATATCTGTGCAAGAAGTAAAGACAATAGATCTAGAACTACTTGGAGTAGGCCCAGGCAAAGTTCCTTGAATATGTTGTAAATACTGGAACATTCTGCATATGGCTTCCTTCTTAAAAAAACAAATTAATACATTTCAGCTCAACAAATAAACATCATAATGAAATTAATTCTATTTCGGATATTTTGTGAAAGTGGAGGGCTACAGAAGAGAAGCATTCATGAAGGCAACTTGTTCGTCATTTTAAAAGCAAATTCATTTCTGTCCCTGTAAATGAATGTTAATGCAAGCGGACTCCAGCGTAGTCATGTCAGCTTAAGCGTGGTTATGCTAACTAAAACACGTTTGAATCCAGCATTGTTTTCTATTTATCAAAAATACACGGTCACCCTTATTGGTGTCACTGCCGTTCTCCGTTGGATGGCTGGCTATTTCACAACTAATCGCACAGGTCTTTCCAGGACTCCTTCCTCACAGTGGTTTTACAGCAGTTCCGTAGCCTCTCTTGCCGCCATAATCAAAATACTCAGGGTCATGGGTCACCAGTTTGGCCGATCCACCATTTTAGCTGACGCAGCAAAAGTCCTTCTCTGTCTGTTTCGATACTGAGGACGGCACTAACTCTCCCGGTCTCAATAGCATGGGGATCACATGTTTATAATAATGTATTAGCCAGGATTATGTTTATTTAGGGCTAGGGGTGAGGCACTCCCACTCAAGCCTCTTAAACCATCAGCAGCTGAACAACATCCTCTGTTCTGTCTTTTTGACCTTGTCAGACATTTTCTTCATGCATGGCTGTTTCTCATTTGTGCGTACATTGACTACAGTAAGCGAAGTCACCGAAAAAGTCTGTATTGCAAACACTGCCATCTCCACTTAAATCATTCTGTCCTTGCAAAATCTTTTTATGTTTTGACCTGCCCGAATGATGGGTTGAACCAGGACCCTTCAGGCATGTCAATAGGAAGATATAGATTCTCCTTGGCATAGCACCCACCAGTTCTTAACTCATCAGCCCATCCGTGGTGAATCCTGCTGCTGCATACCAGTGTCAGCCGCACCTTTCTTTCTCCATGTTCTCCAGCTATTTCTCCCTATGCCAATAAGCTCTCTGCAGCCCATGTACAAGCGGAGTGTGGCAGTTTTATTTGTTGACAGCAGTTGTACTTTGAATGTTTGAGTTGCAGTTTGTATATGTGGAAATTTGTCAATGAATGCGTTGAGTGGGCACATGACTCGTGTATGTATTTTCCTGTATATGTATTTTGCTGTCCCTTTTCTGCACTTTTTTTATGATGCCATTTTTGTCTATTTCAGCAATGAAGCAAGACCAGATTTTGAAATTCAATTGGAGGTGTACAGCTGCTCTGTTGAAGAATCTTTTTCATCAAACACTCCTAAGAAATTTGTCCAAAAGCTTAGACACTCGTTTGGTAAATCTGTTGGGAAGAGTTGGAGTTTTCACTTGGATGGACAATCTATCGAAAATGTCTCCCTTTTTAATCCACCCAGGTGAGATTTTAAACTTTATATATCTAGTTGGAATTGGAGGGAGGATATGTTAACTGTAGAGTGCACTATGCTTCTAATACGATGAGTTAAAGTTAAGGTAACGCCAATTGCTTGCTTACCACGAGAAGCTACTAGCCAGTATTAGTAAAGACAATAGGTCTCGCCTATTGTAACCCTTTGCCAATCTTTTTTAGCCATGTTATATAGCATCGCTGCTCTGTCCATTATGGCTATTATTATCTGAAAGAAACACGTTAGTTAGATTCCTCACCTTAGAATATCCCCAGGCGTCAGACTGGATCCGGAAGATTTTTCGTCAGCAATACCCCTTGCGCGTCGCTAGGCGTCGTCTGCGGCTCCGCGTCCGTCGTCGGCGTCGTGCGCCGGGATGACGTCGTCGGAGTACTTAGACGCCGCCCTCGCGCGCTGACGTCAGTTCTTCTTTTTTCCGCGCCAGTAAGCGCAGATCCGGGAGAGCTACCCCTTTTAGTCTTTTTTGACTAAATCTTTTTGATCATTTTTGATCCTTGTCTGTCGACATCTGGTGCCGGTAGGATGCCTGGGTTCAAGGCTTGTGAGGATTGTCATCGACTGATGTCGGTGACCGATCACCACCGCCGGTGCCTCTACTGCTTAGGCCTCGACCACGACGCGGAGTCGTGCAACGACTGTCAGGCCTTGACTTCGAAGGCTAGGCGGGAGCGGTCCCGCAAGCTTCTCGAGCTTCGCCACTCGGCTCCGCGTCGTGCGCGATCCCGGTCCAGGAGGAGGTCCAAGGATCGCTCGCGGAGCCCTAGCCGACGCCACCATCGATCGTCGGGCTCCAAGTCGTCGGGTAAGTCCAAACACTCAAAGAAGTCCAAGAGGCGACATCGCTCTTCGGACTCCCCTCGCCGGTCGCGCGACTCGGCCGAGGGTCCAAGTGGTTCCACCCCCGCGGCTCCGGCGGAGCCGCAGGTGCCGCGTCCGCCCCCATACCTTCCGGTCCCTGGGGCTGACGCGGCGCCGGCGGAGATCAGTGCCTTCCTCTCGGCCATGAGGAGCCTGGCCCCGCCGTCGACGCCCGCTGGCGCGCCTTCGGGCCCCGCGGGCTCGACTGGGCGACCTCGCGTGCCGGCGGCTCCGGCCCCGGCGCCGTCGACGACTCCGGTCTCGACGCCGCAGGTCCCCGCGGGGCCCATGCCTGGGCCCCAGTCGACGCCGGTTGACCTTGTCACTCCTCCACCGGCGCCGACGCCTGAACCACCGACGCCGTCACCGGCGCCGCCGACGCCGACGCCTGTGACGCCGACGCCCCAGTTTAGCCCTCATCCGGACCCGACGCCGGCACGGCGTCCGCCGACGCCGCATCCGACGCCGCTAGAGACCTACCATCTCTACAGTCCGGTTCCGATCATTCCTCCTGTTTATCAGGAATCGGAAGAAGGGGGCGACTGGGAGGGGTTCGAGGACCCTCTGGCTGTTCAGTCACAGCTTTCTCAGGACTGGGCAGATGAACTGGGGGAGGCCAGCGGGCTGGACACCTCGCCAGACGCTGGATTCACTTCTCCTCCGACCGTGGCTTCGGAGGAGGGTGCGGCATTTTCTGTGGTGCTGCGCAAGGCGGCTGAGGCCCTTGGGCTCGAGTTGCCTGCCGTGGCTGTGAGGACCAACATCCTCACTGAGGTGCTTCAAACCTCAGCAAGCTCCACTGAGCCTCTGCTGCCGTTTAACGAGGCCCTCACTGACGTTCTGCAGGGCACCTGGTCCAAGCCCTCCACAGTTCCTCCTGTGGATAGGAACGTTGCCAGGCGCCACCGCCCTGCTCCGGGCGACCCCAGCTTCCTGTCCCAACACCCCACCCCTGAGAGTCTGGTTATCCAGGCCTCTACTTCCCAATCCTCCTTCCCGACCGCCCCGCCGGACCGGGATTCCAAGAGACTCGAGCAGTTTGGCAAGAAACTGTTCTCGTCCCTTAGTTTGGGCCTGCGGTCTTTAAATACCGCCTGTCTCTTGGACCGTTATTCCCATTCCCTGTGGGATACGGTGGAGGACGTGCTGCCCCTGTGTCCGGAGGAGGTCCGGACGCGTCTTACCCAGGCTCTGGCCGATGGGAGGGATGCAGCACGGCACGCCATAAGATGTGGGCTTGACACCACGGACTCGCTAGGTCGGGCGATTTCCACCACGGTGGCGCTCCGCCGCCACGCCTGGATGCGGTCCACGTCATTTTCCGGGGATGTCCAGAACACCCTCATGGACATGCCCTTTGATGGCACTCGCCTGTTTGGTGAGAAGGCGGACAGTGCGCTGAACCGCTTTAAGGACTCCCGGGCTACGGCCAAGTCCTTGGGCCTCTCGGCTCCGCGGGCGCACACCTCCGCTTTTCGCCCCTTTCGTGGCCAAGGAAGGGGCGCCTCCTCACGTTCGCAAAGCCACCAGCCGCAGAACCAACCTGCGCGCGGTCGTGGACGTGGCTTCCGCCGTGGCGGAAATGGAGGCCGACGTGGTCAGCCCACATCCACCCCGGCAGCATCCGCCTCAAAGCCTTCCTAGTCCGAGCTTTCAGGCCCATACCACGCCAGTGGGCGGCAGAGTTCGCCATCACCTGCTCCACTGGCGGTCCATCACATCGGACAGGTGGGTGCTGCAAATCGTCCGAAGGGGCTACTCCCTCCCCTTCGAGACGACCCCTCCAGCCATGCCACCGCAGCACCACCGTATCTCGGGGGATCATTTGGATCTTCTCCGCGAGGAAGTTTCGGCTCTCTTGGCCAAGGGGGCCGTCGAGCGCGTTCCGAGTCCAGAAGTAGGTCGTGGTTGTTATTCCCACTACTTTCTGGTTCCCAAGAAGGGCAAGGGGGGCCTGCGCCCTATCTTGGACCTCCGGAACGTCAATGCCTTCCTCCGAAAGGAAAGGTTCAAGATGCTAACGTTGGCTCAGGTTTTAGCTGCCCTAGACCCTGGAGACTGGATGGTAGCGTTGGACTTGCAGGACGCATATTTCCATATCCCCGTCCTGCCGGCCCACCGGCGTTACCTGCGGTTCACGGTGGGCCAAGAGCACTTTCAGTTTACCGTGCTCCCCTTCGGCCTCACCAGTGCCCCTCGGGTGTTCACGAAAGTGATGGCGGTGGTCGCAGCTCATCTGCGCAGATCAGGGGTCCCAGTCTTCCCCTATCTCGACGACTGGTTGTTGAAGGCGGGCTCGCCCCAGGCAGTCGTCTCCCACCTCCAGACTACGGCGGATCTCCTGCATTTGCTGGGGTTTTCCATCAACGTGCCGAAGTCACACTTGAGTCCCTCTCAGAAGCTCCTCTTCATCGGAGCGGTTCTCGATTCGGCGCAGTTCCGGGTCCATCCACCGGAACAGCGGGTCCGGGATATACAGGCCCTGATTCCCATCTTTCGGCCTCTATCCCGGGTTTCGGTCAGGTTAGTGTTGCGGCTTCTGGGGCTGATGGCCTCCTGCATCCTACTAGTGCATCACGCCAGGCGGCGCATGCGGGCTCTGCAGTGGGACCTGAAGTTTCAGTGGGCCCAGCATCACGGCAACCTGTCCGACCATGTCTTGATCTCGGAGGGTACTGCACAGCAGCTGCAGTGGTGGCTCACGGACCGCGAGTGGGTCAAGGGCAAGAGCCTCTCCCTTCCCCAACCGGAGCATGTCGTCGTGACGGATGCGTCCCTCTTGGGATGGGGTGGCCATATGGGAGAGGCGGAGATCAGAGGCCTCTGGTCTCCGGCGGAGTCTCGTCTCCACATCAACCTGTTGGAGTTGAGAGCGATCCGGCTTGCACTGAAAGCCTTCCTTCCCTCTGTCAGGGGAAGTGTCGTGCAGGTGTTCACGGACAACACCACCGCCATGTGGTACTGCAACAAACAGGGCGGGGTGGGGTCGTGGACCCTTTGTCAGGAGGCTCTGCGCCTCTGGACATGGCTGGAACACCAGGGCGTCACCCTGGTGGTTCAACATCTGGCGGGCTCTCTGAACGCCAGAGCAGACGAACTCAGCCGCCGGTGCATGATGGATCACGAATGGCGTCTGCACTCCGAAGTGGTGCAAGGCCTCTTTCAGCAGTGGGGAGAGCCTTGGTTAGATCTATTCGCCACCGAAGAGAACGCGCAATGTCAGCAGTTCTGCGCGTTGGAATTTCCAAGGCGGCACTCGCTCGGCGACGCTTTTCGTCACGAGTGGAGTTGCGGTCTGTTGTACGCCTTTCCGCCTATACCACTTCTGCCCAGAGTGCTGAAGAAGATCAGGCACGACCGGGCCCAAGTCATCTTGGTGGCTCCGGATTGGGCACGAAGATACTGGTATCCCGAGCTACTCAGTCTGTTGACCGATCCCCCGATACGTCTGCCCCTTCGGGAGGATCTTCTGTCGCAGCAGCAGGGGACGGTCCTCCACCCGAACCTGTCCAGCCTCCACCTCCATGCGTGGAGATTGAGCGGCGGCAGTTGATGCCATTTGACTTGCCTCCTGAAGTCTGTGATATCATTCTGGCAGCCAGGCGTCCCTCCACAAAGTCGGTATACGCCTGCCGGTGGAACAAATTTGTGGCATGGTGCACAGCAAAGGCTGTGGATCCCCTTTCCGCCCCTCTTTCTGAGGTTCTCCTCTTTCTTCTTTCTCTGGCCCGGCAGGGCTCTGCCCTGGGCACCCTGAAAGGTTATCTTGCTGCCATCTCCGCCTTCTTGCGGCTTCCTGATCAGCCTTCTCTTTTCAAGTCCCCTGTGGTTACACGCTTTCTCAAAGGCATTACACACACGTTCCCTCCTGTCCCTTTTGTAATGCCTCAGTGGGACTTGAATCTGGTATTGACATTCCTGATGTGCGCTCCCTTCGAGCCTCTTCACAATTGCCCTCTTCGTCTTCTCACTCTAAAGACTGCTTTTCTGGTAGCCATCACCTCGGCTAGACGGGTGAGTGAGCTCCAGGCTTTATCTTCAAAGCCTCCTTTTCTATCTGTTCATCCGGACAAGGTTGTCCTTCGGCCTCGTCCCTCCTTTCTTCCTAAAGTGGTGACTCCATTTCACCTTGGGCAGTCTGTCACCTTGCCCACCTTCTTTCCGCCTCCGCATCCTTCCAAAGAGGAAGAGAGGCTCCACCGTCTGGACCCAAAGCGTGCGCTCTCCTTCTATCTGGACCGCACAAAACAGTTCCGGGTGGACGACCAGCTTTTTGTTGGGTACGTGGGCGCTAAGAAGGGGAAAGCTGTGCACAAACGAACCATCTCTCGGTGGGTCGTTTTGTGTATCAAAATCTGCTATTCCTTGGCTAAAAAGGACCCTCCTGTTGGGCTGCGCGCCCATTCTACTCGGGCCACAGCGGCTACTACTGCCTTGGGACGGGGAGTCCCTTTGCAGGACATCTGTCAGGCGGCGACGTGGGCTTCGCTACACACGTTTGCCAGGCATTATTGCCTTGACAGCCAAGTCCGGAGGGATGGCTTCTTTGGCCGTTCTGTCCTCCAGGACTTTCTGGTGTGATCTTGGTTCGCAGACCCACCACCGGGGATGGTATTGCTTGGGTATCTATTCTAAGGTGAGGAATCTAACTAACGTGTTTCTTTCAGATGAACAAGTTACTAACCTTCGGTAACGATGTATCTGTAAGAAACATTAGTTAGTTAGATTCCTCACCGACCCTCCCATCCTCCCCGTTCTGCGAACTGACATCTAGGGTTAAGGTTGTCCTTTCAGGCCCCTAGATTTTATTTTTGGCACCAGTGTCGGTCTTTGCATGGCTCTGCGTTCCTGGCGCGGAAGGCTATGTACAAGAACTGACGTCAGCGCGCGAGGGCGGCGTCTAAGTACTCCGACGACGTCAGCCCGGCGCACGACGCCGACGACGGACGCGGAGCCGCAGACGACGCCTAGCGACGCGCAAGGGGTATTGCTGACGAAAAATCTTCCGGATCCAGTCTGACGCCTGGGGATATTCTAAGGTGAGGAATCTAACTAACTAATGTTTCTTACAGATACATCGTTACCGAAGGTTAGTAACTTGTTCAACAAAGACAATGCAATAATGTGCCTGGGGCATCATTTTGTAGGTGCACACATCCCTTTACATGCATGTGCATGCCTAAAAAAATTATCTGGGTGTTTTTTTCTTTTTCATTACTGTTCTGAGATGGATATGTAACCAGAAAAAAGGGCTAGAAAAATCACTTAAGATAAATGTAAAAGAATTGGGGAAGGTCTGCAGGAGAAACAACACAAATGAAAGAGCAACGTGGGCCATGGAAGGGGGGGGGGGTGGGGCGGATGAGGCGAGAGAGCGAAACAGCAGTTCACATGGGGGGGGGATAAGAACTTGGATATGAGAGAGAGAGTGTGCTGTGGTTGGGGGAGAAAAGCTGCTCACAGGACAGACCGTTTAAAAAAAAAGCTCATGTAAAGAATAAAGGAGTTCTCTAAAAGCAAACAGTAGAAGCACAGAAGCAAGCCAGCCAAAGATGATAAAGAGGCTATGTTCAATGGGAGGGACAAGCACTAGTTTGAGAAGCTAAGACACGAATAAGATGTAGGCAAATGAGTGGCATTAAAACTGGCAAATGGTAAGCAATGAGAGGGACTACAAGCCTCTTCATGTTCATGGTAAGCCTACGATATGTCACTTGCAACCAGACAGGTTACACTGTCTGATAGGCTCGATCTGAAAATGGCACCTAGGGGATGGTGTAGAAAAGTGGGTCTAAAGTTTCATATAGCACCTTTTTTTCGGATATTTGATCTTTGCTGTAAGCTATGGGTTTCCTCTTATGCTGCACTAATGTTGGTTTTGTTTATATACAATGAAGTTTGTGTCCTGGTGTTACAGATGTCATGCAGTAACTTTTGCTTTGACAACTACTTACCTTGCTCTCTCCTTTTCTTTGTTCTTGTCTAATTTCCGATTATCCTCAATTTCTATTTTTAATCTCAACTAACTCTCCCCACCCCGCGGTTTACATTTAGTTTCTCTTGTGGTCTCTGAGATCATTTTCCAATAATTGTGTATGAATGGAGGGGTATGCCGCCGTGCTGTTATCGGCTTGATGCACTCTGACTTGGTTGCCCACGTTTGCTCAATGGCCTATTTATGCATCTCTCAGTTAGGGTGTGAACTGATGGGCTTTGATTTTGCCAGTTCCTGTTAAGTAGTGTGTAGGCTTCTTTAGCAAGTTACTCATGCATGTCCATGTACTGGTGTTAGTTTATTAGGTCTGGCTCCAAAATGGTGTAGTTAATTAATTTTAGCATATGTGGTCTTTTTTGCACAATGTTTTGTACTTTGATTCTGGTGATACTTTTGTCCAAGTTCGCTCCTGGATTTGGTGTTCTCATTGTTCTTGTCAGTTAGTTGGTTAATATTCTTTTCTTTTAAATTATAGTGATTGGCCTCTTTTGGTCTGGCTACGGGCTTAGAAGGAATTAAAAGACCAATTATAACACCAACATATCCTGAATTTCATTGATACTTTGATATGCAGACTCTTCTTTCTTCCGGGTTTCTCCTCCTAGGAATGCTATCTGACTAGATTTCCATTTTGCCATCCATGGCAAGGTTTACCATTAATCAGGAGGAGCACAGAATTATTCTCCTGGATTTTACTTTTTAGCTACCATGACCAGTTTCGGTGGATTTAGTCACCTTATTGAGAAATGTTTGAACTAATGCTGTTGTTCAGTGCTTTTCAGTGATGTATGTGGAAGCACTTCAACAAACAAATTGATAGAACAAGTGTGTGAAATCATTTTGGCACTGGCCCTTACTCAACGCTGTTTTCCACTAATTTTTCACCCACTGTGTGCCGTTCTAGACGCAGACCAGTTGTATGCCAGTCAGCCTTGTCTTACTCTCGTACTTTGTGAACTACCAAGCCAGGTCCCCACCAGATGATAACAAAAGCCTACTTAGGCCTCCTCAGTGAGGTGTAGATATAGTCCTGTGGCACAGGGAGCACAGGACCAATTTGCAAAGGGTACAGGCGGAATCCATCTTGCCTCTTAGAATATCATAATGCTTAGATTCTTTTATAAACATAAAGCAGTCTTTCCCAAATGTTTTAGAACTATGACCCAATTTTTAGAATGACAAACATTTGAGACCAACGTAACTTTAATCAACATGAAGCGTGCATTTTTTTACATTTTTAGGTCAAGCCTGGGCAGCGCATGCGTTGCTCTGCGCTTCATGCTGTATTGAGTTAGGGATTTGAAGCTCCGCACATATTTTTCATTGGCTTGTGTCATTGTCCTTTGTAAATGCTGGCTTCTGATTCCTTAATCGCCTTGTTAGTCCCTCCTTAGTACCGCCTTGTCTTCATTTGAAACTTTCCATGAGAACTGGCCCTTTTACTTCTGCTGCTGCACAGTATGTTTTATTTCGTCTGTAAACACTATTTTCTTTAATGGGTTTTTCCCTACTGCAGGCATGACGTGCCTTCCTTGCATTCAGCGTGCCAAGTGCGCTATTACTTTCCAAGCAACCGGGACAATGGGGGCCACTTCTTTGCAATGCCATAGGTCTCGCATGTAGGAGAGTTTGAGCTTAAACTCTCGCAAATGTGAGACCTATTGCATTGCAAATATATATTTTGTTGTCGTGCACGTGAATTTCTGCATGGGGGCTTTGCCAACAAAAACAATATTTGCAATACAATAGGTCTTGCATTTGCAAGAGTTTAAGCTGTTGGAATATGCAATGCCAATAGCTCAAACTCTCGTAAATGTGAGACCTATTGCATTGCAAATGCTTGTTTTTAAGTGTAACAGCAACTTTGTCAGTGTCCCAACATTGATCATGCCATTCTATATCAGACTATGGGCAAGATATTGATCTACCGAAAAAAAAAGTGGCAGTTATGAACTGCACTGCAGTTTGGAGCTGGAACAGTTTTCAGACTGGGGTGCTGGCGTGTCATTAATTCACTAAAATCACAAGGCTTCTGAAAAATCTTAGTGTTGATCAGAATGATTTTTAGCAAATTTCAGAAACCCCTTCTGCAGCAGAGTATGGGGCAAAGCAAATTTACTTCAGTGATGGTAAAGTGGACATCCACAATCAGTTCATCAAAAGGAAAGGATCATCCAGGCCAGAGAAAATATCAACCTCTTTATTATTGCTTCATCTTTTGTATTTCCACCTCCTAATTTCTTTATATATGATAATGGATTGTATTTGAACTTAGAGTATGGTATTGTTGTGAAAAGGTGATGGTTAGGGTTTCTGTAAAACTACTATGGTTCATTGTGAAAATCAAGATGACTTGTTCCGTTTGATGATAGTGTTTGATTTATATGTATGGTTTTTAAGTGTTTTTATTGTAAATAAAACTTTGTTTATAGGCCCTGATGAAGTTCCATGGTAGGGATGAAACACATTGGCTGTGCCATTGTCGTGCTTGTTCATTATTGTAAAGAAATTGTGTGTTGGAAATCCAAAAGAAAAATCAAGAATAAAGCGGTTGAAAAGGTCTCTGTCCTGGACGATCCTTTCCTTTTGATGAACTGACTGTGAATGTTCACTTGACCTTTACCAAAGGAACTTTGTTTATATAAGATACGGAATTATTGGATATTTGGGTTGTTTTCCCTTTAATACATTGAGTATTATTGTGTTACAAGACGTTTGGAGGCAGCCTGACCTCAGGGATTGTGTACCCTTTCTTTTAAGGCGGAGATGGACTTGAGCTGTGTAGCAGAGTCACAACTGCCAGCTTGTCTTTTTATGTTTTGGATGGGAATGTATGCTGAATAAGGATAGAAAATGAGCCATGGCGTAGTGCATGAGTGGAACACCCCTTGCTCCTTCGGGATTTCAAACTCCATAAAATATCTATTTGACCAAGGGGCAACATGTTTCAGAAATGTACTTGTTCTGTAAACATTCAAAATTAACCTGTCCCATGTGATGCCATGCAATGAGGTGGCAAATTGTGGCAGCATTCTCATATTGGAGCTTTGGAAGTAGCCTCTATGATTTTGCCAGGGCTCGTAATAGACCATATTTGGATCATAGTAAGACATTCTTTTACCACTTTACTATTGTACAGGACATTCGGTACAGCAGGTTCTGTATTGCTAGTTTGAAGAAGCATCTTGTGAATTGTGAAGAATTTACTTTTAATTATTCCCTTGATTCCACAACAAATTACCGTTAATCGTAGATTCTGCTTGCTGCTCGAGGTTACCACTTGAGAATCAAGATCTCCCCCAGTCTGACATGGTCAATTTGAGTAAAGTTTGTACTTTTCGAGCAGATCCCTTCTACGCACTATGCTGCAGTTCCCTTTTTTGCTGCAATTGAGCATATATATATATATATACCAAGCACTGTATCCAATTACTAGAAATGTCTTTTGTTTCACAGCTGCAAAACCTAATGAGTGAAAATGTGGGATAGCTACTTGTATAAGTTTGGCTTGAATGCACAAACATTTGTTTTGCACTCCTAAAAGAATTTAATGTGAGGAAATCTACTTACAGACTGGAAGTAGGCCAGAAGGAAATGTTCCAGGCTGGAATGCTATGCAATTTTCTGCACACCAATAGCTTACATGTTTATAGGTATTCATGGACACATCTAAAACCATAAAAAAAAATTAAACTTACTCCTGACCAGGGCAACTTTTTTTTTATATATACTTAGGCTGGGCTAGCCCTGACCCCAAAATAAGATGGGAATGTGGAAAAAGTTTATTCATGTGGGGGGCTGTTTCCTCTATATAAAAAATGTTTGTTAGCAGTACACATAGAAACCTAGAGTTGTTGTAGATTTCAAAGCCTATGTCTGTAAATTCTTTTCTTGAAAGCTGTAATTATATATCCATGCAGGGTCGTGGATCTGCAGGTCCCCTTTTGTGACTTTATGTATTTGGAGTCCATAATTTGTTTACACAAGTGCAACATAATGGTTACACGCGGATTCTTTTTATTACGTTTCTAAATATTTCCATTCTTCAAACAGGTTGCATTGTATTATGCCGTAGAGAAATAAAAAACAAAGATTTATTATTAAAGGGGAGGGGGTGGCTAGCCACCTTAAGTAATAAGCACAGTCCTAGTTATATAAAATTTATTTTATAAAGTTAACTCGTAAGGGTATCCTGGCTTTGTGTGTCAGTCTGTCGTAGGTTGGTTAATTGAAATGCCAGGTCTTCAGCTTCTTGCGGAATTTGGAAAGAGAGGAGGCTCTGAAGGGTGGGAGGTTCCACATTTTAGAAGTAATGTAAGAGAACCCCTGTCGTCCGGCTCTAGTTCTGTGTATGCATGAGATGTGTTTGAGTAGGAGTCCTGCCGGAGGTGTCTTGGTGGGAGATGTGACTGTTCAGGTAGGTGGGGCCTCAGTTGTGTATTTCCTTAGTTGTGTATTGCCTTAAATGTGTCTGAGGAGTTTGAATTTAACATTTTGTGTATCAGAAGAAGGTGTAGTTCCCCGAGATGTTATGCGAGTTGTGTTTGGGAAGATTAATCTGGCTGCCAAGTTGTGGATGGTTTGTAGTTTTCCAGTTAGTTGCTTGGTGATCCCAGCATATAGGGTGTTCCCATAGTCCAGCTTGCTGGTGACTAGGGTGTGTGTGACCGTTTTTATGGAGTTGCTTAGGAGCTATTTGAGGATCTTCCTCAGCATCTTCTTGTTGTGGAAGCAGGATGCAGTGACTGCATTGATGTGTGTTGTCATGTCCAGTTTGTGGTCTATAATTATTTAGAGGATTTGGGTATATTTTCTGGGTGTGGATCTAAGTTCAGCCACCAGTTGGAGTATGATAGTGAGGTGTTATTGCCAAAGGCCACTACTTCTGTGTTGAGCTTGATCAAGTTTGCCAGGCAGGCGGTGAACTTGTTTCTTGTGTTGGTGGTCTTTTTCGAGAGGGGGAGAGTTCTTTCGTGTGTGTAGGAGATGTTGATGTTTTGAGTGAGAATATCATTAGCCAATGGATCATGTTTACGTTGAAGAGGATGGAGGAGAAGATGTTGATGTCCTTAGTGAGAATATCATTAGCCAATGGATCATGTTTACGTTGAAGAGGATGGAGGGGAGCAATGAACCAGGAGGCAGTTTGCAGGCTTCCGTGGAGTAAGGTGCCAGGGTAGGAGCTTGTCTTCTATCCTTTAATAAGGAGCAGATCCATCGTTGATCAGGTACTTTGATACCAATCACATACAGGTGCCTGATGAGGGTGGGGTGTGAGTCTGTCAAATGCTCCAGGAGAATGAGGACTGTAGCGTCTCCTCTGTCAAGGATCATGTGGATGTCGTCTTTGGTAATGAGTGCTGTTTCTGTACTGTGGTTGGGCCTGAATCTGGTCTGTGTGGCATCGAAGAACTGGTGGTAGCTGATGTGGTCTGTGAGGCATCAGTTGATTTACTTCCTCCAAGGCCTTTGCCAGGTATGGTAGGAGGGAGATGGGTGTCTAGTAGGAAGTGTTGCTGGGTCAGTGGATGGTTTCCTGTGGCAGTGTTGTAGTCGATGGAGGCTTTGAGGATGCAGGTTAGTGCTTCACTGATCTGTAGGAGTCCTTTAGTGAAGACGTGATGGGGGCCGGATCAGATTTGAGCAACCAAGTGGATGGTCTTCATGGTAGTAGCGATTTCGATGGTTTTGACGGCAGGCCATGAGGTCAGGGTTCATAGGTCATCATGGTAAGTTGAAGTCCGACAGTGACCGGATCCGGTTGAAGATCGCAGTTGCTGTATATGGAGGTGATTTTGTCACATAAGAATTCTGAGAGCTTATTGCAATGGGCTTGTGAGGGGGTGGTGTTGCTGACGGCAGCAGAAGGCATGGTGAAATATTTGATGGCAAAAATTTCCTTGCTCCTTTTAGTGCTGGCGTCTACGTAATCTGCAAGAGTTGTGCGCTTGGAGTTCCGTATCTGCTTGTAGCAATTTAGGGCTGATTTGAAGATGTCTTTAACTGCGTTGTCTTGACTTGTTCTCCATTTACGCTGCAGTTGCTTGCAGTGGAGTTTCGTCAGTCTGGGTTCCTCTGTGTACCAGCTCACAAGGGGTTGGGCCTTAGGGTTGCGCTTGAGGGGAGCCAGGTTGTTTGCTCATGTGCTGATCCAGCTGTTAGAGTTTTGATGCTTTTCCAGCTGCAGCTGGCAGTTCTGGTGGCGGTAGGTCTGTGATGATGTGGGATAGGTATGCTGAAACTGATGAGGTTGTGGTCTGTCCAAGTCATAGTTGCTGGCTTGTTGATAGTGATGTTGCTGATTGAGAAGAAAATCTGGTCGAATAGATGTCCAATGGTGTATGTGAGTTTGGTAGCCTGATGGGTGAGGCAAAGTTTCTGAGGCTTCCTAAAAGGGTCATAAAGTTTGAGGTCGGTGTGTTTTTGTTAGGTGAAAGTCAGTCTCCAAGGAGGATGAAGGTGATGGCATTGATGATGAGGGGTGTGATGAAGGCTGTAAAGTCCAGGTGGTCTGTATACTGGGGTCTACCCAGGGTGATGTTGGTTCTGAGGGCCATCTTGAACGTGAGGAATTCCGTTTAGCTGGTGGTGATGTCTGTGTAAGTAGTGTAGCAGATGGAATCTTTGAATATGATGGCAACTCCACCTCCTGGCTTGTGCTGATGGTCTTGTCTAATGATCTTGTAGCTGACAGGGGTGGCTATAGCAATGTCTGGTGCTGGGGTTTGGTTTAGTCATGTTTCCGTGAGAAAGAGAAGGACCGTGGTTTGCTAGATCTCATGTATCCATGGTGTTTGGTGAGCAAGCAGGTGTTAAGGAGCATGCATGCGAGTGTGACGTATTGTTTGGGTCGTGTTTGATCTGCATGAGAGTGGCTGGTTTGTGTCTGTAAGTGAGTGGGGTGCTCTTAGTGTGGAAGTGATGAGTGTAGGTTGTGGTAGAGTGTGTGAAAACTTGCCGGAGGCACATGTGAATAGTCCTTACATGTTGTGTGGAGCAGTGTGGCAGCACTATGGCAAATGGCGGCTGGGTTGGAGAGCATGAAGAAGGGCAGCAAGTATAAGTGTTTAGGGGAGAACTAGGGTTCCTGAAACTGGGCACTGTCCAGGTGCAGACAGGATTGCCTTTGGCACACCAGTGGTGCCAGTCTGCACTGCAGTTGCCATTATATTGGTACTGGGAGGGGAGCAGAGAGCAGGATATTGGTGGGGATGTGGAACCAGTGATGTCACTTCCTGTGCAGATATATGATGGGAAATCATTTTCAATGTGAAGCACTGAAGGCCCTAAATTAACTTTAGCTCATCCCCTGGAAACTATGGCACAGAACAGACAGGTAAAACTTAGGGCAACGTGTAAAGTATTTATGCAGTACCAAAACAGTAATAAATTCACAACACAATAAAATTCCACAACCAATTTTGAAAAAAGGAGTATATTTTAGTAAATCAAATGGCAACCAAACAGCAAAAGTCCAATATGGGAAACCAGAGATTTTAATTTTTAAAGTTTAAAATAAAATTAGAGCTAAAAAGCGTTAAGCCCCAAGTGAGGTCAACTTATCGCGGTAGGTAGACTAGGACCTTAAGACTTGGTCTCAAAAAAGCAAGTCAAAAATCTTCAGTGCGACAGGCTGCTGCAGAAGAGGGCTCGGTGAGATCCTGGTGAGGTCGTTCGATCTGCCATCACGAAAAAGCTCTGAGCGGTGGAAACCTGAATCTTCAACCCAGCTGCTTTGCACCTAGTCAGATCGGCATTCCAACAGGTTTTCAGAGTTGGTAGGAGACGGCCAGCCAGACACAGCCGAAGGGTTCCAGGATCTCTGGAACTGCACTAGTGGGTCAGGGATTACTCCAGCAGAGGTCACTAGCAGAGACCAGGTCATGTCCAGTTAGTATTAGTCAGCTGGAAAATTGTAGAAAAAGCCTCTTAAAGCCTGTTGTGTCCCTGTAGCTTAGAACAGGAGGTCAGCCAACTGACCCTTGGAGTTACCTTTTGTGTACTGAGTACAAGAGAGAGCAGGTCTAGTCCCTCATGGCTTTTCTCATGTCACACACAGCAAGCTCAGCCTTTTTCAGACCTTCCTCAGGTCCAAGAGTGACACTTATGATGGTGTCAGCATAAGTGCGCATCCCTGGTACCCTGGATGCGCACTTAAGCTGACACCAGCTTTGTGGGTGACTCCTGCCTCCTCCCTTACGCATGGGGTAAAGTTCTCAGGGGTTGGCCTACTCATTTGCATCATTTGCTGGGTGCCCTACTGCAAACAATCCGACGGTGCTGCTTTCAGCCTAAGTCCAAGAAGGGGAACCCCGTCTCTACTTGTGACGAGGGTGTGTGCACACCCTAGAGGATTGGTCATGGAAATGAGCAACCCCTTCTCTGTGACCACTGTAAACCAGTTCTGGGGGCACCTCCCCTCCAACTGGTAATGGTGCCTCCCTGAAACAATAGAAGGGGGGCTGAACAGGTGTCTGACATCCGCCTGTGACTGGAGAGCCCCCTTTGAGGTTTCTTAAGCTCATTAGCACAGCTCAAATGGTCGTCCTGCCAGAGGAACAAAAATACCAGGCCGCACTGAAGCCTTTGTATCTGCTCTGGGAGCAGTTTTCATCTTATTCAGGGCTTGAGCACCGAGAGAGCTGCTGCAGGAGACTAATGCAAATTAGCTCCCAGAGGCCTTAGGCATGAAAAAGTCACTTTGTAAATGTAAATATATATATATATGGTTTAATCGCGCATCTAGGTGCTCACTGCCCTGAGATGATGGAATTAATATTTATATTGCTTCCCAGTGTTTCTCTGTGTGCCAGCTAGCCTTACTTCAGTGAAGAAAGGTCTTGAATACTAGTCATTATAAGGATGTGCTAACATTAAAATTCCGCATGTCCTGCTTTTAAATGCCAGACACCCTGCCTTATAGGCTATAAGGCCTACATAGGGATGCCTTATTTTCTCTTTTTAAAGGGGCGGCCATAATTCGATATTCGTATTGATATCAGTTTTTTTGAGTTTTCAATGTGCTCGTCAGTTCTCCAAGGAGTTCTTAGTAAGCAGGAAGGCCTGTAAGGGGCCCTGGATGTCCTTGTTTCTCTGTTGGTGGAAGTACAGTGTAATACATCTCTAATCGTTTGTCATAGAAAACCAAGTCTTCCACGCACTTTTTTACCGTTAAGGCATGAGCTTTACCCAAAACGCAGGCCCCCTTCTGCTTGGCCATCAACAAAGCCACATAGGAAAACCTCCTAACGGCTGTTGGAACATCTTTTGTTTACCCCAGAGTTCCATCAAGGGAGATGGTATTAGAGTATCGGTCATTTCAGTCAGTGTGTTAACGATCTCTGTCCAATACGTACTAATTGTGGGACATAACCAGGACAGGTGAAGAAATCAGCCTCTGATGCTAGACACCTCACGCATCTTGCATCATCTCATATTTTAGCCGTGTGCTTTCGAAGTGGGTTGTGATAAATTTTATGCAGAAACGTAATCATGGTTGGTAAAGCGCAACTACTCGCCCATGAGGGTTTCAAGGCGCGGTGGTGGGGAGAGGTTGCTGCGAGGTAGGAGAAGGACTTTCCTCCCGTTCTAGTCTTGCTGATACGTGGGACGGTGGCCAGTGAGAGCTGGGCTGATCGGAGGTGTCTTTTGGTTGTGCAGAGGCGGCTGTTCAGGTATGCTGATCCAGTGTTGTGAAGGACTTTGTATGCATGGGTGAGGCGTTTGAAGGTTATTCTTCTTTAAACTGGTAGACAGTGCAGATAACAAAGGTATTGGGTGACTGGGATGGGGATGTCGAGGATCAGTCTGGCTGCAGTGTTCTGGACAGCCAGGAGTTTACAAAGAAGTTTCTTGTTGATTCCGGCGTAGTGTTGTTGTAGTCCAGTCTGCTGCTGAGTGCATGCATGACCGTTTTTCTGGATTCGATTGGGATCCATCTGAAGGTCTTTCGAAGCATGCTAAGGGTGTTGAAGCAGGTAGAGGAGACTGCGTTGATCCAGCGGTTCATTGTGAGCGATGAGTCTAGTATGATGCGGATGTTTCGTGTGTGGTTTGTTGGGGGGGTGATTTCTAAGGGTGGAGGACCACCAGTAGTCATTCCATACAGAGGGGGTGGAGCCAAGGATGAGGACTTCTGTCTTTTCTGAGTTGAGTTTCAGGCAGCTGTTCTTCGTCCAGGTGGTGACGGCTATAATCCCTTCTTGGAAGTTGTCTGGTGGTGATGGGTTCATTGGCGAGGGAGAGGATCAGCTGGGTGTCTTCGGCGTATGAGACTATGTTAAGTCCCCCCCCTTGATCTCCTGAACACCATTTTCCATTTGTCAGTCCTCCCTTCACTTGTTTCCTCAGATTCCTCGTGGAGTCCAAACATTACCAGTTTGTGGTACTACAGTTTGGTATAAAAACCGCTTTGCATGTGTTCATCAAAGTGTTCCCAGTGGTTGTAGTTTCACTCATAAGTTCTGTAGTCTGAGTATTTCTGCAGTTGGATGACAGGCTGTGAAGGTCGGATCCCTAGAGCCTGGTTAAGGAGCATTTTCAGTGTGCCAGAACCCTTCTGCATGGTTTGGGCTTTTCCATCAACACCCAGAAGTCCCACCTCATTTCCACTCAGAAGCTGACCTCCGTGTGTCCAATGTTGGAAACCACCTGCATGAATGCTTTTTTCTCTCTTCTTATGATAGCAGTCATTTTGTATATATTTCAGATGCATCTGAATAAGACATCGATTTAGTTCTGCAAGTCATCCACCTACTGGGCCTGATGACCTTTTCTATCCTGGTGGTGCCAGAGGATGTATGAAAGCTTTTCAGTGGTGCATGAGGCTGCAGACACTCTGGTTTTAGAGTTTCGCTGTAAACTACAGTCTCCCACATATATTTGTGTGGTCTTGGTTATAACTGCAACCTTTTCACAATGATAGGGTTCACCATTTCCTTAATTTCAAAGGAATTTGTTTAATAAAAAAAATATATAGTTGAATATTTAACAATTGCAATCATTTGGCTAATCTGTTTTTACTTTGTTTTAATTGAGATTATAAATATACAATCACTAATTGTTGTGATTTTTAATTTAATATTAATACAATGCAACATAACATTTTTCAGCTTAGTGTTTAAGTGATGGTATCAAAATAAAGACAATTTATTTGTATAGATTAGGGATTGGGTGTCACACTGAGGGTATCTTGAAATAGTCCTTTTAATATTTTGGATAGATGGCTTAATTAATGAGTAGGTAGGAATAATTGTGTTTGCAGTTACAAGGCGTGTTACTAAAAGCTCAGTTTTCTCTTATATGATATTAACTGAGGTCCCTACAGATGTTCTATTGGTAATAATTTCAGTTTGGGGTTTTGATCCCTTACTGGATTTTTTTTCTCACCTGGGTGAATTGAGAGTGGTGGGGGCCATCTACATCACAATCCTGAGACTTTGGAAAATGTTAAAAATGGTGTATGTAAGAAAATGTGTGTTCTGTTTTTTCATTAGCGGAGCCAAATTCAGTATGCTGGCACATAGCACTATTACATTGGAAAGTGCTGAGAACATTTTCAGTACTCATAACCTGACTGTTACAGGACATGGTGAGTATTTGTGTGTGTTATACAGTACATTAACCCAAAAGGGTAAAAGCCATCCAGGAATATACAATTTCTAAAAAGTTTTTTGTCCTAAACGTCCCCAAAATACAGAAGCGTATATTATAAATATGGAAGTAAAGAAGCAGCACAGACAGCAACTCCTGTGTTATGAAGAAGAACTGGAACTTAGTTTGTTTATGTCTTAAAATTGCAGGCCAAATTTGGGTTAGTAATTAGAAGAATATGGGGAAAGTATCTGATGCATAATCTGTGTTTTCTCATACAAATTACCGTGAATTGATGCAAGTTTAGTCTAGTTACCCAATCGTATTGATCTGCTATTTGATGGATAAGAGCTGGTCTACACATTCACCGAAATCCTGTACGGAAGGTGTAGAACATTGCACAAAATAGAACTGTGGCAGCCAGGTCCCTTTCCTTCACCACAGCGTCTGCTGCTTTAACAAGCTTTTAATATTTTCTTTGGCCCCTTCATTGACAAAGTTCACAACCTCCTAAACCTACCAACAGAATAGTGTTGGACTAACCAGCAATCCCAGGTTGGATAAATATCTGCAGGTTTCTATAAATTTCATTTTAAATCTCCCTAGTCAGGAATGAAAAATGGCAGTGTGAAATCATAGTGGCTTCTCCTTCCTTATACGGAGCAAGTGGTGAATATGCGTGCAACACAGGATGGACCCAGTGTCTCTGCTTCTATCATCAATTGACTCTGGCTTACTAGGAGTTGTATCCTATATGTAGTGCTATCTTTTCAAGTGGTATAACTGGAGTCCAAAGCTGCCAATACAAGATCCGCTTCTCTGTGATCTTTGCCCAGGATTGAAGCAGTACAATTAAACAGGTAACTCTTTAGATAGTCCCATGGAGTTCCTTAGACACTGTGGTCTTGTCTCCTAGAGTAGTATCTAAGCTTAGTTGGTTATTTAGCTTTTGTTCACAAAGGCATAGTACCAAGAGACATTAGCTCCAAAAAAACAAATGTTCTCTAAAGTTGCAGAGCGTTGAGTACTTGGGAGTCAATGTTTTTGTAAATGTAAAAATAAATTCAGCCTTGCTAAAGGACCTAAAAATTGAGCATAACAAGGATTCCAGTTTGATAATACAGTTTATTAATCTCCACCAATCGTATTGCTTTGCATCAATTTCTCGTGTCGTGCTTTCAGTCTCATTATTCATAACTTTCTTTGTGTGGATTAGATCAGCCAACTTTCTTCACATGATTCTTTTTCTATGTAGGTTTTGTCTTCAAGGTAATGATTGTGCTAAGTTTCCACCAAAGTATGTGGCATGCCTTTGCATCATGAATTGCCAGCTCACACTGAAATTCTGTAGCTCAACTGCTGTCTGTAAGGGGCCAGCCGTTCATCGGTCGATGTAGAAGTCCGTGTCATTGTGCAGTCTGAACAGGAAGGTCTAGATTTCAGTGTCACCAGCCACTGACAGACTGCAGACAAGATTGTCTGCACAGCTAAATTGGGAAAAAAATGATGTGCTTTATTCATAACTGATTCCTATTCAATGTTTCAGGATCAACTGCTTAGTATCTCATATTGAACACTTTCCTCTGGACCTGTCGCCAACTGAATATTGTTCACCATTGTTCAGTATTTAGTTGGTCAAGTAAGTATTTGGTCGCTTCTAGCCCAGTGAATAACGTGTTTGACAGTCGCTTGCACATTGTACTGACCAATAGGTGGCCCATACTGGCCTTGGAGGTGGTGGTTTCTGGGACTCTGCTGGTTCAGGAGGTCGGCAGATACTTACTCAATCTTGGCAGTAGAGCACATCTTCAAAAATGCTACTCCTCGTAAGTTGTGATCCTCTCATCTTGTTATATAAAGTTTTGCAGCGTGAATCCTTTTCTGGATTCACATGCTGTGCATTATTCCGCCATCTAGTGGTGGGGTCCGGAATTGTCTCCTTTTTTTTTTTTTTTTTTTTTTGGGCCGCTGTCGACCACCATGTGGTGCCAGGTACGTCCCATGAGTGACGTCAGACGGTATCCTGGAGGTCGACATGCGTGGTAGCCATCTTCAGGTTCTTTTTTCCGCCGTCTGGTCTGGAAGCACCACGGGAAGCTCGGAAGAAAGTCTGCGTTTTTCCCGAAAAAACTTCAAGAAAATAAGATCATTGAAAGTTCAACGGAACAAGGTCGAGTAACAACACGCGATCGTGTGCAGAGTCAGAGCGCCAAAAATTGGCACCACCTGAGGACCACTCCAGGACACAAATGGCGAGGTAGGGGGTCATGAAGAAGACCCCTTTCAAAATTTGTCTGAAGTGCCACTACAAGTACACACAACGAGACCCGCACAACGAGACCCACACACCGTGTGCAACCTCTGCCTGCCGTTAGATCACCAAGGCGAAGACACTGGGGCCTGTTCAGCGTTCCTGCCGAAGACTCTCAGGACGCGCCAGAACCGGAGACAGTCCCACTACACCACGATGTCGCAGGCCACGAAGAGACCTACCATGAGCGAAATGGGGTTCTCCAGTGACGAGGAGGCACTTGCAGCTCCAGCAGAATCGACACACGAAGGTTCGGACATCGAACTTATAGAAAAGAATGCCGAAAAGAAACACGCCGATAAGAAGGCGAAGGAGTCGAAAAAAAAGACGGAGAACGTAAGAAACAAAGATACTTTGGAACCGATCAGCCTCGATCGACGGAAACCCACGGGACCCATCCAAAGGACACCAATGAGGGAAAATCGCATAAGCCACCGAAACCAAGGGTCGAAAGCGAACCCTCGCAAAAAGGCGCGATGCCGAAAACAAACGTCGGTGCCGAAAAGAAGAGAAAGTCCCCGGCCTCAGATGCCGAGAGGGCCCTCGAAGTCCAAAACGGAAGGAGAAGACTCGAGGAAGAAATGGCTGCTCTCTTACAAAGGAGGAGGGAATTCCACTAATGTTTAAAGGATTTCCGCATCCCCAAAGCACCGGAAGCAGAACCGGAGAACATCTACGCCGAATAGGCAGAAGACGTCGAAGAGGAGGAAGAGACTATCCTCCACTCCCCACCAACACCGGAACCTCGAAGCAAAGTTCCAGAGGAATACGGAAACTCACCGGAGGACGACGAAACCGAAAGAAACTTCGAAGACGACTGGAATGATCTCGACACCCTCGAAAGCATCCCACCCCCGATGACATCGCTTTTTACAACGAACTGGTGAAGAGGGCAGAAAACCAGTTTGGGGTGCCCCTGGAGGAAGAAAATGGGATACTTGTTTCCTGCTGGAAACACTGGCACATACAACAAGAGGCACACAATACCTCCCCATGCTCCCAAGTATTTTGGACCAAGGCAAGGAGGCGTTCAAAGAACCAGCTTCCCTCAAAGGAAGAACTCCTAGAGTCGAGAAGAAATACAAACCTTCGACAAAAGACCCAAAATACATACAGGGGAACGTTACAGCTGATTCAATCATCGTAACAGCCAGGAGGAGAGCAAATGCAGTCTCCAACACAGGACCTCCACCAGAGAAAGAGCAAAAGGATGGACCTAGTGGGGAGAAGAATGGAAAAGGAGGCAGCAACGCAGTGGCTCATTGCCAACTCAAATGCCTTGCTCAATAGGTATGGCCACCAACAGTGGGATGAAACGGAGGAGTTTATCAACAAACTCCCAGAGGATGACAGGAAAAGGGCAAAGGTGGTCATCCAAGAGGGTGAAAATACAGTCAACACGTGCTTAAAATCTGCACTAGACGCAGCAGATACCGCAAGCAGGCAAATGTGCACAGGAACCATACTCCTAAGGCATGCCTGTCTCAGGATCTCTGGATTCAAGCAAGAAGTTAAGACATCAATAATAAATAGGCGCTTTAACGGACAGGAGCTATTTGGAAAAGTAGTGAATGAATCTCTTCCAACAAATTAAGAAAGACAACGAGACAGCAAGGGCAATGGGGGCTCTGCAACAAAGAGGTACTTTCAAAAGAGGAGGCTTCTCTAACAGAAAGAACACTGGAAGAGGCAACTTCAACCTAAGCCAATAACCACCGCAAAAAAGCCAGGGGCAAAACCCTAACCAGCAAACAAGTCCTAGCTACCAGGGATGGCAGCAGCAGAAGCGGCCCTTTCGAGGGCGAGGTAACGGGAGAGGAAGAGGCCAATCCTCGAAAGGGAATGGCTCAAAGTGACTCCAACACAAGAAGGGACCCACACAAGACACCAATGGAGGGGAAGATTATCCCTTTACCACAGTCCGTGGAAAGGGATCACAACGGACAAATGGATAATACATTTGGTACAACATGGATATTGCTTGGAGCTAACAAACACGCCTCCTGCAAATCCTCCAAAAACAAAGACTATCACAATCCGAACAGACACTGCTAAACACAGAGATCAAAAAACTGTACCAAAAACAGGTGATAGAGTACCAAAACAAGAATGGCACACAGGAAACTACTCCCCTTGCTTCCTTGTACTAAAACAAGACCTAAGGCCAATCATGGACTTGCGATTTATAAACAAATTCATACGAACTCAACACTTAAAAATGTGTACCCTTCAAGAAATAATCCCACAATTCCAAAAAGGGGATTTCTTGGCAACACTAGACCTCAAACACGCTTATCTGCACATCCCAGTGTACAAAGAGCACAGGAAGTACCTACGGTTCCTACACAACGGAGCACACTACCAGCTCAAGGTACTCCCATTCGTAATAAAATCAGCTCCACGGGTATTCACAAAGTGCTTAGCAGCAGGGGCCGCACACCTAAGGAAGGACTAAGTCCACATATACCCCTACTTGGACGATTGGCTAGTAAGGGGATGCACAAAACAAATATGCCTCCTTCAAGTCAAAAAGACAATTCAAACACTGGAAAATCTGGGTTTCTCAATAAACCACAAGAAATCGTCAATCACCCTGGAAACGGAAAAAACATTTCTAGGAGCAAGGCTAAATACAAAGGACGCAAAGGCTTATCCCACACAGGAGAGGATACAAGCCATCCACAACGAAGCAGCCTTTTACCACAAGGTACAATCTCTGACAGTGAGGAAGGTGATGAAACTAATGGGCATGATGGCATCATGCATCCCACACGCTATCCTACACATGTGCCCGTTCTAGGAATGGCTCACCAACAGCTGGTTGCAAGCCACAGGGAGTTGGAAGGATCTAGTGGTGGTTACACAAGGGATGCAAGCACAGACAAAATGGTGGGCATCCAACAACATAGCACAGGGGAGACCTTTCAGGGACACAACTCCATCTGTGACAATCACAACAGATGCATCCCTCAACAGATGGGGCGCACATCTCAACAAGCTAAACGTACATGGACAATGGAGCGAACTGGACTCCACGAAACACATCAACTACCTGGAGTTGAAAACTGTTCTTCAGGCAATCAAGGCATTCCAGAAACCTATTCAGAAGAAAACAATTCTGATACAGACAATACTACCACAATGTTCTACCTCAACAAGCAAGGTGGGACAAAGTCTTTTACCCTGAGCAAATTAGCACAGGAAATATGGCATTGGGCAATACCTCAGGATATACATCTGCAAACTGTACATCTAGCATGAGTAGACAACATCACAGCGGACCAACTGAGCAGACAGAACTGCTCGCACGAATGGCAGCTGAAGCAAACCATAATCCAGTACCTATTCAACATCTGGGGAACACTAGTGTTGGACCTATTTGCAACGATGCAGAACAAGAAATGCCAATACTATGCCTCGAGGTTTCCACACCACCTGTCAAACTGAAATGCTCTTTCACTAAAGTGGTCTCAGACATTTGTTTACGCCTTTCCACCAATACCCCTGATACAAAGGGTACTGTTAAGGGCAAAAGAACCAGGGACAAACATGATTCTCATCGCCCCTCATTGGCCAAGGCAAACATCCAAGGGACAAATGATCAGGATCAAACCCGAAAAAGACCTACTGACATTGCAACATGGTCAAATCGGTCACCCGGAGCCAGCAACGCTACAGCTAGCAGCCTGGCACCTGAATACATAGAATTTGGTCATCTCAAACTACCACCACGGACCATTAAGGTACTCCATGAAGCAAGAAAGCAATCCACAAGAAAATGCTATACAGCAAAGTGGAAGCGATATACCACATGGTGCATCGCCAACAACAAAACAAGTACCATAAATGCACAAGAAACGGTTATCACATATCTAACTTTGCTCTTGGACAGCGGCATACATTTCTCAAGCCTAAAGGTGCACCTGGCGGCCATAGTGGCATACACAAGAGGAGAATCATGCAAGAGTTTTTTCACAAGACCAGTCATAAAAAGATTCCTAGAGGGAGCAAAAAGGATAGCTCCACCACGAGCGGCACCATTACCGACATTGAGTTTAAATACCGTACTTTCCCAACTGATGAAAGGACCTTTTGAGCCCATGCATACAGCAGACATCAAGCATACCACTCTAAATACAGTTTTTCTCGTAGCGATTACATCACTACGCAGAGTGAGTGAATTACAAGCTCTAACAATACAGGAACCCTACTTACAAATCCACAATAAAGTAACCGTAAAGACCAACCCACAGTTTCTACCAAAGGTTGTATCTAAGTATCAATTAAATCAAAGCATCCTGCTACCAGTTTTCTTTGAAAATCCACAAACTAAAGCAGAGAAAAGCCTCCATAGCTTGGATGTAAGGAGAGCGTTACTATACTATCTGCAAAAACCAGAAAGAATAAGGAAAGCGAAACAATTGTTTGTAGCTTACTCACACACCAACACTGGATCTGCAATCACAAAGGCAACAATTGCAAGATGGATAGCACAAACTATTCAACTATGTTACAAGAAGGCCAATAAAGAACTAACAATGCAACCTACATCGCACTCCACTAGAAAGAAAGGACCAACGCTAACATTTATGGCCAACGTACCCATCGATGGCATCTGCGCAGCAGCAACATGAGCATCACCACACACTTTCACAAGACATTACTGTGTGGACATACAAATGAATAAGGAAGCTCAAATTGGACAGAAAGTGCTCCAACACCTGTTTGCAAAGACTTCCTGCACCACAGCCTCCCCAAGACTGGAGAAACCTCTACACAATCTAATGTACAGCTTGTGAATCCAGAAAAGGGTTCACGCTGCAAAATGAAATGGTTACTTACTAGTAGGAGTAGTTTTGCAGCTTGAAGAGTTTTCTGGATTCACATGCGCCCCACCCAGCCTACCCCTGCAAAGGACTACATCAGTGTTTATTAAGGACCATCAGAAGGATTTCAAAACAAAGTAACACAGAAAAAAGAATCCGAAGATGGCTACCACGCACGTCGACCTCCAGGATACAGTCTGACGTCACTCAGGGGACGTACCTGGCACCAAATGGTGGTCGACAGCGACCAAAAAAAAAAGGGAAAAGAGACAATTCCGGACCCAACCACTAGATGGCGGAATAATGCACAGCATGAAAATCCAGAAAACTCTTCAAGCTGCAAAACTACTCCTACTGGTAAGTAACCTTTTTGTTTTAGTTCACAGAAAAGGCATATCCAAGGTACTGCCTTGCAAGGATTCTGATGGGAAGTAATGGCAAAATCAGAATGTGTTATCTGATGCCTCGCCCACCATAGCAGGAATTCTCTTTAGAGGTATCATCACAGACTGAGTACTCTGGAGGGTGGGACCAACAGATAATTGGGGTGTGGATTGGTAAATTACAGGCTAGACAGTCCAAGCTGTTGCTGGGTTAATGCGGTGTTTTTAGCCTTATGTTGCATGGTAGATGACTGCATTGAATATAGGGTATAGTGCAGAAACCAGACGATTGAAACTAAGCTAGACAGCCATTCTGATGCACAAGCTCCAGCCCTGCTTCAAAGACCAGGAAGTCTGAATCACTTTACCCAGAGGGAACCCACAGTTTTGTGCAACACGAAGTATCTTTAAGAAGACACCATTAATACAGCCACATGGTCTCTTTGCGTAACACACAAGCATTGTTCTACAACATGTATCCAGACTGGAGCATGGATGTTGAGTGGTGGAAAAAGAGCCACAGTTATGAGTAACAAAATAGGCTTTTACGGTGTCAACCAATACCTCACCCACTGATTCTGATGAAAAGGCCTTTGTCTTGATTTCTCAGTCAACTTCTCCTAATGTCAGCCTCAACATAGAGTAATGAGTGCACTACTGGTCCACTAGAGCCTTGTGCTGTACAGGAGGGAAGTGCCAAACCTGGTGCTCGTCCACTGAGCACAAAGATGTTCTATCCGCTGGAGGAAGTATACATGATCTGCCAGGGAAATCTACATTTTTATAAAGAGTTGGATGGCCAAGGTGCCTTGACAGTGCAGACTTTCAGCCCTACGGGTACAAAGTGTTAAAGAACAAGCCTGCACTCCAACCTTTTTGAACTCATTAATTGCTTTCCTGCTCCAAACTCTTCAATCACTCTTGTAGAAAAGCTAATAGGATCCTTTTCGTCTTACCACCCCTCACTACTAAGTCTCGGTGATGAACTACGTCAAAGCACCCCTTTGGCTTCTAGGTAATCTTAACATCTATGTCCACACCCTCTCAACCCAAAACATTATATTCGAGGATAAATGAAGACCTTGGGCAATCTGAGCTGCTTTCAGCTGGTAAGCAGCCAACCAATGAAGCGGTCATTGTCATGATCTGCTGTTCTCACGTGACTGCCCATGACATTACCCAATGTTAGCGCTCATCCTGGACAGGTCACACTGATCCATTTTTCGTTTCTGTCAAATTCAACATTAAAAAGGGGTCCAGGTTGTAAACATTGTAACATTCTGGTGATAAACATAAATATGGAGTCCTTAATGAATACACCTTCATGAACTTCTGATGAACCATCAGACTTCTTGGTCACTACTGCCTTTCTGAATGATGCGGCTCAAAAAAATGAAAGCTTTCTACTTAAGTTTGGGACATTAATTAATTTTCTGAAGATGTTGGAGTCTTGAAATGGAGGCAGGATCCTCGAAATACTGGAAAAATGTCCTGCTTAACTGCTGACCTAGGAGTGACCATGCTCATGATCACAGACATCGACCAGCTGTTTTCTAACCCAAAAAGGCCTTCTTTCTATCATGTAATGTCAAAGAAGATAACGCATGGAAACAGTCTTTAAGAGTAATAGGATATTATCGTATGTCCTCCTGAAATACTTTGGATGGTTTCAGGGGCTATCGGATGACCTGATGTCCTTTAGCAATAAAATCGATCAGGTCCTATGCTGACTAGGATGCTACTCCTTCTCTCGACCTTAGCGTCAGAATATTCAATCTTGAATATGCTTTCTCCGATTTGACAAAATAAGTTCGCTAATGATAGCAGTGACTAAAGTGTCTGGGTTGGAAAGTGGGTTATTGGTAGGGGCAAATGTAGGCCTGACACTGGCAATAAGGCCACTAACACATGATAGGACTCAGCATAGGTCTTAGAAAATTATTCCTATGCTCAACCCTTGGTAACGTGGCTGCGAGCAGACAGGCTTAACTTCAGAAACGGGTATGTAAAGCATTTAAAACCACCAATTCAGTTAATAATTAAGACACCACACATAATAAAAATCCAACACCAATTTATAAAAATAGGCAATATTTTTATCTTTAAAATGATACCAAAACGATGAAATTCCAATGAAGGGAACCGGAGATATGAATTTTCAAAGATTTAATAAAATATAGCACTTAGAAGATTATAGCACCTTATTGTGATACCTGCTCGCGATAGACCGGCCAAAGTCAAAGTTTCAGGCCGGGCGCGATGGAGCCCTGAGCGGCTACAGCTCGCGGCAGGTCCCGGTCTCAGTTTCTACCTTCACACTTAGAAACCTTTCTTGAGCTTTTCTTCACGAGGCCCCTCGAAGCTCCTAGCCAGTCTGGATTCGGTAAGGGTACGCCGGATTGACTTTTGATGAGGTCCCGGTCAACTTACCTGGAGCGAACGTAGAACATTTCTCAAGATTGCTTCAGCGGGGCAACCCAGGAATCCAGGCCGGCACGCGATGGAAGGCAGGTGGCTTGGCGTTCGCGGTTGCTCCCGGTCACCTTTTCTACGAGCGGGCTTAGACACTTTTCTGAAACTTTTTCTCATGAGGTCTCTCGATGCTCCTCATGTATCCGGATCCGGTGAGGGTTCGCCGGCTTCAGTTTTCTTCTAGTCCCAGTCAAACTCTGGAAGTTGGACCCATGGAGCTTTTAGCGGGACGAACCTGGATGGCTTGGCCGGCTCGCGGTTGAAGGCAGGCGGCCTTGCTGGCCAGGTTGAGTCGGTCCCTTTATGGAGCTTTTTTTCAAAGTTGCTCCAAAGTTCTCCAAACTTCTTGAACTTCTTCCTGAAGTTTCTCAACGGGTCCCACAGTGTTTTAAACTTATTCCAAGGGTCTGGAAGCTCCAAAATGGTCCGTGAAAGTTGGACATCAGTTCCCACAATCCACTGGTACAAAACCCTTACAAATCCACTGATGGTTCTCCAAGGTGTAGATTTAGTTGACGATGTTCCAGATGAGCTCTTTTAACCTGTACCTTTCACGGAGTCCACTCTTTAGTTCTTTTTCAGCAAGATAATCCACAGGGCTGTAGTTTCAGATGGTGCAGTCTTCCGAGGTCAGGCCTTAGAAATCTTTGCACAGCAAAACTTCTCAACAGGGCACTTCTTCCTTCAGTAAGTTTCAAACAACAGATCTGGAGGGCTCTGCCCCTCTGATACTTATTCCAAGTTCTCTGTGTCAAGCAGGTCGTCACTTCTTCTGACCAATGGGAGCAGGGTAACTCCTCCAAGATATGACCACATCCTGTAGAGTGTGGCATTAGTTTGTCCCAGAGTGCATCAAATCTTCCAAATCCATAATGGCTGATTTTCCAGCAAGGAGGTAAGAGCTGGCTAAACACACCCCTAGATTGGCTAATTTATTTAGACTCTCCCCCCTGTATCTGCTCATACCTTCATTAATCCTGCCATCTGCCTAAGGTGGGAAGTTCAGAGTTGTAAATGACTCTGTTCTCCTCTTTGATGAACATAGTTTACGACTCCTCCCCCTGTCCTGGCATTCCCATTCCTATGGAACAGCACACTGCCTTGCCAGCAGAGCTGGTTAACCCCATGGGCTCTTTATTACCTCTACAAGGCAGCCTGGCTAATCCACTTAACTCTGACCAATCAGGGCAGACCACTGGAAGGCTGAATTTGGACTTACAAACAACAAAGTCTTATAACTTCTTGTATGTACGCTTTAGGAGGAATTCAATAATATGATCTTGTTGGATTTATTAATAACATTCTGGGAAGTTTGTGATTGGCATTTCTAGCCCTCTCCTATCAAGAGTTATTAATCAATAACATCCTACCATTTTAACCTATGTAACAGGGGATTTGCAATGGGAAAAATGACTTGGGCCATTTTACCAGGACTTTTATTTTATTAATACTTGCTTTATATCTATAGGAACCCCACCAAATGTGCAACTAGGGGAGGCTTTAGGGGTTCTTTAGCTGTAGAAATATTGCAGATCCTCCCTCCACAGTGCTCCTAACATCAAAGTCGAATTTGACCAGCACTTTACCACGTTGTGGGGAGTGAAAGGTGAAATTTCACTTTACCCAGGCATATAAAACCTCATTTTATAAGGTGTACCTTATAAAAACCCGCCCCCCCCCGGGATACCTAGGGGAGACCCTGGGGGTCCTGAATATGCCAAAACATTGTAGGTTATCCATTTTTAAGTGCCCCAAACACCAAAGTCGAGTTTGGGCACAATTTACTTTTTAAAAGCAGTCCTGGCACCCAGGGCTGTTTGTTTTTAAACTGACCTCAGGCTTCAGCAGTGTACCCATGCAAGTGCAAAAAAAGCTGCTGGCCTCTAAACTGCCGTGCCCTAGGGTACTATAGACTTCTAGGTAGTTTCAATCCCCCTGCCCTATTATATACTAGGGGCCTATAGGGGAGGTCATGCCAATCACAAGGGTACCCCACCATACCATTGTGTACCCTAGTGTATGTGGGTGTTTTAACTGTATTCTAATGTCTTTCAGCATAGCACTGGCCCTGGGCCTGGTTAGGCATAGCCCTGGGTCAGTCAGTGTCGGTTACCACCAGTATCAGTCAGCAACAAGTTAGGGGGGTGCCCAGGGCACAGCATGACTTTGCAACACTGTGCTTCACAGTTTTTGCCAGTCTTCAATCAGTCTACATAATTGGATTAGCCAATGCATCTTGAATGTAAAGGGTGGTAAGTCGAAGTAATGTATGCCTTCTGATGGATACTTCTGACTGCAGATTCATCACCTTTAAAATATACTCAGACGCCGGAATGGATACGTAGAATTCAACATCTGTGCTCCGACACACTTGTAGGTGGTTCCATGCTTGCTCCACACTTCGCTAGAAGTGACCTAGCCAGAGTGCATATAAGTGCTATCACACACTCTGTTCCTTTCGTTATGTGCTCTTCGACGTGGATCTGGAGCATGTCTCCCAACTTTGTATGCCTTCTGACTGTTTTGAAATTCTACAAAACTGTTGCTAGTGGATGATGCCTGCCCCCCCCCCCCCAAATAAAAACAACATACTTTAAGTTGTGCGGAGACTGCCACAAGCAGATGTTGTTCATGGTCCTCCATGTGGTGTGCATTTTGTGTGTGGGCTATGGTCATAAGGCCAAGTTGTGTGACCAATTAACCCAAATGTGGTTTTAGACCGGGAGGCAAAGCTAAAAATCACCAAGCATAAGCAGTCATGGTCTTTCAACAGGTCCCACTCCCTTTCCAAATCAGTCAGTCTCCGTGCTATTTCTGCGACCGGTCCACTTTCCACTCCGTGCCATTGGCGGTTTCGGAGCCCTTATGTAAGCCATGGAAGGCAAAGTGGAAATTCACCTCATCTTGCC
The DNA here is from genome assembly GCF_964204655.1 of Triturus cristatus. Lineage (NCBI taxonomy): Eukaryota > Metazoa > Chordata > Amphibia > Caudata > Salamandridae > Triturus > Triturus cristatus. The sequence continues at coordinate 779,000,554 of NC_140580.1, forward strand.
ACTCTGGTTCCAAAGAGAAGATACGAGGGCATCAAGATATGAGCCACACACTTTCAAGGTCACCAAGAGTGCTATGGATATACTACACTGCAAATCTTTAATGCGCTTGTGACTCCCTCTAGTGTCCTTTGGGGCCATGGGTTACTGCATACACGTCCTCCATAACATTGTTTGAATTTTAAGATCCTTTACCGGGTCTCTATTGACTCCAGTACAGACTTACACAATGACTCCAAGATCCATGCCAGTTCCTGTCACACCAAAGCAAATTTATAATTCCACCGGTGCAGGTAAGATACCCAGTGTCCTACTCCCATGTCAGATCCTGAGGCAACATTGGCATGAGTTATCAGATTGCAAAGGTACAACCAGATTTTCTGCAACCTGATTCTTTCCAGACTCCTCTAACACGGCTACTAATAGGCTCCATTTTCTTTTTGGCTCTGGGCCTGACCCTCTACAGGATCCACATAGGGCCCCTCAGGATACTGATGATAAAGGAGAAGGAGATACTCTGCTCCCTCCTTATTATGCTGATGATACTATAAACCTACACCTACAAAATGCCAGTGTTAGACACATCCCCCAATAACCAAGTTTGACCCGCCACTGGGCCATTGTGGCTAACGTTGCAGGTGTCCTCCGTTGAAACGAGGTCCATTGTCCTCTAAGATATCCGGCAGCCAGGGCCTATGACATCTGGGCCATTGTTGCCCTCACCAACACTTTGATGGATACTTGATCAAAACCCTGTTCTTGCCCTCCAGTTAACATACCAGTAACCCGGCAACATACACCTGGATTTTGTGACACAGATGTTTGGCTAAACATCTTACACCGGAGGGCCTCATTGTGCAGTCTCCAACTAGCCAGGTTAACCCTAAGTCTTTTCCAACCAATCCCTAGACAGGGACTTGAAGCAGAGTGACTCATTCAGTGTGTTTTTATCCATGAGTTTGGGCCTCGGGTCCTTAAACGTTCTGTGCATGCTGAGCAAGTACACCCGTGCTCTCAGCGAATAGGCCAGCACGATCTTGCTATCGGTCCCAGATGTTCTCCAATCCTCTTTAGCACAAACAATACAAGATTAATAGGATTCAGTAAATATTGTAATTCGTGCTGGACTGGAGATCACAGATTAAATTGCAGGGCTGTTTGAAACGGCGTAGTCTTGAGGAGGCACTTCTGGATTAGGACTTCTGGATTTTCAGACGATGTACAGGCATCCATAATGGACATACCCCTTGATGGGTCTACACTTTTGGTAGGGAAAGGAAACTTGGCTCTGGAGAGATTCAAGTACAGTTGAGCTACTGGACTGTCTTTGGGACTGCTGACAATAGTTTTGTAAATTCAGAGGTTGACTTTTACACGGTGGTAGCCATCACAACCAGTTTTTCAGCTACCAGTTCAGTCCTTTTGGGTTTGTGGGCATGGCACTGGCGGACCACATACAGGGCAGCGGGACAGGTAATTTAACCCCCCTTTCCCTGCTGCACTGGCTTTTAATCCACTTTAGTTTATTCACAATGGCCCATGCCGGGCCAGTGGGGGCAGGATCCAACATTACCCCCTGGCTGGAGACCCATTACTACTGACAAATGGGTCTTTCTCCCCACCCCATTAACCTCTCTCACCTAAACAAACTTAAGAAGAGCACTTGAAAATCCTTTTGCAGGTGGTAGTTCTTCTGCCCTCCAAAGGTGCCATTGAGTGGGTGTTGACGGGGAAAAAAGTCTGAGATAGGCGTCGAGGAGGAGACTTGGAGAGGTCAGCCACAGGTGCAAATGAGGTCTGGATCGCTGGGGAGACGTCTCAGGCTAAGTGGTTGACTCAAACTTGGGCCGTGGGTGTCGGGTGCAGTGTTGCAGATCTGGAGACTGGATTTGTGTTCTTTGCTGGACAAATCCGCTGTCCACTAGAGACAAAAGTCTTTGACGAAGACATCCTAGGTCCTCTGGGGTTGCTGGCTGTGGGCCACACCAGTTTCTGGCAGCAGGGTCTCTGGAGGAGGAGACAGGCCGGGAGAGCTGAGGCCAAGTCTGTCGTCATTGTCTTCTGCACTGCTCTTTAGTCCTCCTTCTTAGGTCATTGTATCTGAGGAGGCAAAGTTCAAGGGTGCCCCTAAATACTAGCTTTAGGAGCGTTACAGGGGTGTGCAGGTTGGCACCAATGGGTCCCTTCCCTAGGGTGTCTACACCCCATATTATGCCACCTTCCAGTGGGAGGGGGGCGCATAGGCCTCTTCCTGATTTGGGTAAGTCCCCTCATCTTTAAGGTTGAGGGGACTGAGATGTGTGCTTCACTTCGTCTCCACCACCTGAGGGGTGGAGTTGGCAAAGTTGTGCACATCTCCCTTCCTGGCAAGGTTTTCCCTCTGATTCTCCCATCCAAAGTGGGGGTCAGAACCAGTGGGGGTCAGTTGCTGGTGACAGCAAAGGACTGGGGGTAGCTAACAAAGGCAGCAGGCCTTTGAAGCTTTCCCTGTGTGGGCCCTGCCCATCCTGGGGGAAGAGGCATGACACCTGTTCAGGATGGGCTTTGTTTCAGGACCCAGAGAGCGGAGGCTCTCTCTACCCAGGGGTCCAGAAATCTGTCTACCAGCCATCCACCACCACCAGTCCGGAACCACACCAGTGTTGGTCGTTTTTCAGGGTGCATCTCTAAGATGCTCTGAGTTCATTTTACATTAAACCCACACTGATGCCAGTGTGGGATTTAATGTGCTGAGAAGTTTTGTACCAAACTTCCCAGTTTTCAGTGGAGCCGCTGTGGGGGTCGTAATGACAAACTCCCCAGCCCCTATACTCAAAATAGCTTCACTGCACTGCCTGGGAATGGCACATATACTTTAGGGGCATATTGGTCATCCAGCTATGCCCTCACCGCTGGTATGGTGCACCCTGCCTTTAGGGCAGCAAGGCCTGCTAGAGGGGTGACTTACCCATGCCACAGGCAGTATCGATGGGCATTGCACTCATGGCTGGGTTCCATGTGGACTCTGCAGTTTAGTCTGCACCAAAACACTCAGCTTGCAATGGCGGTGTGTGGGAGTTCAGGTAAGTGGTCTCTGAGGATGGCATAACACATGCTGCAGCCATCAGAGGCCCGCTGTGGTCACAAGGCCCTTGCTACTAGGGGTAACTTTTACCAAGGACTTGCATGTGGCCCAGAGGTGTGCCAATTGTGGAGAAAAAGATACCGTTTTGGGAAAGAACACAGGCCCTAGAAACCTGGTTGTCAGGGACCCAGGGAACACTCAGTCAAGTTGGCATCATGTATCTGGCAACGGTTAGGGGGTAACCATGCAAAAAGGCCCTTGTCTACTCTGACAGGGGACTCGGACTCCCTTGTATCTGCAACTTCATATGCACTTTGTCTCATCACAGCACACTGACCGCGAGATCACCACGGTTCCCCAATTGGCTACCGCACCCGTCCTACTATCGCCCATGCAATGCCCCGGATCCCGATCTCCATCCTATTGTGACCTACACCGGATTGGGCACAAGTGCCGGTCCACAAGCCCCCTTTTGCCATGCGAACTCAGGTTCCACATCGTGAATCCTATCTGACATTCTTCTCGGGCATCAATAGTAATGTCTGGATGATGATGATCCCATTACCCAGTTTAGGGATCGAAACGTCGTTAACTCTAGCACCTTGACACAATTGAGAATTTTTGTTACTGTAAAGTGCTATGGTTCTAATGTATGTTTCTTGGCCAGAACAATTTGTACTCTGGCCAACATGGTAGTGCCTGAGTTTAGCAACCTGCTTTGCTTTTCTTTTTTTTTTGTAAATTGTCCCACTTTTATGTATTCCCTGTATTGAAGTGTAAACATCCATTTGGATATATGAGCATAGATGTCATTGTATTTCTGTTGTAATCACAAAAGCAAATTTATATTGGGAGGGACCACTGTTCTCTTCAAAATAAGGACTTAAATGTGGCCCAGAGGTGTGCCAGTTGTGGAGACAAAGGTACAGTTTTGGGAAAGAACACAGGCCCTGGGAACTTGATTGGAAGGGACCCAGAGCACACACAGTCAAGTTTATATCGTGTATCTGGCAAAAGGTTAGGGGGGTAACCATGCAAAAAGGGTCACTTTCCTACACTTCCTATGGAAGGACAAATTCAAGATGTTTACATTGGCTCAGATTCTGCCTGCCGTGGACCCTGAAAACTATATGGTGTCCTTGGACTTGCAGGACTCCTTTGTACCTGCAAGCATTACCTGTAGTTCAAGGGAGGCAAGGACAATTTCAATTTGCTGTGCTCCCCTTCAGCCTCACCTTGGCCCCTCAGGTATTCAAGAAAATAGTGGTGGTGGTTACTGCCCATTTCCAGAGGTTGGAAATGTTTGTATTGCTACACTTTGACAACTAATTGATGAAGGTGGGTTTGCCACAGTCAGTGGAACTCTTAACGTCTTTGGTTTTCCCCATAAACAAGCCAAAGACTCACCGACTGCTTCAGAGGCTTGTATTCATTGGGCAGATCTCAATCTGGTGAGATCCAAAGCCTTTACTCCACCACATCGAGCAGGAGACATTCAGACTATGATCCCAATGTTTTGGGTTCATTTCTGGATCTCGTTGAGGATGGCTGCGAGGCTTCTTTGACTCTTGCCTTCATGCATCCTCCTTGTCAGCAAAGCCAGGTGGCACTTGCAGGCCTTGCAAAAGGACCTGAGATCTCAGTGGTCCCTGCATTAATGCTGCCTCCCAGACTCCATCCAGGTCTAGTAGGAGACAACCAACGATCTGTAGTGGCGGCTAAACTATCCCAAATTGTCCTGCAGTGGACTGCTCCCCCTTGCCCACCCAGAGGTTGCAGTGGTGACTGATGCATCCTTTGCAGAGTTGGGAGTTGGCATCTCAGAGTTCGTCAGAGGCCCCTGGTCTCCAGCAGATAACCAGCCCCACATCAACCTTCTGGAGAAATGAGCCATTTATTGTGCCCTGAAAGCTTCCCTTTCGATCATTGGTGAAGGCTGTTATAGGTTCTCAAAAATACCATGTGCCATCTGCCACAAGAAGGGTGAAGTGGGGTGCTGTAGCAGAATAGTTAGCAACTTTTGGGTAGCTGGGCCAGGTGTACATCTCTTGAGTAATCATCCACCTGGTGTGGTCCCTGAATGCGAGAGCAGTCAATTTGAACAGATGTTGCTTGGTGGATCAGTAGTGGTGACTGCACCCCCATAAGGCGCAAGACGTATTCGATCCTTGGGTAGAGCCCTCGCCGGATCTTTTACCCACAGTCCAATGTCCATTGTCAGCAGATTTGTGTGTTTGAGTTTCCACAAGGGCACTTGTTAGGAGACTTTTTCTGGCTGGAACGGTAAGCAGGACTGCTGAATGCCTTTAGTGCTCTGTCTCCCCACCACAAGTTCTGAAGAATATCAAGGATGACTGGTCCCAAGTCCTTTTAATTGTCCCAGACAGTCCATTAGAGTGTTGTACCGACAATTCTTGAGCAGGTGTCCTTTGATCAGGCTACCATGTTGGGTGGATCTCCTGTCACAGCAACAGGACAGGGCACTCTGCAATTTACACCTCTAGGGGTGGAGATTGAGCAGTTACAATTCACTGAATCTGTGTTGCCATCTGAGGTGGTTTCATCCTCCCTACCGAACACCCTTAGAGGAAATCCATCCACAGTGCATGTGATGGACATGGTCATCACCTGGTTTGGTGCTTAAAACATTCATCCCTTACAGGCTAAGCTTCTGGACATTGCTTATCCTTTCTTTAACCTAGCAAGTAGGAGATCTGCCCTGTCACTTCAGGGGCATTGTGGAGCCTCATGGTGCCACATACTGGTCATGGGAGCACCAGTGAAAATATTTCCCTGTATCCAGTCTAGCACCTGGGGGGGAATGATCTGAAGGTGAAGAACTTCAGATCACCAGAAAGAGCATTACTGAAGGTAGGTAACATGTTTATTGTAACACTACTATTAAACTACCTACATGTTGCAATGTCACTCAGATTTCAGGTCTGCTATCATTTGCAAAAAAAATCCTATGAAATGGTTGTCATCCTACAGGTCTGCAAACATTGAACTAAACAGCTGTCTCAGTGATTTTCAGTCTGGTGTCAGGCTATTTAGTGGTACTAAACCCACCTTAATGAACATTAGAGAGGAGCTGCTGTGTGCCAATAATGTGTCTTGATCATATCCTCAAAATCCAATGAAAACGAATAACAAACATTTAACCCTTGTGGGAACATTAGTAAGCTATACAAAAAAGGTTGTGTCCAGGATATCCAAAAAACAACACTGTTACTGGGAGTTTGATTAGTCATCGCTAGCACTGATTAATCAATTATTTATACACCTATCGATAGACAAAAACTTTTTTGGTATACAATTTTTACAATCTGTACACTCCGCTATGGAAACACTTCCTGTCACTGCTACACCTTCTGTGTAAACTACTCACTAATGCCAAGTATGCAAGTGCAATCTTGTTTATCAACTAATAACATTGTGGTCCATGATGAAATCCTCTTTGTGTCCTAGTGAGACCCTTGGATGCAATTGCCTTGAGGATCAAAATGTTGACATTTTCCTAACCAGCATTCTAGGATCAATATCCTAAAGTACTTCACATGTTCAATAGATGACTAATTGTTTGTCTGAAATAGTTTCAGCCAGGGCACTCCCCCCGCAATGCTTATGTGCACTTATTGTCTACACCACACTAAACAACATGAATTACTTTGTGCATACAGTTGGGATGCTATACTACTTACTTTTTTCAAATGGATTATAAGGGCTATGCATAATATATTCCTTTGTAAAAGCAAATTATATACAAAACTATATTTGTTTGCCCTTGTATCAGTGGCAGATTGTATGAATAGGGACAAGCTTGGAGTAATCAAATAGTGGTGATGTTATGGATATTGGTGTCCAATACACACCCAACACACCTTTAAATGATTGCTTGGTAACCATTACCTTCTTCATGGCCCGCTCCTTGGAATTGGCTTCTCCTACGCATCCATTCCACTGGGAGTACCACAACTTCAGGGGCTAGTCTTGAGTCGTGCTCTTTTGGTGACGCCAGCCCTCATAGCTTGTGCAGCAACACAGTGAGTTATTTTGGAGCTACAGGTTGCGTGGAAGTTCAAGAGGACATTGTAGATAACTACAACACTCCTCTTCACCTTGGCTGCCTACAAAACTGTTTTATTCGGACCTTGAGGGAGCATGTTTGGCCTGTGGTAGGGAAGGTATCTCATCACTTGACGCTTAGACCGTTCATCACAACAGACTGTGTGTTCCTTCAAATTGTTGAGCAAGGCTATACCTTTTCTTTCCTGACCCTACTATTCACCCTCTGTCCCCTTAATCACCCTGGATGACCTTGTCCAATTTCTTCCTCAGGAGGATTTTGGCTCTTTTGTGCAAGGTTGCAAGGCAGCTTGTTACAGAGAATGAGATGGAGTCTAGATGCTCTTCTTCCTATATTTCTGTGCCTAACACAGACGAGTCTTGGACAGCGGGTGAATTCGACCAGTACTGGGATTTAGTGATTTCAGTACATTCATGGGCAATGAGAAGTTCAAGGTGCTCTCTCTGGTAAAGCTTCGCTCTTGAAGATTGTGTGATTTTCCTTGAAGTGCACAATGTGTATTTTCATCGCCTGATCCTGCAATCGCATGAGAGGTACTTGAGTTTTGTGGTGGATTCCACCCACTTTCAATTTGTGACTCAAACATTTGGGTTCACATCTACACTTCCAGTCTTAATCAAGGTGATGGGACTTGTGGCAAAAGTGCATAGGTCGGGGATCACTTTGTTTCACTATGATTGGCTTTAGAAGGCATGCTTGCCACAGCTAGTTTTTGACCTCGGGCAGGCCATCATCTCCTGCTGTTCAACCTGGGTTTTCAATGAACCGGCCAAAGTTGCACTTCTAGCCATAGTCTCTTCTATTCATTGTGGTGGAACGACAGTTTCCCTCAGGGCTTTCCAGCCTCCCCACTGGGTTCAGAACATTTAGGCTATTATGCCGAAAAGTCCTTCTCCCATGCACTGGTGGGGACTGACGATGCCTCCCTCTGGTGGCCATCTCAAGGCACTGGAGATCAGACGCTTTTGGCCTTAATAGCATTGGACTGTTTGTAATGGTTGAGGTACTTGGATCTGCTCTGCCTGTTTCTGTACTCTCCTATTCTGCTTCTGCTAAGGGCGGACCTCCTCTTGCCGTTGGAGAAGCTGGTTCTGCATCAGGGCCTCTCCTTCATTCCTTTGGGTTGAACAAAGCAATCTGAGTCCTTTTGACTTGTTTGAAGAAGTTGTGGATATAATTTTGTCTTCTTGATGTCCTGCTACCAAGTCTGTCTATTCTGGTCAGACTGATTTGCATATGGCCATGTCTGAACTGGGGTGGCAGAGTGGGCTAAAGAACGGTGATGGATTAAACCCAGATCAGTTGACTGGGGGTGAGTGCTTGCAATGTTCAACACTCCGTCCATCATTTCCTTTGGTTTTTGCTTTGTTTGCCATAAGTTGGCAGGGTATGCTCAGACGTGAGTCCCTTGCTCACTTTGCCACTGGATTCAAGCAAGCCTGGCTGAAGACGGCTGAAATGCCAGAAACCGGTCCTAGGAAGCTTGTTTCCGGTCCAGGGAAGACATGGCTTGGCAGTTCGGGCTGGACTGTTCCCATGAGGCACGGGGTCAGACTGATTTGCATATGGCCATGTCTGAACTGGGGTGGCAGAGTGGGCTAAAGAACGGTGATGGATTAAACCCAGATCAGTTGACTGGGGGTGAGTGCTTGAAATGTTCAACACTCCGTCCATCATTTCCTTTGGTTTTTGCTTTATTCTGGTGGCTGGTCCACTTTCATTTCTTTGTGTGCTGAGGAAGTTAATCATCTCACTACATTTATCAGAGGTGTTGCTCAGCAAGACTTTGCTGTGGGCACTGTTAAAGAATGTATATAGGCTCTTTCAGCCTTTGTTTTTTTTTTTTTTACCACATCAGCCTTTGCCGTTTGTCTTCTATTCTTATGAGGTTTCTAAAGGAGGAGTTACATTTGTTTTGCCTTCCCTCATTTGCTATACCACTGTGAACATTAATTTACTGCTCACTCTCCTTTTGAACACATGCATAGTTGCACCTTGAGGCAGATCACGCTGAAGACTTTCATTTTAATCATGGTTACCTAAGACTGGCATGTTAGCAAGCTACAGGCTGTTGGTTTAGCTTCACTTCACTTCATTTTTCCCGACAAGCTGGTCCTGCTGATGGAAGTTTTCATTCCTTCCAATGTGGGTCAGGCAATGACCCTGCTTCCAACCTTCTCATCCCACCAAGGAAGAGCAAAGGCTAGATTGTCTAAATGCTTGTAGTACTCTTAGTTTTTATATTCACAAGACCAGAGTGTTTTGGAATGGCAGAAGAGTTGTTCCTTAGGTAAGCTAGCTCCAAGGAGGGAAAGGGGAGTCCAAAGCAGACAATTTTTCAAGTGATCATGCTATAATTTAAGATTTGCTATGTCCTCGCCTAGGAGGAACCTCCAGAAGGCATCCGAGTCCATTCCCAAAAGGAAAAGGCTGATCTTTAACAATGTCTGAGGGCATTTCTGTGTTGGACATTTGTGTGCTTCGTTCCAAATTTTTACAAGACATTACTGCCTTGACTCCGAAGTCCACAGAGATGGCTGTTTTGCCAGATGAGCGTTGCAGGACATCTGGTTTGATCACCTCCTCAGGCTCACCTAGGAGAGACTGCTTAGGTATTGATTCATAAGGTGAGGAATTGGCAGGCAGAAATGTCTGTCAAAAGACCACACCACCTACCTATGATAACAATCCCTCTGATGGATACTCTACATACCTGCAGATTCCTAACCCATACAGTCTTCCTGGTTCTAATTAGTGGTCTTACAATTATTAATAAAGCCCCAGGTTAGTTTTGGAATACTGCAATTTCTGTCCGTCTCATTGTGTTTGGAAAAAAGGACGGAGGACTGGTATCCGTGCAGCTGGGTGGCATATAATGTGGCTCTGTGATGTCACGTGGTATGGAACCCTAAGCCAAGGGCGCCACTTGTCTTCTCAGGAAAGGCATTTCAACTTTCCAGATCCAGTATGGCACCCTGAAGTATTACACACAGTCTGATGAATAAGTATAAGTAACATACCAAGTGAGAAATAAATAAGACAATTGGTGCAAAAAGCAGACGTATGCTGTCAATCTATGTAGATATCCAGATGACTGTACATACAACACACTGAGGACTTTGTGTCCGAGCACTAGATTGTCGCACCCATAAACTAAGGAAACATTTAATACCAAGAGTAAGAACTAAAAAGATAAGGTAGCAAAGTAGTGAATATATTGGGTAATTAACTACAGATCGATCACATTTTGTATCAGCAAATAAGTTTTTCTGTTTCCTCATCATGCTATTAGTGCATGGTTTTGCCTTCAAAGAAGTGCTTCATCTGCAATGCATGTGTTGGATTGTTTCCAGCATGCGACTATTTGGTGAACATGTAGGTCATCTTAAGTTTTCCCCTCTAAAAGCAACCCATTTGCATTAGAACAATAGGTTTACTTGGAAATATGGTGCAAATAACTATGTAAATGTCCCATAACATGTTTAAAGTGTTTTAAAAAAAAATAATTTATGATAAATAAGTCTTTAAACACAACACGTGACAAATATTATAGAACAGCTGTTATTAACCTTTTGACTTTTGAGGACCCCTTCTATGATCTGGGGACCCCCAGTGAGTCCTTATTGGAAGCCAGGAAGCCCCGACCTAAGCAATTTCTATGATTTGAATATCCAAATAATACACAAAAATAGAAAAGCAAGTATACACTAAACAAATGCTCAAATATTTAAATATTTAGTTTAATTCACAATGTGATAAAGAAAGTTTTCTTATTTTCAATTGTGCTTCTTCTTTATTTGTAAACACTTATAATATTTGTTTAATATTATTCCATTCATTTTAATATTTAATTGTGTAACACTTTCACAAACCCCTGAGTAGGCCTCGCCGACCCCCAGGGGTCCTTGGGCCACAGTTTAAAAAACGCTGTTATAGAAAAGTTATATGCTTTTCTACATCATAGTTCAAGTAAGCCTTTCTATATTATTTGAATGGTGTTCTTTGATTGCGTGCGTCATTTTTGGGAACCTAAAAGAGGCAGTATTTACTGCCTGCTGGCAAAGGGTACATTTCTAGATCTTTTTATGTAGACTTCTGGGCTGTTGGTTTTCTGTAATGAGGTAAGGCTTCGAAAGAGTGACAACAATGTGTTTACATGCTAGCTACAGCGGTAGGAGCCAAGCTTTGAAGTGGAGGCAAACATTTGTGAAAACACCTTTTCATAATGCTTGATAAATATTACGAAAGGAACTTTTTTTTTACATTTTGCTTTTAATAATATGCTAAAGTAGATTACATTTAAATAGCATGTAATCAATCTTGTCTCCATTGTAGCAAGAAAAAACATCTTATTTGTTATCTACTTTAAACAGTGTTGGTGTGTGCTTCTACTTAACTATCATGACTGCACTCCATCAGAAGCATTTTCTAGGCTTCTTCTCTTCAAAACACCTATTTCTCAACTGAAGGACAGGTAGGTGCTGGTAAAAAAAAAATATCAAGCAGTCTGGCATCAACAAACACTTTTCCTCCTTTGCGGCATGTTACATAGTAAAATAGTAAAAAAATAAATAGAACAACCTTGAACATTTTTGAGGAAGAGGGTATCCCTAATGTATTACTTACTCATAATGGCACCCAGTTAACTTGCAACGAAATGCTACAATTTCTGGAACAATGTGGGATCAAACACTCCTGCTCATCCCTTTATAATCCCTGGGGAAATGGAATTGTGGAGAGGACCGATAGGTTGGTCAAAGTGAGTATTCAACTTGCACGGTCCAACGTAGGCTCTATTAGAAAACACATGGCAGTTATGATATGGGCGTATCGCACTACGGTTCATAGTGTTACACATGTATGTCATTTTCAACAAATGTAAGGACGTCCCAGGGAACTAGGTTAGTTACTGCATGGGAATGGGTGGTCACAAGAGGTGAATATCTCAATCAACCAAGTTGTGACAGGTTTAAAAAAGGTGTTTGGGTCAAAATAAGATCTGGTAGGGTGAAAGGAGGACAATGCAAATTTAGAGGTCCTTTCCGTGTTGAAAGTGTAGGGAAGTTTTGCAGCGTGAATCTTTCTGGATTCACTATGCTGTGCATTATTCCGCGATCTGGTGGTTGGGTCCGGATTCGTAGTCTTTCTTTTTTTTTTTGTAGCCCAGGTGGGCGTCGACGTCCCACCATTTGGTGTACCTCTCGTGACGTTGGCGTGCTTCCTGCAGAAGTCCCACGTTTGGGGCGCCATCTTCAGATTCTTTTTTCCGCCGTTGGGTCTGGATCGTCATCGAGAAGCTCCAGAGTTTTAAACGAAGGAAGAAGGAAAATACGCGAGTTTCATCGAACGAGAATTTACAGAAGACTACAGAGAGGAAGGAATTACAGCCGGGACGCCGAAGAAGGAGGGGATCCTCGAAATTCTATGACGCCCATAGGAAAATGCGCATTCAGGGACTCTGAGCGCAATGGACAAGACACCATTTAAATTCTGCCCTAACTGCCACCACAAGTACGTGCAGAAGGACCAACATCCGGTCTGCAACCTTTGCCTGCCGATCGACCACGAGAGCAAGGACTGCAACGCCTGTTCCGCTTTCACGCCGAAGACACTCCGGGTGAGAGAAAGACAGAGGAAAGTCAACTTCCACATGGAAGGCAAGGGTAAGGCCCCGTAGCTGTACGATCTGGGCCTCTCCACCGACTATGAGGACATCGCCTAAGGACCTGATGTCTTCACGGTCGCAGAGACCGATAAGAAAACGCCTGACGAGGTAAGAGACACGTCGAGTACGAAACCCCCGAAAGGGCCCCGAAAATCTGAAAGTGACTCTCGAAAATCCGAGTCAAAGTCCTCAAAGGGAACACCGGCGCCGAAAATTTCGACGACCGCGAGTGGATCCAAGGACAGAAGGCCCAGCGGATCCTTCAAGAAGGACTCCCAGGTCCCGAAGGCCGCCGAAAGACAGAGTTCGTCGAAGCAGGCCCACGAGGTGGGGCGTTCGGCGACGAAAGACAAGGCCGCGTCGACGCAAGCTCCGCCGAAGAGACCTGCGGTCGACGCCGAACACGTCTCCGAAATGGAGAAGAAAAAGAGAAGGCTCGAGGCGGAGATGGAGAGCATCCTTCGGAGGAAGAAGGAGTTCGACGAAAAAATGAAGAAATTCAAAATCCCAATGGTCCCGTCGACAGAGGTCGTCGAGATCGAGGAACAGGAAGAATTCGAAGCCGAAGAGCTGTCGAAGGAGAGGAGGAAGAAGGCCCCTACTATGAGGGAGAAGATGAAGAAGAGGATCAGCAGTCGTTCTACGGCTCGACGCCGTCGACGACTCAGGAGCTGGAATGGCAGGACATCGACACCGAAAATCCCGAAGAGCCCGTGGAGACTTATCCTTCGAGGCCTTCACCGCCAGACGACATCGGGGCGTACAACATGGTCTTCAAGAGCGCTGCAGCAGCTTTTGGGATGAAATTGGACAAGGAGAAGCCGAAAGCGGATTTCCTACTCGAGACTCTGCTCCCCATCCAGACGAGGAGCCAGTTCCTCCCCATGCTCCAAAGCGTGATGAACCAAGGGAAGGAGGCGTTTAAGGACCCAGCAACATGCCGGTCCTTCACGCCCAGACCGGAAAAGAAGTACAAGCACTCCTCGCAGGATCCTCCTTACATCAAGGGATCGGTCACTGCCGACTCCATCATTGCCTCCACGGCCAGGAGAAGAGCCAATGTGCCGGCGACCTCGGGACCACCTCCTGATAAGGAGAGCAGAAGGATGGACCTCACTGGAAGGAAGGTTGAAAGAAATGCCGCAATGCACTGGCGCATGGCAAACTCTAATGCGCTACTGAACAGGCACCAGTACCAGCATTGGGATGAGATGGGGGAACTAATCAAGCATCTCCCAGAAGAGTACCGACAAAGGGCTTCCCATCTAGTGGAGGAGGGGAAGAATAGCGCCAACTCATGCATTAAGACTGCATTGGACGGGGCTGAGACTTCGAGCAGGCTAATGGCCATAGGGATCACTGAAAGGAGGCAGGCCTGGCTCAGAATTTCTGGATTCAAACGAGGTCCAGAACAACATACTAAACGCCCCTTTCAACGGCGAAACGTTGTTCGGGGCACCGGTGGACGAGAAGCTCTCCCAACTGAAGAAGGAAAATGAGACGGCAAGGTCCATGGGGGCCCTACAATTCAGAGGGATGAGAAGAGGCACCCCAGCTCGGAGACCCTACGGAAGGGGAGGTAACCAGCAGGGTACGTCACACCAAGCATTCCAGCAAGGACAGCAGGGTGACAGTCACAGCCAACAAGGTCAGCAGAAGCAGAACTGGCAGTACCAGCCTCGAGGCCAGTCCTTTCGCGGGAGGGGAAACGGACGTGGCCAAAGAAGAAGAGGGGGAGACCAACCCTCATCTAAGTGACTTTGCACGCAAGGAGACGCTCACCCCCAGCATACCCCGAGGGGTGAAGCGCAAGATAAGCACAGTGAGGGCGGTACACAAAACAAGCGCCTACGAGCATACTACACCGGTAGGCAGAAGACTGGGGCTTTACCTTCAACAATGGCAAAAAATAACATCAGACAAATGGATACTCGACGTCATACAGCACGGATACTGCATAGCGTTGGAGAAAAGGCCTCCAAACAGGAGACCAAAGAGAAGACAACGATCTGGTCAAGAGCTTGCTCAACTCAGGGAAGAGGCGCAACAACTACTCCAAAAGGAGGCCATAGAACCAGTGCCATGCAGAGAAAGGAACAAGGGGGTGTATTCAAACTACTTCCTGGTCCCAAAGGTGGACGAAACACTAAGACCCATCCTGGATCTACGGTTCCTAAACAAATTCATAAAAACGCAAAAATTCAAAATGACATCGCTACAAGAAGTGCTACCCCAAATACAAGGCGGAGAATTCATGTCCACCGTGGATCTCAAAGATGCCTACCTGCACATCCCGATGAACAGGCGCCACAAAAACCTGTTAGGGTTCAACATCAACCAGGACCATTACCAATTCACAACCCTGGCATTCGGTCTAAAGTCCGCACCAAGGGTTTTCACAAAATGCCTTGCAGCAGTGGCAGCGTACCTAAGGAGGGAAGGGATTCATGTGTATCCTTACCTAGACGACTGGCTAATCAAAGCAAGTGCTCTCGACAAGTGCGAGGAGCACGCAGAGCGGGTGACAAGAACATTCAAGCCTGGGATTCTCGATACACTGAGGGAAGTCATCAATGCAACCAGAACGGGTGAAGATCTTCCTGGGAGCGCAGATCAACACCTTAGACAAAACAGTCATGCCCAGCGACAGGAGAACGGTAGCCCTGCTGAAGGAGACGCGTCTCTACCAGAAGGGGCGAGCTCTGACAGTGAGAACAGCGAGCAAGATCATGGGCATGATGGCGTCATGCATTCACCTAGTCCCCAATGTACGGCTTCACATGAGACCGTTCCAGGAATGGCTGCAACAATGGTCACAGGCGAACGGAAGTTGGGAGGATCTAGTGGTTGTTACGCACGCAGTGCAAGAGGAGATAGCATGGTGGAACAGGGAGAACATAACGATAGGAAAGCCCTTGACACCACCAAGCCCAACTGTGACCATTACCACAGACGCATCCCAGATAGGCTGGGGAGCGCACATGAACAAGCTCAGAGTGAGGGGTCTGTGGACTCCAGCAGATGCGGTCACATCAACTACCTGGAGTTGAAGACCGTACTGCTAGCCCTGAAGGCCTTCCAGAAGCAGCTATACAACCAAAAGGTGTTGATACAGACGGACAATACTGCCACAATGTTCTACATCAACAAGCAGGGAGGGACACAATCGTTCACCCTTTCAACTCTGGCACAAGAGATTTGGAGATGGGCCATCCCACTCAAAATAGACCTGCTGGCAATACACCTACCAGGAAAAGACAATGTGGAAGCCGATTGGCTCAGCAGGCAGACCTCGGCATCCCACGAGTGGGAGCTCAATGGACAGGAAACGCAAAGCCTATTCAAAAGGTGGGGTACACCGACAATAGACCTGTTTGCAACACGCCTGAATGCAAAATGCCGAAACTTCGCATCCAGACAACCAGAAAAACAATCCCAGGGGAATGCTCTATGGATAAGTTGGTCAAGGACATTTGCATACGCCTTTCCACCAATACCACTGATACACAGGGTACTCAACAAGTGCAGGACCAGCAACATGACAATGATCCTGGTGGCACCACAGTGGGCAAGACAGACATGGTACTCACAAATAGTGGAAATGGCACAGGGACCTCCACACAAATTCGCAAAAAGAACGGACTTGCTCTCTATGCAGAACGGAGAGGTTCTACACCCAGAGCCAGAGAGCCTCGGACTGGCAGCTTGGCTCCTGAAGACATAGAGTTCGCACACCTTAAACTACCTCCAAGCACTATGCGGGTGCTGCGGGAGGCAAGGAAGCCAACAACACTGAAATGTTATCGGGAAAAGTGGAAAAAGTTCACAATGTGGTGCAGCAAAAATAAACTGCAAGATAAAATGACAAAGGAATCAACGGTGCTTAGATACCTCCCACACCTTCTAAAGGCGAAACTTTGCTCATCGTCGCTGAGGGTACACCTGGCGGCGATCGTAGCTTACACACGAGGTGAGACAAGAGGAAGCTTCTTTACGTCACGGGTAGTATAGAGATTCCTGGAAGGGGCAAAAAGAATAGCGCCACCAAAGAGAATGCCGCCGCCGGCATGGAACCTCAACATAGTCCTGACGGAACTTATGAAAGCGCCCTTTGAGCCCATTCACAAGGCCTCCCTCCAAATGCTAACAATGAAGACAGCCTTTCTGGTGGCAATAACCTCACTGCGCAGAGTAAGCGAGTTGCAAGCGCTAACGCTGCAAGAGCCCTACATCCAGATACACAAGGACAGGGTCGTAATGAGAACGGACTCACACTTCATGCCAGTACATTGTAAGCTACAATCTTAATCAGTACTCTCCAAAGGAATATCATATAAATGTCAGACATGACTGTATGTCTCCCGATGATGAGTATGATAATCATTAATGTTAGAAAGTTCTTTCGTTTGTGTTGCCTAATTAATGCAACACTACATCAGATGCTGGAAACAGGATGCATGCAAAATGTTTATAAAGAACGGTATGTTTGCAGTTTGTGAAATATTTTTTGAAATAACCATATTTTTGTACTTTGTGGAATAATGGAAATAAGGAACTTGTTTCCTGAAGTCTAAACGATTCTGACTTTATAAGACAGTTTGCAAGAATTAACACATTAGAGAACGCCAAATTGGCTTTTCCAGTGTTTCTTTATGCGGTCGATTGAATTCAAAGGAATCCACTTCAGTGTGCTATGAAAAAGTAGGGTGTCTTTTTCATTTAGAAGGTGCAAAATTCTGAATTGACGGGGATCAGACCAGATTATGTCAATAATGACTCCTGTGGTGGATGACTGGTAATATGTTGATAGCTGAAAGAGCACTTTGAGTGTCTTTATAGCTTGAATAGTTTCAAGACCCCCGTAGAAGAAATATAATTCTGTAAAGAACCAGATGTTAAAGTCCATTGCCTGTAGGATTTTCCTAGACTTCTGGTGTCTGAAAATAAATTGACCCGTATTGCAGACGAAATTTGTATTATTCCAGACAGGACAATAGACTACTTTGTTATACAGTAGGTGAGTAACTAGGAAACCAACTAGACTTTTTTATGTCCCGGTCTGTCATGGTGGTTTAGTCAGAACACCATAAAATAATCCGCTTTTACTGCCTCTAAAGAATGAAATGACCTGCCAGACATACGTCCAAGGATATTCTTTGGTATCCCTTCCATAATGCAGAAGTCTACTGATCTAAGGCTGTCTAATTCTTTTAGGATTACCCATAGATGTCACCAGCCTCCTCACTTGCCTTCTGTAATTAATACTCATTGAACACATCTATAACAGGGTAGATTCTTGGTTGCATTACAGCCTGATATTAGAGGTTTGCCTGCTACATTTAGGTTGTTGCTGCTGGGATTCTACAGATGTTCTTATATTTTTTACCTGTATGCTTTGTTGAACCCTTTAAAGGTTGACACCAGTGTGCTGGTCAGACAATTTTTACATTAACAAGTTCTTCTTGGAGATTGTTTTCATGCTTCCCTCGATTTTTGCCAACCTTCTAGAGTTAATCCAATTCCAACATTACCATAGAGCCCACAATTCCTCTGGCAGTAATGATGGCCTTTGATAAGGTTATATGATGTCCATATACAGTGCAACACATTGCTAGTGTATGCAACAAAAATGTCCTTTTTCTTGATCTGCAAATTGGGGCACCTCTTTATTTTTCTGGGGTGATGGTGAGAAGCTAGATGAAACTTGGGACATAAAATTACAGAGAAGCATTGATTATCAGACATGGGGGGGGGGTTGTGTGTCACATGACTGTGGTGGTCAGTTGCTGAATATCTTATTAGCTGGACCTCATATTCTGGAGGTGGAATGAGGATAGGTGTAACGTTATTTTTAAAAAGTGCACCATCCATCTTGGAATTGAGTTCTTGGTATTAAGCCGACATCTTGAAAAAACGATGCAGACTGTTTGCTCTCACTTCTTGATACACATTATGTAGCAAAAAAATGCCTCTTGTCACTAGCTTTTTAGTATTTTGTCTTTTGTTGAGTAATGATCAGCATGATCAATTCTGGATTATTGTGATTCTTGAGGTTTTTGGAAATAACTTTAAAGTGAACCGTCAAACACTAGAATTCTTTATAAGCAGAATAGTCCAGTTGTAGTTGTGAATTACATAAGAATGTTTGTACTTTGTATTATCATTTTTAATCAGCATTGTTTTTTGTCTTCTATTTTTTAGAGGGATCCTCCTTTTGGCTCCCTTTGTATGGCAATGTGTGCTGTTGTGTTGTTGCCCAGCCAGCCTTCATGACTGAAGATGTTGTTGCAGGATTTCTTAGTCAAAAGGTATGTCAAATTTGTGTTGTGCCGATCGTCCCTCTATCCAATATTCTGGTTAGTGACGCCAGTGATGTAAAATTCATTTAAGAGGCTGTTGTATCTTTTCATGGACAATCATGCAACAAATCAAAAGCTGAAAGACTGCTCTAACACACTGTTTTCAACATGGAGAACGATGGTGCAACCCTTATTTGCAGGACCAACTTGGCTCTTTTATTTTGTTGTTTCTTAGTTTATTTGTGGGAATGTGGGGAGGAGTATGTTTTCCTTCCTAAAACTACCTACTTGCACCATCAGCTGATGTCTTGTTTCAGGCCTGAAAGCCTGGATAAGACATTGCTTTATTATAGTGGATGCTTACTAACTACTCAGTGTTTAACCCTCAAAGAAATTCGAATGTAAGATCTTGGTTGTTTAGTTAAACTTGTAGCATATTATAAGCTGTTTGCTGAAATCTCTTAAAGGAACTCTATTCACATAAACCAAACCTATTGTATTTATTTTGACACAATCCTGCTTGTACATACATTGCCAACACTAACTTACAAATGTGCAACAGAGAAGAGTAGTTGGACCAGAAATGATAGGCACTTCCTCAAGAGTGACGGCTGCAAACAGATGGCAACAGGGCAGTGTAACTGAACTGACATTCAAAAGCACTAATTGGTGAGAGTTAGTCAATATCCCTTTACATGTGAAAGATAGCAGCTGAAAAGATGACAGACTATTGATAGTACGGACCTATACCAGTGCAAATTAGGGACACAGTATCTGGTTCTTCTCTATGGCGTTGCCTTTCTCTGACTGGTTACACAGCGACTGCATTAGAGGGCACTTCTGGGGCTGAAACAGCTGGCCTAGAAACCCTGTGGTAATTCTTTTCCATAGCTCCATTAGGAGAGGCAAGGTGCCTACGATTGAAGTGTTTTCACTTGCTGGTGTAAATACATTTATCTCTTACGCCTGGATGCAGTTCTCGAATCCTAAATGGAGACAGCATGGTTAAAGCTAATTTGGCACTCCTGGCAATGGCTCTCTGCCAGTTTTTGAATGCTGGATTAAGAAACTGTCTGCCCGCTGAAACCTGGAGAAGGCAATTATTGTACCCCGCTTTACAGAAGGTGTTGTCTACTATGGAGCTTCCCTCTGGATGCTCCCTCTAAAGTTCATGGAAAGGTGCTGCAGAACCGCTCCCAAGAGCCTGTGGCCGATGGAGTCCTCCTTTTCTTGAAAAGTTGAGTTGGCACAAGTTGGCATGCTCTGCTTAGACAGGGTAAAAAAGGTTTGCCAAAAGGTTTGGCATTATTATAGCATTGATCAATCTCCCACCTCATAGAGGTGTCCAGGAAGGTATTCCGCTGTCTCAATGATGTGGTGAGCTACGCAGTACTGCTATAACTCCTTTGCGATCTTGTTGAGCATCTTCAACCTCATAGCCCCCAGATGATTGATATATATATATCACTCTGCAGAGATATTGTCCATTTTGAGAAGGTCACAGCATTGTGCCCTCACTCTGGTCCAGCATTTGATTGTAAATGAGCCCGATAGGTCCTCCAAACAGTTAAAGTGTAAGTGTCTTTTCTGAATCGACCACTTTCCTCCGGTGGAAGATTTGCCACACCTGGTACCCCTGCCTGATTTGCTCTCCTCGTACCCAATGATTAAAAAAAAAAGGTTCGCAACCACTAAGAAAAAGGGGAACCCCTAAATGAATAAAGGTAGAGCAGTAGGGGATAAATCAACACTACTTGAACAAGAAAAGAATCTGCTG
The DNA here is from genome assembly GCF_964204655.1 of Triturus cristatus. Classification (NCBI taxonomy): domain Eukaryota; kingdom Metazoa; phylum Chordata; class Amphibia; order Caudata; family Salamandridae; genus Triturus; species Triturus cristatus. The sequence goes on from NC_140580.1 coordinate 779,021,443, forward strand.
TACCTATATACTTCAACTGAACGCAATTAAGTCAATTTATAAAACGTCCACTCTTGCTAGACCAAGCACATAAATTTGAACAGGAATCAGATTGTGACATTATTATTTTTGTTTTTATTTTCAAATTATTTAGAAAATATCATAAATGTATAAATCATATATTGGAAAAATATTCAATTCACAAAATTCATTAGAATCCAACAGACCATGAATCCCATGGACAATTTTAGACACAGATCATTCATACATCCTCACTCTCAAATAGATCCATTCAAACCATAACAACACACTAAACATTCACCCTAAAAACATGGAAAGTTATAATTCAAAAGCCCAAGGTAACTTGCTTATCTCATTTTTGTCCCAAAGGGGAAGAGAATTGATGAACTGTTAATGATTTATAGCTAAAGAGATTCAAAAGAGAAAAGAAACAATTCTTTTTCCTCCCTTTTTTGTTTAAATATATACAGGACAAAAAAAGCCTAAATATGTCTATGTAGTTAACATCAGTGCAATATGAAACTAAGGAACAAATCAATTCAAGACGCCGACGCGCGTTTCGGTGTAACACCCCCTTTCCCGGGGTACCAAAAAAAAAAAGGTTTGCATCTGAATATGGTCCTGCTGTTGCATGCTTCCACGCTTGCAAGCCACCATCTTATCTTTCACCCCGGGAAAGAAACTTAATGAGTAGGAGAGGCCCCATCTGAGATGATACCTTAACTCTCTGAAGAGACTAGTAATTCAGAGAGCACGCCAGAATTGCTTGAACTGCTGAGGAAAGGAGGCCCTCTATCCTCTCTATCTGGTGTAGGGATGTACTGGACTTGCTGACGGTCTTCCATGTTCAAGTCTTATCTGGAACATTTTCTTTAAATACAGGCTGATGGTAGTCTGTATTGAATCTGACAAACCCTAAGAAGGTGAGGGTTTGGGAAGGTTTCATTACCAATTTCTCAGTGACGAATCCAAGTTCCTTGAGCAATGATTATGTGAGGAGAAGGCAGTACTGTAGTCTTTATCTTGACTGATCTATGAGGAGGATGTTGTCCAACTATACCGAGTCCTCAGGAACACCACACCTGGCTTCAGGATTTTCCTGAAGCATTATGTTGCTAAAGAATGGCCAAAACTCGTAGAATTGGTCCTTCCAGATGAATTGCAGAAACCTGGGGTGAGGATTGAAAATTGGAACCCAAGGTAAGCATCCTTAAGGTCTGAGGAATGTCAGCCAGTCTGCTAGACGCAAGATATCTCGAATGAGATGAATCCCCTCCATCAGTACAAAATCTTCATTACTCATAATTATCTATACATATGAGGAGAAAATGAGGTGTACGTATCTTGGTGCTGGAGCTGAAAAGGAGGATGAACAGGAGGCTTTTGGTCTCTTACAAGGGTTACACCTTACAACAGAAAGGCTGACCTAGCTTACGTTTTTTTTCCACTAATTAGAAAAAAAAATAGTACGTTACTAATCCACAGGCTTTTGGATTAGAATAAGGAACATGCATAATCCTCGCTTCCAGTTTCAGATTTACAATTATATGCTGAATTGCTTAAGCATCAACAGTGTGTTCGGTTTTCTTAATTTAACAATCTGCAATCCTTAAATAATTATTTTCTGTTTCTTGTAGCAGGTAGTTGGAAATATATGCAGCATGAAGAAGATATTTTGTGTTCTGAGAGGTTTTCACCTTATTTGTTACTACTCGCCAGAAGAAATTGATGCTAAACTAGAGCCTTTATTAAAAATTCCTGTTAACAAGGTAAGCTTATTTGGAGTCCAGTTGGTTGGTTGTTTTTATCAAATAGATGTCTATCTGGTTAACCCTGTTGTGACATTAAATGGACAAATTTGTTCTGATTGTTTTATAGAGCAATGGAGTAGATCCATTGGTTAAAGTAGACTGTGGACTCGCACATGGCTGTGGACCATCCAGAGCTATTCCTAATCCAGAAAGTATTCAGAAGTTTGATTTATTTTTTTTTAAATGTATTTCTTGCTGTTTTGTAGCTCAGAGGCATTTTTAGATGGAGGTTGTTAAATGAAAGACAAATTCCTTCACAGCTCCCTTTTCTCTGAAAACAGAGGGACCATGACATGGGGATTGTTATGTCCCACTCCACGTGCTGCCCATTTCTTACTGCAAAGGAAAAAGTATGGACGACTTGAGCAAAGCCAATCCGCTATCTAATCTGGAGACAAACACTCTGCATTGCTAACATATGCATATGTTGACGGATCTAGATCCCCTAATTGGACCACATTCTAGAGGACAGAAGAGAGTAGGACAAAACCATTTTGCATAGATGATGTGCACCTCCTCTGTTGATGCAACCGTGGATGATGCAAGTGCTGGCTTTCGAGAGCAGTGAGCGATTGGTACCTTTTGTTGGCAAGATTGGCTAAGAAGCACCTCCTTCCAGCCACATTTGCAGTGCAGATTGCTGCATGTTCCCTTCAAATGGGAACGCTATTTAGGTTCCATGGTGAGAATGAATTGTAGTACAGGATCATCTAGTTTTAATGCCAGCAGCCATTTCCTGGCTCAAGAGGTCACAGTCGTAACCATCTCACAGAGGCCGTATCAAAACCCACAGCTGCAGAAGCCAACCTACTGGTATAGCACAGATCTCAATAAATATACAGGTATTCCAGTTATGAGGCGATACAAGAGATCCTGTTGTATTTGTTTTGTCTGTGAATCTTTTTATTTAAATTTTGTATAAAAAGTAATACTTCTCGTTGATTGCTTAACAAGTCAGCGAGTAAGCCACCACATTGATATAAGTGAAACTGTTCTAACAATCTTCAGCACAGTGCTTTTGGGTGACATCGTTCAATAAATGATCCAGGATGCAATAGAAGCCAACATTTGTACAAATTTATATAACATGTAATGCCACCACCGCTCCAAGGAATGCTATGGCAGCCTTTCCGCCAATTCTGAAAAGGTGTAATAAGCATTCAACAAGTAGCGGTTCCAGGCCCCTGTCATGCGAGCCACAGTACATAACCCTCCTCTGGGTAAGGAGGCACTCTCTGACCCTGCCCCCACCACACACAATCCTCCTCTGGCTAGGGGCCTTCACCCGCCCCTCTGTCACAAAGTCCAGTGCCTTCCACCTGGGAGCCAGCATGGTGCCGAGGATGCCGCTGCAAATGGCCCTGTACAGTGGCTTCCATTTGGCTGCAAAGCATAAAGTGGTACCATTCGTATTGTAAGACAATTGTTCCATGGCTGAAATTGTCCATAGCTTGTAGTGTAGTGCCAATGGGAGAACGGTGGAGTATTCTTCCAGTAGATATCTATCCTGAGTTTAGCCACCCCCAAGCACTGCAGAACCATATACCAATCACTTTTAGACATTTCTAATTCAGTTGGGCGTAGACCTAGTAGTGCTTCTGGAGCTGGATGTATTGTATTACCTAAAATCTCCTTAAACAGGCCTGCCGCTCCCTCCAAAAAAGGGGGGAACTCGGGGACTCTCCTGCCAAATGTGCATCACATCCCCTCTAATCCTGCATCATCTCCAGCAGTTGGGATTCACATTGGCAAACATTTGGTCCACGCGGAGAGAATATATTGCCAGTCATACCATAATTTATAAGGAGTCTCCCTACTCAAGAAGGGTGTTGAAGACGAGTAAATATCTCTGCTCAACCATTCCCACTGTTCTTGTGATATCTGCTTTGTCTAACACCTGTTCCCACTCCTTATGTGGCCAGGTCTGAGGGGCTTCCTGTGGAAGAGTCTGCTATAAGTTGGACATAGTCACTCTAGAGCCCACTAGCTTAGAAAATAAAGATTTAAATGTGGTCTTGCAGCGTGTGGCCCTTAAACGAATTGCAGCATTCGTGACCCAGTGTCGGAACTGTGCATATTGTAATTGGTCCCTTCCAGAGAGGCCAAAATCAGATTTGCATGTACCCTAATAACTCCCTCCATCCTCTGAATGTAGTGCCGTCTGCCGTAGGGGTATAGTCAGTATTTTAATGAATGGGAGTGTACAGTGAGGGATAGTCTAATAGGTCTCTGGCTTCTATTTAAATGTCCCAGACTTGAAGTGTTGTTGCAACTGCCGTACAAAGGTATGCATGCAGAGGCCTGAGCTTTTTGTCCAGCCGGAACAGCTCTCAAAGAAGCCCTTGGACCATGGCATGGTCCATATGCCTCCAGTTCTTCTGTGAGTTCCCCTTGGACCATTCCACCTCTTTCCTCAATTGGGAAGCCTCAGGTTATCTCTGGCAAGGCCAACCTGTCTGGCCTTCTGCTTAGCATTGCGAGTCTTGGGAGACTATGGGCACCTTTCCCCTCTAGACTAATTGTGTTATTTGTAATTGTATTTGCTTAGTGTAGCCCCAAACTGGGCCTGAAAAATGTGTAATAAGCAAGGGCAAAAACTATCTTGATGGCGTTTATCCTGCCTATCCACAAGATGATCAAACGGCCGCAAGAGTCCAAGTCCCGGCGGATCATAGCTAACAGTGAGGGGGTATTAAGAATGGAAAAGGTACCCTGGGCTCCCTCCTTGTGATCCACAACCCAAATAATTGATGGATTTCTTGGGCAGCAGAAAGGGGGAGGTCCCTGTGCAGGGAAGCCACCTCCCTAGCTAGCAGGGTTAAGCTAAGAATCTCACATTTATCATAGTTCATTTTATATCCAGAAATCAACTCGATATCCTGCAGAAGAGCCATGACCACAGAGAGGGAAGATCGTGTGGCCTCCATAATCGGCAGTACGTCATCGGCATACAGGGAGAGTTTATAAATTTGGTCTTAGAATTGAATCACCTCCTCTTGCTGACAGACGTAAGCCAGGGGCTCTATGAAGAGGGCACACCGGAGCAGAGCAGTGGACACCACTGCCTAGTGCCCCTGTATACCCTGAAAACCCAAGAAGTCTGGCCATTGACTGCATAGTTGTAAGAAATCATAGTTAAGAAGTTGGCCATTGCATAGCCCATTTTCTGAAAAACTGGACGCAAGAAGGACCAGTCCGCCTTTGTCGAAGCTTTTTCTGCATCAGTGACAACAAATTCACTGGGATGTTCTCTTCAGCCTGATTGATAGTAGCCCTTATGGTATCATGTTGCTTTTTTACAAAACTGCTTTGATCCAGATGTTCCACGTAGGGGGGGGGGGGGGGGGGGGACCTCATTGAGGCATATAGCCAGGATTGTAGTATATGATTTTTGCTCTGCTATTTAAAAGTTCAATGAGGCTGTAAGAGGCACACTTTTGTGGCACTTTGCCTGGTTTCGGGAAGAATAAATTTACTGCTTCTCCCACCTTGGTGGGAGTCTTATATTCCAGCTCTGCTCCGTGATAAAACAGGGTCAGGGGCTTGATTGCCTCCTTCACCACCTCTTGCTACATAGGGCTCTCCAGGTTATCTCTCTGGGCCCTGGTAGTATACTTTATTTAGATATAAAAATATCCTTAAAAGAACACCTCAAAATTACGACAGCAATACACATTTTTAAAAACTTCAAATTGCAATAAAAGCTTCACTGATATATCAATGGTAAAAGGAATTAGTGTGCAAAATGCAATGACAAGCATAACGTTTAAAATACATTTGGTTTCAAGTATTTGACAACGACCGTAAATGCAATCCAATATTTCATAAAATGACAACCGATTGTGCAAAGCGTCAGTCAGATAAAAGTAGTGTTAACAACATTTGAACAATTACACGATGAAATGAAATAGCCCTTAAAGAAAGCATAAAAACATACCAAACCGTTACTGCTTGAGAGTGCGGTAAGCATATCGTAAAAATGTTGTAAAAGCAATATTTAGACCTGTGTTTTCTGGCGTTAAAGCTGCAATAATTGCTTGTCTACACGTTCGGATTCCCAGCCTATTCCACTCAATTTTCAATTTGCGTCTACGTTGTGTCATAAAAGATGGACAAAGACATACTATATGCTCCAGGGTTTCTGGAGACATACCGCACCCTCTGCACATTACATCCTCTGACAAACGGCGCCAGGCGGGCAGATCTTTTAGAAATTGCCAATCGCCCAGTCTGGCAGCCATAAAGCTGGTTTTTAGATGCAAGGAGTAAGTGCAAGAAGGTAGGATGCGGGGGATAACCGACCATACGATGTCATTGTTGCCCAAGCATGTCTGCGTTTGGAAAATTGGGCTTTATCAATGATCAGGGACCTCATTCGAGTGCATTTCTTAATGCTAGTTTTAAATACTGATTTACTGGGGTTGAGGTCGCATAGTGCACCTGCAGACATTTCTTGGATCGAATCCTTAAAAAGACGACTGTAAGAGCCGCGTGGATTTTTCTGGAAAATATCCAACCAAATTAAGGACTCCAATGAACCTGTGTTTGCTTGTCTCAATTTGTGGCACAGGTTTAAATACATTCCCGTGGCTGAAATTTCATAGTTTAATAGACCCAATTCGAGTCTGATCTGTGCAGCAGAGGCTGATTTGGGCAAGTGGAGGATTTTTTTGTAGAGTTTCGTCACATGTTGGTTAAAAGAGGAATTTAATTTCCCCCTAAAAATCTCAACATCATAAGTCCGTGTAGGCCCTATTTTTGCTCTCATAACTTCCAGTAATGGGGACAAGCTTGGGCCAGACAAATTTCTTGAGAGCTTGCAAAAATTCACCTGCAGGTTCATGGCTTTTACTGAAATGACCTTACGCTGTTTGTTGAAGTTGCCCCTGGAGTCAAAATTGACCCCAAGATATTTGTAAGTGTTTCCTATTGTAAGACTAGAGTTGTTAAACAGCCAACCTCCTCCACTGTAAAGTTTTCTACCAAAAATGACCTCTTGTTTTTTTTTTTACGTTAACCTCCAACCCATTCATGGTGGTGTAGATTTCTAATTTGTTTAGTAGCCTTTGCAGCCCTACCCGTGTCAAACTGAACAGGACCAGGTCATCGGCATATAAAAGATTGCTTATCGGTACACCTCCCATCTTAGGCGAATGGCTGCTTGTTTCTTCGAGGGAGGATGGCAGATCAGCTAGGAACAAATTGAAAAGAAGGGGGGCCAGCACACATCCCTGTTTGATCCCTCTAGTTGTCTTGATTTTCCGAGAGAGATGTGTGCCAGTCCCCAACTTCACCTGTACCCACGTGCCCGAATGAAGTTGGATGATCGCATCCAGAAGGTTGTCCGGAATCCCCCATTTTTTTAGCTTCTCCCATAGAGCAGCCCTTGGTACCCGATCAAATGCAGCTTTAAAATCTATAAAACAACAAAAAACCATCCTCGATGTGACTAAAGCTTTGTTGACAATAATAGACAGCGACAGTAAATTGGTCATAGTACCGGAGTTAGCAGTGAAGCCAGTTTGGGTCATTGGAATCAGATTGTTCTGCTCTACCCAATATCTCAGTTCCTCCAATAGTGTTCCTGCAAAAAACTTGGCTTCAATATCTAACAGAGCTATTAGTCTGTAGTTATTTGGAGAGGCATGGGAGCCAGACTTGTAGATCGGATGGAGTATTGCCCCTCGCCATGAATCCGGTCTGGTTGAACTTGTCAGTGCACAGTTGAAAAGATTGGTTAGGTATCTCCACCATAGATCAATGTTTGTTTTAAACAAGGACTGTGGTAGGCCATTTGGACCCGGAGCGCCATCAGATCTTGCTTTTAGTAGTACTTTGGTGACCATTTCTTGAGTGACTTGTAGGTCTTCACTTCGTGGGTCCAAGCAGGCCATGGAGCTACTCCTGATCGATTGTGGGTTGGTTGTCGGTTGTTTAGGAACAGATAAAACTGTAGACGCAGAGACCTCTGCGGCCCTAAAATGGTCAGTCAGATAGGCAGACCAAACAGCTTCTGCAATATTTGCTGACCCAGATCTAGAGGAGCTAGAATTTTGGCGATTAATTAGGGCCCAGAATCTTTTAGAGTTGCAGCTTTTACTCTCCCATAAAAGTTTGCACCAAAATTGGGCTAGGTGGCGCCGTTTATCAGTTCGTATTGCCTCCCTGAGTAATTTTTGGTTAGCTTTATACCCATTCAAGATCTCGTTGTTTCCTGGGGACGTCTTGAGAATCCGCAGAGTTTTGTCTCTAGATTTCTTCAATGCCCTTGTTTGACTGGAAATTTGAAACTGGCGGCTGAAATGAGCCTTGTGAGCATGTTGTCCAGATGGAAAACGGCTTGTCAATTGGGAGCAGAAGGACGACCACGTGCCAGTGGAGAAGACCGCTGCGTCAGTGCTTTCTGTTATAAATACCAAACCTGCTTCCATGATATTTGGGCTGATGTCGTCATTCCATCTTAACCGTTTTAGGTTTTCTGTATAAATTCCTGGGCATGTCCTTGAAGCAGGTACTCTGGCTGTATATTTAGGGTGATGACTTGGGGACGGTGGTCACTTTCTGATCGAGGAAGAATGCTATAGTTGGTCAGGTGATGGAACTGCGCTAAATTACAAATTGTGTAATCTAAGTAGGAGCATTTGCTGCCATTTGACCAGGACCAGTTGGGAGGAGTATCGTTCGTAGATCTGCCATTCATTACCAGGAAACCTATACTTAAGAATTGCAGCACACAGAGCTCACCAAGGCCACAATACACTTGGTTTGGGGGTTTGGACTGTGCCTTGACTTCCGAGGTTGTAAATGTAAAAAGTCCTTCGTAATCGATAGAGTTGCCCTGAAAACAATTAGTGTTGAAGTCACCAGTAATAATGTAATCTGAATTGGGATAGTCCACCACCAGGGCACACACGATTTTCATTAGACGCGTTAGGTGGGCCTTTTTTGATCGGGTGTTAGGATTAATATACACATTTAGGAGTAAAAGAGAACGCTGTTTGTTCCATGCACTAATTTTAACACCAAGAAACCAGTCTTCATCCAGGTTCAGTAACTCAATCGGGCCTTTTAGGTTATTTGAAACATAGGTCGACAGACCACCTTTAGGGTGGCCATAGCGACAGGATCTGATTGCCGGTTTCCAAAATTCAATGAAACCAATAACTGGGCTGGTTTGAGAAGCCCAGGTTTCCTGAAGGGCAATTAAGTCATGACCAAAAATAAAAGAATGGATCTCTGAATTTGTGATTTTCTGAGGGAGACCACTAATGTTCCATGAACATAGGGTGAGCAAGGACTGCGACTGGGGGGACGGAATAATTGAGGAAGGATATAGGAGGAGATCTGATTGAACCTGGGCTACGAGATGTTTATCACGTGGTCAATCTGATATATTACGAGACAGGGTGGCTGGTAGCCAACCCCAGTCAAAAATGTTATCGAAATTCAGAGGATTAAGCCGTCCATCTTCAGTCGATTGTAATGATCCTAAGGCGTTTTTAAGGATTGAGTATGGCCTATTTTTCCCCCCAGGTCTATGGCTAGCCGGACTTAGCAGGGTAGAAGACTGTTGGGATAACACTGTAGGGTATCCTGGCATGGAATAGGGGTAGATTTTGATACCCAATTTCCGAAATGTGACCTTTTGATCTAAGGATAGTCGTACCCAAGTGGTGGACTTGAAGGACACCACGGTTACCTCTGAGGGTTGAGTACCCCTTGGGGGGGAGAAATTCAATTGACTCGATATCATCCGAGATCAAAGTCTCAAAACCCGGAACACTGTTTACTAATTTAATTATATTTGATCTGTTAAGTATGTCCTGCCGACCTTTTGATTTGTATTCGGGGGCGAGGAGAATTTTTAGGTACTGTGTGTCACTGTTAGCGGAGTCAGCGATCCGGATTAAGTTGGGCTGTGAGGATTTGGCACTTGGGGGGTCTAAGTGTGCTCTCTGATGAGATTGGGGAAGGTCCCGTGTGCCTTGCCCGGATGTCCGAGAATCTTTCAATAAAGTTGATGTATCTGGGCCCTGGTAATTTGAGGGAGTTGAGTATCTTAGGTGTGCCGCTTGCTTGCGCACAAAACAGTAATCCCCAGAATATAACAATGAAAGCAGCAACACTCTTTGCGCTTTACTGCATTATCGTTTAGTTTAATTCCAGTGGTAGTGAGTATTTCACAAAATCCCTTTTTCTACCACACAGCAGCTTTGCTAACTGCATGCCTACAGTGTCGCCCTCAACATAGAAACTGTTAATAATAATGTATTGCAAAAGGTCGAGATCTGCTTTGTTTCTTTAGTACATGAAAAGTTACCCACTGGCAGTGAGTAGCTTTTGTACGTTCCTCAGTGTGGGGTTCTTCGTCCCAACCCATTTCAGTACTTTTATTTCTTGTTCAAGTTTCCTTCCCTCTAAGTTTTGGAGGTGCTAAAGGTTACCGTGAAATGGCCCGGGATTACTTCCTTAAAGGCTTTCCAAACACTCCGCAAGGGCACCTCACCTCCCTCATTCGTCTAAAATATTCATCAATAGGTTGGACGGTTTCTTCACACGTCATGGGGTTCCTAAGCAACAAATGACGTAGGTGCCAGCTGCTCTAAAAATCCCTGCCCCTAATCACCAGACGCACACACTGTTGCTCCTATTTGTGCCTCCCTGACTTCAGGATGGAGTGAAATGCTGACTAATACATAGTCAATGCGAGAATGTGTCCTATGGACATGTGAATAGCACATATATTCAGACTAGATGGGTGTAACTCGCCACGTGTTTCGAAGGCCTAACTCCACCTGAGTATCTTTTAACAGTTTTAAAAAGGTGCGCTTCCCTATCTTTCTGAGGGTTCCATGCTTCATTAAAATCCCTGGTGAGAATAATTTGCCCCTTTGCCACCCTAGAAAGGACTTACAGGAATTGCAGAAGATGTGCATCGTGGTAAACATTTGGGGCATATAGTGTGGCTTACATAACCAAACGGTCCTGAAGTGGCCCAATCAGGATTAAGTACTGTTCCTCTTTATCAAGCATAGTTTTCAAAATCCTAAAGGGAAGATTACACCTGAGAAAGAGGGCCACCCCCTGCTGCTTATTGGATGCAGAGGCAAAAAAATCTGTGGGATAGGCTGTGTCAGAATCTCCCCTTGTCCTCTTTTAATCAGTGGATGTCCTATAGGCATATAATGTTATATAATGCATATAATTTATGTTTACATAAGGTCCATCTTCTGGTCTCTAAGAGCTCTCCAAACATCCCCCCTCATATTAGAGGCAGTAAGACCTATGATATTAAGGTTAGTAATGGTTATGACATTAAAGCGAGTGAGGTGTCTGATGTAAGCAAAAGAGTAGACTGGATAGCACTGTAGGTAAACACCAATCTTCTATTTTCTTAATCCATGATATATAAATATAAACATAACAAAATTGATGTAGAAAATAGTGCAAGCCCAAACGACCTGCGTAATTGTGAACAGGGGCTGAATATAGCATCTGTGGCTGCTTTGGGGTTTCTCTGGAGAAAAGAGGTGGGTTGGGGACTCAGGGGAAATAGGAACCTGATCTCTCCCAGCATCTTAGCCCTCAGACACGGGTGACCTCTCCCAAGGCCCAGTCTATGGCCAAAGGAAGGTTGCTTGGTCCTATCCTCACCCCCATTCTAGGGCATCCAACTGTACATTATTGCCTCGTACTGTCCCTAGAACCTTGCTTGTTGGTCCCATCTCATCAGCATCGGAATGCAGGCTTACAAGCGGACTGTTGCAAACCAAGAGCCTGCCATCTGGCATTAATGTTGACTAAGGACTCTGAAAGCTGCCAGCTAGAACAGGCCCTGTCGTGAGGAGGCATGGCCCTTCGGGTATTTCCAACCAGCCTAGTCTATCCTACTCAAAAAAGCATCAGACTAATTCTTACATTGTGAGGTGACCAGCGTACCCCCTGGTTGAACTCCCAGAAAGTGAAAGCCTGTGTCCTCTCTGTGACTTGTTGTTAGTCACCTCCCAGTTCGAAAGAGAGGACAAAGCGATAGATCCAGGGATACATAATGCCAAATTTTTGCAGTCGTAGTGACCATTTGGAATTCTCCTTTCCGCTATAGGGTAGCCTGTGCAACATCCTGTTAAATGGAACATCTATGATCTTGAAAGGAAACATCCTTCTTTTCCGAGTAGTAGTAAAACTTGGCCAAAATTTCTCTTGTCTGTCGAAATGCAACTCACCATGTCTGTCTTGAACAACCTCTGAAAGCAAGGCTGTTATGAAAGCATCCAAGTTAGATCCCGAAACCTCCTCATTCAGACTGCAAGTTTTCCCTACGGGAATAGTTTTCCAAATCTTCCAGCTTGCCAAAGGCCAACTTCAGTTGACGATCCACTTTGGAAGTGAGAGAAGATGTGGGTGCGTGCTGTTCCTCATAAGTTTCAAGCCTGATTTCAGCATCAAGAATTCATTGGCTGATTGAGTCAATGTCCATGCTAATTGATCTCCTAACATAGAGGTATCTTATAGCCTTACCTATTTAGTCACACTCTAATTGAATTTGCTTTCAAAACCAATGACCCTGTGGTGTTTGACCCTCACATTCCTTGTTGGTGTCATGCTTCATCACTGGGTCTCATCCCAGTCCCTATTAACCGGGTTGGGCTCAACCGGTTTCCAGGCAGAATAGGATAGGATGAGGATTTATAAAGCGCACTAAAACTCGAAGGTGCTGCGTGGTAGAAAGGAAGAGAGGAGAAAGACGGACTGCTGACTAAACTGAAAAAAGCCAAGTCTTCAGCACTTTTTTTAACACCGGAAGCAATTCTCCTATGGAAATCGAGGAAGGTAGGGTATTCCAAAGTTGTGCAGCCGCCACCGAGAAGGAAATGACGCCCCATCTGGCTTTGCGGACTCTGGGGATGATCAATTTTCTCTGGGAGGAAGATCTCAAAACCCTCCCAGGCATGTACCATTTAAACATTGATTTAAGCTGCTGCGAACCTTTGATATGCAGGGCCTTGTGAACCATGCACAGTACTTTGAAAAGGATTTGCTTCTTAATAGGGAGCCAGAGTAGAGTACGAAGCCTTTCCTTTGCTGAGTGCCATTTATGTATATTAAGGATCAGCCTGGCAGCCGCGTTTTGTTCAATCTGAAGCCTGTGCTAATATTCAGGTACAATGCATTACAATAGTCAAGCCGGGAGGTAACTAGTACAGTGATCGTGGGCCGATGGAGTGCTGATGGAATATACAGGAGCACCTTTCTGAGAGTCTTCAAAATGTAAGAGCCAGTGTTGACAGTGCGGCTGACCTGAGATTCAAAGGTCAGGCCCACGTAAAAAATAACCCCCAAGTTTTTAACTGTCTTGGCGGGAACCGGAAGTGGACTGCAATCTCCTGGCCACCAGGCATTCGACCAGATTGAGGTCTGAGGACCAAAAACTAGGACCTCAGTTTTTTCTGCATTGAACTTAAGGGAGTTGTTCTGCATCCATCTGATGATACTGGCCATGCACTGGTTAAATTTCCCAGCGACAGACTGCATATCATGAAAGATGGAAACCATGATCTGGGTGTCGTCAGCGTAGGAAATAACCTGGAACCAAAAAGATCTGATCAGCTTAGCTAACGGGGACATATACACATTAAAGAGGGTGGGGCTCAGGGATGAGCCCTGAGGAATTCCACAGGGTAGGCTGAATGCCTTGGATCTAAACCCCCCACAGCTAACCGCATTGGTTCTCTCTGCCAGGAAGGAATGGAGAACCTGCAGGGCCTTACCCGAGATTCCCACCTCTTTCAGACGTTGAACCATCCGAGTGGGAGAAACCGTGTCAAACGCCGGCGACAGACAAAGCATAATCAGCACTGCCGAGCCACCCTGGTTGACCTGCATGCAGATGTAATCAGTGGCAGCAATAAGGGTGGATTCGGTGCTTTAGTCTGCACGAAAACCGTTTTGAGACTGATCTAGAAGCTCATGGGAATCCAAGTGGTTCATCAACTCAATGTTGATTAACTTCTCTAGGATCTTTGCAGGGACAGGAAGAAGGAAGATAGGGCGAAGACTTTTCAGTTCAGAGGGGTCAGTGTTGGGTTTCTTGAGCAGGGGTGTAACAATTGCCTCCTTCCACGCGTCCAGATAACAACCGGAACAGAGTATGTTGTTAAACACCCTGCATAGAAAGTCTGCAATCTGGTTGGGGACCATCTTGAGAGTGAGGGGCGAGCAAGGGTCAGAGGAAGAGCCGGACTTGAGGCTCATAAGAAGCAGCACTATAGATATTAGTCTCAACGGTGTATTCTGCAGATTTAGATAAATACCTAAAGGTCACCTTGGTATCTATTTATCTGGGTGGCTTTGGTATGGTTAAAAACGTGTTTTTTGGGAGGGGTGTTTGTAGAGAATTAATTTTCTTTACACCTTAGTAGTCCATCATGAAGTTTCAGTCCTCATGGGTTTGCCACTCAACATCTGGGGCTTTCATCCGGATTCTTTTGTAGGTGCGCTGTAATTTCTAAATGTTGCATCCTAATTGGTCAGAGTCTCCATAATACAGAAAGACAACATGTAACCTAAAACTTGAAACGGTCTTTGGTTGCTTGAGTTTAGTTTCAGAAATGACCAGACTTGGCAGTTCATGCTGGACTGTTCCCATTGGAGCAAATTTAAGACTGATTTGCTTAGGGCTGGGTATAATCTGAGCTAGCATGTTGGGTTGTGAGATTCAATGTCTTTGATTGCCAGTAGTTACTTGTTGCAAGCATACTCCCATCACCTTTTGTGTGTTTGATGTACTGCCTTAAGTGGCCTAGGGTATGGCCAGACATGGGGTTACAAGCTTACTGTGCCACTGGAACCAAGCTACACCCGACTGACGAGCCCCAAACAAGAACAATTGGTTTGAATGCTAACCCAGAGATTTCTGGTGGTTAGACTTATTCCAAGCCTCCTCCCATCACCTTTTGTGTTTGAAAGCAAATTCAGTCAGTGAGTAACAGAATAGATAGTTTAAAGGATGCTATTATGTGAGGATTGTTAAATAGGTAGAGGGAGGAAGTATCTTGTATCCCAGTAAATCTCTCTCCCATCCACAGAACAACCAACAGTCAGGCTGATCAGTGTTGTGGCATAAGGGCCATCGTGTAGATGCGGGATGTTTCGGGACCAAAACATTACGGGGTCCCTTTCCTTTTCATAAAGCCTCACAACTGTGTTGGCGCTGCATTCAGGCTGGATATCAGATCACCTCGGGTGCCATTTTGTAATCTGCACCATCTGATTCCTGCAGCGCAGAGTCGCGAGCCAAGATCCTACAGCGTTCTCTGGGTTTAATATGTCCAAATCCCGCGCCATCTACAGCCAGGCTGTAGACCACCACACAACTTTATCTCATGTGCCGTAGCACTCTGCTCACAGCTCACCTATGCCATACCCTATATGCCTTCTGGCATCACCGCTGCATCAAAGGTGACATTAGTTCAACAGGGGCCCACGATTGATCTGCCCCTTCTTCGGGGGGGGGGGGGGGGGGGGGGAAGCTGCAGCCTCTATTGGGCGGTGTGGCTTGGACTGTTAACACAGGCATTGCAGTACGCAGTGCCCCACCCGAGGATTCCCCCACAGTGTCTCACCTCTCCTCCTGACCGGCCAAAGACCAGAGACCATTTTGCATTCAGCAGCCACTCAAGACCAATCCTTCTAGGTCCCGATGCCATCTCTAATGGCAGAGGTTTTAACCTCCATTTTAGAAATGGGGGTCTCTAGTTGCCAATGGTTTGCATCTTTGTCCAAATAGGGACCCTTCTTCCTAGTCAGGGTAGGGGGGGGGGGCTGAACACTTCTAAAATAACTCCTGCTCACCCCCTTGGTACCTTGGCACAAGCAGACAGGCTTATCTCAGAGGCAGTGTGTAAAGCATTTGCACATAACCTACAGTGAAAACTACAAAAGTACACCACACCAGTTTAGAAAAATAGCCAATATTTTTATATATCCAAAACAAGAACAAAACCATAAAAATCCAACATACAGTACTTACAAAAATATATACTTTGCAAGATATCCTCAAAATTGCAGAAATGTCTAAAAAAACAGTTCTTAAGAGTCAGTAGCTCTGTCCGGGGCTACCGCATTGCTGAAAACAGTCTAACAGTTCCATCCAAGCGCGTCGGCACGGACCAGCAAAAGCTTGGACAGACTCATGAACAGTACCTTTCTCGTTGCAGCGGGCACGTTGGTGCGAGCCGATCGTGGCATGGAAATGAAATGGAAGCAGTGCAGGGTGCGGTGCCCTCACGATGCACTTCAGGCAGCGGGCGAGGTGATGATCCTACAGACTGTGTCAGTGAGACCAAGGCTTATGGTGCAGGACGAGGCGGTGCTGGCCGGTTACGGTGCAAGTGACCGAGCCGGTAAGCGGGAGCTGGCGTTGGTCGGCCCAGGCGTCTGTGTGTGACAATGTAGTGTGTCGTGAAACTTACGAGCGCTGCCCCAGGCACGATGCGGTCACAGGTGTCAGTCCTCAACAGTGTCGGTGAGACCAGGATGACGAAGTGAAGCGAGGCGGTGCAGAGTGCGGTGCCCACAGGTCACGGTGCAAGCAGCGGCTCGGTGGCGGCAGCGTCGGTCGTCGGTGAGACCAAGGTTACGGTGTGAGATGCGGACGGAGCCCTCTGCGGTGCCGTCAGGACACAGAACCAGCGATGGAGTCGGTGACCATGTCGGTTGTGTTTCCCTTCTCTGTGGGAAATGAAACCGCGGTTCTCCAGAAGCTGAACCCAGAGGTTGGTTAAGTCTTTGCAGTCACTGAGACTTCAGAACAGGCGGCAAGCTGAACTTCAAGCCCTTGGAGACACTCAGCACAAGTAAAGAAAGTTCAGTCTAGTCCTTTCACTGCCCAGGGCAGAAGCAGCAGCTGCAGGCCAACCCATCAAAGCAACAACACAGCAAAGGGGCAGTACTCCTCCTGGCGGTTCTTCCAGCTCTTCTTCTTGGCTGGTTCCTTGATTCCAGCGAGTTCTAAAATGTTGGTGTCTGGGCCCCAATATTTATACTCAATCACTTTGTTCTCTCCGGCAGAGTGTCTGTGCTTAGTCCAAACCAGTTCTGTCCCCTTTGGCCCAGCTTCCTGGCAGTAGGTGGAGACAGCATTGTCCAAGGCAGGCCAGGCCCATTCTGGTGCAAGGAAATCTTCTCCCACTACTCTTAAGGAAACCCAGGTCTATTCAAACCAGCTCTGACTCATCCAGGAAAGGCAGGACCCCCCTCTCAGTGGCTGTCTAGGGAGAATGCACATCCCCAGCCCCTTTCACTCCAAAGCCAGACAGTCAATCCACAAACCCAGTAGAGGCTGACCGGATGGCTAATCAAGAAAATACCTACTTTCTAAAAGTGGTATTTTCAAACACAGATCATGAAAATCATCTTTACTAAAAGATGCGTTTTTACATTCTGAGTCCAGGCATACTAAACTCAATTTCCCTATCTCATCCGAATGGGCAGTTATGCTTATAAGATGTTATAGGTAAAACTCCCATTCTTTCCTATGGGATAGATAGCCTTGCAGTGGTGAAAAACGAAATACACTGTAATTCACCACCAGGACATGTCTCACACACCAGTACATGTCCTACCTTTAAAGTACAGAGCACCCTGCCCACAGGAGTACATTGGGCCTACCTTAGGGGTAGCTTATATGTAAGAAAAGGGAAGGTTAGAGCCTGTCAAGTGGAGCACTTGTCAGGTCGACATGGCAGTTACAAACTGCGTACTGACCCTGCAGGGCATGTCTGAGATACTTTTTCAGGGCTGCTCATGTGGGTGGCACAATCAGTGCTGCAGGCCAACTAATAGCATTTGATTTACAGGCCCTGGCACACTCAGTGCACTTTACTAAGGGTTTACCAGTAAATCAAATGTGCCAATCATGAAAACACCAATCCATCATAATTTACAACAAGAGCACTTGCACTTTAACACTGAACAGCAGTGAGAGAGTGCGCAGAGACACTAAACCAGAAAACACATAGCCAAAAGCAGGAAGTCAGAAAGCAAAAAGACTGGGGAAAGATGCCAAAAGATGCCAAGTCTAACACTCAATCAGAAGGCTCAGTACCCAAGGAGAGTAGTGGAGGTAGGTATCATTATATGCAGGCCATGCAGGCAGCTGAGGCGGAAAGCATTCTGCTAGTTCGCCATCATGGTCATGCCCCCCTTCTTTGGTAGTTTAAAGAGATGGGGCCCTATCTTGGACCCAGATTAATTGAATACATTGTTCACTCTTCCAGAAGTCCTTCAAATGATCATTCTAAAAAAAAAAACATCAAGAAAACCAATTGGGGAAACTGCTGCCTTGATTCCAAGATCTTTCATCTTCATTCAGACTCATGCCTGCCTGCACAATTGAAGAGCTTTTTTTCATGCCAAGACATAATTGCAATCATCTTATATAGAAGACTTTGAAGGTTCAGCAGTCTCCTGTTCCTAATTCACTGCCCTTGGGGCAAGAACATTTTCTTTTATAAGGTCACATGCCATATTTTCTCTTCATGAAAGTCTTGTTCTTCCTTGACATAACGTGGCCCTATATACATGTAGCAGAAAAGACCACCGCCACGAACATTTTTGTCATCATACGTTTTAATTGGCGCGTATTAGTGTTTGTTTTGGATACTTTCCATATATGAATGGTTAAGTACATGTTCTTTGCATTCTTGCTCTTTTCTTGGGGTATGAAAAGTAGCAAATAGTTAATAGTGGTTTTAGAATAGCCTCTGCCTAAACATTGTGTTCTTATCCTTTATTTGTTATGTGTTAATATTTTGTGCTTCACTGTCCCCTTCACCTCTTAGCAGCCTAAGCCGTACATTTGCCTACTCTAGAGAAAGACCTGCCAGGGCATCGTGGAGAGCCTTCGTTTCACTGCGATTTGAGCATAATGGAGTCTGAGGGTTCTAAAAGCTCTGATACAGCTCGCTAAGCTTTCATCTTCTATTGCCTGTTGCTTATTCTTGCTCACTTTGGCGACAGGCTGTGTAGCTGGTGATTTGAGGTATTTCCTTGATATTCTTTATAGCCCATGTCCTTGTGAGTGGAGAATGAGAAGTTCAGCAAGTTGAGCAGTGATTTCTCGGCCCCTTTGCATAGAGGTTTAACCAATCCATACTTCTATTTTATTCTCCAGTCATTGGACTCACCCTTATTTGAGCTTCCTACCAGAATTAAACAATTCCTCTTCTTCGCTTCCTAAGGAGGCATGGGTGGGACTCCTTCTAAAGCATTATCTTCAAGGTTGACTGGTCCAGGAAAATCCCCTTCACGTTATTTTGTTCAGAAACATCTTTGACTATATTAGACTCCAATTTTCGTACTACTATCTTAAGGGCATGACATTATTCATTGCTTTTGAACCTGTTAGTCTGGGAAAGAGGTGGTATCCTCCATATCAGCCTATGACCACTCTTCTTAACTGCTTGTTTAAGGAACAGAGGCTTGCTTATGTAAATCAGTCTGCTGAAAACGTCCTGTTCCAGAGACCATATGTTGCATCCATAAGATCATAAAATAAAATGCCGAAATTGTGATACTTTGCTTTTGACCAGATATTCATCAACTTGTTTAGCTTGTTGGTTGTAGAAAGCTGGCTTTTTATGTAGTGTAAAAAAATGAGGTACAATATGTAGAAAGTCCAGACAACTCTTATTGGCTCACAGGGCTTAAATAAAAAATTCCAAGTGCTCTGTTTTGTGGTAGTGTAGGCAAGCTGTTTAGGCTTATCAAAGGGTAGTGGTAAGCATTTGTTAAAGACAGAATCAATAAATGAGACACACACTCGTGGAGAAACCAATTTTAGAAAAATAACAGGTATTTTTTGTATATATACTTTTTTTAATACTAAGAGCTTCATAATAGAGTAAGTAATTTTCAAGTTATTAGTAGGAGCAGGGTCAAGACTGATTTGCATATGGCGGGGTCCAAACTGAGGTGGCAGGGTGGGCAATAAACGATGGATTAAACTCAGATCTGTTGACTCAGGGTTAATGTTTGCATTGTTCAGCATTCCGTTCTTCATCTGTTCTATTTGGTTTTGTTGCCTTAAGTGGGAAGGGTATGCGCAGACGTGGCTTCCCTGCTTATTGTGCCACTGGATTCATGCTAGCCTGGCTGATATGGGGTGATGCCCCGAAACCAGTCCTAAGATGCTTATGTTCGAGGCATATGAGCTGCAGATTATACACTGTGCATAGATCGCCATCTGGTGTTGGGCCCTGATGTTTGCAGTTTGTTTTTCCTCTTGGAAAGTCTTTGGAAGTCACGAGTTCGGTGACTCCTCCTTTGGATCGTATTGCGCATGGGCTTCGGCTCCATCCTCCGATTGTTTTTTTCCGCCATCGGGCTCGGATGTAATAATTCGCGCTCCGGTTCCGAACTTCCCAGTTCACCGATCGACGCACAAATCCTCGCTCATCGAGCTTCTTCAAAGATATAAATCATCTTACTCATCTTCTCTTCGGCACTTCTTCGATTCCGGTGGTTGACGGTGGCCTTCGGGCCTATTCCGGCTCCGGTCTCGGCTGATGGAAAGAACTACCTTCAAGAAGTGCCCTCGATGTGGGTCCAAGTTTCCCCACACCGATCTCCATGAGGTGTGCAACCTCTGCCTCTCCCCAGAACACGAGGCCCGAGACTGTCCCGCCTGCAAGTCTTTTCGCTCAAAGAAGACCATTCGAGATCGACTGGCTAGACGCAACATGGCGCACTCCTCGACCTCCGCTCAAGTCGACATCTTCGGGGACGACGTCGAAGCTCCGGGACAGAAGGACATCGAACAGGAGGACGACTACCTCGTCAGCGCTTCCGAGGCCGACGACTCAGATGTGGAGGACATCACCCCGGCGCAGCGGGTCGTGAGTACAATTCCCCCTCCCATGCCCTGCCGATACCGAAAAAGGCTTCGGTCACACCTTCGCCTCCGGGCCTAGGCAAGACCAAGGACACTGCTTCTCACACCCCACCTTCGGGCCCGCTAAAGAAGCCTATTAGGCCTTCCGGCAGCTCGGGCTCGAGCCAGCCGACCACCGGTGCCGAGAAACACCCTTCGGCACCGAAGAAAAAATCGGCCTCCACCTCCACACCGAACCCGGCGCCGAAGCTTTCGGGGTTGAAACCTGCCCCTCTGGCGCCGACCAAACATCACAAGACCCTCGGCACCGCCACTGCCGTACCGAGACCTTCTTCGGCACCGACCAAAAAAACGGAGGTTCCAAGGAAGCACGGCTTCGACAAACCTAAAAAGCCGTCGGCCCCGAAACCTTTAGCGCCGACCGAACAACCAGTGTCACAGGAGCTTTTCACACCGGATCCTTTGCAAAAAACCCTCACCAAGGATCCAAAGACTGGACACTTGACATGGTCTTCAAAAAAGAGACACTTGGACAAGCCAGCTCCACCTCCAAAAAGAAAGGACATTGCTACCTCTCCTTTCAGGGTGCCTTCCCCACCTCCTCCTCCTCCTCCACCCTCTCCACCTCCACCCCCTCCACTTATCGTTCCCCCACCTTGTCTCCTGTCCCAGACGATTTGGGGGGCCCTTACTATGATCCAGCAGATGTGCCACAAGATCCCACCCCTACTGGATCTCCAGACCCATGGGATGATTATAACAATCCGGACATCCCAGATGTCCCACAGGATGACCTTTATCCATCTAGGCCATCCCCTCCTGAAGATTCCTTGGGTTTTCACCATTTGTTACAACGGGCGGCACACTACCACGGGGTGGAGGTACATACTGACCCAGTGGAGGAGGATTTTCTCCTCGACACCTTTGACGATACACATAGGTCCACTGCCATTCTACCTATGTTAAAGGGCGTAATTAAATTTGCCCCTGAGGTTTTTAAAGACCCAGTCAGGGCCAGGGTCCTAAACCCTCGGATAGAGAAGAAATACAAAGCCGCCCCCACAGACCCTTCTTACATTAAAGGCCCTGCACCATTAGATTCCCTAGTGGTATCTACAGCTAGGAAGCGCTCAAATTCTCAGGCGTCAGGCGAGGCGCCCCCACCTGACAGAGTCCAAGCTCCTAGATGCGTCAGGGAAGCGCACTGCGTCACAAGCGGCCAATATCTGGCGTATTGCCAATATGCAAGCACTGTTGGCCCGTTACGACAGGGCGCATTATGATGAGTTAGAGACCATCATGCACCATCTCCCTGAAAAGTACAAGACTAGGGCTAACGAACTTATTCAAGAGGGAAAAACAATAACCAATACCTCGATACGATGTGCCCTAGATGCAGCAGATACAGCCTCCAGGGCCATAAACACCAGTGTCCTTCTCCGTCGCCATGCCTGGCTCAGGGTTTCAGGGTTTAAACCAGAGGTTCAAGCCTCTATATTAAATCACCCATTCGACCAAGATCATCTATTTGGCCCCAAAGTAGACGAAGCCCTCGAAAAAATGAAAAAAGATACAGACACAGCGAAATCTATGGGAGCCCTACAAACGCAGACTCCCAGGCGCTCCTTTCGCCGTTCTACCTTTCGGGGCACGGGCAGAGGCTACTCCTCGGACAGTGCATCCACGTCCTATAAATCCCCTCCTCAATCTACCTTCACGAAGGGTTATCAAAGAGGCGGATACAGAGGCAATAATAATAAGGGCAGAGGCAAAATAAATACCGCCCGCTCTGCCACACCTCCTGCCCAATGACTTTCCCCCGCTCCCTCCAGACCATCCCACTCCGGTCGGAGGCAGACTACAACATTTCCTTCACGTCTGGGAGACAATCACCTCAGACAGATGGGTGACACAAATTATTCAGTCAGGTTATTGCCTAGAATTAACATCAACACCCCCCAACATTCCACCCAGGCACCGCCCTATGTCGCAAGAACATACTGCGCTACTAACACAAGAGGTGATCTCCCTCCTGCAAAAAGGAGCAATAGAGCAGGTCCCCATAAATCAACAAAATTTAGGGGTCTACTCCCTGTACTTTCTAATTCCAAAGACAGACGAGACCCTATGACCCATCTTAGATCTCAGACCTCTAAACACCTACATTCATTCAGACCATTTTCACATGGTAACCCTCCAACAGGTTCTTCCACTCTCCCAGAACGATTTTCTCACCACTCTGGACTTGAAAGACGCGTACTTTCACATCCCAGTACACCAGTCTCACTGAAAGTACCTCAGGTTTGTGGTAGACGGACAACACTACCAGTTCAAGGTGCTCCCATTCGGGGTAACAGCACCAAGGGTTTTCACCAAGTGCCTGGCAGTAGTGGCTGCACACCTCAGAAGACAGCACATTCACGTCTTCCCCTATCTGGACGATTGACTGATAAAAGCCACGTCCTACCAACAATGTGTGCAACATACCGCCGCTACAGTCCAGCTACTTCACCAGCTAGGTTTCACGGTGAACCATCAAAAATCCCACCTGGTACCATCACACACAAAACAGTATCTCGGTGCCACCATAGACACCTCAAAAGCCATAACCTATCCCAATCCTGCCAGGATTGCAAAGATATAAGGGCTGCGTCAAAAACTTCCTATGTCAACACTCTCTCCCAGCAAGAGTGTTTATGCAGCTCATAGGGATGATGGCCTCTTGCATCTTTATAGTGCCCCATTCAAGACTCCAAATGCGTCCACTCCAAGAGTGCTTGGCATGCCAGTGGAACCAGGCCCAGGGACAACTGACAGATCTGGTGTTGGTAGACGGTCGCACCCATCGCTCTCTGCAGTGGTGAAACACCACAAACCTTTCCAGAGGTCGACTGTTCCTGGACCCGGTCCCACAGATAATCCTAACAGCAGATGCATCGCTCTCCGGCTGGGGAGCTCATCTGTTACATCTCACAGCACAGGGCACGTGGACGCCGCAACAGAAGTTACTCCACATCAACCATCTGGAGTTACTGGTGATCTTCCTCGCCCTAAAATCCTTCCAGGCGCAGATTTCAGGCAAGGCAGTCCTCATTCGCACAGACAACATGACTGCCATGTACTACATTCAAAAACAGGGGGGCACACACTCTCCACAGCTCTCTGTTAGCACAGAGCATATGGAGATGGGCAATTCCACAAAAGATTTTTCTCCTAGCCCAACACGTCCCAGGAGTACAGAACACCGTGGCAGATCTGCTCAGCAGACAGACACAGCAGATCCACGAGTGGGAACTTCACCCACAGGTTCTTCACCCGTTCTTTCAGGAGTGGGGGCATCCGCAGATAGACATCTTCGCCACCCACGAAAACAAAAAATGCCCAAGCTTCGCCGCCAGATATCCACACCCATTGTCCGAAGGCAATGCGATATGGATGAACTGGGCAAGCAAATTTGCATACACTTTTCCACCTCTCCCACTAATTCCATTAGTGGTGCGAAAGCTACAGCAGCATTCCCTAATTCTGATCCTGGTCGCTCCAACATGCGCCAGACAACCGTGGTACACCACACTGCTGGAACTGTCAGTAGTACCACACCAAAAGCTACGCCTCTCGCCATGCCTCCTAACCCAGAACCATGGAGAGATCAGGCACCCGGACCCAGCTCAACTCATCCTTGCGATCTGGCTCCTGAGGTCCTAGAATTTGGATACCTTAACCTTCCCCCTGATTGCATGAACATTATCAGGGAAGCTAGGCGCCCTACTACTAGGGCGTGCTATGCAGCAAAGTGGAAAAGATTTGTTGTTCACTGCCACAACAACGCAATCAATCCTTTAAATGTATCCATACAGCCCATTATATGTTATTTACTCCATTTACCATTTACAACGGTGTAACCTAGCATATACTTCCATTCGGTTACACCTTGCTGCAATTGCTGCCTATTTACAAAATAGGCAGCACCTCTCACTTTTCAAAGTGCCTGCCATCAAGGCCTTTATGGAAGGCCTCAAAAGAGTAATTCCACCCAGAGTGCCACCCTCACCTGTTTGGAACTTGAATATAGTTCTCACACGGTTAATGGGACCCCCTTTCGAACCATTACATAAGTGTGAGCTGCAATTTCTCACATGGAAAACAGCTTTTCTAGTGGCCATCACTTCCCTCAGAAGAGTTAGTGAAATACAGGTACTCACTATACAGGAACCTTTTCTTCAGATGCATCACAACAAGGTTGTACTCCACACCAATCCCAAATTTCTACCCAAAGTCATTTGTCCATGCCATTTAAACCAGTCGGTAGAATTACCAGTCTTTTTCTCGCAACCCCAAACAGTTGCAGAAAGAGCCTTACACACACTGGATGTTAAAAGGGCTTTACTTTATTACATCCAGAGAACACAACCTTTCAGAAAAACCAAACAGCTATTTGTTTCCTTCTCCCCACCACACAAAGGCAACCCTATTTCCAAATCAGGGATAGCTAGGTGGATTGTAAAATGCATACAGATTTGCTACCACAAAGCAAAACGAACGCTTTCGGTTCCCCCTAAAGCCCACTCTACAAGGAAGATAGGGGCTTCTATGGCTTTCCTAGGGAACATACCACTAGATGGCATCTGCAAAGCAGCGACATGGTCAACACCGCACACATTCACAAAACATTACTGTGTAGATGTGCAAACCAAGCAACAAGCTAGTGTGGGCCAAGCTGTACTAAAAACACTGTTTCAAACGACTGCAACGGATGCCGGTGGTCGCCGCTAGGGTTGGGTACTGCTATGTAATCTATGCACAGTGTATAATCTGCAGCTCATATGCCTCGAACGGAATATGCTACTTACCAGTATGCATCTGTTCTTGGCATGTAGAGCTGCAGATCTATACACGCCCACCCGCCTCCCCGGCTACCTGTATCCGTTCCAGTCTTATCTTATTTAGATACAATACACATGGGTTTCTTTACTGTTACTACTACGCTCCATCTTTCCCTGCTGGCGAAAAACAATCTGAGGATGGAGCCGAAGCCCATGCGCAATACGAACCAAAGGAGGAGTCACCGAACTCGTGACTTCCAAAGACTTTCCAAGAGGAAAAACAAACTGCAAACATCTGGGCCCAACACCAGATGGCGATCTATGCACAGTGTATAGATCTGCAGCTCTACATGCCAAGAACAGATGCATACTGGTAAGTAGCATATTCCTTCTGGTCCAGGGAGGGCCTAGCCTGGAAGTTTGGGCTGGACTGTTCCATGAGGAGCGGGATCAAGACTGCTTTGCATATGGCTGGGTCCAAACTGGGTGGGGGGCATATTGGGCAAAAAAACAATGTATTAAACCCAGGTCTGTTGACTGGAAGTGAATGTTTGCATTGTTCAGCATTCCGTCCAGCATCTGGTCTTTTTGCAGAATGGTGAACCGGACATTGCGGTTGGTGCCTGCAGGTTGCAGGAAAGTGGCTACTCCACGTCAAGTTACATGCTGACGGCTTGACGAAGTGCTGGTGGCCCTCCAAGGTTTTTGGAGGATGCACAGCTGCAAGACGAGTCGGATTGTCGAACAGGAGTAGGTAGGCAGGGTTTGGCACCAAAGTCCACCGGTAGTCCACAGTTCTCGCTTATTCAGCTCTTCTTTGTCGTCCTCCTTTTGTCAGGTCACTCAGAGTTCCTAGTGTCAGGGAGCCACCTAAATACTGAATTTAGGGGCTTTAAGGGGAGTGAAGGGTATTAGCCAATGGGCTACTTATTCTTGGGGTCACTACACCTGCTATATGACCAATTCCTGTGGGGAGTGGGCATAACCCTGTCCCAGAGTTCCTAATTCTACCAAACTAAAGATGGTGGAATCCTTCCTTTGTGGAGCACATCAGGCAGCCCCCCTTAGAGGTGAGACTAGCCTGGTGGTGTAATGCTCCTACTTGCATATCTAATTTCCTGCCTGTCCCGTTACCAGATGGACCTCAAGGCAGGGGGTAGCATCTCCTGGGTCTGGGGAAAGCAGGGGTTGCTTATCCTAGGTGTCGGGGGCTATGAAACCTCTGGCCTTTATATGCTAAATCACTAGCCATCTGGCTGGAGGAAGTGTGAACATCTTCCTCCGAAGATGACATTGTTTCCAGCCTTCGAGATCGTGGTCTTTCACCTGCAGGGGATCGGAACCATGTCTGTGAGGGCAGGCTGGACGAGACCAGTCATCCAGCAAACTAAGAGGCCTGCAGGTTTTCAGGGGGCCCTCTAATAAGTCCACTACTGGCATCAATATGAATTTATTAAGTCAATGTGTTTGATACCAAGTACCATTGATTTCAGAGAGGCCATCATGTAGCTGGGAGAACACGCAATGACCAGCGCCTAGTACATATAATTAAGAAGGCTTCCACGTTCACTTGTACTATCTAGTGATTGAACTAGACAGCAAAGGGGCATATCTGCTCATGGAGATATGTCCTCGCATGTAACATAAAGCACCCTGCATTAGGGCTATAGGGCCTGCTGTAGGGGTGACCTGCATAGATAAACATGCAGTGTCGGTGGGCATGGCACACAGGGTGTGCACCGTGTTGTGTTATCACATTTGTTTGCACCATTTCACGCAACCTGCAATAACAGTCTGCATGAGTTTTGTAGTGGGTCCCTTCGCACAATATTTGCTGCACCCCTTAGAGACCCTCTGAAGGCCCATGCCTTGGGTACCAGAAGTACCATTTTTTAGGGACGTCCAGAGGTGCTAAAGGTCTTCCCAATTGGGGAAAAATTGAGCAGTTAACTTGTTTTAGGGAGAAAGCACTGGCACTTAGTAGGAACACAGTACACTTCAGTCAAAATTGCATCAAATACCTGGCAAAAAGTGGGGGCGACCATGTCAAAAAGAAGCACTCTCCCTCCCCCGCAAGAGAGTCTTCATCTTCTAAGTGGAAAAACCTGGAAAGGTCATCTGCATTGGCATGGTCAGAACCAGGTCAGTGCTCCACTGTAAAGTCTACTTTCCGCATAAGGAGATGAACCACCTCAACAGTTTGGGATTTTCAGCTTGTATTTCCATTAGCCATCTGAGAGGCCTGTGATTAGTTTATACAAGGAAGTGAGTACCAAACAGGTATGGTCTCCGCTTCTTCAGGGACCAAACCGCAGCAAAGTCTTCCCTCTCAATGGCACACCAGCATTATTCTCTGATGTGCAAATCCCTGCTAATAAAAGTAACAGGCTGGTCATGGCCATCATTATTGTTATGGGATAGGACTGCTCCTATACCATGTTCAGAAGCACCATTCTGCACAATGAACTGCTTCGAATACTCCTGACCTTTTAGAGTGGGTGCTGAGTGTATTGCTTCCTTCAGAGTGTCAAAAGCCTTTTGACCGTTCACTGTCCAGTTTACCTTATTTGGTTGCTCCTAGGAGGTCAGCTCTGTGAGGGGTGCCACAATGGTAGCATACCCTTCACAAACATCCTGTAGTACCCAGTCAATCCAAGGAATGCCCAGACTGAGTCTGGGTTGTTGGAGTTACCCAGACCACAATTGTTTAAATCTTGGGCTGTAGCCTCCACCTACAAGGTGACCCGAGTGTACAACAGATTCCTGTCATATGTATCTTGCTTTCCTTGATATTGAGGCCTGCACTCTGCAGAGACTCAAGGACCTTGCCAAGGTGGAACAGGTGATCCTGCCAAGTGGAGCTATAGACTACAATATCATCAAGATATGCTGCACTAAATGATTCCAACCCAGCAAGTACTTTGTTCGCTAATCTTTGGAAAGTGGCTGGGGCATTCTTTAATCCTAATGGCATTACAGTAAACTGGTAATGTTCATCAGGGATAAAGAATGCTGATTTCTCTTTAGCTCCAGGGGCAGACCAATCTGCCAGTATCCTGATGTCAAATCAAAAGTGCTCAGAAATGTGACTGCCCCCAACCTGTCCATTAATACATCAGCTCTCGAGATAGGATGTGCATCTGTCTTGGTGACAGCATTGAGACCTCTATACTCCACACAACCTCAGCTCTGGTTTACCATCCTTGGACTGAGGCTTGGGGACAAAGACCACTGGGCCAGCCCAAGGACTTTCAGAGGGTTCTATCACCCCTATTTCCAGCATCTTGCTGACTTGAGTTGATGCTTTTCTTAACTCGATCAGACTGTCTGCATATTTTGTTTTTGTCTGGTGTACTGTCTCCAGTGTGCACATCATGGTTACACCAGTATGTCTGATGAGGGGTTTGGGAAAATAACCCAGCTTGCTGTTGGGCAGAGAGGGTGTCTGAGAAGACAACTCCCTCAACTGACCCTTCTTTAGGACTGTGGGAGAGGATGTCAGGGAGAGGTTCACTCTCTTCTTCCTGGTCCTCATCAATACTCATCAGCAGGACCACGTCAGCCCTGTCATAGAAAGGCTTCAGGCGGTTTACATGGGTGACCCTGTGAGGGCTCCTGCAAGTGCCTAGGTTAACAAAGTTGGTGACCTTACCTTTCCTCAAGAATAGGGTAGAGACCACTCCCATTTGTCCTAGAGGGCCCTAGGAGCCATAAGCTCTAATACCCATGCAATCTGCCCTGGATGGAACGCCACCAGTGCATCCTTTTGGTCATACCAGAGCTTTTGGAGCTCTTGGCTTGCTTTTAGGTTTTTGGTTACTTTACCCATCCTTAAACGTAGGCCAGGAGGAAAGGCCACCCTTATCCTATTGGACCTCTCTGCCGCCTTAGACACGGTGAACCATGATGTTTTGGTAAACCGGCTATCTCAATTGGGGATAAAGGGCCCGGCTCTCAAGCTGTTCAAATCATTCTTATCCGATGGAGTACAATTTTTGGAGATGGGAGAACACTCATCTGAGCAATTCAGACTACCATGTGGGGTATCGCAGGCACCTCGTTGAGCCCTACCCTTTTTAATCTGTTACTCCCCTGGCCACAATCATCAGAGACTCCGACTTCTCAGTTGTCTATTATGCTGACGAAACTCAGCTGGTTGTGTAAGTATCCAGCAACCTTAAAGAAACAGCAGAATGCTTCAATAAGTGTATGATCCTGGTAAACCTATGGATGAGGTCCAATTGTCTAAAACTTAACTGTGTGAAAACATAAGTTCTCCTCCTGGGTACAGACACCTTCTGGTCACCCAGTGTGTGGCCGACAGCTTTGGGTGACCGTCCATCTAAGTGAAAAACGTAGGCTTCATCTTTGACAGACTGACCGTCAAAGACCAGATCAGTACCCTCGCTTCTGCAGTCTTTTTCTTCTTAAAGATGATTAGGAAGATCCTCCCTTCATACCGATTGACTTACAAAAGACCCTTGTGACCGCATTAGCTTTGTCCACATAGAAAAGACCTTTATGTAAACATCCCCTAAAAATACAGCAGCTTCAAAATGCATCAGCTCGCCTGCTGCTGGATATCCCATAATATCAGTCGGTGGCCCTCGGCTTGACCAAAATGCACTGGCTTTCAGTCGAGAAAAGGGTCAAATTTAATTCTGCGTCTTGTCTTCAAAGCACTGCACGGCATCGGCCCAGAATATTTGAAGGACCGTCTGATCTGGTATGCACTGACTAGAAATCTACAGTCCTCCACCATACTTACTGATCCCCAGAGCCAAGAGTGCACTAGGGCAGAAGAAGTTTTATTTCAGGAACAGTCAAACTTGGGAACACACTCCCTCTAAACATAAAAAAACAGCCCATTCTATGTTCTTTTAGAAAATCCCTGAAAACCTGTTTTTTTATCAACAAACTGCAAACATCCGGGCCCAACACCAGATGGCGATCTATGCACAGTGTATAGATCTGCAGCTCTACATGCCAAGAACAGATGCATACTGGTAAGTAGCATATTCCTTCTGGTCCAGGGAGGGCCTAGCCTGGAAGTTTGGGCTGGACTGTTCCATGAGGAGCGGGATCAAGACTGCTTTGCATATGGCTGGGTCCAAACTGGGTGGGGGGCATATTGGGCAAAAAAACAATGTATTAAACCCAGGTCTGTTGACTGGAAGTGAATGTTTGCATTGTTCAGCATTCCGTCCAGCATCTGGTCTTTTTGCAGAATGGTGAACCGGACATTGCGGTTGGTGCCTGCAGGTTGCAGGAAAGTGGCTACTCCACGTCAAGTTACATGCTGACGGCTTGACGAAGTGCTGGTGGCCCTCCAAGGTTTTTGGAGGATGCACAGCTGCAAGACGAGTCGGATTGTCGAACAGGAGTAGGTAGGCAGGGTTTGGCACCAAAGTCCACCGGTAGTCCACAGTTCTCGCTTATTCAGCTCTTCTTTGTCGTCCTCCTTTTGTCAGGTCACTCAGAGTTCCTAGTGTCAGGGAGCCACCTAAATACTGAATTTAGGGGCTTTAAGGGGAGTGAAGGGTATTAGCCAATGGGCTACTTATTCTTGGGGTCACTACACCTGCTATATGACCAATTCCTGTGGGGAGTGGGCATAACCCTGTCCCAGAGTTCCTAATTCTACCAAACTAAAGATGGTGGAATCCTTCCTTTGTGGAGCACATCAGGCAGCCCCCCTTAGAGGTGAGACTAGCCTGGTGGTGTAATGCTCCTACTTGCATATCTAATTTCCTGCCTGTCCCGTTACCAGATGGACCTCAAGGCAGGGGGTAGCATCTCCTGGGTCTGGGGAAAGCAGGGGTTGCTTATCCTAGGTGTCGGGGGCTATGAAACCTCTGGCCTTTATATGCTAAATCACTAGCCATCTGGCTGGAGGAAGTGTGAACATCTTCCTCCGAAGATGACATTGTTTCCAGCCTTCGAGATCGTGGTCTTTCACCTGCAGGGGATCGGAACCATGTCTGTGAGGGCAGGCTGGACGAGACCAGTCATCCAGCAAACTAAGAGGCCTGCAGGTTTTCAGGGGGCCCTCTAATAAGTCCACTACTGGCATCAATATGAATTTATTAAGTCAATGTGTTTGATACCAAGTACCATTGATTTCAGAGAGGCCATCATGTAGCTGGGAGAACACGCAATGACCAGCGCCTAGTACATATAATTAAGAAGGCTTCCACGTTCACTTGTACTATCTAGTGATTGAACTAGACAGCAAAGGGGCATATCTGCTCATGGAGATATGTCCTCGCATGTAACATAAAGCACCCTGCATTAGGGCTATAGGGCCTGCTGTAGGGGTGACCTGCATAGATAAACATGCAGTGTCGGTGGGCATGGCACACAGGGTGTGCACCGTGTTGTGTTATCACATTTGTTTGCACCATTTCACGCAACCTGCAATAACAGTCTGCATGAGTTTTGTAGTGGGTCCCTTCGCACAATATTTGCTGCACCCCTTAGAGACCCTCTGAAGGCCCATGCCTTGGGTACCAGAAGTACCATTTTTTAGGGACGTCCAGAGGTGCTAAAGGTCTTCCCAATTGGGGAAAAATTGAGCAGTTAACTTGTTTTAGGGAGAAAGCACTGGCACTTAGTAGGAACACAGTACACTTCAGTCAAAATTGCATCAAATACCTGGCAAAAAGTGGGGGCGACCATGTCAAAAAGAAGCACTCTCCCTCCCCCGCAAGAGAGTCTTCATCTTCTAAGTGGAAAAACCTGGAAAGGTCATCTGCATTGGCATGGTCAGAACCAGGTCAGTGCTCCACTGTAAAGTCTACTTTCCGCATAAGGAGATGAACCACCTCAACAGTTTGGGATTTTCAGCTTGTATTTCCATTAGCCATCTGAGAGGCCTGTGATTAGTTTATACAAGGAAGTGAGTACCAAACAGGTATGGTCTCCGCTTCTTCAGGGACCAAACCGCAGCAAAGTCTTCCCTCTCAATGGCACACCAGCATTATTCTCTGATGTGCAAATCCCTGCTAATAAAAGTAACAGGCTGGTCATGGCCATCATTATTGTTATGGGATAGGACTGCTCCTATACCATGTTCAGAAGCACCATTCTGCACAATGAACTGCTTCGAATACTCCTGACCTTTTAGAGTGGGTGCTGAGTGTATTGCTTCCTTCAGAGTGTCAAAAGCCTTTTGACCGTTCACTGTCCAGTTTACCTTATTTGGTTGCTCCTAGGAGGTCAGCTCTGTGAGGGGTGCCACAATGGTAGCATACCCTTCACAAACATCCTGTAGTACCCAGTCAATCCAAGGAATGCCCAGACTGAGTCTGGGTTGTTGGAGTTACCCAGACCACAATTGTTTAAATCTTGGGCTGTAGCCTCCACCTACAAGGTGACCCGAGTGTACAACAGATTCCTGTCATATGTATCTTGCTTTCCTTGATATTGAGGCCTGCACTCTGCAGAGACTCAAGGACCTTGCCAAGGTGGAACAGGTGATCCTGCCAAGTGGAGCTATAGACTACAATATCATCAAGATATGCTGCACTAAATGATTCCAACCCAGCAAGTACTTTGTTCGCTAATCTTTGGAAAGTGGCTGGGGCATTCTTTAATCCTAATGGCATTACAGTAAACTGGTAATGTTCATCAGGGATAAAGAATGCTGATTTCTCTTTAGCTCCAGGGGCAGACCAATCTGCCAGTATCCTGATGTCAAATCAAAAGTGCTCAGAAATGTGACTGCCCCCAACCTGTCCATTAATACATCAGCTCTCGAGATAGGATGTGCATCTGTCTTGGTGACAGCATTGAGACCTCTATACTCCACACAACCTCAGCTCTGGTTTACCATCCTTGGACTGAGGCTTGGGGACAAAGACCACTGGGCCAGCCCAAGGACTTTCAGAGGGTTCTATCACCCCTATTTCCAGCATCTTGCTGACTTGAGTTGATGCTTTTCTTAACTCGATCAGACTGTCTGCATATTTTGTTTTTGTCTGGTGTACTGTCTCCAGTGTGCACATCATGGTTACACCAGTATGTCTGATGAGGGGTTTGGGAAAATAACCCAGCTTGCTGTTGGGCAGAGAGGGTGTCTGAGAAGACAACTCCCTCAACTGACCCTTCTTTAGGACTGTGGGAGAGGATGTCAGGGAGAGGTTCACTCTCTTCTTCCTGGTCCTCATCAATACTCATCAGCAGGACCACGTCAGCCCTGTCATAGAAAGGCTTCAGGCGGTTTACATGGGTGACCCTGTGAGGGCTCCTGCAAGTGCCTAGGTTAACAAAGTTGGTGACCTTACCTTTCCTCAAGAATAGGGTAGAGACCACTCCCATTTGTCCTAGAGGGCCCTAGGAGCCATAAGCTCTAATACCCATGCAATCTGCCCTGGATGGAACGCCACCAGTGCATCCTTTTGGTCATACCAGAGCTTTTGGAGCTCTTGGCTTGCTTTTAGGTTTTTGGTTACTTTACCCATCCTTAAACGTAGGCCAGGAGGAAAGGCCACCCTTATCCTATTGGACCTCTCTGCCGCCTTAGACACGGTGAACCATGATGTTTTGGTAAACCGGCTATCTCAATTGGGGATAAAGGGCCCGGCTCTCAAGCTGTTCAAATCATTCTTATCCGATGGAGTACAATTTTTGGAGATGGGAGAACACTCATCTGAGCAATTCAGACTACCATGTGGGGTATCGCAGGCACCTCGTTGAGCCCTACCCTTTTTAATCTGTTACTCCCCTGGCCACAATCATCAGAGACTCCGACTTCTCAGTTGTCTATTATGCTGACGAAACTCAGCTGGTTGTGTAAGTATCCAGCAACCTTAAAGAAACAGCAGAATGCTTCAATAAGTGTATGATCCTGGTAAACCTATGGATGAGGTCCAATTGTCTAAAACTTAACTGTGTGAAAACATAAGTTCTCCTCCTGGGTACAGACACCTTCTGGTCACCCAGTGTGTGGCCGACAGCTTTGGGTGACCGTCCATCTAAGTGAAAAACGTAGGCTTCATCTTTGACAGACTGACCGTCAAAGACCAGATCAGTACCCTCGCTTCTGCAGTCTTTTTCTTCTTAAAGATGATTAGGAAGATCCTCCCTTCATACCGATTGACTTACAAAAGACCCTTGTGACCGCATTAGCTTTGTCCACATAGAAAAGACCTTTATGTAAACATCCCCTAAAAATACAGCAGCTTCAAAATGCATCAGCTCGCCTGCTGCTGGATATCCCATAATATCAGTCGGTGGCCCTCGGCTTGACCAAAATGCACTGGCTTTCAGTCGAGAAAAGGGTCAAATTTAATTCTGCGTCTTGTCTTCAAAGCACTGCACGGCATCGGCCCAGAATATTTGAAGGACCGTCTGATCTGGTATGCACTGACTAGAAATCTACAGTCCTCCACCATACTTACTGATCCCCAGAGCCAAGAGTGCACTAGGGCAGAAGAAGTTTTATTTCAGGAACAGTCAAACTTGGGAACACACTCCCTCTAAACATAAAAAAACAGCCCATTCTATGTTCTTTTAGAAAATCCCTGAAAACCTGGTTTTTTTATCAACTAACTAACTACTACTCCTATCATAAGTAGCAATCTGGCACCTGACTGGAAAGCTGCGCCAAAATATCCATGGGCATTCGATCGCTTTACAAAATATAAAATCAGAAAGGGGCGCTTTCCTACGATGGTTATCAATCGTATGTGATTCATCAGATCTCTCTCGAACATGGCCACCCACCGCAGACAACTGCAGAAACACACTTGTTGAAAAATGCATGTCCATCCAAGCAGAAATGTGTTTGTGGAAAAACAGTGGCCCTGGTGTGTATGGTGAATCGAGCTAAAGTAATTGTGGCATAGCCTCATTGAATATGGTGTGACTGCTACCACCGTAACTTTGTCAATTGTTTGAGGAGAAAGCTGAGGCACTGCTGTGGGGAAACAAAGTAGTTCCTCCACCGCAAATTTAAACCGGTTGCCAAGAGTTTGGGTGGGACATGCGCTTTTGCTCCGCCAAACTCCAATCCTTTAGTTTTGTAGGTCCTCTTCTGTATTAAAAAAATATATATATATTTTGATAGAGTAAAGGTCTAATCACAGGCTTCATCCAGTAGTTTGTCATTTGCATGTATTGTGGAAATGTGCCTTTTAATGAGCACACCGGTGCAGGGGTCACCCTTCTCTCTCCACGGGTCCGTAGACCAACAAAATAGAGATTGGCACTGAAGCTGGAATTCAAATAACACATTTATTAATCACTCATGAGTGGGACTACGTCCATACAACACCCTCAAGTGTTGCAGGAGGTAGTACATTGAATACACAGATTATGGTGCATTTATACACACTTTGTTGCAGAGTAACGATGTAGATACAAATAGAAGGTACAGGCCTACACAGAAATAGCTACCGACAAACCTGGACAGATGGGTGATCACTTAGTCAGCAAAGTGGGAGGGGGGACAGAACTGGTTACAGCAGTAGAAAATAGTTCAGTTACATCTTTAACAAGGTGCATTTTAGCAGCTAAAGGCCTTTTTTCAGCACATTCATTGCTGTATGTACAGAAGGAGTTAACTAAAGTTGATGTCACAAGCAGAATAGAAGGGCAAACAACAGTGAAGACGGAAGAATTACATAGCTAACAAAACGGATGCCACAACCAAGATGGCTTCAGCTTATGCTAACGGAAATTATTTCAGATTTCCAAAGACGACCCTTTTAGCATATGCTGAAGACATTTTCTTATGCTTTCAAAGGAATATGAAGAATATCATTTACATCGATTTGCATAATTTCATTAATTTCTTGATCACTTGCTAGTCAGGCATTTACATTCTTGACATTCTGTTTAGTCGGTATACACAAGGTACAAGTAGAAACACAAAGGGAACAAAGCATTGGGCCGCATTGAATACATAGGCAACAAGTGAAAAGAATCGCAAAAAATTATACATAGGGCTGACAACTTCCAGCCCCATACAGTAAATATGTTCCACAGCCATCCAGTCAAAGTCCAAGTTCCTGAATCCTGATGGATTTCAGTGGCTATTTTGTGCATCTTGGAAATTGCATCAAAAACAGAAGGGGCGTGGTCAGGGATGTAAATGCAGCAACTACTCCCGATGATGCGACATGCTCCACCACGATCAGCCAAGATGACGTCCAGGACCATTCGATTTTGGAGCGTCACAATTCTTCTGTGATCTTTCCAAGCACCATTGCTGTCTGATTGGTTACAGCCTCTACAACACGTGTCAAGCGTCGGATCTTTCTACTGTTGAAGGCCGCACCAACAAAGAAGAATAGTCCCAAATTAAAGTCAATATACTGCTGTAGTGCAGTATCAGTTTGATCCACCTCATCATTATTTATTGTGCTCTTGAATCTAGTTTTGGAAATGTCATTATACAGTTTATAGTCTTTATGGTAGGATGCAGGTGCCAAAAAACACAGGTGGAAGCAATAAGGACACGTAGCAACTTCCAGACCACCCAATAGGTAAATGGTAAAAACCTTTACTTCCGCAAGTTAAATGGGTATTATGAGAGAACAAAAAACTGCTATTGTTCATTCCAGTAATATTCAACACTGAAGTACAGTCACTTTTCCCCACAGGAATATTGCCAATACTGCTCACGCAGAGATCCGCTCTAGCGCTAGTAACGGCAATAACAGGAGGCCCATTTCCCTTGGTTTTTCGAGTGTTAGGGAAAACATAGCGTGCAGTGGAATTTCCTCGACAATACTCCTCCATTTCCCATACAGTTCCTTTAGCTTGTGGATCTCTTTCCTCATCAGGGTAACAAACTTTATTCAATTGAGCGTTTAGTCCTCCTACATCAGCATAAGTGATATTAGCAACTTCAGAAGCCCACAACAATGCAAACCAGGCTCTGCAGGAGCCCTTATGTGAAAACGGCAAAGGAATAAAAGGCGTTCCTCCCTTTTTCTGATGAGCTGGCATCATTCCACATACCCAGCAGTTGGTAACGTTTGTGGCATTGTGTGTATGGTGAAACATCTGAATGAAAGTGTTATTGAGGTAGGTCATTCTGTGCTTCTGCTCATGATAAGGAAGAGTAAAGTAATGATGTTCAATTGGGACAGGAGTAGTAGCAGTCAGTAGATTTCGGACAGGAGCTACTGCCTCTACAACCCATGTTACTATAGCAACAATAACAACAGTCATGGTGAGTTCAGTAACAATCATTGTACTTTTGCTACAAACTCTTGCAGCAGTTTCTTTTCCATAGGCATATTCATTTTGTCGACAAACCACAAAACAGATGGGGCCCTAAGGTCCTGTGCAGACGTTGATTTCTTCACTAACATTTAGACGAATTGTCACTAAAAGGCTTCCCCTCCCCCCCCCCCCCCCCCCCCCCCCCTTTGAACTTAGTCTTTAACCACTCGGGACAGTGGCTCAAACAGTCTTTTTCAGCAACTAAGTGTCTTTCTTCCTGGGTCGCAGCTGATATCGGGATGTACCAGGAATCGTGTTGTCCGGGAAGACTTCCTCAGATCCTTCAGGTGATGTGGCTTGTCCTTTCTCTGTGACCAGGATATTGTGGTGATCTGCCAACGCAGCTGGGCTCACTAGGTCTTGCAACACTTTTCGACAGTGTTTCGCATGGACCCAGTTTTTCCGGTTCGACATTTGAACTGCAGTCCTAGTAGCCAGCAACACCTGTTCGGGGCCTCGCCATCTCGCTGCTGGGGAGCTGGTCCTCTGGAAGGATTTAATTACGACGAAATCACCAGGGCGCAAGCAGTGGCCCTTGCCTTGCGACCTGTCTGGAACGGTCTCCCGAACCTGTTGATAAATAGAAGATAAACTGTCAGTCAACTGAGACAAATAGTCATTTATCAATACATAGGGTACATCATGTATAGGGCGTGACTTAGAAATCCCCCAAATATTAATTGGCCTTCTAAAAACCACCTCATACGGTGTGAGGCCAGATCGTGTATGTGGTATCGCTCTAATGGATAGCATTGCTAAAGGCAGTGCATCAGACAATTTGAAAGAGGTGGAAGCCTGTATCTCAGCCAATTTCAATTTCAGGGTAGTGTTGTAACGTTCCAGTAGTCCTGCTGATTGTGAGTGAAAAGCAGCCTGAAACTTCAGCTTAATTCCCAACCCTTTCATGAGATACTCAACAACTTGCCCAATAAAATGGGGTCCATTGTTACTCCGCAAAACTCAACAAATGCCAAATTGGGGAAAAGGCTCCTTTAGGAGCACCTTTGCTGTACTAGAGCTGTATTATCTTTCGTAGCGTATGCCTCCACCCATTTACTAAAGGCACAAACCACTACCAAGACATACTTGTGGAGAAGTGTGGCTCAATGGTTAGAACAGGCAGACCTTGATGCAGAGCTCTGGCCAGGGACCAGGGTTCGATTCCCGCCTCGGCGGGTCTCGGGCTCATAAATTCCCCTGACCGGATATTCTCGCCTCAGTGCCTATTCTAATCATGGGTCCCACGCTGCAACTCTGGGCAATAGCTTGCTTAGTCTCCACAACGGCCCCCACAGCGCGAGGGATGCCTGGTTTCACCATGGGGGTGCCCAGGAGTGGACACTTCACAAGGAAAACCAAGAAGGGTTCCCTTGTGGTATTCGTACAAGCGCCGGGAAACCCACTGCGGGTAGCTGTGCGCTATACAAGTACAAAAACATTTACATTTACATTTAGGTTGTTACAATGCTCAAACTGTATATAATCCATTTGCAGGACCTCAAAAGGTGCAGTAGGTATTGCAAACCCTCCTGTTGGATTTCGTGTTCCTTTTCCAGGATTGTACTGGAAACAGTTCAGACAAGACTGGACTATTTCTTAGCCCTACCGAAAATATCTGTCTGATCCCAAACTTGCTTAAGTTGCTTTGCTATTGAGGATGCTCCAACATGTGCCATATGAATCATAGGATGTAAATAGGCTGTCGGTAACTTCTATTTTGTCATTTCTTTATTCCTCCAACAGCCCTCATCATCCAATACTCCCTCCTTGGATCATTGGTCTAATTCAACAACAGAGGCTGATTGTTGAATGTCCAACACCTCTTACCTGGCATCATGCCAACGTTCAGCCTGTGATTTAACTACATACATAGATGTGGTACTTCGCTTCATTGCGGTCTCCCGAGCTGTGTAATCTGCAAAGGCAAAGCCTGCTCCTATTTTATCAGTCACTTTCTTGTGTGCGCTACATTTAACAATTGCCACTTTCTTAGGATAGGTCAAGGCAGTAAGGAGATTATGTACTAATTCCCCATGCACTATTTGCGTCCCATGTGAAGTGAGAAAGCCTTTCTTTCCAAAGCTGTCCGAAGTTATGTGCCACGCCAAAGGCGTATTGGCTATCAGTATAAATGTTAACAAGCAAATCTGTACTAAGCTCACATGCTCTTCTCCGCGCTATCAACTCGGAGGCTTGAGCTGACTTCTGTGGGATACGAGCTGTCTCAACTACTGTCTGAAGTATTGTAATTGCATAAGCAGCAGATGTAGTGCCATTAGGCAACTTCAGGCAAGTTCCATCGACCCACAATTCTCCAACACTAGAAAGAGGTGTAACTTGTAGGTCAACACGACCCTTTGTGTGTTCTTCAGTAAGGGATATACAGTCATGTAACTCTTGTGACTGAGACTGAGTAGCTGGAAGTGGCAATAATGTAGCAGGATTCAGAGTCAAACATCTTTTCAACGTGATATGAGGGGACAAAAGTGTCAATACATATCCTGTCAAGCGGGCACTAGTCAGATGCTGTGTCTTTGTTTGGTTTAGCAAGGTATCGACAATGAGGTACTAACACAAACAATCTATGTGACAAGACTATTCCCTTACTCTGGCGTATGGACACAGCCGCTGCCGCCACCGCTCGGAAACAACCAGGTAGCAGGCGGGCAACTGGATCAAGGACAGTCGAAAAATATGCACAAGGACGTTGTTTATCTCCGTGTGTCTGTGTTAAAACCGAGAGGGCACAACCTTCCCTCTCTTGTACATAGTGTGAAAATCTCAGTGTAGTCTGGAGTTCCTAATACTGGTGCAGAACAAAGAGCTTGACGTAGCTGTTGGAAGGCATTCTGGCATTCAGTAGTCCATGGGAGAGGCCTCGGACTGTCTTTAGTCAAAAGGGCCAACAAGGGTTTAATAATGTACGAAAAGCTAGGGATCCACTGCCTACAGAAGGAAGTAAGGCCAATCAATGCACGGACGTCCTTCTGAGTACGGGGCACAGGTGTGTCTAAAATGGTCTAAATGCGGTCTGGTGTGAATGCACGTCCCTTCTTAGACAGGAGGTGACCTAAATAGGTAACCTGCTGTCTACAAAATTGCAGTTTCTTCCGAGAGACTTTGTGATGATGAGAGGCAAGAAATGATAATGAGTGTTCCTTCTTTACACTGTTCAGGGGTATCAGCAGCCAACAAGATGTCATCGACCTATTAAATAAGAGCCACCCCTTTCGGTACAGGAAAAGAATCAAGCTGCCTTTTTAATGCCTGACTATAAATGCTAGGACTCTCTATATACCCTTGTGGAGCTCTTCAGAATCTGAATGATCTATTGTTCAAAGTGAAGCCAAACAAATAACGGCTGTCAGGGTGAGTAGGTATTGAGAAAAATGCGTTCTTCAAATCTATTACACTAAATGTAGTGACAGTAGGAGGAACCATAGTAAGAAGTGTCGTAATGTCAGAGACTACCGGGTATTGGGGCACCACAATTTTGTTAACCTCTCGTAAATCAATAATGAATCTGTAAATTTTAGTATGTGTCTCTTTTCAAAATAGGAAGGATATGGCTATTACGAATGTTATAAGGGGACTTCTTCCACAACCCCCACCTTGATCAAATCCTGAACAATGTGCGCCAATGCTTCCTCGCCTTCCCAAGATATTTTATATTGAGGCAATCGAGGCAATGACGCACCTTCCTTCACTTGAATATGCACTGGTGGAATAACCATTTGTCCCAGATCGGTATCTGATGTAGCCCATAAAGTACTAGGTAACGATGCCAGAGCAATATCTTCTTTAATGAGACAAGACCTCTCAACCATTGGATAGTTATCATTTAAGAAAACACGCGCACAATCTGGGAAACAACGTATTGTAGCAAGAAAATATTTGAGCATATCGATACCCACAATGTTATCCGGCGTGTTAGAGGCGAGCAAAAATGGACATGCTGCAGTGAATTTATCAAGACTAAATGCAAGTGGCTGTGACAGTGGGCTAGATGTAAGTGTCCCATCGAATCCTATCGATGTTATCATTGCGCCAGACGGGGGAGCCCTAGGAACCAATTTTTTAGACAGCGCTACGAGTAGCTCCTGTATCAACCAGAAACCGATCAGTTGAGCCCAAGACATTTGCATCAACATAAGGACCTTTCTGATATACTGGGACCTCAACTGGTTTCCTTACCCCATCCTAGGCATTCCTATGCATAATCAGAATCCCCTAGACCATCAGCCGAATAATCGGACATTTGATATTGATTTTGTTTATCAAACGTATTAGAATAAGTTGGTCCGTGTTCAACTGCCTCAAACCTGGGACGAGTTCCTATTCCTCCCCTATGTCCTGAATTCCCTGGGCGTCCTTTCATACTTCCGCTACCCCGTTGAAATTACTGACCTCACAAAAGGGGGCACTCAGAACGCCAATGTCCAATTTCTTTACAATAAGCACACTGATCAGAAGACCACGTTGATCGAGAGAAAGGGGGTACACCAGGGGAATATACTGCACGTCCGCCTCTACAACCTCTGAATGGTGGACCATCTACTTGAGCCAACATAACTCATCTTTAAATACTTAACCTTCTTATCCTCTTCGCCTTTTGCTTCTAATTCCTGACGCTCATAATACTGGGCCATAGTCAAAAGGGAGACTGGGGAAGATGTAGTCCACAAACTCTCGCTGACCTTGTCAAGAAATCCGAAACCGACTCATCCGCTTTCTGTTTACAAGACGCTAACTTTGTCCAATCTATTTTCTTAGGGGGTATGAGAGTTTTCAACTTAGTCACAATAGCTTTGAGAAGATCTAATACTCCTGTTGTGGTTACTGCGCAGGTTCACTAGCCGCATCTATTTCTTCTAAATGCACCCAAGTATCACCATATGCTACATTATCATTTTTTTTCCGAATTGTTCTCCACATATCAGGGAGCAAAATAAGTCCAAAAAACATATCGATATCTGGCAAGGTCATGGTGCAGGAGCGAATGGCTCCTTCCACTTCCTCCTAGAAAGCGGCCGGATTCTCCGCGTATCGGGCAAAGCAGCCTTAAGAGCCATAACGTCTGCTCTACTTCAAGGACTAAAGCCCCAATTAGAGATAAAATATCCTTTTGCATCATCTGAAGTTTTATCGTAGTTTGTTTCCGCACCCTTCGGAGGAACATACAGGGGCACCGCTTCACGCATCGGTTTTACATTAACCACCGTATCACTAGGGTCATTGTCTGTCCCCAAAACGTCTTGTTTTTGCACTGGGGTCTGAACTGTTTGTGTAGTTTTAACTTTACTAGCTGATTTTTGCTCTGCTTTTAAACGTAGTGTATCATGTCTTAATTTAACCACTCGCCTAATTAGATCAGGTATATTTGAAAAAAGGAAAGTTCCATCACTTAATTGTTTATAATCAGAATTGATATCAGTGGGCTCTAAGTTTTTAGAAATATTTCTAAAACCAAGTATTACTTCCCAGGTGAACTTTTCTGCAAAATATAACTGCTCTAAATCCTTCCACTGCAGAAACATTGCTACAAGGTCTGAAGCAGAAGTAGTCCCATGAGCTTCTTTGCGAGCAGTGGATCTTATAGTGGCTTTTTCGTCAACAGTCAAAGTAGAGCAAGTCTGCCGCCCATCTTGCTTACCTATGTCTTTATCATCTGAAGAAAAATGTTCTTCAGAAAGATCATTCTCGGGGGCAGAGGGAAATTTATACGGGGCCGGAGGTCGACCTACCAAGATGGAATCATCCTGAGGTTTATTAAGTATGGGATAAATGGGGCGCCTAATGGGGTACTGGCCAGTTACCTCTAAACGACGTTCCCTTTCCTCTTTTTCTTTTATTGCCTTCATCTCTTTATTTTTTAATTCCATAAATTTTTGATATATCGTTTTTCGCTGTTCTGTTTCTGCTATAGCTTTTTCTTTCCTCACTCTCACACTTCTTTCTCCCACATTCGTACACAATCAAACATATCTTGTCGACTTTTCCTTTTAAACAAACACTGCTCTACATATTGAATCTTCTTAAAGTCAAATGACCCATTCACTGGCCATTGTAGATCAGGATCCTTTTTCGTATATTTGTTCCACAGTGTACTATACATTATGGAATAAATACTATATTTGACATACATATGTCTATTAGGTGTCCCCTCTGGGGGAGCTGGCTGACTTCTTCCTAAATCCGTTTTGGTACCATCAAGACAGCAACACAGCCTACGGAGTGTGCTGGAAACAGGCATGCTACCAAATTTTTGTAAAATATTAATTTTCCAAAATATTCAAAAGTAGAGAAAAATCTCCACATTACCTGCTTTTATCTTTTGCAAAAAATAAATGAAACAAACAAAACCAGAATCTTGGCCAA
This sequence comes from Triturus cristatus, assembly GCF_964204655.1. Taxonomy (NCBI): domain Eukaryota; kingdom Metazoa; phylum Chordata; class Amphibia; order Caudata; family Salamandridae; genus Triturus; species Triturus cristatus. The sequence continues at coordinate 779,065,581 of NC_140580.1, forward strand.
GCAAATCAAGAGTGCCGCTTCAGCGACCTTACTAAACAAGAGTCTCCAACTTCCACCTGCCGATCTCTTAGTCGACCTAATAGTCACTGCAAATTTTACGCTAAAGGATACCTCAGTCGGGACCGGCCATCACCCGGAGGGTCAAATCAAAAAAACGGAAAACTCACTTCCGCTGCAAAGACAAGGGTCTCCTCATGCAGGACGTCCCCTCAGTAATATCCCACTCTTCCGTCAAGACCACTCCTTCGGACGGCCGTGTCCTCGATGAGGCCCCACGTTTTGGGCGCCAACTGTGGAAATGTGCCTTTTAATGAGCACGCCGGTGCAGGGGTCACCCTTCTCTGTCCATGGGTCTATAGACCAACAAAATGGAGATTGGCACTGAAGCTGGAATTCAAATAAGTTTATTAATCACTCGTGAGTGGGACTACGTCCATACAACACTCAAGTGTTACAGGAGGTAGTACATTGAATACACAGACCATGGTGCTTTTATACACGCGTTGTTACAGAGTAAGCATGTAGATACAAATAGAAGGTACAGGCCTACACAGAAATAGTTACCGACAAACATGGGCAGATGGGTGATCACTTAGTCAGCAAAGTGGGAGGGGAAACAAATGTTTACAGCAGTAGGAAATAGTTGACCGTTACATCTTTAACCAGGTGCATTTTAGCAGCTACAGGCCTTTTCTCAGCACATACATTGCTTTGGCTCAGTACAGAAGGAGTTAACTATAGTTGATGACACAAGCAGAATAGAAGGGCAAGCAACAGTGAAGACAGAAGAATTACATAGCTAACAAAATGGATGCCACAACCAAGATGGCTTCAGCTTATGCTAACGGAAATAATTTCAGATTTCCACAGTATCATTGCTAGTTGGTGACTACCTCTTCCCTTCAAGGCAGGCTTGTGTGCATTATGCTGGATCTAAGGCAGCTTTGGTGGCTTTCTCCAAACATGTCAATCAACAATATTTGAGGGCTATAAGGGCCTTTCTTCTTGCAATCTGTTAGCATTGCCTCCTTGATGTATTTTCCAGAAATTATGCTAGCATTGTCTTATCTTTCTTTTGTGGTTGGAGGCACTTGCAGCTGTCCTTTTTCCCTTTGTCTCTGTTTCATGAGAATCTGCCCAATGGGTGGAAATGGGAAATAGCCAGGATAGATGAGTACATTTTTTATGATTATGGTGATGCCAAACATCCAAGATCCATGGTCTTTCTTCTTCCCACTAAACATGTAGCAAACTTGTCACCTTTTGTCAAGATTTTATACAATTTGGCTCCAGTAGGTGAACTGAGGGAAGAAGCTGCAACTGAGCAACTAATGTTGAAGCACATGTTGATTTGAAAGTGGGCTGGTGGTGAGCTTTTCAGTGTTTTGATTAACCTCTTTTACAGTTTCCAGGTTTGCCCGTTAGTGGAAGGGCTACAAAAAGGAAGATTTTAGGATTGGGATTATGGTAGTTACCTCAAAGATAAATGTATCCGTTTTCGTCATTCTAACTTGTTTCCTAATCAAGTGTTCCCTTCCTATGCCCCTAAGTTCTGTGAAGACACTGAAAACACTAAATGCTTAGAGGGCGTTTCATTATTCTTTTCAATGTAAATCCTTGTGAAGAGCGAGGTATAGAATTCCTTTTCAGTGTATGTACCTTGCTTCGATTCAGGATGTTAATGTTTGCTGTGTGACCAAGGGCTATCCAATAATGCATAAATATAGGCTGGTTTAGTGTTCTGGTAGTCTTCTCCCCATCATTATGGCCTGTTTACTACACTTGCTGTTAATTAATTCTGAAGGCTTACAGTGTTGGATACTGTTTTGAATTGTGCTTGGATCATCCTAGTTAATGTTTGAAAGCCTGTGAATTTGCAATTGAACGCATGTTGTAAAACTTAAGTTATAGGCGATTACCTTTTCTGTTTGTTGCTGTAAAAAAAAAAAAAAAAAGTTACTTTGTCATTATTATAAAGGTAGTGGTTTTCTTGTATACTTTAATAATTCCCGTCTGAAATTTATAGGAAACAAGAATTCGTGCTATCGATAAAGACTCAACAAAAAGATCAAACAGTTTTTCGGTCATCAACCCGGTAGCTGGGGAGGCTATGACTCACATCTTTGCAGCTGACAGCAGAGATGACCTTCAGAGATGGATGGAAGCATTTTGGCAGCACTTCTTTAATCTTAGTAAGTGGGCATTTCCGTTAACTTTTTTAATTCTGTCTTGTACACTACCTATGGTATATACATATGTTGCATTTGTGCAATAGTTGTCGGTTTATGAAATAGTTCATACATCTACTGTCTATGCTGATGCGCCCAGTACAATGTTATTATTGATTACCATTACTGAGTATGGGTCCGCAATTCACCAGAGACAAAGCCTCACTCAGATGTATCATGATGCCCTAATGGCGTTATAGTGCCATTTTGTAAAATCATAGGCTAAGTATAACCTGGCTAGTTTCTAGTTTTGTTTAGATTTTTCATAATTTTTCAATCTGATAGAGGCTTCTAGCCGCAGATTGCTCACCTTTTTGAATGTTCCTTAGGCATTAGACTGGATCCAGAAACATTTTAGTAGCACATCTGCGCACCGAAAGGTGGTGACATGCGGATCTGTACTGATGCTGTTCCGTTCCAGAACTGATATGCAGGAACTATATAGGTGCCACTCGCATGCGCTGTCAGTTCCTTTCTTTCTGTGCAACCAGACGCAGATCTGGAGCTCACCATCTTGTCTCACAGAGGCACTTGCCATCTATATTTTCCACAAATTTTCTTTGGTGTTCAAGGGATGTCAACCCTCTACAATGACAGGTTTGAAGTCCTGTAGGGACTGTGGCAAACAAATGTCTGACGGATCCCCATTCTGTATCTCTTTGAATTCCTAGTGACAGTCTCTGGTGCACCTTCGGGCCTCAAGGACCTTGGGAGACCTTCCACCTGGGATACCCCAGAGGGGGCTTGCCCTGGGCACTAGCTGGACCCTCAGAGCTTGTCTTGCTTCCAGCTCTTGTTCCAAACTCACTCCCAGCACCACGACGGATGTCTGCCCTGGGCATGTTGATTTCACTGCATATGAAGGCGGTCTCGATTGTTCTCTCTGACGCCAGAATGCGATTGTGCCTGAATAACCAAGAGGCACTACTTCCCGTCTTGAATTACCAGATAGGTCAACAACACTTTCTTTATTCCCTTTTGGGACTGATTCAGGTGATCAGCCCTATCAGGATGACAGTTGGTATGAGGGCTTACAGGAGGCTAGTGTCCTTGATACCTCCCCAGAGAAGAGTCCCCCCTCCCCCCGCCTTCCTCTTGGAATACCCCTTGGACCCTCCGAGTCGGTCTAATCTCCAACTTTTGTTCCAAACCCACTCCAGCACCACTACCCATTTTGGCCCCAGGCATGTCGATTTCACTGCATATGAAGGCGGTCCCAATTGTTCTCTCTGACTCTGGAACACTGTGGTGCCCGAATCACCCAGAGGCACCACTTCCCCACTTGAATTACCAGATAAGTGAACAACACTTTCTGCATTCTCCCCCCCCCCCCCTCCCCCCCACCCCCTTACTGAGGACTTACAGGAGGCTAGTGGCCTTGATACGGCCCCAGAGAAGAGGTAACCCTCTCCAACGGGCCAGCAACTGAGGAATCTGCTTCCTACCCCCATGGTGATGGGAAGAGTAGCCAAAGTTCTTGACCTCAAACTTTCCCCACATTGGAGGTTGAGTTGTAAGGCAAATGGTTTGACTAAGGTCCTTCAACCAGGCTATACTCTTCCTTTCAACAAAGTGCTGATTGATATGTTATTGGGGGCTGTGGCCAAACTCTGCTCCAGCCCACCAGTCAGTCGACAAATTGCTAGGCGGCTTTGCCCTGCTCTAGGAGACTCTGCTTTTCTGTTGCAGAACAACTCACCAGAAAGCCTAGTGGTGCAGGCATCAACAAGCTGCTCTAATCCCAACACATTTCCCACCACTCCCCCTGATAGGGAATCTAAACAAGTGGAAACGTTCGGCAAACGTGTCTTTTCTTCTACCAGCAGGACCTTCTGCTCTGTTAACAGCAGCTGTTTGTTGGCATGCTACTTCCACATCCTTTGGAAGTCAGTGCCACAAATCCTCCCTGTTGTGCCCAAAGACCTTCACCCTGTGCGCTCTCAGGTTATTCAAGATGGTCATAATGCAGTCAAGTACACAATTCTTTGCATCTTGGACACCACCGATGCCCTTCAGCGGGCCATAGGCACTAGCGTTACCATTTGCTGCTATGCGTGGCTGCGATTGCCTCTGTTCTCTGGTGATGTCCAATTCACCCTTGACGAACATGCCCTTTGATAGGACTCCCCTGTTCAGGGACACCGCTGATTCCGCTCTTGAGCGTTTTAAGGAGAGGAGGGCTACCACTTGATCTTTGGGCCTTTCCACCTCACCTCGCCAACCTTACCAGTGGCTTTGACCAAGGCATCCCTTACATCCAGCCCCCACAGGGAACACTGCCTCTACTGCAAAACTGCTGAGGTACCCACTCCTCCTGTGACCAAGGTCAGCGTGCCAACCAGCCTACCGTCCCACCTGCCAAATATCCTTAGTGTGGCAGTAGTAGGACACAGTCACCTGGTGGGAGGCAGAGTCCATGTATTCTTACCGAGGTGGCCAGGGATCATGTCTGACAGGTGGGTCATGCAGATTGTTTGCAGGGGATATGCCTTAATGTTCCTTTCTTCCTCACCACACCTTCCACCCATATCAAGTCTGACAGGTGGGTCATGCAGATTGTTTGCAGGGGATATGCCTTAATGTTCCTTTCTTCCCCACTACACCTTCCACCCCCTATCTCTCCATTTTGCTTCAGGAAGTGCAAGCCCATTTGCCTAAAAGGCTGTTGGGAGGGTGCCAGTGCGAGAAGTAGGATGCGGTTGTTCCGCTACTTTCTGGTGCTCAAGAAGGGTGGTGGTTTTTGGATTATTCAAGACCTGTTCCCTCTCTACGCGTTTCTCCGTAAGGAGAAATTCAAAATGCTCACCCTTGCCCAGGCGACTGCATAGTGGTATTGGGCATGCAGGACGCTTATATCCACATACCCATCCTGCAGGCCCATTGGCGCTGCCTGTGGTTCGTTGTGGGAGAGGAGCATTTTCAGATCTCTGTGCTTCCCTTTAGCCTCACCAGCACCCCTCCGGTGTTAATGAAAGTGATGGCGGTGGTAGCAGCACACCTTTGGTGTTCAGGGGAAGGCAGGCTTGCCGCAGGCAGTAGTTAATCACCTTCGGACTATGGCGAACCTCCTTTTATTTTTCGGGCTTACTGTCAACATCCCAAAGTCATACCTGATGCCTTCTCAGACACTTCCTTTCACTGGAGTTATTTTGAACATGGTTCAGTTTTGTCTTTCCTCCTGAGAGAGTCCATGACATTCAGGCGATCATTCTGTTGTTTCGGCCTTGGTCCAGGTTATTAGTGAGGTCAACTATGAGCTTGCTGGGAACGATTGCATCCTGCTAGTTGAGTACGTCAGGTGGCAAATTTGGCTCTATATGGAGTTTGAAGTCCCAGTAAGCCCAACATCAAGAGGACCTCTCCCACTACTTTCAGAGTTCAGGCGAGACTGTGAAAGATCCTCAGTGATGGTTGCTGGACTGTGATTGGGCCAGTGGCAGACCACTCTTCCTTCCCTACCCAGAACTGATTGGGGCTGCCATCTGGGAGAGGTAGCGATCAGTGGCCTCTGGCCTCCAGCGGAGTCCCAGCTTCACATCTATTTTCCGGAGCTATCGACCATCTATTTGGCGTTAAAAGCCTACCTTCCATCCATCAAGGAAAGGTCTGTGCAGCTGCTCAAGGACGACACTACCTCCATGTTGTGCTGCAACAAACTGTCTGGAGTGGGGTCGTGGAAATGACTGGATGCCAAGGATGTTTCTTCGTTGTGAACCAAGAGGCAGGATCATTGAACGCCAGAGTGGACAAATTCAGCCGTCTGTGCCTAGCAAATCGCAAATGGCAGTTACACCAGTAGGTGGCGCAATGTCTCTTCTTCGAATGGGGAGAACCTAGGTTCAATCTGTTCGCCACCACTGAGAATGTGCAGTTGTAGCACTTTTGTCAGTTGGAGTTTCCAAGGCGTCTCTCGCTTGGAGACTTATTCCACCTTGAGGGGAACTCCGAAGTCCTCTATGCCTTTCTGCTAATAGCACTCCTGACCCAGATTTTCAAGAACTGCAGGACTGACCGGGCTCAAGTCATCCTAGTGGCACCAGATTGGGCGCAGACAGTATGGTATCAAGAACTCCAGGAAATTGAGCATATGTTCTCCGATCATGCTGCCCCACTGGGATGACCTGGTTCTGCACCTGGGCCTTTCCAATCTCCATCTTTGTGATTTATGTGAAAACGGTTTACATCGGTTATCGAGACACACCAAAATTGCTCCCTCCTCCACCACTCCTCCAGATCAAGTTATGTGACCAACTTTTGTTTGTTCGGTCTTTTGTACAGCAAGGCTCTGCTTTGGTCACATTTGAGGGTTATCTTTCGGCCTTTTCGTCGTCCTTGTGGTTGTCAGATCAGCCCTTGTTCAAGTCACCGGTTGTGATGCGATTTATGAAAGGGTTGTAACACGTTTCCCCTGCTTCCTTTGTCATGCCCCAATGAGACCTTAATCTGGTCCTGACCTATCTGATGTGCACTCCGTTCTTGCCGCTTCACAACTGTCATTTACGACTCTTTGCTATTAAGACTGTGTTCCTCATTGCCTCAACACTTTGTATGAGCGAGCGTCTGGCTCTGTGTCCATCCACCATACACTTCCTTCTTCCCAGACAAACTGGTTCTGTGGACTCTGACATCCTTCCTGTCACAAGTTGTACCATTGTTCCACATTGGTCAAGCCATCACCCTCACAGTATCCTATGACCTGGAAAAACTCCATTGCTTGAACACCAGGAGAGTGCTGTCCTTCTACATAGATCGTACCGAAGACCACCAGGTGGACAGTCCACTTTTTGTGAGGCTCTGTAGCGAAAAAAGGGAATACCGTGCCGAAGAAAACCCTCTCCCCACTGGTTCGTGCTATGCCTTAAGATCTGCCATGCATTGGTTAAAAAAAAAACAGCTTCTGGAAGGACTGTCTGCTCATCCTACCAGGGCCAAAGCTGCTGCCACTGTTTTGGTACACAGGGTCCCTGTCCTAGATATTTGTCAGGCGACTACAAGGGCGTCGCTCCATACATTCATGAATTATTGTTGTTTGGACAGTCTGGTTCGCCAAGAAAGGAATTTGGTCTACACGGTCCTGTAGGACTTTATGGTTTAATTCCATTCACAGACCCTCCTCCAAGTGGGAATTGCTTTGGTGTATATTCAAAAGGTGAGGAGTCTGCAGCTAGAAGTCTTTATCAGAAGAAAAAGTTACTTCACTCTGGTAACTCTTTCTGGTATAGACTCGTATCTTGCAGCAGATTCCTCACAGCCTTAGTCCGTTAATAAGATACCAAGTCTAGGAATCTTCACATTGTCTACCAATTTGCTTTTATGGGCTCTAATTCCGGGAACGCAGACCATCTCGAAAGCAACTGACATCGGCACATGGGAGTGGCACCTATATAGACTCCACACGTCATTTCCATAGCGGAATGGTGTCGGTGCAGAGCCGCACGGTGCCACCTTCTTGAGCACCGAGGTACTGCAAAAAAGATTCAGAATCCTGTCTGCTGCCTGGGAAATATTCAAACGGTGTGGAATCTGCAGCTCGTTAGTCTCTACCAGAAAGAGTTCTACCGTTCGTCTGGTTCACTGATACTTTAAGTACGGCCCTGGGGCCGCATGCGCACTTCGGAGCTTTACATGCGGCCTCCTAATCAACAGCTACTCTGGGCTGCTATTTACTTAATTTAGCACTAACAATAAAAAAGATGCTAAAAAAATAGGCAGGCATTTATTTATTTAGATTTAACTAGGCAGTTCTGCACTGCTTTACTTTAAGAACATGTTAATTTTTAAAAACATCTTGCAGCAAAAGAGTAAAAATGATTGTCTCTTCAAAATTTAAAAAGTGTATTTAACTCACATGCAGAACCTTTCCACCTCAGTTTATCAGATTATATCTGTACATTGAGAAGTATTATTTTAAAAGTGATAGTTTTGACACATGAATTTATAAATAATAATTCTACCCTCCATCCCTACAATAATGCTAATGGTGAACTAAAGAGGCAAATCAGTTATATGCACTCTTTAGGTGACCTTGGTTCCTTTTATAAATGAACAACATCATACTTTATTAAATCATACAGAGGAGAAGGTTTTGTACTGTGCACATCCTGAAGTCATATATTTTGAGGTCCTCTTATTTGTCATAATGAAGAAATAGAAGGGACAGTGAAATAAAACTATTGCTTATCCCACAACTTGATAAAGTAGGGAAGACGGGATTAATCCCAGGTTTTCTGGTGTCACATGGTGCAATTATGCTTCGCTCAGTCACATCACAGACCAAACTTATTAACCCCTTGGAAAATGTTTGAGTACCCATGGTCTAGTTCAACCCTTATTTAGGGGCCTGAACCTTAAAGGAAGATTTCTGTAACTGAGTTTCCGCTGACAAAATTGAAATCTGGATAGATGCCTAATTGTACAAAGTCATGTTAATTTGCCTATCTTGTACAGATTTGCGAGTATATTGGCATCATAGTAACCAACCTAGAAGATTTCGACAAAATACATATAAAAGTTACATCAACAAGAACAAAATTCATTTGTGGTTCCGTGATGAAGAAAAGTCTTGATATCTGGCAGCTTAAGGAATGCCACCTTCTCCCGCTATCAGATTTCCTCTGGGGTTGGAAGTCTGTTCAAGCATTCCTCTTTCTGGTGTATGTTGCTCAGTTGTGAATCGAATGCTGCCAGCATTGTTGCTCTAAAATGTAGGATGAACTTTGCCCACAGAAAAGCTTTATCCGCCTAAACACCATTTACTCTTTGTCCGTGGGCTACATAGTTGTCCTGCCGTTAGTTGGAATGCAGGGAATCTAGAAATGTACCATTTTTGACACATTGCCACCAAGCACCATTCCAGCACTTAGAAGAGCTACAATGTGGCCAGAAATGTGCGAACCTGCTGCAGTGCTTTCTGCACCAATGTTGGGAGTGCAAGGTGCCTATCTTAAGTCTAGATCTGAGACCGCATCAGAGTTTTTCAAGTGGGTGACCAGGGTGCAGAGAATTCCTCCCACTGGAGACCAGAGGAGGCAACCTCTTCAAGTGCAGGGGAGCAGAGTATCACATAAGTGCACCAACAACCACAGTATCTTGGTAGATCCACCCACCCCTCCATCTCTGGCACCTACTTGTCTCTGCTTGTAGTATCGAGACGTATTTCCCCAAAACCTTTGCACTTGCACTTCTCGGTCCCCTGACCCAGTTTGACTATAGTGAGGCGCAGCAGCAAATTTGCCCAACGCAAGCTGGAGGTGAATCTTGAAGTGCCCTTTGACCATGTGGGCGAACACCACATTTATATTCCAAGGCCAGAACTCTTCCTTATTCTTGTCCTCCTACAAGAGTATCCTCTCTGGGGCATAGGGCTGTTGGCTTGATGTCAATAGTATCACTTCCGTTTTGCATCTTTGGAGAACGCCCAGATACCCCTGAACATTTTCCAGTTGGAGTTACCAAAGAAAGGTTTCTTTGTGCTACTCAAGCTGGTTGTTTATCTAGACTGACTTCTTTCAGCCACAGAGTTTGAATTTTTCAACCACACTTGGTAGATGCTGAGATACCTGTACAGGAAGCTTGTCCAAATGGACACCCATATAAGCTTGACCACAAACATTCGGGTGTTTTAAAGATCAAGTGCACTATACAATTTGTTAGTTGTTTCAGGATTAACTCCCTCAAATAAGCCCTCGTGACTCAACAGTTGCCTCTTTAAAGAATTATTTATTCAAATTCAAAATCCATTTCTGGAGTTTTTCATCTGCCTACAAGTAGTGGATATCCTATTGACTGCTCACTGTCCGTCCACAAAGTCATTCTTTTCTGGATGTTGGGCAAAGTTCATGGCATGGTATAAGGACAGTCAGATTGATCTGCTGCAGTATAACATTTTCAAATGTTGTCCTTTTGTGTGGTGCTTGGCCTGAAAAGGTCTTTCTGTGGGCACTCTTAAAGGTTGTGTGTCTGCCCTTGCAGCTTTTGCCATGTCCCTGTGAGACCTTATTTGTTTCTTATCTACTTGATGTCCAAGGCTTTTGAGTATCTACACGACTTTTTATTGAGATTACTGACACTTAATGCTATATTCCACATTGTGAATCAAGCACTGTCCATGTGTTGACCATATGCCACCTTCTTTATAACCAAGTTTGTGCTCTGGACTTGGGCATCCTTTCTTCAGAAAACAGTGCCACCTTTTCATATGTGGCAATCCATGTTTTCTTCTGTTTGCCATATTCCTCCTAGGAGAAGAGGTTTCACCATTTGACCTCAAGAGGGCCCTTAGCTTTTACATTGACTGAACTCTGCAACATTGAGGGGATGACTATTTGTGGGTCCTTTGGCGCTAAAAGGGCAATGGAGCTCTGAGACTGCCCTTATCCATGTTAATGATTCTTTGCATGAAGATGTATTGCGCCTTGACCAGAACAGGCCTTCAGGCTCATTCTACATGAGATAAGGTTACCACTCCATCCTTGGCCATGGGCGCTCAGGTACTTGACATCTGCCAGGCGCATTCATAAGGATCCATCCAAATCCGACATTACTGCTTTGACTCTCCAGTCCACATGATGGCCAATATGCCTGGTTGCTCCTGCAGGATTTCTTGGTGTGAAGTCCACTATTCAGACCTTTCACCTTTTAGGAGATACTGCTCTAGTATCTGATTGATAGGTAAGGGGTATGTGGTTAGCAGAAACCATCAGCAAAACAAATTACTTAGCTTCAGTAACACTCTTTTTGATGAATACCGTTCCCTTACGGACTCGGTTCTGCTCGTTCTTTGGCATGGTATCCTAGGTATCAATCAGGTCCCAGGTTATGTTTTTACACACTGTCACAGTTCTCAGTCTATCACTTATGCTCTGCATCTGAGGGGGCAGGAGGCTTAGTTTTAAACTGAAGTCACTGTGCAGAGGGTGAGCCTAAATGTGGCTGTGCGCCATCACTTCTAAAGCTGGGCGAGGTCACCACAAAGTCTGATGGTGCCGCCAACAAACGTGCAAAAGCGATTGCTGGAAAAGTTTCCATATACAGTCTGACACTGGGGAAATTCAGAAAGTGAGGAGTCTACATCGAGAAGATTCACCAGAAAAAGTATTACCCAATGCAAGTAAATTTTTCTTCTGTTAAGCATTTCAAGCTCATGGATTATATGGGCATCCACATTGCGGATGCCTTGTAATCTGGTAAATGAAAAACCAGAGCGCCCAAGGTAGAGGGTATTTTAAAAATATAGAGATGATAGTGTTAGACTTTGGATAATAGTGTTGAAGTACTGTCCAGAAAGAACTGGTAAGAGTTTGCAGAGAAAGGAAGCAAGAGTTGCTCAGTTTGTCTTTAAGGGTAGAGAAAGAAAGCTGTATCTGAAATATGACTCTATGGCTACAGACTGCATCAGAAGGTGTGGGAGAAGGACCGAGTCCTTCTAGCCCCTAGGGAGAAGACCAGTAGGAGCTTTGGCTGAACGGAAGCGCTTCCTTTTTAGGTCGAGGACTACCGGTCTGCCGAAGGCAGAACCGGAAGTCGGAGATTTAATGACTTGGAGAAGAGGGGCTTGAACCCGACCCTCTTCTCCCCTGTTCTCCATTGGCTGGCCTCTTGAATGCTGGCCAGCCATTGGAGAAGAGGTCAGTCATTCCGATTAGGCCCCGTCCTTTTCGGATCGGGGGGCGTGTTTTTTGCAAGAAGTCTCATTCTCTCCTCCAGCCAATGGCTGGAGGAGAGAAAAGACAAACACGCCCCCGAATCCGAAAATGCCGCTGCCTTTCTCCGAGGCATTTCTTCTTGACCTCGGAGAAAGGCAGTGGTGTGCCTTTTGCTCTGCCTTGTTTTTTAAAGAATCGGCTCACGTTTCTTCAAAAACACTGTGACGAGTGAGCGTAGGGCGTTGCGCTACAGGCGAACGTCTGGTGACGTCAAATCATCCTGTCCAATGTGAAAGCAGTTAAAAACGATGACATACGAAAAAGCTCTGCGTCACTCGAAAGCCGGAACTTCAGAGATTAGCCACGATCGAAGGAACATGGAACATCGACTATGTGACGAGTGAATGGAAGGTGAGCTGCGGAGCATGAGGGCGTCCAAAATAGTTTGAAAAAAATCAGAGCTCCACATGGCTGCAGCTGCGCGCTGCACTCAATGCTCGTTTTTGTAATGCTTCTGACGTAGCCCTCGTGTAGAACAGTGCAGTATACACAACAGTAACTCCCAGCACAGTAATAATATGATTGGCCACTTAGTCTGTGTGTTCTTGCTGTCGATTACGCTGCAAAATGCAGTGGTATTTCTATTACAACCGAAAAGCAGCAGGAATAGTAAATAAAAATGTGCGGGAAACGTCTTTTGAAAATGTTTAACATTTCACTAAAATACTGTAGTACTCTAAACAAGGACGATATGGAGTAACATATGTTACCATGCAGTATCTGTATTTAGGTATGTACACAGTCACAGCAGACAATCACCCACTATCCCAGCCAGTGTGTCTATTTCCCGTCCCATAGCACTTGAAAACTCTAGGATGTGTCACTCATGTAGAATGGTGTGCTGAGTCCAGGGACGCCACTGGCGCTGTAACCATGCTACCACAGTCAGAGGGTGCGGTGTTGCTGTGTGATATCCCAGGTTAAAACATGTGGTATATTCACGACCGTGTACGCACCTACCGCAGAGCACATTTGCCAGCATTGCTTTTTCTTCACAATCACCTCCAGTCTTTTTATGTTGTTACCTTTGGTGAAGTAATGTGGCATTATTGGATGACTGACGTAGGGGGATGGCGGAATGGAGTAAAGAGTTCACATAATCAATTTCCATTTCAGTCATTACTGCAAGACTCCACAGACTTCAAAGACTTTGATGTTAGCAAACGTCTTGCGCCTGAATTAGGTGTATTGTTAGTGAATTTTCACGAGACAGGCTTCTCTTTGTCACATAAAAATATGACATGTTATATATAGCAGGGGCGTTACACAGGCCCCTGCTGCGTAACTCTTCAGGCCTATAAATATCTGCGAAATATTGAATATTCAGGAACCCCTCATCACATTCTGCAGGGGGTGCCCACCATTTTGTGTTACGCCACTGACATATAGGATACATGACGGTCCTATGTTGCTATTGAGAAGTTCTGTTCGGGTGGTATAAAGACCCACGAATGCAAAAACCAAGTCGTTTGCAAATTACACTAGGGCCCCAAGATGGCAATATAAGACCATTTAACACATTGTACCCTATGTGTTATTTATATTGCATTGTATTTGGGGGCTGTCAGCCTCGAAAATATGAGTTTTTTTTTAAAGAGAAGTGTTTTTTTGTAAACAGCGACTGCGGTACAGGGCAGCACTTTTATAAGCTGAGACAAGCAATATTCTTAATTATAAAGCGAAAAAAGTTGGATTTCAGAAATAAACAGTTGAAAAGAAAATCGAGCTGTTCTCTACAAAATGGAGCGAACAACAGGCACTGATTGAAATGACAATGTCCACCCTTTGATAACCTTTCATGAATAGAAAGGTGACTATAAAGGACAATGGTAAAGCTGTGCAGAGTGGTCTGAGGCTACCATTATGATTGTTTCACAAGAGTAGTGAAATATTTTCCCTGTTTCACCGGGACCTATGAAATATTTCCCTGATCTCTGAATTATCGTTTTTATACCACTGCATTTTGTGCAATAAAAGCACCCAAATATGTAATATATTGCAACAAGAAGGCGGCTAGCTTGCATACTATTGGTCTTTGCATCATGAATCATGATGCTGTCGATCAGGTAGGAGACGGGCCCCCTCACACAGGTATCTGCCAATACTTCCCATCTGGAAACATTCACTGTAACCGGGGTTCTGTCAGCAATTACCAGACAAACAAGCATTTACAATGCAATGGTCTCGGCATTGGTAAAGTTAGAGCTATTGGCATTGCTCATGACATTATTTTTCTTTGTTTTTGTTTTTAAAACATTTAAAGAAACGGCATTGTCATGAGCAATGCCAATAACTCTAACTTTAACAATGCCGAGACCGTTGCATTGTAAATGCTTTTTAAGTCTTGCTTGAGACGGTGCTTGTTGTCGCTTCCAAGAGGTTTTGTTAACCTAAACTTAAGAGGCTTTGATGCCTGCCATTACTTACCATTGATTGGCTTCATAGTCACTCATTTCCTATTGATCAGTGCGTGCTGGTTCCAATTTCTTCTTTGTGCCTCTCTTTGAAGCATGGACAAAGTATTGATGAATGTTGTTAAGCGTCCTTCAGTTTCTCACACTTGGATTGAGGCACTTTGACACTGTAACCACCGAGTTATGTTTAAAAGCACTTTGTTTTCCAAATGAAAGCTTTAGTATAATGCTGCTTTTATATTCTCAAGGGCGATACTGTATCCATGGACTTATTTAATGTTTAAAAGCTTCTTTATTTTCATCCTGCTAATTTATCTTTTTATTAAAGCAGTTTGTGACACTGCATTGTTTTCTCTGCACTAACATTGTAGCTGCAGAAAGCAGTTCATACAGTGTTATAATAAAATACCATACTAGACAAGGACCGGACATACCATACTAAAAAATGACAATCCATACCATATCACACCAAAGCATAATATAATCTGAAATGACAGGCCATACCATCTCATATTGAACAATAAGAATACTTACCATGCCATTCTATACAATGAAGGCCATATCGTACTACACAATGACAGGCCACACCATAGCAAACCATACAATGACAAGTTATGCCATAGCATACTATACAATAAAAGGTCAGACCAGACCATACCATACAATGGCAGACCATACCATACAATGGCAGACCATGCCATGCTATACATTGACGGCCATACCATAACATACTACACAATAAAGATTTGCCATAACATATTATACAACATAACAAACCATATTATACAATACCACGTCATACAATGCCATACTATACAATAATGGGCCATGCCATACAAACACCGGCAAGGCCATAACATACCGTACTAAACAATAGTAGGCTAGACATACCATACAGTGGCAGGCCATACAATACCATACCATACTATGCAATGACCAGTCAAACCATACCATACAAAACAATGGCAAGCAATACCCTACCAAACAATACAGTACAATACAAAAATGGACCATGCCATATTATACGACAAGCCATACCATACCTTACAATGACTGGCCATACCATACTGTACAACATAACTAAAAAAAGAAAATGACTTGGCCTATAGATCTTGTGTACGCGAGACTGCTGGCTTTGCCAATGCTTGATATTGAGGTGTTGATTGTTGTTATCCATCATTTGGCAATGGCTCTCATGAAGTAATTCAACTAGTATTGGCTAAGTTGAACAGCACAGTGGATTTCTTGACAAAGTTTATCTTATACAGATTTTTGAGGATCGTAACATGGCAGTGTTTTGATTTGTCAACTCTGTGTATTACTTCTTACACTTTGAAAAGATACATTGCTCTTTAATAACACCTTAAAGTTATCTAAATAATCCTGCAAATAAAAGTTCTATTTTTAATGATGAACAACTCATGATGTTTTAGTCTCAAATTTCACCCACTTTCCTTGGGATAGTCCTTAAATGCACACCCAAATTAGCCTGAGAGTCAAGGAGCACTTGGAAGCCCAGGTTTCTTTGAGGTTTACCATGGCCATTATAGTAGAAATGCTCTACTGTCTTTGATACTTGCAAGTGGTCCATATAATCTCAGCGATCTAGGAAAAAGCCTGACCGCGGAAGGGCGATTCTATATACAGTTTAGTGCAAAGACTCAATAACTGATGCAGACTTTGCTGATGGGGCACTATGGCTATATGTGTTGTCATGAGGTCCATCTAGTAAACTTCAAATGAAAGGCTTGCTGAGGATCCTCATTGTATTCACCAGTGATTATTTTTGTTTATTAAAGTTCCTTTTAAGCCCGCTATCATTTGTAGGATGTATTTTTATTTTTTTATTTTTTTCACTTGTAAGTGAAGCCATTCATTCTGTTTATTCTGTAATGGAACCAGCTGAACATATATGTTGACAGTTCTGTTAATCTAGTTCCCTTCCCTTCTAGGTCAATGGAAATATTGTTCTGAACGTCTGGATGTTCGGATAGCACCCCAAAATCCCCCTCTGTTCTTGACAAAGGAAGCAACCTCCGTCTACCACGATATGAGTAAGTTCACTTTGTATCTTCCAAGCTGTAGTGCCATGCTATAATCTAGACCAGGCTTCTCCAACGACTAGCTCGTGATCTACTTGTAGTTTACCAGCAACCTCTAAGTACCTCTCCTGTGTGCAGTCCAGTCTACTAAATGAGAAGCTTTAACTCAGCTGAATTAAAATACGTATACCAAAATTCAGGGTATGTATGAGTGTCAAAAATGTTTGTATTTTCATAACTTATAAGCTGATGTTTAGAGAAAATGGCTGAGTTTCTAAAAAAAATTTAAAGCTGGCATTTAAGTGGTAAATCATGTGGCATGGGGAAGTTGTTACCTTGGTGCTAGAGGCGTTGCTGCTACTGCTGTTATTACCCATGTGAACATATTCCAGATTGGCAAAGCTTTTTTACATTACGGCTGGCAACTCTGGCTGATACACTGAGGCGATCACTGCTAGTAATCCTGCATGTAGTGGCCACTGAAATTAATTTGTCTGAGCGAGTCTCTTACAAAATTAATAATAGTAGTAGTAGTAGCTTGACATGATTTTCATTAAACATAAATACCTCTTATTACTAAAAAGGTTGGCGACTCCTCATATAGACTGTCTCAACGAGATTGTTCCTTTTAACTTCACATGGTACTATTTGTCAAGAATATATATTTAGCAAGCAGACACAGTTATATGTTTTAGTAGTCGCCTGATATCTGTTTGCTTCCAAGTTAGTGTGAGAAATGCACCTTAATTCTCGTTTTTCTATGAGATATTTCGAGATGCTCAAGGCCATTTCATATGCATTTTGAAAAGTGAGAGAGGGCTCCGTGCAGAGTAATACTCTGGAAAGCCCACTAAAGGTCATTATGAAATTAATTTATTGCCTTGCACTGGAGTATACACTAAGGTCTACAAATCTCCAACTCTGTGAAGAAATAGGTGTTTAAAAAAATATCATTTGAACCTGTTTGTGTAATATTACAAATAATTCATACTTGATTTAACATTTCAATGTATAACAAACAAGACCATTTAAAACCATTCCATCTAAAATCAATTACTGTCAAAATTGATCAGAAGTGTACAGTCTAAGTTTGTCTTCAACCACCAATTCTATATAGTTTAGCTTGCGACCCCTAATGTGACCATGATAAAACTCTCTTCACTTATGTGTGGAATCACATGTTATATGTACTTTCTTTATTTCGTTTGATATTTCCCTGGTGACTTAAAGCCTTGCCTACATGTTTATTATATCTAGTATTATAACTTTATTTTCTGCTGCTTTGCACCATTCAGACTCTATCAATGGTCAAACTTGGGCTCTACCTTAAATTGGTGTCAGCCAGTATTTCCTATACCTCAGGCACATAAGGCATTAACAGAAAATGTACAATCATTTATTTGTGATATGGAGAATATAGCCATTTATCAGAAGAATTTTGCAGATATTCCCATTTATCATTGTGAAGGCTGGGATCCAGTGACAATATTGTTTACTTCCTAAGTGTGTTCATTTTGCATCCAGACCATTTTATTATCCACCTCGTTCTGCCCATTTCTATTAACATTACTTTGCCATTATAACTCCAGCCTCAATTTAGATATTCGGTGTGTCCCAAAAGCTCAAATGACCAAGGGCAGTAAATTATTCCCTCACATGCTTAAACCAGATGAGAACCTGCTTCTGAGATCCCTAACAATTTTTTCAAAGAAGCTCAAAATAAATAATAAAGCATTTATTATACTGTAATCCAATCCTTTTTTTTTAAAAAAACGATTGGGTCTCAGCACCATCTCTATTGTTTTCTGTGATACCCAATTCTAGGTGAAATGTTGGTGTTCTGTGGTAATGTCACTAACTATCAAACAAATGTCTGTTCTTTCGATATAAACTGATCTAAATTGATAAGGCCCCCTTCTGCATCAAAATAAATATGCTGTCAGCACATGGGCTTTTATACTCAATGTTGGGGCCTATCGCCCTGCCTTGCTCATGTCCTACAAAATAGCGTGTCCAGTCTGTCATTGTGTTTTGTAATAGACCCAAGAGCCCAATACATTCCCCTAACCACTGTCCATATTTGCTTAATCTGGGCATTCTCCCTTGCATTTATTAAAGTTGAGGTAGTCCTTTATAAATGAGCAACTAAACTTTTATTTTTCCAATTTTCACTGAACCGATATAGGATGTTTTGCAGTCACGTATTTGTATAAGACTGCTAAGTCTCATCATCCACAAAGCAGTGGAAACCTCAAATTGCCTTTTTATCTAGGTACATCATGCTAAGTTGGTTGGGGCCGACTTACCTAAAGTCTTTAACCTTTGAATTAATGATGTAGTGAGCGCATGTTTGCCTGTTCTAGTTCTTGACCTATTTCATTGGTAATGTTCATTCCACAGAACTATATATACAAGGACTTACAACAATTTAACATCCCAGAATGCACTGAAAAATCCAAAAGCTCTTTAGCACATATTTTAAGTATCCATTTCATACTAGTGATATGGTATTGACAAAATGTAAATATTTCTCTTTATTAGCAGTGTTTTTTTAAATAGTCTGCTTTGTTCAAGACATTGGATTAAGTCTTAAACTTGGTAAGTTGAAGAGGGGTGGCTTTTATCCTTTTAAGTCTCCCCATAACCTCAATTAACAGAAGCTTGAAGCCCTCCAGTTTTAAAATGAATAAAAAGCAGTATGTTAAGATCAAGATTAGCTCATAAGTAGAGTTATAATTGTCAGTTTTGCAGTTCTACATACCAGTTCTAATTTTGACACAATATAGTAAGTTTGGTTAAAAATATTTTGCAGTGACCTGCATCTACAACCAAACCCTTAAAGTATATTCTAAGAAGGAGACTTCAAGGTTGTCCATTTTGATATGTAAGGTACACAAATCTTTATCAACAGCACTATTACATGTACAACTATACCCCGTTTTCTTTTTACTTCATCATAAATTACCTTCACCAGCATACATCAAAGTGTTCCAATTCCATACTTTGTCCTAAGCACCTATCTAGAACACTAACCGCCCATAGCACTAGATGGATTGCCTTAATGGAACGAGACTGTCTCACCCTTAAATAGGATTTCCACTGTCTACTTTTGACCATTTCTCCAAGAGTAATCTAAATGGCTGCACATTCAATTCCATGAATAAGGATTGTTTGGGTCTTCGATCTATACATCTTCTGCAGTGCATCGAACTTGCGGAGGCCAAAATCTTTAAAGTATGAAAGACAAGCCCTATGGAAAAGTCTTTACTCATTTCCCCATAAATGTGGCCCCTGTAGATAGGTCAGATTAAAATAATACTTCTTAATACACATACTGTCTTACAGTCTCCCCCCTTTCCTTGTTGGTCACCCCAGAAACGAAATTACCAGGCTTTTACTAATGAACAATATTACTCTTTGATATATGTAAATTGAATAATGATGCTAGACTTCATATTCATTTTATACGGTCAGTTTCATTAGGCAGAGTAATGGTTCATGGCACAAATTATTGTTGACATTGTGCGGGTACATGTTTGAGTTGTGCGTTACTAAGTTAGCCACCGACTCTTCACTTTTGTTGTTTTCCTTCTGTATTTCTTCACGGAACCTCTTTTGCATTTGTGGATAGTTGATACTTTAAAACTTGTTTGTCTGCCTGTAATTCTGGGAGACAGTGCATATTTCTTCTTATTCTTGTTCGTTTTAGTTTCTGGTGTCTCTTGTGTCCCAGTGGCATCACATAACATCTCTTCAGATTCTGACTTTTGATTTCCCTGCACTCTAGTTTATTTACATTCAATGCTTATCATGGATTAAGTTGGTAAGATTTTATATTGGTCATTTGTTTATTATTAAAGGTGCATTTGGTGTATTATATCATGCGTTTCAAACCTAGCTACCCTCCATTGTCTTGGATCTTTGTCTTCCTGGCCTAACTGAGCAGTGATTCTTTGGTCTCGCCCGTGAAGAGTGGCTCCAGTTCATTTCTCTCACCCACTATCTATCTCCGCAAATGTAGGTAAATGGGCTCCTGTTTACGAGGTATGATGTTGGGGTCTAGGTTTATGTCTGGAGTTTCTGCTTCTGCATTCAGTAGATGGCAAATCCATCACAGGGCATTTTTGAGGGAATGCGGCCTAATGTCACTGTGCTTATGATAGATCTCATCAGCATCCCACTTGCTATTAGTGATCCCTCTGGTAAAGCTGGAGTAGGCTGGCATCCTATTGTTGCGATGAGAGGATCTATCGGTAGTCCATACTTCTGCTCAGTTCAACCATTAAAGCATCAAATTATCAATGGCTGTTCCTGCACATATCTGGCAGTAAGATAAATTATTTGATTAATATAAAACTATCAATTCTTTCTGATCTCTTCCATACCTTTGGTTCTGACTAAAACTATTTTACAGAATTACTCAGGTAGCGGTTGCCTGGCTGGCTTTGCGCGGGGGCTTGGCTGGCTTCACGCGGTTGCCTGGCCGGCATCACACAAATGTCACCTCACCTCCCTGGCTGGTATCACACAAATGTCCCCCTGCTTCCCATCAGTGATGTATGCTGTTGTGGTTTTTGTTGGTTGCCCAGCTCCCTCACCCTAATGCTACAAGATGCACGTTGGTTATAGGTTAAAATTCAGATTCTGCCAAAGCTGTGTTGTTAAATTGTTTATACTATTTATGTTTAAACATTTCAGCTGCATTTAGAAGATATTAAACAAATAGCTCATTAATCTTGGATAACTGGATTGTACAAAATTCATTGGTACAGCTCTGATTTTTCAGAATAAGCTTTTACCTGCACCACAAGGGATTCATTTTGATCTGCTGCATTGTCGAAAGAGATGAAACATAAATATCAGAGTTTGAAATGTTGCTAGGCGTATGATCTGCTTTTTGTCGGAGGGTGGAGTGGGCGCACTTGCTATGAGTGTCACATTTGTTTGAGTGATGAGGAAGAGAGGTTATGTTCATGTTACACTTACTTGCCATAACACACATCTTGTTTTTGAGGCACACACTATCCCAGAAACTGCTGAAAGAAGACGGAGACCAGTACTGTCCTATTAGGAATATAACAGCCACTTTGAGTAGTTGCACTGTAAAGCAGAGCAGCCCTGCTCAAAACTTGTGATAGTTATTCACTAATGTTTGAGCAGCTCCAGTGAAGTCCCAGTAGTGCACCCATAAAATATGGTATCCCTTATAAGAAAAAAATGGATCCCTTAAAAAAGCACTGGATGGTTTGATGCAGTCTTTCAGCTCGAAACCCAATAATTTACCTATTTTCAAAAGCCTATTACCATTCCACACCTCCTTACTTCCAATCCGTTCTCACAGCTTTCCAATTGTTTAGAAGTATAATAATAATAATACAAACGAAGAAATACCAATTCTGCATAATGAAAAAGAATCACCATATCAGTATTTTTACTGTTGCATGGCCGTATAACCTGCTGTGAATTGACCTATATCTCAGAGGGGGTGCGTTAAAGTGTGTACAGCAGTGTGATGAGGTACTATTTGTTGAATGTTTGTGTTTCTGTGGCTCTTGATTGTGGTGGAGGTCCTATCTGAGTGTAAGGAAAGGGTCATAAATGATAAAGGAAGGCTTAATGACTCATCTCAAATTCTGTGCAAATTCTGGTACTGCATCAAAAGCACTTAAAAATAAAGGCTTACAACACAGTCTATTAAGAACATAAAGTATATTTACAAGGGATTAGTGGACAAGTCATTGATCACTAGCACATAATTAGTCAGTCTATACCAGCTATTTATAAACCATTTTTAGTCTGTGAATAGAAAATCTACACAGCATTTCTATGAGGAAAATAACAGACCTCATACATGCACATGATAGAAAACACAATTACAGATGTGTGAAACAGCTTTCTGAGTGTAAAACATCCAAAAAGCATGAATGTAGTGCCTGTGCCCAATTCACTACAGGGTGCAGGCATGCGTATTATAGTTTTTAAAATGAAAATAAACACAATCTGCACAACTTAAAGCGGACCTGTTTCAGCCTATTTGGTGTCGCCGTCCAATTGTCCTCGGAGTCGTACGATGCTGTAAGGGGTCCACCTCCTGATAACCCCTTGGTCTGATATATATTTGTAACAGACACAGAAGGGCGATCAGGCGAGGGAAGGAAAGGAAGGGGACAGCAGGGAGGGAGATCTGGAAGAGAAATAACAGTATGCTGTTGTTAGACCAACCCCTAGTTTCCTTAACACATTGTTCCCCTAACTCCCATATTATACCTGGAAAAGAAATAACGAACTCCTGAAATAGGAGACCTGGAGGAGCTGGTATCAGGGCAAGCGTGGATCCTACAGAAAAGACACTAATCAGCAAACGTTTTGACACCCTCTCATAACACCCCCTCTTTATGAGCTCCTCAGGCTAACATACATACCACGAGTCCTGGACTCCACTCTGTACAGGGGGGGGGGGAAGGACGTATGCCAGCAGTCACCTTTCCGCCCCTGTAGCGAAGTACAAATGAACAAATGAAAATGCAGCAGGGCATTTGATTCAGGAATGTTCCACTAGCTCCCTTCAAGTTTAGAACGATTCCTTTTGCACTGTCCCAATACGTCTTGGGAAGTACTACCGAAGAAGCAAGGATGATGCCTCAAGGTCACTATGACGCGTCCATACTACACCGTATGGATAGCTACCAAAGCAGTGCGAAGACCACACTCGTAAAAATAGAACAACAATCCGCCCTATAAGAGTTGATTGGCGGGCTCGAGCTGAATTGCGTAACACCAGAAAAGCAGTCCCACTGAACATGCGACCCCGCAATGCCTCAGGGAGACCTCCAACGGAATCGACCCACCAAATCACCACTACACAATGACAAGGCTTAGCGAAGATTTGTCAAGACCGGAGTATCAAAGAATACTGTGCGATTGAAGTCAGCGAGGAATACTGAGTTGGTGCTGAGCACCCCTACCAGAACGCCGCACTCCTTCCGCACACCGACCTGGAACTCAAAATAACCGGCACCCGGCCGATGCCGGATGTTCCTTTTCTTCGTCTTTGCGCAAGGCGCGCTGACGTCACGAGCGTCAGTGCGCAATGCGCCATGGGAATTATAGTTCCCTTTACCTCCGTCTTCCAAGGGTTTGTTGCGTGCTGACACAGTGCTCTTCTGTGCCCTCCTCTGTGGGCCACAACATTTGGAGGATTAAATCTGGCTTTCATCGCACCCATGAATTTGCTTAAAGTATTTTGAGAAAATGTTTCAGTGGATTTGTTGGAAGACCACCTCGAAAAAAATAACATACTGTGACAGTACTTGCATAATAGTCCTCAGCGGTATTGTTTAGCCTCAGACCAGTTATGTTGTTAAAAAACGACATCGATTTATTTATTTATATATTTTTTTTATTATTCATCAAGAATATTGGACTGAACGGGGCCATATTCATGCCATGAATTAGCTGATAAAATAGCCAGTGATATTAAAGTCCTAGCTAATGTGGTACTACTTCTTTGCTATCTTAAAACCTTGGTTGCTCTTTGCTTCTCCTCAAAGTAATGGATATTTCATTCAAGAGCACTTGGTCATAAATTAACAACCCCACTTAAATTATTTTAGGAAGAGGCAAACTGCTCCTATTTCAATCTTCTACCATTCTGTGTCCCCATTCACTGGTAGTAGGCCTGTGTTTGGGATGATCTGCTTGCATAACAGTGACAGTCATACTTTGAGGGTAATAGGTTAAATGGCCCCAGAGTACAGGTTGGGGGTGAGGAGCGCAATGGTGTATGTCTTGTCTTAACTAGAACCTATGTAAGGGGGCACTGGCTCTAAGCATGCCAGGTCAGCTTTCCGAAGCTAACCATCACCCTTTATGCTTGAACTGTTTGAGCCCAACAATCCTCTTCAAATTTGCACTTTAATCAGATTTTCTTGTCTACAGTTGAAAAACTCGTCTTTACCTGTAGCTTGCTAACCCTTGTATCTATCTCCCTACGGGGGTGTACAGGTTCATTGTGTGGAAGATGAGCAGGCCTATCTTCATGTACGTTTTACCCCATTGGTTAGGGCGTGCCATAGTCGTTCCCACTCACTAGCTAGTACACGCATAAATATGGCACCTCCAGGTACCCACTTGAGAACACTCCTGGACCAGATGAAGGTCAGAAAAAGCCTGAACCTATCTGCGACCTAAGACGATCCCTAAAATGACTGAACCTGTTCTCTCATGTACCCAAGACAGACATGGACTCCAAGAGTCATAATGCTGCTCTCCTGTTAAAGCTACAGGAATCCACCATAGCATTTTTAAAGCGCACTACATACCCGTGAGGGTCTCAAGGCGCTAAGGGGGGGGGGGGGGATGCTGCTACTGTTCGAAGAGCCAGGTCTTGAGAAGTCTTCTGAAGGTCAGAAGGTCTTGGGTCTGCCGTAGGCGGATGGGGAGGGTGTTCCATGTCTTGGCGACGAGGTGGGAGAATGATCTGCCGCCGGCGGTCACTCTTCGGGTGCGGGGGACAGTGGCGAGGGCGCGGTCTGCGGGGCGGAGCTGGCAGGTGGGGTGTAGAAGCTGAGTCAGCTGTTGAGGTATGCTGGTCTGGTGTTGTGGAGTGCCTTGTGTGCGTGGGTGAGGAGCTTGAAAGTTATCCTCTTGTTAACGGGGAGCCAGTGCAGGTTTCTCAGGTGGAGTGTGATGTGGCTGTGGAGAGGGATGTCGAGGATCAGGCGTGCGGAGGCGTTCTGGATGCATTGGAGCCGTTTCAGGAGTTTGGCCGAGGCTCCTGCATAGAGGGCGTTTCCGTAGTCCAGTCTGCTGCTGATGAGGGCCTGGGTGACCGTCCTTCTCGTTTTGGTGGGGGATCCACTTGTAGATCCTGCGGAGCATGCGGAGGGTGTTGAAGCAGGAGGAAGAGATGGCGTTGACCTGCTTTGTCATGGGGAGGGTGGAGTTGAGGATGACCCCTAGGTTGTTTGCGTGGTCGGTGGGTGTTGGGGCTGTTCCTAGTGCAGTCGGCCACCACGAGTCGTCACAGGCTGAGGGGGTGGATCCAAGGATGACGACCTCCCTCTTGTCCGAGTTCAGCTTCAGTCGGCTGTTCCTCATCCAGTCGGCGACAGCCTTCATTCCTTCGTGGAGGTTGGTTTTGGTGATGTGGGGGTCCTTGGTGAGGGAGAGGATCAGCTGAATGTCGTCTGCATAGGAGATGATGCTGAGGTCGTGCAGTCGGGCAACATGGGCGAGCGGTGCCATGTAGATGTTGAACAGCGTAGAATTGAGGGATGAGCCCTGGGGTACGCCGCAGATCTCGTGGCTTCGGAGTGGAAGTGGGATAGGCGGATGCTCTGTGTTCTGCCGGAGAGGAAGGAGGTGGTCCAGTCCAGGGCCTTCTCTTGAATCCCGGCGTTTTAGAGGCGTGTTCGCAGTGTGCGCTGGCAGACCGTGACGAAGGCGGCGACAGGTCCAGGAGGATGAGGGCTGCAGTTGCTCCGTTGTCTAGCAGGGTCCTGATGTCATCGGTGGCGGCGATGAGGGCAGTTTCAGTGCTGTGGTTGCTGCAGAACCCGGATTGGGAAGGGTCTAGGATGCTGTTCTCCTCGAGGAAGCTGGTCAGTTGTTTGTTGACGGCCTTATCGATGACCTTCGCCGGGAACGGGAGCAGGGAGATGGGTCTGAAGTTCTTGAGGTCCTTGGGATCCGCTTTGGGTTTCTTGAGTAAGGCATTGATCTCTGCGTGCTTCCAACTCTCCGGGAAGGTCGCTGTCTCGAAGGAGATGTGGATGGCTTTTCGGAGATGGGGTGCGATGGCGGTGCTGGCTTTGTTGAAGATGAGGTGTGGGCAGGGGTCTGACTGGGATCCGGAGTGGACTGTGTTCATGATCTTGATGATGTTGTTGATGTTGGTCCAGGTGAGCAGGCGGTTGGTGGTCGTGGGGGCGGGGATCTCAGTGATTTCCGGGGCAGTCATGGCATTGAAGCTGTCGTGGATGTCTGCGATCTTGCGGTGAAAGGAGGTGGCCAGCGAGTCGCATAGGTCTTCGCCGGGAACGGGAGCAGGGAGATGGGTCTGAAGTTCTTGAGGTCCTTGGGATCCGCTTTGGGTTTCTTGAGTAAGGCATTGATCTCTGCGTGCTTCCAACTCTCCGGGAAGGTCGCTGTCTCGAAGGAGATGTGGATGGCTTTTCGGAGATGGGGTGCGATGGCGGTGCTGGCTTTGTTGAAGATGAGGTGTGGGCAGGGGTCTGACTGGGATCCGGAGTGGACTGTGTTCATGATCTTGATGATGTTGTTGATGTTGGTCCAGGTGAGCAGGCGGTTGGTGGTCGTGGGGGCGGGGATCTCAGTGATTTCCGGGGCAGTCATGGCATTGAAGCTGTCGTGGATGTCTGCGATCTTGCGGTGAAAGGAGGTGGCCAGCGAGTCGCATAGGTCTTGCGAAGGTGGGATGTCGTTTGTGTTGGAGTTGGGGTTGGAGAGTTCCTTCACGATGTTAAAGAGCTCTTCGCTGTTGTGTGCGTTGTTGTCTAGGCGGTTTTTGAAGGAGGCCCTTTTGACGGATCTGATGAGGTGGTGGTGTCTGCGGGTGGCGTTCTTGTGGGCTGTGTAGCTTTCCGGTGTTCGTTCACGGATCCAGTTCTTTTCCACCTTTCGGCAGGTTTGCTTGGAGGCCTGGAGGTCTTCGGTGAACCAGCTGACTTTCTTGCTGGTGTGGCTGTTGGAGGGCTTCTTGAACGGGGCGATTGACTGAGGTTGCGAGTGGCGGCGTCGGGAGTCAGTCGGGTCAGCGGGTGGGCTGTGGGCGAGGAAGGTGGATAGCTGGTCTTCGGTGACTTTGCTCCAGCAGTGGCGCGGCATCTGCTGGGTGCGTGGTGCATGGTGGGTTTCCGGAAGGTGAAGTGGATGCAACGGTGGTCGGTTGAATGGAGCTCGGTGGCGTGGTTGAAGGAGACGTGGGGGCTTGCGGAGAAGATTGGGTCCAGCGTGTGGCCGGCAGAGTGGGTGGGTGTTGTGACGAGTTGTTTGAGTCCGAGGTTGTCAATCAGGGTGGTGGAGTTGGAGTCGTCGTTGTTCTCGAGGTGGAAGTTCAGGTCTCCGAGGAGGATGTAGTCTGTGGACGCGAGGGCGTGTGTGCTGATGAAGTCGGCGATGGAGTCGCTGAACTGTGGTCGGGGGTGTCTGTAGACGAGGGTTCCTCTGAGTGTGGTGTTGGGATCGGTGTGAATCTGGAAGTGCAGGTGTTTGGCGGTGCTGAAGGGTGTGGTTGGTGTTTGTCGAGACTTTGAGAGTGTTCCTGTGGACAATGGCATTTCCTCCTCCTATTCCATTGGTGTGGTTCTTGCGGGTGATCTTATAGCCTTCCGGGATGGCTATGGCGATGTCGGGTGCTGAGAAGGGGTTCAGCCAGGTCTCCGTCAGGAAGGCGACGTCTGGCGTTTTGGAGTCGAGTAGGTCCCAGAGTTCAACGGCGTGTTTGCGTGTGGAGCGGGTATTGAGGAGGATGCATCTGAGGTAGTTGGGTTCTTTTGGTAGGTGGGTTGGTGAGCCGGATGCTGGTGAGGCTGCAGTTCCGGCAGGAGAAGGGTCCTTGGGTGCGTTTCGGGGCGGCCAGTTAGCAGGCACGTGATTGCCGACATTGAGTGTGTTGAGGGTGCTGGAGTTGTAGTGGAGACGGGCATCGTGGCGTTGCAGCGGCTGCCATATAAGGGGATGTGGGAGGGAAGAGCAGCTGGGAGGCGGGGCGGCGAATGGGAGAGCGGGGCCACAGGGAGGCAGCAGCGGGAAGAGACTGGGATTACAGAAGGCGAACTCCCGAAGCGGCAGCAGCTGGCACAGAGGCAGGCACACACAGGTGGAGCTGTGCGGTGTGGGGAGTGGCCTAACCTGCAAGCAGGGTCAAGGGTCGCTCACAACAAGCTACAAGAGGCCTTTTACAGCAACAGTCGGCTGATCAGTGGCCACTGAACCTGGATTGGACCCTGCTGTGGTCTCTGCCTAAATGAGTATCTAAGTGCCTCCTCTGAGAGCTGAGGGGCTTTAGAAGTGTCCACCCTCGGTGGAATGGGACCTAAAGGCTTAAAGTCAGAAGGTGAAATCTTTGACCAGGATGAACCTGGTTGGTTTATGCAACCCACGCTCCTTTGCAGTCAACATCAAATTGCGGCTAGGTCGTCTTCTACTGCGAACATTGATTCTCATTGGCACTTGGTGCTTTTTTGGAGTTCTTTCCACTTGACTTTAAAAATTCACATTTCCTTTATTGGATTTAGGTACCTTTTGGTGTCGTTTTGTTTGAAAATGTTATTTTTAAATTGTTTTGGTATTTTTGTTTTGCATTTCAAGCTTACTACTGTTTTTGGTACTGCATAAATACTTTACATATTGCCTATAAATTAAGCCTGTCCGCTTTGTGTGATAGCTACCGGGGGCTGAGCTCTGATTAACTTAGTGTGCCCATCCTGACTAGGGTTGCGACTGTTCATTGAGGTGAGTAGTCCTCTCCCACTTTCTCAAAATAATAATCCAAATTCTACAGGCACTAAGACAAGTTGCTTTTGTAATGCCCTTAATGCGTGTCAATCCTGGGGCTGACCCCCGAGCCCTCAAGCCCTTGCTTTCTATAACTGTACACAGGCTCCACATAAGCTTTCTAATGTCATGCTTATCACAGAATCTCTCTAAGGAGATCGATCTCCTGTTGAGCAGATCTTGTATTGATTTTTTTTAGGCTGTTGTGGTTTCTGTTGCTACTGATTCGTTCCATATTCAGTGGAGCAGTAGTGTAGTGGGTATCTATTGAACTTGATCCCTAATGAGCCTTATACCTCATGGCCAACTTGAGATCAGTGTCTTTCTCTTTCATCTACTTCCTCTTCAGGCTTTTCAAGGCAAGTTAACTTTTGCTAATTCCAGCTTCTTTGACAAGTACACTGTAAAGCCTGTTGCTTATGTGCCTAAAAATTTCCACCTTGTTAAGACTTTTTTCCTGGAGTAGAAAGATAAGAATATATTTAAGGCAAGGTTTGCTCTAGTCTCCCCAACTACCCTCTACTCAATCAAAAGGGATTAGACTATCCTACCTTCGCCTGTTCTCATTCAGCTCAGCTACCTCCTCCTATAGTACCAATGGCGTTTACTGGACCTATAATAAAACTCCACTCTCTGTGACGTGTAGTCAAACACAGTATGGCATATCCATTTTTCAGGGTTTTTACCACAGTGAGGGTGGGTGAGTGGATTGAAGCCCTCCCTCCATATACCGCTATCTTCTATTTCCAGTGATTTCTCTGCCTCAAAACTCTTGACTCTGTGGGGTTACTGACTAATCACAGGAAGGACCCACTGTTCTGCTCGCTCTGCCCCTTTCTGAAACTGGATATCGGAGTCCTTCAAAAAATATCACTTTGTAGATTAATCTGGCCATTAATGTTGCACGTCAGGCGCATTTCCCTGCCTACTTGATGACAGGCTCCAAACCCAAGTGTATGTGGCATTACAATCTGAACACAGCATGGAATGATAAGAACTCCTTTCCCTCTGTCTAAAAGCATATTTTGAAAGACCATAGGAATATGTGCCAAAAACTTTGGCACTAATTGTCTCCCAAAGGAACTGACAGTTGCTTTCAAACTGCTTTATTTAGCAATGGCTTTATGCACTGCATATATACAACTCAGTGATTTGCTGCACCTCACACATTGCAAAGGTTTTGATGGATATTATAGTCTTTCGGTCTGTTATGAATCTGAAATGGGCTAATTATGTATGCAGGGCTTTGAGCCTTTTTAAATCTGGACCTCTAATGTCAAAGATAGACTGCAAGACAGCAAGCTGATATATAAACCCCACAGAAGGCCAGTAATCGACTTGGTTGTTTACTCCGAAGGCTGCAATTCCTACCCAGTATTGAAAATACCTTTCTGTGGGTCTACTTCAAAAACCATTATGACGTGCTGTTGCCTCGAGAGTTTGAAGATAGTCTGAGTACCCTTGTTGTGACTGCATTAGAACCGCCCAGGGGCATAAGCCTGACATACAATATTAGCTTAGCTCCGCATAGGCGCAATAAGTGCTCGTACCGGTGAGTGATGTTGAACCAGCTGTCTTGTTCTGAGACACGAAAGTGATAGTTTTTCGATTTAGTCCCCTTGGATACCAGCCTTCTAAAAGACAGACATGAGTCCAATCATACTTCTGCATTTATAACTTGTAAAACAAAAGTCTAAGAAAGTATTCAGAGCACAGCTTGCCAGTTAAAGGCCTGAAGGTCTTAGGAGTTGCTGCTCCGAATAACAGACCCACGGACTTGGTCCTTCTGTCATGTGGCATCCAACAATGGATTGCTGTTGATTTCGTGCACAATACTTCTTTAACACTCTAAAAGTACCTAGCATCCAGCAGAAGTACAAGTTGAGTATCCTCTGCATACATCTAGAAATCCAAATTGTGCTTTGTGATGACCACTGTCAGTAGTAATGTGTTAAATAGACGTGGCAAAAAGGTGGAGTCTTGCAATACTTGAATTGTTGAGGGTATGTAAGTACTTAACTAACAACTAAATGAGGAGGGAACTGCTAGCCAACTGACAGTTGTAGATTTTCTTCCTCCTTCACTGCGTGCTCCAGAACAGAATTTCCGGCTCCTAAGGTTCTTTTCCGGAAGAATTCTACTATACTCCTCAATTCAGTGTCTTGAACTGAAACAACATTGAATCCGGTGAGGTCACTGAGTGGAAGGACTTGCAACATAAACACCATCTCTCCTACTCCAGGCCAAAAGCGTAACTTATCAGTTAGGAGGCATTGTCCATCTTATTATGTTACCAACAAAGGTATCCATGAGGTCACCAAGTGCCCAGCATCCTAAGATAACAGAAGAATTTCACATCCATCGTTCGTGCCTGCCTTTATTCCATACACCTAGTGGAGACCAGACTGCTTAGCTCACGACAACCATGCTAACTCAGAGTGCGCCTCTTTACCTAGAACTCCATTCCCTTTAATACTTTTCTAGTAAATGGCTGTTAAGACATTTTCTGGAAAATAACTAGGTCCAAGGGAAATTACCGTCCATTTTCAGTAGGAATATGAAGAAAAATTACTTAAATTCTATTGGTATTGGTCCATTCAGAAGCTTTGATTAGGTCTGCTGAAATTGGTAGAGCAATCTCTGCCACCATTAATATCCTGGTTATTGCATGAAGAGGGTCCAGATGGAAGGCAACAGTTGGCAACCTAACCACTACAAAGAACTGTGCATTGATGTAACCTGAGCAATACACAGTAACATTAATGGGATATCTAGGGGTAGGGTTTTTAGTATAACCAGGAAGATTGGTGCTCAGACTAGTACGCGTTGTGTAAATTATGCTCAGAATATGCACGGTGCTGCCAGGTCGGGGGAATTACCCAATAACCTCCGTAAGTGTGTGAGTCAAACCACCCACACAAGTCCTATGAGCACAGTCCCGGGCACACGTGGTGGGGATATGACAATGGTATGAAAGTCTTGTTTAGATCAAAATTGCTGTGGTCAACACCAGTATAATGTTCAGAGTTATTTAATGAAGCAACAACAGAATAGAATCAAACAACCAGCCGACACGTGTTTCGTCACAAGGAAATTGTCCTGTGACTCCTCAGGGCTGTGTGGCGTTGTAAAGAAAGAAGAGAAGGTCCCACAGAGCCGGTGTTAATTCCAACCCGGCCTTGGGTTCAAGGAGGATTTAGTGGTGAGTGATGAAGTAGAGTGCATGAGGAACTCTGGTAAGTGGTAGACACGTCTCTGGTGCCACGTGTAGAAGAAATGGTGATGGCACAGGAGTATGGGCCACCAAGGGGTAGAGTGTCATGAGGTCCGAATATCTCGTGTGGATAAGCCGGGGCGGGTACGCTGCGCTGCGAGTGGACGTTGCAGGCCCAGGTACAGTGTTAGAGGGACCATCCAGTGTCTTGTAATAGAGCGAGATGGCTGTTGCGCTGTGCTGCGGCAGAGAACACGGGTTCGGATGCGTTTCTCGTGCACCAGTTCAGAACCATTACCGATTCCTGTTTCGACGCGCAATCCTTCACCCTTTCGACGGCATTGTCTCGATCGCGAACCCTAATCGGCGCACATCTCTAAAAGTCTATGATTCCGGTCGTCGAAGGCGGCCTTCGGGCCGACCTGAGCCTTGGCATCTGGCTCATGGAAAGGACGCCTTTCAAAAAGTGTCCTCAATGTGGGTCGAAGTTTCCCCACACCGATCTGCATGAGGTGTGTAACCTTTGCCTCTCTCCCGAGCACGAGGCCAGAGACTGTCTGGCTTGTGCCTCTTTCCGCTCAAAGAAGACCATCCGGAATAGACTAGCTCGAAGGACCATGGCTCGCTCGTCGAGTTCGATCCCCGACAAATTCTTCCAAGAGGGCGTCAATGTGCCAGAGGAGCGGGTCGAAGAAGGCCTCATCAGCCCCTCCGAAGCCGATGACTCCGTCAAAGAAGTGACTCTAGCTCAACGGGCCGTAAGTAGAGACGTCGACCCCGACCCACTCCCTACAACAACAAAGGCTTTGGTCACACCTTCACCTTCGGGCTCAGGTGCACACCAACACACTGCTTCCCATGCCCCTCCCTCGGGCCTGGCAAAGAAGCCTACCAAGCCTTCTGGCGACTCGGGCTCGAGTCTGCCTTCCACCGGCACCGAAACCCAATCATCGGCACCAAAAAAGAATCCGCACCCACCCTCTGGGCCGACCGCTACTTCCACCCCGAAGCCCTCGGCACCTTAGACTCCAAGCAGTGACTCCCCGGCACCGAAAAAACACTCGGAGCCGACGAAGAAGCCACTCCCCAAAAGTTCGGACTCACACTCTTCGGAGCGGAAAAAACAATTGACACCGAAGAAGCACACAGAGACTGGTAAACCACACGGCTCAAAGCCCAAAACCGCTCCGGAGCCGGCGCCGAAAAAGCCCTCAATGTCGACACCGAACACCCAACCTTCTTTAGAAGAGCTTTTTCGACCAGACCCTCAACAAAAAACTCTAACTAAAGACCCTAAAACTGTTTAATTGACTCTGACACCGCTACCTTCCCGGAGAGCTGGAAGCACGCCGAACTCAGCGCTCTACTGAAGAAACCAGCAGCAGACCCCACCGACCTCAAAAACTACCGCCCCATCTCGCTCCTCCCGTTTCCAGCCAAAGTCATCGAGAAGACCGTCAACAAGCAGCTGGCCACCCTCCTCGAGACGAACGGATCCCTCGACATCACGCAGTCTGGCTTCCGGGCCAACCACAGCACCGAGACCGCCTTCATCGCAGCCACCGATGACATCCGAGCCCTGCAACGGGGAGACCGCGGCCCTCATCCTCTTGGACCTCTCCGCGGCATTCGACACTGTCTGCCACCGCACCCTAGTGCAGCGCCTCGACAGCGTCGGAATCCAAGAGAAGGCGCTAGAATGGATCATCTCCTACCTCGCCGGAAGGACACAGAGTCCGCCTCCCCCCGTTCAGATCAGAAGCCACCGAAGTCATCTGCGGCGTCCCCCAAGGCTCCTCGCTCAGCCCCACCCTCTTCAATGTCTACATGAGCCCCCTCGCGGCCATCGCACGCCAACACAACCTCAACATCATTTCGTACGCCGACGACACCCAGCTGATCCTCTCCCTCACCAACGACCCCACCACAGCCAACCTACACGAAGGGATGAAAGATGTAGCCGAATGGATGAAGAACAGCCGCCTGAAACTAAACGCAGATAAGACGGAAGTCCTCATCCTGGGATCATCACCCTCCGCCTGGGACGACTCCTGGTGGCCCCCCACCCTGGGCAGCGCACCCAAACCTTCGTACCACGCACGCAACCTGGGCTTCATCCTGGACTCCATCCTGGACTCCTCCCTCTCATTGACCAGACAAGTCAACGCCGTCTCCTCGTCGTGCTTCAACATTCTGCGCATGCTTCGAAAGATCTTCCGGTGGATCCCCACCGAGACCAGGAAGACGGTTACACAGGCCCTCGTCACCAGCCGACTGGACTACGGCAACGCCCTATACGCCGGAACGACTGCCAAACTCCAGAAGAGACTCCAGAAGAGACTCCAGAAGAGACTCCAGAGGATCCAGAACGCCTCAGCAAGACTCATCCTCGACATCCCCCAACACAGCCACATCTCCGAACACCTGAGAAACCTGCACTGGCTCCCAGTCAACAAGAGAATAACATTACGACTCCTCACCTACGCACACAAAGCCCTACACAACCAAGGCCCGAGATACCTGAACAACCGCCTCCGCTTCTACACACCCACACACCAGCTTCGCTCGACCAACCACGCCCTCGCCGCCGTCCCCCGCATCCGAAGAGCCACCATGGGAGGAAGATCCTTCTCCTACCTGGCCGCCAAGACCTGGAACTCCCTCCCGACCCACCTCCGACAGATGCAAGACCACCTCGCCTTCAGGAAGCAACTCAAGACCTGGCTGTTCGAGCAGTAGCGGACCCCCCCCCCCCCCCCCCTCCCCAAGCGCCTTGAGACCCTCCGGGTGAGTAGCGCACTATACAAATGCCTTGATTGATTGATTGATTGAGTTCCAGAAAAAGACCACTGGACATGCCTGCACCAGCTTCACCACCTAAAAAGAGGGACATAGCCACATCATCTCTTAGGGTCCCTTCTCCAGCTCCCCAACCTCGTTCTCCTACGCCATCCCCTACACCAGTAGACGATGACACATATGATGACACAGGGGACGTTGCAACGACCTGCCACTAGGGGACCCCAGTCCACCAGGTTCCCCTGACCCCTCGGATGACTATAATACGCCTGATGTCCCTAAAGTCCCGCAAGATGACATCTACCCCTCCCCCAGCAGAAGACACCATGGGTTTTAATCAGCTGATACACTGGGCTGCCCAGTGCCACGGGGTCGACCTACATACAGAAACGGTCGAAGAGGATTTTTTAATGGACACTTTTGACACCACCCAAAGGTCCACATCCACTTTACGCATGCTCAAAGGGGTTATTAAACACGCTACAGATGTATTTAAGGACCCTGTCAGGGCTAGAGTCATCAATCCTAGAATTGAGAAAAAATACAAAGCTGCCCCTACAGACCCAGCTTACATTAAGTGCCCTGTTCCATTAGACTCCATGGTGGTCTCAAATGCTAGAAAAAGGGCTAATTCGCAGACATCAGGTGATGCAGCTCCGCCCAACAAAGAGTCTAAACTCCTGGACGCATCTGGCTAAAGAACAGCGTCACAGGCAGCTAACATTTGGCGCATCGCAAACACTCGGGCCCTGTTAGCCAGATACAATAGGGCTCACTATGATGAGTTGGAGTCCCTACTCCAACACCTCCCGTACAAATACAAACAGAAGGCCAACGACCTAATACAGGAGGGTAAAATCACCAACACCTCCATCCGGTGCACTCTCGATGTGGCAGATACGGCATCCAGAGCAGTAAACACAAGCATTCTTCTCCGCAGGCACGCGTGGCTGCGCATTTCCGGTTTTAAACTTGAGGTGCAAAGCTCTATCTTCAACCAACCATTCGACCAACAACACCTTTTTGGCCCTAATGTTGATGCATCCCTTGAGAATATGAAAAAGGACACAGACACAGCCAAATCAATGGGAGCCTTGCAATCGCAATCTCCCAGACGTTCTTTTTGGTGCTCATCCTACAAGGGAACTCCAGGGGATACTCGTCTGATACCCAATCCACCTCTTACAAGGCTGCCACCCAATCCACCTTCACCAGAGGTTATCAGAGAGGAGGATACAGAGGCAACAATAACAAGGGCAGAGGCAAGACTAACAACACCTGCTCTGCCTCCACCCCTGCCCAATGACTTCCCTCCGCTTCCCCCGGACCATTCCACTCCTGTTGGGGGAAGACTACAACAGTTCCTTCCCGTCTCTACCAACATCACCACAGACAGGTGGGTGCGACAAATAGTGCAATCAGGTTACTGTCTCGAACTTACCTCTACCCCCCAAACATTCCACCCAAACAGCATCCAATGTCAGCAGACTATTTGTCACTTCTGAAACCAGAGGTAATTTCTTTACTACAAAAAAGTGCAATAGAACTAGTTCCCCTGCATCATCAAAACACGGGAGTTTACTCCCTGTATTTTCTCATACCAAAGAAAGACGGCTCTCTGAGACCTATTCTAGACCTCAGGCCACTAAACCTATACATACAATCAGACCACTTCCACATGGTCACACTTCAGCAAGTCCTCCCTCTACTTTCACAGGGCGACTTCCTAGCTACCTTAGATCTCAAGGACGCCTATTTCCAAATTCCAATTCATGCAGCTCACAGAAAATATCTCAAGTGTGTAGTGGACGGGCAGCACTAGCAATTCAAAGTACTCCCTTTCGGAGTCACAACAGCACCACTGGTATTCACAAAGTGCCTAGCAGTAGTCGCAGCCCATCTAAGGAGACAACACATTCACGTCTTCCCATACCTCAACGACTGGCTCATAAAAGCCAGCTCGTACAACCA
This sequence comes from Triturus cristatus, assembly GCF_964204655.1. Classification (NCBI taxonomy): domain Eukaryota; kingdom Metazoa; phylum Chordata; class Amphibia; order Caudata; family Salamandridae; genus Triturus; species Triturus cristatus. The sequence continues at coordinate 779,102,472 of NC_140580.1, forward strand.
GTGTGTTCATCACACTGGCGCGACTATCCAATTACTCCACGACATGGGGTTCACAATAAACCACACCAAGTCTCCTCTGCAACCCTCTCACACGCAACAGTACCTCGGCGCCACAATAGATTCCACAAAAGCGCTAGCATATCCAAGTCCAGCCAGGATAGCAAGCATTCTCGCTCTCCTACCCAAATTTCAGCGCATCACTCTCTTCCAGCTCGAGTGTTCATGCAGCTCATAGGGATGATGGCCTCTTGCATATTCATAGTGCCTCACGCGAGACTCCAGATGCGTCCCTTACAAGAGTGCTTAGCACGCCAATGGAACCAGGCTCAAGGTTAGCTAACAGATCTGGTGTTGGTAGACGGTCGCACACATCGCTCTCTGCAGTGGTGGAACACCAAAAACCTTTCTAAAGTGCGACCATTCCTAGAGCCAGTTCCTCAAATTGTCATGACAGCAGACGCATCGCTCTCCGGCTGGGGAGCTCACCTATTACATCACACCATGCAGGGCAGGTGGACACCTCAACAAAAGTTATTCCACATCTGTTACCTGGAATTATTGGCCATATTCCTAGCCTTAAAAGCATTTCAAAACCAAATATCAGGCAAGACTGTCCTAGTCCGCACGGACAACATGACAGCCATGTACTACATAACCGAAACAAGGCGGGACACTCTTTGCAGCTCTCTCAGCTAGCACAGAACATATGGAGATGGGCTATACCTCAGAACATTTTTCTCCTAGCCCAACATGTCCCAGGAGTCCAAAACACTATTGCCGATCTGTTAAGTCGTCAAACGCAACAGATCCACGAGTTGGGACTCCATCCATAAGTTCTTCAACCATTCTTTCAAATGTGGGGGCAACCACAGATAGACCTCTTCGCCACCCACAAACGCCAAATACCCAAGCTTCGCCGCCAGATACCCACACCCATTGTCCAAAGGCAATGCGATATGGATGAACTGGTCAGGCAGATTTGCATACGCCTTTCTGCCTCTCCCACTCATACCACTGGTGGTGCGCTCTCATTCTAGTTGCTCCAACTTGGGCCAGACAACCGTGGTACACCACATTGCTGGAACTGTCAGTAGTTCCGCACCAAAGATTACACCTCTCACCTCGCCTCTTAACCCAGAACCGCGGAGAGATCAGATACCTGGACCCAGCTCAGCTAAACCTTGCGATCTGGCTCCTGAAATCTTAGAATTTGGTTACCTTAACCTTCCTCCTGACTGTATGAACGTCATTAAGGAAGCTAGACGCCCTACCACTAGAGCCTGCTACGCAGCCAAGTGGAAACGATTTGTGATGTATTGTCATAACAATAACATCAGTTCCCTAGATGTGTCTATCCAACACATCATAAGCTACCTACTACACCTACAAAGGTGCAACTTGGCCTATACGTCTATTAGGCTACACTTTGCTGCCATAGCAGCATATCTACAAAATAGACAACATTTATCACTATTCAGGGTACCTGCCATCAAAGCCTTTATGGAAGGACTCAAAAGGTTAATTTCTCCCAGAGTTCCACCCTCACCTGTGTGGAATTTAAATATCGTTCTCACAAGTTCAATGGGACCTCCCTTTGAACCTCTACATAAATGTGAGCTACAATTCTTAACATGGAAGGTTGCTTTCCTAGTGGCCATAACTTCTCTAAGAAGAGTTGGTGAGCTACAAGCACTAACTATTCAGGAACTATTCTTACAAATCCATCACAATAAGGTTGTTCTCCGAACTAATCCTAAATTCCTCCCTAAAGTCAATTCTCCCTTCCACCTTAATCAATCTGTGGAGTTGCCCATATTCTGCTCGCAACCACACACAGTCGCAGAAAGAGTTCTTCATACTTTAGATTTTAAAAGGGCATTGCTCTATTACATTGAGAGAACACAACCTTTTCAAAAAACTAAACTTTTTGTTTCTTTCTCACCACCACACAAAGGCAATGCCATATCAAAGTCCGGGATAGCCAGGTGGATTGTTAAGTGCATACAAATTTGCTACAACAAAGCAAAATGTACTTTAACTGTTCCTCCTAGAGCCCACTCTGCAAAAAAAATAGAGGCTTCTATGGCATTTTTAGGGAACATTCCATTAGATGACCTCTGCAAAGCAGCTACATGGTCTCCACCGCACACGTTCACAAAACACTATTGTGTAGATGTGCAATCAAAACAACAAGCTAGTGTGGGCCAAGCTGTACTCAAAACCCTATTTCAGACTACTGCAACAGATACTGGTGGCCGCCGCTAAGGAATGGGACTGCTATACAATCTATGCATAGTGTGTAATCTGCAGCTCGTATGCCTCGAACGGAATATGCTACTTACCAGTATGCATCTGTTCTTGGCATGTAGAGCTGCAGATCTATACACGCCCACCCGTCTCTCTAGCTTCCTTTATCTGTTCTAGTATTATCTTATTTAGATACAGCATACAAGGGCATCTTCCTGTTTCTTACAAAGCTCCATCATTTCCCTGCTGGCGAAAAACAATCTGAGGATGGAGCCAATGCCCATGCGCATTATGATCCTAAGGAGGAGTCACCTACCTCATGACTTCCAAAGACTTTCCAGGACAAAAACAAGTGCAAACATCCGGACCCAACACCAGATGGCGATCTATGCATAGTTTGTAGATCTGCAGCTCTATATGCCAAGAACAGATGCATACTGGTAAGTAGCAAATTCCTTACCAATAACTGCTCTCAAGTATGGTTGACAGAAGAAGGCTTCATGTGATGCCGCAAGCTCCTCCGCACCTCTGATGCTTTTTACTTGTTTTATGTCCATTTCCCCCTTGACCTTCCTGGCGTGCATTTTTAGTTTATTCTTTAATTGTGCTTTATTGATACGGAGGTCTATCAAATGTGCTGGGTCCATATTTAGCATTGATTTAGCTGAGCCAAGGTATTTCGCCCAATCGCTTTTCTTGTCTACAAAATAGCCTTGAGGGCACCCTGCAAAGACTCCGGATCGGCCCAGCTCAGCTCACCTGGAGATAGTTTGATTATATATTTTTTTACACGCTATATCCATGCTTACTAGATTTTAATTCCAACCGGATTAGGGTGCGCCAAGTGTTATTCGGAATGCTGAATATTTTCTTGTATAAGCCAAGTAGGCACCAGGTTGAGGAGCGAAGACAGAAGCAGAGAAGGTAATGCTCCTTCTAACCATATTCGCCTCAGGACATCTCCAGTTCTACACTGGCTTTATTTTATTTTTTTTAATTATTTTTGTTTTGTTTTTGGCTTACAACTGATTGCCCCAACACCAAAAGACAGCATAGAGACAGAGCCACAGTTATTGTGGAGGTTTCTTGCAAGGGGTGAGGAACAAGACTGTTCAGAAAATAAAAGCGTAAAATGATACATAAAATGCTCTTAGAGTGCACAGTAAATATTTCTCAGAAAAAAACACTGCAGTCTTGAAAGTGTTCCAAAATATTTTTATCCAGGTTCTGATGTGGACTGGGACTCGTGTCTACAACCAAATGAGACTCCCACAGCTCCTGCCCAGCTTGTGAGATTTTAAAGACTTAGCTGATATGACCAGTAGGCTCACTTGAATACCCAGTTTGTCTGCAGTTATCTTCCAGTCGGTGGGCAAATGAACATTTTTCAGAGAATGACCATTCTGGAAATTGACTAATGAAGTCACTAGCTCTGCTGTTAGACATATAGGTTCCTGCCCAGCTGATCCACTGAGCCTTATTCTGCGAACACTTGTGTACATATTTGTGTTTTTTAGACATTTGAGTGCTTTGGAGGACCATCTGATGGCATTACCAGGGCAGACAATTTGTTTCTTATAAAGAACAAATGATGGCTCAAATTCTGTCATTTGTGAATGCTATTGGTTTTTAAATGACCCAGTTTAATGAAAATAATTAGGATGAGTTTGCCTTGCCCAAGGATTGAATGCAGAAATCAGCAGCTTGCATTTCAACGCTGTCAATTATCTTACCAGCTGTGTTGCTTGTGTTTAACTGACTCCATATGGAATCTGACTGCTGTGCTCTGCCACAATTAGCTTCCATAAATAGTTTTTTGTTTTAGAATTTCCTTTGTATAGATATTTTATTGATCATTTCGGCAGATTTCAGTATGATCTGTTAAATATTTGTTTCATTCTACGCTGTGAACTCTTGTGTAACCTATTAAGCCTTTTCTCTCTACCCCCACTACAATGGCATCTCTTCCTCATTATCTATTGCTGACTGAATAATCCTACTTGCACCATACAGAACAGGGTGAAAACCTTAAACAAGAAAGAGACTATTTCAACAGAGTAGAATTAGCCGACAGTCATGCTACGGGTCATGTTTTGTTTCCAAACCGAAGATACAATGTAATGCAGTAATGACTTTTTGTGAAAATGTACGAGTTACGTGGGATAAGAGATGAGATTTTAATTCTTTGTTTATATTTTGATTTAGGCATTGGATCACCAATGAAATTTGAGAGTTTATCTGACATCATACACAAGACAAACAAAACGGATGGACAGTTTCTGATTTGCTCGAAGGAGGTCACCAATCCCCCGTGGACCGCCATGTGTGATGGTTCACGGCAAATGCATGTGCAGAAAAATGGGCTTCTGGATGAACATGAAAAGAAAAGCCGTGTTCCTGTTCCATCTTCTGAAATACCGCCATTCCTTTTACAAGAAACCACATGCCAATCTGAGAAGGAGAACATCTATATGAATGCTAACTTCACACCTTTTTTTGATACAAACAGATCTGCCCTGACTCCGCAGTCTAAGGGTACAAAAACCTCTTTTCTTAATGCCGCCCTCCCAAGCAAAATCTGCAAGACACAAGACAGCTCAATGCACAAAAGGGCAGAGATTCATACTAAAGACAAGCCGGTCCCTCTTCCAAGAATAAGGTCTTTGAAAGAAAAGAAAAAACCCTTGTTACTACAGGGGGTTGCAAGTGACTGATCTTTTGACCCATGCATAAACTTTATGATCTTTTCTTTCTGGGTGACATAGCCATGACTTGTGGGACTATTGGTAATTTATGCCATTATGTTTATTGTGAGGTTTGAAAATCTTTATACAAGAATTATTCTCCCAACTCTCCCTAAATATCCGATGAAACTGTGTTCACTTGCATAAGCATCTCGGTGTAATTTTCTGTCTCAGTCATTACTCTTTAAATTTTGCAAAGGCCCTTCGAGCATATGAAGGAAAATTAATTCCCAGTGCACAGTTTTTGGCACACATCTTCAGTATGACCCTTTGGGCATTTCAAGTGTAATCTCAAATGAAAAGTTGAAAGGAAACTTCTTTGTTAATATTCAGTTAAATAATCAGTTATAGCTACGAGTAATTGGTAAATGATTGGCTTGTAAAAGTGAGTAACATATGCATGTGTTTCTTTATGATGCAACAGGCATTACTTTCGTAGGTTCAAATTTAATAAACGTTTGGTTCAGATGGTTGTTTGTCTAGCAGCAAGAACATCCCTCATTTGCATGTGCATGCATATTAGTTTTGCTGTGTCTGTTGAGACTGCATTTATAGATGTACTGTATCGCTAAAATCATACATTTGAACTTAGGTTTTGATAGTGGACAATGTTCCTATATATGGAAGATTTAAACCCAGTGGAGATCACTGGGGGAATTTCTCTCCAGCTTCCAAGGTGGCCTAATTGGATTAAACGCTTGCCAATGGGATTTGGAGATCACAGCTTCAAATCATGGCAAGGCCTTCTCAGCTTCCGTCCAGGTTGGATACATTGAGTATCATTAAATATGTTGATAGTCATACCTGATAACAGTGGGAAGATGTCACTGTTTGAATTGTTATACGAAAGACCAGTTGGTGTACGGCTGGTACGATAGAGGAAATTCCACCAGTAGAGTCTCTTCTGGAGTGAGCGCTGCCTCCAGAAACTTGAGCTTTTCCATTGTTAACCTAAGTCTAAATGAGACCCTGTGGCCCTTGTTGCAAGTGAAATGCAAATTCTGACTCGGGCGGAAAAAGGAGTTCCAGCTAAATCAGGATTACGAGCACAGTGTTTCCAAATTCCTTTCCCCCACAGATTGTGCCATGAAAATGAAACTTGCCAAATGTGTCAAAGGTTGAAGGACAAGATGGAGAAATCTTAGCCTTCTCATGAATCTTCCCTTCTCTACTTCTAAAATATTTTCATTCATTTTCAAATTCTTTAAGTGTATTGAGGAGAAAAAAATAAATAAATCTTTGATTGCATATTCTAGAATTAAGTATCCCTGAGACTATGCCTACTTTTTCTGTATGTTTGTCTCCATTAGGCTTCTGTCTTCCTCCTGTCTTAAATAATTCCAGTTTTCGTTTTTTTGCATCTCTCAAGTTGTGATTCTTACTTTTCAATATCTAGGTAGCACTTTTTTGATCTCCTGCCTCATATGCTCTTTGCTAATATGTGCAGTGCATGTAAAGTATTATGTACTGTTATACCACCAGTACCTTTTCTCAATACTATCGTCATATCAATTTGGTGGGTATACAAACCTTTTTGTTTCTAATCCTCTAGTCTTCTGCTTTAACTCCTGTATTTAATGGAGGTCACACTTTAGTAGTATCAATTCAACTTGACTTTGATTCCCCCAAACCCCACTGTTTTAATGCCTCCGCCTATTTAACAATTTACGTGAATAGGTGTTGATTAGTATATGTGTACCTACATTTTTCCATTTGTGTTTTTATTGTATAAATCGAAATGAAAATGTGTTATTCTTTGAAAAGGTTTGAGTGCAAAACCAAACTTGGCTAAAAATTATAAAGCCTTGAACCAAGGAGAGGGGGCTCTCACACCAAAGGGATGGAGCACCCAATAACTGATAAGTTAAGAAAAGTTTTCCCTTTGGATGAATCAAATATCAACCATTTCTCATTCACACAAAACCAACTGTAAACCACAAAGTTTGCACGGGCAATTGATAATTGAGGCACTTATAGACCAACCACGATTTCATAAAAATGTCAATATTTTTTAATCAAAATTTTCAAATACATAAGTGTGAACTACCCATATGAGTTCAATCACATTAAAATTCATCAACATTCATTTATAATAAAAAAAAAAAAAGGAAAAGAGACATAAACCAAATTAAAACATGTGCTACATAAAAGATCATTCAACAACATATAAAAGAGGAAGAAATACAAAAAAGACAATACACTGTGTCATTTAAAACGTTAATTTGGACAATTGTATAGGCAGCATCAAGCATGGGTCTAAATTCCCTGTCTAAAACTGTTTGCTGACTTCACCAAATTTAACCACATATGTAGGCGTCGACACGTTTCGATGGTATAGTGTCAATAAATACCACCTTCTTCAGGACAATACTTTTTATCTTCCTCAATTTAAAAGGCCAAATCACATATTCGCCTAAACAGAAAATGCAAAAATTAAAAAAACATAAAGCAAATAATCCATATTCCACAATGTGCATATATAACATGCTTGTTTTTCAACAGATGTTTTTTGTTAAAATTTTTTTTTTGTTTAAAAACATTAAAGAACTTATTTAGGAACCATAAGTGCAACAGTCATCTAATTATGCCTTATTTGTGGATACCATCCATTCATATCATTCAAACTTCCATTCTGCCAATGTTTTTTTTAATAATAAAAAGGACTTATAAAAGTCTCAATGCTCACCGGTGCTGCTGCACTCACTTAGAGTATATTCTTGTCACTCTCAAAGCCATGATACGATAATCATTAAACTGTGGAATGTCTCTACAACATCAAGAAATCTATATTAGTTATACAGTCCCATAAATCTAATGGTTAACAACCTATCATGTAGTCACTTGATAGGTACCTTATGGTTTAATTCCTTATATAGTTACCGGCAAGTCGGTGTCAATTTCACATTAGAGCACTTCCTCGAGTTCTTGACCGACTGATACAGGCTGTCATTATAAAAAGGAGAGGAGAGGAGAGAAGAGAAGTATAGTACTCGGTCGTTATTTTAACAAGCTTGGTTTTATAGAATCTGGCTAGTCTCAACAACCTCACCTGTATGTTTTGTGCAAAACTTATATATATATATATATATATATATATATATATATATATATATATATATACATACATAAAGAAAAATTTTGTTCAAATAAAACCAAAACATAATTCTTAGCGAAACGCAGAAGTAGGGGTTGGGGTGTACTTATGCCCAAATAAACCCGGGTGAACTACCTTGTGTTTATGAAAGAGTGGAACCAACCCAAAATGGCCGCGGACAGATCCTAATTGTGTTAGAACATCATTTTTATTTTTTGATATTATTCCCTACGATGAGTATATAAAACTGTGGAGATATACCAGTCCATACTCCTCCTTCTGTTTAGGCGAATATGTGATTTGGCCTTTTAAATTGAGGAAGATAAAAAGTATTGTCCTGAAGAAGGTGGTATTTATTGACACTATACCAACGAAACGCGTCGATGCCTACATATGTGGTTAAATTTGGTGAAGTCAGCAAACCGTTTTAGACGGGGAATTTAGACCCATGCTTGATGCTGCCTATACAATTGTCCAAATTAACGTTTTAAATGACAGTGTATTGTCTTTTTTGTATTTCTTCCTCTTTTATATGTTGTTGAATGATCTTTTATGTAGCACATGTTTTAATTTGGTTTATGTCTCTTTTCCTTTTTTTTTTATTATGAATGAATGTTGATGAATTTTAATGTGATTGAACTCATATGGGTAGTTCACACTTATGTATTTGAAAATTTTGATTAAAAAATATTGACATTTTTATGAAATCGTGGTTGGTCTATAAGTGCCTCAATTATCAATTGCCCGTGCAAACTTTGTGGTTTACAGTTGGTTTTGTGTGAATGAGAAATGGTTGATATTTGATTCATCCAAAGGGAAAACTTTTCTTAACTTAAAAATTATAAAGGTCAGAAATCCAAACACAAGCTATTCTTACATGTGTATCCCAGGAATCACATTTGTTGAAGAATTATGGCCTTAAATGAAACCCTCATTTTTGGGAATCAGTGAGCAATGGGAGTATACTTTAAACTTGTATTCCTTGCTGTCTTGAATTTACAGTCCTGTGGAAAGTCAAACAAGAATGCATTCTAGCAATTTCTTTGCAGCATTGCAAGGCCTTATTTTTCTCGGGAAAATTAGTAGATAGGCATGATTTCTCACTCTCTGCCTCAGAGGCATATGATGCCTGTCAGCATGTAATTTACAGCTACATGCATGGTGGGACCACCTTTCAGTGAGTGCCGGAGATCAAAATTAGACCTCATGCTTCAGTTTTGGTTACCAACTGCCTCAATGTGATATCTCAGAATACTCATGAGTCAGCTTACTTAGTTGACAGTGTTTTTCACTCTCTATGCCTTAGATTTCGGCCCTTGCCCTACTGTTGTATGCAACCAAAGGCAGGGCTTTAACATCCATATGTATTACGGTCCAACTCTAAGCGATTGCCTGTAATTGTAGGTTAATCTAAAGCTGTAGCTTGCGTTAGTTGTCCCCGAGAACTGGCTGAGGGTCTGCTTCTTGAATGACTGGTGCCTACTGCACCTACCTAACACAGTTGCCAGATCTTTCATAAATTCATGATATTTGTGGCACAGTTTAGAAAATGTAGACGGGCTGCAGGCTGAGTTATGAATATTTGGTGGTCAAAACCAAATGCATCTGATGTCACCTGGTGGAGGCATAGCTTCGCAGGGTGAAAAAGCCACAGACATGACTGGTTTGTGCCAGTTTTTGTAGCAGTTATGAACTACTGTGCCTTTCTAGTCTGATGATACAAAGACCGTCCGTCACTTGCTTTACTGAGCATGTGTTGCCTCTAGATGACCTGCTCAGCTATGTAGGATGTGATTTGTGACATGAAGGGGGCATCTGGAGATGGTTTAAAATGAGTTCATCTCTGCATGAAAACAGTGTTATTACTGCTTGGGGCCTGCAGTAGTCATTACTGTCTGGAGCCATTGATGTTCATTGTTTGCTGCCTGGAGCTATTGAGGTTTCTAACTGCCTGGGGCAATTAATATTAATTACTGGTTGGTTCTGTTGATTTTCATTATTGCTTGGCCCACTTTTGAAGATCATTACTGCTGGTGGCTATTGGTGCTTCTTACTGTTTTAGGCCATTGGTGCATATACTGCCTGTCGTCAATAATGTTTGACTCCCTATGGCAACTTACGCATGGACTGCCTTAAACAATCAATGCTCACTCCTGGCTGAGCTTTCTCTTGAGCCACTCCCAGTCTTTTTCCACCTATAAGCCTCATCCCTGTGGGGTTGCTGGGAGATGTGACTGGCCTTGATAAATGTCTGTAAGGAATTGGTTTATTATTTGGGGTGCGCGACTATCCACCTCAAGGAATAATCACAATCCTTGTCAGGGTGAATGCTCAAAGTCATTGAAATAACTTGAGCACAACTTTCTAGTAGCTATGGCAGAATGCAGACATACTCAAATTAGATTTATATTAGCAGAAAATTGCAAAGGGTACAAAAAAGATAAGAGATATTCCATAGAAAGAGCACAATGCAACCAGAAGTTACAATGTTTCGATGTTGCAAACAACTTGTGGTTGTCGACAACCACACCTATGTTTGTATTATTGTATTTAAGGACATGCTGTCTGTTTAGTCGGTCACCTTTTCCTGTGATTGTTTTGAAAAGGTGTTCACAACTGCAACAATGAGGTGTTTGTAACATCCAAACTTTGTAACTTCTGGTTTCATTGTTCTCTTTTTATGGAATATCTCTTATATTTTTTGTACCCTTTGCTATTTTCTGCTAATATAAATCAATTTTTTTTTAATACGTACACCTGTGTTAAAAATTCTTTTGAAGATTTGTTCATATAGAAGTAATTGAAATTGCATCTGAAGAAATTGAATTGTAAGCTACTGGATAGAGCTTGTCAACATTGAATGCAAAAAATAACCTGAATATGTGGTTTAACAAATCCCTTGTAGGCATACGCACCTGCTAGTACTTGAATTGCCAAGCCTCCAAGGGTGTATTGGGTTTCCCACTTCTTCTTAACACTATACGCAAATTTGGACAATTTATAAAGTATTTATGCAGCACCAAAAAAGTTATAAAGTCAAAATGCAAAACAATAAAAATCCTAAAACAAGTTGGAATAAAAGAGTAACATCTAATAAATAAAATGGCCAAAATATTAACCTGAGGTGTCCATTTTTAAAGTTTTTAACTAGGAATAGCTCCAAGAAGCACAAAGTGTTAATGATTGTCAGTGGTTGCAGTAGACCGGGACCTAGTGCAATTTGAGGTTGGCCACAATACAGCACAGGTTGGATACACCAACCGGGTTCATCCTGGTCAAAGATTGTACCTTTGGAGTTAGTCCTTTAAATCCCAACCCACCACAGCTGTATACTTCTAAAGCCACACATCACAGGTGAGGCATGTAGAGAATCACACGTGTGCCGGTCCAGTGCCACTGGGCATTTGCAGAGAAGGCCACTTTTAGCTTGTTGTATCCCTGTAGTTTGAACAAGAGGGCAGCCTTATGACCCTTGTAGTCCACTTCTTTGTCTTGTGTACAAAAGCGAGCACGTCCAGTCCTTCAGCGCTCTTCTCAGGTTTTATACAGCAGGTTCGGATTTTAGCTATTCTTCAGGTCCAGAAGTGTTCCACATTTGTTGCCCCGTGATGCCACATTAATGCTTGGCACGAGCTAGTGGGAGGGAATTACATCTAGGCACACCCCAACCAATGGGGTAACAGTTCCTGGTGCCAACCCTACCCACTTTGGCCATTTTCAAGCAGGCAAAAGTATTTGGCCACATTAAGCTTGTTCGCTGGAGGTGTATGTGGGGGAGTCTACTGTAGTAATCCTAATATCCTCCAACATCTAACACCAAAATCCAGTTTGAGGCATAAAGCCCAGACAGAAGTCTGGTAGAACAAAAGTAAAATTTTCTAGTTACCAGATAGTGGATACAAAATAATTGCTTTCCCATCCTTTCAGATGCGCCCCCAGTGTTCTTTGTAAAACCTAGACACAGATGCCTAGAGGGACAAAACGTATCCTGCAGTAACCAGACCGTGTACATACAAGAATTATCTTGCCTTCCTGGTCTCTGCCTTTCAAGTGCACCCCAAAGTGTTAGATATAAACCTAGCAGGCCATTCAAGCAGACTTTGACACTGAGATGTCAAAAGTGATTCTCACACCCTGCATATTCTGGGAAGTTCAGAGGAGTCCTGTCTGCCCATTCAGATCAGCCTATTGTTTGCACCTCTGAGGCATTTCACACTTTTTCACAACTATTGAAATGCTAATTACTATCTGGTAGAAGTAAGAGAGCAAATGCAATTTTAACTTCCAGGAACTTCAGTGAGAGAAACGGTAACATTTCTAAACATTATTTTTCATTAATGTCTATGACCTATCCAACTTCACAATTGAATTAGATTTTTTTTGACTAGTTAAAAAAAAAAAATGCAAAAGTTTCTGCCTCCCCACCCAGGAGGCAGATGGAGGCAATAGCCCATGATCTGTACCCTGTGGGGGGGGGGGGGGGGGGGCAGAAAGCTAACTGAGCACCAGGAATTAGGTTTTTTTATACATCGCGGTAGGGGCTGCCCAGAATGGCTCTGCCATTGCCCCTCTCCAAAAATAAATTGCCACAGTCTTCGGGGGGGGGGGGGGGTGAGGGGATGGGGGGGGGGGTGCAGAAAGCCCACTAGGCGCCAAGGATTTTTTTCCCACTCAAATTTCATGGGTGGAGGCTGACCAAAATGGCTACAGTTTCTCTCTGCTTCCCCCGTGGGGGGGGGGTGGGGGGGCATGGAGCCCACTAGGCGGGTGATAGGCAGTAGGCTAGTTTTTTTATACATAGGGTAGGGTTTGCCCAGAATGATCCCTCCCCTCTCCACCCAGGCAGCAGAAAGCACACGGCAATTACTTTTATTATAATTTTTTTTTTGCAATGTGCCTAGCTGTGGATTTTGGACCCTAGCGCAGCCGGCACCTAGGTAAACCTAACAAACCTGTACATTTATGAAAACTAGAGACCCTGGGGAATCAAGGATGGGTTTGCTTTTGTGCATCCTACCAGGTTCTGTTACCATTTTTAACAGGAGACTTTGGGGAATGTTGGGTGGGGGAAGTTTGTGGATCCACGCTGATTCCAAACTTTCCATCACAGAAATGTGCTGAAAATGTATTTTCTGATTTTTTTTTTATTTAACAAGTGAGGTTTGCAAGGGATTCTGGGTAACAGAACCTGCTGAGAGCCACACAAGTCACCCTATCCTGGATTCCCCTTGGTGTCTAGTTTTATAAAATGTACAGGTTTCCTAAGATGCCAGCTGAGCTAGGATCCCAAATCCACAGCTAGGCACATTGCAAAAAAAGGGTCAGTTGTCTGAAAAAATGTGACGCGTACTAGGGCTACCCACACAATTGAAGTACCATTTTTATCAGGAGACTTAGGGGAACACAGAATAGTAGAACAAGTGTTATTACTGATTGACTTTCTTTGCATTTCTGCCTTCCAAATGTAAGACAATGTGTAATTCACATGCTTGTATTAGGTACCCACAATTTTGGAGCTGTGCAAATACCCACTGCTTCTAAACTCTATATTTTGTTACCATTTTGGAAATATATAGGTTTCCTTGGTAAATATTTTTCACTCTTTATATTTTACCAAATGAATTGCTATAAACCTGGTACACAATGAAAACCCATTGCAAGATGCAGGTCAGTTACTTGTTCTGGGTCCTTTGGGTTCTTGGTGAACCTACAAGTCCTCTATATCCCCGCAACCAGAAGGGTGCAGCGGATGTAACTGTATATTGCTTTAAAAAATCTGCCATATTTAAAAGAAGTTACAGGTGAAAACATTGACAAAAATGGCAGTTTTTGTCCAACTCTATTTCAATATTTTTTATTTCAATTGTTAGTTTCTATTTAAAAATAAACCTTCAAGGATCTACAGAAATTACCTCTTGCTGAATTCAGAATTTTCTCTAATTTTAAGAACTGTATAGTTCTCCAGGATCCTTTATTGTTTCACACCCATTTCTACCGTTAACTGGAAGGAGGTTTAAAGCACAAAAAATAAGAACGTCCCAGTTAAATGCCAAAACTGTGTTGAAAATGTTGGTTTTCTGACAAAAGTTCCTGAAAGCTGGTAATTTTAGCACCACAAACCCTTTTTTGATACCTTTAGCATCCTCAAGATGTTGGAATAAAATGGCGCAAATTTGACGCTGATACCTTATGTGGACAAAAGGTTACAGGGACCTAAGCGAGAAATAGCCCCAAAAAAAGCCTAGGCACGGGGGGGGGGGGTGGCATAGCAGTGAAGGGGTTAACCAAGACAAATCGGAACAGCCCCACCATTTTTTTTTAACCTAATGCTGGAGAAATCATCTGATCCACCTATTTCTTTTGCCTGTATGCTAAGATGTCTTCAACATGCGTTTCGTGCAATAAACAAATGCCAGATTTTGCCTAAATAGGTAATCTGAAATCTCCAAACGCTTAAGTGGATGTCGTAAACCCCTTAAATTCAATGAAACAATTTTTATTCTGTGGGCAGTATCCATAGGTTAAGAAGTGAAGCAGAGAGGAAAGATGGAGAACAGAACAAAGATATATACGGTATGAAAGAAGAAGTAGGAGAGACAAAGTAGCTGTAAAAAAAAAGAAAAGCAAAGAACACATACATACAAAACAGTGAAGAACATGCATTAAAATTGAGACCCATGCATGTGAGAAGATTAACTAAAGGAGAAAGAGACACCCGTACTAAGACAAATATCAAATACAATAACAGGAAAGATAAAAACCTATAATACATGTCACACATGAACTCCCATTTGAACAGTTAATACAATAAGCAATAATGCGGTCAAAACATTTTTAAATTGAAGAGTCACATGTATCTATTGAGAGGGAAAGTGGTTATCTAGAAAAGGGTGAAGGACTTACAGATGGTGAAAGGACAGCTTTTCAAATACACATGGTGGACAGATCAAAGAGCCCATATTTGAAGCCGGACTTTTTCATGTGGTCGTGGTTGCAAAGCTGCAAAATCTCATCGAATCACGACAGTCCCCTTGGCAAAATCCTGATGAATGAAGATTTTAGTGCCATTAACCAGGAGAAAAGGAATTTCTCAAGCTGGTTTCTGATGGATGAGATGGTGATGACTAAGAACCTTGAAAATGACTCGATGAGGTCTGGTTTGGTCAGGTTTACAATGAGACGGAATACGAAGGGCTTTATCAATCTCAAATTCTTCTGAAAACTTCAGATTTAATAAACTAGATAATAGGTTCTCAAGGTAGTCTACAGTCATTCCCCTTTGTATCTTCAGGCAAATTAAATATGTGCAAGTTATATTGCCTATTTCTATTTACTAACTCCAGCAATCTAGTACTGATCGAGGGAAGTTTTGTGACAACCGGAATTAGTTTATCTGTTTTTATTTTAATCTCATCCACAACCTTCAATGAAAGACCTGCCATATCTTTATGTATATTGTTTTTTATTTCCATTGCAATACTGTCTGTATTTGACCTGACAGCATGCTGTTTCTCAAATGGTATTAAGGGAGGTTTCAGATGCATCTACCATCAACAGGTGGGGGAGATGTTGTCTGTTTACGCTTATGCGTCGATGAAGCTAAAGCTTTGCCTTCATTATTCAATAAAGTTATATAAATCTATATGTGAAATGGCAAATAAAAGCAGAAATGTACATAAATATGCCATACCTGCGCAATAATGATGGAAATATACATGTGCAGCAACTAAAACAAACAGTGGGAGGATTTCCAGGCTGAAGCTGCTCCCTTTCTAGATAAAATCTCCGCCTTCCTGACAGCAACGTCCAAGGTAGAGCTGAAAGAAGATTCGGTGGAACAAAACCAAAAAGCTCCCCACCTCAAGCTGGTAAGGATTATAGCTTTCAGGAGCCAAATTGACCTCTAAACCGGCATAAAAACCTTGTCAGGACGGGCGCACCGGAGTTTAGCAACGAGCGCCCATTTCAAATCACTCGCTTGCACGTCTCCAAAGTGCACATAGTTCTAACACCAGCAAAAGGTGAAAATTACGGGGTGAGCATGTAGGAAAGGTGGGTATCCTATAATGTCTCTGCATGTTCTTTGGGTACTTTTTTTGGGCTTTAATTTCTTCATTTATTGTGACATTTTCATGGACTAGATTTGAAGGTTTCAATAAATCTATATTGTATGACTGTCCTTTCCGTGACCTTCAACTGAATGAGCCTTATCCGTTTAGAGCTGTATAAAAAACATTGTGTTCGAGGCATATGAGCTGCAGATTGTACACATTGCATAGATCGCCATCTGGTGTTTGGCCCGGATGTTTGAAGTTTGTTTTTGTTCTTTGGACAGTCTTTGGAAGTCACGAGTTCGGTGACTCCTCCTTCGGTCCGTACTGCGCATGGGCTTCGGCTCCATCCTCAGATTGTTTTTTTCCGCCATCGGGCTCGGATGTGATACTTCGTGCTCCGGCTTCGAACTTTTCCGCTTCCAGCCTCGACGGAAAATCCTCGTTCATCGAGATTCTTCATCTCTCGTAGAGGCACTTTCTCCATTCCATACATCGGCACCGGCCTTCGGGCCCTCCTCGACTCCGGTCCCGGCCGATGGAAAGGACTCCGTTCAAAAAGTGGGTCTAAATTTCCCCACACCGACCTCCATCAGGTGTGTAACCTTTGCCTCTCTCCCGAACACAAGGCCAGAGACTGCCCCGCCTGCAAGTCTTTTCGATCAAAAAAGACCATTCGGGATAGAAGAGCTCGACGCACCATGGCGCACTCATCGACCTCGGCTCCACCGGACATCTTCGGAGACGACACCGGAGCTTCGGGGCAACAACACACCGAGCAGGAGGAAGACCTCGTCAGCGCTTCCAAGGCCGACGACTCCGACCTGGAGGACATCACACCGGCGCAGAGGGTCGTGAGTACTCTACCCCCTCCCACCCCCACGCCCATATCCAAAGAGACTCAGGTTACACCTTCGGCTTCGGGCCTAGGGAAAACCAAACATGCAGCTTCTATCACCCCAACTTCGGGCCCGGTGTCGAAGCATCCCAAGTCTCACGGCAGCTCGGGCTCGAGCCAGCCTACTCCTGGTGCCGATAAGCACCGTTCGGCACCGAAGAAAGTAACGCCCAGCTCGACTCCGAAGCCACCGGTGCCGAAGCCTGGACTCTCGGTGCCGACGAAACACAAGCATAAATCCCTCGGCACCGACGCTCCCGCGTCGAAGCCTACCTCGACGCCGAAAAAAACGGAGGTTCCAAAAAAGCATGGCGCAGAGAAACCACCCAAGTCCTCGGCTCCGAAAACATCGGCGCCAGCGGACGATTCGGCGCCAACGGAACTTTTTACTCCTGATCCTTCTCAAAAAACCTTATCAAAGGATCCAAAGACTGGGCTATTGATTTTGTCTGTCAAGAAAAGACGTCTTGACACACTAGCTCCTCCTCCACCGCCCAAACGGAAGGACTCTGCCACATCTCCTCTCAGAGTGCCCTCCCCACCACCTCCTACACCTCCTCCACCTCCTCTCCCTCCCAGGTCTCCGCCACCCTTGCCTCATCACTCCCCAACACCATCCCCAGAACCGGATTAAGGGGATCCAGATTATGATCCAGCGGACGCCCCGTTGGACCCCACACCCCCAGGGACCCCAGACCCATGGGAGGATTACCAAAACCCTGACATACCAGATGTGCTTCAAGATGACCTCTACCCATCCAGGCCATCTTCCCCGGAGGACTCACTAGGTTTTCACCACTTAGTGCAGCGGGCAGCACACTATCATGGGGTGGAACTACATAGCGAACCAGTGGAAGACGACTTCTTACTGGATACATTTGATATTCAAGATAAAGCCATCTTGCCCATGCTTAAGGGTGTCACCAAACATGCTGCAGAGGTGTTCAAAGACCCGGTCAGGGCCAGGGTCCTAAACCCCAGAATAGAAAAAAAGTACAAAGCAGCACCCACAGATCCTGCATACATTAAAGGCCCTGCTCCTTTAGATTCCCTGGTTGTGTCCACAGCTAGAAAGCGGTCCAACTCCCAGTCCTCAGGGGAGGCTCCACCGCCAGATAAGGAATCAAAACTTTTCGATGCGTCTGGTAAACGCACTGCCTTGCAAGCCGCAAACATCTGGCGCATTGCGAATACACAGGCGCTACTTGCGCGTTATGACAGAGCACACTACGATGAGCTTGAGGCTCTTATGCAACACCTCCCGGAGAAACACAAACGTAAAGCTCATGACCTAATACAAGAGGGAAAGCTTATTACTAACGCCTCCATTAAATGTGCCCTCGATGCAGCGGACACTGCTTCTAGAGCTATAAATACTAGTGTCCTGCTTCGTCGTCATGCTTGGCTCAGGATCTCAGGGTTTAAGCCAGAAGTCCAGGCATCCATACTAAATCACCCCTTTGACCAACAACATCTATTTGGGCCAAAGGTGGACGAAGCATTAGAAAAAATGAAAAAGGACACGGACACAGCAAAGTCTATGGGGGCATTACAATCCCAAACCCCTAGACGCTCCTTTCGACGTTCGTCCTTTCGTAGCACAGGCAGAGGTTACTCCACCGATAGCGCCTCTACCTCCTACAAGTCCCCTCCTCAAAACACCTTCTCAAAGGGCTACCAAAGAGGTGGATACAGGGGCAACAACAATAAGGGCAGGGGCAAAACCAACACCACCCGTTCTGCCACACCGATTGCACAATGACTTCCCCTCGCTCCCCCCAGACCATCCCACTCCGGTCGGGGGCAGACTGCAACACTTTATTCACGCTTGGGAGTCCATAACATCGGACAAATGGGTGACCCAAATTATTCGGCCAGGGTACTGTCTCGAGCTAACATCTACCCCACCCAATATCCCACCAAAGCACCGTCCAATGTCACAGGAACATTCCACACTGCTCAAACAGGAGGTGATCTTCCTCCTCCAAAAACACGCTATCGAGCAGGTCCCCGTCAATCAGCAAAATCTAGGGGTCTACTCTCTGTATTTTCTAATACCGAAAAAAGACGGGACCCTGCGGCCCATTCTGGACCTCCGGCCTCTAAATGCATACATACATTCAGACCATTTCCACATGGTCACCCTACAACAAGTCCTCCCACTCCTCTGTCAGGGAGACTTTCTCACTACCTTGGATCTGAAAGACGCATACTTTCATATTCCAATACACCCTTCTCACAGGAAGTACCTCAGGTTTGTGGTGGACGGTCAGCATTACCAATTCACGGTTCTCCCCTTCGGGGTCACCACCGCACCACGGGTGTTTACCAAATGCCTAGCAGTAGTAGCAGCACACCTCAGACGTCAACATATTCACGTCTTCCCTTACTTAGACGACTGGCTGATAAAAGCCGCGTCCTACGACCAATGTGTGCAACATACAAACAGCACCATCCAACTGCTCCACCAGCTAGGCTTCACGGTGAACTACCAAAAGTCCCACCTCATACCATCTCACACAAAGCAATATCTCGGGGCCACTATAGACACCTGCAAAGGTATAGCCTATCCCAATTCAGCCAGGATCGCAAGCATACAAGCCTTGCGCCAAACGTTCATTGCTCAGCACTCTCTCCCAGCAAGAGTGTTCATGAAGCTAATAGGGATGATGGCATCTTGCATTTTCATAGTGCCCCATGCAAGACTCCACATGCGTCCACTCCAAGAGTGCCTAGCACGACAGTGGAACCAGGCCCAGGGACACCTTACGGATCTGGTGTTGGTGGACAGCCGCACCCATCACTCTCTGCAGTGGTGGAACACCACAAACCTTTCCAAAGGGCGGCCGTTCCTGGACCCGGTTCCTCAGGTGATTCTAACAGCGGACGCCTTGCTCTCCGGCTGGGGAGCGCACCTCCTACACCTCACAATGCAAGGTCTATGGACGCCACAGCAAAAATCGCTCCACATCAACCATCTGGAGCTATTGGCGATCTTTCTAGCCCAAAAATCCTTTCAGAAACAGATTTCAGCCAAAGCAGTCCTCATTCGCACAGACAATATGACTGCAATGTATTATATTCAAAAACAGGGGGGGACACACTCTACCCAGCTCTCCCGCTTAGCACAGAGCATATGGAGATGGGCAATTCCACAAAACATCTTTCTCCTGGCACAGCACGTCCCAGGCATACAAAACACCATGGTAGATCTGCTCAGCAGACAAACGCAACAAATACACGAATGGGAACTGCATCCACAAGTCCTTCGCCCATTCTTCCGCAAGTGGGGGCATCCTCAAATAGACCTCTTCGCCACCCACGAAAACAAAAAATGCCCAAGCTTCGCCGCCAGATACCCACACCCATTGTCCAAAGGCAATGCGATCTAGATGAACTGGTCAGGCAGATTTGCATACGCCTTTCCACCTCTCCCACCTCTCCCACTAATTCCATTAGTGGTCAGGAAACTACAACAGCACTCCCTCACGCTCATTCTGGTAGCCCCAACATGGGACAGGCAGCTGCGGTACACTACACTATTACAGCTATCAGTGGTACCACATCAAAAACTGCACCTGTCCCCATGCCTCCTAACTCAGAACCATGGCGAAATCAGACACCCGGACCCAGCTCATCTCAACCTTGCGATCTGGCTCCTGAAATCTTAGAATTTGGGTACCTTAACCTTCCCCCTAACTGCATGAATATTATCAAGGAAGCCAGACGTCCTACCACTCGAGCATGCTATGCCGCAAAGTGGAAGAGATTTGTTGTTTACTGCCGTAACAATACAATCAACCCTTTAGATGCATCCATACAACACATTATATGCTATCTACTCCATCTTCAAAGGTGTAACCTGGCATATTCTTCCATACGTCTACACCTAGCAGCGATTGCTGCTTACCTGCAAAACAGTGCCCGCTATTAAAGCCTTTATGGAAGGCCTTAAACGCATAATTCCACCCAGGGCACCACCTTCTCCTGTATGGAATCTAAATGTAGTTCTTACAAGGCTAATGGGTCCGCCCTTCGAACCACTGCATAAATGCGAGCTACAGTTCCTCACCTGGAAAACTGCTTTTCTTGTAGCTATCCCTTCCCTTAGGAGGGTTAGTGAAATACAAGCGTTCACTATACAGGAACCTTTCTTACAAATACATCACAGCAAAGTGATACTTCGTACGAATCAAACATTTCTGCCCAAGGTCATTTCCCCCTTCCATCTCAATCAATCGGTGGAATTACCTGTTTTTTTCTCGCAACCTCAATCTGTTGCGGAAAGGGCTCTACATACACTTGATGTTAAGAGGGCTTTACTGTACTACATACAAAGAACGCAACCCTTCAGAAAGACTAAACAATTGTTTGTCTCCTTCTCTCCACCACACAAAGGCAACCCCATCTCTAAATCAGGGATAGCTAGGTGGATTGTAAAGTGCATACAAATTTGCTATCAAAAGGCAAAAAGAACATTATCTGTTCCACCTAAAGCCCACTCTACAAGAAAGGTAGGGGCTTTTATGGCTTTTCTAGGGAACATACCCTTAGATGACATCTGCAAAGCAGCCACATGGTCAACACCGCACACCTTCACAAAACATTACTGTGTAGACGTGCACTCCAAGCAACAAGCTAGTATGGGCCAGGCTGTACTAAAGACACTATTTCAAACCGCTGCAACGGATACCGGTGGTCGCTGCTAAGGTTGGGTACTGCTATATAATCTATGCAAAGTGTACAATCTGCAGCTCATATTCCTCGAACGGAATATGCTACTTACCAGTATGCATCTGTTCTTGGCATGTAGAGCTGCAGAGTTGTACACGCCCACCCGCCTCCCCGTCTACCTGTATCCGTTCCAGTCTATCTTATTTAGATACAACACACATGGGTTTCTCACTGTTATCACTACGCTCCATCATTTCCCTGCTGGCGAAAAACAATCTGAGGATGGAGCCGAAGCCCATGCGCAGTACGGACCGAAGGAGGAGTCACCGAACTCGTGACTTCCAAAGACTGTCCAAAGAACAAAAACAAACTGCAAACATCCGGGCCCAACACCAGATGGCGATCTATGCAAAGTGTACAACTCTGCAGCTCTACATGCCAAGAACAGATGCATACTGGTAAGTAGCATATTCCTTATGACATTTGTAGCTTTAGATACACATGCTGTGCATACTTCTGCCATCTAGTGTTGGGCTCAGATGCGTACAGCTTATTGTTCCTCTATTAAAGTCTTTTAAGTCACAGGACTTAGTGACTCCACATATTAGTGGTATTGTGCATAGGCATCGGCTCCATTGTTAGATCGTTTATTTTCTACCGTCTGGTTCAGACGTGTCTGTGAGTTTCCATTTCGATGTTATGTGGAATACTTGCCAGGCCCTCGGATCTGTCCCCTGGTTGATTCTTCAAAACACTCCTCCTTTGTTGTCTTTTTTTTTTTTTCCCACCGTTGTTCCATTCGACTCTGTACCGGGTAACCTACCTCTTGACTCCTTCTTTCCGGGTTGAGAATGTCTCTGTGATGAAAAGGACTCCATTCCAATCTTGTCCTTCTTGCCATGCTATGTACCCAAGATCCAACCAAGAATGCAATCTGTCTCACACCCACAGAGAATACTTCTGTTTGGCGTGTCTTGCATTCTGTAACAAAAAGACTGAATGGAACTCATGTGTTCGACAACTCACCTTGGCCGCTGTGGCACATAGCCGAGAGGTGGTAGACACTTCGCACATCTTCGGGGGACCGAAGGATTCTGATGTTGAAGAGACAGATGCTCCAGGGATCAAAATGGGGCTGGTCTTCTCACTGGAAAGTGTACACTCCATAGCGGATGTAGAGTCTGAAGAGCCTCGCTGGCCCAGCACAAAGACCGCAGTGAGTACTGACGTTTCTCCTACTCGGCACCTACAACCACCAGCCTCGAGCTCTTGTGCTGCCATTGCCTTCCACCCATGGTAGACACTGTCATTCTGAGATGGGCGAGATGCCAGCTTCACACTCTGTCTTCCTCGAAGTCTCATCCTGTGCTTCAGTGCCAGATCCGAAGGTAAAGCTCCGCCCACCCTTGGACTCCATGGGTGGTGCTAAAGTATTCCAGAGCCGAGAGAAACTGCATCGGAACAAAAGGCGAGTTTCATTCCAAGAATCGCCAACCCGAAGTATTCAGAGCCATGATCGAGCAAGATTTTCTCTGGTCAGCGACCATCAATAGTCCTATCAAGGCTGCCTTCCACTGCTACCTCCTTTGCCACTTCCAAAGACTTCAGTCAACCAGTCCACGAGAGGCTACAGGAACAATTGGATGCTTGGCAGCAATGGATCTGTATCTAGCTATGCACTGGTCGGATTCTGGCGAGGCATCCACAGGAGCAGAAGGACTGTGTTCCTCATAAGAGGAAGATGACTTTTGAGGGGGCCATCAGTCAACCTGTTCTTCTTGCTCCCAAAACACTTGAGACCCAATACTGATACCTCTCCTCCTCTACCTCCTGCTTGTCGTCCTTCTGTCCCTCCTTCATCTTCACCTCCTGCTGTATCTCCTGTGTTGCCTTTAGGGTGACCACAGGACTTGCCTCTGGGTTCCTCACTCTCTAGAGGCGGGCACAGTCCTAGGCTCACCTATGACCCCTCTCATAACCTACCCGGACCCCTGGGAGGAATAAGATATCGAACCCTCTGCAGACACAGATATAGATCTGTACCCTGCTAAACCTTTCTCTCCAGATGTCACCTCATTCTCCACCCAGTGCTCCCTCCAATACCTCCCAATGCTTAAGGGGGTTTTCAAACCAGCCAGGCAGACTTTCAAGGAGTATATGTATTAAGAGGGTAACTGTTCCTAAAGACACGACTAAGGAGATTGTGTGTGCTCTCAAGATGTAGACAGGTCGGGTAGAGTGTGGGGAATTTCTCCTTTTGAATATAGTGCCCTCATACACCCTTACGAGTGTCCTGCTTCATCATAGGGCGTTGCTCCTCGTGGGGGTGGCGTTGCAGTCCCCCACGGGCCCCGCAAGAGGGCTCTTTGTCGGAGATCTTTTGTTTGGAGACGCCGCAGTTGTGCATGGGGGTGTGTGGGCCTATCTAAAGGGAGGTGGGTGGTGCGTTAAAAAATTACTGGATAGAGTACAAGACCTTTATTCACAACTCTACCTAGTAAAAATTAAAAATAGTGATCCTGGAGCTCCTCTTGGAAAAGAAATAGAGAGGGCAGATGTGAAGATAACTGCTGCTCTCAGGATAGTGAGTGAAAGTCCTAATAATAAATGGTCAACATGTTTCGCGCTTCAGGGTGGGTCCTTAAGGGATCCCAATGCGCTTCGTCAGGACCAAACTATAAAGTGGGTGAAACAATTGTGAATATACGAAACAGGTTTCAAATAAGGTGCTGTGTTGTAAACCTGTGGTACCTTAATAATAGGGAAATACAGCGTCCTCGCGCTGGTAGGTACTCCTTCTTATTTGGATAACCTTTACCCAACCTGGTAGGGTAGAAATACAAAAAAGACACACACATGGATAGAGGAGAGGGAAAACAATAAAAATAAAACATAGCATCTGGTAATCATTAAACATAGTCTGTTGTGATTACAATGTAACCCAGCACAAGGAGTATAATTTCAAACCATGCTTCTAATGATTACATGCAGGTACGAACGACTTGTGTTAGAAAAATATCCAACATCGTGCAGTATACCGCTATAGTGGGGTGCGAGTAATGTTTGGTCAATTTGCAATACTCGAGTGCCATCAAAAAGTTATCTGACAACCTGTGTAAAGAGACTAACAACGGTCATACCGTGAGAATGCAACACTATTACTCGTGAAAATCTTACAAAAAACGGAACTACATGATAAAGCCTACCCTTAAAGTATAGGGAATGGGCTCCATCAGCAACGCGGAGTAGGCAGAAAGAGAGACTGGTAAAGGGAAACAGAAAGGTATACCATGGATGTTGGTTTCTGGTAAAATGTCGAAAGACTCAGAGCGCATGAGCTCACCTCTTCGTTATAAGTGGATACTCACGGGTGCTCTTTCGCCAAGGATGTGGTAACCTACCCCTCCTCCGTACAGCGCTGGAATGGATGAGGGAAGATGTGAGAACGTGCTTATTAAGTATGTTCCTTCATTAGTGCTGAGTTCCGGGTAGGGGCGGTCCCGGGGCGCCGGACAATGACGTCATGACGTAGCGTCATGTGTAGTCATGGTGATTATGGGAATCTTATGACGCTATTGGTAGACGTGTTAGCGTGATGCGAGTTCTTGCCCTGGAAATCAGGGGAGTTGCTAAGTGCCAGAAAATGACGTGGTGGCTATGAACAATCCGTTGTTATGGTGACCGGGGGTGTGTATGACGCGGTACGAAATGTCAACGCATTCATAGAGATACAGGCTTACATTCGTCGAGAGACATCAATAAAGTTTTGAGACATGAAAAAATGTCAAAAAGAGTCTCATGAAAGAAAATGATGTCCCTGGGGGGAGTGTACTATGAAGCCGTGGTGGTACATCATGACGTCATTGTCCGGCGCCCCGGGACCGCCCCTACCCGGAACTCAGCACTAATGAAGGAACATACTTACGGAGGAGGGGTAGGTTACCACATCCTTGGCGAAAGAGCACCCGTGAGTATCCACTTATAACGAAGAGGTGAGCTCATGCGCTCTGAGTCTTTCGACATTTTACCAGAAACCAACATCCATGGTATACCTTTCTGTTTCCCTTTACCAGTCTCTCTTTCTGCCTACTCCGCGTTGCTGATGGAGCCCATTCCCTATACTTTAAGGGTAGGCTTTATCATGTAGTTCCGTTTTTTTGTAAGATTTTCACGAGTAATAGTGTTGCATTCTCACGGTATGACCGTTGTTAGTCTCTTTACACAGGTTGTCAGATAACTTTTTGATGGCACTCGAGTATTGCAAATTGACCAAACATTACTCGCACCCCACTATAGCGGTATACTGCACGATGTTGGATATTTTTCTAACACAAGTCGTTTGTACCTGCATGTAATCATTAGAAGCATGGTTTGAAATGATACTCCTTGTGCTGGGTTACATTGTAATCACAACAGACTATGTTTAATGATTACCAGATGCTATGTTTTATTTTTATTGTTTTCCCTCTCCTCTATCCATGTGTGTGTCTTTTTTGTATTTCTACCCTACCAGGTTGGGTAAAGGTTATCCAAATAAGAAGGAGTACCTACCAGCGCGAGGACGCTGTATTTCCCTATTATTAAGGTACCACAGGTTTACAACACAGCACCTTATTTGAAACCTGTTTCGTATATTCACAATTGTTTCACCCACTTTATAGTTTGGTCCTGACGAAGCGCATTGGGATCCCTTAAGGACCCACCCTGAAGCGCGAAACATGTTGACCATTTATTATTAGGACTTTCACTCACTATCCTGAGAGCAGCAGTTATCTTCACATCTGCCCTCTCTATTTCTTTTCCAAGAGGAGCTCCAGGATCACTATTTTTAATTTTTACTAGGTAGAGTTGTGAATAAAGGTCTTGTACTCTATCCAGTAATTTTTAACGCACCACCCACCTCCCTTTAGATAGGCCCACACACCCCCATGCACAACTGCGGCGTCTCCAAACAAAAGATCTCCGACAAAGAGCCCTCTTGCGGGGCCCGTGGGGGACTGCAGCGCCACCCCCACGAGGAGCAACGCCCTATGATGAAGCAGGACACTCGTAAGGGTGTGTGAGGGCACTATATTCAAAAGGAGAAATTCCCCACACTCTACCCGACCTGTCTACATCTTGAGAGCACACACAATCTCCTTAGTCGTGTCTTTAGGAACAGTTACCCTCTTAATACATATACGTGATTCTGAGGGAGCACGGGTACTGGACCTATTTCCAATTACGCTCCCGGTCCCCCCCTCTTTTTGTAGTGAGACTTTCAAGGAGCCCATCAAGGCAACAGCTATCACACCTAGGATAGCTGGGAAGGATAAGGCCTCCCCTCTATGCATTCATAGGTAGTTACCCACTGACTCTGGTGGTCCATACCGCCAGGAAGCAAGCAAACACCCAGGGCATCAGTGATGCACCCCATCCTGATCAGGAGAGCAAGAAATGTATGCAGGGGGCAAGAGAGTGGGGGCGCAGTCTGCGACTCATTGGCAAATGTCCAATTCCATCAGCTTGCTCACCCAACACGGCCATGCACACTGGGATCAAATGACAGACCTGGTGGAGTTTTTCCCAGAGCAATACATAAGAAGGGACAGCATATAGTGGCAGACAGGAAGGTTATCTCCAACACATACATTTTGTGCTCTGGAGGCGGCAGATGCAGATGCTTGCAGCGTTAATGCCAGCATTATTTCGTAGCGCCATGTCTTGCTGCGTGTGTCGGGCTTTAAGCCGGAGGACCAGCAGCATCTCCAGAAATTCCAGAGATTCTCAAGAAAGTAAAAATAAAAAGGCACAAATATGAACTAGGGTATGGGCTCCCTCCAAACCCCCCCCCCCCCCCCACCCGAGGTTCCTTTCAGTGCTCTATCTCATGGCGCATCCAAGACCCCTGCTCCAGAACTCTTACGCCTCCTCAGGCCGCCACAGCAATCTCCTTCTTGTTACTACAGAGGTGGATACTGGGGCAACAATGGCAAAAGTAGAGGTAAGTGTGTAGCCCCAGAACAGACTGCTCCTTGTAAGCAGTGACGCCCCTCAATCGCACAACTGTCGGGGTAAGAATGCAGGGGTTTATACCCACTGGTCAGAAATCACCTCATACCTTTGAGTTCTAAAAAAATACATTCAGGACATGACGGCTATTCTCTGGAATTCACACAAATGCAACCAAACATCCCCACCTCACCAACACAATTGTCAGAGAAACATCTGTGCCTTCTTGATGAGGAGGTACACGCTCTCCTTGACAAGTGAGGAGGGAGGGATAGCACCCATTCCTCCTCAACAACTTATTGCAAAGAAGTACAGCTCTGGCCCTTCAACAAATACATTCTGTCGGAGCGATTCTACAGGACGTCATAACACTTGTAGAAAGGCGACTTCATTACTGCCCTGGATCTGAAGGCTGCTTACTTCCACACACCCATCCACCCAGCACATTAGAGAGATGTGAGGTTTGTCGTAAGTGGATACCATTATCATATCCGGGGTTACCACTGCACTAAGAATTTTCACCGTATTTCTGGCCACGATGGCCGCTCATCTCAGGAAGAGGAGCATCCTTATGTTCCCTTACCTAGATGACTGGCTGATCAAGAGCACCATGCAACAACTGTGTGTTGCGCACATCCAGACCACAATTTACACCATCAATCTGACCAAGTCCCACCTTCAACCCCTTCAAGTACAGTGCTTCCTTAGGTCAGTCATAGATGCACGAGTTTGAAGCCAGAGTACAAGCCTTACGGAACCTGCGGACCTTTTTCCAGCCAGATTAACAGGGGACAGTCGGAACTGACATACCACCTACTAGGCATGATTGTGTCTTGCTTAGCTATAGTCCCTCATGGCAGGCTACACATGCACCTGTTTACAGGAGTGCCTGGTGGCACAGTAGTCTCAAGCGGCGGTCACCTAGAAGATTTCGGTTGGTTTGGGACTGCATGCATTACTCTATGCAGCGGTGAACTGCAAACCTGCTGCAGGGACCACCCTTCCTGGACCCAGTTCCCAAAGATACCATCACTTCATACGCCTTAAATATTGGGGAGTGCATCTCTATCACCTCACGGTTCAGGGTCAGTGGACCCCTGCCCAGCAACCTCTTCACATCACTTGGAGCTGCTGGCCTTCCAGCTCACTCTCCTGGCTTTTAACCCTCTTATTCAAAAAAGACAGTCCGGATATGTACAGACAACATGATTACATACAGAAACACGGGGCACAAATTCACCACAGTTGTCCTCTATTGCCAAAATAATCTGGCGGATGGCAATCCATCACAAAGTTTTCATCTACTCGTTCATCACATTCCAAGGAGTGGACAACGTTCTAGCAGACCTGCTGAGCAGAATGCATTAACAGGTCCAACGAATGGAAACTCCACCCACAGGTTCTACAACTGTACTTTCAGCGCTGGGGTTCCCACAAATAGATCTGTTCTCCACCTCTGAAAATGCAAAATAGCCAAACATTGCTGCCAGACTACCACACCCACAGTCCCTGGGCAATGCACTATGGATGAGTTATTCAGGGATGTTTTCTTACGCGTTTCTGTCTCTGCCACTTCTACTGTTTGTGGTCACCAGGCTTAGAGAGACATCCCTCATGCTCATCTTGGTGGCACCAACCTGGGCACACCAGCCATGGTACTCCACACTGGCCCGGTCTTCTCACACAAACCACGGCACTCTCAGACACCCCAACCCTCAGCAGCTCAACCTTGTGATCTGGCTCCTGAGGTCTTCGAACTTGGTTACCTCAATGTACCAGAAGAATTGTATGTCTATTCTCAAAGAGCACAACAGCCTTGTAACGTAGCCAAATGGAAATGCTTCATATACTACTGCCTTCCAAAGAACTTCAATCCACTCACTCTGTGCAACATATTATATGCTACCTCCTTCACTAGCAGAAGTCAGGACTTGCCTACACATCTGTTTGTCTACATCTAGCTGCTGTAGCTGCCTATTTTCAGTATAGGCAACATGTTTCACTATTCAGAATTCCCGCCAGTAAGGTCTTCATGGAAGGCCTCATAAGGCTTATTCCACCCCAGGTGGCCCCTGCTTCTCTTTGGAACCTTAACATCGTCCTCACTAGACTGATGCCCCCAACCCACTTTTTGAGCCACTTCACGCTTGTCCACTTCAATTCTTGTCTTGGAAGGTAGCCTTCCTTGTAGCAGTCATCTCTCACTCTCAGCGCAAATCTTTACCTGAGCAGGACACGTTCCCTTCGACTCCCAGGCTTTCATTTATTGAAATGTGACCGGCAAAAATATTTAATTCCCCGGCGCATGCATGTTGCCACTCAGCGGCAAAGTGACTCCTTGATTACGCCCCACGTTACCAAGCTAATTCCTCACCACCCTGGGCAGCACTAACGCGCATTAAAACGCAGGCTATCCCGTCCCCGGTTGGCAGCAAAGCCCTCTGCAGACACCTACAGACACGGACATTTTTACCGTTTCAACCCTCCTAATTCTAGTTGCTAACATTTTGTCCTGAAGATGAACTCGAATAATTGAGTTCGAAACGTCGTCGACCCCTCACAACATGAACTCCTTAAACTGTGTAAAAAATCTTTAAAGGTGGTTCTACAACTGTTGTCAATGCGATGTCTTTACTTTAAGTTCACCCTCACTTCTCACGTCACGCTTATTGTCACTTACTGTGTGAGCACCTGAATTCTATCAATGTGTAATAAATGCTTTTCATACATTGACCTACATGTCCCTCCTTATATTAACTATTGCTCTCCTCTGAGAATTAAGTTCTTATACCTCTAATGACCTCATTGCCCTTTACAGGGTCAATTCTCCCTGGACCTTTTTAGGCCAACTAGAACCATTGTACCTCTCTACTATCTTTTGGAACCTTAACATCGTCCTCACTAGACTGATGCCCCCAACCCACTTTTTGAGCCACTTCATGCTTGTCCACTTCAATTCTTGTCTTGGAAGGTAGCCTTCCTTGAAGCAGTCACCTCTCAGGAGTCCATGAGATACACGCTCTTACCTTGGAAGAGCAGTTTTACCAAGAACATCAAGATAGTGGTTGCATAACCAATCCATAATTCCTTCCTAAGGTGGTCTCAGTTTCCACCTCAGCCAGAAAACAGAGTTGCCAGTCTTTCCATACCCAGACACTCTCAGAACACGCTGTGTACACTCTTGATCTCAAGAGACTGTTAATTTACTATATTGACAGGACAAAACCCTTCTGTAAGACAACAACAATTTGTGTCTTATTCCAAGCCCCACAAGTGATGTGTTCTTTCTAAAGCAGGAGTTGCATGATAGTTTGTCAAGTGCATACAGAGTTGTTATGCCAAAGTAAAAAAGCATTTGCAATGCAATAGGTCTCGCATTGTTGTAAGTTTGAGCTTTTGCTGTTGCTAAAAATAATGCAACGCCAATAGCTCAATCTTTCAGTAATGCGAGAGCTATTGCATTGCAACTGGATAAAGGCACTTGCGCTTTAGCTTTAAACATTTTAAGCTAAAGCGCAGGTGCCGTGATTGTAACAAAATCGAACCATTAGAAAAACATGGCGGCCACATGCTTTTTTTTCTCTGTTTACTTTTATTACAATGTCATCACCCGTGCTTAGGCTTTGAACATCTTAAGCTAAAGCGCAGGTGCTGCGATTGCTTCAAAAGTAGAGAAATAGAAAAAAATGCACATTCTTTTTTCTATTTATGTACTTTTCAAGCAATCTCGGCAAACAAGCTTTAGCTTAAGATGTTTAATGCTAAAGTGGGGGTGCCGCCATTGTATGAAAAGTAAATAGACAGAAACAAAGGCATGCAGGTTCTTCGGTGATCGCAATTAACACCACCAAAAAAAAGAAAAACACTGCTGCTGTTATTAGTGCTGAGTTATTGCAGAGAGAGCGCGTCCTGCAGCAGGCAGGAGAATGGCATTTAAGAAAATAGTGCAGTGGAGGCTATAATTAAAAGGTACCGAGTAGCAACATGTAACAGGAGGTGTCCTCATGGGAGGTTACATGGGAAAAGGCGGTGCGAAGGATGGACTACTAGGCCTATTGACCAATGAAAGGTCACCATTTACCAAGTACAGTGACAGGAGCCAATTAAAAAGATGGGCGGAAAGTGGGGAGAGCTTCATGCCCATATCCTGATAACTGCAAAAAGAACAATTGGTGGACAGAATGCAGAACAATATCATACATTCACCCCAGTACAGAGATCTGGGCCTAAATCCGTTTTTTTTTTTTGCTTGCCATTCCAGTTTGGGCCCCGACATGCATATCAGTCTTAGCCCTGCGCCCAATGGGAACAGCCCAGCTCGAATTGCCAGGCCAGGTCCTCCCTGGACTGGAAAAAAGCATCCTAGGACTGGTTTCGGGCTTCACCCCTCATCAGCCAGGATAGATTGACTCCAGTGGCATGGAGGGCACGGGACCCACGTCTGGGCATACCTGTTCCACTCGGGGTGAAAAATGCAAAAAGAACAACTGATGGACTGAATGCAGAACAATGTTGTACATTCACTCCAATACAGAGATCTGGGCCTAAATCCATCCTTTTTTGCTCACCATGCCATTCCAGTTTGGACCCAGTTATATGCGAATCAGTCTTGACCCTGCGCCCAATGGGAACAGTCCTTAACCACCACAAGGGCAGCCCAAACCACCTGAACCAGGGGCATTCAATAATTATTCCAAACAAAAGGTTCAGCGAACAAATCGTCCTCAATTTCACCCTGTTCGCTCCACTATTCCCTGAATTCATTACCGTTAACGATCGGCTCCCCAAATTGAGGTTGTCGTAGTCTCCTTGACGGTTTGATATTTCTTCAAGTGGCTTCTGATTTTTTGACCGCTGAAATAAAAAATAACAGTGGTATCCAACCTGTTTAATACAGAAGATGCTCAGTATATTTATCGTCCTGAAGATGACCATGGATTAACACCAAAGGTCGAAACGCCGTCGACGCTATTGTGGCCGCAACTATTGGAGGACACACTTTTTTGTCTACTGGAGTTTTACGAAAAATAGTGTAAACTCCCATGTTATGTACTTTTCTCCTTGTCTGCCACTTGTCTGGTCATGTATATGTTCTTAATGTTATATGTACCAGCTTAACACACTGAGCTGTTTTATTGAATACATTTTGTATGTTTTTCTATTAGGGTCTTCTCTTTTTTCTTTCTTTTTCTTTTTGATTATAAATTTATGCTTTTATTGTGTTCTGATATTTCCTTTGATTTGTATACTCTGAACCTTTTGTTTGGAACAATGGGAACAGTCCAGCCTGAATATCCTGATAACAACATGTCTTGAAGAGATGGCGCAAGCGCAGCCTAGGTGAGACCTAAAAAGGGTAACAACTTAAATGCACTGTTTAAATATGTTTAGACATATTTAAACATTGCCTATTTAACAGAATAATTGTGGAAAATTGAGGGAGTACAATGATAATTGTTTTTTTTTTTTAACGTGGAGGGGTAGCATTGAGAACTTTGAAGACCACTGTTCTAGGGAGACCCTTGGCTGCCTCTGAACTCTAGGGGGACCCTTGACTGCCTCGGGGACAGTAGGGAGGCCATTGGAGGCCTTGTTGCTCTAGGGAGACCCTTGGCTGTCTCAGGGTCACTAGGGAAACCATTGCCTGTCTTGGTGCCACTAGGAAGACCATTGGCTGCTTCAATGCAAAAGGGTGGCTGTTGGCTGCCTCTGTGACACTAAGGAGACCCTTGGCTGCCTCTGTGACACTAGAGAGACCCTTGGCTGCCATAGTGTTCCAGGGAGACCCCTGCTGCCTCTGGGACACTAGGGAGACACTTGGCTGCCTTAGTGTTCCAAGGAGACCCTTGCTGCCTCGGTGACACTAGGGAGACCCTTGACATGGGCCCTAGTGCAAGGAGGAACATGGACCCTAGTGCAAAGAGGGACATGGGCCCCAGCGCAAGGAGTGACATGGGCCCCAGCGCAAGGAGGGACATGGACCCCAGCGCAAGGAGGCACATGGTCCCTAGTTCAAGGAGGGACATGGGCCCCACTGCAAAGAAGGGTATGGGACCCAGTGCAAGGAAGGACATGGGCCGTGGCTGCCGTTTGAACTTTGAAATACTGCAATATTCTGGCTTGAGTGGCCCCTCAGGCCTCTGCGCCCCGGTGCCACTGCGCACCAATGTAAGCTTCGCCTCTGGGCCCCACTAGATCCAATTTAAGGATTTCTCTGGGAGAAGAGCGAATTATAGAATGGGGAACATTGTGCTAAATGGTGAATTTTAAAACATACTGGGTCAGTTTGGCCAAATTCTTATTGAATTCAAGACCCCTTTATAAAGTGATTGGATCTATCAACCAACTAAATTATTTCCGGGAAATTAGATTATTTCTGGGAAAGTAGTTGACAGGGCCGGGGTAAATGTGTATGAGGTTAGACGGGATCTAACGAGCTCCACGGGAGTAAATGAGCCTCACCGGATATTGGCAAATCCCAATGTATCCCGTCCTGCTCCTTTCAAACAGGAAAATCATCACCCCTAGCTTCTACATCACTGGTAACAGGCAGTGGGGGCCCAGGGGTAGGACAATGAGGACAGAGGGGAGGGTTGTCCGAGTGTTTAGCGAAAGAATGTGTAGGTAGGCAATGTCCTGTTTTCTAAAATTGTAGAATTGAATGCAGCGGAGGTAACCTCACCCCACACGCACCCCAAGACCTGCCCCCCACCCTCACACCAACCGGCCTTTCCCTGGAAAACCTTTCCATTTTTATAACTGTGGAAACCTGTCGAATTACATGACTGTTTGCCATCTTTACTTGAGTTATTGACCTTGAAAGGATGGAGGGCTGAGCGGGCCACTCTGGCACATGAGCCCTTCACCTGCGCAGTGCACTCAGCCAGCCGCAGAAATATATCGACCCACTCAGCTATCAGCCCAAGAACAGTACACCAGCCGTGCCATTGGGTACCACCCTACGCCCCACGAGGCTTCAGCCCCATGTGTGGTGAAACCTGTGTTTGTGAATGCCGGCTTCTTCTGTGTTTCCGCTCACTGCAGCCACCTGTGTTGATGTGTGTGCACTGAGTGCAATAAAGTGCCGGGCATGCGGCTGCTCGAGGATGCTGTGTGCATTCACACTCAAAGTAAACTTCAGTACCCTTGGAAACGTAGGCATTCGTGAATGCGCCATCTTTTACTCAACAATGCCAGCTGGCCTTTCCCTGGAAAACCTTTCCATTACTTTAACAGTGGAAGCCTGTCGAATTGCTACGCTGTTTGCCATCTTCACATACCCCCCGACCCCCCCCCCCCGCGTTGCTTGAGCATTCTTCGGAACATGTTGATGTAGAGCTATTGCAGGCCCTTGGATGCCTTCGGCCTTAAGGGCCTTTGGTTTTTGGTGGACACGTTAGCCTGTAACCGTCCCCTAACTATGATTTGCTGTCGTCTCCTAGGATGGCGATGGAGGCTAGTGCTGCATTTGCAACAGTCGTTCGCACAGATGATAACATTTTACAGTTACAGCCTCCTATCTCTCTGCCCTCCAATCCCTTGTTGGACCTGCTCCGCCAGGGCAACGTGGATGTCGAGCCCATGCTATCCCTACACCCCAAGGCTCAAGGGCTAGTGGCCCAGACAGCCTTAGCTTTGCGGCCTTTGTCCTCTCCTCCGATGTTCCGCCCACTAGGGAATCTTGTTGGTTGGAGACATGTCGGCAAATGTTTGCATCCACAAACTCAGCCGTCTGGTCCTTGAACACGTCCTGCATGTTTGCACGGGCTACTTTCGCCCTGTGGGACTCGGTTGAGCGCTTCTTTCCCTCCCTTCTAGAAGGCCATCGGGCTGACCTGACTCTGATACTCCAGGATGGTCAAGAGCTGGCAAAATTTTCAATTCGATCAGCCATGGACACCCCTGATTTTGTGGGTCGGGCGATGGCCAGGTCAGTTGCTCTGCATCGTCATGCTTGGCTGCGTGATGGCAGTTTTCCTGAAAATGTTCAGGAGCGTCTTCGGGACTTGCCCTTTGATGGGGCCCATCTTTTTGACAGTCACGCCGACTCAGCGGTTCAGCGCCTCATGTCTGGTTTTCAGTGAATGGCATTCTTTCTAGTCCCTTGTTGCGGACTTGTTTCGGTTGCATTGGTCTATTGCCACTACTTTTCTCTGGTATCAGTCTCTGGGTTCAAGTTGTTATTTTCCAGACGGACTGTACAGCTACGCAGCTGTTTCTGTCATTATTTTCAATTCCTCTGTATAAGAGCTAGTCTCGAGGTGTTCCCTTGCATTTTATAGGGATGTAACATACCCTATGTGGGGTATACGTTGGTTATTGTGTAGCTGTTCCAACTTGCCACGGGAAATGTCTTCCTGAGTGGTGTGCTCCAGGAAAAGTTCTCCCTGGGTGGTGCAGATCCTTACTGAGGATCGAGCGAGGTCCTATTAGGATTGTTATCTATCTCCTATCTGGGAAGTGTTACTATAATTCATGCTATAGACTTATAGCGATATGTTTTTCGCTTCTTCACGCTCCACCTGCTGTTGTAGGACTTCTCCTCTTGACAAGCCCACAAGAGTAGCGTAGCTCCCTTCGGGGTTTACATGTTCGCACTTACAATTGTTCCGTGGTTCCCTTCTGCTTGGGAGGATGCAGACCTCTCCAGAATATTGTTGGGTTTGTGCCATGTTTGGATATCCCCAGTGTGTTCACGTATACCCCCTTTTCTTGCCATGGCTGTCATTTCAAGTGTTTCGCTGTGTTTCCGCCATTTTTCCTATGTTCGCCGTCTTTGTCGTAGGCCAGTGTCTGCATCTCTTGTGAGCGTGTTGTTTTGGTCCACTTCAGAGACAGTTTCTTTTCCGTATCCAGTTCTGGCATGGTATGTTACCACACACTGAGCATGTTCACAGGCACTGGGTACCTGCTGGTCCAACTTGCACCACAGCGTTGGCTGTGTTTGAATCTGGTAATATTGTCCACTCCTTACTCTTTGGTGCTAGGAAGTGCTTCTATCCTTGTTCTTCCCTCAGGTCTCTGACCTGTCTGGTTCCCTCTTTGTCGGCAGTTGGTTCTACGCCAGACGCGTTGTTGGTGCCCATTGTCTTGGACCTCACTCTTCATATGCACTTCCCAAGCAGGGGCTCAGGGTCGCTCTGCTCTTTGCTCCTTAGCTGCTCTTTGTCCTTCAAACATCTGTATATGGTTATATATATATGTGTGTGTATGTATATATATATATATATATATATATATATATATATTACCTACTGGCTGTCGCCGGTAGGTAGTTATAGCTAGGACCTCTTTTCCATTGGAAATCCGCAACATTCAATTCCCAATAACTTTGGCGCTGATTGACGAATCTTCGTGAAATTTTCAAAACTCGCGGGGCACTCCGGTCCTCTAACATCCTGAATGTTTCACGGTGATTCGTCAAGCACGGGCTGAGAAAAAAGGGGGGTCCCAAAATGTGTTTTCCCCATGCAATTTCCCATAGGAAACTATAGCCGCAGCTACAGCCCGAACTGCTGAACGGAATTACACCAAATTTGGCACCATTTAACAAAAAAGCATGACTGAACCAAGGTTCAGTCGTGCTTTTTTGTTAAATGGTGTAAATCCGTTCAGTAGTTGCTGAGGAATTCAAAAGTAAAAACATATATATCTAGGGCCGCGGATCCTCCCAAGCACGAGCTTTATGCTAAATGGCTGTCAACACTTCAAACCAGGAAGTGTTGGTAGAACCGAGGCACAAGAAAGCAGTGAAACAAACACGCAAAATGCAAAAAGGGGGCAGGGTAGAAACACCCTGACCCCCTAGGTCTGCTCAGGGGGTCCCACAAGGACCCCCAAGGCCCCCAAAATTTATATATTTTTTTAAATCGTGGGATGCGTGTAGGATCCGCGCATCCCACCTCGGAAAAAAAAAACGAAGCGCGGGCTCCCGTGCTTTGTTTCTAATTAGCCCCCGGGTGCGCCAAGTCCCAGGGGCAATATATTATAGTAATGAGGGGCCCACCAGCCCAGAGACCGCCACCCTCCTGGGGCTTTTCTGAAATATGTGGGGGGACTCTCAGCACCCCCAGCCCCAGGGACCGCCACCCCCCGGGGCTTTTAAAAACATGGGTGGGGGGCTCAAAGGCCCCCCCAAGCCCCAGGGACCGCCACCTCCCGGGGCTTGTGTTTTAAAAAAAACCTGGGTGGGGGGACTCAAGCCCACCCCACACGCCCCAGGGACCGCCACCTCCCCGGGGCTCTAAATATTCAAATTGGGGGGTCCGTGACAGAACCCCCCCAGCCCTGGGGACCACCACCCCCCCGGGGCTTTGGAAATGGTGAGAAGGGGGCCGCGCGGCCCCCCTCCTGGAGCCTTGTCGTGGCCCTGGGGACCGCCACCCCCCAAGGCCGGCTCCTGCAGTGTTCTGAGGTGCCCACCCCCGGGACACTAGTTTGCTATGGCAGGGCAGGAGCCTCACGGCTCCTGCCCTGCCATAACAAACTTGGTTTGAATTTTGAAAGAGAGAGCAGGAAACCTCTTTCAAAATGCAAACCAAATTGCGTTTCCACACAGGGAGCTGCATCTTAGCAGCTCCCCATGTGGAAAAGCAATGCCGGCTCCTGCAGGAGGTGGGGAGCCCGCAGGACCGTGGGGGGATTGGAGACCCCCCCATGGTCCCCAACAGAGAGGGCCAGCACCGGGGGATGGGGTCCCCGGGGCTATTAGTGGCCCAGGAGGGGGGCCACGCAGCCCCCTCCCCAAAATTAAAAAAGGAAGGCCGGCCCCGGGGGATGGGGTCCCCGGGGACCTAAGTGGCCAGAGGAGGGGGGCGCAACGCAGCCCCCCTCCAAAAAAAAAAAGGCCATATACTGGGGGATGGGTTCCCCGGGGCCGATTAAGGCCTCCGAGGGGGCCACGTGGCCCCCTTCCAAATTATTATTTAAAAAAAAAAAATATGGGCAGGCCCTGGGAGATGGGGTCCCCAGGACCAAGAATATTAGGAAAAGAAGGGGGGCCACACAGCCTCCTTCTTAAAAAATTAAGACCGGCATTGCGCCAGAGGCCACGCCCCCCCTCCTTTCAGCACTCTGCAAACGCGCCCCCTGGCGAGTTTGCACATGGGGAACGAATTCCCCTTGAATACTGGGGGTCCCTGGGGGCCAACTAGTCCACCAGGAACCTCCAGTATGCGCCAGGGGGCTGTGTTGCAGAGAGGTGTTCTGAGGCCACGCCCCTTTTTACACCTCTCTGTGACGCAGCTCTGTGGCGCTTAATGGAGGTAGCTGGTGAGCTAGTTGCGCCCCAGGGACCCTCAGGATTCAAGGGGAGTTAATTCCCTAACTTAAAACGCGCCACGGGCAAGTTTGCACAGTGGTGAATGGAGGGGGCGGGGCCTGAGGTGACGTGTGTGCAAACACGCCCTGTGGCGTGTTTTAAGTTGAGAAATTAATACCTCTTCAATCCTGAGGGTCCCTGGGGGCCAACTAGCCCCCCAGGTACCTTCAGTAAACGCCACGGAGCTGCGTTTCAGAGTATTGTAAAAAGGGGTGTGGCCTCTGAACACCTCTCTGCAACACAGCTCTCTGGCACATACTGGAGGTACCTGGTGGGCTAGTTGGCCCCCAGGGACCCTCAGGGCGTGTTTGCAGACATGTCACCTCAGGCCACGCCCCCTTCCTTCACCATTGTGCAAACGCGCCCCATGGTGAGTTGTAAGTTGGGGAATTAATTCTCTTTCAATACTGGGGTGCCTGAGGGCCAACTAGCCCACCAGGTACCTCCAGTATGCGCCATGGAACTGCCTTGCAGACAGGTGTTCAGAGACCATGCCCCTTTTTACACCTCTCTGCAACGCAGCTCTGTGGCGCTTACTGGAGGTACCTAGTGGGCTAGTTGGACCCTAGGAACCCTTAGGATTCAAGGGGACTTAATTTCCCAACTTAGAACGGACACAGGGCGCATTTACACAGTGGTGAAGGGAGGGGTCGGGCCTGAGGTAACGTGTGCAAACACGCCTTGTGGCGTGTTTTGAGTTGGGGAATTAATTCCCCTTCAATCCTGAGGGCCCCTGGGGGCCAACTAGCCCACCCGGTGCTTCCAGTAAGTGACACTGCGTTGCAGAGAGGTGGTGCAGGCCGTGCCCCTTTTTACACCTCTCCGCAACGGCGCTTACTGGAGGTACCTAGTGGACTAGTTTGACCCTAGGGGCCCTCAGGATTCAAGGGGACTTAATCTACCAAATTAAAACTGACCGAGGGCTTGTTTACACAGTAGTGAAGGGAGGGGATGGGGCCTGAGGTGACGTATGCAAACACGCCTTGAGGCGGGTTTTAAGATGAGGAAATAATTCCCCTTCAATCCTGAGGGACCCTGGGGGCCATCTAGTCCACCAGGTGCTTCCAGTAAGCGCCACTGCGCTGCGTTGCACAGAGGTGGTCCAGGCCGTGCCCTTTTTTACACCTCTCTGCAGTGCAGCTCTGTGGCGCTTACTGGAGGTACCTAGTGGGCTACTTCGACCCTCAGGATTCAAGGGGACTTAATCTCCCAAATTAAAACGCCCACAGGGCGCGTTTACACAGTGGTGAAGGGAGGGGATGGGGCCTGAGGTGACGTGTGCAAACATGCCCTGTGGTGCGTTTAAAGATGGAGAAATAATTTGCCTTCAATCCTGAGGGCCCTTGGGGACCAACTAGTCCACCAGGTGCTTCCAGGAAGCGCCACTGCGCTGTGTTGCAGAGAGGTGGTCCAGGCCGTGCCACTTTTTACACCTCTCTGCAACGCAGCTCTGTGGCGCTAACTGGAGATACCTTGTAGGCTAGTTGGACCCAAGGGACACTCATGATTCAAGGGGACTTTATCCCTCAAATTAAAACGGCCACAGGACGTGTTTGCACACGTCAGCTCAGCCCCCCCTCCCTTCACCAGTGTGCAAACGCGCCCTGTGGCGTGTTTTAAGAGGTAGTTTTAATCCCCCTGCCCTATTATGTACTAGGGGCTTACAGAGAAGGTCATTCTAATCACAGGGGTACCCCAACGCATAGTGTTCCCTAGTGTATGTAGGTGTTTTCACTGTATTCTAAGTGTCTTTTAGCATACCACTGGCTCTAGGACTGGTTAGTCAGAGTCAGTTACCACTAGTACCCATCAGAAAAAAAATGTAAAAACTGCACCAAAACCCAAACACTTATAAATTCACCCAGGCACTCTCCTTGCAGTACTCTAATCATTCAGTCAGTACCCAAGGACTCATGCACTGAGCCAGGCCTTAGCACATGGACTGCCTCAAATGCATATCCACTATGCATGCAGTCCTGTAACCACCTACACACTTGTCTTTCACACCTTCAATTCCCCAGTCAGTATCCATACACTTCCAGCACACACCCTGTCACTCCCCTTGCACTCCTCTATTGACCCATTCAGCACCATGTACTAATCCATTCACTGCGCCAAAACCCAAACACTTATAAATTGACCCAGGCACTCTCCTTGCAGTACTCTAATCATTCAGTCAGTACCCAAGTACTCATCCAGTGACCCTGACAAAAAACAAAATTTCAGTTTCAATATTTTAAAAAACATTTTTATTTCCATTTATATTAAAAATATATAATGTAATTTAACAAATAAAATATGTAAAAATAAACAGTTAAACTTTAGAAAATCAGTATGAAAAATACATATAACTATTATTACATTTAAAAAATATCATTTAAAAAACCTTTGAAATTCACTGAAAAAACCATAGGTTTCAGACATGTTATAGTTAGGAATTAGCATTTTAAACACCTTAGAAATTCACTGAAAAAACCATAGGTTTCAGGGCTGTTGTAGTTAGCTGGACATTTCACTCGTACAAAACCATTGAAATTCCTCCGTTATAGTTAGTTCTGCTAACTATAACTCGGGTGCCCGCATTTCACTGCTGATGATGTCACATATTACATCATTCATGACCTGGTCACTGATGACATCATCCAAGTGACAATCAGATACACCTCATCATACACTAGTATAACCTTTCATCACTCACTGAAAAATACAGAGTACCATATTTGAATCCATTGACCCACCAATACAAGTTTCTAAAAACCCACCCAGTGATTCCTCGATCTACACACACATCTAATCACTTACCTATAGATTCACCCATACATGCTGTCAATGATCAATAGAACACTATCAAATATACTTATACACCTATATCGACATTACACACCAGCACACATCCTATTCACTTATGCAGCCATCCTACTCACTTATGCAAACAATGGATCATACTTACATTTAGTCAGCTACACACTTAGACAAACACCACTTCATTTATTCATATAGATAGTAACTCATAGTGTGTTATAAAATCACTATTACAAGTATACAGTTATCCATACAGTTACTCATACAATCTCTGAGTCTTATGTATACTTATTTATATACAACTGTCACATACACTGCCTTTTATTTTTCTAGTTTGTTGGACATGTACCATTGAGAGATATATTTGCTCATCACCACACCCATAAAGATATTCACTCACCCAAACAACTGTTATAACATGCAGTCTTAACCTCATATACCTACTGAATCAACTAATCGCACATCTTTGGGAAGTCACACATCCCCCACCGAACCACACACACATTCACTCTCCCATACAAATACTCAGTTAACTAATCAATAACTAATCTAGACTTTCACGTAGCCAGTAACCAACTGGTGCAGCAGTTTACACAGCAACTGACAAAGTGATACAGATATTCACACAGTTTAGTCACTATCCAATATATTTAGTGAGACACTATAAATTAGTCAAGTAAACAGTCAATCACACTGCTACTAAATCCTCCATCCAGATATTTATATATCCACTCATTAGTCAAGGCAGATTGCTATATATATAATACATATTTAAATAATGAACCAAACCACATTCACTGCATGATGTCATCAGTTATGTCATTTGAGATGTCATCAGTGATGTCAGGGACCATGTCATGAATGATGTAATATGTGACATCATCGGCAGTGGATTGCGGGCGTGCAAGTTATAGTTAGCAGAACTAACTATAACGGAGGAATTTCAATGGTTTTGTACGAGTGAAATGTCCAGCTAACTATAACAGCCCTGAAACCTATGGATTTTTCAGTGAATATATATATATACACACACAAACCTTGGCAAACCTTGAGATGTGGATTTAAGCGGTCGGCCTGGCCGCAGAAAGAGCCCAGCTGCGAGTGAAGGGTTCCCGTGGTGACGTCACCTGATGTTACCGATGAAACGGGAGGTAGTCCATTCATGAAAGTGGAATTTTGCATGAGAATGAGGTGAATTTGTGCAGCGCCCCACTGTGGTTTTATTTGACTTATTTTCCCGTAGCTCAAAGACAGGCTCACTGCAGTAATATTAGTGTGTTAACTACAAATACCATGAAGCCACGCAAGTGACCACTCCCACTAGGGCGGTATTTCTAATAAGTAGCGCACTTCTGTCTCCTGCTGCGGACATTGCCAATGATTAAGAGGACAACTCGAAACGCGTCTGGCATTTGAAATGACTGTTGCCGCTTTCTGCCTCGTTCAACTGCAGCTTTCATGATTAAAGAGATGGAAAATCACCTACCTGTTTGAGGCTCTTCCTTTGGGGCAAACCTTGAGATGTGGATTTAAGCGGTCGGCCCGGCCGCGGAAAGAGCCCAGCTGCGAGTGAAGCGTTCCCGTGGTGACGTCACCTGATGTTACCGATGAAACGGGAGGTAGTCCATTCATGAAAGCGGAATTTTGCATGAGAATGAGGTGAATTTGTGCAGCGCCCCACTGTGGTTTTATTTGACTTATTTTCCCGCACCTCAAAGACAGGCTCACTGCAGTAATATTAGTGTGTTAACTACAAATACCATGAAGCCACGCAAGTGACCACTCCCACTAGGGCGGTATTTCTAATAAGTAGCGCACTTCTGTCTCCTGCTGCGGACATTGCCAATGATTAAGAGGACAACTCGAAACGCGTCTGGCATTTGAAATGACTGTTGCCGCTTTCTGCCTCGTTCAACTGCAGCTTTCATGATTAAAGAGATGGAAAATCACCTACCTGTTTGAGGCTCTTCCTTTGGGGCAAACCTTGAGATGTGGATATACACATATATATAGGTATGTGCTTCTATATGCATATGTATCGGATTGATTATGTTTGACATGTGTTATGTCCTATTATGGTTAATTCCGGTGCCGTTGATACCTATTGTGTGGGCTGCTGTACTCGTCTGGGGCATGCACTTCGAGTATCCATTGCCTTTCACTTAAAAAAAAGAGAACTAATGATATATATATATGTATGTGTGAGTGTGTGTGTGTGTATATATATATATGACCACATACCAGCTTCAAAATGGTTACATTGAAAAAATTATGGATCATATAACATGTGATTTAAAATTTGTTATCTATCTTCTAGAATGCCCGTGCAAAAAGTTAAACGTAGGAAGTACCATCAACAAACTAAAATTACGAATTTTACAACATTTACGTGCCATAAAAAACAAAGACTTTACATATACGATGGCAAAACTAAAGTGCTCAGGAATAAAGATCGTAAAAGAAAGAGGAAGCAACGGAAACCTTGATCTATGAAGAACTGAGTCCAGAACAATCTTAGCCATTGGTACCGAGAACCCGTTAGGGCATAACTTAGACGCTGAATTGCACGTACACCTATGAGAAAGGAGGATAAAAATTGACCGATTAACTCCTCAATGAAATTACATCATTAAAATAGACACGGGAATCCTGAACTAATACAAAGTGAGAAAAACGCTATTACTGCTATTATAAACTTGCTCTTTTGACACATATGGAATAGATGGGAGAGAGATCATGAGGAATAATGTTTGCTCAGTATGGACTAAAATCCTATTTTCTCCTTTTTTTGTTGTTATTGTGAGAATTTTAATATATGTATTTTTCGAAGTGGCTTGATTAGAACCTAAAGGTGATTTTTTTCAATTCGATTTTTCAATCCAACGTTTATCAGGATTTAGGTATTGATTATGTATGTACTTTACATTTAATCATTATAGCTGTGTATATATATATTTTTATCTTCAAAAATTGGAATCAAGTTATTAATGTAATGACTGTCTTCTCTAAACAGATAAAAGTATAGACATATAGATATTGTTGGGAGTAAAAATCACCAGCATATATATAAAAAATTGTACTTTACATAAATATAAAAAATGCACTTTTGTTAAGGTTAAAAGAAAGAAGAAATGCTGCCCAAAAATATAC
Organism: Triturus cristatus; assembly: GCF_964204655.1. Classification (NCBI taxonomy): domain Eukaryota; kingdom Metazoa; phylum Chordata; class Amphibia; order Caudata; family Salamandridae; genus Triturus; species Triturus cristatus. The sequence goes on from NC_140580.1 coordinate 779,147,443, forward strand.
TGCATATCTATTTTCACAAAACAACCATGCCTACAACTTCTATACTGAGATATATAATGATGGGAAGAATAAAGAGAAAACTTATACCCCAAAGAATTTTGCTTTCGTCCCCAAAAAATTATTATGTTGCTCGAATTCAAAAATAAAGGATTAGCATATTCGGAAAAAGAAAAATGTTAATTTTGAATGAATTGATGCATTTTTGTCTAGTCTGTCTTCACTTTTTAAATGGGCATTTGCACTAGCACTTTAAAAATGACAGTCTAGGCTCCAGGACTCTATGGTCCAGTAGAACGCTGGGAGCCGAAACGCGTAGACCGTCCTTACCGTCTATGTCACCTTGTTTTGAGTAAAGCACTTTGGAATTACTTGCTGGTTGTGGTGCTGTGATCCTTCGCCGAAGCTCCGTGAGACTGGGAAGGTGGTGAAAGGAAAATCGAGCATATATATATATATATATATATATATATATATATATATATGTTCACTGAAAAAACCAAAGGTTTCAGGGGTGTTATAGTTAGGAATTGGCATTTAAAAAACCTTATAAATTCACTAAAAAAAACATAGGTTTCAAGGGCGTTATAGTTAGCTGGACATTTCCCTCGTACAAAACCATAGAAATTCCCCTGTTATAGTTAGTTCAGCTAACTATAACTCGCGCCCCCGCAATGCACTGCTGATGACGTCACATATTACATCACTCATGACATATCATAACTATAACAGGGGAATTTCTAGGGTTTTTTACGAGGGAAATGTACAGCTAACTATAACACCCCTGAAACCTATGTTTTTTTGTGTGAATTTCTAAGGTTTTTTAAATGCCAATTCCTAACTATAACGCCCCTGAAACCTTTGGTTTTCTCAGTGAATATATATATATATATATATATATATATATTCACTGAAAAAACCATAGGTTTCACACGTTATAGTTAGCTGGACATTTCACTCGTAAAAAACCAATGAAATTCCCCCGTTATAGTTAGTTCAGCTAACTATAACTCGCGCGCCCGCAATCCACTGCTGATGACGTCACATATTACATCACTCATGACATGGCCAGTGACATCACTCATGACATCACTGATGACATCACTGATGACATCATCCATTGAGTATGTGTTTCTGAACAATTTTAATATGTTCAATATATATAGGGAAAGGCCTGTTGAAGAATGAGTGGGTGTACAAGTGTGTAAATGGATGATTTTCTGTGGTGCGTAACTGACTCTATAAGTGAGTCATTAAATGTATCTTACTGCAGACTAGTGACTAAACTGTGTAAATATTTGTATGTTGGTGTATAAGTGGCGGCATGGTTTTGTGAATACCTATATAAGTGTCTATATGAGTTATTGATTGCTTGTGTCAGTATCTGTATGGGTTCCTGAGTGTTTGGGTGGGTAGGGTGTGTGTGACTATGCATAGATGTGTGAGTGGGTGATTCTATGGGTGCATGGTTTTAAGAGTGCATCTGTGATGGACTGTATGGTTGAGTGAGTGTATGTATGGGTGTGTTAGGGATTGAATGTATATCTCAGTGGTACATTTGTGACTAACTACATATGTGAAAGGCAGTATATATGCGTGTAAGAGTATATAAGTGGGTAGATGTGAGAGTGTGTGATTGTGAGAGTGACTGTATGGATGAGTGTGTGCTTGTATCAATGATTCTATAAGAGCGTAAGAATGTGATACTATTTTTATGAGTAAGTGAACTTGAGTGTGTATAACCGCATAGGTGAGTAAATGGGAGTGTGATTATTTGCATGACTGAGTAGGTGTGAGAGTACCTCTATGGATGATTGGTAGTGTGTGAGTGTCTATATAGGTGTATAAATGCATATGATAGTTTTGTATGGAGTGACTGTAAGTATGAGTGACTGTACAGGTGAATGAGTGGAGGTGTATGTAGACCTAAGAGTTAATAATTGGATATGTAGTTATTGGTATTGCAGTATGTATGGTTTTGAGAATGGAACTCTTAAAAATTTTGAGTCGGTGTATCAACGGTTATATTAGGGTGTGAGAAGATGTGGTAATTTATCACATGGATGACGTCATCAGTGATGTCATCAGTGATGTCATTTGAGATGTCATCAGTGATGTCATGAGTGATGTCACTGACCATGTCATGAGTGATGTAATATGTGACGTCATCAGCAGTGGATTGCGGGCGCGCAAGTTATAGTTAGCTGAACTAACTATAACGGGGGAATTTCATTGGTTTTTACGAGTGAAATGTCCAGCTAACTATAACATGTGTGAAACCTATGGTTTTTTCAGTGAATTTGCAAGGTTTTTTAAATGCTAATTCCTAACTATAACGTGTGTGAAACCTATGGTTTTTTCAGTGAATTTGCAAGGTTTTTAAAATGCTAATTCCGAACTATAACATGTGTGAAACCTATGTTTTTTTTTGTGAATTTCAAATGTTTTTTAAATGCTAATTCCTAACTATAACTTGTGTGAAACCTATGGTTTTTTAAGTGAATTTGCAAGGTTTTTTTAAATGCTAATTTATGAATGTATTATTATATGTTTTAAATATTTATTTTACAATAAGCTACCTATATATATAGTTATAGATTAACTTTATCCTGTAATATGGAATGGCTCAGTTTTTTTTAATTTTTTTTATTTGGATAGAGTTGAACAGCATAGTTAATATCTTCTATAAACTTATAAACACTTTAAAAATGTTTTTTTTTTAAGGGTTTTTGTCTGTGCGCGCATGGTGCGCGCACGGTGCACGCATGCGTACGTGCTCCGTGTGTGCATGCGTTTGTGCTCCACATGTGCATGCGTACGTCGTGTGTGCTCCATGCGCGCGTGCTCCATACGTGCTCCGTACTCGCATGCGTGCGTGCTCCGTACGCGCGTGCTCCGCATGCGTGCGTGCTCCGTGCGCGTACACGCATGCGCGCGTGCTTCGTACGCGCATGCATGCGTGCTTCGTACACGCATGCATGCGTGCTCCGTACGCGCATGCATGCGTGCTCCGTATGCGCATGCGTGCGTGCTTCGTGCGCGCATGCATGCGTGCTTCGTGCGCGCACCGTGCGTGCTTCGTGCGCGCACCGTGCGCGCACGGCAAGTCATGTGATTTAGCAACAACGCTTTTCATTGGTTTATAGTAGTTTCAGGTCATGTGATTGAGAAACAACACTTTTCATTGGTTTATAGCAGTTTCAGTTCCTGAAACTTCCAACACCACACCCACTCCCCTCATTATTACTTCTGATTCCCTGGGAGAAGGAGCTGAGCAGCTTTTCCAGTACTCCAGTACTTGAGAATGGCAGAGCAGCAGTCCTCTTCTGGGAGTGAGCAGGAGACCCTTGTGCCACAGAGACAGAGGAAACAGAAAAACTCTTTTATATGTCAATTTTTCACTTTTCCAGAGGGGCAGAAGAAGGTGAATGCACCAAAAGTCACCTGCACTCTTTGTGATCGTGTCTTATCAAGAGGAGATCCTAAAAATAAATACTCTTTTAGTATCTTCACTATGATCAGGCACGTTAGAGATGTACATCCTGTGGCTTATGCTCGAGCTGCTAGAGAAAAGCCTCCAGCAGCTCAGCCGAGCACATCTGCAGCAGCTCAGCCGAGCACATCATCGGCAGCTCAGCCGAGCACTTCATCTGTGGCGGCAGCTTCACCTGCTTCTGTTCCTCTGGATATACACCCTCTGTTTAAGAGGGTGCATATATGGTGCAATGCTCTTCTCTCTTATGGGGACACCAGCATTCCCCTAATAGAGAGCAAGATACAGCAGCACACGTGCGGCACCCTATAATTTTTGCCATTTTTTTGTTCCTCTGTCCCTCAATTAACACAACAGCTCTTTTTAGAGCCACCTAACATCTAAACACTTAAATTTGATTTTTAATTCTATTTTTTTAATGATTTTTTTCCCACCGTGCGCGCACCCCGCGTGCACCCCGCGATTTAAAAAAAAAAAAAAAATGTTGTTTTCACCCTTCATGGTCCTTCAGGGACCCCCTGACAAAAGCTAGGGGGTCAGGAACTCTGTAGCCTGCCCCCTTTTCACGTTCTCCACCTTTCTTTTTCACTGTCACACACAAAATGCCAGACAACACTTCCTGATTTCGACCGATTCGAATGTTGACTGACATGTAACCACCAATCAGAATTACGCTCGCGCACGGTGCGCGGCTGTAGATATTTATGTACTTTTAACTGCAATTTGCTCAGGAACTACTGAACAGATTGACACCATATATGCAAAAGGCACATCCCTGACCTGAGGACTACCTCTTTGCCAAATTTCAAGTAATTATGTTCAGCCGTTCGGGCTGTACCTCCGACTAAAGGTCCTATGGGAAAATGCAGGGGGAAAACACGTTTTGGGACCCCCCTTTTTTCTCAGCCCCCGCTTGACGAATCACCCCGAGACTTCCAGGGTAGGAGCTGAGCGGAGCACCCCATTAGTTTTGAAAATTTCGCGAGGATCCGTCAACCGGCGCCAAAGTTATTCAAAATAGAATTTTCAGATTTCCTATGGAAACACGGTCCTAACTATAACTATCTACTAGATAACATATCCGGAGTTGAGTTTCCTCTTCTGGTTCACTACAGTGGTAGCAGCCGCAACCGCCGCACACCGCGTTTGCCGGAAAATTAAGACTTGCCGTTCAACTCGTGGGGAGGGGGTCTGCATACACCGGAGGAAGTCAATCCGGTCTTCGATATCCACAAATTCTGTCGTATCCTTTTACCAGAAGAACGAGTGCTGACCGCATACAAGTGCAAGTTTTATCTTCAATTTATTGTTACATGACCGCTGATTAAGGCCGGCAACGGCAGAAACGGGTCATGGCAGATGTAACTCAATAAATTGAAGATAATACTTGCACTTATATGTGATCTGCACTCTTTCTTCTGGTAAAAGGATACAAGATTTGTATATATATTCCAAATGAAAATCATGCTGCAATTTCAGCATAGAAAAGCCCTCCAATCGAGAAGTAGGTCAAAAAGTGCATTTAATTCATGGCCAGCGTCAAAGAGTACAGCATAACGTGTTTCGACTGTAAGTCGGTCTTAATTATATGCAACCCCCGTTCTCAATGAAAGTCTTGAAAGAAATGCCACTGCTGGAAAAAAAAAGTGTCTGGTGGAATCCGCTGGTGGATTCTTGATGGAAGGAACCCGAAAGCAGAGGGGACAGAGTCTGGGTCACTCAGGAGTGACCAGGTGCTCGGTAGACGAATGCCCACCGATGTCAGGTGCTTCCAGTGCGACGAAGGAGACCTTGACTCTACCGCTGCAGGACCAGGCGACGTCGAGGACAACCAGGCGCCGGATACGAGCTGTCCCACAAAGTATGTCGAGTGCTGAGGGGTCGGTGTCCGGAGGGAGCACCAACAAGCCTTGGCAATGGCAACCCATGAAGAAGGTCAAGAAAGGTTATGGTATGGGCCAGCAAGGGCCAGGGGACTCACCACAGCAAGGGGAGTCAGGGTAGGCTTAGAGCAACCAGAGGAGCCCAAGAAAATCGGCATTGTCCCTCAAGTGGACCCACAGGCAGAAGGCACAGGAGTCACAAGGGGACCTCTAGCAGTTTCACCAAACAACAGCTTGCAGGGCACAGAGTGTGAGGAGGCCAACGTCCTTGGTACAAAATGTGTGCAGAGGTTGGGGCTATCAACAGCCCAATGCACGAAGTTGGGGTATACCAACAAGCATATGTAATTGCAAAAGTACCTGGTGCACAGGAGTTCTGGTTATGCGGTCCCCACGAGGGATACTGGCCTCAAATTTGGTGAGGGGGTAGCTCAACCTCAAGGAACATAGGAACCCACCGCCTGTGTTGCTGGAGTCTTCGGAGTCCGCAGGAGCTCGGGACCAGCAGACCAGTCAGTTGCATTACAGTGCCTGCAAATGCAGGGGAGTGACTCCTTCACCCCGAGGGAGATACTTCAGTTGTCCTTGATGCTCCACAAGTCCTACATGGAGCCTGTATGGTGCACAGGCACAGACGATGCCTTAGATGGAGAGTGAGATGAAGTTGGTCCCGGTCGAAGTCCAGCGAAGTCTGTAGTGTCCAGACGGTCGAAGGTCAGTGGTTTCTTGTTCAAAATCTTGTCCACTTTGAATCTAAGGTCCTACAGCCAGGTTAGCCCTTTTGTACCCACAGGAGAGGGTTGGACAGATTCGGGGGACCCTCCTAGTGGAGGGTCAGGACAAGGGGATGGTTACTCCCATGTCCTTTGTCCAGTTTTGCACCAGAGCAGGACCCAACAGCTCCCAGAACTGGTTTGAACTGGACTATGCACAGGCAGCCGCGGCCCGTGGAGGGAGTTCCTTGGGGCGGTAAGGCGGGGCGGGGGAGGGGCAACGAAGTAAAACGAATTTCGTAGCGCGCGCTGCATCGCATTTTGCGATACAGCGTGTGCTACGAAATTCGTTTTATCTATTTAATTGTTTACTTACCTGCAATTATCCATATTCCGGTTTTTAGAACCCCCCACCCTACCCCTCCCCAGCCCCACCTTACCGCCCCACGGAACTCCCTCCACGGGCCGTGGCTGTGCACAGGGACACCAAATGTGCCCGTCGTGCAGACTTTCAGGCACTTTGGAAGTGCACCCACCCAGTTCCAATACACTAAATCCTGTCTCGGTGTCTGGGAGGAGTTCACACCTCCCTGTGACAGGATGCTTATTGTGCTGCCTTCCTCTGCTCCAGCTTGGCTCAGCAGCAGGAGGGCAGAAATGTGTCTCTGGACGGCTGCATCCATTTTGTGCTGTCCGGGTCGAGGAGGCTGGTACCGGGAAGATCATTGAACCACAAAGCTTGCTTCTGAGGGGTGGATTCGTACCTCCCATAGTTCCAAGGTGTTTGATACCAAACACGACATGTCTTGTTTCAGCCGTTTTCAAGATAGCATTTACAGCGAGGTTATAATGCACCTCGACCTATATGTCTGGCTGTGTCACAGACAACCCGGGAGAATGGTCTCCGAAGGCTGCAGAGGGGCTCTGCTCATGCAGGGGCACCCTCTCACGTAAAACCCTGCTCCCTGCCTTCCGGATTGTCAAACCCTGCAATAGGGGTGACTTATAGGTTTTAAGTGTAGTGACCTATAGATATAGTAAACCTATATCTATCGTAATTTGTGCATGCACCAGCTTACACAGGCTGCAATAGCAGGCCTGTAGTTCCATTTTTCATGGTCTCCCCTGGGTGGCATAATACATGCTTCAGTCCAGGGGAGGCCTCTGGGGTACCTATGCCCCGGGTACATGGGTACCAATACTAGGGACTTATAAGGGAACCCCAGTATCCAATCTGGAGTGTACCTAAGTACATGTCAATACATTTTAGGGAAAAAGCGGATAGACAGGGATCCTGATTAGCAGGATCCCAGTCAGACTAGTTAACACCAGTGTAACATGAAGCAAAAGGTGGGGGTAACCATAAGAAGCAGATCCTACTTTCCTATACATCGCCTTTTCTTGTTGATGCTGTTTTTACAGAGCTTAATGGTCTGGTGTCAGCCACGCTTACACTTGCTGTTCCCACCTGTTATGGAAAATCTTTATTGATTAGTTCTCTTTTGGAACCTGTTGGGGTTGAGCCGCAGACTCTCCTCCAATGAGGTATAGCTTAGGTATCTATTATAGGTTAAGGAATCTGCGACTAGATGTCTCTACCAGATACATCGTTACCAAAGGTAAGTAACTTGTTCTTCTTGATGCTCCATTTCCAATCTTGCCCTCCGTGCCGTGAGAAAACAATCTATCAATAGACCCAATGCCCATGCTCAATACCACTAATAGGTGGAGACACTAGATCAAGTGACTCGAAAAGACTTCCTTCAGAGAAAACCAAGTTGTACACGTCCAAGCCAAACACTAAATGGTGGAAGTATGCACAGCATGTGAATCTACAGAACTACATGCATAAACTGATGCTTACAGGGTAAGTGAAATTTTCATTTAATCTACGGAGAAGGCCGTCCCCATGGGCTGATACCTAGTGGCCATACTCCATGGGCAAATCCCCTACTCACTTTACTACTGTTGAGAACTTGAGATTTTCCTTGACGCACTTTTTTCTAACAGCAAATCGGCTAGTTCATGTCCACCTGCTTACTCAATAGGAGAAGATTTTACTCTGCTACAGCAGCAAAACAATTGTCAAGCATATCATTACTTCTCTCTTTGACTATGGCAACTCTGAATATTGTATATATTTAATTTTATATTGTATATTTGGGTTTACCCACATTTCTCTTTATATGGATGCAGTTAATTCGAAACAAAGCTAGTAGACTGGTTTTCGGCCTCCCCTGGTTGAACCTTTGTTTGCCACCAGCAATCTTCACTCTAAACGTGTTGCTTTTAAGAGTGTTTAGATATTTTACAGTACTCTGCCAGACAAAAGCTCTCTATGCGTTGCTACTTTTCCTAAGATGAGTACACTTCACCTTGTGCTCTACTATCCCCTGCCTGCTAAATGTTCCAGTCATTCCACGTCCCGGAACTGGTGCAGCATAGTGCTCCTTACTGACTGACCATCGGTGGAGCTTTCCACGTCTCTCCACAGTCAATACCAACATGATTTATTTTAAAGCATTTATGAAATCTGCAAAAAGACGCATCAGGGAGTACACTATTGGAAAATCAGTCATCAAGTCCAATATGTTTGTTAAATAGAGATGAAGCGTCCTTTTTATTTCATTTCCAAAAGAGCCCATACAGCCAAAATATTTCATTCGAATGAACTTGTTCAGGGTGATGTTTTTCAAATAGCCAAATTGTAGTAACTATGCTCTCTTCTGATTATCAATCGGATATTGACTATGGTATCAATTACCCCCACATGGCTAGTGACTGTATGAACTTGGATGAAGTGTGACCAGAATTGCTTTGATAATCAGTATGGTTACTAGGGATGTGGGTCAGTCCTGGGTAGGAAGCAGGATACGGCATTTCCTACAGGCTAACACAATGTTCAGAATTGCCAGAGTTATTGGAATCCTCCAGCTGGGGCTAAGGTTTGACTTCGGCTTGTTGATGGTGAACCCCAATGATATCTGGAGTTTGGCCGTTTGGAGGTTGTCTACAACTAACTGCAGCAAGTCTGCCTTTAGCCGCCAGTCTAAGTACAACGAATACCCCGCCTCCTTTTGTGAACACCATAGGGGCTGAGGTGATGTCGAAGCAGAGCACTGTAGATTGACAGGGTTAAGACCTACCTTGAACTCCGTGTAACACCGTTGGCACTGCAGGACAGTTCTAGTAAAATGCCTGTTCTCCAGGTCCATGGACACAACTTGTCTCCTGTGCCTACCGCTGACAGAATCCGAGTGGGAGTGAGCATTTTTGAACCTGCTTTTCCTCAGAAAGAAGTAAAGCAGTAGAGAGATACAAAATTTGTCTGAGGCCTCTGTCCTCCTCCAAAACAAGAAAGTAAAATGAGTACCATCCTTCCCTCATCCGAGTCCGGTTCCCTCTCAAAGGTACCCTTGGACAACCGAACATTGACCGTCTGCGTCAAGAGCTGGAGCTTTCCATGTCTCTCCACAGTCAATACCAACATGATTTTTTTTAAAGCATTTATGAAATCTGCAAAAAGACGCATCAGGGAGTACACTATTGGAAAATCAGTCATCAAGTCCAATATGTTTGTTAAATAGAGATGAAGCGTCCTTTTTATTTCATTTCCAAAAGAGCCCATACAGCCAAAATATTTCATTCGAATGAACTTGTTCAGGGTGATGTTTTTCAAATAGCCAAATTGTAGTAACTATGCTCTCTTCTGATTATCAATCGGATATTGACTATGGTATCAATTACCCCCACATGGCTAGTGACTGTATGAACTTGGATGAAGTGTGACCAGAATTGCTTTGATAATCAGTATGGTTACTAGGGATGTGGGTCAGTCCTGGGTAGGAAGCAGGATACGGCATTTCCTACAGGCTAACACAATGTTCAGAATTGCCAGAGTTATTGGAATCCTCCAGCTGGGGCTAAGGTTTGACTTCGGCTTGTTGATGGTGAACCCCAATGATATCTGGAGTTTGGCCGTTTGGAGGTTGTCTACAACTAACTGCAGCAAGCCTGCCTTTAGCCGCCAGTCTAAGTACAACGAATACCCCGCCTCCTTTTGTGAACACCATAGGGGCTGAGGTGATGTCGAAGCAGAGCACTGTAGATTGACAGGGTTAAGACCTACCTTGAACTCCGTGTAACACCGTTGGCACTGCAGGACAGTTCTAGTAAAATGCCTGTTTTCCTGGTCCATGGACACAACTTGTCTCCTGTGCCTACCGCTGACAGAATCCGAGTGGGAGTGAGCATTTTTGAACCTGCTTTTCCTCAGAAAGAAGTAAAGCAGTAGAGAGATACAAAATTTGTCTGAGGCCTCTGTCCTCCTCCAAAACAAGAAAGTAAAATGAGTACCATCCTTCCCTCATCCGAGTCCGGTTCCCTCTCAAAGGTGCCCTTGGACAACCGAACATTGACCGTCTGCGTCAAGAGTGCGGAGTGCTCCTCCGAAAGCTTCTCGGATGTGGAAGGAATGCAGGGTGCGGAAGAGATAAAGGACTCTGCACAGCCCCCTTCAGCAATGTGTAAGGTCCACCTGTCTGACATGATGGATCACCCAGTTAGGGAGGAAATGTCGTACCCTTCTCCTTACCAGACAGCAATGAATCTGCGAGGACAAACTAAAGTGGCCTGGTGGCCCCTGCATCAGCGGAGATGAATCTGAAGATTGCTTCCCAAGGCGATTTAAATAGTTCCTACTGGCACCACATCTCTGGCCCTGAAAGGATTGGGTTGTTTGATGAAGTACAGGTTGGGAGTGCGGACATTGTCTACAAGCTAGACCCCTGGCATAGAATCAGATTTTTTTGTATTTGTCAGATGTCAATAGCTCTAGAGAGTGCGCTGTGGCGGGACTGTCCTTGAATCATTCTAGTGCAGTAAGCTGTCTCCGAAAAGCCCAAAACCCTCGAATTGCATGTCCATTAGTAATGCCAGCATGCCTCCAGGGAACCCGGTTCATCTCATCCAAGTGTCCCTCCTGAGCATGATGCTGGTGGCAGTGGCACTGCTGATGAAATCTGTAGTGTCCATGCCAGCTTGGAGCACATACTTTGATGCATCCTGACCATCATATGTTGTTTGCACCAACAAGGCCCCAAGGTCATCTGGGACGCCTGGCAGAATATCCGTGGCTATATCCCATAATGCGTATTTTTATCAACCAAAAAGACAAACTGCCTTTATTGATTTAAGGGCTAGATTAGCCGAAAAAAACATTCCCTTTCCGAAAGCAGCAAGTCATTTAGATTCCCGCTTCAGAGAAGTGGAGTCAGCAAGTAATTCTGGATTGACTTTACTTATTGAAATTTGAACATTTAGGATATTGTTTGTAGGATGTCTGGTGAGGAAGTCTGGGTCACTGGTACCCAGTCTGTCTCCCAGTGACATGTGACGGACGACTGACTGAACATGAGCATGACTTGGACCTTGTAGCCAGTAGGGCATCAACATGAGATTTATTAGGGTGCCGATTCCGATCCTGGAGAAATTTTCCCCGTACAAATCGTATCCGGATTTTTTTCCGTACGAATCGTACAAGTACCGTACAAACTGGCAAGTACGATTCGTATGGGAAAAAATACATACAAATCGCATTGGGAAAATTCCCCGACACGTCCTCGGGTCGGGAAAAGTGTCCGACACGTCCCCGGACGATTTTCCGTACGAATCGTAAAACTGAAGTCCGAGCGCGCAAGTCCGATCCGTCCCGTGCGTCCGATTGTACAACCGTATGGAAAAAACACCGTACGGAGCGAACTTCTATAGCAACCATGGAGACATGTGCCCGCATACACGCCGTCCCCCCCAGCCCCCGTATGTACGCGCCGTCCCCCACCCATGTATGTACGAGATGTACCCCCACCCGTGAATGTACACCCATGTATGTACGAGACGTACCCCCACCCGTGTATGTACGAGACGTACCCCCACCCGTGTATGTACACCCGTGTATGTACGAGATGTACCCCCACCCGTGTATGTACACCCGTGTATGTACGAGTACGAGATGTACCCCCACCCGTGTATGTACACCCGTGTATGTACACCCGTGTATGTACGAGATGTACCCCCACCCGTGTATGTACACCCGTGTATGTACACCTGTGTATGTACGAGACGTACCCCCACCCGTGTATGTACACCCGTGAATGTACACCCGTGTATGTACACCCGTGTATGTACGAGACGTACCCCCACCCGTGTATCTGCACCGTACATACACGGGTGGGGGTACGCTCCGTACATACACGGGTGGGGTGGGGGTCCGCACCGTACATACGCCGGTGGGGGTACGTCCCGTACATACACGGGTGGGGGTACGTCTTGTACATACATGGGTGTACATACACGGGTGTACATACACGGGTGGGGGTACGTCTCGTACATACACGGGTGTACATACACGGGTGTACAGACACGGGTGGGGGTACGTCTCGTACATACATGGGTGTACATACACAGGTGTACATACACGGGTGTACATACACGGGTGGGGGTATGTCTCGTACATATACGGGTGTACATACAAGGGTGTACATACACGGGTGGGGGTACGTCTCGTACATACACGGGTGTACATACACGGGTGGGGGTACGTCTCGTACATACACGGGGGGCTGGGGGGACGGCGCGTACATACGGGGGCTGAGGGGGTGGCGCGTACCGGGCCCCCTATACTGCTCGCATCGCGGCGTACTTACCTTTTCCGGCACTTTTTGGGTGCCGTAAAAATATTGCCGTCCGGACTGCTGTCGGTACGAATCGTACTTGCTGGTACGTAAAAACATGCCTAACTCCGTCGGTACCCAGTCTGTCTCCCAGTGACATGTGACGGACGACTGACTGAACATGAGCATGACTTGGACCTTGTAGCCAGTAGGGCATCAACATGAGATTTATTAGGGTGCCGATTCCGATCCTGGAGAAATTTTCCCCGTACGAATCGTATCCGGATTTTTTTCCGTACGAATCGTACAAGTACTGTACAAACTGGCAAGTACGATTCGTATGGGAAAAAATACATACGAATCGCATTGGGAAAATTCCCCGACACGTCCTCGGGTCGGGAAAAGTGTCCGACACGTCCCCGGACGATTTTCCGTACGAATCGTAAAACTTAAGTCCGAGCGCGCAAGTCCGATCCGTCCCGTGCGTCCGATTGTACAACCGTATGGAAAAAACACCGTACGGAGCGAACTTCTATAGCAACCATGGAGACATGTGCCCGCATACGCGCCGCCCCCCCCCCAGCCCCCGAATGTATGCGCCATCCCCCCACCCGTGTATGTACGAGACGTACCCCCACCCGTGTATGTACACCCGTGTATGTACGAGACATACCCCCACCCGTGTATGTACACCCGTGTATGTACACCCGTGTATGTACGAGACGTACCCCCACCCGTGTATGTACACCCGTGAATGTAGACCTGTGTATGTACACCCGTGTATGTACGAGACGTACCCCCACCCGTGTATCCGCACCGTACATACACGGGTGGGGGTACGCTCCGTACATACACGGATGGGGTGGGGGTCCGCACCGTACATATGCCGGTGGGGGTACGTCCCGTACATACACGGGTGGGGGTACGTCTTGTACATACACGGGTGTACATACACGGGTGTACATACACGGGTGGGGGTATGTCTCATACATACACGGGTGTACATACACGGGTGTACATACACGGGTGGGGGTACGTCTTGTACATACACGGGTGTACATACACGGGTGTACAGACACGGGTGGGGGTACGTCTCGTACATACACGGGTGTACATACACAGGTGTACATACACGGGTGGGGGTATGTCTCGTACATACACGGGTGTACATACACGGGTGGGGGTACGTCTCGTACATACACGGGTGTACATACACGGGTGTACATACACGGGTGGGGGTACGTCTCGTACATACACGGGGGGCTGGGGGGGACGGCGCGTACATATGGGGGCTGAGGGGGGCGGCGCGTACCAGGCCCCCTATACCGCTCGCATAGCGGCGTACTTACCTTTTCCGGCACTTTTTGGGTGCCGTAAAAATATTGCCGTCCTGACTGCTGTCGGTACGAATCGTACTTGCTGGTACGTAAAAACATGCCTAACTCCGTTCGGACGTCACGTCCGCGGTGTCCTGGATCACATTCGTATGTATTTTACTGTCAGTCGGTGTTTTGTCCGACTCGTACGGAAATGGTGTTTCCGTACGAATAGTACTTGCAAGTTTGTAGGGTTTTTTTCCCGGGTACGAGTCGGACGGAGAAAACGCTCCGACCGACGGTTCGTACCCGGTTTTTCCAGGATCGGAATTGGCACCTTAATGTCCATAATGGCTCGGATTAAGCTAGTTCTGTTTGAGGAATCTCAGTTAATACACTTGTTTTCATCTCTCTAGTGTGCAACTTCAATTTGTGACTCACCTGCTCTCTGAACTGCAAAATAAGCACTTTCCTCTGTTGGTGGCTGAAGTGGAGAGTCTAGCTCAGATTCAAAAGATGTCTAAACCACTGGTGTTTTGTATGCCCAAATACAATGCACCAGTGTTATGAGTAGGCAAATCTGCCCACTTCCTTATTAGTGTCCTGGGGGACATTGACCACTTGCACTGGGTCCAAATCGGAGCCAAAAAAGACTTGAATCCCCTCCTGACACTGGTGACGAGGCAGAGACCGTGGATTGGAATCCAGTTGTCTAACCACTGGTTGTGCATTTGTAATTTATAGACCAACATAGGCCTGGAGCAGGCCGCTGTCGGTTCAGGGTCTGAGACGAGCATCTAGATTGGATCTATGACTGGCACCAGTGGAGTCTCTGTTGGGATAGGTGGAACCAGCTTGGGCCTTGGCACTGGAGCAGAAATCAGTCCCAAAGTTAGCACGGGCCTGCTAGATGGTCCTGTTGGGACAGATGGCATTTTAGGCAGATCTAATGGTGGAGGTCTGGCTAGAGACTCTTGTAGGTCCATGGGGCCCTTAGCCTTGCCAGATGGAGCTGGAATCGTACCAGAATTCTAAAGAATGGGCTCTTTGAAGGCCACTGTATACTGTGGGGTTGATAAAGGCCTGGGAAACTCTGTGACCACCACCAAGGTTCAGAACCAGGAGACATCTGGGGAGTGAGATCCTTGTGATACCCTTACACCTTCTCGCTAAACTTCAAGTGGCAGAATAGGCCCGAGTCCTGCTTGGCCTTCTTACGCTTATGCCTAGATTTTGACTAACCAAACGTTTTTGAGCGGAAAGAGGACTTTTTTGTGGGAGCAGCTTTGTGACTGGGACTCCATCAGGGTAAAGACCTAGAATGGGAACACGACCTCTGCCTTGATTATGACTTCTTCTGTCAAGCCACATAGAATTGAGCTTCCTTGTCTTAAATTGCATTTGAGTGCGTAAGGGAACACTTGTCGCTCGCCTTAGACCCGTGGCCTAGTCCAAGCCTCACAGGTGTACCTCGTGTACCTCTGTGACCGATGTCTGCCTCCTGCTGTCTTGATACATGTACTTTTTTGGGAGGGATATCGTTCCCTAGCACAACGTCTAAAGGTTTTTGGTGTCATCAGAAGCCTAACCCAGCTGGGTGTGGAGCATCGGATGCATGCAGAGGTTGTACTCATATGTGACTTCACTCGTTGTCATTATAGGGGGCAGTAGGGCGTGACTGGGGAAAGCCATACGGTGCCTCCTACCACCAAGTGGAAATACTGCTTAAAGAATTCTCCAGAGCCAGTCTGCTGCCCGCAGTATTCTAAAGGTGAGGCACAATCTGCATTTGGAAGGTTCTATCAGAAATGTAAAATTTGGAAACTTGAAGGCAAAATATTTTTCCCAGTCCTTCTAAGTAGCTTTGTATTTTGCCCCGGATTGCAGTCCAGAATTTACCACACTTGAGAGCAATTTGATACCTCAGGCCTGCAAAAAATCCTGTGTTCCAACAACAAACATCAACACAATGACCAAGGTTATTTGAAGTGATGTGAGTCTAGGAAAGCTTTAGAACACCTAGGGTTCATTTTCGTCTCACGTTGTTTTATGACACTAAAAATTATTGACTACCTCGTCAGGTGGTGTTAGCTCTATATTTATATATATATATATATATATATATATCCATTTACAATTTAATATACATCAGAACAGAGCCACCTTGTAATGGGGCCATTACTGACATCTTTCATCATTTGTATTTTGACTGGGAGTAGGTGTAAAAAGGGATAACAGAGCTTAACTGCAATGTTTAAATATGTTTAGACCTATTTAAACATTGCAATTTAGCAGAATAATTTTGAGAAAAAAAAGGCGGGGTGGGGCCGAGGATTTTATTTTTTGACAGGGGGTGGAGGGGGCACAGCAGTGAGAAGTTTGAAGACCACTGCATCAGAATGAGTCTTCAGAATTCGAAAGCAGTGCTTTGCTGTGTTCGGCCATTAGTTTGCTAATAAGAAAAAATACTGAAACATGTGGTGCTCCTTTCCAATGATTACTAGAAAAATTCCAGTTCTGTGTTTATGTAAAGTCAATCAAAAGATGTTTTCTTTTCTGCTTACTCTGGAGGCAGCAGCGCCCATAGTGCCATCTTGTGGCCAAATGCGAGAACGTGTGATGCTCCAACATTCCATCGCCCTGATTGTTCCCACCATGTAAGCATTTACATATTAAGGTTGAAACAATGTGCTCGTGCGTGCCAGTTATGATTGGAACCAAATGTTCTTTTTCTTGTTCTGAAAGCTCCTAAGAAAGGAATATTGCTTTCATGTTATTTTTAAATCGAAGAGCCTGGAGAAGAATTGCTAAGCTCGCACTTTCCCAAGAGTTCAAGCTGTTTTCTCGTTTTTACGGTATTGTGTATGTAAACGGCTGCCAAAGAATATCCTTGCAGCCACAAGGCTTTACATAATTAAAAAAAAAAAAGTGCCTTACTCTTTACTCCTGGCTCAAAGTAGTGGTTAATATAGAAGCTAGACGTTCTCTATGTAACTTAAAAATATAAATTGTTCAACTATAGGCTTCTCCCGAGGCAAAGATTATTGCTGTACCCGTATGGCCGAAACAAGTTATATTACGATAACAACATGATTTACAATGGCTTTGACACACGTCATACCAGGGAAAGAAGTCAAAGGCGAACATGAACGTTTCCAGGTAAAGCAGCAAGTCTGACACAACAGTGAATCAAAATACCGGCATTTACATGTTCCCTCTAAGAAAGACGGATCCTGTTTCGCGTACCTTAAATAAACAAACAAAAAAAAGCATGTGGACACCTTTAGCATTTGAAAACCTGCAACATGAATATCACTGACTAAAGACAGCTAATGTGCAACCCATCTGTTCCTTACATATAGAGCTCTCTTACACAGAAACATTAGTTCTTTTTTTCCCATGAAACATGTGAAAGCTAAAAGATTGCTTGGACAGATGTTCGTTCTGTAAATTAATTTTAGTCCAGGAGAAAGTGCAAACCATAGTTCTTTAAAGATGTTTCTATGTAATAGCATAAACAAATGCTGCGTTGTGGTAGACTATATACATTTGGTTGGCACGCTTTACGGAAAGATCTGTTTACAAATGTTTAAATATAATGATCATATACAACTGCATTGCAGTTATTCAGTTAAGTTTTGTTTATATCAAATATATATTATATCAATAACAACTGTATACATTCTCAAAATACGCTGTAATGAAGTGATTGCCTTCATACTTGAAAATGTGCCAATAAAATGTGCTAGTAAAAAAAAATCATTGCTCTCTGACAATAAGAGAGGAAAGCTTTTTTCAAAGAGGTTATCGAGAGTTACTTTTTGGCTGACCCACATGGTTGCATAACTTGATATTTATTTGGCAGGTTTTTTAATTCTCATATCACCATAAGTACTGACATACCCTAATACATATAGTGATCACAGTAGTAATGTTATACTACTGTCATACAACTAAAGTGGGCCACATATGTAAGATACCACTGGCAGTAAATTCACCCTCTGAGGTCTATTCTGAGAGTTCCACACCTGGGTGGAAAACTGGGTGGTATGGCATCTGTGCTTTGGCGAAAGCAGTAATGAGTTAGCACCAAGGGTAAATGTGGCACTGTTAATTAGTGGCAGAGGAAAAAAAATACCTCTGGCTGTGAAACATTTTTCTCCCTGTCAGCAGTTAGAATCATACAGCTGCAGATAGGTGGGCAGGCATCTCCCTCCTGTGGTAAAGGAACAAGGCCTTGGTCAAAAACTGCACGGCCCCACTGGACCCTTCATCCATTCGTGCCAGGTACCATAAGCACCGGATTTGAACTGTAATAACAAAATATCCTCAAAAGAAAGAGAACATACAAGTTCTGGTATGTGGCGCCATCTAGTAGTATGGTCATGTAGCCTGCCTCATTATCAATAAAGAGGTCAGTCTTGCTTTCAAAATCTATAAACACGTTTGTGATGGATACTTCTAACCAGAGACTCACCTTTAGAATATCCCAGGCACCAGACTGGATCCAGCCAATTTCAACAGCTGTGCTCCTGGGCTCATGCTGCTCCTTTTTAGCTTCATACTGCGTCGGATGTGACTGGGCACAGCCGCATATAATCGTTACTTACCCCTGCATGCTGATGCCAGTTTCTTTCTTTCTGGCGCCATGATTCCCTGCCCTTAGACCTCCGCCATTAATATAACTAGGGCTCACTGTTTTATGGTAATTATTTTTTTAACATTTCCGTCTGTATTTTTCCATATTTATGTTTTGGCCATTTTATCTGTATTTATCCATATTTATTTTGTGTATTGCGTATAAATGAAGTTATAAAACTATACATTTCCATATTTATTTAACTGATAGAGGCGTGCTCATACTTTGATGTCTGTCGTGTTTTAGCTATTTAAGCTGTCAAATATTAAATATCAATACATCCACTGGTGAATACTAGCATTATACCACAAATGTATATTGACACATGCCGTTATTTAAAGAAATTTCATCCTGTTTTTACATTTCCCATGCTGTTCAGCTGTTGGGCTATAATTCATGAAAGACAGCACAGAGAGTCACTTAAAAGCAGCTCAATTTTCAGTATCTATCCACTTCTAAAAAATAAATGCAGACAGAAAACACATTGTTTTCTGTCTGTATTTATCTGTAAGAATCTGTAAAAATGGAAAACAGGGATCCTTAAATATAACCAATTTAAGAATTGTTCTTGAGGTGTCGGGCCAAAAATTGGAATACACTTTTCGTCTCCAAAAACTGCCTCACTGTTCCCCCAACCTCCCACCCGTGTGATTGCATGTGAAAGTGCCTGAATCATGCTGCCTTTCCTGGGTGAGTCAAAGCATGGGAACGGTCTGCTGCTCATTTTTCCCACCTGAAGCCAAACTGTGACTGGGTTCTGATCCAGGTCTCACAAATTATTATCCCCATAGCTAGACTTCATGAGGGAAATTAAGCAAGAATCAGGTGCGGCACACAAGGACAGACCACTAACCCTTTCCCCGTAGAAAGAGGTGTGCGACAAGGTTGTGTAATGGCACCTACTCTATTCTCCCTGTTCATCAACGGGATCGCAAAATTTATGGAACCTAACCCCACTGATGCCCCTGCCCCAGCTGGTGTGAGAATTCCCATTTTAATGTTCGCGGATGACATGTTGATAATCGCTAAAACACCGAGCGGTCTGAAGCGAGCCCTGTTACGCTTTGAAGAGTTTTGCCATCTGCGGGGCTTGGAAATCAATGTGTCAAAAACGATATTTATGACTTTTAACCCTCATAGATCGTTTAGAGGAGATGTGGTATTGAAAAACCGACCTTTAGAACAGTTACAAGATTTCAAACATGTAGGGGTCATAACGCACCGAGAAATTAAGTGAAATAAGCAATTGGAAATGGCTACATTGAAGCATCGCCAACTGGCCAGAACTTTACAAACTGAGTTTAACGTCTCTCTAACTAAACTAGGCAGTCCAGTCTTGCAAATATATAACACAAAAGTTGTTAGCTCCATGTTATATGGGGCAGAGCTTTGGGGATTCAAGAACCTTTCAAATTTAACTACAGCGGAAAATAGGCTCATACGGAATATTACTAACCTTCCACAAAGTACCCCAGTACGTCCGCTGCTCCATGATCTAGGCAGGAAGTCAATGGCTGACATAGCCAGATTGTGACCCCTGCTATACTGGTGGAGAATCTGGTCCACACCGGAATTGAGAGCTTATGCTGTGGGCTTAAGGATTTAATTAGAGCAGATCGCCATAAAAAAATCACATGGTTGCAGGAAATCAGACTTATTTTATTAAGTATTGGCATGGCTACACTATGGGAGGACCCAGAAGGTACCTCCCTTTCCAGCTAAAGTTATGTTGAAGGAAAGAAATTGGAGCTGGGTGACTGATAACATCTTCAGAAATAGTGATTCTTCAACACTAACGGGGCACTTTCAAAAATTGAAGCCGCTACAAAAGCTGGAACCATACTGGGATATTATAACTAAGCCACATGACAGGAAGTTATATTTCCAATTTAGAGTTGGCACATTGCCAGTAAGGTCTTTTTCGGCTAGATGGGAAATGCAAGCTAATGTTTCCTGTCCTGCTTGCTATGTACATCCGGAGTCTTTGGCCCATCTATTATTTGCTTGCCCAGCTTATACGGCCCCGCGTCGCATGTGGTTGATATTGTCATTGCCCTGGCAAAGTTTTTAGTTTGGGCATGTTCTATTAGATCTCAAGTAATCTCTGTTGGGTAGTGGTTTGATTATGTGATTATGTGTTTACTACACGTTTCTAGATCCCTGGTCGTCATTTTGACTTATTTAGATCAATTTTCTTTATACTGTTCCTAGGAAATAATATGGCATGGTAAAGGCTGATACTAATGAATTTCTCTGTATATTGCACAATAAGTGGTATAGACATAATATATTTAATTAGTATCCATGAGTGTTTAATTGTCTAATGTTTTTTAACTGCGTTTAATGGATTTTACATTCTTATTGGAAAGTTTTATTTTTTAATGTTCTATTAATTAACGGTCATGTGTATTTTTAAGCTTTTGTACATCTACTTTGATGACTAACATTGTCGAATAAAGCTAATATGACTGACTGAATTGTTCTTGAGGTGTCGGGCCCAAAATTGGAATACACTTTTCCTCTCCAAAGACTGCTTCACTGTTCCCCCAACCTCCCACCCGTGTGTTTGCATGTGAAAGTGCCTGAATCATTCTGCCTTTCCTGGGTGAGTCAAAGCATGGTCTGCTGCTCATTTTTCCCCACCTGAAGCCAAACTGTGACTGGGGTCTGATTCAGGTCCCAAATATGAAGTGTAGACCTGCATGAGGTGCTGTCTGTAGTATGGATGACTTATCCAGTGAAAGAGCTCCTAAAGAGCAACCCATGACCGGCTTCCCAGCCTTCCTGGAACCATGCTGCTGCCCCAAACCTTAACAGCCAGATGCCTTGTGCCCAAGCAACCCTTGGACATTAGGCAACTCCAAACGAAAAGAGTGGATTTTGAGATATGTCTCTAATACTGTGGCTGTACTCCACCTCTAAATAAGATGTGCACGGATCTCAGTGCTCGACTGCCACCAGAAAACAAATTCTGTACAAACTGTTTTTTTAGATGTGATTTACCCCTTCTGGAATCACCCAATAATCAAGACGGACACAGGGTATTCGTGGGCATTGCCAACTTTAATCAAATTAACCTAAAAAATGCTTTTTTGATTCTGTGTGCAAAGTTTCCCCAAAAATTAACACAGACTTTAGAGGTACACAATAGTAGTGATCTCCTGAAACACTGATAGCCAGAGGGTGAAAAAGAGCTCCACTATAGTATTGTCTACATTAACTTAATAGCAGGCATAATTGTTTTTTTAAATAGTTTTGTTATAACTGTTCAGTGTCATGCTGCAAGAAAGATATGGCCAAAGTTCCTGTTCGACCTGGCATCTTTTGGCATGCTTCCCGTGTCCTTTTGCTTTGTGACCTCCTGGTTTTGAGGGTGTGCTGGACTTTGTTTTTGCTGGTTTAGTGTCTCTGCACACTTTCTCACTGCTGTTCAGTGTTAAAATGCAAGTGCTCCTAATGGAAATTGTGTCTTGTTTGGGATATTTGATTTACTAGTAAGTCCCTAGTACAATTAAGGTGACCATGCACCCACACACAATGGGTTGTCCGAAGTATTTATTCAGCAGAAGAAGTTGTGTCTCTCTTAACAGGGGCCCAGGGACAACTGCCGTGCGGTACACTGAAAAAATATCGATGTTAAAAATATAGAAGTAAAAAAATATCGATGCAAAGATATAGAATGCAAAAATAGCAACACCTATATTAAACAGGTAAGTACAAAAATATCGAGAAAAAAATACCAATGTAAAAAATATTATTGTACAAAATATAAAATTTTATACATATATATAAAATAATGAACATAAACTATGTTAAATAATAATATTAATATAAAAAAGTACATTTAATATAAATTAAAAAAATATAATAAATACACTTAATTTAAAAAAGTTAAACACATACATAATTATTCATATATATTTACTTTAAAACAATTAATAAACGATAAATTTTTATTTATTTTATCATTTTAAAATTATATAAAAATTTACATATATGTGTGTACCAATAACATAAAATCTAATTAAAAAAACATTCTATTGTAAATGTAAACATTCAACTATTTAAAAATCTTCAAACTTACATTTTCCACTCCATAGTGAGTGCAACAGCAGGGAAATTGTTGGATAACGGAGGGGTAAAAATTACTATTCCCACTCCAGTGAGTGCAACAGTAGGGAAAGTGTTTGGATAGCGGAGGGGTAAATGTTACTATTCCCACTCCAGTGAGTGCAACAGTAGGAAAAGTGTTGAATAGCGGAGGGTAAAAGTCACTATTCCAACTCCAGAGAGTGCAGCAGTAGGGAAAGTGTTGGATAGCGGAGGGGTAAAAGTCACTATTCCCACTCCAGTGAGTGCACCAATAGGGAAAGTGTTGCATAACGGAGAGGTAAAAATAACTATTCCCACTCCAATGAGTGCAACAGTAGGGAAAGTGTTGACCAGTGGAGAAATACAATTTCCTATCCCCAATCCAGTCAGTGCAACAGTTGGGAAAGTGTTAGATAGCGGAAGGGTAAAAATTACTATTGCCACTACAGTGAATGCAACAGTAGGGAAAGTGTTGGATTGCAGAGGAGTAATAATTAATATTCTCACTGCAGTCAGTTCAAAATTAAATACAAACAAAATTTAACAACAATAAAAATATTTTTTTTAAAAAATAGATTAAAAAATATGTAAATATGTTAAAAATTCAAATACAAATATATTTAATATTACATTAAAAAAACCAAAACATATAATGTTAAATACATATAACAAATATCTACAAATATTATATTTAATAAAATAAAAAACTTTTCAGACATTCACCCTCTGTCCCAGATCTGGTTTGTATCCATCATCGTTCTGCACCTCACTTCGCCACCCCAGTTCAGACACAGCCATATGCAAATCAGTCTTGACCCTGTGCCTTATGAGAACAGTCCAGGCCAAACTGCCAAGCCAGTTCTTCTCTGGATTGGACACAAGCATCCTGGGACGGGTTTTGGGGTAACACCCCTCATCAGCCAGGCTAGCTTGAATCCAGTGGCAAAGAGAACAAGGGACCCCCACTAGGCATACCTTTCCAGCTCTGCAGAAGGCAGGCCTAATGATCAAGGCCAGTAAGTGCCAAATCGGGCAGGGTCTGTTGTGTAATTAGGGCACCAGGTAGGAAGCGGGCAGGTGGCACCCCTACAGCCTAAGATTGATACCTTCCTGGCTTGGGAGCCGACCAAGACTAAGGTGAAGGCCTTCATAGGTCTCACCAGTTACTATAGGAGATTTGTCAAGGGCTATGGCACCATTGTTGCCCCCTTGACTGACCTGACTTCCAGGAAGCAGCCAAGGAAAGTTATCTGGAGGATGCCTGTCTGACCGCTTTTGATGCCCTAAAGGCAGCTATGTGCATGGTACCCATGCTTATGGCACCCACCTTCTCTGAGGATATTGTCGTACAGACTGATGCTTCAGAGCATGCTGTGGGAGCGATGCTCTCACAACTGAACAAAGAGGGCTTAGCAGGAGACTACTCCCCCAGGAACAAAGGTGGAGTGTCATAGAGCTAGAAGCTTTTGGTATGGTCTGGTCCTAAAGAAGCTAAGGGCCAGATGTACAACCAGCAAAATTGTGCCCAGCAAATTGCGACTTATTTGCGAGTCGCAATTTGTGAGGTGCAATTTGCCATGTATAACAGTGCCTGCGATTTCCAATGGGGTCACAAATATTAATATTAATGAGCCTCGTGCAATTTTCGAGCCCATTGGGAATGACAGGCCCTCCCAGATATGGTGGCCTGCTGGGCCTGAGACCGTCACAAAGTGGGAGGGGTGCCCTGGGGACCCCTTCTAAATTGTGACTGCATTACCACCCTCTTGAAGAGGGTGGTAATTTGCGAGTGTTTTGCGACCGCAATTGCTGTCACAAAACACTCGTACATTGATTTGTGGACGCAATTAGGAAGGGAACGCCCCTTCCAAATTATGACTCGCAATTCCTACATAGAGAGTCGCACATAAATCGTGACTCGCTATTTAGGAATTGTACATGGCCCTGGGCCATTTTGCATGCGTGAACGGGCCGCAAACCCGTTTGTGCATGCAATTTAGGGTCGTACATCTTGCCCTAAGACCCTACCTGTTTGGGACTCACTTCCGAGTTCATACAGACCATGGGCCCCTCAGGTGGTTGATACAAATGAAGGTTGAGATGTGCATTCACACTAGACAGACACAAAGGGTGGTTTGGGGTGTGCCCTGCCTTTCCCCTGTGACCAATAGCCAGACTGAATAGACCTGGCTGCATTTAGAGTAGTGGGAGGAGTTGTAACTTGCACTTGAATGGACTGTGGCTGCCTTCCAAAAAGCTGTCTCCACCTCCTGTAGTGAACCTGTCCTGAGCCAGCAAGAATTGGTTTATGTTGTTTGTGCCAACTTCAATGGGAAATGTTATATAAATATTGGGGCCCTGACCCCTAAACTTTAGAACTCTTTTGGATCAAGAAACCTGCCAAGAAGAAGAGCTGGAGAAGCTGTGAGGAGAGACTACCACTTTGCTGTGTTGGCCTTCAGTGGCTGCTTCTGTCTTGGGCAGTGAAATGACTGGACTGGATTTTCTGCATCCTATTTACCTTAGTATCTCCAAGGACTTGAGGTAGAGCTTGCCCCCTGTTCAAGAAGACCCAGGAACAGCAAAGACTTCAAGTTCATCTGCTGCCAGCACCAGGAACTGTTTGGTGCTGCTACAGAAGAAAAAGCAACACAACGGCATCAACGATGACCTGAAGGTACCGCAGAGGGCACCACCACATCTCGCACCGCATCCCTGGTCTCACCAGCGACATCGTCCGACGCCGCTACAGAGCTACTGCTTGCACTGTGACCTGTGGGCTCCACACCACACCACCTCGCTTCACACCGCCGGCTTGGTATCCCCAATGACACCACGCCGACACTGATGCCACTGCTTACATCATGGTTTGGGGCCACTGCTTGTAAGTTACACGATGCACCACCCTGTCCCCTACCACAGCCTTGGCCCACCGACACTGACACCAGCGCCATTGACTCCAGTTCATCAGCCAACAACAGCGCTTCAGTGACGCTGGCAGCGCAGCAATGAGCACCGTCCCAATTCGCACCACAGCCCTGGTCTCCCCAATGCCGCTGGACACAGTCACCGAGCTGCGGCTTGCTCCCTGACCTAAGGGCACCACACCGCTGCTCTTCACACCACAGCCCTCCTGACACCATCGCTGCTGACTTCAACCGCACGGAGTTTGATCTGCAATGCGTGTGACTTTAAGGGCCGACTACTCCTGCACTGACCTCCGGAACCAACGCCTGCCAACACTGGCTCATCACAAGGTTCCCAATGCCCTGCATTTCTAAAGGTACTGCTTTGCGGGTCCTCCCAACACCGTAGATGCCTTGCAAAATTGCGGTCAGCCAGAACTGTTACATTTGTTTGCTCACAATGCCATGACAGCCCCGTACGGATTTATTGACTTCAAAGGACTGTCATTAAAGTCTTCTTTTGCTTTGTGAGTATTTTGAGTAACTGTACGTTACAAGGATTTGTAAATCTGAGGCAGCGCCAAAAACAAATGCCTTTCCAGAGGAGGCTATAAAGTGTTGCAACAAGGAGAAATACTTTTATTTCTTGTCGTTATTTGCTCTATCTATGTGTGCTACATTCTGAAGCACACATAGAAGGAGCAAAACACCATTAATGATTGCTTTTGTGCAGGAAGGGACATCTTCCTGCACAAACACAATCATTCCTGCAATACAAGCACCCTTGCACCATGGTGCAAGGATGCCTGTGTTGGCACACAGCTTATTTTTGTGTGCCTGGGCATAGGAGAGCACAGGGGTGTGTCACATTCCTGTAAATACAGCTCATCCCTGCATTTTGAAATAATGCAGCTCGGTGCAGCAAAATTGCTTGCGACACCGCGCTGTGCCATTTCATTGTAAATATGTCTTGTAGTGTCCAGCATCCTCCTTCAGTCGGTGAACAGGCACTTTTCCTCTCTGACACTGTTAAGTGTTCTTACAACTTCAGGTTCTTGTAAAAGATTTCAAACATCCAAGGCCTTGAACTCCACACTACAGGTAAAGAAAACAGCTGAGTGCCTAGGTACCATTTGTAAGGGAACATAGGAAAAAAGCTGAAACGCTACCAATACCGAGATCGATTCTATTGTTTTCTGCTCATTTGAGGCGTTGTACCTTAAGTTCTCAAAGTTTCTTCAAGAATCAAACAATTTACTGGATTCTTTTTTAGCCAAATTAAAATGAGTAACAGCCATAGGCTACCTTAATACCTAGAGAAATTCTGATGATTTGGTGAGTCTAATGCAGCTAAAAGCACAAGATGCCACTGATGATATACATTTTTAAAGAGAAGGGTACAGAATGGATTGAGCCATTTCATTTGGTAGAAATGCAGTGCAAGCATTCGTGTCCCCACTTTTATGCTACGGCCACATCATGATTAAAATGGCTTCACTCTCTACCCTGCAAGGCCGATTTCCCCTGAATCTGAAGACAACATGCTTCTGAAACAAAAGTCAAAACTCAGTCCATCTGACATTACACAAGAATTTCAGTTTATAGGGACCAGCCTCAGGTGAGCTTGAGGAACAGCGTTGCACCAAGAGGCTTCCCCTTTAGTCTGGTGCCATGACCATTGCCGAGATATCACTCCAAAACTCATTAGGTGAATGAATAGTTCATTTAGTTTGTAGAGGGTAGAAAAGACTTTTAAAAGGAAGACTGGAAGAGGAGCGCGCGCAGCGCCAAACAAGATGGCCGCCTTGCCCCGGAGCTCCGTGTCGCGGCGGAAATGTCGCGGTGATTTTAGTGACTAAAAACTCTCTTTGGACATTGAAATAGGAATTGTTCCTGGACACCCTCATATGTCTGCTATGGGTTTCTTTGCTGTTTTTTGAGGTAAAACCTCTTTTTCTTGTTCTGACTCCTTTGCAGCCGCCATTTTGTTTTTCCCTGTTAGGCTTTCCTTGCATCTCGCTTCAGTTATCATGCTGCATTCCTGATTTTTGATATCATTTACTATTTTTCCTACCATTCTATGCCTGACAAGACCTATTTTTAACTTCATTAGGTAGATTGTTGGGTTTTGAGCTGCTTGCGCAATCACTTGTGGAGCCTACACACACACTGTGAGACCTTGCAATTTTTTTTTACTGGTGTTTTTCTTCTCTCGCACACAGTTTTTCCTTCCCTGCTCTATGGGCAGAAGCAAGAAACTATTACTTACACAGAAGAGATCTACAGCTCATTCTCCAGTGTCAGAATCTTCTTCTTCTGCTCCTGTATCTAGGGATACTATTACTATTGCTCAATCCAGCTCTTCAAAGTCAACAACTTTGACACCCTCATCCGTTAAATCGCAAACCCCAGTTTCCGCTAATAAACGCCTCAAACAGGACCCTCCTTCTCCATCAAAGCCTGCTTCTCTGATTTCTCTCGACGCCATCTTTGAGGAAATTCGCGCTTTACGCCCTTTTATCGAAGAGACTAATTCCCGCTTACAGTCTATGGACACCAAGTGGGCTTCTATGGATTCTCGCATTTCCACAGTGGAACAGCAAGTTGATGAACTTCAAAATGTCTCTACAAAATTAATTGCCCTTGAGAAGGAGGTCCTTTGGTTGAAGAAATCAGAGGAGGACCTGGAAAACAGAAATAGGCGCAACAATCTATGCTTATATGGTCTTCTAGAGAATTTAGAAGGTGATGATCCAGTTCCCTTCTTCAACAGTTTTCTCATAAAGCTTCTGGACCTCCCTGCATCTACAAATCTGAATATTCAGAGAGCACACCGGCTGGGCCCTAGTTTGTCTACATCAGCTGCTCCTTCCAAGCCACAAGGTTTGATTTTTCTATTTTTGAAATTTACAGACTTGCTACTGGTTTTAAATGCAGCTAAACACAAAAAAACATCTTGTCTGTCAGGTGCTAAGCTATTTCTATCTCAAGATGTTTCCTCTGCAACGGCTAAACAGCGGAAAGAATTTTTGGATATTTGGCCATCTTTACGCACACTTGGAGCTCGATATGGACTTTTTCACCCAGTTTATTCAAGGTTACTTACCAAAATAAAACTTCCACTTTTGAAGAACCGGCAGAGTTAAGGAAATTCATTCATTCGCATTCCGCATCGTCGAAGAATGTCTCTGGCCCTCTCTCTTCTATGACCTCCATACCTTGACTTTTTTCTCCTTTGTTTCAGATTTAATTTGCCTGGTTTTACTTAATGTTTTTTATCTTGTTCAGGTTACTGTTTATAACCGTATCATAGCACTATGTAGTGTCATCTTGTTTTCATCACTTCTTTTATATCCTTCTATTTTTCTCTAGGTAATCTCTTATCTTCTAACGCATTTCTTTCTCTGTTTCATGTTTATCGCATATGTTCCGCGCTGTGACGCTCCCTCCCCGGTTGGTTGTGCCATCTTCCTTGTGTCGCCACTCCACGCACTTCTTTTTGTTTTCCCCTAAAAGGTACGTATCACAGTGGTCATCCTCTTTATTTTCTCAATTTACATTCCTCTATTGCATTTAGTGGTTGTCATGTGCTGTCTTCTCTTATTGTCTCTTTTCTCACTCCTCTCCTTTTTCAGTCCTTCTCCCCTTTCTTCTTCCTTCTGCCTTCCCTTTGCCTCCTTTTCTCTAATGTTGTACTTATATATGGATTGTAAGTTTGATTATAGTATTCATTGCATCTTTGTTAATATTGCTTGTTTTGTTTTTGTTGTTGTTCTTTATGTATTTTTGACGGTTTTACATTCAGAGTTATTTCTTGGAATGTGAAAGGTTTCATTAACCCTATTAAGGGACAGAACATTTTATCACATCTTGCCTCTTATAACCCTGACCTGGTTTTTCTGCAAGAGACCCATCAAACAGAAATTGAGGCTTTAAAATTGAAGAGAGGGTGGGTGGGATCAGTTGTATTCTCTCCCACCTCTAATAAGAAAAATGGTGTAATAATTCCAAGCCATAAGAAATTGAATTGTAAAATTATTTCGCAAGAAATTGATACTGAAGGCAGATGGCTGTTAGCTAAGTTGTTAATTAATAATATCTCTTTGACTGCTTTAATGTTTATTTCTCACTCATCCTGATTGTTCCTTTTGGCCTATGAGCACACAAAAATGTATTTAATTTAGAGATGAAAATTGTATTTTAGGAGGTGACTGTAAGGGTCAAGTTGTTGACCCTTTTCTAGATCGCCTATCACAGACGCGCTTCATACCTCATAAATCTCATGAAAAATTTCTTGACACTATCTCCCAAACACATCTTGTTGACTCTTGGAGTCTCACTCATCCCAACTCTCTTGATTTTTCTTTTTTCTCTCCCCCTCACAATTCTCTTTCTTGTTTAGACTATACCTTTCTCTCTCAATCTTTATCTCAAAACTTGTTATCCTCTTCTATTGAACCTATCGTTATTTCTGATCATTCCCCAATTATAACTGACCTTGACCTACTTCCACCGCATCCCAGGTCCTCCCGCTGGTGTTTCAACAACTCTCTTCTACTTGACCCTCTTTTCTCATCTTCTTTCACCTCCTTTGGTAACAAATATTTTGACCTTAATAACGATTCTAGTTCCTCCCCCTATATAATTTGGTATTCCTTTAAGGCAACTGCAAGGGGTTTCAGTATAGACTTTGTTTAAAAAAAGAAGAAACGTTTTCTCCAACAGCATAAAGCCACCCTGGCCCACATTAAAGCTTTAGAGCACAAATTGTATAACTCATCGGATGACGCGGTCATCCCAGCTCTGATTCGCGCTAAACTGGCATTCAATAAAACTTCGACTGACAACGCATCTTCCATACATCTCCATAGTAGTGCTCGTTATTACGGAGATCATAATAAAGTTGGAAAACGTTTTGCAAATTATCTTAAATCCCGTAAAGACCGTACGCTGATTGACTCTATATATTCTGCGGATGGCTCTCCGATATAATTCTCAAAAATTATAGATCGATTTCCCTGGTTAATGTTGATTACAAACTTTTTGCCAAGACACTTGCTTTTCGTTTAGATCCTCTTTTACCTCATTTAGGGCCTCATGTAGGTAAATAAATTTTACCGGTTCTTAAATACCGAGCCGTACCGAATCGGTAAATTAGAATCGGTAAGTTATATGTAGGTAAAAATTCGGTAACAGTTACCGATTCGGTAACATTCGGTAAATACGAATCGGAATTCACCGATTCGGTAAATACCGAGGTGATAATTACCGATTCGGAAAATACCGAGGTGGTATCTACCGAATCCGAAAATACCGAGGTGGTATCTACCGAATCGGAAAATACCAAATCGGTATGTACGGATTCGGTAAATAACATCACATGACTTGACGAAACAGCTAATCCTGTGCAACGACAGCCCACCCAACCAGGAACTGCCCACACCCAGGCAGGTGTACACAATTAGCCGAAGTGGCCACACCCAGGCAGGTGTACATAATTAGCCGACCCTGGAGAGGCTTGGAGTGCAGAGGAGAGGCAGGGAGCAGTTGCATGTGCGAGCGGGAAACGAACAGCATGTCCAGCCAGAGAACACAGAAAGACGGAGGGGAAAGGAGGAGGAAGCTCAAATTCAGCCCCAAGGAACTCCAGGTGCTGGTGGAGGAGGTGGTGAAGCAGCACCAGAAGCTGTTTGGGAGGCAATCCCTGCAAGTGCCTGAGGCCGAAAAGCGCAACATATGGCTGGCCATCCAGGCGCAGGTCAATGCTGTGGGAGTGACCCACAGGGACATTGAGGTCCTCAAAAAGCGCTGGTATGACCTGAGGATTGTGACCAAGAGGAAGATGGGCGACATCCAGAAGGAGGCCAGCCAGACCGGAGGTGGAACCAACAGGGCACCTGCCCTCACCGAACTGGAGGAGCTGGTGGCGGCCACAATCGAGCAAGAGAGCGTCGTGGGTCTTGGGGACGCCGACAGCTCTGCCAGAGCCGCAACACACCAAGGTAAGACGAAAGCACAGCAATGTAGCCTCCCCTACCCCTATCCCACATTCCCCATTGTGAAACGAGAATCACACTGCAGTCCACACGTGTCAGTGCAGACAGGCATTGCATTCCGGGAGATGTAGTCAGGGCAACACTAACCATGACGTAAATGTTACAGGGCAACAAGGCATGTCACGCACTCGAGGCACAAGGAGACAGAGGACAGATTGGAATGTGAAATGATTTATTGTGACGCTTGCAATGCAGCCCTTCGGGGACACTGAGCCAATGTTGTTTTTCTGTCCACAGATGTGACATCATGCAGTACAGGGCATGCTGCAGGGGAGACGGCACACCGGCCACAAAAATCACCTCTAGCCAGCACGAGTTCAGACCAGGGAGCAGGCCCACTTGCAGCCGCACCACCAACACAGCCAGCCTCGCCGCACACAGAGCCAGCATCACCTCACCGAGAGCCAGCATCACCTCACCGAGAGCCAGCATCACCACAACCACAGCCAGCATCGCCACTCATGTTCGAATCACCGGCCACATCTCCGCTTGCAGGTGTGAGAATGAGGAGGCGTCCAGCAGCCAGGCTACGAGCCTTCGACACCTCGTCAGACGACAGCATGGGCCCAGAAGACCGCACCGGGCCCCAGGAAGGGAGCCATCCCACTGTGCCCCACACCTCACAGGCAGCACAGACGGGAGCAAGAGGGCGCCGCAGGTCGCGTGTCCAGAGTCCACCAGCACCCACTGACGGCCATGGTGTCTTCTTGGGGCTCGAGGGCCAAATGTTGAAGCAACAGCGCCTGCAATCAAAGGCAGTTATGTCAGTCCAGAGGCACATGCGGGTGATGAAGACAAGCTTAGTCAACATGGACACAAACATTGGCGGCATGGCTGCGGGCATTCGGGACATGTCCCAGTCAATCCAGCAGTTGTGCAGCAAATTAGATGCTGACATCGAAGCACGGCGCCGGGAACGCCAGAGAAGGGACACTACCAGCAGGGCACTCAACCGTCTGGCAACTGCGACTTCCCTACTTTGCCGGCGCTCTGTGACGATGCAGGAGGGCCTAACACAGTGCTGCAGCGACCTGTCTCGGGGGATGGTGCAGGTGACAAGTGCACTAGGGGTGCTTTTGACTAGTCAGGCGTCGACAACTGCTGCAGGGGATGCTGCGGAGAGCATCGACACCAGCAGCAGCATCACACCCCCCGTCCCCGAAGCACGCAGGAGCAGCAGGCGGCTTGGGGTTGGCTCTAGTGAGGATGCACAGGCCGTGCAATCCACCACTGCAGCGCGTATGCGCAAACATTGATGTGGCCCTGCTTAGCCACTTCCCATTGGGTGACGTAACCCTGGACATACTCCTTGTATAGATGGTATATTGCCAGATTGGCCTGTTCATGTGTCCATGGCGTGGTGCCACATTAAACTACGTCATGACTTCTCACAACTCGCTGTGTCCCCTCACTTACTCAGAAATAGTTGCATGTGATCTCTGCCCGTCTCTCTCTCCCATCGATTGCAGTTGGCACTCTAGCTGCGCTGCCCTCTGGCTGGCCTGACTCATCCTCGTTGTCCTCAAAATATGTTAGTTCCACATCTGTACCTTTTTTCGTGGCAAGGTTGTGCAGCATTGCACAAGTGGCAATAATCTTGCAGCAGGTGATGGGTTTGTACTGGCGTGCGCCTCCGCTCTTGTGGAGGCAGCGGAACCTGCTCTTCAGTAGTCCAAACGTGCGCTCCACCACATTGCGTGTTGTTTTGTGGGCCACGTTGTATCGTCTCTCACTCTGGGTTGCTGGGTGTAGGTAGGGAGTGAGGATGAATGAACGGCATGCATATGCACTGTCGCCTGGATGAGTAAAAGGGAACCATCAGTTACATGCCTCTATGCACTCTGATTTGCAGGTTTCAAGGGGCGTCACTGTTACTTACCCAGCAGGTATCCCTCTCCGAATTCTCCGGCACTCAGTCGTGTGTAGATCCCACTATTCTGGAAGATGTAAGAGTCGTGGGTGCTCCCAGGAAACTTTGCAACAATATCTGTGATGATGTTCCCTGCATCACAGATCACCTGCACATTGATGGAGTGGGTGGACTTCCTGTTCCTGTAGATGTGCTCTGTATCAGCTGGTGGACAGATTGGGATGTGTGTACCATCAATACAGCCGATGACATGGGGGAACTGTGCCATGTGATAAAAGTCTGTTTTTGTTTTCTGCAGTGCAGCCTGTGTGTTTGGGAAGCTTATGTAGTGGTGCATTCTCTGCATCATGGCATCCAGGAACTTCCTGAAGAAACGGGACAGGCAACTCTGGGATACACCACCCACCGCAGCTATCACCACCTGATAACTGCCGGATGCCAGTAGATGTAGGCTGCAGAGCACCTGCACATGTGGTGGTATGGCGTGCGCCCTTCTTGTTGGCTGGTCCAGGAGTGGGTGCAGGTCCCTTATCAGGTCCATGATGGTTTCGGGGTGTAGCCTGTACCTCTCATGTATCTCTGCATCAGTCAGCTGGAGTAGTGTGATGCGCTGTCTGTAGATTTGTTCCTCCCGTCGCCACACCCTCAGTCCTGCTGCCTGTAGACGTAGGCGCCTTGCAATGACGTACATGGCGGCCATGTTGTCCACGCTGTTGCATTTTGGGATTGCTTATGTGCATTGTTGATGGTTACCACCTGCTTTCAATCCGTGTTAATTACCGACTCTTATTTACCGATTTTCCTGGATTTCTTAATCACCGACTGCTCCTACATGTCATTTTAAATTTTTACCACTTCATATTTACCACTTCATATTTACCGATTCGTTAATTATGTATTCGGTAAATATGAATCGGTATTTTAGAATTCGGTAACTATGAATCGGTATTTACCGCCTCATATTTACCGAAAAGTGGTTTTTGGACTCCTACATCTCACTTGTCTGGATACCGGTCGGTAACGGCATATTTACCGAAAATCGGCCGTTACCGACCGGTATTTCGCTACCTACATGAGGCCCTAAGTTGGTAAGGAGCAATGTGGTTTTGTCAGAAGCAGGTTGACCTCGGATAATTCTCGTCTCTTTCTTAATGTTTTAAACAAAGTCCCCTTCCTCTCCACATCCTTGGCGACCATTTCTGTTGATGCTGAAAAAGCTTTTGATCGAGTAGATTGGTCATTTTTATTTGCATCTTTGAAGTGGCATGGCTTTGGTCCAAAATTTATTTCACTTATATCTTTATTATATTCAGCCCCCAGAGCTTCAGTAATTGAGTAATTATATCTCACTCAACGTTCTAACATGGAATGTAAACAGTCTTAGAGTAGCAAGCAGAAGGAGAAGGTATGATATTATAATGTTAGAAGAGATTCATTTAATGCAGGATGAGTGAAAAGACATCTTGCTAAAACAGAAGTTTATAAAGAAATCTATTAAGGCCACTATAGTGGAGTGTAAGGTAGATGCTGGATAATGGCTAACATAAAAATACAGAGTGCCTGGTATGCCTTTGTGGGGTATTACGGGCTAAAAACTGATGACACCGCACCCCTTCAAGCCCTATTTAGCCAGCTTCTGGAGGTCAAAGTGCCAATAATTCTTGGAGGCGATTTTAACATGCTAACGAATCCAAGTATAGATAACTCTTCCAAAATGAAATCAACCAACTTACCAAAAATGAGAAGATACATCAAGACAATGATGGAAGTCTTAGGCTTGATAGGTATATGGAGAGAAGATCAAAGCTTTACATTTCATAATCAAAAGCACAGGCATGCCTCTAAAATCTATTTGGTTTTTGGGTCGACTCTAGGCTAGTCAGTTAGGAAGGTGGAACATATTCCTGAGCATCTCTCTGATCACTCCGCGGTCCATTTAGAGTTACAACTAGAAAAGGTGTCATCCAATAGTAGGTGGACATTAAGGGGTCGATTCCGATCCTGGAGAAATATTCCCCGTACGAATCGTATCCAGATTTTTTTACGTACGAATCGTACAAGTCCCGTACAAACTGGCAAGTACGATTCGTATGTAAAAAACACCATACGAATCGCATTGGGAATATACCCCGACACGTCCTCGGGTCGGAAAAAGTGTCCGACACATCCCCGGACGTTTTTACGTATGACTCGGTAAACCGACGTCCGAACGCGCAAGTACGATCCGTCCCGTCCGTCCGAATCCACAACCGTATGGTAAAAACACCGTACGGAGCGAACCTCAACAGCAACCATGGAGACGTCCAAACATGTGCCCGCATACGCGCCGAACACCCCCCATGTCCGCGCCGTACCCCCATCCCCCCGGCATGTCTGCGACGTCCCCCCAGCCCCCCCGTATGTCCGCGACGTCCCCCCAGCCCCCTGTATGTCTGCGACATCCCCCCAGCCCCCCTGTATGTCCGCGACGTCCCCCCAGCCCCCCGTATGTCCGCGACGTCCCCCCAGACCCTCCGTATGTCCGCGCCGTACCCCCAGCCCCCCCCGCATGTACGGTGCGGACCCCCCCGTATGTACGGTGCGGACCCCCACCCCGTATGTACGGTGTGGACCCCCACCCCCGTATGTATGGTGCGGACCCCCACCCATGTATGTACGGTGCGGACCCCCCGAATTTACGGTGCGGACCCCCATCCCGTATGTACAGTGCGGACCCCCCCCGTATGTACGGTGCAGACCCCCACCCCGTATGTACGGTGCGGACCCCCACCCCCATATGTACGGTGCAGACCCCCCCCGTATGTATGGTGCGGACCCCCACCCTGTATGTACAGTGTGGACGCCCCCCCGTAGGTACGGTGCGGACCCCCACCCCATATGTACGGTGCGGACCCCCACCCCGTATGTACGGTGCGGAACCCCACCCCCGTATGTACGGTGTGGACCCCCACCCGTATGTACAGTGCGGACCCCCAACCCCGTATGTACGGTGCGGACCCCCACCCCCATATGTACGGTGCGGACCCCCCGTAAGTACGGTGCGGACCCCCACCCCGTATGTACGGTGCGGACCCCCAGCCCATAGCGCTGGGGGTCCGCACCGTACATACGGGGGGGTCCGCACCATACATATGGGGGGGTCCGCACTGTACATACGGGGGTGGGGGTCCACACCGTACATATGGGGGGGCTGGGGGTACGTCGCGGACATACGGGGGGGCTGGGGGGACGTCGCGGACATGGGGGGGGCTTGGGGTGTCCGGCGCGTACCGGGCCCCCTTTTCCTCACGCTTCGCGGCGTACTTAGCTTTACCGGCACTTTTTGTGTGCCGTAAAAATATAGCCGTCCGGAGTGCTGTCGGTACGAATTGTACTTGCTGGTACGTAAAAAGCTGCCTAACTCCGTCCGCATGTCACGTACGCGCCGTCCCGGATCACATTTGGATGTGTTTTTGTGTCGGTCGGTGTTTTGTACGAATCGTACGGAAATGGTGTTTCCGTACGAATCGTACTTGCATGTTTGTATGGTGTTTTTACCGGGTACGAGTCGGATGGAGAAAGCGCTCCGACCGACGGTTCGTACCCGGTTTCTCCAGGATCGGAATCGACCCCTTGATAGAACCTTATTATTAGACTCAACAGTAATAATTCAGTTGAAAAAGGCCACAGAATATTTTAAACTAAATAACACTTCAGCTTCAAAATAAATAATATGGGATGCATTTAAGGTCTATATTTTAGGGGCAGGGCAATCAGCTTAGTAGCAAAAAAACACAAGGAGGAAAGACATAAGATAAAAGATCTGGAAGATAATATCGTAAGGTCCTTGATAGAAAGTACCTTGCAACAAGATGATCAGGCTACGAAAGCTAAGGAAATTAAATGTGCAAGACAGGAATTAGTAGACTATCTAGATAGCATACTACTGAAAAAATGGGAAGCCAGTAAACTAGCTCATTATGAATACAGGGAAGGAGGCGGGATGCTCCTTTTATATATTCAGATATAGAACTAGCATGTACAGATTTTTTTCCAAGAGTTATATACAGAAGATATTTTGGTCTCTGAAACTCAGCTAAAGGAATATCTGAATGGTATAGTCCTGTCCTCGCTTAAAGACGAGCTAATGCAGATTCTTAATCTGAAAATCTTTCTGGAGGAAGTCAATGCGGTAATCAACAAGTTAAAGAGAGGCAGCACCACTGGTTTGGGCGGCATACCTATTGAGTTCTCTAAAATGTCGTCTGATGAGCTAACTCCTGTCCTGGCTGAACTGATTGGTGGAATATTCTCCGAGGACCAGTTGATCCTGTAGTCGTGGGATGAGACCGATATTAGCTTCGTTTTGAAACCAACAAAAGTCATGAAGAATTTCATTACTAAACTGCGACTATAAGATCTATATGCAAGTTTTGGCAAAGAGGTAGAGCGAGCAATTGGAGTAGTGGTTTAGGAGGACCTGAAGGGTTTCATTAAATGCCGGCAGTTGCATTACTTAACACATGACTTAATTGGCACAATAGACATGGCTACTGTAAATAAATTACCATTATCTGTCCTAACATTTGACGCTGTAAAGGCTGCAAAGGCCTCTGAAAGAGTAAGGGGGCCTTTTTTTACTTCAAACTATTCATAAATTTTGTCTGGGATTAGAATTTTGCAAAAGCAATTAGTGCAAAATATAGGAAGCCAACAGCTAGGATAATAGTGAACGGGAATCTGACTAACTTGATTAAGAGAGAGAGAGGGACAAGACAGGGGTGTCCCCTATACCCCGTGCTCTTTAATCTATATATTGAGCCACCAGCAAATAAAATAAGGGAAAATCAGGAAATCTTGCGATTCAAGTGTACTGGGTGGGCAAAAAAGGGACACTATATGCTGATGACTTGGTGGTTTTACACAGAATTATGAAGGTTCTCTCCCAGCACTATCGCAAATTTTAAGTGACTTTTGGAGAAGTCTTTATCAAATAAATCAGCAAAAGACCGAGATCATGTCATGGGACACACAACTGAATAACCCCCTTATAAAACAACAAATAAGATATCTAGGGATGCAGGTGATACAGGACCTTTCTAAAATGGCCCGGGTCAATCTGGATTATAAAAACAAGCGAAAATAGAGCTTTGTTAAGATCTTGGGGCTGTCTTTAACTCTCAATTTAAGGTAGATCCAATTTGGTGAAAATTTCAATTCTGTCAAAATGTACCTTTTTTAACGCAATTCCTCTTTTTTTCAATCTAAAATCTATAAAAAATTACAAGGAGAAATTACAAGTTTTATTTGGTCCTGTAAGGTAGTGAGGATCGCCCGAATGAAACTTCGAAGGTCAAAAACTGAGGATGGTATTGCAAGGCCCGACTTCCATCTATACTGCTAGGCCTTTCAGCTAAAAAATATAAGATCTCTATTGTTGAATTTTGCTGTTTTCTCCCCCAGGCTCCAAGCAATGACAAAAATCTGCCCTTGGGTGGAGATGTATTTATTTTTAAATGTGGTCATCCAAAATCTTTCAAGAAAGTCAAATTAAAGATCTTAAGTCACAAGTACAGTTATCTTGCAGACAACAGGGTCCTTATTTGCATGGTGCAGCACGTGCAGTGGCACCAGTTCCAAAAGAACACACTTAAACACCTAATATTACAATATTTTACAACTAAACAGGCAGTCACAAGTGCAGTTATCTAGCAAGTGCTAGGGTCATGATTTCAATAGTGCAGCAGATGCAGGGACACCGAGACCAAAAGCTCCAGGCACCCCCACTAAACACCGATTATTGCTATATTTTACAACTAAACAGTCAGTCACAAGTGCAGTTATCTTTCACTAGGGTCATGATTTGAATGGTGCAGCAGGTGCAGTGGCACTGGGCCAACAAGCTGTCAGAACTCCTTTAAACACCTAATATAGCTATATTTTACTGCTTAACAGACAGTCACAATTGCAGTTATATAGCAATTAAAAGGTGCTTGATTTAAATGGTGCAGCAGGCTCAGTGGCACCAGGACCAAAAGTTGTCATAACTTTACAAACACCAAATATTGCTATATTTTACTACTAAACAGGCAGCCACAAGTGCAGTTATCTTGCAGGCAACAGGGTCATTATTTGAATGGTGCAGCAGGTGCAGTGGCACTGGGTCCAAAAGTAATCCATATTCCTCTGAACACCTATAATTGCTACATTTTACAACTAAACAGGCAGTCATGAGAGCAGTTATCTAGCAAGCACTAGGGTCATGATTTGAATGCTGCAGTAAGTAAGTAAGTAATTAGGTAGTAAGTTTATTGTATAGTTAATTAAAACCATAACAATTTAAAAGAAAATCAACATGATACACCGAATTTTAAAAATACTTATATAACAATAAAATTAGCAAAGTTCCGTTATTTGGGTAGTCTGCGCAATATACCTTATTTAAAGTTCAGAGTGCAGTGGTCTAACCAAGTCTAAAATAAGCAATTTCATTCATAAGGTAAAACACAATTACATAAACACTAAAAATTCATAGCCAATGTAAAAAGATATTCACAATATGAGTTAGCAATGAATACACTGAGCTGTTTTCTAAATGTGGTGAATCAAACTGAATTGACACCTAATGCCTTTCAGTATACACCAATTAAACAATACGCAATAGAAGGACAAAGTGGTTATTGCTCAGTAGAACTAACTCCCCTAGTGCCTCTGGTTAACCGTCTTGTGCTTAAAGCTGACTGGGACTATCACTCCTGTTACCTCCAGGCTGCCCC
The DNA here is from genome assembly GCF_964204655.1 of Triturus cristatus. NCBI lineage: Eukaryota > Metazoa > Chordata > Amphibia > Caudata > Salamandridae > Triturus > Triturus cristatus. The sequence continues at coordinate 779,187,834 of NC_140580.1, forward strand.
CCTGGTACCTTTCTCTCCAAGGGGGAGATGCAAAATGCGAGGGTACCCAACAAAATGCCAAACCTAATCTTCGTTTAGGGCACACCTAAATCCGAAGTGCAAAGACATTCATTCTAAGATGGTTTTAACCTGATAAACGAGCACCCTCTATCCAGAGAACAACATTCTCCAAATCAGATCTTACTAACACCCCAACTGTTGTGCAGGTAGCCTAGTACATATTGCAAATGATGTAATTTACGTCTGACTTTGTTTCAAATGGAGGGCTGTAGCTTGAACATTCAATAAAGTTTGGTTTAAAATGTCACAAATTTAGCGCATCTCCCCAGCACGGGAAACAGTCTTTACAACGGAAGCGTTACAGCGCATGCCATTACAACGCATGTCGTTACAATGTGAAAGGCTTTTTGCAGGGGGTAGAAGGTGTTGGAGTTAACTTCAACACCTTCCCTACTGTTGCACACACTGGAGTTGGAATAGTAAATTATACTATTCCAACTTCCAGCGCACCCCCGACAGCAGGTCGGGGTTAAGGTATGCATTGTAACGGCATGCATTGTAATGGCAAGCGTTGTAACGTCATACAACCCCCCAGCACACCAGGTGATCTGCTATTAAAGCAAAAGGAAGATGCCTCTTCACAGGTATGTACTCACTCTGCCCAAAAAAAAGAAATGGTGCAGTAGCACTGGGCCCAAAAGTTGTCAGAACGCCTCCAAACCTAGATTATTGACAAATTTTACTGCTAAACAGGATAGTCACAAGTGTATGTATCTAGCAGGCAATAAGGTCATGATTTGAATGGTGCAGCAGGTGCAGTAGCACCAGGACCAAAAGCTCTAGGCATCCCACTAAACACCTAATATTTTACTACTAAACAGGCAGTTACAAGTGTAGTTACCTTGCAGACAACAGGGTCGTTATTTGAATGGTGCAGCAGGTGCAGTGGCACCGGGCCCAAAAGTCGTCTAAACACCTAATATTGCTATATTGTACTACTATACAGGCAGACACAATTGCAGTTATCTTGCAGTTAAAAGGGGCTTGATTTGAATGGTGCAGCAGGTGCAGTGGCAACTGGGCCAAAAGCTCTTGGGCCCCACTAAACGCAGAATATTGATATATTTTATTACTAAAGAGGTAGTCACAAGAGTAGTTCTCTAGCAGGCACTAGTGCTATAATTCCAGTGGTGGTGCAGTGCAACTGCGCCAATCGTTGCTAGAGCTCCTCTAAACACTAACTATTGCTATTTTAACTACTAAATAGGCAGTCACAAGTGCAGTTAACTTGCAGGAACTAGGGTCATTATTTCAATGGTGTAGCAGGTGAAGTCAGCGAGGCCCAAAGCTCTAGGAACCCTTCTAATCACCAAATATTGCAATATTTTACTACTAATCTGGCAGTCACAAATGCAGTTACCTTACAGCCAATGGGCTCATGATCTGAATGGTGCAGCAGGTGCAGTGGCACCCGGGCCAAAAGTAGTCATAACTCCTCTAGACATCAAATATTGCTATATTCTACTACTAAGCAGGCAGTTACAAATGGATTTATCTTCGATGCACTAGGTGCATGATTTGAATGGTGCAGAAGGGCATCTGGCCCAAAAGTTGTCAGAACTGCTCTAAACACATAATATCGCACGAACATCAACTAATTCTATTACTTCCCTCTCATTTAATTTTTCAAAATGTGGCTATTACTTACCCGCACTATACCACTTGTAACAGCACAATATTTTGCCTTTTTGTACATAAACAAGTCATAACACTTAAATAGACTTTCTGAAACTTATATTGTACAACTACTCAGCAAGCTACTACTTAGGACAAAAAACTGCTTATTATTAATCACATAGCCTAAACATAATGCATTTAACAATGCTTGTTATTTTATGTACTTTCAACACAGAGATCCTTTTGTTCCTTGTAGGTCATAAATTATAATCCTTCTAATATAGCATGTGGCTCCTACATCTTATAATCCTTGCTGTCTTATGTAACACATCCTGTACATTGATTTACAGACATGATTTATTCTCAATGTATGATGTGTACGTGTGATGTACAGTGCTCTGACACCCTGCACTGGGATGAGTAGCCCTATCATGCTATAAAAGAAATAAAACAAAATAGGGGTATTTAAATTGTTATTCATCCCTTATATGTAAGGACTGATCTAAGTCAAAAAATGTGAGGCTCCCAATAGCTTCCAGCCAAGATACTCAAACAAAAAGAGTCCTGATGGCCCCAGGTGGAATCTGATAAGTCCCCATACCGCCTTAACATTGCTGCTTGGAAGGAAAGCAGACAACCTGCAGTGTGTTTAAAAATTACATCGGGACAAGTTTAGCAGATTTCTGTTTCCCAACCTCTTGACAGGGTAGACGGAGCCCACACTGAGAGAGCGGGTAGACGCTGCCTACCCACGTGTACCCTCAACTTTTGCCCTGGATCTAACTGTTAAAGACATGCTTGAATCCAGCACTAAGAGCACAACAGCATCTCCAGTTACAGGATACCTGGTACTGGCAAAGGAAAGGGGCCGTGTCTTCGAATTTGTGAGTTCAGTTTCTGAACAAATGGACAGGTGCAGCCTAGCCCACATCAAATTTTGTAAGATTACAAGCACACACATCTCAAATGACAACAAAGAAATTGTGATCTAGCTAGCTGGCTGACCAAACAGGTGCTGGACTACTGCATACAGGTGGGTCAGATTGACGAACAAATCCAATAAATGTTGGTGTAGCGTCTTCTCCAGCTCAAGAGTATGCACATGAACATGCCACACATGGAACTGTGTAGCAGATGGCTTTATTCTTCAACAAACAATCACGTGCTGCATGTAGTGCACCATAACTTTCATAAGCACACCTTTACACCTCCCAGCAGATTAGGTAAATCTTGTTTATTGTCTGCCCAGTACCGCAAGGGTCCTAACGCACATAATATCTACATCTCTCCCTTTGTTAAATAAATAGTACATAAAACATTAGCATAATTTTTCCTCAATGAGGCACTCAAACTGGTCTGCCAGAATGGGTGGTATGAGGTAGTTGAGGTGAACCTTGATTTTGCATCAATGACATAGGCTCAGATGTGTGATCTGGACATTCAGGCAGGGTTGGCTCACTCGTGATGTCAGGAGCTGACGAAAATTGAGGTAGGTGTTTAAAATGTAACTTGTCCTGTGTGATGGACATTCCGGGATGATGCTTGATCACCATGTGTCCTTTGCACGTTACAACCCTCAAAGGGTCAACAGCAGAGTGTCTGTTTTCTGCTTCCATTTCTTTTTGACTAGTACCCAGTCCCCATTATCGAAGATTGTTTCCTGGGACCATCGACGCTGATTGGCATATGTTTTCATTTTGTACTTATGAGAAGTGTCTATGACCAAACTTTATCGGCATTCATCGATCGGTCCGATGTCCAACATGGTAATTTTGTTCCGAAGGCTGTCACAAATATCAAGGTAGCAGGACGGTTGCCAGTTGTGGAGTTGATCGATATGCATGAAAGGGATTTATACATGGCTTGGTTTAGATCGATTACCTCCATTATTGTTCACTGAATTATCCTCTTGAGGATGCCCATAAATCGTTCAACAACCCCATTGGCTTGGGACCAGAGAGGTGTACTCATTTGATGCTTGACATTGAGTCGAACTCCTTAAATTCTTTTCTATTGAAAGAAGGTCCATTATCAGATATGAGAATAGCGAGGATGCCCCAGGCTACAAAGATTTCATCAAGCCGCTCAATGACTTTGTCAAGGGCTGTCAATGATAAATCTTCACCAAAGAAAAATGTGAGTATTCATCAATAACTTCCATGTGATGATGTTCATTTCCTAGATGCCCAAATAACTTAACTGCAACTCTCTCCCAGGCATGCGCAGGAAGGTCAGACATTGTCAATGGATGCTGCGTCAGCTAGGGGGATAAACACTTACAAAGGTGGCACGCTTTCAGCTCTTTCTCAACTCGTTCAGCTCAGCGAGGTAACCACACTCGGTCTCATAGGGCTCTTTTGGTGCCTACAATGTCATGATGCCCTTCATGGGCTAGCTTAATGACTTGCTGTCTCAGGCTCTCAGGTATGACAATTCTCAAGCCTCTCAATATGATAAACTCTCGGGTGATGGATAGCTGATCCGTTCATTTTTGAATTTTTGAAATTCAACATCATCAGCAAAGGGTCAAAAAATTTCTTCCAAGATTGTGTTGTAATGAGGTCTTTGAGGATGAGCATTATTTATCTGCATTGGTAGCAGCAATAATCTGCTCAATGGATAGAGCTGATGGTGTGCTGGGCCTCACAATGAAGTTGAGATACTCTTCAGCTGCTTTGGATTTCAAACTGTGACGATGAAGCGGCACTCGTGAAAAGTCATCTGCTGGGTTTTGGTCTTTCCTCAGCTTGTGCACTATCACATAGTTGTACTTGTGCAGTTGCAACCCCCACCTCTTGATGCAAGGGGGCCTCTTAGCTTTCCAAAGATAGTGAGCAAAGCCTGGTGATCTATGATTATAGTGAAATGCTTCCCATATAAAAACACACGAAAATATTTGCATGCCCACACTACAACCAGACTCTCCTTCTCTGGCTGAGAATAGGCACGTTTTATTTCTGAGAGGCTTCTATTGGCATAGGCCACATTGTGTGTCTGGGCATTCAGATGGCCATTGTGTTGAGCAAGGATTGCCCCCAACCCCTCTGGGCTTGTGATATCAATGTGTCACTTGGGGTCAAAATAAGCCCTTTCAGTTGCTTTCTCAATCGAATGTTTTATTTGTTTGAAATGTTGGTTGCATTCAGGAGACAACAACGCAGAATGTCCCATTGCAATTAAGGGGCCGATTCCGATCCGGGTCGGAAGGGCACCGAACACGATCCGGCCGGAAAAACTACGAGTCGTACGCGTGTTTTCCACCCGACTCGTACAGCTGTACGAGCGAGCACGTACGATGCGAGCTACGTGAAATTAATCGACCAAGTCGTTTCCGGGTCCGAACCACTCCGTACGCCTCGGCCGTAAGCTAACCGTGGCGTGTAATGGATACGATTTACGACCGAGCCAGTACGATGCACGCGTCGGACAGCCGGTGCGATCCGGAGTGACCGGCTCGCAAAACGTCCGGGAAGTTGCATTTGGGGGTCCGCGTCGGACCCCCTGTCACCCGCAGCCCTACAACTCGCACACAAGGGTCCCCCCAACACAGGCATGACGCGTACCCACTGCTGGGGGCGCCCTTGTGCGAGACGTACCCATTCAGTCGTTGTACGACCGGCTCCCATTGACTCCAATGGGAGTCCAACCGAACCAAGTCCAGCAGCATACGGCCGCATTGTACTCGCTCGGTTGGACTGCAGGACTCCGGCTTGGTCGGAAAACACTTCGGATCCGGCTCAGTCAGAGAGCTTTCCGACCCGGATCGGAATCGGCCCCTAAGTCTCGCAATGGTGCTATTACCGTAGCAAAGTCACAAATGTACCTTGAGTAATAACTGGCCATGCCTAAGAAGGATCGCAGCATGTTTACATCTTGTGGGGGCAAGTGCCTGCACATTATCTGTGTCAGGAGTCATTCCCCAATCAGAGAATATATGCTCAAAGAATTTAAGTTTGGTTTTGTGAAACTTGCGCTTTTGTTGCTTTCAACTGAGACCTGCATGTAATTGGCACACTTGTGTAGGAACCATGTCATGCTCCTTTTGTGTTGTCCCAAATAACAGCATATCATCACTGTAATTGAAAGTATGTGTAACAGGTTGAATTACTCTGCGAATAACATACTAAAATATCTCCACATCCAAAGTTACTCTAAAACTCAGGGGGATATGTACAAGGAAGTGGCAGAGTGAGGCTGTAGCCGTCATGGCTTAACGCCTCACTCCGCCATTTCTGAAACGCAATACTGCACCATATTTACAATGATATGGTGCAGCCTTGCATTTCCCCCCGAGATGACAGTGTAGCACCAACGCAGGCACCCTTGCATCATAGTGCAAGGGTTCTGCGTGCATGGGAGGATTTTTTATGTATAGGAAGGAGTCTCTTCCTGCAAATAAACAATCCTAAAATGCCATTTTGCTTCATGCAGCACAAATGAAAGTCACAAGATTGCATTTTTAAAAAAAAATATTGTTTATGTACAGGAAGGATGACCTTCCTGTACATAAATAAATCCATGGCATTTTGCTTTTTCCATGTGTGCTGCACAAGGCAGCATGCATGGAAAAAGCTAAAATGAGGAGAAATAATGCATTTGTCCTCATTTCGCCAACTTAAGACCAGGTCTTAATTTTGGCGCTTCCTCCTATGTACACTGCCCTTGTGCATAGGGGGCAGCGTCAAATTCAATTGGTGTTGCAGTGGAATGCCCACTGCAACACCCACTGCCCACCCCTTTCACGGGTATAGAGTCAGAATATCGAGTTGGAAATGTCGACTTGCAGTAATATCGAGGTCGAAATATTGAGGAACAGAAATATCGACAGCAAGAATATTGTGGTCCAGAATATCGAGTTTAAGGTAAGAAATATTGTTTATTTAAATATCGAAGTCATTAATATCGTTTTTTTAGTTAGTTTTATGTATCTAGTATGTATTTTAAATGTATGTTGTCTGTTTTTTGTCTAAGTATTGCGTTTGTTTTTTAATATATGTGTCAATTTTTTAGTAGTTATCAATTTTATTTTAATTAAATTTTGCGTCTTAGTTCCGTAGAGGGTTGTGGGTTTATAGGGGAATAGAATGGGAAGCAATTTAATTATAATAAATTAAATATACATTTTTATTTATCAGTATTTATTTAATTTAGATTTCGTATTGTTAATTGTGGGATTAAGTGATCATTAATTAATAATTGATGATTATTTTTTATTAATTAATTAATTGGTAAATATGTTTTAGGGGCGGGTTGTGGGTATATATGGGAATAGGGTGGGAAGTAATTTAATTTTAATAATATTTATTATTTTTTATTAATATTTATTTAGTTAATATTTTATACCGTTAATAGTGGGAATTAATGTATTATTAATTAATTGGTTGTTAATAATTAATAATTAATTGGCAATTAAGTTAATTGTGTCATTTTTGTAGGAATGGGTTGTGGGTTGATAGGGGAGTAGGGTGGTTAGTAATTTAATTGTAATATATTTATTAATATATTTTATATAATATTTTTTAAATGTTATTTTATTGTGTTAATTGGGGGAATTAAATTATTAATAATTATAATTTGTTTGTAAAATTGTTAATATTTAATTAATTAATAGGTAACTAATTATGTTAATTGTGTCATGTTTTTAGAAATGGGTGGTGAGGTTTATAGGGGAATAGGAAGGGAGCTAATTTATTTATAATTCATTATTTTTAATTAATGCTAATTAAATAATTACAATTTAAATATGACAATTGTGTAATTAATTTGATGTGTGAGTTGTGGAGTTTATAGTGGTAAATGGTGGGAAGTAATTTTCTTTAAATTAATTATTGATTTGTGGTTAATTGATAATTTATAAATGTAAAATTAGTTATGGAAATTGTGTAATTATTTTTAGGTGTGTTTTGGTGTTTATTGGGGTAGAGGGTGGAAACCAATTTAGTTTAAATTAATTAATCATTACTTGATCATTAAGATTCATTTAATACTTGATAAATATCTTGGGTAATTGTTTATTTTTATTTCTTTTGTAGATTTTGGTTCTGTAGGGGTAATGTTTGGTTAGTACATTAATGTTTATCTGTTTTATGTGTTTTTTAATTAATAATATATGTTTAATTGATCATTATTTGTGTTAATTATGGAGGTACACTTTTTTGATTTTAGATCTGTGTTTTAAATTGTGTGGTGTTATAGGGTAGGTACAAAAAAGTTATATTTATGTAATAGTTAATGGTAATGTTTTTTTTTTAAACAAATTTTATTCGTCAAAATAACAAATATAATGCAGATCTCTGAATCCCAGAGACAACTGCCACATGCATCATACAAAAGATATCGACTTTGACCATTTTACTTGTTTAAACAGGAGAATATGAAAGGCGATACATATAAAATCAACCCCTGCAAACACCCAATATCCCTCCCTCCCCAGCCCCCCAATGCACCTTCTCTTCGCTCCGCAAAAACATATCTTTAAACCAAACTGCCACTGCTCTACATACAAACCCAATGTTCGAATATCAGCTCCTGGCATGGAAATAGGGGCAACCCATGAAAGAATACTGACAACAGAGAAGGCCTACAGGTCACTCCAGATCCCGGGTCCGGCCTCCCCGCGGCGGCTCCATTTCCAAACAGCGATAATATGCCAAGCGCCTCCAGATTTTATAGTGCTTACGGGGACACCCCCTAGTTTCAAAGATGGGTATCTCAAGACCCATACAAAAGTCCAAACCTCTTTTCCAGGCAGAGACCGAGGGAGCCACCACCGCCTTCCAGGCTCTAGCTATATCTCTCTTTGCTAAGGTAAAGCCTAGTAGCATAAGGTGGCGCTTATAGATGTTGCCCCCGATCCCTTCCATCACATGAAGGAGGACAAGTTTCGGTGAGCTAGGCAGCTCCCACACCAGAACCTGAGAAAGGCAAGCCAGAACCCCCCTCCAAAATCGTGTGAGTGCTGTGCAGTGCCAAATACTATGTAGCAGGGTCCCATCCTCGAGCCCTCAACGAAGACACACCAGGTAAGCCACTAAGCCCGTCCGCCAGAGCCTAACCCTGGTAAAATAGACCCTATGAAGATATTTGAATTGAATAAGTCACAGGCTTACTGCAATAGCCATCCCACATGGGGAGGCCAAGGCCTCTGTCCAGTCTTCTTTCTCCATCTGACCTACATCTCCCTCCCATGCCTCACGCAGACGCTGCAAGGAGGGGGAGCAGTGCGTAACCAAGGATTCATACATTTTAGAGATCTTATGATCTAGGAGGTCTCCCATGAATACCTTAGCCTTCACGGGGCTAAATTCCGGCAAGGAGTCGAGACCCTCCAAGCTGGGGGAAATAGCGTGTCTAAATTGTAAATATTTAAAGAATTGGGTTTTTGGCATTTGGAAATCTTTCTGGAAATCCTGGAAGGATTTTACAACCGTACCCCGCATAACGTCCCCCAGAGTGGAAATCCCAATGTTGTCCCAATCACGAAACCCGGAGAGAGTCTGCAACTGCGGGAAACGGCCATTGTGCCAAAGTGGGGTCTCCCGGGTCAGCCTATTCCACCAGCCCATCCTCCGCAGAGCCTGCCTCCACAACTGAAACACGATCCGCGTGACTGACGGCAGGAGGCGCCTCATCGGGGCAGAATAAAGGAGAGTATGCAGCGACCGGTCACCCATGCAGCACCGCTCCACAGCATAGGCTGGGTCCGTTCTGTCCCCAAATAGTTAATGTTTTTGATGATAAATAACTTCTATCACAAAATATTCATTTGTTTGTAAATTATTTTACATTTTTAAAACATTAATCTTTGTATGTAATTTTTAGATTTCTTTAACATTATGGTGCCGATTCCGATCGGGTAAAAAAACTTCCCGTACGACTCGTATCCATATCTTTTTACGTACAAATCGTACAAGTCCCGTCCCACCGGTGAAGTACGATTTTTACGTGAAAAATACATACGAATCGTATCGGGAAAATGTCTCTGAGACGTACCCGGACAGTTTCACGTACAATTCGTAAAACTGAAGTCCGAGCGCACAAGTACGATCCGTACCGCCCTTCCGAATACACAAGTGTATGTAAAATGTCCCGTACGTAGCAAACTCTGTACCACTCGTATCCCGGGTAGACTTGTGCCCGGGATACGAGTCGTACAGCCCCCCCCTCCCCTGCGTATGTCCGCACGTACCCCCGTATGTCAGCACCGTACCCCCCCCCATGTCCGCACCGTACCCCAGCCCCGTACTTGGACGCACCGTACCCCAGCCCCGTCATTGTGCGCACTGTACCCCAGCACCGTACCCTAGCCCCGTACTTGGACACACTGTACCCCAGCACCGTACACCAGCCCCGTCATACGCACCGTACCCCAGCACCGTACCCCAGCCCCATACTTTGACGCGCCGTACCCCAGCTCCGTACTTGGATGCGCCGTACCCCAGCACTGTACCCCAGCCCCATACTTTGACGCGCCGTACCCCAGCTCCGTACACCAGCCCTGTCATTGTATGCACCGTACCCCTGCACCATACCCCAGCACCGTACCCCAGCCCTGTACTTGGACGCGCCGTACCCCAGCACCGTACACCAGCCCCGTCCTTGGATGCACGTTACCCCAGCCCCGTACTTTGACGCGCCGTACCCCAGCACCGTACACCAGCCCGTCATTGTACACACCGTACCCCAGCACCGTACCCCAGCCCCGTACTTGTACGCACCGAACCCCAGCACCGTACCCCAGCCCCGTACATGTATGCACCGTACCCCAGCACCGTACCACAGCCCCGTACATGGACGCACCGTACTCCAGCCCTGTCATTGTACGCACCGTACCCCAGCACCGTACCCCAGCCCCGTCCTTGTACGCACCATACCCCAGTACCGTCCTTGTATTCACCGTACCCCAGCACCGTCCTTGTACGCACCGTACCCCAGCACCGTACCCCAGCACCGTACTTGGACGCACCGTCCCCCAGCCCCGTACTTGTATGCACCGTACCCCAGCCCCTTCCCCAGCATTGCGTATGTACGCACCTTACATACACGAAAACGACTCGTACTGAACCAGGACACTGTAAAACAGCACAAGGAGGGTCAATTCGACTCGCACAACACCACAAAACACGTCTAAAATATAAAAAACATAAAAATGGCTGACCTGCCACATCCAAACAGGCAAACAGAGGCCCAAACTCACAAGCACCTCTTATAACACACCCACCAAAATTTCAAACTCAGGCACACCCACAAATGGACAAATAAAAAGGGCCCTCACACACAAACCATGAGCCTTTGCAACAGACTCACTGCAGCTACAGACCACACCCCAACAACTGCACCCATACACCTTAACATATACACCTTCACACACACTCCTTCACACATACCCCCTCTTCACATTCCCACACACACCTTCACATTCACACCCACACACCCACAACCATCCACACCCTCACCCCACACCATGCCCACAGACAAGAATCCAAAGTTCACAAGAGAGGAGCTGGACATCCTTGTCAACGAAGTCATCAGAGTTGAGCCACAGCTCTTTGGAACATTGGTCAGACAGACCAGCATAGCCGAAAAATCACGCCTGTGGCAGAGGATCGTCGATAGGGTGAATGCTGTTGCGCCCATCAGAAGGACCAGGAATGAATGCCAAGCCAGGTGGTACGATCTGCGAAGGGCAGTCAAGCGCAAAATGAACGAGGACTACACCCAGAGTAACATCACTGGAGGTGGGCTGCCCCGCAGACCGGTACATTACCATCCCTGGGAGGAGAAGGTGATGGCCCTGCTTCCGCAAGTGGGAGTACACGGAGTCGAAGGAGTTGCCGAGCCTGGTGAGTACACAAACAACTTACGTAACATGGGAGGAATGGCATCCACACCCCAACTACACCAAATGCACGCAACTACACCAAAGCTCTCACCGGACACAACCACACTCAAAAACAACACTCATGCCACTAACATGTGTATGCCCCATTCACTAAGCAAGGCCATGCCATGTCCCAGGCTACACGAACCACAAACCCAAGACTGGATGCCTGTGATGCTGGGAGGGTGGGGATCACAAAACACATTGTTCAACTCTGAATCAGACACCATTGCCCTCAGCCCATATGGCCCAGGTACATACCCATGCACCATGCTCAATGCACAGGGACTGGCTAAGTACTCACAAGGTAGCTGACACTTGGCCCTGCTGTAGGCAGCACAAGGCACTCCTGTGACCACTGTAAACTCAAACACCAACACCACAAGCTCAGATATCTAGGACAGGAACTCACACTCACTCTCATGGCAGCATGCTCCATGATGGGACAGATACATCACCTGGGAGACCCACTGCCAAATCACACTACACCCACCAGCAGGCCCTGTCACACACACCCCTTACACAAGCACACACCCCCGGGGCAGGCAATGGATTTACCCACTCTCACAATGGACATGTGACACAACAAGATCAATCCATAGCCAAAGAAGCATCCAAGCCAAAAATCTACATGTCAAACACTCAGGAGAACATATCAATCTGTCCCCTGCAACATACCCATCCACAAGTGAACATTGAGGGGAATGCTAGGCACATACAACTACCTGGAGGAAATGTGCCAACTTGAATATGTATGAAACATGGATGTCGCATGAAACAGCATTAACATTGTTTCTCTCTCACACACAGGGCAACTTCATGGATCTCCCCCCAACAATGGCGGGAAGAATCACAGTCCCAGGCTCGGGAGGAACATGATCCCACCGGCAGCGATGCCTCTCAACACTCCGTGGATGAGCCCTCCCACCTGGACCCTCTGGTGTCCAAGCCCCTGCAGCACCTGCTTCAGGTACATCTGGCCAACCACCACCACCATTCCTGCCACATCCCAGGAGACACCCAGGAGCCCTGCCCTCACTGAACAACTGAGCCAGTCTGACCTGGAGGGACAAGGTTCGCCGGGCACCCAGGAGGAGGCAGACAACCCCGCAACTGCCATCCCTCAGGGGTCCCGTAGACCAGAGGTCTCCCACAATTGCAGGCCCGGCTCGTGTGGGCAGGGGTGGTGGGAGTGGAGGCAGGCGGAGGCGATAACCTGACCAGCCAGCTGAAGGGACCGGTATGTCCCACGTACGCAACATCATGGAGGTATACTGGCGTGACACCAGGGCCATCAGCCAGGTAGTGGAGACCCTCACAGAGATTAAGAACCAGCAGGCCGAGCAACACGCCAGTCAACAACAACACCAAGGATGGATGGAGGCAAGACTGGCTGAGCTCCTGGCGGTGCAAACGGACATAAGCCGTTCACTCCGTTGTATCGCCGACAACATGGGCAACCCTCCCTGTGTCACCAGGCGAAGACCACCACCAGCCACAGGGAGGGAGGAGGAGGAGGATTCGTCCGACGGAGCGTCCCAAGCATCGTCAAGGCCTGCAAATGAGGGTCCCACGAGGAAGGTGGGTCGTCCACGGAAAAGACGGTGAGAGGCAGCGGACCATCCACATCTCCCAGGTAACCTGGCCTGGCACCTGGCCTTTATGCACAACAGCAGCACCTCATTCATTGACATTCTCTGCCACATGGACTTGCTGGTCACAGTCTGACCAATGATGACAAACACTGTGGTCTGGACTCTGATGACTTCAAATGCCAAGGATCCCATCTCCCCCTGTGAACTTTGGATTCCAGGCACACTGTATAGCACCTATTTTTTCCCCCCAAAACACGCCCCCCACCGAGAATAAAACTAAAAATCTCTAATCAGATGTTGCAGTCATTTTGCATGAGTCCACAACATACATGTGGGGAAATGTCAAACTATGCCTGAGTGCTGAACTAACTCCAGCCATCCATACCCTGGGATCTGAGTGTGGTACAGGACACACATGGGTCACAATGTATCATCCAATACAGACATGGAGCACAATACTCACCCGTGATGGCCTCAAGCTGCTGAGGGGGGGCTTGCAATACTGTGCGGACAGACAAATTTGGAAGAGTATCATTAAGGCGTAGAGGTCATGGCTCATGTGGAGGTTCCCAGGGAGGGAGTCCAAGGTATGTTTGGCCAGGTGGGAGAACTATCTCCTGCATGCTGGAGTTTGGTGGATGTGAAGAATGTTGGCCAGGGCAAGGTTGGATGCATGGAGTTGGCCCAACGGGGTCTTGGATGACAGATGTCCAAGGTTGGTTTGGGGTCTGGGGTTGTGGACTGCCTCCTGAGTGTGGGTGAGGAGTGTGAAGGTCATCCTGCAGCACACAGTGATCCCTTGCAGCTATCTCAGGTGGACATTGATGTGGCTGGTGCACGGGATGTTGACGCTGAGGTATGCAGATGCACCCTGGATGTGGTAAAGTTTTCCGGGATTTTGGCTGTACTTGCTCCGTAGGGGGCGGGGCTGTAGTTGACACAGCTGTTGTCGTGGACCTGGGGGACGGTCTGTCTGGCCTTGGAGTGGATCTCTCTGTGGATCATGTGCATCATGCGGAGGGTGTTGCAGCATGAGGTACAGATGCTGGTGAGTTGCATGGCAATTGTGAACGACGAGTCCAGGATGCACACCATTTTGTGTGCGTGGCCACTGGGTGCTGGTGCAGTGACCCAGCTGTAAGGGGACAATCCTCAGATGATTACCTCAGTCCTGGCCAAGTCCAGCATCAGGTGGCTGATGTGCAGCCATTCATCAACGGACCTCATGCCTTCTTGAAGGTTGGAATTGGCAATGGCTGGGTCTTTTGTGAGGGTGAGGAGCAGCTGGCTGTCAATGGCATACGAGACGATGATGAGGTTGTGTGCGCATGTGATGGTGGAGAGGGGGGTCATGGACACATTGAAGATTGACACGCTGAGAGATGAGCCCTTGGCCATGTGCCAGATGACGCCACTGTACTACATGCTTAAGGCTTGAGTCCCACTCCCATGGCCTTGCGTGTGAGCTACTAGGTGATTTCATCCTGGTCCATCCCCTGGATACCAGTGTTGGAGATGTGTGAGCTGACAGTGTGTGAGCACATCATGTATAATGCTGTGGAGAGGACAAGGGGGGTGGCCTCACCATTGTTGAGCAGGGCAAAGTTGTCATTGTTGGTGGTAATGATGACGTTTGCAGTGTGGTGATTACTGTGGAAGGTGGTCTTGTGCAGGTTGCCTGTAGCTCTTTGCGTGGAGGAAGTCTGTCAGTTGCTCATCGCCTGTCTTCCTGATTACATTTGCTGGCTAGGGAAGCACGGTGATGTTCCTTGAGAGCCTGCGTTCCTGCCGTCGGTTGTCTAAGAAGGGTCTGAGTCACTGCATGCCTCTATCTACCATGGAATGTGGCTAACTCAAATGATACATACATGACGTGCTGGACGGTGGCTACAAGGATGGGGAATGATGTGGTTGAGATGTTGTGTGGGAAGGGGCTTGATGGAGATCCCCAGTGGATGTTGCACATGAACCGGGTGTTGTATCTCCTGATGATGGAAGTGCTAAACCTGAGGGGGCTTGCTCCCGCGTATAATAGTGCGTTCTGCCTCTGTGTGCCAAGGCTTGCGTGTATGTCCATGAGCTTTCAGTGGTAGAAAGTTGCAAGGGATTGGCTCAGCCTTGCAATGGTGGGCTGTCTTTTGGATGGAGAGCTGATGTCAGTGCACTCACAATGCTGAAGAGCTCCTTGATGTTGTGCACTTTGTTTGCCTCGGCACCATCTGAAGGATCTCCAATTGTCCTTGCTGATGACATGGTGATGGCTGTGTGTGCCGTTTTCCAGGGTTGTAAGGCCAATGATGGTTATTTGTGTTGCAAGATGTGCACAAGAGTCCTGCTAGACGTGTATAAGTCCACGAGCTCTGCCTCGTCCCAGGTGGCGTAATTGTGGATGTGCGTCGCAGGAAAGTCCGTCAACTTGGCTAGAATGTTGGATCAGTTGCTGATCCAGTGTGTGAGGTTGCAGGGTGTGGCGTGGTGTTGGTTCCAGTGTCCCACACAGCATGTCTGTGTTGACATACATCAAGCATCTTTGGGAGATTGGTAGCGGGGTGTGTGGCAGTGTGTTGCTTGTCAGAAACGTGGATGCGAATGTGGATGGACCAATGATGGATGCTGGTGTCATTCTCATCCAGCCAGAAGTTCCGGGCTCACAGCCACATGTATCCTGTGGATCTGAGGGCGTGCGTGAAGATGGATGTGCCGATGGCTTTGTGGAATTGTGGATGTAGGCCTGGAGATCTGTAGATGAGTGTTACTCTGAGGCTTTGCAGGGGGTCTGTGCCAAACCGGATTTGTGACCCTGAGTGCGTACTTGTGAATGATATCAACTCATCCCCCGGGATTGTCAGTGCCGTCCCTGCGGGTGCTCTTGTATCCGTCTGAGATGGCAATGAAGAAGTTGTGTGCTGAGGATGCTTTTATCCACGTCACTGTCATGAAGGTGATGTGTGGGCCTGTTGTGTTGAGGAGGTAACAGAGTCCAATGGCGTGCTGTTGGACGGAGCCGGTGTGGAGTAGGAGGGACATGACCTATTTGGTGTGACAGGGCCTGGAAGGCAGGGCTGCGCTGTGTAGGCAGTTGGAGTTGCACACTCAGCATGCGAAGGTATCGTGTGTGCTCTTAGGGCATGCCTGAGAGCATGCGGTTGATTTTTGTTTGGACATTGCTTGGAGGGTGGATGCAACATTAGACTGTTGTCTGATGTGGGTCATGCAAGGACATGGGGGTCGTGCAATGTGCACGTTGCATGCGCTGACGGTCCTGCCTTTGGCACCGCGTGGTCGCAACAGTCGCACAGACAAGCTGATGACAGCCTAATTAATGGGTTGAGGGAGGAAGGGAGGAGGATCTTGGAGGCGTGTGGGTTGCAGAATCTGGGAACTTGGTGGGCCCTTGCCGCAGGGGCCGCAGCAGCAGGCGGCATGTACTGGAAACTAGGCCGAAAGTAGCACACAAAGACAAGGAGGTCAGAAAGGACAACTGCAACAGGCGTACGTAAAGGAATGAGTGTCAGGTTAGTCATGGCTCACCCAGAGAAAATGGATGAACAATCACCAAAGATGACTGACACAGGATCAGGAAACAGAAGGACGAGCTGCGCACAGGAGACACACCCTCAGCATAGGTGGACGGCCCGTTGGGGGGAGCAACCTGCCCAAAGACACACACACCCATGGACTTCATGCACAATAGAGATCATTATCCATGACGAACTGCATGCATGTTGACGAACTACACATACACTCCTATGCACAATCTTTGTCAACTATGCCAGAGCTGATGCATGCAAAGTGGCAACAGACCTGCATTGACAGAGATGAGGCACTTTTGAGGGTGAGGAACACCTTTATTACTCAAACTCACACTAAGGGAAATGCATCAATGTGAACAGACTCACAGGTCAATTGACTGAACATGTGGAACCTACGCTGGACACCCCCTTCACAACACGGATATTGTAAATCCAAATGAACTGCCACACAAGTTAAGGGGATGAGCCAAGCACCTCCTGCTGCACACGAAGAGGCTGCAATTCACCATTGAGCCTGTTATGGGGATGTCCCACACTATGTCCACCCGTAGCATCCCGTATGTTTCAGAGGGAAGTTTTACACACATTGATGCCTTCCCCTGAATCCAAAACCCATTACAGATGACTGTCACGAAGGGTGACTATCAATTCATTGGAGTCATGCTACATGTTATGTGCCCCATGGTGAGTCGACATGTATGCATGGGAACACAACATGCACAGGAGCAGTCCCCACACATTCCAAACACGTACCTCCCCCAAAAAGCCTTGCTGCAATCCTTACCCAAAATTACATTTCCCCATGTCCGTGCATGGAACGCTGATTTACCACACATTGCAATACTCATGAGGAATAGCATGAGGACAACGATGACACGAGCAGACAACATGCGCAAGAACCTGGGAATGACAGACTCACAAAAAGTCAGCGCAAAGATTTTCTATGCATACATGGTCAGTTACTAAACATGAACAATGTTGTCCCCATGCTAATTTAAAATAATGTGTCTCTGCGAAAATGTGTGGAATGACATCCTCACTCGAGTGACACATCAGAACACACATCTAAGTCTCATAGCATACAGTCAGCTGAACACACACATTGCAACACATGCCACCCAAGGATACAAGCGTGCACACTCAGACCCAGTGACTCACCATTATGAGAAGAAGTTGCGTATGAGCTGACTCCGGATATCCTCCTCCTCCTCCTCCTCACTTGCTTTGTGACCAAGTCCTTCATCCTCCATGGGTGGATGTTCCTGCTCATCCGGATCCAGGATGAGTGGCACAGCCTTCTCCACTGCCACGTTGTGCAGCATGCAGCACACGAGGAAGATTTTGCAGACCTTCGCCGGTGCATATGGGAGTGACCCGCCTGTCTTGTGAAGGCACTGGAATCGTCTCTTCAGGAGGCCAAACGTCCTCTCAATCACTCGCCTGGTCTGCCCGTGTGCATTGTTGTAGTGGTGATCTGCAGCTGATCTTGGGTTGCGGAGAGGTGTCATCAGCCATGGCATGTTGGGATATCCAGAGTCCCCTACATGGAAACATCATGTAAATAAGTGGGTCAGGAGATGCCATAAGAGCCAAAGATACCTGGCGTTGCCACGCCTCCTTTATTTTTTCCGCACACTTCCTATATGGATCCCGGCGTCGTATTTCGCGCGGCTACGAGCACTTTCGACGGGCTTCATTTGGGGTCCGGGAAGGCGGCGGGTGGCGCTGACCACGTTGCGGCGGCCAAGAGCGGAGGGGGGCCTGGCAGCCCCCGATTTTGAATGGTACTATTTGGCGGCCCAGCTTCAGTGGCTCACGCAGGCGGTGGCCCGGGAGTACAGAGGCCCGGAGGGCCTGCAGGACAGGGTGATCCCACGGCATGTGCTGGCCTTTATAGTCCTCCAGCAACGACTAGACCTGACTCAGCTGACCCTGGAGGAGCGTACCCTCCGGCAGTGCTGGAATAGGTGTCAGAGGAGGGCAGCCATAGTCCGCCCGTACGCCCCGGAGATCCCCCTAGGGATGTGTACGGCGCTCCCACATGGGGGTGATTGGTCCGGGCTAGCGAATTGGGAGGAGCTGGGAGTGCAGATGGTAGGGGACCTATTCCGTGAAGGTGTGCTGTTGCCCTTCCAGGACTTGCAGGACGCCTACGGGCTCCCGCGGGGGGACTTCCTGCTTCATGCGGCCCTGGTGGTGAGCCTCCAGAAACATTGGAATATGGGGCTGTCGGAATCACCGACAGCAGCGGGTTGTCAATATGTAGTGATGGTGGCGGGGACGACCAAGGCCATTACTTGCCTATATCGGCGATTGTCGACGGAGGGCTTGCACCCTCTGGCCGCCCTGAGGGAAAAGTGGGAAGTGGACCTCGGGAAAGCGATCCCTGAGACCACGTGGTCCACGCTGGTGCGGAGGGCCTGGAAGGGAACGAGGAATGCACGGTTTCAGTTAGTCCAGTTTTTCACGTTACATAGGGCGTATCTGACGTCGGCCAAGGTCTTGCAATATTTCGGAGGGGCACACTCTCCGTGTCCGCGGTGTGGGGGAGAGGGGGCGGATTTTTGCCACATGTTTTGGGCCTGTTCACAGTTGGGTGACTATTGGGCTGAGGTAGTGGACTGCTTGAATCAGGTGACGGACCGCTCTATTGCCCCGGAGATGGGGGCTTGCTTGTTGCTTTGGTTTCCCCACACCCGTCGCACGAAGGTCACTAGCAAGTTCTATGATTTGGGGTTGATAATGGCCAAGAGAGAATTGACCATGCACTGGGGGCCTAGCTTTTTGCGGTGGAGGGCAGCGTTAGTGAGATGGGTGGGGGCGGAGGGTACGCTCTAGGTGCAGTTGGCTTTTCGGAGAGACGATGAGAAAGCACTAGCGACGGCCAGGGCATGGGAAGCGTTGGTGGTGGAACTCCAGGGGCTGATATCTGAGGTAGGGGAAGGAGGGAGCACGTCGGATAGGCAAGAGGCGGGGGGGACTAGGGAGTGAGATGGGAATGGAGGCAGTCCCTGGACACATACAAGAGGCCTGAACAAGAGGGAAGGTCTGCTTGCTCAGGGAGGGGTTGAGCACCCGTACATAATTTATTTGGAAGGGGGGGCACATCGGGAGAGAGGTAGGAGATGGGGGCGCACTGACATGGGGGTGGGGAGGGGAGGGAACGAGTTGGGGTTGGGAGGGACGGTACTTCTCTTGGACACGGGGAATCGCTGAGTAATGAACAGTACTCCTGGGGGGGGATGGGGAAGTTGGACAGAACATTGGATTGTTGATTTGGAAAACAATAAAAATGTTTCAACAAAAAAGAGCCAAAGATACCGCAACACACAGGACAAACAGAGTATACCCACCAACAAGCGATGCTCGTTCGTTGTGCAGCCGCAGCATCATTTCTGGCACCCTGCTACGCCTCATAATGTAGGCATCGTGTGCTGACCCTGGAAAACGTGCACAGACATGGGAAATCAGCATGTTAGCAAGACACACCACAAGGGCATTTATAGAGTGGTAATGTTTACGGTTGCGATAGGCTATGTCCTGTGCCTGTGGTGGTACCAAAGCTACATGTGTCCCATCAATGGACCCAATGACATGGGGCATCCCTCCCAGGGCATAGAAATCACCCTTGACACCTGCCAACTCATCAGGAGTAGGGAAATCGATGAATTCATCAAGGTGCTCCAACATGGCTGCCAAAACATCACGCAGGACACGGCTGAACATTGTCTGGGACATGCCACCAACATCAGCTATGGTAAATTGAAACGTACCTGTGGCAAAAATATTTAGGGCTGCCATCACCTTCATCTTGGGGGTCAGCGCAGTAGGATACCTGTGTCGCGGTTGGAGGTGTGGTGCCAGCTTGGCGGTCTCTGTCCTCAATCAACTGTGGAGTGAATCTGTAACGTCGGATGCAGTCACGTTCCCTCATGGCACCCAAGTCTGGCATTGGTCGGGGGACAGGCGGTGCCCTGCAGGAAATGGTATAGAATAACGAAGATTTTGAGCATGACATCATCAATGTCAATGAAAAGAGCACATGCTAAACTGCTACTACACATCATATGAATACAGATTCTGGTCTGTGCAATACATCCAGGACACGTATGCCAGCTTGGTGATACTCCTACAAAAAGCAAGATACACCCGTTGGTTGTCAAGTCTACATGACATGCCCTGAAACGACCTGGGGGCCAGTTGTGAGTGACCAGCCAGAGACATCACAGGAGTTACATACATCCACATAGCTGCATTTAAAGGATGTCATCTCATACAGACAGCTGAAAGCAAGCTAGACGCACAGGTCACATGGATTGTCAAATGTACAGATCAAACACATTGCAATGAAGGGGTACACATGAAAACAGAAAACAAAGACATTGAGACGACGCAGATATGTTCTCATGTGAAAATGTCATGTCCGGTGCATACAGACCCTGCATACATGGGAATCCACATGTGGTATGGTGTGCGCAGATGTGTCATGACCATCTCCACACAGACACATGT
Source organism: Triturus cristatus (assembly GCF_964204655.1). NCBI lineage: Eukaryota > Metazoa > Chordata > Amphibia > Caudata > Salamandridae > Triturus > Triturus cristatus. Next base: position 779,209,031 of record NC_140580.1, read on the forward strand.
TGGATGCAGCAACAGCAGATGTAGTTGACGGAACACTAACAGCAAGCTCATGGGAACACATGACACACACATGACATAGTCACATCGGGGCACACTGTTCGTTAAATGTCAGTTGTTAGTGTCCCTGTCCCTGGCATCAGGGGACAGTTGCAGGTGGTGGTGACTGTGCCATGCCAGTGATGCGGTGCTTCACACATTTGTACTACAGGCACACATGTGCAAAGTGTGAAGGGGAAGCGTGCCACATAGTGCCCCATCACACATGACATGTGTACACAGGTCATCACACATCAATTGTGCAACTACATGAGGTGACATGTGCAATATCACTGCCTGACACACCTAGGCCCTGCACATGAAAGTCTGCAATGACAATTACATGATGTACCGCCTTGTGCGAGTCTGAGACCTCCATTCCTTTTGTGTGCACCTTCTATCACCAGTGTAAGTGTGTGAAACGCACCGTACACACGCTCTGAGAGCGTGTTTACGGTCCGTAGCACTATAGTAGTGGAGCCGTAGGAGTACGCGTGTGTGTACGGCCCGTACACACACGCGTACTCCTACGGCATCACTACTATAGTGCTACGGACCGTACACATGCTCGGAGGGCGTGTGTACGGTCCGTATCACTATAGTAGTGGTGCCGTAGGAGTACGCGTAGTACGGACCGTACACACGTCGTGTGTACGTTCCGTATCACTATAGTAGTGGTGCCGTAGGAGTATGCGTGTGTGTACGGGCCGTACACACACGTGTACTCCTACGGCACCACTACAATAGTGATACGGACTGTGCACACGCCCTCCGAGCGTGTGTCTGGTCTGTATCACTATAGTAGTGGTGCCGTAGGAGTACGCGGGGGACGGGCCGTACACATGCTCTCAGAGCGTGTGTACGGTCTGTATCACTATAGTAGTGGTGCCGTAGGAGTACGCATGGTACGGGCCATACACACGCTCTCAGAGCGGGTGTACGGTCCGTATCACTATAGTAGTGGTGCTGTAGGAGTACGTGTGTGTGTACGGCCCGTAAACACACGCGTACTCCTACGGCACCACTACAATAGTTATACGGACCGTACACACACTCAGAGGGCGTGTGTACAGTCCGTATCACTATAGTAGTGGTGCCGTATAGTACGTGTGTGTGTACGGGCCGTACACACACGTGTACTCCTACGGCACCACTACAATAGTGATACGGACCGTACACATGCCCTCCGAGCGTGTGTCCGGTCTGTATCACTATAGTAGTGGTGCCGTAGGAGTACGCGGGGGACGGGCCGTACACACGCTCTCAGAGCAGGTGTATGGTCCATATCACTATAGTAGTGGTGCCGTAGGAGAACGCGTGTGTGCACGGCCCGTACACACACGCGTACTCCTACGGCACCACTACAATAGTGATACGGACCGTACACACGCCCTCCGAGCGTGTGTATGGTCCGTATCACTATTGTAGTGGTGCCGTACGTGTACGGGTACGTGTGAAACGCACCGTACATGTTCTTTTGAATCAAAAATTACACAGTGGACAAGTATTAGGCACAAAAGGCATGCTGGTTGTCATGGATACCGAGATTTCAGTTGCAATGTGGCCATCAGGTGGCCTGGAACAGTCAGTTGGCCCAAAAATTACAATGTTGCAAAGTGGGGTTTGCCTTGCTATGATGGTCAAAATTTGAACCATGCAAATTTGTGTCATTAGGGTATGTTTAAAGGGATTGGAGGAAACGTAGGATGCAAATGAGTCTGACCAATCACTCTGTACTCCTGTAAATGAAAGCCCCCAGCAAGACAGATATAAGTCAGCCAGAACCCATGAGAGGGCACTTGCCTGCACAACTTTCCTGTCGACCACACTGCTGCTGTCTGTGCTTCCTCTGGCACCATGTCAAGGACTGTGGAGAGGGCCCGGCCTTTCACCCAGGAGGAGAATCAGGCCTTGCTGGATGTCCTCCTTCCACAGTACCCCAGCCTGTATGGGAGACCAGGGGAACAGGTGAGTGCTGACTCCACTATATTTGACTGTGCACCTTTTATGTGACTGTCACTTCTGACATTGTGTCCAGGTGTGACAGACATGCAATGTTGTTTAGAGTGGGTCCCAGGGGGAGGAAAGGCTTATGTCTCTCATGCAGAGCATGATGTACTTCATGTGTGCACTCCTCACTTGCATTGTGCTTACTGTGACATTCACTGCATAGTACATGACACATTCAGCCTGGCAAATCCTATGTGGCATTTTTGGTCTATTGTCCTGAGGTGATTCAGTGGTGCCCCCGGTGTGACAGGTGACTATACCCACAGATGTGTGTGAGTTGAGTGGAACAGTGGTGAGAGTGTCCAAGTGATGTGTAAGCCCCCTGGACATTGATGTGTGTGAATGTTCATTGACATGTGGGTGAGTGTCTATGTGAAGTGTTGCACCACAGCAGCATGGAGGAGGCAACAGCTCTACTCATCTGATGTGAGAAGTAAGCCATGCTGTGTGTCTGACTTGCTGAGCTAGCACGACACCTGTGACACCCCACAGGCAAGTGGCACATGTGCAGAGTGATGTTTGTATCCGCTGTTGGCAATGTCAGTTGACTGATCTGTGCCTGTGTGTGTCTGTGTACTCTGCTGAGGTTGCGTCAGTGGCCTAGGGCATGTAACTGCTTAGAGGTGCTGTCCATCAGCCTGGTGTTGCATGCGATGCACAGTGTGTGCCATGATCAGGGAGTGTGTCGCACCCCTCCAGCCACCTGTGTACTTTCAATGCCATGTAGTGCATTGGGGCTTCCACAGAGGACAATATCCATATGATAAAGATGCAATTCCTTGGCAGCATCCTATGCCCTGTCCAACATATCAAAGATGTTCTAATGTGTGTCTCTGTGACATGGAGCATGTGTAGTGATGTTGTCTCACTTTGTCATCCTCACAGGTAACTGCCTATGAGAAGGGGAGGATCTGGAAGCAGATCGTCAGGGCCGTGAGATCGGCGGGGGATCGCTGTCGGTGTCAAGTCCAAGTCCGGAAACGTTGGCAGGACATCCGGTGCTGGACCCGGCGGATCGCCCGGGTCCAGCTGGACCTCTCACCTCCATGCCCCCACGGCGGGTGCCGACGCCTGACCCCCCACATGACGCGTGTCCTGGCGGTGGTCTTCCCTGACCTGGATAGGCAGTTACAGGAGAGACAGCAGCAAGGAGGGGGTAGGTACATGTGTGTTTGTTGTGTTGTGTGTCACCAGCTTTTCAAAGTGCTCTGTCGCCTGGATACACTGCCAGGGTTTATATGTGCTGTGCATATTCTGTCCCCCAAAGTCAAACGGTGCTTTTATTCATCCCTCCCCATCCTTGACATGTGTCCTCTGGTCTGTGTGTAATCACTATTGCACATGGTTATCTAGGCTGCCAGTTAATCCAAGTGCACATTGCTTTCTGCATCATGTGTGAGGGTGGTCTGTGACATGTGTTGGTATCTTGCCTGTGCCCTGTCCTCTTCACTCAGTTGGGGGTCCATATTTTTTGGCACTGATGATGAGTCTCACCATAGGAGTGTGAGTTTTCCAGTGCACACACTTGCAGCATGCATGACCGATGTTGTGGCCTCAGACATGATGTGCATGAGTGGGAGATATGCATGGTGCCAGGACGGTTGTTCATGTTACAGTCAGATCATTTCAGGAACCAGGAGCAGTGTGCCCACTACAGTCCCCTGAGACACCCTTGCCTCGTTATCATGTGTGTCATCCAACACTGTGCACAATCTCTGTGTGTTCAGCATCGGTTTGCCTCTGTGGCATTGTTCCCTGGCTTCATTTGTATTTATCCAAAGTGTGCTACATGGGTCCACTGGACAGGGAGACCCCATTTGGCTTGTGCATACTCACACTGGGCAGTGCCTGTGTGTCTATTCGCAACTATCTGTTAATGGTTGTTTGTCACAAATATGTGTTGCCAGCCTCACGAGGTGATGTGGAGTACATTTGGGAATTCTTTCTGCACATTTTTGTTAACCCTGATTAAGAGGTGTCACTTCTTGAGCTGTCTCAATCACATTGTCTGGGGTATGGGGGGTTTGAGCGAGCGAGGCCTACATGGCCAAACCTTATGTCTCCTTGCCAGGTCTGACCTGTGTGCAATAATTTGCTTAACGGAGACTCAACGTGCAGTGACCCAGTCATGTTGTGCAGGGTTTAATGTTTGTCCGTTGCAGCATGTGTCAATAGTTTAAATACATGATTCGTGCTCATACATTTTTGGCACCAGTGTGTGGTCCAGATGCTACGTAGTTTTGTCTTTGTGTGCTGACATCTGTGTGAACATTCTGGCTTGCCATGAGGGTGTCTCCTCAGTGCAGGTGTGCCTTTTTACGACACAATTGCAGGCCCATCAGCCTATGCATTGTCCTGTGTTTGGACATGTGTGCCACTCCACATGACAGGCAGTGGGTCAGATGTGTTGCCAACTGTGTCATCAGGGAACGGCTGACCATGTGACAACTGGCATAATTCAAGTTGTTAGTCAAAAACTCTTGTACCTTGGCACTCACTACACTTGTCAACATGTCTTCCTGTTTTAAATGCTTTAGTGTGATGTTTTGGTGTGAAGAACAATGATGTGCCTGCATGACAGATGTCTCCCAAGGAAGTGCACAACAAACCACCTTTACACTTTCAGAGAACACGCTGGAACTTTTTAAAAGAAGCCACTGTTCTCATAAGACTGTTTTGCAGATTATACATATACATGTTCCCAGAGTGTTGTGGAATTTGGGTAAGTCCTTGGTTGTTGGTGATACCAACTTACGAGTGTCAAGACATCAAGACCTCCGTGGGCACATGTATATGTACTTTCTGCAACACCATTTCTTTTGGACAGTGGCTCCTGTAGATAAGGCTGCCAGCTTCTTCAATGACTGTGTAAAAGTAGTTTTGTGTGCACCTCCTTGGGAGACATCTTTTATATAGGCACATGTGTGTTCTGTTCACCAAATGGCACATTCACACATTCTAAACATGTCGATTGTGTGAAGTATTGTTATTTCCAAGGGACTAAAGTTTATTTGGTTAGTGTTCCAAAGTACTTACAAGGCTCGGAGTGTAGGGACACCTTTAGTATTGAGGTCTATTAGTTTGCCTTGGGTGCACCACTCCTGTTTCGTTCAGGGTAAACAAGAGGTGGCATGACTTCATTTTATTGCTGTGCTCACCTGTTCCCAATCACTAGCTTCTCAGTATATTTCTCAGTCAATTTTTGGGCTGGTGTGTCCTATTTTTCCTTGTGTACAAGTGGCATGGTGGGTCTACCAACTGGGGAGTACTGGGCTTACATATGTGCAGAGTAATCTAGCTGTCACTCATGAGGCATTGGCTGATATGCACTGTGACCTATTGTTTTGGTACTCATGTGTCAGATGTATACAGGTGACTAATGTTTTTCTGTATCTTCACCTTGCCCACAGCATCATCATTGGAAACCGAGGGAGACACCTGCACAGACCTGGCGGAGGGACCCAGCACCAGTGGCACCAGTGCTGGCGAGTCTGCGGGAGCCAGTGTAACGAGGGAAGTCAGTCGGAGGACCTGCTGGTGGCGACACCAACTACGACGCACACGGGTCCGAGGATGACCTCATCGAGGGGGCGGAGGCTGCTACTACACCTTGCAGCAGCCAACATCTGGCACCGCCTCCTCCATTCCCATCACCACCCTCCCAGTTGCTCCGGTCCCTTCTGTCCGTACAGAGCACCACCATGTCTCCTTCGTGCCAGGCACAGCACCCCCTGCCCCTGTCACCCCTGCTGCCCTCAGTGCTGAGTCTGTGGACATACAGCGGCAGTTGCAGGTTGGGCAGGCATCGATGCTGCATGTCCTCCATGGCCACACCACACTGCTGACACAGATGGTGTCGTTCATGGAGGGCATGTCAGCATCGATGTCTGACCAACGCCGGTTTCTGCAGTCCATGGACTCTTCACTGACGGCAGCAGTGTCTCTCCTGCAGCGCTTCGTCCCCCCCTACACCAGCCCCATCCACACTTCCCCCTCACATACCTGTCCCATGCACACCCACACCTTCGCAAACACGCACAACACCAGACACAGACAGCACACCACCAAGAAAGGGCAAACGCACACATCCTGGCACGCACACTCAGGGGGATATAGGCACACCCACTGGGTCTGGGGCACAAAGCCATACACACAGCCACAGTCTGAGTCCGCATGCCTCACAACCCAGTCCCTCGAACAGCACTCCCCTCGGCTCCCCTGCCCCCACTGTGACACCACCCCACAAGCGGTCAAGGAAGTCCCCAGGCAGGGGAGTTGAGTCCACCCCCATGTCCACCCCCTCCCCACCCCCTCCCCCAGGAGCGCTGCACCCCATGCCTCCGCCCCACCCCCCTCCATTGTCCCTGGGGTTTCTTCCGGTGCAGGGGTTACTCTGGCCGCCCTTGCAGAAGTGTGCAGCGCCGAGCTCACCACCACCTTTGGTGCTGCCCCACCCCCTGTGGTGGACACGTCCACCCCTGCACCCACCCCTCCTACCCTTCCCCCTCCTGTCCCTGCAGTGCCTGGTCCTTCCCCACATGATGCTCCCCCCCACCGGTCGACGAACCTGTGGGTTCCAATCGGCAGGCAAGCTAGGGGAGACATGTGCCCATGTGTCCCCCCAAGGACTTATATTATGGACTGGCCATTGGCCTTTGTATATAGTGTTCTTTCGTATTTTTGTTTCATGCTGAATAAAGCATTTTATTTTTCATTTGAACACTATTGCATTTCAGGTATTGATGTTGTTGCTTAGGCTACAGGAGTTGGTGTTGTGGTAATGTGTTATTGTTCTGAGAAATGTTTGAGTCTGATCGTGATGAGGTTGACCATGGTATCTGCGTGCCATCACAAGGTCTCAGCAAAGAATCATTGGTAGTGTGTGTTATTTTGGTTTTCAGAGATTGTCCCAAGGAGTGTTCCTTCCTCTGTGGCACCTGACATCTTCCCTGCAAAGAGTTGCCCAATTGTTGTGCTGACCTGTGTCTACATTTCCTTTGTTGGTGACGTATCCCTTCAACTATGGCCATGCCCGCTCAGCCATGTCTCCAGCTGCATCGTCTGTGCCATCCTTGCTAGTCACTGTACTTGTGTTTTGAGTATGTTGAAATGCCTTCATGGAGAAATTCTCCCTTTTCAGCACTATGCATGTGTGTAATCCCGGCCTAGGACACATATGGTACTTGTTCTGCAGGGTATATGGGCACCTGACTCACAATTGTGGTCATTGTATCTGTGGGAACTCAACCCTATTCCTTCCATAAGAGATGACATCTTGGTGGCTGGCCCAGCACCTGTACATTCCTATAATTCCTGGGATGTGCGTGACAATGTGTGTTCCCTTTGGCTCTCTTACTTTAGTAGGCAGTGACATGACTATACAGTCTTGTGGCATGATCTCAGTGTGTGTATTGTGCTGAATCCGCCAGGGGTGGGTATGCATGTGTCATTTGTCCTCACACCCACATGTGGTGTGTCATGCAGTGGGGGAAAGACAACCATCCTCCTGGGAGTGGGACACTGCTGTCAGTGATGTGTTGTTATGGCACTATCATCATAGTCAAAACTCAGGGATGCGTACATACACCCATGTAGTTGTGGGCATCTGATTATGATGTACACACCCCCATGTCTATGTCCACTGCTGGGAGTCCTCTGCACCCACCCCATATGTCTGTCCACTGCTGGGAGTCCTCTGCACCCACCCCTCATATTGCAGGGCACTGCTTGGAGTCATATACACCCACCCATATATGTCTGTCCACTGCTGGTAGTGATATGCACCCACCCCCATGTCTCTGTCCACTGCTGGTAGTGATATGCACCCACCCCCATATGTCTGTCTACTGCTGGGAGTCCTCTGCACCCACCCCCATATGTCTGTCCACTGCTGGGAGTCCTCTGCACCCACCCCCATATGTCTGTCCACTGCTGGGAGTCCTCTGCACCCACCCCCATATGTCTGTCCACTGCTTGGAGTCCTCTGCACCCACCCCCATATGTCTGTCCACTGCTGGGAGTCCTCTGCACCCACCCCTCATGTTGCAATCCACTGCTGGGGGTCCTCTGCACCCACCCCTCATATGTCTGTCCACTGCTGGGAATCCTCTGCACCCACCCCTCATATGTCTGTCCACTGCTGGGAGTCCTTTGCACCCACCCATATATGTCTGTCCACTGCTGGTGATGATGTGCACCCACCCCCATGTCTCTGTCCACTGCTGGTAATCCTATGCAGCCACACACCCACCCACCCCCTTGGTGCAGTACACTGCTCTCCTTGGCCTCCACACCCACCAATATGATGGTGATATGCTGCACCAGGCCATACAACACCATTCGTGGCGTGTGTACGCCTTGTATCCAAAGTGTACTGGTGCCATAGGGGTACGTGTGATATGGACCGTACCCCCGCATTCAGAGGGTGTGTACGGTCCGTAACACGTGTACCCCTACGGCCCCAATCCAATAGTGGTGCGGGCCGTACACCCACTCTGAGAGCGTGTGTACTGCCCGTACCACTATAGTGGTGTTGCCGTAGGAGTATGCGTGATACGAGCTGTACACACGCTCTGAGAGCGCGTGTACGGCCCGTACCACTATAGTGGTGTTGCCGTAGGAGTACGCATGGTACGGGCCGTACACACACTCTCAGGGCGGGTGTACGGTCCGTACCACTATAGTGGTGGTGCCGTAGGATTACGCGTGTGTGTGCGGTCCTACACACACACGTACTCCTACGGCACCACCACTATAGTGGTACGGACCGTACACCCGCCCTGAGAGCGTGTGTACGGTCCGTACCACACGTACTCCTACGGCAACACCACTATAGTGGTACAGACCGTACACACGCTCTCACAGCGTGTATACAGTCCGTACCACACGTACTCCAACGGCCCCACTACAATAGTGATACGGACCGTACCCACGCTATGGATGTGTGAGTACGGTGCGTATCAATAATCTCGTGTTGCCGTAGGGATACGCGTCCACGTCCACTTCCATTGTTGCGGGACGCAGGGATTGGTGGACACGCCCCCCGAAGTGACCAGACCCGGGAGGTAATGTATGTCCTGGATATTGTAGGTTTTATTTTGGGTAGGGGGTTTGTTTCCTGCCCCTCACCCCCCCTTTGCCCCTGGGTGTTGTTCTCACCTTCTGCGGCGTGCGCGGCGGTTTCGGTGCACCAGGTCGTAGGCTAAGAGGGCCGGATGACACATAGGATGGGGTCCATGGCTGTCCGTCGCGTACAGGGGCTCCGTTTTCACGTCGGACTCAATTTCCCGGGAGTTTTTGACTGCCGTAAGAAAAAAGTCGTGCGGAGTGACGTAGGGACGAATCGTACTTGCTGGTCCGTAAAACGCTGCCTGACTCCGTACGGAAGTCGCGTACGCGCTGTACCGGATCAGACTCGTTGGTATTTTTTAGCCGTACAGTGTTTAGTACGTTTCGTACGGAAATGGTATTTCTGTACGAATCGTACTTGCAGGGTTGTACGGTGGATTTCCCGGGTACGAGTCGTACGGAGAATACGCTCCATACGACGAATCGTACACAGGTTTTACAGGATCGGAATCGGTACCTATATGTTTGCATGTTTTGTAATTTTTTATATTTTTATATATGTTTTGTTTTTTAATTATATTTTGTATTGTAATTGATATTTTGTTTGTTTTTATATTTGAATGTTCTTCAGTGGGAATAGTAATTTTGTACTCACTGGAGTGGGAATAGTAATTTTTTCCCCTCCGCTATCCAAAACTTTTCCTACTGTTGCACTCATTGGAGTGAGAATAGTAAATTATTCCCCTCCGCTATTCAACTCTTTTCCTACTATTCTGTTCACTGGAGTGGGAGTACAAATTTTTACCTCTCTGACATCCAACACTTTCCTTACTGTTGCATTCACTGGAGTGGGAATAGTAATATTTACTTCTACACTATCCAACACTTTCCCTACTGTTGCACTTGCTGGAGTGGAAATAGTCATTTTTACACCTCTGCTCTCCAACAGCATTTCTACTGTTACCCTCAATGTAGTGCCAAATGTAGGTTTAAAAAATATTTATTATTTTAATATTTTAATTTATAATATATATATATTTTTTGTTACAGTCGTATGCTTATATATTTATTTATAATTGTTTATCTATTTATAACATTTTAAAACTAATTAAAATTATTATTTATTAATTGTTTTAAGTAAATATATATTTATATTACATTTTATATCCAAAACAAAGTTCAATAGAGCGCACACTCAAATGATCCTCTGCTTGTGCAAAATAACTTTATTCCACATTTTATATATGTACGTTTAATTTTTTTTTACATTAAGGGCCCGAATCTGATGCGGTTAGGAAATCTTCCCGATCAAATCGGTTTGGAAATGGTTTCCGACCAACTCGGATCAGGAGAGTCCGACCGCCCAAGTATGATGCATCTGGATGCTTCCAGATGCGATTTGGTTGGACTCCCATTGACTTCTATGGGAGCCTATGGGGGTCATTAGCATGGCGGGCGGACTTTGTCCGCTCGCCATACCCCCAGGAAATGAGACCGTCCGCAATGCATGCGGTGGTCCCGCGCATACCATTAGGATGCGCCCGCCACACTGGCGGGCGCATCCCGCATTCCTAACATAGCGGCGGGCGGTGCTTAAAGCACTGCCTGCCGCAATGCCAAAAATGCAAGTTGTGCATTTCAATGCACAACGTGACAGGCACCGCGCAGTGCCTGCCACGTTGTACATCGAAATGCAGGGGGTACCATAGGTATCTCCCATGTGCACCCCTCACCACCCAGGCTACCACCCCCCAATGTAGAAAACCACATGCCGAAAGTCATAACCCCGCATGTATCTTAATATGGATGGCGGTGTCTAACAGACACCGCCCCCATATTAACAGCTTTTCTGCCCGGTCGACTCATTGACTCATCGACTGGGCGGAAAACCGGCAGACGGTCTTTCCGTCCGCCAGGCTCCCCCCCCCGCCATAGTGATATGGCGGGGGGAATTTACATGCGGGCTTGAGGAAATGTCGGGCGGATCGCCACCGCCATGCGTAATCTGGACAATGGTCGGGAAGACACGTTCCCGATCCTATTCGGATGGAGCAAATGCTGTTAGGAGGCCTTCCTAACCGCATAGGAATCAAGCCCTAGGTGGGAATGCTTTCCTAACCGCATCGAAATCGGGTCCTTAGTGTATTAATTTTAATTGTTAACATTTACAAATAAATCTAAATAATTTTTCTAAGGTAAATTATTATTTAATTTATTTTACATTATTTTTTATACATATAAAAAAACGATATTTTATACATCGATATTTTTTACAACAATATTTTTTTTCTCAATATTTTTGTTCTTTCCATTATGAAGATAGGAGGTCGATATTTTTGACAACGATATTTATGTCCCGATATTTCTGTAGGTCGATATTGTTGTTGTCGATATTCTGTCAGTGATCCCCTTTCACGCTACCCATACTGTGAATGGGTGCCTTATTTACAAGGCAGCGTTAAAAATAAAACAGAGAAAACAAGAAAAATTTGAGCGAGACGAGAGAGATTATGCCATGAGCAGGATATTCACCTTCGCGAAAAAATTTGAGGAATCAAGGAGAGTGTCAAAAAAGAAAACAACAATGACATCAGTACCAGCCAGAGTAGAAACCTCAGAATCTGATATGACGGAGAATGAACAATCGGAGGAAGAGATAGCTGGTCCATCTGGAGGACAACAGAAGACTCCTTTTCAGGAGGAGTTCAATGTAATCTGTCAGTCATGGTTGAGAGGAGGAAAGAGCAAACCGCCGGAAGGAGAAGGCAAACCAGAAGGGGCGGCTGGAAGAGGAAGAGGAAGAGGCAATCAGACACCAAGAGCAAGAAGGGAGGCAGATGGTGGTAGAAGCAGATCAACTGACTAGCATCAACTTAACATCTAAACCCCTAACTACCATGGAAAAATCAGTATTGAAATTGGGGCTAACCTTCTGTCCGCATAATCGTCTAGAGTACACACAAACAAGGATCGATCTTTTTAAGTTTGTGCTCAAGCTCAAATTGCATAAGTATTTCAAATTGAAACCCACCATCAGGGAGGCAAGACTCCTCAAATCCCAAAGTAAATACACAGATCTGTTGACGGTCAGAGGTCTGACTACCTTGGAGGTGTTGGAAGAACTACGCCAGGAAGGAGCAGTAGAAGGCATCGGAGAAGGTGTAACGATCACACAAAGAACAAGGTGTCTGGGAATAGAACAAGAAGCACCAAGGAGTGCATTCAAACCACCATCGCAATTTCTACCACAGATGCCACCAGATGCGATAGACACCTTCTCAGATGCGGTAATTAAAGATCTAGTCAAATTCCGAGAGAACAGAAAACCCTCTAAGATCAAAAAGAACTAACAGAATCTCAGAGAACTGCCGTGATGAATCTACAAACAAGCCCTCGGATAATGGGGGCAATATTGTCCTTATGTGATGTCCAGAGAACAATATGTGGAGGAGGCCCTCTGACAGTTAAAGAATCAAGAGTGTTATGAATTTACAACAAAAGAGGAATATCAGAACAGTATCGTACAATATCAAGCATTAATAAAAAGGTGGCATGAAAAATCTATGCTGGACATCGATGAATATTTATTTCTGAGAACAACAAATCCCATACTACCAATATTCTATCACTTACCAAAAATCCACAAGCATAGTTTGAGACCACCAGGCAGGCCTATAGTTTCCTCTCTGGGCAGCCTAACGGAAAACCTCTCTAGATTTGTAGATCATTTTCTTTTTCAGTCAGTTCTACAATTGTCATCCTATATTAAGGATACCACAGACTTCAACGACCATATGGAAGGAATACACTGGCATCCATCATATTGTCTTATTGTGTTGGACATCACAAGCCTTTCCACATGTATAAATCATGTGCAGTGACTCAATGCGGTGAAGTACTTCTTACAGAAAAGACCATTGAAGTTCGCTGAGCATAATAGGATGTTGTTAGAACTGATCGAATTCTGTCTGTTAAACAAAATGTTTCTCTTCCAGGGAGATCTTTATAGGCAGGTATCCAGGGCCGCAATGGGCACCTGCTCCGCTCCCAGCTATGCAAATTTATTTGTAGGCTTTATTCGAAAGCTGGATGAAAGAAATAGTGGCTTGGTATTGATACATCGATGACCTCTTCCTGATATGGAGGGGGCCATTGATCAAGGCAGAGGAATTCATAGAACATATGAATAGAAATTATGTCAATCTACGATTCACAGGGGAGATTAGTTCAGTGGCAGTGAACTATCTGGACCTAAGGGTGGAGATACAAGATGGGAACTTGACAACAGCCCTCTTTAGAAAGCCTATGGCAGGCAACAGCACATTGCACGTCACTAGCAGCCATCTGACGAAACTGAAGAACAGCAACCCCTATGGGGAATTCCTCAGGTTAAAACGTAACCGTTCAAGGAAGTGTGATTTTGACATAGCAGTAAAGGAGAGTGTTAACCGATTTCTAGTTAGAGGATACAAAATGGATCTCCTAGAAAGTACCTTAAAGAAAGTGGAGCACCTATCAAGAGAGAGTTTATTAAAAAAACATAGAACAGAAAAATCAGGATGAGGGAAAGTTCCGTATGATAACAACTTATTCTGAGGATGCAGACATCCTCAAAAAAATAATGAAAAGAAATTGGCATGTGCTAAAGACCGACACAATCATTGGGGTGGATATTCCAACAGCTCCATTGATTACTTTTAAGAGAGCACGCTCACTGAAGTACAGCCTGGTTCATAGTCACCTAGATATGATTCCATCCAGAAAGGGAACACTGAACGAGATGAGAGGTTTTTACCCATGCGGCAAGTGCAAAGCTTGCACTTTCAGCAAAAGAGTACTTACCTATGAAGTTAAAGGATTGAACGTATAATCAAAGAGAGGGAACAGAAGAGCTGGTTATTTAAAGAGGTCCGGTTCCTGTGCTCCTGAGGTATACTTGATTCACAATAAGGAGACAGTTCCTCTCTTCAGGCAGGGGTGATAAGGATCACTATCCGCCTGTAATATTGTCGACTCGGGGAGGATCTGTATTTCAGATCTTAATGCCCTCACACACCTGTTAGGGTGTCATGCTTCATCATTGGGCGCTCCTCGTCGGACCGGCGCTGCAATGTCCAATGGGCCTGGTGGCATCTTTAGCGGAGATCTTCTGATCTGAGTACGCCGTTTGTGAATTTTGTGTGTGAGTGGAGGAGGTCAGTGGCTCCTAGTTTTGTGTATGAAGGTGAATAAAATAGGCCCTGGCCCTGTTAATTCTTTAATAAAGGTACCAGGGCTGGGACTGAGTAAAATCAGTGGGGCAACTGCAATGAGTCAAGGTATCTGGGTAGCCTATCGTGGACTGGGATCAACATGTTACGTGTTTATGTTGCACCGAGATAGAGCGACACTTCATCAGGACCGAAGGTAGATCTAAATGTCTAACGACCTCTGTCGGTCGGTTAGGAGATGGGATCTACCCCAAAATAAATACATACCTACGTCTAAGGGGGTAGCTTGGCTCAAGTCACTTGGCTGAACACTCCTTTTGGCCTTTCAGGCCTGCATCCCACTCAGCTCGCAATCCTGCGTCACATCACCCAAAAAGAACACTACACCGATTTAATTTATGGAATACTCCAAGTCTTTATCTTTTCCTAACAAACTTAGTTTTCTGGTTCCTCACTTTGGAGTGTAGCAGATAATTACATTACAGGTATTCTCAGTTCCGCATGACAGAAATCGACATTTCACATGCATTTAAAATGACATTAATATTCTAACAAAACAGTTCGTAGAATTGTCTCTAAAACACTCTTTGCTTCTCCTCCCGCCTTGAATCTGGAGACCTATTTACATTTCTACTTGGTGAGTCTCAAACCACATTTCCAAAACCACATTTAGACTCCTCTAAACATTCCCCTCACAGCTAAACCTCCTTGTTCCTATCCTGCCAACCCGATCCAATCTCTGCTTATGAGGTATTCAGCTGGCGGTTGCTTGTTGCTGGCAACCAAGGGGGACCCTTCCAACAATTCACCTGTAGTCTACCTGTGGCATAGGGCCGAAACCATGACGTTCTGGCGGTATCTTAAAAGTCCCTGTTTTTACTGGACTGGGGACGGTTGTTCTCAGCATAGGAGATCTGTACTCCCCAGAGTTTAGTCCCGCGTCAGGATACTTCAGCGCTCCCGGCCCCTTAGTCAAAATCCAGGCTCCCCGCCCCTCCAAAGCCCAGCTTACTTCAATCCAGGCTCGAGGTCCTCCACCGGCAGCGGGGCTCGTTAGTCTCCACAGCAAGGGGGGGGCTTTCTGACTGGGGTTAAGGGAAAACCACTTATAGACTACCCCCCACCCTCAAGGAATTTCCCGTGAGGTGAGCTTCACCGATCCAATTCTTCTTGGGCACTTCCCGGCCTTTCTCACTCTGTCAGGCGCTCCCGCCACTGCCGACCGCAGCGCGACTTGCGGGAGCGCAACCCTGTCTCCGTCAGGCACTTCCGCCGCTGCCGAACGCAGCGCGACTCGTGGGGGGTGCGGCCTCGTCTCACGGCTGCTGGGAGGGGCGGTACTTCCTTGATGGCCCGTCTCACGTGACCCGGGTGTCAGCTTCCAGGCCAGCCCCGGCTCGGCTTCCTGGCCGCCGCTTCTGAAGACAGATGATCGGCGCGTTGACAGCTCTCCACACAGCTGACGCGCGCGATGGCTGCAGGCCACACCGGAGAGTCCCAGCACCCCACCAGACTCCACTGCTCCTTCAGGCCTCCACCGGGGGCCCGCAGACAGGCCCACCCTCGGAATGACTGGAGGTGAGGATCTTAGATCGGGGCCAGCGCTTGTAGGCAGAGATTAAGGGGCATGGCTCACGGCAGACCAGAAGAGCAGATCCACTAGCCCGGGGAGTATTCAGCACAGCTCACTGCCCTAAAGCCCACGATGGTATGCCGTCATTATCGTCACTGGGGGAGGTCAGATTCCCAAATGACAACCATGGAGGTTAAGGCAGTCCCAACGGCAATTCCTCCCTGGGATTCCTCTTCAGGCTTCCAGATTACGCTAGGGACCCTTGACCAGGAAACAATGCCTCCCAGGGTCTTTGGCTGAGTGCAGGGATCGGTCAAATGATAGAGGGTGATGTCGACTAGGTAGGGGGGGTTCGCGCAGACCCTAGGGTCTGTCCTCTCCCAATCCCGCGCAATCACCTCACCACTCAGGTGCCTCACTCCTGCCTACTCCACCGCCTACCTTGACTCTAAAATGGCCGCCCTCCTGCCACCTCTATTTATCACCTTGGGCTGGACTTGCCAGAGGAGTCCAGAAGGTTCTGGAATCTCCCATGGCAGTCATAGCCCGGGCGCTGAGGTGACAGTTGGAGCCACCATTTTGTGAATCCTACCTTCCTCACCCATCTACCTCAGGGGAGCACCTTGCGCCTTTCCCACACCTGATGTGGAAAAGACACCCAGAACCTCTACATCAGCACCCCTAAAAGCTTGGTAGACAGAAAAAATGAGAAGGGGACAAGGGTTAAAAATAATAACATGAGGAGGGAACCGCCAAAGGGCTGACAGGTCTAACACGCGTCCCCCCCAGCTGAAAGTGGGGAGAGCTACCCAACCCCTTGGGAGTCCTCTTCACTAAGGCGGAAATACCTGGAGAGACCGTCAGCATTGGCGTGGTCTACTCCTGGGCGATGTTCCACCCTAAAGTCCATCCCCTGTAGGGAAATGGACCACCTCAACAGCTTGGGATTTTCGCCCCTCATTTGCATCAGCCACCTGAGGGGCCGGTGGTCGGTCTGAACCAGGAAGTGCGAGCCAAACAAGTATGGCCGCAGCTTCTTCAGAGCCCACACCACCGCAAAAGCTTCCCTCTCAATTGCACTCCACCTCTGTTCCCGGGGGAGTAGTCTCCTGGATAGGAAAACCACCGGTTGGTCTAGACCCTCATCATTGAGTTGCGACAGCACTGCCCCAATACCGTGCTCCGACGCATCTGTCTGGACGATAAACTCCTTAGCGAAGTCAGGGGCCCTGAGAACAGGTGCCGCACACATGGCCTTTTTCAAGGTGTCAAAAGCTTGTTGACATCCCTCGGTCCAGATCACCCGTCGAGGGTGCTTCTTGGAAGTGAGCTCAGTCAAGGGGGCCACGATGGTACCGTATCCCTTGACAAAGCGTCGGTAGTAACCAGTGAGGCCCAAGAAGGCCCGAACCTCTGTCTGTGTCTTGGGGGGTTCCCAGGCCATGATGGTTTCAATCTTGGCCTGGAGGGGTTGCACCTTGCCCCGACCCACCAAGTGACCGAGGTACACTACCGACCCCTGCCCGATCTGGCACTTACTGGCCTTGATCGTCAGACCTGCCTGCTGCAAAGCCTGAAGAACGGCCTGAAGGTGACTCAGATGGTCCTCCCAGCTGCGGCTGAAGACAGCGATGTCATCCAGGTACGCAACTGAAAAGGCATCCATTCCAGAGAGGACCTGGTTCACCAATCGCTGGAACGTAGCAGGGGCGTTCTTGAGCCCGAAGGGCATCACACAGAACTGGTAGTGACCCTCGGGTGTGGAGAAGGCTGACCTTTCCTTGGCTCCATCTGTTAGGGAAATCTGCCAGTACCCAGATGTGAGGTCAAAGGTACTGAGATATTGGGCAGCTCCCAACCGGTCAATGAGCTCATCCGCTCTCGGGATAGGATGAGCATCTGTCTTTGTTACAGAATTCAGTCCCCTATAATCCACACAGAACCGGAGTTCTGGGGTAGTGCCCGGTGGGGCAGCTTTGGGTACCAGTACCACCGGACTGGACCAGGGACTACTCGAAGGCTCAATCACTCCCAGCTCTAGCATCTTGGTAACTTCCTCATGGATGCTAGCCTTCACCTTATCCGACAGCCGGTAGGACTTGGACTTCACAGGTGGGCTGTCCCCTGTGTCCACGTCATGGGTACACAGATGAGTCCTTCCCGGGATAAGGGAGAACAAGGAAGCAAACTGCTCCAGTACCTGGCGACAGTCCTTCCGTTGTTCAGGAGTTAGTGACGGTGAAAGGATCACTCCCTCCACCGATCCATCCTTCTCTTGGGACGCAAACAGATCAGGAAGAGGTTCACTTTCCTCTTCCTCTGACCCATCAGTCACCATCATTAACGTGACCTCGGGTCTCTCTTGGTGAGGCTTGAGGCGATTGACATGGAGCACCCGATGGGGCTGCCTGGGGGTCTTAAGATCTACCACGTAGGTAACCTTGCCCTTCTTCTCAACCACCTCAAAGGGGCCTGACCAGCGGTCCTGGAGGGCGCTAAGCTCTCCAGGTTCCATCACCCACACCTTCTGGCCAGGCTCCAGCTCCACCGGGTGAGCGTTACGGTCATACCATACCTTCATGACTGTTTGGCTGGCTTCTAGGTTTTCAGAAGCTTGCTTCCACAACCTAGCCATTTGGCTACGAAAGGCCAGCATGTAGCTCACCACATCCGGGGGAAGTTTTCTGGGAGTCTTTTCCCATCCCTCCTTCACCAGGCTGAGGGGTCCACGCACAGGGTGCCCGTACAACAACTCGAAGGGGCTGAAGCCCACTCCCTTCTGTGGTACCTCCCTGTACGAAAACAGCAAACAAGGTAGGAGGATGTCCCATTTCCTCCGCAGGCTCTCGGGCAGACTCCGGATCATGCCCTTTAAGGTTTTGTTAAACCTTTCCACCAGACCATTAGTCTGGGGGTGATAAGGAGTGGAGAACCGGTAGGTAACTCCACACTCTTTCCACATAGCCCGCATGTATGCCGACATGAAGTTGGTACCTCTGTCCGACACCACTTCCTTGGGGAATCCCATCCGGGTAAAAATTCCCATAAGGGCCCGTGCCACCGCAGGTGCAGTAATGGTCCTCAGAGGGATAGCCTCTGGGTACCGTGTGGCATGATCCACCAGAACCAGGATAAACCTGTGACCGGCCGATGTTGGTGGATCCAATGGCCCGACAATGTCGATGCCCACCCTTTCAAAGGGGGTACCAACGACAGGCAGTGGTTCCAGGGGAGCCTTCAGCTTCACCCCTGTTTTCCCACTAGCTTGGCAGGTTACACACGTCCTACAAAAAGTATCGGACGCAATCCTCATCTGAGGCCAGTAAAAATGAGGGACCAGTCGAGCAAAGGTCTTGTCTTGTCCCAAGTGTCCCGCCAAGGGTATTTCGTGAGCCAGTCCTAATAGGAAGACTCGGTAACGCTGGGGAACTACCAAGGCCCGGGATGAACCATGCACCGGAGCCTTGGGTTCGCTATACAGGAGTCCATCTTCCCAGTATATGTGGAAATTCCCCGAATCGTTACCCGCTGCCTGGGCTTCGGCCTGCCGCCGTAAACCCTCAAGGGTAGGGCACTCCTTCTGGGCCCGACAAAACTCTTCCCTAGTAGGTCCTCCCTCCACCTGCCAGTCTGCAGGGGTAGGCAAGCCCTCCAGGGACATTACATCCCCCTCCGTAGACTCCGGGACCACCTTGGTGACCCCATCCACCTTTGGAGGGTCAGATGCCAGGGCAGGCTTTCCCCGTCCCCGTCTACCCTTTCCGGCAGCTGATTGGGCCTTTGTCCCAGGCTCCAACCTCTGTGTGTCCCCTCTTCGGGTGGTCACGGACCGAGTGTGGGCACACGTCCACTCAGGGGTCCCCAGCATTTCCATGTGGGCCCTGAACTCAACCTCCTTCCACGCCGAGTGTTCAAGGTCGTTTCCCAACAGGCAGTCGACCGGCATGGCAGGGCTGATCGCAACTCGTAGAGGACCCTCCACCCCTCCCCACTCAAAGGGAACCTGGGCCACCGGATAGTGACCCTCTCGGTTGTCAGCCATCACAACTGGGTGGACTACATTGGGGACCACCTGCTCTGGGGACACCAGCTGACTCCTTACCATAGTCATGCTGGCTCCTGTGTCCCTCAGAGCCTCCACCCTCTGGGCGTTGATGGTGACCCATTGCCTGTACTTAGTAGTATTCGAGGGCATCTGGGTCTTAGGAACCATCTCACAATCCCCTAAGGACACTAAGGTTAGCCCTGCCCACTCACCTCCCTTATCTAGGGGCAACTCCTCCCCGAGCACTACACTCGCCACCCCAGGGGTCTTTCCTCCAATGGGAGGGTGTGGTCTCTTGGGACACTTGGCATCCCCCTTATAGTGCCCAACCTCACCACACTCGTAACATCGGACAACCCTAGGCTGCTGACCACGGTCAGGATAAGGGGGTTTGTGGGGAACAACCTTAGGAGGGAATCCTACTCCCTTCCCTGGTGAACTCTTTTGGGGGCCTCTAGAGAACTCCCTCTTTTTGTCTTCCCCCCCTTTCTTCTGGGGGGCGCCCTGTCCAGCCCCTTGGAAATTCCCTCCAGTCCCTTTTGAGGATACCCGGGTACTTGCCCAGATATCCGCCTCCTCTGCAAGCTTCCTGGGATTAGTTAGCTTGCTGTCTACCAGGTGCTGACGCAGCTCTGGAAAACTTTTCTCTAGGAGGTGCTCCTTCAAAATTAAATTGTACAGTCCCTCATAGTCCTTGACATCACTACCTTGCACCCAGCCCTCTAAGGCTTTCCGGGCGTAGTCCAAGAAGTCCACCCAATTCTGAGTGGACAACTTCTGACTACCCCGGAACCTCTGCCTGAATTTTTCAGGGGTCAGTCCGAATTTCCTTACTAGGGCTACCTTCATGACGGGGTACCTGGTCTGGTCTGGCTGTTCCAGCGCTAACAAGGCATCCCTCCCCACCGGAGGCATATACCTATACAGGCCACCCCCCCACTGGGCTTCAGGGACCCCATGGGCTCTTAGAGAAACCTCATAGGCAGCCAGCCATTTTACAATATCATCCCCTATGCCATAGCTAGCAACCACGTCTTTGGGCAGGTAGGGCCTGGACTCTCTCGGGACTTCTCTCGGTATGCTGCCACCATTAGGACTGCTGGGGGTTCCAAGTTGAAGGGCTTTGAGCTCTAACTCTTTTAAGCGAAGCTCGTGGAGGAACTTCCTCTCCTCCCTCTCCTTTTCCAACCGGGCCAGATCCATTCGAAGCTGTCTCTCTTCCCTCCGATCAACTAGGTCAGCAGAGGACAGGCTCCCCCCCGAGGCGCTACTTCCCACTCTTGATGGGGCCCTGGACCCCACGTCCATATTACCGCTCCCAGGGGGTAGAAGGACTTCCGGTTCTTCTAGGAGATCTAGTCCTGGTTCTTCCTCCCGTTTCCCGCTAGGGTGGGCCATAACCCAGGCTCTTAAGCTTGCCTGGAGCTCTGTCTTCTTTGCCCCCTGCTTAAAGAATACCCCCCGTTCCTGGCAGAACTCCCTCAATTGGGCCGCTGTGTACTCCTCCAGCCTACCCAATTCGAATTCCATCCTACCAAATGGGACCCCAACACAGGAACTTTACTCAAGAAGGGAACATACACAGGACAATTTTTAAAAAAAAACCTCCAATTAAAAAACAATCTGGAGAAAACTCCAGTCAAAACAATACAGTGTAGGTGGTGATGTGCGCAAAACTGCCACTAAGCGGATGCAAGCACTGAGTAAGTAATCCCACCGCTGAGCACCAATTTGTTAGACCTACGTCTAAGGGGGTAGCTTGGCTCAAGTCACTTGGCTGAACACTCCTTTTGGCCTTTCAGGCCTGCATCCCACTCAGCTCGCAATCCCGCGTCACATCACCCAAAAAGAACACTACACCGATTTAATTTATGGAATACTCCAAGTCTTTATCTTTTCCTAACAAACTTAGTTTTCTGGTTCCTCACTTTGGAGTGTAGCAGATAATTACATTACAGGTATTCTCAGTTCCGCATGACAGAAATCGACATTTCACATGCATTTAAAATGACATTAATATTCTAACAAAACAGTTCGTAGAATTGTCTCTAAAACACTCTTTGCTTCTCCTCCCGCCTTGAATCTGGAGACCTATTTACATTTCTACTTGGTGAGTCTCAAACCACATTTCCAAAACCACATTTAGACTCCTCTAAACATTCCCCTCACAGCTAAACCTCCTTGTTCCTATCCTGCCAACCCGATCCAATCTCTGCTTATGAGGTATTCAGCTGGCGGTTGCTTGTTGCTGGCAACCAAGGGGGACCCTTCCAACAATTCACCTGTAGTCTACCTGTGGCATAGGGCCGAAACCATGACGTTCTGGCGGTATCTTAAAAGTCCCTGTTTTTACTGGACTGGGGACGGTTGTTCTCAGCATAGGAGATCTGTACTCCCCAGAGTTTAGTCCCGCGTCAGGATACTTCAGCGCTCCCGGCCCCTTAGTCAAAATCCAGGCTCCCCGCCCCTCCAAAGCCCAGCTTACTTCAATCCAGGCTCGAGGTCCTCCACCGGCAGCGGGGCTCGTTAGTCTCCACAGCAAGGGGGGGGCTTTCTGACTGGGGTTAAGGGAAAACCACTTATAGACTACCCCCCACCCTCAAGGAATTTCCCGTGAGGTGAGCTTCACCGATCCAATTCTTCTTGGGCACTTCCCGGCCTTTCTCACTCTGTCAGGCGCTCCCGCCACTGCCGACCGCAGCGCGACTTGCGGGAGCGCAACCCTGTCTCCGTCAGGCACTTCCGCCGCTGCCGAACGCAGCGCGACTCGTGGGGGGTGCGGCCTCGTCTCACGGCTGCTGGGAGGGGCGGTACTTCCTTGATGGCCCGTCTCACGTGACCCGGGTGTCAGCTTCCAGGCCAGCCCCGGCTCGGCTTCCTGGCCGCCGCTTCTGAAGACAGATGATCGGCGCGTTGACAGCTCTCCACACAGCTGACGCGCGCGATGGCTGCAGGCCACACCGGAGAGTCCCAGCACCCCACCAGACTCCACTGCTCCTTCAGGCCTCCACCGGGGGCCCGCAGACAGGCCCACCCTCGGAATGACTGGAGGTGAGGATCTTAGATCGGGGCCAGCGCTTGTAGGCAGAGATTAAGGGGCATGGCTCACGGCAGACCAGAAGAGCAGATCCACTAGCCCGGGGAGTATTCAGCACAGCTCACTGCCCTAAAGCCCACGATGGTATGCCGTCATTATCGTCACTGGGGGAGGTCAGATTCCCAAATGACAACCATGGAGGTTAAGGCAGTCCCAACGGCAATTCCTCCCTGGGATTCCTCTTCAGGCTTCCAGATTACGCTAGGGACCCTTGACCAGGAAACAATGCCTCCCAGGGTCTTTGGCTGAGTGCAGGGATCGGTCAAATGATAGAGGGTGATGTCGACTTGGTAGGGGGGGTTCGCGCAGACCCTAGGGTCTGTCCTCTCCCAATCCCGCGCAATCACCTCACCACTCAGGTGCCTCACTCCTGCCTACTCCACCGCCTACCTTGACTCTAAAATGGCCGCCCTCCTGCCACCTCTATTTATCACCTTGGGCTGGACTTGCCAGAGGAGTCCAGAAGGTTCTGGAATCTCCCATGGCAGTCATAGCCCGGGCGCTGAGGTGACAGTTGGAGCCACCATTTTGTGAATCCTACCTTCCTCACCCATCTACCTCAGGGGAGCACCTTGCGCCTTTCCCACACCTGATGTGGAAAAGACACCCAGAACCTCTACATCAGCACCCCTAAAAGCTTGGTAGACAGAAAAAATGAGAAGGGGACAAGGGTTAAAAATAATAACATGAGGAGGGAACCGCCAAAGGGCTGACAGGTCTAACAATGCCCTAATTCAGGGTTGTCATAGAGGTGCTCCACCTAAATAGATGGAGGCAAAAAAGAGAAAAAAGAGGGCAAGAGGGAACAGAGAAATACCATCAACAGTTGGTAGAGGTAAACCTATCCAACATTCAGGACAACGCTAGAAGCCGAGGTCACTAGACTGGTTTTTAGACAGTTGGGGGAAATTAAAATATAAAAATATATATCTGAACTAACGTGAGAGTAAGAGATAAAACAGATAAAAGATAGTAAGAGAAGTATTGAAAACAGGAAAAAGAATCAACAAATTCATGACCTGCCAGAGCACCCATGCTGTCTATTGTCTGAAGTGCCCGTGTGGCCTCAGGTATATAGGCAGCACAATACATTGTGTGAAAATAAGGGTACTCGAACACATGCGTGCCAAAGCAAAGAAGGATTTGAATTATCCGGTTGCTAGGCACTTTGCCATCAAACATAAAAGAGATAGGGATCTATTACAGTTTTTTAGTATTGACTGTGGCCCAGCGAGTATTAGAGGGGGAGACAGAGTGTTGAACTTAAGAAGATTGGAGTAGCAATATATTATTGACCTCCAAACAAAGACCCGAATGGGTTAAACAGTGGGGAGGAGCTGACAGTACAGTACAAGGCAACATCAATCCAGAAAATCATGAATGCGGACTTCGGAGAACCACACCTCCGAGTAGCAGCAGGTGATCACCGCCCCTCCCCCAGTAATGGTGGATCAGCTCTGGAGTACAGCAGGCTGGCGTCTTCGTGAATTTTGAGTCCTGCTGGATGGGAGCGTCTTTTCTGTCAGAGTCTGCTTCGGACCAGCCGCGGAGCATTTCTCGCTCCTCAAATGCTTTTTTCCCTGTTTGTGACGGCGAGGCTCCCAAGGCGGGTTTGGATGGTGCCCGTAACAGGTCAGAAGAGGAAGGCTGCTTCGATTGGCGGCGGTGCTGGTGGCGGCGGCCGCCGCTTTGATCTCCGAGCATAAATGATGAGTGCTGGGTGTGGAGTCGTGGGCTTCAGCTGACTGGGAGGATCTCCCTGGAGGTTGCGTGGAGGTGGGGGAGGCCGGACTCGGGCAACTGGTGGAGGATCGCTGGTCTGTATGATTGGCGGGCGGGATGTGGTGCCACCTTTCAGCGCTTTTGTGGTGGGCATTGGCGGTTTCATTGATCGGTGTTGACATTTGGAAAAGAGTGTGGTGCCCCATGATTCCATGGCTGCCCTCGCGTCAGATTTCAAAGGCCATTGGTTTTCTTAGATTGTGTGGGCAAGTTGCTGGATCATTGCGCCTGACAGTGACTGCAGTCAAGCTGTTTGAAGACCCGCTCATTCTTCCAGCTTTGGTATTTCTGCAAACATAATTCTTTTTCCGCTTCTTCATTGCTTCTCTGGTTTGGTTGCATTTTTTGGGGAGAGACTGTTTAAAAGGAGCATATTAGAAGCACATTCTATAGTTGCTATCACACTACACCAGGGAGCTGTAAGGAGGTGCAGAGGCCAAAATGGGGAAACTGCTTAATGCATGCCTCAAAGTTAAAACTCACCGAGCTCAGGCGAGGGAGGCAAAAGAGGCAGCCCGATTGGCCAGTAAGGAGAATGCCCCCAATCTGCTCCGTTTGGATTATACTCTAGAAAGCTCAGAAGAGGAGGAGTTCTCTTTTGTCGCATCTTCAGAGCAGGCGGGCTCAGGCACGGTGGGCTTGGCAGATAAGAATGTAGCTACTGCTACGGTAGTTACATCTCTACAGGATTATTCAGGGACCGAAGGACCTAAAAAGGTGAAGGAGACCAAAGAAGCAAAACAATTTGCATTATTTTTGAAAAAAGCAACGCTACAATCTCCCTTTCTAGGCTCTAGTTCAGCCGTGAAATTTTCTAAGGAATCTTTGGGAGTTATAGCACCATCCGCTCCAGTACCAGCAGTAGACTTGGCCCCTTATAGTCAGGAAAATTTGCAAGGTAATCCGAAATCTGACTTTCCTACATTCATGGAGACTTCTCTGGGACAAAATCCAAGTCATGATAAACTGACCTCTTTAACTTTGCTGGCTGCTCCAAATGGGATACAAGTGGGGCAATCAGAACCATCAGAAGCACCTGGTCAAGCTGGTCAAGTTGTTGTCATCTCCAGTGCCCCCGATTCTCTGATAACCCCCCAAGTAGAGTCACCAACACAGTTTTGGGTTCCTTTGCAAGAACTGGTACCTCCTATTTGTTTGATGTCTCCCAAGGCGATAGTGGTAGGGAGTTCTTCTTCTTCCGCTGTTGACCCCCTCAATGTTATCTCAAGCCCAACTATGGAGCCAGCTGGCGAATTCCAGATTCGTGTCCGAGACATGTTGAACTTAATTCTGGAAGAAGTCAGTGAGTTAAAGAGATCCCAGAAAGCTGAACTTGCCTCACTTCATCAACGACTGGGGAAAATTGAGGAGACAATGTCAAGTTTTCCAATTAAACTCCAGGAGGTAGAAGCCAGGATCTCAGTCCTAGAGGACCAGATGACTACTGTATTGGGAGAAGCTAAAGTTGAAGCTAAAAGCAAGAAACTCTTGAGAACGAACTGGAGGAGCTAGAAAACCATTCCTGGAGGTGTAATCTCCGGATAGTTGGAATTCCGGAAGGAATTGAAGGCTCCCAAACCCTGCAGTGGGTCAACTCATTCATTAAACAAAGGGTTATTCCAGAGTTTGAAGGAGATCTTACCATCACCAGGGCTCATTGTGGTCCTGCCCGTCCGTTTCCCAACTCTACGATGCCACGGACAATATTGTTAAATTTTGCAGACTATCACGTAAAAGAGAGAATACTGACTAAAGCAATTCAACAGAGACAGTTTGTGGCTAATGAAACTGTGAAATGCCGTATCTTTTCCGATATGACTGCTGTGGTGGCCCGTAGAAGAGAATAATTTGTGAAAATCCTCCAATTGTTCAAAGCTAACGGGGTGCAAGCATCTATCGCCCAACAGTCCAAACTGAGAGTTTTGTTTAAGGGCAAATTTTTGATGCTCTCCGACCTGGATGAAGCCCAGAATCTACTAAAAAAAATCTTGCAGGGCTCCGGGGCTTAGAAGGAAATGCTCGATTTATTATAACTGTCATTGTTATTAATTAGAGGGTCAGTTGGGTATGGCCCCCTTTGCCCTTCTTGCCTCTTGCCTTTGTGTTTGGAGGATCAAGTCGGTTGCTAAGCTACTATCTTTTGACCATAGTGGGGGGTTCCTCCTTATTGCGTACACTTTGTTTGCATGCTTAATTAATAGTTGATAAGTTTAACCATTGCAGGGGGGCCTGAGGTAGGATCACCCAGGTGTAATTACATGACACCCAGGTTAGATGGGGGGGGGGGGAGGGGGGTGAAATGTGGTTAGTGTGGTCGCTGGTTTTTTTTCCACATTTTTGGGGAGGGGTCATGAGGGGTGGGATGGGAGCATTTGGGAAAAAATGAAGTCCTTTATTGTTGCAAATTTATTTAGGCTTTATACATCCATTTCTTAGTTCGACTCGAAGTAGGGTCTCTAGGGGGTCCTTATTTTGGTCGGTTTTTAAGTATGGCTAGCAAGGATTTGCTGAAAGTGGTCTCTTTTAATGTTAGTGGCCTTAATAATAAAAATAAAATGCGGGCAATTGAGTTATGGATTAAAACAGAAAACCCGGCTGTGATTTTTTTACAAGAGACCCATATACCAGCTGCAAAGCTGCCAGAGTTTTCTATGTTTAGGTCCTGGGCAGCTTATAGCGGATTCTCTTCGTCCTCAGCTTCCCAGATAGGCACGGCAATATTTGTAAGTAAAAAACTTCAGGCCAAGGTTGTCAATTTTGATAAAGATCAGTATGGTCGCTTGTGCATTCTCAGACAGAGACCGATTACTTTTGTCAGTATATACGCCCCAGTTGAGGATGATCCCAAGGTCCTTGAGGATCTGTTTCAATCCTTGATTCAGGCACCGGGTGAGCTGATTCTGGGGGGCGATCTTAATGTTCTAATGAATCCTAAAGTCGACTCCTCAGCCCGGGCTAAGAAACAGTTGAAACCCAAAGTTCTAAGAACCATGCAACATTATGGAGTAACTTTGGACCTACAGGATCCATGGCGTGCGGCTCATCCAACTGAAATACCGTATACTTGCTGGTCAGGCAGATTTCATACCTCGTCACGCATTGACTTTTTCTTGGTCTCTCAGAGATTGCGTTTTAGCCAGCAGAGATAGCAGAGATCTTTACATAATGCATTCTTGGATCATGCTATGTTGGTGCTTGAGGTATATTTAGGAGTTTGCGCTAGGTCCCCTAAAAGATGGACGTTGAATAGACAATATCTTAATGAAGAGGATTGGGTGGGTTTTATCGGTATAGAGATTAAGGAATTTTTTTCGCGAAATTGTGAATCTGCTCCACTAAGTGTGATCTGGGACACACTCAAGGCCGTCATCCGGGGTTTAATCATTGGAAAAGATGCAGAAAACATAAAAAGGCCAGGGAAGTTAAGAGAAATTTGGAGCAGTAAGTACAAAGGTCATACTCTGTATTTCTTAACAATCCCTCTTTGTTTAACCAGCGCCAGTTAGATCAGGCTAAGCGGGATCTCAGTGCCAATTACTACACTCATAGTGAATCCTCCTTTCAACAATCCCGTCAAAAAACATATGAGGAAAGAAATTTTACGGGTAGATTTTTGGCTTGGCAGGCTAGGGAACAAGCTGCCTCTAATCAGATGAATGCGTTAATATGCCCCTTGACCGCCACTCGTATAGATGATCCAGTCAAAATCGGTGAAATAATGTTACATCATTATGGGTCCATTTATGGTCAACAACAGATTGTGGATAGGACCTCCCTAAAAAGATTTTTGCAGAATAATGGATTACTGATACTCTCTGAAATGGAAAAACTCCATGGCAAGCCCATTCACTATGGAAGAACTGGAGGGGGTCATTAAGAATCTGCCCAATAGCAAGGCCTGCAGCCCGGATGGGTTTCCGCCTGAATTTTCGTTTAGTTAACTCTATGTTGGAGGGGGGGCAATTCCAGAGTCTTTTAGACAAGGTAACATAGCTAGTTTCCTGAAAAAAGGTAAGAACAGCGAGGACCCGAACTCTTATTGCCCGATAACGTTGCTAAATTCAGACTACAAGATCGTCACTAAATTGTTATCAATTCGGTTTAATCAATACGCTGCGCAATTAATTGATCCATTTGGATCAGAATGGTTTTATTGCTGGTAGGCAGCTAGCCACTAACACACATTATTTAACTGAGGTGTTGGATTATTTCGACACTCAGAGGATACCCGCATTAGTCCTTCTTTTAGATGCCGAGAAGGTTTTTGACCTTGTTGTGTGGGAGACTTTGTTTATGATTTTAGGTTATGTTATGTTATTTTAATTTAATCTTGTATAGCGCATATATACCGACAGGTCTCATAGCGCTCAGACAGAGGAAGAAACATAAACAACGGAGCGGGCCAGGTCCTCAGGTACTGGGGGGCTTTACAACCATGTCAAAAGCTTCTCTGAAAAGGAAGGTTTTTAGTTTTTTTCGAAATGGTAAAAGTTCGGGTTCTTTCCTTAGCTCTCCGGGCAACTGATTCCAGAGTTGTGGCAAGAGAACCGAGAAAGCTCTCCCTCCTTTGGCTGTGGAGTTGAAACGTGGGCAGATTAGTCTGCTGGCTTCCGCTGAGCGCAGTGCGCGTCCTGGCACGTATTTGAGTACCCGTTCTTTTATGTACTCGGGGGCGTGTCCGTGAAGGGCTTTGTGGGTGATACACAAACCCTTGAACTTTGCTCATTGCCTAGTGGGTAGCCAGTGTAATTCACTCAGCAGGGGGGTGACATGAGTTCTTCTGGGCAATCAAAAAATAAGCCTGGCTGCGTCATTCAATACTATCTGCAGTTCATTTGTGAGTTTCTGGGGTAACCCAACATATAGCGCATTACCATAGTCGAGTCTAGAGACTATAGCAGCTGCTACGATCGGCTTCATGGTCGAGACCGAAAGAAGGGGAACCAATTTCCTCAACTGATTCCAGAGTTGTGCAAGAGAACCGAGATAGCTCTCCCTCCTTTGGCTGTGGAGTTGAAACGTGGGCAGATTAGTCTGCTGGCTTCCGCTGAGCGCAGCGCGCGTCCTGGCACGTATTTGAGTACCCGTTCTTTTATGTACTCGGGGGCGTGTCCGTGAAGGGCTTTGTGGGTGATACACAAACCCTTGAACTTTGCTCATTGCCTAGTGGGTAGCCAGTGTAATTCACTCAGCAGGGGGGTGACATGAGTTCTTCTGGGCAATCTAAAAATAAGCCTGGCTGCGTCATTCAATACTATCTGCAGTTCATTTGTGAGTTTCTGGGGTAACCCAACATATAGCGCATTACCATAGTCGAGTCTAGAGACTATAGCAGCTGCTACGATCGGCTTCATGGTCGAGACCGAAAGAAGGGGAACCAATTTCCTCAACTGTCGCAGAAGACCGATACAAGTTCCGACCACCGAGTTAACTTGATTGGTCATAGAGAGCTCTGAGTCGATCTTTAGGCCCAGGCTTTTCACCACAGGTACTGGAATGGGGGGGACTCCTAGCTCCTGGGGCCAGAATTGGTCGCTCCATGGGGTTGTTTTTAGTTGAAATTGCAAGGACTTCCGTCTTGTCTTGGTTAATTTTTAAGGAGTAGGCCATCATCCAGTTAACTGTGAACCTAAGTATGCTCTGAGCAGACTGTTGGGCGTAGGCCGAATTATCGATCCTTAGGATGAGCTGAGTATCATCCGCATAATTGAATACTCTGCAGTCCATTTTGGCTAACGCAGCCACCAAAGGCTGTAGGTATATATTAAAGAGAAGGGGGGACAGTGCGGATCCTTGAGGGACCCCGCAGGAGATGTTACCCTTGTCTGATACCTGCTCAGCCAATTGGATCCTCTGCGTTCTTCCTGATAGGAAGGATTCTAGCCATTTGTGGACCTGTCCTTGAATGCCCAGGTCTGCCAACCGGGAGAGTAGTTATTGGCATCTCCTCAAAGATCACGGCCCTGATCCATAATCTATATCTTAAAGCTGAAGCCAATGTAATTATTAATACTTTCGTGGCTGTGCAGGATAAAGTTAAACGAGGCACAAGGCAGGGGTGCCCTTTATCACCGGTCCTATTTGCTTTTTTTATCGAACCGTTGGCGATAGCAATCAGGAATTGTGCTGATATTCATCCCCCAATTCCATCTATGGCGAAATTGAAATTATACGCCGATGATATTATGCTATTATTAAACCGGAGATAGAGGTTCAGGCCAAAGTTATTCAGGTCTTTGAGGACTCTGAGGATTTAGGTGAGTACCTTATTAATAAAAAGAAAA
Organism: Triturus cristatus; assembly: GCF_964204655.1. NCBI lineage: Eukaryota > Metazoa > Chordata > Amphibia > Caudata > Salamandridae > Triturus > Triturus cristatus. Next base: position 779,240,136 of record NC_140580.1, read on the forward strand.
CTGAAATCTTACAATGTGGTGGAGCAGACTTGGTACTGTACCCCGATATTCTTTCTCGTGTTAATACTAAACCTAAGAGATATTTGGGGGTATATTTTTCTGAAAGGGTTAGCGATCTATATTATCTGAATTTTGCACCGCTTCTCCGAAAAACTCAGGCCCTGTTTTTACATTGGAACTCTCTTCCTTTATCCATCTTGGGTCGGGTGGCCTTGATTAAAATATCTGTCCTTCCTTTGTTTAATTTTTTGTTTTCGACCACTCCTTGTATTTTGTCAGGCTCCTTTTTCACCCAAGTAGAGTCAATGTTTACAGCTTTTCTCTGGGCAAAAAAATAATCGCGTATTGCACTTAGCACTTTATATGAAGAATCGGAACAGGGAGGCTTAGCTCTTCCAAATCTCAGGGATTATTACTATGCCTACTTTGCACAATACTTATCTAGATTCACCACAATCAAATCTTTTTATTAATGGTTTTATGATGCTAATGTGTAAGGAAAGTCAGATCCACTCCCCTTTGTCAATTTTCAAATCCCCTAAAATGGTTCGTTATAAGTGCCTTCAATGGCTTCTTAAAAACCGACAGGCTTTTTATAAAAGATATTCCATCCCTGTAATTAATTCAGTAACTTTACTATCTGGCATTTTACCATTAGCAGAGATCACACATTCCTCAGAACTCTCATTAAAGTGGGCTTCTGCTGGATTTCGTAAGGTCTCAGATTTTCTAAGGAATGGAAGATGGTTGACTCCGACTGAAATGTCACAATTGATTGTTAATGATTTTATTCTTTTGGGGTCATATAACATCTTCCATAAATTCCTTGCTGAACTAGATGTATCCCAAATTGGCGAACAACATTAGCCAGTTAAAGAACTTTTAGAGGATGCACCCGGCAGAAAACCTGGGGCATGGAAAAAGCGTTTAGCCTTAGTTAGAGGTTTGGATCTTGGACAGAAGCAATTAAAAAATGGATGGATCATGAAGACTTAGACATCTTTCCTAATATGTGGTCAATTATTAATAAACTTAAGTTCAGTGCGCTAAGAGGTGCAAATTGGCAAAGGATGTTGTTTTTTAGTGACTGGCTACTTTACCGAACTCCTCTTTCTGTCTCGAAAATGTATGTTAATCAATCAGCGCACTGTTTTCGCTGTATTAACCATTCTCCAGCTAATTGGTTGCATATTATGTTACATTGTTCTAGGATTCAGAGGTTCTGGAAGGATATCATTTGTCATTTGGAAACTGAATGTTGCATACAATTAACAGCGAATGATTTGTTAATTATGTTTGGTTTTGATCCAGATCTTTTTCTTTCTGACCAACTGGTCAAATTTTTATACATTGCAATGGCAGTAGCTAGACCACTTTTGTTGCAAAGTTGGCGTACTGTTTTGATTCCTTCTGTTCAAGAATGGGTCCATAAGATTGGTTAAAAGATGTGAACGCACTTATGCATTATGTGTGGGGGGCCTTAGGAAGTTCAAAAAAATCTGGGCCTCATATTTTGATTAAGATTGAGATCAGGAGGGGTCACTGCCTTTTGTGTGCTGTCAAAAAAGTTAATAATATTTTTCTATTTCTATTGTATCTGTTCCTGATTTCTTAGTTCTTTATGTTCTATTTATTAATCATTTTTGCCCAAAGGAAAATCTTCTTTATGGATGTACTGTTTTAATATTTTGTAAATTTTGGACTTCAACAAAAAAAAAAAAACAGGAAATCATGTGCAACAATAGTGCTAAAATTGACTTGACAAGTCTGTATGTTGTTTAGGGATACATGTGGAATATTAGTATGAATTTTTTCTGATTAACATGTGATGGATGGGTGCCAATACACAGCGGTATATAGTAAATTATAGAGGGAATAGAGGCAATCCCCTATTAGGGGTTGCCAAATGCCGATCCACAGCACCTATCGCCACCACAACATCGATAAAAGTGATGTTGTGGTGGCGATAGGGGCTTGCACATATGCCCCTCAGTCTTTTGTATTTGAACAAACCAACATGAGTTAAAAAAAGTAGTAATGTACCTACAATTTTCTTCCACTTGGAGTTGTTGGTATCCTTTGTTCATGTCAAGACAGGCGAAGATGTTTGCTCCATTCGGCTTCATGATTATGTCCTCTATGTGGGGACCAGGATGCCTTTCTCTCTCGATTGCTTTGTTGGCTTGTTGCATATCAACACAAATGCGCACTGCACTGTCACTGTCCTTTTTGGGCACCACAAATATGGTTGAAACCCACAGCTTAGGACAGGTGGAGCATTCAGTGATGTCATGCTTCAACAGTGTTTATAATTATTTCTCAATGGCTTTCTATAAGTGAAAAGTGACTCTGCGGTGTCATTGGGCAACAGAGCGAATGTTCTCATTAATATGAAGTTGCACTTTCTATCATCTCGAGTCTTCCTTAGCCACGAAACTACGACGGGAACTGACTCACAATTTCAGGCTGAGCAGGGATGTTGTATCTGAGAGATATCAGTCCCATGTCAGCAGCAGTGGCAAAGCTAAGTAGGCATACACTAGAGGAAGTTCCCTGAAGGACATGAATTCACGACTGCACTGCGTTGTTTTATGTCACAGGGTTGCTGTAAATGACCCTTGAATTTGTAACGGTTTAGAAGAAGCCCATGTGTATACCTTCATGTTTGAATGAGTAAAGTGTGGCACAGGAGCTAGGCTGTTGACACTTCTACTGGCATGATGTTAATCAATGCACCACTGTCTATAATGAAGGTTATGGGGCGACCGTTCACCTTTAATGTAATTTTAGGACAGTATCCAAATGAATTTTGTCAATTCGTATGATGATTCTTCCTTGACTTTTGATCTTTGCAAGCAGCTAATTCTACATGTCCAAGTAGTTCCTAACGCAATATCATCAACCGACAACTGTCTTCTTCGCTAGCATATGATAATGACATTGAAGAGCCTTTTTATGATGAACTTGATGATAGTTGACTGTACTTGGTTTCTACTTGTCATACCTGATATTTCCTTTTGGCCTTATGGGTGTGGCAAGAATGCTTCTAGAACCTTCTGGCATCCATTTTCTCTTCTCACTGTGACGCATTTGATCTCTATTTCGCTTTGCAGACCGCTATGAAGTAGTTTTCTTTTCTGCAGCCTTTGAATATCTGTCCTATGACTGGACATTTACCTTCATGGGAAAATGAAAACCCACATCGAAAACATAACTTTTTAATCTTTGGAGACATTGAATTGTGTGCATCTATCTTGTGCTTAAGCTTGCTTCTTATGATCAACACGTTTTTTTTACACACTGTTCCCGCTTCCATATTCGCAACTTGTCGATATGCTCGTTCTTCTACCTTTGAAGCCATTAGTATTTTCTCTAAAGTGAGTGCCTCTCAACATGTTTCACCTGAATGAATCTGAAAGACAGCCATCTGTGATTCTTTGGCGCCAGACTTCTTCATCATTAAAGTCACAGAACTTACATTGTTTGATAACTACATCAAGTCTCTCAAAAAACTCATCCATCGTTTCACCAGCCTGTTGTCATGCTTGGTTGAAGATCTATTGTTATATTTCATATCGGTACCCTACTTTAGGTCCAGGGAACATCGTACACTTTCCCTACATCAGCGCCCGTTATTTCATATGAACGAGCCTTATAGGTACATATGTCCATACAAGGCACTCTGTCCTTATTTGGAGTTAACGCCGTATAAGGACTGTGGCCTTTTATGGACTAAACCTTTCACCTAGTTCCATGCAGAGGATGGGTTTTTCACAATCGATATTGCTAAGGCGTCATCCTTAGCTCATATGAATAATTGATGAGTACACTCTCCAGGAGGTACACTTCACCTCTCCCATCGACGCAAAAGGTTACATCCCCAATGTCATCCTCATACTGAACAATGGGTAACACACGTACATAGACTGTATAAATACAGCATCTCTTGCTATCAGAAGGCAGGAGGAACCCGAGACTTCGAGGACGACACACTGACTAGAGACGCTGCAGCTCCGGCATGCCATCGCTCCAGCTGACAGTGATCTGACGATCCCTTGCGGGGTGTCCAGCTCAAGTCCAGGACGAAGTCCCACACTTTCACTATTCAGGTAATGGGGTTCGACTAAAAGCCTAGTGGGATTGTTGGCTCTTGGGACTCTTAGGCTCTTAGGCTTAGGCTCTATAGCACCTACTCACATACTAGGTACACTTAGGTACATCTAGTCAGGCATCTTAGGAGTATGCGCTTTATTTTATAGATGCATTCTATATTCATGTATCTGTTTGTGACTATTTCACAATGGTAGAACAATACTATTTCTTTGTATTCACTGTACTGCTGGTTCTATTTCTCTGCTAAATGTATTACAGTTATAGCAGCGCATATATCTTACATGAGAAGAACAAAGGTACAATAAACTCTTATTGTGAAAACGCCAGACTGTTTCTTCTGTGTATCTCTCCGAGAGCAAAACAAGCAAGCACGAGTGACTGGGTGAAAAGTAATATATTGTTTCCACGAGTCTGAGGTTCTTGTGTTCTGAGGTTGCCAAAAACTAATCTTTCTGATAGCAGTAGAGTCTAGTGGCACTGCAAGCTAGCTAATGCAGACCATAGGCTAACACATGCGGTGGGGGTGTACGGAGTTAGTCTGCCACCAGACCCACAGTATATGTTATCCGTAAACGTCGTATGTCCTGCAAGACAGGGTACTTTTGGGACTACACTACACTATCTTTCATAGTCGAAATTTGGCATTGGATTGAACTTGGCTTCCAACACTTCTTTAATCTTGTGATACGATATTGCATGTTTGTGATACTTTCTTTAGCACTTCTTTTACTCGATCACCGGCAAGGTTTTTCAAATATTTAATGATTTTCTTATTTTCTTCTTCTAGTGCATCTATGAAGTCATCGAATGTTTCACTCCATGCAGTCGACCTGTCACCGATGTTCTGTTTATTCACTGTGTCAAAGGTGGTGGTGATAGCTTCAGGAATGTAGCTGCATCGTATTTTGCTCTGTAACAGATTCTTCAGCATACGATCACACTCTACATGCATTGCATCATAACTTTTATAACCACACCTTTACACCTCCCAGCAGATTATGTAATTCCTATTTTGATTCCACCCAGAACCGTGAGGGTCCTAGTGCACATAATATCAAAGTCACTACAATTGGCGGAGTGAGTGGTTTGGTTTCCAAGCGTCATTAATGTCATGTGCAAGTCAAGTTATTTGGCTGCCTGCTTCAGTCTCTCGTGAATTGTTCGAGGAGCTTAGCAGGTGTTCTCAGCATCATTTGTACAATGTTTTTTACGTTTCATCCGTTCAGCCTGGAAGAAGCTGGCTGTTCAGTTGAATGAAGATGAAATGAAGTGTATTGAATTTGACGGATGGACTTTAATATTACTTTTATATATGGAGTCTAGTAGCAGCCATGTCCACTAGTTCGTAAAAGAGAAGTGTAGAGCATCACTTATTGCAAAAAATACAGCATACATTCAGAATTAATTCCCATTCAATCACATCAAAACACACTGTGTTAGAAATGGGGTCTCTAGTTGGCAGTGGTTTGCACCCTGTCCAAGTAGGGACCTTCGCTGTAGTCAGGGTAAGGGAGTCACACAGCAAAAATAACCCTCACTCCCCCCCTTGGTAGCTTGGCACGAGCAGTCAGGCATTTCAGAGGCAATGTGTAAAGCATTTGTACATACACACCCAGTAACACAGTGAAAACTCTATAAAAGGAGACCACACCAGTTTAGAAAAAAAAACAAATACTTATATGAATAAAACAAGACCAAAACAACAACAATCCAACATACACAAGTCAAGCTATCACTTTTAAAAGGTTCAAAATAGTTCAGTCCATAGGAAATTATGGATGCATCACTTTTAGTAGAAAGTACTTGAGATATGTCAAAATTCAAGATGAAAACTGGCGCTGGGGAGGTGAGGTGCCGGAAAGTGATCAGTTGGCTCCTTACTGCCAGGGGAGGTGATGCGTTGGTTTCTTACTGCAGCACAGAGGTGAGGTGTTGATTTATTATTGTCAGGAGAGCTGATGCCTCAGTTCATTCCTGTGAGAAGTGGTGATGCGTTGTTTTCTAGAGACGCGGTCTCGGTTCCTTACTGAGGGGCAAAGTCAATGAAGAACTTGGCGCCCAGGGACGATGCGTCAAAAATCCAAATGTGCTGTGTTGATTTCACACTTGCGAATCAGGTGATGAGTCGATTTTTTCAGCCGTATGGCAGGTCCTGCGTCGGAGTTGGAGTGTGCACCACAGCCGTCGGTGATGTGGTGCTTGGGTTTCAGAGATCTTTCAACTACACGGCAGGCTTTGCGTGGATTCTTCGGCTGAATATCAGTGATGCATTGGCATTTCAACCTCACGGCAGTGCTGCGCCGGAAAAAAATGATGCTCATATTCTACTTCCAAGGGCCGATGACCTGGATTTGATACCATATGGCAAGTCAAGGATCTCAGTAGACACTGGTAGGTGAAGTCTTTGATGACCCTGAGACTTTTTAACAGGAGGAAAGCACACACAAGCCCTTGGAGAACCTTGGAAAGGAGGATGTCGAATGCAAAGTCCAGTCCTTTCACTCCCAGATCAGAAGAAGCAAGCAGCACGCCAGCACAACAAAACAACAAGCAGTGTCAGTCCCTCCTACAGCATCGAGTTCTTCTTTGTGGCAGAATGTCCTCTGAGTCCAGAAGGAAAGTCTTTCTAGTGCACAAGACCCTGCCTTTCCCTGACCTGACTCCAGACACACACACAGATTGTATGAGTACAGGCACAGCCCTATTCAGGTGTCAGTGAGAACTCCTCCCACCACTCTAGGTCAGGAAGACCCATCAGCTTGGTGATGGCTCATCAGGATATGCAGGGCACATCTTGCTCCCTTTGTGTGACTGTCTAGAGTGAATGCACAAAGAGCCTGAACTGTCACCCTTTCTAAGACGTGGATTACACAAGCAGGCAGAGGCACAGAATGATAAAGCAAAAAAATGCCAAAATTCTCAAAGTGGCATTATCAAAACAACTTCTCTAAAAGATGTACTTTTAAATTGTGAGTTCAGGGACACCAAACTCCAAATCTCTATCTCTTCCCAATTGGAAGTTACACTTGTAAGAGGTTACAAGGTAGCTCCAATGATAACTTATCGGAGAGATAGTCCTTGCAATAGTGAAAATGTAAATTAGCAGTATTTCACTATCAGGACATGTAAAATATACCAGTACATGTACTACCTTTCAAATATACTGAACCCTGCCCATGGGGTTACCTTAGGGGTGCCTTACATGTAGTAAAAGGGAAGGTTTGGGCTTGGCCAGTCGACATGGCAGTTTAAAACTCCCCACACAGACATAGGTCTGAGACATGTTTGCAAGGCTACTCATGGGTGGCACAATCCGTGCTGTAGGCCCTCTAGCTACATTTGATTTACAGGCCCTGGGCACCTTTGGTGCACTTTCCTAGGGACTTACTAGTAAATCAAGTATGCCAGTCATGGATCAGCCAATAGCAGATACTTTTTGCACAGAGAGCACTTGCACTTTAGCACTGGTCAGCAGTGGTAAGGTAAAGTACCAAGAGTCCTAAAACCATACAAAACTAAATGCAGCTCAGACTCAAAAACAGGAGGTCAGCAGCAAAGAAGACAGGGGAAAAACATGGCTATATGACCTACAAATCACATACCACTCACTCCCAAGGGGCGTTTTTGTTGAATTGGTAAGTAGGATCAGATCTTTACTATGGCAAGGAGGTCACCACAGAATTGGGCTTAAAACGCTACAACAGAACTCCTATAATGGGGGGATTGTGCTACCAGATGTGGACGCATACTATTGGGCTTCCCACGTTGTCCCTGTAAAAGAATGGATACACAGAGCTAGAGACCTCCCGACATACCGTCTAGAAAGAGAAACAATGACACCGCACACACACCTATACTTTCTCTATGGTGGAAAAGGGCGATCCCTTCTACTGCCGGCAACGCAAATCACCTTAGAAGCATGGACGAGAACGACATAGACTATAGGATGGACGGGCGGGGTCACACTGGCCACACCACTATGGAAAGGGAGTTGATTTAAAGAACTACAAAAACTAAAAGGGTTTGAGACCTGGGACCTCCTGGGCATCTCCACAATAGGGGTCATAATGGATAAGGGGAACCCAAAACCTGGACAAAGCTTAGTCAGGAATATGATCTACACAAATCCCAATTCATCAAATACGCACAGCTGCGCCACACATGGCAGGCAAAGGACATTCAGTACAAAAACCTCCCAGAATAGGTCACACTAGAGCTGTGGTACTCATAGTATGGCCCGCGGGCCGCCAGCGGCCCAGCAGGCCTTCATTGGCGGCCCATGGACCTTGCCTTGCAGTTTTCACGGCCGGCAGTAAACACAGAAGATGGCCGCAGGAGCATTAAATAAGTATTCACTATGTATGCTCCTGCGGCCATCTTCTGTGTTTACTGCCGGCCTCTGTGACGTCAGGGCACCTTCGGAAAGCTTCCCAAAAGGCCCTTTAAAAGTCAGTTGTCAGCGCTTTCACAGCTGACTTTTAAAAGGGCGTTTTGGGAAGCTTCCTGTTTGGACAGATACAGATAGAGGCAAAGATAGAGGCAGAGAGACGGATAGAGGCAGATAGACAGATAGAGACACAGAGACAGGTAGAGACAGGGACAGATACAGACAGAGAGAGACAGATACAGACAGAGAGAGACAGAGACAGGGAAAGACAGAGACAGGGACATACAGATAGAGACAGAGACAGGGACAGACAGAGACAGATAGAGTCGGAGACAGATAGAGGCAGAGATAGAGACAGAGAGATAGAGACAGAGACAGGGACAGACAGACAGATAGAAGCAGAGACAGATAGAGGCAGAGGCAGAGACAGACAGAGGCAGAGGCAGAGACAGACAGAGAGACAGGCAGAGAGACAGACAGAGTGAACGAGATAGTGACAGAGATATAGGAAGAGGTAGATAAAGGCAGAGACAAATAGACGCATAGACAGATAGAGGCAGAGACAGACAGAGATAGAGACAGACAGAGACAGGGACAGGCAGTGACAGATAGAGGCTGAGACAGGGACAGGGACAGACAGATAGCGGCAGAGACAGAGAAAAACAGAGTTAGACAGAGAGACAGACAGAGAGATGGAGACGGAGAGGGAGACGGAGGGAGACAGAGGGAGATAGAGAGAGAGAGGGAGACAGAGGGAGGGAGACAGAGGGAGACAGAGAGAGAGGGAGACAGAGGGAGGGAGACAGAGGGAGGGAGACTGAGGGAGGGGGACAGAGGGAGACAGAGAGGGGGAATCAGGGAGACAGAAGTAGACAGACAGAGGGAGACAGACAGTGGGAGACAGACAGAGGGAGACAGACAGAGGGAGACAGACAGAGGGAGGAGGGAGACAGACAGAGGGAGACAGAGGGAGGGAGACAGAGGGAGGGAGACAGAGGGAGGGAGACAGAGGGAGGGAGATAGAGGGAGGGAGACAGAGAGAGGGAGACAGAGAGAGGGAGACAGAGAGAGGGAGACAGAGAGAGGGAGACAGAGAGAAAGAGAGAGGGAGACAGAGAGAGAGACAGAGAGAGAGACAGAGAGAGAGACAGAGAGAGACAGACAGACAGAGAGAGACAGACAGACACAGATATGTGAGTATGCTGGGTTTGGTGATACAGTGGACGAATGCATCCACTGCAGGGGCCTGTGTTCAACCTCATGGTCACATTTGTTTTTGTGGCTCTAGCTCCGCCACCCTCCCCCACTGACCCCGCCCCTACCGGTGCGGTCCTTGGCCACAAATCACACTGTAAATTTCGCCCCGAGAGAAAGTTGGTGAGTACCCATGCACTAGAGGAATGATTACTGTAGGAAGCTCTAGTTTAAAAAGGCCTTCTCCTTCACATACAAAACCATCAACAACATGGCAGACAGATTAGGGGGGTTGCGGGAAAGATGGGAAAAAGACATCGACCCCTAGAAAATACTGATTGGGAAGCAGCACTAATCCACCCCAGGGAGGTAGCCATCAAGGTGAGGCTACGCCTAATACAATACAAGGTGCTACACAGAATTTATTATGATAAAGACAAACTACACAAGATGGGGAGGTCAAATCACTATACTGCCCCACCTGTAAAACCGTTAAAGGTGATTTTGTCTACACACTGTGGGCATGTCCCAAAATACAGACATATTGGGAGACTATATTAGGGACCATAGGGTCCATATTAGGAACAACGCTGCCAGCTGAAGCGAAATTCGCTATATTGGGAATCCTGAGCGAGGTGGACGGAACTAAGAACCAACTGATCTTTGCCTCCCTAAGATTGGTGGTGGCTAAGAGAAATGTGGCTAGACGGTGGGGAGTGACGGAGAACTCAACGGTCCAGGAATGGGCAAAAGGGATGGACCTCTATATGGCCGCTGAACGCACCATATACCAAAGTAGGGGCTGCCCAAAACAATTCCACAAAATAGGGGGTCTGGGTAGATGAAAGTTTGGGCTTGAGCTGTGGGATGATATGCAACAATCTATGTCACAAAATACACAAGCGACACATGTGGCATACAATGAAATTGGGCCCTAGTGGTTAGGATGCCCGGTCGTTCCTTGTTCTTGGGTTCACAGAGGAGAATAGCGACTACGAGATGAGAAATGGTATTAAACTAACTTAATATACATCATGGGGAAAGGAGGGGTTTCTATTGAAAAGGACGGGTGTTCTATGCAACCAACAATTGTGATATTGTTTATTGAATGTATTGACTATTTGTAAATAAAAAAGATTTATTAAAAAAAAGAAAAGATGCCAGGTCTAACAAACTCCATCTACCATTGGACTAATACAAGATGGTCAAAATGAAGGATTATGGCACAATTTTAAAAACAAGTTTGTTCAGCTTTTCCCTTAGTAGGATAAATGGGCACATTTTCTGAATTGTTCCAAATCTAAAATTGCGGTGGTAGCCAATTAACTACTACCTTATGGACAAAATGGGAACGAATAATAAAATTGGCTTTATTAGACTGGATGATTGATTAAATACCACGAGACACATGATCAGCCCACCTGCTCAGTGGCCATTGCTACAATCTTGCTGAACATTGTTATCAGTAATGACACACCACACAGTATCTTATAAGGCACCGTGCTCATGCTGCTGATTGCATTCCACTTATAATTCATGAGCTGAGCTTTTCTTTAATCCTGTTGATTGTACCTGTGACCGTTGATATGAAAGAAAATCCAGAATCCGAGGGTTCCTTTTCATCATGTCCTTTTTTTTGTGTCGTAATTCTTTATTAAGAACTTAAAGGCATATAATTTCATAAAAGTATAATACAGCATTATAGACCCATATTGGTCTAGTGACAATACATATACTGCATAATATAAAGAAAAAGTTACACATAAGGGGAGAGAGGAGGGATGAGATAAAAGACAGAAAACTAATAATGGAAAAGAAGAGTATTGTACATAGTATGCTAAGAACGTCTAACTCTGATTGATTATAATCATGGAAAGTTAGACAGAATAAATTATGGAACGAGCAAATGTATTCAGAGCAACTAAATTAATACATGCATAACATATGGAATATTATATATTTTAGGATGATGTAAGGTCAAGAAGGTTAGTAAATAAATAGAGAAATAGATAAGTAGACAATTAAATAGATAAATAAATAAATAGTTACTTGGGAAAATAGATGAGCAAATAGGTGGATGAATAAATGGAAGAATGAATAGATGTGAGAAGGGAGGAAAGCCATTTCCTTACCCGGAAAGAAAAAAGGTAAGTGTGGGAGAAAATGAAGAAGAAAAAGATAAAAGGGGAGAGGACGATAGTGGGGGGAAAGTGAAAGGAGAAAAACAAAAGGAAAAAGATGAAATAAAGGGGAGAGGGAACAGATAAGGCGATAAGGGGAGAAGTACAAGAGTCTCGGAGAAAAGAGGTCCACACTTGTTGAAATATTTCTTCTTGATCCTGTAGTTTCTATATTACGCGTTCATATGATGCCATCTGAAACATTGCAACCATCCAATCCTCCTTGGAAGGAGGGCTAGGTGATTGCCAGAATCTTAAGATACAAATTTTGGCTGTTGAGAGTGCAGTATGGAAGAGTCGACTCTGAGGACGTGTGATAGCAGGTAAACTTCCAAGATCATGCAATAAAATAATAGTAGAGGTAAGGGGGAGTCGAAGAGTAATAGTTTCCTTTAACTTATCTCCTACTTGTGTCCAGAAATGTTGTATAGAGGGACATTCACAGAGTATATGGAGAAGGTCACAATTAACTCCAGAACATCTCCAACATTTAGAGTGTAGTAACAATCCTGCTCGTTGCAATTTTGATGGTGTCTAGTACCAGTCAGGCAAAGTCTTAAAAAGACAAAATTTCAGGCGTACTTCATGAGTACACTTGTCCAGAGCTTCAAATATGTCTGGCCAGGCACCTTCGTCTATAGTAATATGTAGGCGTTCCTGCCATTTCTCGTGGAGAGCTTTAAGAAGTGGTTGTGAGTATAGGTGATTAATTAGAGTGTAATATAATCCCGACATTACTCCCTTATGTCGATCTCAAGTATGAAGATAATCCAATATTGGTGACGATTCTAATGTCCAAGGGAAAGGACCCAGACATCTCCTCAGGCAATGCTGCAGTTGCAAATGCCTTGAAGCCTGATGTAAAGGAAGGTCAAATTCTTGACAAAGAAGATCAAAGGATTTCAATTCACCATTTATTATAATCTGGTCTAGTGTCTGGATTCCTCTTGAACTCCAATCTATCCCAGAGAATGCTCGACCATTGATTCAAATACTTTCATTCCTCCATATTGTGGCCTTTGGGTGCAAACGATGAGCAACCCCAAAAAAGGCGATTTGCTCGTTGCCATGCTTGATATGTAGCATGGAGCACAGGATGTGAAGGGGAAGTTCGAAGTTTACGAGTACTGCATAAGAAGTTAAGAACATTGTCACATGCAAGTATTAAGTGTTTTGTTGTGACCCATTGTGGAGGATCAGTCACACCTGGGAGTAAATATACCAATTGGGAGAGATGTAAGGTTCAAGAGTAATGTGCCAACGATGGTAAACCTAAACCACTATGGGAGCGACGAGCCATTAACTTAGCAGCAGATAGACGAGAACGCATAGTTCCCCAGACAAAGGTCAGTTTACGGGAATCTATACGACAAAGTCAGTTTCCATTTGCGCTATAAGAAGTGAGAGGTTGTCTGAAACCATCCCCTCTAGTCCATGATTAATCAGGATTCCTACATATTTTAATTGGGATGATTTCCAGCAAAAGGGATATCCATCAATTGAAGCTTTTGTAGTAACAGAAGAGAGTGGAAGAGCTTCACTTTTGTCCCAATTCACCCTTTAGCCATAAACGGCTGAGAACTCATTAATAGTCTTGAGTAAGGTTGGTAAAGAATGGGAGAGATCCTTAAGAGTAATAAGGATGTAATCGGCGTATAAGTATAGTTTTGATACTCCTCCCACTATAGGTACACCCTGAACCACGCTGGAGCGGTCGCGCAGCGTGTATGTGACAGGACACGCGGTGCTTTAGTGATTTCTAAGGTGAAACGCTGTGTATCTTGTTTATTTTGCACTCTTTGAGATATGTGGATTTTAACATAGTAACTGCTGCTAATATCGATTTTTATCTTTTAAAACACATTGCTGCTAACATCGATTCTTATTTTTAAAAATCATTGCCAATCTTTCTAACTGTTCTATTGCTCACCCGTGATAGTTGTCAGCCCCATTGCAGCCTCATCCGGAACAGATAGTACTTCGCGTTCGACCCCGGCGGTTCCCGGAAGTAGATCGGGACCGCACTGCACTCGGGGTTGACGCACCAGACGTTAGGCCATCACTTGCTACTTAAACCACGCTGGAGCGGTCGCGCAGCGTGTATGTGGCAGGACATGCGGTGCTTTAGTGATTTCTAAGGTGAAACGCAGTGTATCTTGTTTATTTTGCACACTTTGAGATATGTGGATTTTAACATAGTAACTGCTGCTAATATCGATTTTTATCTTTTAAAACACATTACTGCTAACATCGATTCTTATTTTAAAAAATCATTGCCAATCTTTCTAACTGTGCTATTGCTCACCTGTGATAGTTGTCAGCCCCATTGCAGCCTCATCCGGAACAGATAGTACTTGGGGTTCGACCCCGGCGGTTCCCGGAAGTAGATTGGGACCGCACTGCACTCGGGGTTGACGCACCAGACGTTAGGCCGTCACTTGCTACTTAAACCACGCTGGAGCGGTCGAGCAGCGGGTGCGCACAGTGGGCGTGCCACAAGCAAGCCCGTCTGCGCCCCTCGGCGCCTGGAGCGCACCCAGCGCCAGGACCCCCGGTCCTCGTGCCCCAGTTAGCTATAGCAGGCAAACTCTACTGGATCTAATGCCTGCTCCATGCGCCTACAAAACTTTACTGGTAGCGGAGGCCACAAGAACGGCTGTTGAGTGCTCAGTTTGCACCTTCAGACTGAGCCCTAATCCTCAGAGAAATGATCGAATGTGGAGGAGGGGGGGTAACGTTCAGAACAATAAGGAGGCAGAGTCAGGCCCTAGGGAGGAAAAGACGGAGCAGACATCCGATAACCTGAAGGGAGACACACTCGAACATATTAAATGTCTCCTAATTAACGTTCGGTCCGTAGTTAAGCACAAACATGAACTAGAGGACCTCATTCAGCTCACGGTACCAGATCTAGTCTTTCTGACAGAAACTTGGACAGACAACGCCTCCACCCCTGACTGGAAAATTGCTGTCCCCGACGGTTATGCATATTCAGTTCAAAATAGAACGTCAGGCAAGGGAGGGGGGATAGCCATTGTCTATCGAGTGAATTTCAAATTTCATGTAGAGTCTATCTCGACCCTCCCGGCAGAGGCACTACAATTCCGTGTAAAACTTGATAATGCGCAGACCTTCCAGAGCATACTAATGTACCGCCCCCCAGGTCCAAGGAGCGCTTTCTCACAAGCCTTATTGACCCTTTTGGAGTCGTATATGGACTCCCACTCACTCACAATCTTGGGTGATTTTAACTATCACCTGGAATTAAACAATAACCCAGTCACTAACAGACTCTTAGACAACCTTATGGCCTTCGACCTAAAACAACTGATAACTGAACCTACCCACAAAGCGGGTCATAAGCTGGATGGGATTTTTACCAACGATCCAGACATTATCCTCTCTCAGTTATTAGATGTGCCATGGTCTGACCACAGGGCTATTTATTTTACCCTTAATAGACCTCAATCCCAGCCTAAAGTTCAAGTAAGCTCAGTCAAACGTCCAATAAGACGATGGGGTAAAATCAAGGACGCAATATTCGAATCAGCACTTGACCAAGGCCCTACCAAGTCAGAACATGACAACAATAAAGCTGTACAGCAGTTTAATGATTGGATTTTGGAAGCAGCCGACAGGGTTGCCCCAATAAAAATAGTTACAATAAAGGGAGCAAATATATCAGCCCCATGGTATACTCTCAAACTCAAGGACCTAAAGGCCAAATGTAGAAAGGCAGAACGGTATTGGAGGACAGACTACGATAGCCTAAAGAAAATCGCTTACAGTCTCTCTGTGAAAACATATAAAGAAGCGATTGTAGATGCTAAAAAGCACTTCTTTACAGTCAAAATCAAGGATGCAGGAAATTGCATTAGGGAATTGTTTAAAACGGTCAACCTGCTGGCAAAACCCCAGCAGGTTAGCACCTTCAAACCAGACCAACACTTTTGTAACTCCCTCGCGGAACACTTTCAAGAGAAAGTAAATAAAATATATAACAACTTCTCGCACACCATGAAGCTTCCGGATCCGACTGGGTCTGTTATATGCCCCAGCCGGGCACTGATCAGCTTTCAGCCGGTGAGCAAAGAAGAAGTCAATTCTATTTTCCTCTCCTTAAAGTCAGGGGCACCCACAGATCCATGTCCACCAACCATCATGCATCAAGCTGCAGGCCAAATTACTGAACATCTTACCCCACTCTTGAACCAAATTCTGAGCTCTGGACAATATCCCGCCATCTGGAAAAAGGCAGTCATCACCCCTTTGTTAAAAAAACCTAGCTTGGATCCCTGCAACCCTAACCCTAACAATTATAGTCCCATCGCAAGACTTCCCTTTGCAGCCAAGGTCCTAGAAAAACATCTGAACAGATCCCTTACCGCTCACCTAGATACACACGGTTTGCTCGACTCTTCCCAACACGGCTTTCGGCCACGCCATTCAACGGAATCAGCACTTGTAAAAACTGCTGAACAGATCCGTAGGATAGTGGATGGCGGTGGGAGGGCGGTCTTGGTACTCCTAGATCTATCGTCCGCGTTTGACACCGTAAATCACACCGTCCTGGTGCAGCGGCTGAGGGACCTGGGAGTGGGAGGAACCGCCTTGGCCTTATTAGCCTCCTTTCTAGAAAACAGAGATCACAGGCTGTTCTGGGAGGGTATGAGATCTGACAGTTTTCACCTCCCCTGTGGAGTGCCACAGGGGTCAGCCCTATCTCCTACTCTCTTCAATCTCTATGTTACACCTCTAGCTGACCTCGTCAGGAAACATGGTTTCACGTTAGTATCGTATGCAGATGATTCTCTACTTATCATATCCTCCATCAACCAGCCTGCATCTGCTGCATGCAGATTCCATGCATGCCTCTCGGAAATCATGTCCTGGATGGGTCAGAATTATCTAAAAATAAACACTGACAAAACATAGGTGATGGAGTTTGGACCCGGTCTACCCTTGTGGAACAAATCATGGTGGCCGGCAGAGGCGGGAGAACGCCCGTCCCCTGTAGAGGTCAGAAACCTAGGGGTCCTTTTTGACAGCAAGCTCAATTTTGCTGCTCAAGTTAACAGCTTGACGTCTTTGTGTTTCTTTTTCCCTACATGCCCCAGGAACTTCAAAAAACGGTAATGGTGGCCCTTTTTCTCTCCAAGCTAGACTACTCAAATGCCCTCTTCTTAGGGATAAACAAGTTTCAATTGCTGAAACTACAGTCCTTGCAAAATGCGGCTGCCAGGCTGACTTTGGGGTTACACAAAGGGCAATCCATTTCAGATGGGATACGTTCCCTACATTGGCTACCTATAAAACAACATATAGATTTTAAAGCACTCACATATGTGCACAAGGAAATCTATGGTGGAGCAGCTGAAGGTCTTGAAAGCTTCTTCATACCATATGCCCCTTTGCGCGACCTAAGATCAGCTACTCAAGGCTTGGTCAGAGTACCAAAGATCAAAAGAGAAGGCTGTTGAGGCCACACAATTACATATTGTGCAGCCAGACTTTGGAACAAGCTGCCCCAGTCCATGAGGCTCCAGTCCAACCTTCAGATCTTTAGAAAACATCTAAAAACCAAGCTCTTTGCAGCTACATAGGCCGCTGAACTCCGCCCTTCCCCTACCATAGCACCTTTTTAGCGCCAAGACGCCTCGGCATTCGAGAAACATATAAACATAAACATAATCTGCGATGAGTGGGGAATGTGTGAGGGAAGGGGTTCTATCACTATTAAGAATAAAAGGGGGGAAAGGGGGCAGCCTTGGCAGGTATCTCTTTGGATTGAAAAGGGGTCAGAGAGAAAACACCCACAGTTTACCTGAGCTGTGGGATTGTCATATAGTAAGCGAACAATGGAAATAAACTGATGTCCTAGACCAAAGCGTTTCAAAGTGGCAAAAAGATAGACCCAGTCAATTCGGTCAAACGCTTTCTCTGCGTCCAGGGAGAGAGCGACCGCATCTTCGGCCATTTCCCTTGCAGACCATATAATATGGGCTAATGTTCGGAGATGATTTCTGGATGAACGACCTAGGACAAAGTCAACCTGTGAATGGTGTATTAGCGAAGGAATAACTTTACAGAGTTGTGCCGCAAGAATACTTGCCAAAATGTTAACATCACTGTTTATTAAGGATATAAGGCGGTAGTTGCCACAAGCCAGCGGATCCCTGCCCAGCTTGGGGATAACCTCCAATTAATGCCTTATTAGGAATAAGACCAAGAGAGGATGTCTAGACAGCTTCATGAAAAGCAGAATGAAGAGTGTCAATTGTTTCTTCCTCAGACCATTTATAATATTCCGCAGGGAATACGTCTTCACCTGGGGATTTGTGGTAAGGTAAATTGGAGATAGCTGCAGCTACTTCTTCCCTAGTAATGTCACAACCAAGTAAATGTCTGCCCTCATCTGTAAGACATGGAAGGTCAATATTCATATGGTATGTACTTATTTGATCTTCAGTTGCTGGATTTTCAGGAGTATAAAGTTCTTTATAAAAGGATGCAAAAGTGTTTACTATTTCTTGTGGTTTCATGAGAATTTCACCTGATTCTGTTCGTATTGCAGATATAGCCATACAAGCTTCACTTTGTTTAAGCTGTGCTGTGAGTAATCGGCCTGCTTTCTCACCTTGTTCATATTGTCTACCTTTTAGACGCTGAACAGCATACTCTGCTTTGTAAGTATATAGATTATTAAGTGCCATTTTAGCTAATTCTAGGCTTTTTCTGGTTTATTACAGTGGGACAAGAAGTATATAGACGAGTAAGAGAAATAATTTGAGCCTCAAGTTCAATACGACGCAGAGATGCTGATTTATTGGCTGCAGCTGCATCTCTCATTAGTTGTCCGCGAATAGTTGCTTTCTCAGCTGCCCAAACTATTCTAGAAGAAGTAACTGATGATTTATTATTGGTTAGGTATTCAGAAAGATGAGAACTTAATTGTGTTTTACCCTCAGGTGAACGGTATCTTCGAATGTTCATGCGCCATGGTTTTTGACCTGGAGAGGTTAAGCCTACTTCTAGAGCAATAAGAACTGGAGAATGATCAGAAACAGCGGATTCTAAAATATGGGATTCATTAGTGATTGCAACTACTGAATGGGAAATAAGAAAATAATCTATCCTGGATTGTGTGCCATGAGCAGAGGAAAGAAATGTATATTCTTGATCTGAGGGATGACAGAGGCACCAGTGATCTACTAGACTATGGTCTGTTGTTATATCACCCAGTAAAGCTCTGTCACCAGCATTACATCTGTCTAGGGGGCCTGTTCTATCTAAAATCGAGTCACGAGCCAAATTCGAGTCGCCACCAATGATATAACTGGATGCACCAATCTCCACTTGTATGCGGTTCAGGTTGAGAAAATAGGAGTGCTAAGCGCCTATTGGAGCATATACTGAGCCAATACAGAAAATCTTCTCTCCAATTTTTAACTTAGCAAAGACATAGCTGACCTCATGATCAATATAGGTTTTAACGATTGAGATAGGTAGGGATTTGTGTTAAAGAATAGCCACACCACATTTCTGTGGTTGTTTCATCTCAGAAGGGGGTTGTGTTGTCAATCCGCAATGAATAACTTTTCCCACCCATTCTCGTTGTAACTTAGATGATTCCAGAGCATCGAGATGAGTCTCTCGTAGAAGAGCAATATCAGTTCTTTTCTTTTTTAGATGAGAGAGTACTTTTTTGCATTTTATAAAATGCGTGAGGCCATTTATATTTCACGATATTATGCATAATGGATGAGAGGAAGAGGACGTGTTCACTGCCATATTTGCGTTGGGGAGATATCACGAGAGAGAAGAAAAACAGGAGATAGGAGAAGAGAAGGGACTATGTAAGGGGAGGAGTAGAGGAAAGGAGGGGAAAAGGTGAAGAAGATAAATAAATTCCAGGTAAGGAGAAAGTTAAAGGATGAGTAATCTGCTTGGAAATATAAGGAAGTGAAAGAGTTGTGAAAGAGTCACTTATATGTTATATAGAGTAGTAAGCAATCGTAAGAAAAAGCGAAAGAGAATATTAGGAAAAAGTGGTAGATGTATTGTGCAGGGATAACACAGCACCAATGGGATGGAACTGGTACTGCTGGTCTAGGCTTACGGGCTATTCGCACCGGAGGAGCCCCATCCGGCAACCGAATCGGTGGCGAGAGATGTATTTATACAATAATATTAACAATATTCCGACAATAATATAGAGTTCAGAATTAAATTTGAAGAAAGAGGGAAGAGACGAACATCTTGAGAATAAAATGTTAGAGGAGATGAGAAAATCAAAAAGAATGGGAGCTGAAAGAAGATGAATGAATAAAAGAGAGAACTGAACTTAGTATGAAGTTGTCAAATGTATGGTATGATGAGATGAACTTTGCATAGTATAATAATAGTAATTAAATAGTAACATTGATAATTGTAATCACAGTTAAGTATAATCCTATGTAGATAATAGCACTGTATAATTAAACAATATCATAGTTAAATATTAAAACAATTTAATATGAAATATATATAAATAATATCATAGCTACTGGTTAGACAGAGGAAGGGGAATGAAAGATGAGTATAGAAGATTGATAGAGGAGGAGCGCAATAGTGCTTATTGATATTAATAAATTCATGACAATTTTATAACAATTCATAACAAAAAGGCGGTCGTTCCTGTATATAGTCATTAATCTTGATTCCTATATTGTAAAGTATTAACAACACCTAATGAAAAGGAAAAAAGTAAGCAAACAGGCTATGGAGAAAATGGAAGAATCTATGAAGGTAAAGAGATACAAACCTATAATATGAAAATTTCAGTCAGTCAGACTTTTCATAGGATAGCAATAATAGTAATTAATATTAAATATTTTCTAAATAGCTATTATGTCAATTAGGCATTACTATACTTAAATACTGACATAGCATAAATAGATATTATCACAATTAAATATCAAGACTATTAAATATTAAATATTGAAATAATTAATTAACAACATATTTATTGGTTAGGCAAGAGAGGAGGAGGGAAAATGTGTGAGAAGGGTTTAAAAAAGAAAAAGCATAGTAGTATTTATAATTCATAAAAAATGTATAAAAAATTCATAACAGATCAGTGGGAGTTCATATATATAGTCAGTTATCTTAATTCTTTCTTTGAAGCAAACAGGCTATAAAAGTAACTTTGAGGATAGAGAAATGTTAACTTATGTATCTATTGGGAAATGTTGGAAGAGGGGGTAGGATGAAAGAAGAGAATATAAAATAGATAGTTTATAAGAGAAAAAACAAAAGTTCAGGTACTCATCTAGTCACCATCTTCAAAAGGCAAATGAGGCAGCAAGTGTTCATCAATCCAGCGATATAGAAAGATGATATATTTAACAAAAGATAAAGGTATGTACAACTTGAATGAAGAGGGGAGAAGACGCGGAAATAGGATATAATATGGTAATGTCTCTTTTCTGTGTTCAGTAAACATTCTCCTCTGATGAAGAGGGTTTAAGAGGTGAGCATGACGTGTCCCTGTCTCTTTCCTGTGTGAGAGTAGCGACTGCATGTAGGGCCTGTGCACGATCTCCCAAAAGGCGAACAGTTCGATCTAGGTCTCGAACCCAACTCTGAGACCGGTTTGGATTACGGTAGAACCCACTTGCAGAAGCCGTAGGATTGAACAAAGAGAGGTGAGATCCAGATTCTTGTGAGGACGTCAGACATTCCAGGTTCTGAGGAAAAAGATTGTCCAAGAAGTTACGAAGGTCTTCTGGATTAAAGAACTCTTGCAGATTTCATCTTTGGTAATCCATAAATGTGCAGGTTCAAAGAGGCCATATTTGATATCGAGTTGACGCAGATGTGGTCTAAAAGAAAGGAAAGCTTTGCGACGATCATTCGTTTCTTTTGAGAAGTCTACTGCAACTTTGATCTCATGTCCTTCGAATATGTATGGGTCATGAGTACGAGCCGCTATGATCAATTGTCGAGCTTGCTCTTGCCGTAGGAAGCAGACAATGAGCGGACATGGTCGCAAATTCTTTTCTGTGTTAAGTGTACCTATGTGATGAGCTCTTTGCATTTCCAATGGTGGGTCAAAGGTAAGGCCTGTGAGCTTTGGAAGGGTTTCTCCGGTATCTTTTCAGGGAAGCCAAATAGAAGGACATTGTTTCGGCATCTTATGTCTACCAAATCTACCACCTTACTCCTTAGGAGGAGAAGTTCTTGATCTCGGTCCGGTATGGAGTCAAGGTGACTTTCCACTGCACTCATCCGAGCAGTAAGTTTATCCATCTGAACCTGGAATCCGGCAATATCTGTGCGTATTGATTTGGTGTCAGTTTTTAGAGCAGATATAGAGGCCTCCAAACCCTCCAAAGACGGCCCACAGCAGATATTTCTTGTAGGATTCGCTCCATAGTGGGGGTCAGGCGAGGTTGCCATCATAGGGTTAATGCTTTATGAGTCGAGGGAGAGACACCGCTTGTATCCATGTTGGAGCAGCCTTGATTTTGAGCTTCTGAAAATAGGAGCTGTTTAGCAGGTTTCACAGATTTCATACCAGACGGCATCCCCAGCTTATCTGTGTTGATATTTCGGTATTTGTAGCAATGTAAGGAGCCTTGGGACCAATAATCCCACCAAGGCAGTTGAGAGCAACAAACAGAGCAAACCAACCAAAGGAGAATCTCACAGGGTATTAAAATCGGAGGCACTTATCTGGGCTGTAGTTATAGATTACCAGCAATAGGACTTGGATTATTCAGTAATTCAGGAGGGGCAAACAGAATGGAAGGCCAGCAGTCAGTGGCCGGTACTCCATCTAAGTGTCTAGAAGCACACTGTGATAGTGATAATAGTAGGCCCAGTATCACCACATGTAAACCAGCGGTATTCAAAGGTCGGCAGACCCAAAAACTGAGGTTCTGGATAGTAAAGTCATAAAGAAACAATTGACATTGAAGGGGCGGTACTTTGTGTGTCTAATGTAATATGGTTCAGATTTAGGGCTTCAGAGAAGAGGAGTTGTGACTATACTAGAGTAGTGTTCACATCACACATGCCAATCTGGGTCATTTGCAGGTAGGTGAGTTCAAGTTCCACAGTTGAGGCAAATCTCCCTCAATGGACCCTTGCAATGAAATCAGATTGTACACACAGTCGCCTCCACAATAGCACACAGGAGTAAAATACATGGAGAAGCCACCACAAGAGTCTGTTATTGCCAAGAGACTCCGCAGTCATATAGGACAGAGTGGCGCGTGAAGCATCAAGCAAGGTCCCATAGTTCAAGAAGGTGGGCTCACAGGGAAGACAACGCGAAGAACACCAAGCCACGCAAACTACTTCTCTGCCTCCAGTGTCATATCTCAAGAGGCAAATGAGTGACAATGGCAATGTGGAAACGATGACACAGGACTACACATTGAAATGAATCAGCAAGATACAATGTTCTATTGCGTCAACAGGCTGGTTTTTGTTCCATAAATAACTGCGTCAAAAGACTCAGTTCAGTAAAATTACCACAGACGCTCCACAAATTTAGAAATAAAAGGAGGCCAGTCCGATACAGACACCCAAGGCCAAGACTCCATCCCAAATTGAGCAACTGGAACCAGCAGGAAACCAAACTTGCCTGAAACGCCGCTCAGGAGTTTACCTCAGAAGCTCTGTCATCTCAAAATGGCCGCATCCTCTGAACTTCAATCAGCGGCCCGCGATCACATCAGGGTATAACAGGGGGCATTTCGTAGTATCAGGATTGCCTAGTCTGCATCTCCAGACCTTGCGCCAGCTAAAACCAAAGCTCAGGCAAATAATATATCATGTAATGAGCTGTCGTTGCCATACCGGGCTCCTCACAGCGCGGAGCTCTGGAGCTAAGTGGCCATCTTCCTCCGTGGCCAGACCACGCCCCCTCATTATGTCCTTAAAATCAATTGTAAAATTGGCAGCACCCCGAAATCTGAATTCTTCATCTAATGTGCAATATACATTTAGAGTTCAGATATCTAGTGATTAACCATGTAACCCTCTGTACGTGGATGCCACTGGAAGGTTGCCAGGATACCATAACCTTCTTTCAAGACACCCCCTTGACATTACCTGCTTCCCTCCTTCGCAAACATCTATGATGTGTACAAAATGAAGCGACGGGCTAGAGGCCATTAATTCTACCAGGTCTGTTATAATACAAAGGACTGTATTTGATGCTGCGTTGCCCTTTCAAAGGCAGGTAGACTCATGATAAGGAGGTGGCTAGTCTGTCTAGACTTAATTTAACCCAATCTAAAATAAGATCTCAGTTTCAGGTGTCATGCAATTATTCCCACTTACTATATGGGGGCAGGCCCACAATATATATATTGTATATTCTACGATAGCGGAGAGCCCCATAAGTTATGTGTTCCTAGCCTTGGAAATGCTGGCCTCCCACCCAATCCATCAGCTACAAGAAAGGACCAATAGCTGGCGAAGTCACAAAGCTAATGCTAGTACATCAACTCAGCCAGACTACTATGAACAATCAGAACAAATCATTTCCTGGAAGAACTGAGCGGTATTGGGACAGCAAACACATAAATAAAAGAACGGTTGAATTCTCCAACCCTCATTACTATATAACTGAGGTTATAAAGACTACGGGGCAGATTTATGTTTGACTTGCGCCTCATTTACGCCGCCGTTGCGTCACTTTTGTAACGCAGCAGCAGCGCAAATCCTGCGCCATGGTGCGGGGTATTTACAACGTGACGCATCTGGGAGATGCGTCACGTTGTAAAGCCCTGCGCCACATGTAGGCGTTCCAGGGCAGGTGGGGGCGTTCCGGCGCAGGAACGCCTCCTAAAAGTGGCTGAGTGAAATCTACAAGATTTCACTCAGTCACTTTTGAGCCCATGCTGCGTCAAAACCCTGCGCCTGCTTGAAGCAGGCGTAAGGATTGACGCAGCATTGTGAAGATAGGGCCCCCCAGAGCATTGCTGGAGCTGCGTCGCGCTTACGACGCAACTCCAGCAATGCGTCACTTTTACGGCACAGATGCGTGACGCATCTGTGCCGTTTTTGCCCCATGGTGCGGCGCATTATAAATGCGGCGCATCCATGGTGGCGGAGCTGGGGCGCACAATAACTGGTGCATCCCTGCTGATATGCAGGGATGCGTCAGTTATTATAAATATGCCCCTACATGTACCAGCATGCCTGAGCAGCTCTCAGCTGTGCCTAAACAAAAAAGGCACACGTGATAGTCAAGTGACGGGGTGTGCTACCTGACCAAGCTGTGGTTTCTATGTAGTATTTTTCCAAAATTGACTGGAAAAATAGCACACCAGCACTTTCACCCTGCAAAAAAGTTCGGAGCATTTTTTCTGACGTTTCTGCGCATGAAATATCCATATGACGATGTCCAGCATGAGATAAGCAGTACAGGGATTTCAAAAATATAAAATAGCTGTCGAATTCACATTGACTTTCTGCCACCACACCGCCTCCCTTCTTCAACAGTATTAGAGAGTAAAAAAGACCACGTATGCAAGAATGCCTCTGATAGCTTGTAGCCATGGCTAATAAAGCAAGAATATTTGATGTGCTGACAGAATATGGAAAACGTTTTCAACATATGTGGTTCTATTAGGACTTCATTTCCTGTAATATTATATCAAAATTGACTGGCAGAACAACATGTCAGCACATTCACCCTATAAAAAGATTTGCAGTGTTTTCTACTTACTGTTGTTAGTGAGCCTGAAATGCGATTGAAGAAGTTTCCAGAAAGACCCGAGCAGTAATGGGACTGCCAAAAATATTGCATAACTTTAGAACTTCCAATTATTATGTGACACAAAGCCCACCCCTCTCCATTTGTTCAACAGTATTGGCCTGGTAATAATAAAGACTGCCTACATAGGAGGGCGGGGGGGGGGGGCTGGGGCCCCCCAGATGTGCCTAATAAGGTCTTGTGCGCTTAATAGATAGTTTCTAGAGGTTTACAGTGGTTTCAACATACTGAGCTGTTTGGGCCCTTTGTAAGGCGTCTGGAGACTTGGGGGCCTATCAGCAAGCGGCAGCGATAATTATCGCTGGCCGCCTATAGCGTACAACATCCTAACGCCGCCTAACGCTGGATTCTGTCGCCCAGTCAGCGCAATATTTACAACGCGCATCGCCGAGGCAATAGAAATCCCGGCAATAGTGGCGATAAGCATGAAATATCGCTGAAATACCAGCGATATAACGAACAGTCAGAGTAAACATTGTAAATAGGGAGAGGTGTATCTAGCATTATGATCCACCTCCCATGCAACATATTGCTAAGTCATGAATTCATCAGGCGTAAGGAACCGGCGATGGACCCAGTTAGCGCTAGTGTAAATGATGCTAGAAGTGTTAGCGATTATCTAGTTAATAGTGAGTAGCCGTTTTAGCGATTCTTCCCGCTGAGTTTCAGTCGGGAACGCCTACCTCGCATCTCATTAGTGATGCGAGGCGCTAAAAAAATGGGCACAGAGGCATGGATTCACGCGTTAGCGTGTCCATGCTGATAGGGCGTTAGAATTAACGCCGCTTTTTGTCCCAAAACGGACGCTAAAGCGGCGATAATTCTAACGCCATGCGTTGTAGTTATGCCCCTTGATTCCTGGTGCTATTGTGCTAAATTGAGTGGAAGAATAGCATTGTATCACTTTCCCCCCGAAAAAAAACGTGGAACATTTTCTGCATACAATGCTCATAAATACAATTCCAGGAAGAGCTGAGCAGGGTTGGGATTGTAAAATGTGCAATAGCTGCATGGCCCTCCTTCGTTCGACACTATTGAACTGAGAAACCTAAATGCGGCAAGTAACAGAAGCCTGTGGTAACTTGCTGCTTTAGCTCATGAAAGAACGCTACTAGTGAGCTGAGGAGAGTGTGCAGCCAAAATCTGCAACGGTGTCTACAGAAACCTTGAAAGAGCGAGCCCAAAGCCCCTATTCGCCAAGGTTCGGTCTCCCACCTCTTAGCTTCCAATAGCAAGATCGGGGTGTCGTCGATCACTTGGTATTAATCAAACCACTGGACAGCAGCGGCCCACCAAACAATTAGTCATAGCCGATGGTGCTTGCCACCCTACTTTCATATTAGCTGTCAGGGAAGGGTAGCAGTCGGTACTGTGAAGGCCTGTCATCTCCGACGTGGCAGTAGCTCTCATGTCCCCACCCCTCAATGGTTTTCCCAGGCTCCAGACAGGGGGAGAAGACTTACACCCCCCCTGGCACCCCAAGTCATCGTGGGAATCGTTCGAATGACATCACGGGTGCATGAAATATTTATGCTCATCAACAGACGTGGTACCAGTAAGGCAAGTTCAGGGACTCCTCTTTTGCCCGGGGTACTTATTTACCCCAGGGTAGAGTTTGCTAAGGAATAGCATGGTGCTTTGCCTCCCTATCCTAGCAAATTGCTGCGATTTCCCCATGCCTTGACATTCATGGGAAGAAGGCGTGGTTTCCTCCAGGTACAGGTTTGGCATGGCCCACTGCAGCTTGCACCACACATTGCCCCTGCTATGCTGTCAATGACTGTAACAACACACCTAATTACCATCACACTCCTACAAGTATGACAACTCGGACTATTTCACGCTCCCGAAGCTGTAAGAATGGTTTGGGCAGCAGGTAATAGTCATTTTTAATGTATATTGAATTAATAAGTAACTATTGTGGTCGTCTCTAAAATAGCCAGACAGCGCCACCTTGTGACAGACTGTCACAAGCGCTGGTGCTGACAATTAAGTGCTGGCGCCAAGCACCGGAAACTACCGGCTCAAATTAAGCACTGGCATGTCTGCTGAATAATTCTGCCATCACAGCCGGCGAGCTACTGTTCGTAAGAGGAATAACCACTGACGGCTGTCTACATAGTTATGCATTTTCTATAATGCTACTGTGTGATGCACATTTTGCCCAGTCTCTGCAATTTTTCTGTAATGCACTTATTCGTCCAGTGTCCGAAATCCTTCAGTAATGTACATTGTACCTAGTTTTTGCAATGCTCACTAATGCACCTATTTTACAAGCGTAATAATGGTGTGGGAATGCACAGTTTGATCAAATTGTTTCTTACTTTTAACCATAGCACTTTGCTGATAAGGAGCTCTAGCTGGAAGGAAAATATGTCACTGAGATTTGAAATTATGATTTACATGTTATATATTAATCTCTGCAGTAAGTGGATTAATGCACTGATTTTCTCCCTATGTTTAAAACCAATCACACATTTGTCGAACAGGTACCTTTACCAGAATGTAATTATTTCGCAATGACTTTTACAGTGCAGTACATTACATTACACACGTTACTTTACAACTCTAGTGATTAGTTTGTGAAGCTAAGTGTATGGGTAAGTAAGGGATTTTTAGGCCTTGTGAATGGATTGTGGTAAGGGTTTTAGGGAAGTGTTGTGGTAAAGGTTTTTAGGCTTTAGGGATGGGCTGTGGTAAGGGGTTTTTAAGACATAGAGATTTTTTAAGGTTTATTAAGTTGGTTTTGGTAAGGGGATGTCTTTTGTAGACCTTAAGGATGGGTCGGCACATGGGTTTGGAAGGGGATTTTAGACCTAGGAGATGGGCTGTTTTAAGGGTAGAAAGGGTTTTTTAGGCTTTAGAAATGGTTGGGGTAAGGGGTAGTAAGGTTTTTAGGGCTTATGGAGAGGCTGGCATAAGTGGCTATAATAGGCTTTTAGGCTATAAGGATGGGTTCTGATAAGGGTTTTTAGACCATATGGATAGGGTGTTAACCCCTTAACTGCTGGGCCTCCCCGCTCCCCCTTGTGCTGAGCCCTTTTCTGGCTATTTGGTGTAGATCACTCTTAGGGCCCCATAACTTTTTTCCATATAAGTTATCCACACAAAATGTGCATCCTTTTTGCTAACATTCTGTGGATTCTAAAGGTACCCAGTGTTTATGGGTTCCCTTGGAGGGGACCATAAAATAGGCAAAATACACCTACTTTTTTATTTTTTGGGTAACAATTGGAAAAAAGTGCTCCGGATAAGTGTCTGCTTTTTCCCTAAAAATGGCATCAATTAATGGTTTGCAGTGCTAAATTCCCAATCTCTCCAGCTTTCAGGAACATGCATATCTGTAAAAAAAAGAGCATATTTTTTACAGCAGTTTTGGCATTTTTGAAAGAGGTAGCTCATTTTTACTATTTCTGTGTGCTCTCAACCTGCTTCCAATTTGTGGTGGAAATCAGTGTGAGACCCATGGGTTTTTTGAAGGAAACTAACTGTTGAAATAAAAAAACTATTGAAAATGAGTTGGATAAAATGGCTATTTGTGACAACGTTTTCATCAGTAACTGTCACAATGGGCGATTTACAAAAGCAATTTACCTTTACGTCCACTAGGCCATTCTGGTTGTGGGATTGTATAGGGTTTGTGGGGTTTCCAAGAATCCAAGGTTATCAAGAGCCATTAACTACAGCGGTATCCTCATAAATAATGTACAGATTGAGCTGATTTGAGGTACTGCAAACATGCTTCCACCACGGTATTCCAGGCAGGCCAGGGTAATGGCCTGCCTCCCTTAGAGCAGCCAAATATATGTCTGCTAAACAATTTTTCTTTAGGCGTACCTAGCAAATTACCGGGACAAAGTCAATAATACCTGAAATAGGTCTAATGCCCAGTTCCAAAGATAGTGATACTAAAGGCGTACCTGCCCCACCAGCAACAGTGCCCTCAGGTACATGTTCTCAATTTTTTGCAGAACAGAGGAATAAGTGTAGCCCCAAATTTCAGCTCCATGCATAATGCAGCTGTATCAGCTTCTTCCAAGAATCCAAGGTACCAAGAGCCAACAACTGAGATGCACCTTACAATGTTTTTTCATGTGTACAGAGTATAGATCAATTCAAAAGTCAGTCAAAAATGCTTTATTCGACAACTTAATGTCATAAAAGTGAACATAACATACAACACTACATTTCATTAAACGGAAAAGCATTCCTAGTGTCAGCAGGGTAGCCGAATCTTAAAGTACATGCGAAATAAAAACATTTTGTGCAAAATTCGAAGTGCAAATGGGCAAACATGAAAAAATGCAAAACTTTGCTTATGTTGTTCCAATGATCCATCATAAAAGCGCAGAGACGTTTGTAAAGTGCAAGGTGCTACTATACATACAGTACAAAAAGGCATTATATAAAGTGCAAAAATACAATAAAGAAATCTCATTGAAAATCCCATTGAAAATCCCATTGAAAATCATAGTGGCAGTTAAAGGCCAGTTTTACCTATGCCAAATGGCTCCATTTAAAAGAACTTGCAACCCCAAAACAGACCATGGGGGAACCTGACATCTGGGCTTTTGGGGGGTATACAGTGCTGATGAAATATGCTCAAGGGAAAAAGTAGTTCACATTCATGGCATACCCGGACAAAAACATTGTATAAAGTGCAAGGTGCGATATGGCAAACTCGTGTATTAGGATAATCCCCATTTATGACACAATATTGGGCCTCGAAATAAAAACATATTAAAAACCCTAATAACAATTAAAAAACTGTTTTTTCCTATTTCTAATGGCTCCTGTTAAGAAACTTGCCACCCCAAAACAAACCATGGGGGAAGCTAACATCTGGAGGTACAGTAGGGCTGGCCTAACTTGGACAAAGTGGCAATATCTGAGTAATGGAAATATGAATTTCTTACGTAGGGAAACATAGTAATCACAGAAGAAAATAAAATGAAGAATGTCCTGTTCAGAAAAATTGTCACACTGGCAAGATTCTAAGGTACCAGGTTTAGAAAAACACTGAGGGACAGATAGGAGCCAATGAGCCATTTGCAGACGAAATCTTGTTAAAAGAAAACGATGGAAAGGTTTACCAACGCTTAATAAATAAGGTTGGACTTGATTATTCGTGGATAGTGTAATGTTACGTCTTATAGATGATTTTAACAGCTCCTCTTCTTCCCTTAGTTCCTGGCGCTTGGACAAAAGCTGAAGTTTGATATTTTTAATTGTAAGTTTGGCCATGGGTTTGGGGATTAAAAATAAGTCAGCACAACCTAACCAAAAGGTCAGTTCCTTTAAATACCTAAACCAGGGAATGTGTTTGGCTCTGTCTAATGCTAGACAGTCAGTAATTATTATTTGATTTAAATTTGTATTGGGACTTGCCCATACTCTCAGCCAACGCATCAGCGGAGCCACTGCAATCTGATCGGATATATAACCCATCCCTAGTTCTGCGTGTATTATATAAGTGGCGGTGGAATGCGGGGCTGCCAAGACCTTATGTAAGAATTTGTCTTCCTCCTGCTGAATGCCCTTCCCTTCTTTATATCCCTAGATGTCACTGCCATAGGTTGCCATCGGGGTGCATTTTTCCTTATATGTCTTCATCAAGGCCGCAATCGGTTTAGTCCTTACTTTTTTGCAAAATTTTATGTGGCCCCTGTAACCCTTGCAAGGATATTCTTTTTTTGTGTAATTTGTGGGCACCATGACGCACTTTCGTCAAAAAGTACACCCAAATAAGGGAAAGTTGGGACCTTTGTTAACTCTATCCATTTGCAGTAAAATTGTATCTTTTTTTGGGACTTTCCATGGCTAACTTACATATTATGACATTTTTTCAAATTTGTTGATAAATCTGGAAAATCCATAAAAACTATAAAAGCATTTAAAAGTGATTGGAGGCCCATTGCCGTTCTAGCTAATATGACTGTGTCATCAGCGTATAATAACGCAGGAATCATCTTGTCGCCGAATTTAGGAATATCTTTGCAACTGGCTATTAAGGAATCTCCCAGATTGTGTATGTATAGTGTGAATAAGAGAGGGGCCAGGATACAACCTTGGCGTACCCCTCTTTTCACATCCCATGTCGGTGTCAGATCCCCATTGCTATTATATCTGACAGCCACTGTATTATTCTTGTGGATAGCATGTAAGAAATCCACAAGCTCTGGTTCGAGACCCATATCGCTTAGGATAGACCACAACTTTGATCTGTTAACACAGTCAAAGGCTTGCGTCAAGTCCATGAATGCCAAATGGATTGTTTTGGGAAAAAGGGGGTGGTGATGGACAGAGTTTCTGAATGATGCAGAATACTCTTACCAAGTCAAGAGATCATGGTTTTAATCCATCACCGTTTTTTAGCTCACTGCACCATCCCAGCTCAGAACCTGGCTACATGCAAATTAGTCTGTACCTGTCCCAGTGCATTATGGGAACAGGGCAAACCAAACTACCAAGCCAATTCTTATACTGGGAAGGAAACAAGCTTCCGGGGACCGGTTTCTGGCATCACAGCCTTCGTCGGCCCGGCTTGCCTGAACCCTGATGGTGCAATGAGCAAGGGACTCACGTCTGAGCATACCCTCCCACACTGAGTGTGGATAAAATCGATTTGGGAAAAAGGGGGTGGTGATGGACAGAGTTTCTGAATGATGCAGAATACTCTTACCAAGTCAAGAGATCATGGTTTTAATCCATCACCGTTTTGTAGCTCACTGCACCATCCCAGCTCAGAACCTGGCTACATGCAAATTAGTCTGTACCTGTCCCAGTGCATTATGGGAACAGGGCAAACCAAACTACCAAGCCAATTCTTATACTGGGAAGGAAACAAGCTTCCGGGGACCGGTTTCTGGCATCACAGCCTTCGTCGGCCCGGCTTGCCTGAACCCTGATGGTGCAATGAGCAAGGGACTGTTCCTTTTTTTGCGACGGTGTACTTTCCTACCACTAGTTGTAAATTTAAGCATTGGTCCAAGGTTCCTTTACCAGGCCTGATGCCATATTGCAGGTTGGAAATGACATTACGGTCATCCAGCCATGTCGTTAAACAATTTAATATGACTTTTCCCATAATTTTGGCTGCAGAATCTAACAGTGAGATTGGCCTATAACATATGGGCTCATCACTTGCACCATTTTTAAAAACAGGAACAATAACTGCTTTCCCCCAAGATATTGGGTATCCATGTGGGCACCCAGCATTAAAAACATTTGTTAAGATGCTCGCCCATACGTTTGGATCTGCTTTGTATAGATCGGCCAGTACCCCGTCTGGGCCTGGGGACTGGGGCCTTTCCACCAGCTGCAGTTTCAATTGCTTCATAGACCTCCTCTACCCTGATATGAAGTAATGTACTAGTTTGTCCACCTTCCCTAAACTCCTTTGTTACTGCCAGGTTTACATCGCAAAAAATATTTCCAAAGTGCGATACCCATTTGTCTGCTGGGATTAGACAGTCAATATTAGAATTAGGAGTTTCAGAGAGGAAGGGGCTATTAACTACCGACCAGAAATTCGCACTATCTTTCATTGTGCTAGTTTGTTGTAGTGCATCCCAGGCATGTTCATTTAGCTCCTTCTTCCTGTTATCGACTGCTATTTTATAACCTTTTCTTTTATCCCTAATTTCTATTTTGTCTCTGGGAGTTTTTTTTAGTGCTAGTATAAGCTCCATGTCGGTCGCTGAGAATACTCCATTGCACCATCTTACGGCCTTCGGACGTCTGGTCCCACCAGTAATTGTGAGGTCAGATTGAATCTGTTTTGTTATTTTCTCGAAGGCTGTTAAAATAGAACTATCCTGTGTATCAGGGTCTAAATAGGACTCAATTTCGGGGTCACAAACTGTATATAGATTTTTTTTTAAATTGTCTGGGGCTATCCTTTCCCACTTTAACCTGTGAGCCTGATCTTTAGTGCTGATGTTAGTATTTGTCAAACAGGTAGCAGGTTCTCCCACTTTGGTAGCAGAAAGTAATATAACAAATGTAAGTGGGTTATGGTCACTAAAGCTTGACCAAGTGACCAATAAATCCTCAGTAAATGAAACTAGTGGAGCGGACATTAGGATCTAGGGCCATATGTATGAACACATTTTCCCATAGACACAGAATGGATAAAACCCTTTGATACATCTGGCCCATAGTCAATAGTGCTGGCTCAACCATTTCCTACGTAAGTGGGCACTGGACCCATATTGTCCGATTGTAGGAGACAGCATAAGTTTTGATTAGCTAAAATACCCTCAAGCAAATTGCCTAACGATGTGTGCTCAAAATGATGTGAAGAAAAATTAAATTTCCCCTGGTCCTGGTTTGAAAAACAATTTAAATAACATTTGTGGATATTAAAATCCCCTGAAATTATTATTTCAAAATAAACTGAATTGGCCTCCTCATAATGTTCCAGTAAGTCCTTTAAATCTTGTAAATGTTCCAGCTCATGCCCTCTGGTGAAAGAATTATAGATATTTATAACTAACACA
Organism: Triturus cristatus; assembly: GCF_964204655.1. NCBI lineage: Eukaryota > Metazoa > Chordata > Amphibia > Caudata > Salamandridae > Triturus > Triturus cristatus. Next base: position 779,274,285 of record NC_140580.1, read on the forward strand.
GTGGGCCGATCCTTAAAAGACAGTTCAACTGCCAAAACATTCTGAGATTTGCAATCAACCAAGCGTGTCTTACAGGGGAGTTTTAGTGAGAACATTAACAGTAAACCTCCTCTCGCTCTACCCATGTTTGACGGAATGGCGCATTTATGAAATGAAGTGAAACCGTCTAGATAGAAACAATCATTGACTTCCCAGGTTTCCTGGAGAGCGATAATATGATGCAATGCTAGCAAATTTTCCCAGCATGGGTTCCCTCTTTTGGCCCTTATTCCCGCTATGTTCTATGAAAGAACTTTATCATACTTGGCCACAGTGGGATTTTGAATCAGGGGTGATTCTGGGACTGCAATGGTTATTTCAGCATGGACCTCAGCCACTGGTATTTGTGCGTTTGAGGTCCTTCTAGTTGGGGGAAAACCCTGTTCAGGTTTGTCTTCTTGCTCTAGTCAGTCATTTTCATCCAGATTTTGGCAATTTGCCAAGGCTTGAAATCTATTATACGTTGGCAGCTTATTGTCTATCTTATTTTTAGCCACAGGATACCCTAATTTTCGTGGTATTTGCCATTGCCCTTGCATAAAACCTTCACGCTGTCTTGGGGGATACAAATATTGTAATGAGACTACACTTATTTGAGTTACTCTGATATGCACTGTCTATTAAGATCTTGGCTTTCTCTGGCTCCTTAAAATTGACAACTATGCAGTCTCCTACACCAATCTTTTTGGTTTGTTGGCCTATCCACCCCACTCCTCTGGCCATTATAATAGCAGATGATATATACTGGCCATTCATTACATTTTTGGTACACCAGTGGGTCACTTTATGTATTAACTCCTGAGTAGTTTCCCTGGTTTCTTGGGAGAGAGGGGGGACCTCAAGTAAAACTGTTACTAACGGGGCAGATGCATGGGGCAAATCAAGGGTACTTCGATTCACAACTTTAGATATGCCATGATTGGGCTGATTATGTGTCGATAAGAGTACCCTCTCAGAATCCAGGGGTCCTCTGGCCTGAGCCACCTCAGAGTTCTGAGCTACAGGTCCTATTGCTTCAGACATATTTAACTGACTTGATCCACTAGATATGCCTTTAGTTCCTGAAGGAGTAAAAACACTTAAGCTGCGTCCAGGTGGATCATGTTGGGTTTGGATTTCAATCTTATTTTGCAGTGGGATTCTTGCCCCTGCCCCTATTAGATTTGGCTCAATGGACGTGGAGCATTTATTACAATTGGTAATTAATTTGTGGACTAAATCCTCTACTTTTTCTATTTTTTGTGTTATTGGCACTAAAAGGGTCTTTATCATTATTAGCTTTGAAAATAAAGAGTCCGAGATCTGTACTTGGCCCACATCAGGTTGTGGAGATAGCTGTGTCCGTGTTTGTAGCCGTGGGGATTTCCTTACAAACTTATTGTAGACAGTTTGTTTTCTCTTCAGTGGTGGTAGATCTGGGGCCGCATCAATTCCCTCTGGTGTTTTATCAATTACGATATTAGAAGACGTGTTTAACTCGCCAGGAGTAAGTATTTGACTTGGGGGTGCAGAGATTGTTAAAACTTCTGGGCTTTCTGGAGGGTCAATGTTGGCCACGGACTTCCCTTGTACTCCCTCCTCCCTAGTGGTTTGGCTTTGAAGACATTTTCCAGCCTCTAAAGATAACCTCCGCTCAGTCAAGGCTATCTCTTGAGTAATTGCGTGGGCTGCTTTGGTCAGAAATGAATCAATTTTGCCCACCATGCATCCCCGCTGAGCACCCCTCTGTGTAGCAAGTGTTTTCCTTTTGTCCATTTTCAGACATTAGTCACCAAGAGCCCCCCTGTCTCTGTTTAAAGTCTTTTATGGAGTGCTTGAATATTCAAATGAAGCAGAGTGATTACAAGTTACCTCACTATGTTAGCTGGATACCATACCGGGACTCAAACTTCAGAGCATGCTTTGCAGATTTCGACCTAACACAGCCAGGGTGTCTGGCCCAGCCAGGCCTCCTCCGGTCGTTGACGGGCGTGGATGGGCCTGCCCTTGGCCCAGGCACACCCGCGCGCATCCCACGCTGCGGGAGCCTGCTCTCCTTTTCAAGCGCCTCCGGGTGCTAACTGAATGACGGCGGTGGCAGCGGCCGCAAGGGGGGTTGGGACAGGTAGTCCCGGGTTCCTCTTCCCCCAACTTTAGGACACAAACGCCAAAGATGGGCTTCCCGCACTGCGGGGCCCGCTCTCCTTTTTAAGCGCCTCCGGGTGCTAACTAAATGACGGTGGTGGCAGCGGCCGCAAGGGGGGTTGGGACAGGTAGTCCCGGGCTCCTCTTCCCCCAAACTTCAGGACACAAACACCAAAGACGGGCTTCCCGTGCTGCGGGAGCCCGCTCTCCTTTTTAAGTGCCTCCGGGCGCTAACTGAATGACAGTGGCGGCAGCGGCCGCAAGGGGGGTTAGGACAGGTAGTCCCGGGCTCCTCTTCCCCCAACTTTAGGACACAAACGCCAAAGATGGGCTTCCCGCACTGCGGGAGCCCGCTCTCCTTTTTAAGCGCCTACGGGTGCTAACTAAATGACGGTGGCGGCAGCGGCCGCAAGGGGGGTTGGGACAGGTAGTCCCTGGCTCCTCTTCCCCCAAACTTCAGGACACAAACACCAAAGACGGGCTTTTCATTTGGTGAAATATGTAGGAAAATGGGTATCAAGGAAACCTATGTATTTCTGAAATAAGCACAAGATATAGGGTTTAGGAGCATTGGATATTTGTACATCTCTGAATTTGTGGGTACCCGTGCTAGCATATGATTTAGAGAGTACCTTTCAAAATGTCCTCTTTCTTATACACTGGCGTACATTTGGAAAGCACAAATGCAGTGAAATCCAATTATAACTATTTTTAAGAAAAGATTACAAGGTACTTATAAACCTATACAATCAAAATCATTTACAATCCCATTTACCAGCCAAAATCTAAGTGATCCAAATGAAGATAGAAACTACATGGTAAATCTCTGGGCAATCAGACCTAAAGTGTCCATTTCATTGGAAACGTTATAAGTGTAAAATAAAGGATCAGGCCATTTCATGGGCACGCTCGCTACATTTTGACAATATAGCATGAAGTGGGTAATAGTCTCAATTTGACTACAATCGCTTACTACATCAATCCCCTTGGACTTGCTCCATTTGGCAACATAGCCTTCAAAAGGAGGATCCCCAGGGGGAATTGTATGTTTAAATAACACCATATCTCGGGGTAGATGTCATCCAAATAGGGTTCATAAGCAACATTATATTTATGCTTTAGATAACCCTGTACCAGGATGCTCTTCTTACCTAACTCAAATATTATATGGTTCTTATATTGTCAATATGCATCCTTTATCTTATTTATTGATTTATTGTTTCCCCACTAACCACAGTGGGATCCTCATAAATAATGTCAAGATTCTGCTGCTTTGAATTATTGCAAGCATGCTTCCACCAAGGCATTCCAGGCAGGCCAGGGTACTGTACTGCATCCCTTATAGCAGCCAGATATATGCCTGCTAACCAATTTTTCTTTAGGCGTATCTAGTAAAGTACTGGGGCAAAGGCAATGATATCTGAAATGGGTCTAACGCCCAGTTCCAAAGATAATGATGCTAAAGGCGTACCCCGCCCCACCACCAACAGCTGTACCGGCTTTTGCTCTATGCACATTTAATAATGAGCTCAGAGAATGCCCCCCTATCCTTTGTTTGCACACAAAAAACTGCGTCTGCTGCCTGCCTAAGAATTGTGGCTGCTCTTTCCCTATGCTGTTTCCATGACATTGTATTATCAAACTGGATTGCCAAGTAATCAAAATAGTTTACTTGTTCTAAGATATCACTTTTCTTTGAGAAGGAGCATTTTAACTCAGTTCTAGATTCCAGTATCATCAATTTAGTTTTGGGAACATTAATAGTTAAATGTTTCATGTCACAGTAATCTGGAAAGCCCTTAATCAAATTATGCATGGAAATTTTGGTACCAGATAGCAACACTGCATCATCCGCATTTACAACATAGGGATATCTGTATTACCAAACTTCAGGCAAACCCAGTTCAAGTTGTCAATCTATGGTCCAACATCATACAAACATAAGGAAAAGAGCAAGGGGGCCAACACACTCCCTTGCCGCACACCAGTAGTTATCAAAAAGTACTCTGTACATTCTCCTCTCAATACATAGAGCACTTGGGCAAATGAATTGTTAATTGTATATTTATTTGTGTTTTATTTTTCGGATACTTTGATGGTGTTTTGTACAAGTGACCGAATAAAGTTATATATGAGTATGAATTGCTATGCAGATTCTGAAAGGTCATGATCAAATACTGATGCCGACCCTGCAGTTGTAACGCTAGCAACAATAATTCCCTATCTACTAAATGAAAAGTGGATTTCAAATAAACAAACGTTAAAAATAATAGGACATTCCTTCGCTTCATATATTTCATACAGTATGGAGTACAGACGCATGGCCTGTTCCACCATTCCAATACCCCTTCAGAAGCTGGCTTGATTATCTGCTAAACGTTTTCCATCTTCAACCCAGTCATGAATGCAATTGGAGAGCACCCTTGCATAGATCTTGCCTACCCCATCCAATAACGAAATCGGGCAAAGGGTCAGTTCTCACACCCTTCTTGAATAGAGGAAGAATTATCGGCCCTCACCAAGATTTTGATGTTTCTCCAGATCTCAGAATGGCATTAAATACCTTACTAAGAGGCGGGATCCATAATAGTAGGTCAGCCTGATATAAATCTGTGGGTACAAAATCAGGACCTATTAGGCTTTTGTTATAATATAGCTTGTTTGACCTCAGGTTTGATGAATACCCTCCATCCGATCCTGGGGAAGATTGTTTAAACCTAATTTTGGTCTCTTGGGGGCAGTTCCTATCACTCGAGGCAGTATAGACAGACTAGTAAAATGTGAAACCCAATCCTACACCCCTATACACGTATCATTCTTGCCCCTCTATTGATTGTAACCCCATGTGATGAGTGATCAAATGTTCTTAGAGTTCTTTTCCCCAGCTGCCTGAATGCCCTTGTCCCAGACATTAAGTTGCATTTCACGCTTCTTCCCCCTGGGTTAATACTTTATAATTCCTTCTCATTCTTATGAATGTAAAATCCATGTCCACAATTTCAGTGTAACTGACAAGAGCATAAGATATCTCCTTCTTTTTCAGCCAATATTCATGATTAAGCCAATTACTAGTCCGATCAATAACATTTGTAAACCTCAAGGTCTTTGTGGTGATCACGAAGGGGGAAATATCTTCAATAATTTGCTCAAACGGGACCAATGCCCTTTTATCATCCAACTCCTCATCCCCTATCACTATCATCTCCTCAGCATTAACATGAATTAATCTATTCAAATCTAGTGCAAAGTGCATATATTTTCCTTTGTTCCACCTTCTCAGGTCACCTCTCTTTCACTCTTTCGGGACTATGCACTTCCAAATTAGGTCCATCAAAAAAGAACACATGATGTGGGTTATGTTCAATATCTGTACGAGGTACAACATGCATAGTACTTGCCATCAACCAGTCGTGGTCCGTGAAGGTTGCAGCAGTGGGGCCATGTAAGGGGGCATTTCGAGGGACGATGCAGAGGGAAAATTAAATATTATTTAATTATTTAATTTTCCCTAGGCATAGTCCCTCAAAATCCCCCTTTACCCAGCCCCACTGACCCACCCCTGTTACCTGTACGGACCGCGGCTGCCATCAACCAAGATTCAACATTAATTAGAATAGAGTTAATTATAGAAGATCCTCTATGGCCGAGGAAGGCCTCATTAGCTGGGGTATCAGAGGGGGTGCGTCCATTCAGTTGTCTTAATCCGCAAGACACGAACAGGGACCTGGGCCTATGTTGTTCCCCTCAGGATTTATCTGCCTCATAGTTTTCCAAAGCTACTTCCGGTACAAACCCCGCCTGTTCTTCCTCTATGAGTACACTACCTTACCTAATTGCTAATGACAATTGTTTCATTACTCTATGCTCCCTGTCAAAACCCTTACCTATTACTTGTGCAGGAACAGAAAGAATAATATTCCCAATGCCCCTCTTCGGAAACACTCCTGATGCTCTGTAATACTATAGCGTCTGGGATTACCTCCTGGAGGGGAAAGGGGATTTGGATAAAATAATAAAGAACAAGAAGAGACTGCCTCTGGTCAACTGATTTCTGCACTCTCTGTATTCTCCTCAGCGCTAATGTTCTGTCTTAGGATGTAGAGGTCTAGAAACTAAGAACATGGAAATTATTAGTTCTCGTTTGCTAACTCTTTTCTTATCTTTCATTAAATATCATTTTCCAATAGTAACTGTATTCCCCAAATAACCTAAGGCGATTGCTCCTCTTCTATTTATGATAATATTGTATTGGAGATGTGTTTATTACAGTAAGGTTTCGTTCTTATTGTCCTATGCTTTCTTACAGGAAATTCAAGCGTCTCTTCATGCTAAGGTAAGTCCTTCTCACAATTTTTGAAATTCTTGATATATAATTCCAGAGTTAAGAAGCACTCTTATTTTCTACGTAACAATGTGCAGTCTAATCACTTGGCTGACCAATTACTTAGATTTGAAATTACTTAGCTCAAGGCTCAATGCTTCTTGTCTGCATACGGTGACTTGGAACTCACTCTTTGATGAGAAGGATGAAGAAATTTAGTTTGCGAGACGGAGAGTAGCGTAGACAAAACACAGGTAATTCGCACCCTCAAACAGCAAGGAATAGCTTACGGTGAAATTCCACTGCGCATACACGTGATGAGCGACACTCTCTTCAAGGCTGTTGAGGAGGAGCTTGGGTTCTTGAATGAGAAGAACCGTGCAAGCTCCTAGGACTCACCTCTGGAACAGGAAAGGCAGCAAAACAATGTGTAGAGACTCACGAACAGAAAACTAACCACAGCGAAACTCGAGCACACTACCCTGACTAACTACACCGACGGATCAGCTCTGGAAAGGAGCGTCTCTGGGCATTACCTCAGGTGAAGTGCATGGAATCTAGAAGCAGCATGCTCCGAATAGAATCTTGAAACAAGAGGGAAAAGACCAGTACTGCTCAGCATCTGAAATGTTGGCCATCTTCGAGTTTCTAACATTCCATTATTTACTCCAAGGACGGGATTCTCTTCTTTGGGTCGCTAAGTATGTTTTTCCATTAACCATTGCACATATTGTGCTTCTCTTACTTCCGTGAATCCTGACACTCCCACATGTCTTCCAATAGAAATGGTCCCTCACTTGTGTGGGTAAGCCTAGTGGCCGCGACAGGAAACGCAAACAAAACACAACATGGATTCATCACATTTTCCCACAGAAACTGACCCTTTTGATTGTAATGTAGGCAGCTGTGGATTTAGGACCCTAGCTCAGCTAACACCTAGGAAAATCTAGCAAACCGGTACATTTTTTAAAACTAGACATCTGGAGAAATCCAGGGTGGGGTGACTTGCATGTCCCTCACCAGGTTTTATTCACCCAGAATCCCTCACAAACCTTAATCTTTGAAAAAAAAAGCAAATTTGCCTCATATTTCTGTGTTGGAAAGTTCTGGATCTGTGGGGAGACATTCATTTCCTTCCAATCAGCATTCCCTCAAGTCTTCCAATGAAAATGGTATCTCACTTGTGTGGGTAGGACTAGTGCCTGTGACAGGAAACAGCTAAAAAAGCAACATGGATACATCGTATTTTCCCACTCAAACATGAGCCTTTTTTGCAAAGTGGGTAGCTGTGGATTTTGGGCCGTAACTCAGCCGGTATCTAGTGAAACTTAGCAAATGTGCACAGTTTTGAAAACTAGGCACCTGGGTAATCCAGGGTGGAGTGACTTGCATGCCTTTCACAACGTTTACTTACCCAGAATCCTGTGCAAACCTCTAACTTTGACATAAAAACACATTTCCCTCACGTTTCTGTGATGGAAAGTTTTGAAATCTTTCGGGAACCACAAATTTCCATCCACTGAGTATTACCCCAAGTCTACCAATAGAAATGGTGCTTCACTTATGTGGGTAGGCCTAGTGCTCATGACAGGAAACGGCCCAAAGCACAACATGGATATGTCACATTTTGTCCCCTCAAAACTGAACCATTTATGCACAGTGGGTAGCTGTAGATTTTGGGCACTAGCTCTGCTGGCACCTTGGGAAAGCTAGGAAATATGCACATTTTTATAAAATAGATACCTTTGGAATCCAGGGTGGAGTGACTTGTGTGAATCTCTTGGAAATCTCAACCTTTCACAAAAAAAACACATTTTCCTCACATTTCTGTGATGGAAAGTTCTGGAATCTTCATGTAACCACAAACTTCCTTCCAGTCAGCATTTCCCCAACTCCCCTGATAAAAATGGCAACTCACTTGTGTGGGTAGGCCTAGTGCCTGTGACAGAAAACATCTGAAAATGAAACATGGGTAAATCACATTTTCCCACTCAAAACCGGCCCTTTTTTTGCATAGTGTGTGGTTTTAGATTTTGGGCGCTAGCTTATCTGGCCCCTCTGGAAACCTAGCAAACTTGCATAGTTTTGAAACACGACACCCGGTGGAATCCCGAGTGGGGTAACTCTGTGGCCCGCACTAGGTTCTTTTTACCCAGAATCCCTTGCAAACCTCACACTTTGACCAAAAAACATATTTTCCTCACTTTTGTTTGCTGGAAAGTACTAGAATCTGCAAGGAACCACAAACTTCCTTCCACCCAGCATTCCTCAAAGTCTCCCAATAAAAATGGGACCTCACTTGAAATGTGTGCAACAGTAAATAAACACAAAATTACTTATCTAGTTCCCTGAATCTGCTGGTTCTCCCAAAAGACAAAAAAGGCACAGTATTACTTCACCTTGCCACATACTGAATACCACAGCATACATTTGCCATGGCTTATCCAAAACTTTATGGTTGGTGGAGCTCTGGCCCTCTGCCAGTATAAAACTAATTTCATAAAGCTAAAAATCTATTTTGAACTCAAGAAGCACACATTCACATAGTAGTCCCTGCAACTTAGCGCACAAGCATGCTCTTTTTGAAAACTGATCACTGGAATTATACAGCTGGGTTGACTTAATTATGCAGCAAGAAATGGCAAATTATGCAGCATAATGCAGCACATTTTTGCCACGTGTGTACAATGTCGCTTTTTTAATAAATATGTGTTTTCCCATGGGGGCGCAATGAGCCCCAAAAGGGGTTGACCCATGTCCTCCAGGTTGACCCATACCTACAATTCTTTTATATTTTTTGGGAAATGTATGTTGCCCCCTGAGGGGCGAGATCGTCCTCCCAGTGAAAACACACATTTACAAAACCAATATGTTGAGCATATGTCAGGAGGGCTAACACACTGACAATTTCACTTTATTCATTTTTTAAAAATGTTTTTACTTCTCCTGGGGGCGCAATTGCAACCCTCCAGTGGAATCAACACTTTATTTTAATTTTATTAATGTCTCCAAGGTGGGTTTGTCCATCCACCATGAGGACCGGCCCCTCCCAAAACAATTTATTTTTTTATTATTGTTTGTTTTACTTTCTCCTGTTGGCACAATAGCGTCCCCCCAGGGAGAGAACTCTTTGAAAAAAAATATCTGTGCCCCCCCGTGGGGGGGGGGGGGAGTCGGTCAATTGTACACAAGGATCTACCTCCCAAAATACTAGTTCCTGTTGGCTACTGAGGTTCCTGAATATGAATCACGACACAACTGCGTAGACAACCAGGAAAGCTTCAGGAAGGCCTCATTGGGAAAGGGAGACAAAGAGGCAACCCAGAAATATGAGGAGGCCGTTTCAGGCACTTTTTCCCCACCAGAGCGGGAGAGAGCTCTTACCTCCTTGCTCCTCCACGTCTGGCAGTCTGTAATGTCACAGATGGGCATGGGAGGGGACTAACATGGACGTGATTCCATGTCTTCCTCATCCTTTTTTTTTAAACAAAGGAAATCTGGATCCTTTCCAACCCACCCCAGTGACGGCCAATGGCTGACAGACGCACTGGGGAGGAAGTGCGGCCGACTGCCGCACGTAAGGGGTTAAGGAATAATAAAGGTTTTTTAGGCTTTAGTAATAGGTTGGTGTAGGAAAGGTGTTTTAGGCCTTAGGGTATGATGCTGTAAGGGGTTGTAAGAGATTTTTATATTTTAGAGGAGGCTTGCAGTTATGGGGTAGTAAATATTTTTTATGCCTTAGTGGTGGGTTGGGATAATGGGTAGCAATGGGTTTTTAGTGCTTGCGGTTGGGCTGCAGTGAAGGGGTAACAATGAGGTTGGATGTAAAGGTTAGGGTTATTATTTGGGGTGTGGGCTTTTATCTTTATAACATCATTTAGTGAGTTAATATAGAGATTGGATGCAGGGGTAAGAGGTGCCCAGGTTGGGGAGTGTGTTTTATAATTATTTTATAGGGAGAGGACAAGTGTTTGTGTATTTTATTTTTAGGATTAGGGTGGGTATTTGCAAATGATTCCAATTGTAATTTTTGTTTTTAAAAGGTGTATTTTGTAAAAAACTAAATATACATTTAACATAATATACATTTAATTCCTCATGTTAAGAACACTTTCCTTAATTTATATAAAAAAATAACATTTTCATTATTTCTTACATAGTAAATGTTTTACATGAGCACCAGTTTTGTTACACAAAAACACATTCATTTTTTGCCCAGAATCACAGGATGTTGAGCGTTGTCGCCGAGACTCAAACTCAGTTCCCCAGCTTCGTGGTCGACCGCTCTAGCTGTTAGGCTACATCCTCTCCCAAATATTGTATTCTTTAACATTTTGAAAACAAATGTATTAGACATTTTCATTTTAAATATTAATTGTAACATCACCAACATTTTTGATATCATTGTACATTTTTAAAAATATTTCCTTTTCCTTTTTCCTTACATTATTCCATTAAAGTCTATGTGGGAAATTGTCTTTTTAATTAAAACATTAATTAATTAATTAAAACATTACCGCCACTAATGTTTTTCAATGTTTCACGGTTGCAGCATCTGTTTCTTTAGTCGGTGGAGTATCATGGCCAAGGACGGTGTGCTGGTGGAGCACTGGGCAAGTAAGAAACGTATTTTATTGACTAATGTTCGTTTTTAAGGGTACCTTAAGTACACTAAATGGTAAGAGAGGCCATAATAAGTAGTGAATGTTTTTGTTTGTTCACATGTTTTGCTGTTTCAACTTTTTCTCCATTTGCAGGTTGTTGGCGTGTGTGCGTGAATGGCCCTTTTTGCAAGAGCGTTTTTTTGTTTACTTTAAATTATAGAGTAGTAGTAGAGTGTTGGGTCAATTTAAAGTATTCTTCTACTATTCTTTATTAACTTTCAGATTGCAAATGCTTGCGGGCACTGTGCATTTGATTGTTGGTGGGTTGGAAACACCTGACATACTTTCTTCACTACATTCTTTTCTCCATTTGTAATGGGCGTTTTTATGTCGTATTCTATTACAACAATCCTATTTGGGTTTCTGAAGTTTTTACTGTGTGAATTAATAGATTGGAATTGTCTTTTTGTAAAAAAAAAAAAAGATAGAAGCTTGTGGAAACTTTTTTCTTAAATAAACATTCGGTGTAAAATAGGTGTTTTTGCTTTTTGCAGGAGCATTTGTTTAATAATATAGTAAGATATCACTTTTCGAGTTTTGGATCGTTAGACTACTGGATCCTGAGTTTGTCAATTGTATTACAATATAGTAGAGATGGAAGAGGTAATTACAAAAACACCTGCATTCAAAGAAACAAAATAGCTCAAGGTAGGCCTTTTTAAAAAAAGAATTAAGAAAGCAAATTTCTATGTTAATATTTAAGACTTTCCTGTTATGTCTTTTGTTTCATGCAGGGAAGTAGGAAATGAAAAGTAATTGGTTTTTGCAAATTAGTATGTTTAAAGGACAAGGCAATAGATTAAGGTTAATGTTTGTGTGTTTCAGTAAGGGTGCTTTAGTATTGTTAGTAATGTAGTACACACACATTAAATTTTAAGCAACCTGAACCTCCAAACATGCCAAGTTGTTTAACCTTAGAAATGAGACATTAATTTATTTCTTTAGGTTTTCTTCTTTACTAACTTTTGGGTACAAACAGCTAGAGATATATATTCTGCTTGTCTTTTTCCCTGGAAACTTTGCTCCTTTTTCGAAATTTCCAATAAATGATAGAAACTGGGTGATGTTTTCCTGTAGAGGATCAAAACGAATTATGCCATCACTTAATGAAATTATTAGTGGTTACTCCAGCATCTAAGCAGGTCGAGTAGTAGTTCCACCAGCCAATATGGAGCCTTGGAACTCATCTGTGACCGGTCCTGTTTAGATGTACAGTCCATGCTTGCTGAAAATGTAGTAATGGTGCCACTTGTTCCTTTTTTTAGGAATATGATTTTGTTGTATAGAAAGTGTCTAGTTGTTCAGAAGGAACAAAAGCAAATGCAGTTAGTTTTTTAATTACAAATTGCATTTTACCATCAGTCATATTTTCTCCTTCGAGGGATGTTTTCTGCATTGTTTTCCCAAATTGCCTGGGTAAAATAGAAAAACATCGCTGAGTTTGAGTGTAAGGGTTGAGTTTATTTTTATTGCTGCTATCATTGCCATTTTAAAGTCTATACTTATTTTCCCAGGTGTTTCATTGTTGGATTTGTTTCTTTAATTACTAGCAAGAATTTGTTATATGTGGCAGACTGTGTCTGATAGTAAATCGTAAACCAGTAGAATTTGCATGCTATTTATTTTAGCATGCACAGTACAAATTTTGAGTGAATGGAAGAGGTGTAATTTTAAATGTTCTCTCCATCTTCCAAATTTCACTATTCTTCACTTTTGTGGTGACTGTAATAGCTATAGAGTGGAAAACATTCATGCATAACGGTTTCAATTACCTTGCCAGATACTATGTCAGCAAATGTTTTAGCTTGGGTGAAAAGATTTGTACTTGTCTATCTTTTTCCAGGTATTTCTCAAGCAACATGCATTGGGGTCTTCTCTGCAACCTCTCTTAACACTGCACCAGAGGGCCCATTGAAAAGGCTGGACAGTGCCTTCATTTGTTTAACTTTTCCTCTAACCAAACATTCAGTTGCAGAGGCACAGAGGATATGCTCTAAGGTTCTTCCAACAAAGTCCCCAACAGTAGCCATTCTCCCTCTGACGCAGGTAGAGAAATAGATGACACGCTTCAATCAATCAATCAATCAATCAATCATGACATTTGTAAAGCGCGCTACATACCCGTGAGGGTCTCAAGGCGGTGGGGGAAGGGTGGGGCTGCTACTGTTCGAAGAGGCAGGTCTTGAGAAGTCTTCTGAAGGCAATCAGGTCCTGCGTCTGTCGTAGGTCGGTGGGGAGAGTGTTCCAGGTCTTGGCGGCGAGGTGGGAGAAGGATCTGCCGCCGCCGGTGGATTTCCGGATGCGTGGGACTGTGGCGAGGGTGAGGTTGGCAGAGCGGAGGCTGCAGGTGGGAGTGTAGAAGTTGAGTCGGTCGTTGAGGTATTCTGGTCCGGTGTTGTGTAGGGCTTTGTGCGCATGGATGAGGAGTTTGAAGGTGATCCTCTTATTGACGGGGAGCCAGTGCAGGTCTCTCAGGTGGGGTGTGATGTGGCTGCGTCGGGGGATGTCGAGGATCAGTCGTGCTGAGGCGTTTTGGATGCGTTGCAGCCGTCTCATGAGCTTGGTTGTTGTTCCTGCGTAGAGGACGTTCCCGTAGTCCAGTCTGCTGGTGACGAGGGCCTGGGTGACAGTTCTTCTCGTGTCCGAGGGGATCCATTTGTAGATCCTGCGGAGCATTCGGAGGGTGTTGAAGCAGGATGTGGAGACCGCGTTGACTTGCTTGGCCATGGAGAGGGAGGAGTCGAGGATGACCCCCAGATTGCGTGCGTGGTCGCTGGGTTCTGGGGCTGTTCCCAGCGATGTTGGCCACCAGGAGTCGTCCCAGGCTGAGAGGGTGCGGCCGAGGATGAGGACTTCCGTCTTGTCAGAGATGAGCTTCAGTCTGCTGTGCTACATCAATTCTGCGACGGCCTTCATTCCTTTGTGTAGGTGGGCTTTGGCGGTGTGGGGGTCTTCGGTGAGGGATATGATCAGCTGGGTGTCGTCGGCGTAGGAGATGATGTTGAGGCAGTGTTGTCGTGCGATGTGGGCGAGTGGTGCCATGTAGATATACAGCGTCGGGCTGAGGGAAGATCCCTGAGGGACGCCGCAGATGATCTCGGTGGTCTTGGAGTGGAAGGGTGGGAGGCAGACGCTCTGGGTTCTGCCGGAGAGGAAAGATGTGGCCCATGCCAGGGCCTTCTCTCGGATGCCTGCGTCATGGAGGCGTGCTGTTAGGGTGCCGTGTCAAAGGCTGCTGACAGGTCCAAGAGGATGAGGGCGGCTGTTTCTCCTTTGTCCTTGAGGATTCGGATGTCGTCGATGGCGGCGATGAGGACCGTCTCGGTGCTGTGGTTGCTGCGGAAGCCGGACTGGGATGGTTCCAGGATGTCGTTGTCTTCAAGGTAGCGGGTGAGCTGTTTGTTGACGATCTTCTCAATAACTTTCGCCAGGAAGGGGAGCAGTGAGATGGGTCGGAAGTTCTTGAGGTCCTTGGGGTCCGCCTTGGGTTTCTTCAGTAGGGCGTTGATCTCGGCGTGCTTCCAGCTCTCCGGGAAGGTTGCTGTCTCAAGGGAGATGTTGATAGTCTTCCGGAGGTGGGGTGCGATGGCTGTGCAGGCTTTGTTGAAGACGTGGTGGGGGCATGGGTCAGATGGGGATCCGGAATGGATGGAGTTCATGGTCTTGATGGTGTCTTCGTCATTGACGTTGGACCAGGTGGTCAGCCGGCTGGTGCGGGTGGTGTTCTCAGCGGTGGTGGTCTCGACGACGGGTGTGAGGGTGGTGGTGTTGAAGCTGTCGTGGATGTCGGTGATCTTGCGGTGAAAGAAGGTGGCCAGGGAGTCGCACAAGCCTTGTGAGGGTGGGATGTCGTTGGTGTTGGAGCTGGGGTTGGAGAGTTCTTTCACGATGTTGAAGAGCTCTTTGCTGTTGTGTGCGTTGCTGTCTAGGCGGTCCTTGAAGGCGGTCTTCTTGGCGGTTCTGATGAGTTGGTGGTGTCTGCGGATGGCGTTCTTGTGGGCTGAGTGGCTGTCTGGTGTTTGGTCGTGGAGCCAGTTCTTCTCCAGTTTCCGGCAGTTGCGCTTGGAGGTCCGGAGGTCTTCGGTGAACCAAGCGGCCTTCTTGCTGGAGTGGTTAGTGGTGGAGGTCTTGAGTGGGGCGAGGGTGTTGGCGCAGTTGATGATCCATTGTCTGAAGTTGGTGGCAGCAGTGTCGGGGTCAGTGGGTTCTGCGGGAGGTCCCAGGGCGAGGGTGGCGGTCAGTTGGTCCTCGGTGACCTTGCCCCAGCGGCGGCGTGGCATCTGTTGGGTGCGGTGGTGTGTGGTGGGTTTCCTGAAGGTGAAGTGGACGCATCTGTGATCTGTCCAGTGGGGTTCAGTGGTGTGGTCGAAGGAGACGTGGGGGCTTGCGGTGAAGATGGGGTCCAGTGTGTGACCAGCGGCGTGGGTGGGAGTTGTCACAAGCTGCTTGAGTCCGAGGTTGGCGAGGTTGTCGATCAGGGCGGCGGAGTTGACGTCATTGTTGTTCTCGAGGTGGAAGTTCAGGTCCCCGAGGAGGATGTAGTCCGTGGAGGCGATGGCGTGGGTGCTGATGAAGTCGGCGATGGTGTCGCAGAACTGTGGTTGGGGTCCGGGTGGTCTGTAGACGAGTGTTCCTCTGAGGGTGGTGTTGGGGTCGGTGTGGATCTGGAAGTGCATGTGCTCGGCGGTGGTGAGGGTGTCATACGTGTTGGTTGATACTCGGAGGGTGTCCTTGTGGATGATGGCGATTCCCCCTCCTACTCTGTTGATGCGGTCTCTGCGGGAGATTTTGTAGCCCTCTGGGATGGCAGTGGCGATGTCTGGTGCCGAGGTGGTGTCCAGCCAGGTCTCCATCAGGAAGGTGACGTCGGGGGTGGTTGAGTCCAGGAGGTCCCAGAGTTCGACGGCGTGCCTGCGGGCGGAGCGGGTGTTGAGGAGGATGCATCGGAGGTGGTCGGGTTCTCTGGTTGGTGGTTTGTCGGGCCGGATGCTGGTGTAGTTGCAGTTCCGGCAGGTGAAGGGTCCTTGGGTGCGCTTTGGGGTGGCATGGTAGCAGGCGTGATGTCATCCAGGGTTGAGTGCGTGGAGGCTGATGGAGTCGTAGTGCAGTCTGGTGTTGCGGTGGCTTCGGGATCCAGGGGTTCTGGCGCTGGGCGCGGTCCAGGCACGGACGGGCGCAGACGGGCTTGCCTTCCGCGCGCCCGCTGAGCGCGGCTACCCTAAGCCCTAAGAAGGGGAGGTGGGAGGGAGGAGCAGCTGGGAGGGAGCCAATGGGGGCGGGGGCGGGCCGCAGCCTTGGTTGTTTTAAAGAGTCTTTCATTAAAATAAAGTTACCCCATATATTTTAACAATTGGTTCTCCTTTTGGTGGTCATAGGGGCATGTGCCAGGGGCCATGTTTTCCAATATTTAATCCCTAATATAGAAATACATTAAAAAAGAAGAAAATAGGTTTGTATTTTGGTATTTAATGTTTGAATGTTTTCACTATGTCTGCAGTTTTTTTACATTTGTTTTTTCCTGGTGGCTGTTTTCAAGAATTCCTCTATATGTTTGCCACCTTTGTTCAAGGATGATGTCTGGTGTCTTTTGTTTTTTTACCTAATAATCAGCTAATTTAGGAAAATGCTTTTTTAATTGATTTTCTCAATGCTTATTGTTTTTTCTACAAAGAGAGTCTTTTGTCTGTCAATTTAACATGTTTTCCCTTTTGTTGAAAACTCATTTAAACAGCAATCATTACTCTTATTAATTAAAAAACAATTGTGGTTAGTTATTTTTATTTTTTTAAAGAAAAGAAAATGTTCTGTGCTTTTACCTGATTGTATTATTCATATGTTTTTTTACCCTGTGCGATGTGATGGTATAAAAAAGGTTTGTCTTTTTTGTTTGTTTTGTTCTTTTTGGGTAACAGGTTGTCTTGTTTTCGCCGACTGTGTGATTTTGCATATACAGGCATAAGATAGTATCTGGGAAAGATGGTTTAAAAATATTTATTGTTGATCATTGACATCTGTAACATTTTTGCCAAATATTTTTTTCTTTATTTACATTTCCAGTTATAGATGCCATTGTCCTTATTGGCACCTGTTTTTTTGTGCAAATTGATGACAGAAACATATTGGGCGGTTGCTTGGAAAAGGCCATGTACCACCCATGGAAAGCCCCCTTGACGCAGAGTAAGGCAAAGCAGTGCTTTGCCTTGCTTTTCTTTACTTTGAACTACAAGAAGAATATGTTCCTGAAGGAATTATTTGTACTCAACTTAATCTTATGCTGGTCAAGAAAGTGATCCAATGACATCAACAAGATGCTCATGTATAAAACCAATGACTTAATGATGTGAACATGAATATATTTCTAAGGATTGAATCAACAGAACATCATATACGTGATTACAGTACAAATAACATTTTGGATGCAGCAGTACATCAACAAACAAACACTCACACCACCTTATGATCCCTATATTCACGTTCATTAGGTTTGGGAATCCAAGGAAGTGCAAGAATCCTCCTAACCATATAGGTCCAAGACAACCAAGTCCATGAGATACAAACCATCACATTTCAACTTTGAATGTAGGACTAAAAGCAACATACTGTTTCATTTATGTTGTTAGAGAAGACAGACTGTTGATATTTCCGTCTCAAATGGCACATCAGGACACAGTGTTGTGAAGGAGTAAAGCCTATAAGTACTTGCTGACATATCAGGTACACTTCTGCGTGAAGAGCTCCACAGATGCCTATTGCATCAACATTTGCCAACCATACATAATTCAAATAACTCAAAATCTGTAATTTCGATCACCGATTCACAAGGCAAACCAAACTGATCCCGCCTAGCTTGGACTTTCTCGTTTAATACAGCTAATAGCGTGAAATTCTTCTCTTCTGGGGACACATTCATATACTTGCTTATATGGGAATAATTCTAATGTCCTAAGTCTCATGTTATTCTATAATACAGCTAATGTAGTTTTTATGCAACGTTTCTGTGTATCACTTTGTACGTCGGGTATCAATGTACACAATGGCCATGCATCACATAAGCCCATGTCTATATTTTATGAATTTCACATTTCATTCATTATTAAAAACATACCGTACATACCAAAAAGAAACATTTGAGAATAATCTCTGATAATAATCAGTACTTGTATATTAAAGACACAAAACTATATTTACTGTATATGAATTGCTTCTTTGAGACCTCACTAAGTTGGAGAAAAAAATTCCATCTTTAATATTTTCATCAGATGCACAAATCATCAACTTTCCTTACTTGGAGTTGAAGGCCTCCTATAAATCTCTAGACATCTCTCCTTTTATAGAATTTTCAGGACCCCTTAGGACAACTGGACAACAGCCTATTATTAAAAACCATGCAACAATGCTATATTTTATACAGAGGCATAATTTACATAGTGTCTTTTCTTAAAATGTAAACATAAAAAATTATAGAAAATTGCCAGTAACATTTTCTCTTAATATGTTAATTTAAATTGCATTCTCTAATTTCAGACCATCTGCTAATGACAGTACTACCCCATGTTAATAAGTCTTTGTTCATATAGGGAATGAAGAAAATATTAATGAATGTCCACTTCAAAAACACCAGATTCGGTCACTTGACTTTTCTTACTCCATCCATTCACACTGAAACACAGTGTCCTTACTCAAAGCCTAATGATTATAAAACCATATCCTGTACCTAAATAACTTATTTCAAATTACTGGATAATTAAACACAGTACACCTAACCTAAATAGAACAAAGCCTGATTATACTCACATAGACTTCGTTCTGACAACATCACAGCTTTTATCCATGTACATCTTGTATGGGTATCGAATGTTAGATCTGGAATAAGGATTTACAAAATAGAAACATCACCAAAAATTAAGGTAAGGAATGGTGCATATGATATATCCCACATGTGCCATGTCATTACTTTAATAGCACAATAGGTCGGGTTATTGAAATTTAATTCCCCATAGGCAATTATGAGTTGACTTACACGGTAAATTCAGCTTCCAGCAAACAGATCCTGTCCTTTACTTTCAACTTTTGCGGATCAAGTTTAAAGTGAAGAGCAAGTGTGCATTTATCTGTACTGTACCTCAAAATGGGATTTTACCCTTGAAAATAATGTATTTTTAGACAATTGCCTTAGTTAATTAATTGTTTCTGGTGTCCTGCGTATGTTGAATTCTGAATGTGACCGATTTCAAATATTTATACTAAAAAAATAGAGTCCCTATCCACTTGTAGCATTAGACATATATATATTTAGTCAAACGTAACAGCTTTTGTTAGTTCACTGTGCTCCATAGAACTTATAATGGGAGCAACCTGTTAAGGAATTACCTTAAACCACTATTGAGTTGGGTTGCAATGTCTTTAGCATTTGATAAACGCTGAATGTGGTGAGTTCGAGCTATGTTTTTCCACTACCTATTTTCCAGTGCCCAAGTTTATACATGTGACAAGGATCCAAACATTAATTCAAGCTGAGAACGGAAGACTGGAATTATTTGTAACTATTTGCTGCATGTCTGTGCTAACCAAAAGGTGAAGACACTGGTCTATATGCGGTATTATCCATTGTTGTGGTCTTGGTTTTATTAGTTAATGTTAAATTGTCAGATTTTGTAGCAGAGGTAAATATGCACACATTTTTGTAAACATTGTCATCTTGTTTGGATTTTCTGATATTTGTTTGTTTTTTAGGTACAGTTGACAGCTATCCATAAACTCTTTGTGTATTTTGTTATTGTTTTAGTGTAGTTCCTGGGAGACTGATGTATGACTCAATTGAATTAACTCTGGTGACATGTTTGCTCACTGTCTTACCAGTCTCATTCTTGCTACTCATTTCAGTCACCTATCTTTTTAATTTCCAAATGTTTTATTAAGTATTTTCAACAATTAAGTACAGCTTTCGAGTACAGCATACACCAATACAGACTTCTAGCGACATTATACATTTTGCTGGATTGGAAGCATTGAATAGTGCACAGCTCTATCACAATACACAAGAGTTTAAGCTTTGTTTCCAAGAGAGCTGATATGAAAGTGAATCGCTCCTGCGAGCTTCCCCTTAACAAGAACGAGCTCTACTGTGAGAGAGAAAGAAGAGAGCAAGTGGACTAGGGATATGATGAGGGAAGACAGGTTCAGTGGAGGGGACAGAGATGAGGTAGAGAGAGGGGATGAGGAGCCTGGTTAGTCCAAGTTGTTAGGGCATGAACTAAATGAGTCTCTTGGGTTGACAGGTGATCCATCTCGTGGAAAGAGCGTGGGCAGGGGATGTGTCATTATGTATGTGCTGCATAGTTGAGGATCATGGGGGGTTTAATTTCTGTAGTTATTGGTCTATGGGTGACCATAGCTGTCAGGAGGCATTATGATTATGTTCTTTGTTGAAGATGATGTAGTCTGAGCTTCTTAGGAAACATACCCAAGCCCACCAAGTGTGGTAAGATATGGCTTTGCAATTATTCCAGTCACATAGTATAATTTTGACACCCAGTTTGATTAGTATGTATGTATGTATAAAAGGAACTCTGTGAAACTTATTGGATGAGAAGAGGTAAGAACCCAAGGGCCCAGCGCATTGAGGACTGGGTTTAGAATACTATTGCAGTAAAATATAGTATTGATGGTCTCTTGGATTCCTTCCCAAATGGGACGAAGACGTTTACAGGTAAATAGTATATGATCTAGTTCTCCAGTTTCGTTTGAACAATTCCAATATTTAATTGATTTCATTCAAGCCTGATTTAAAGAGTATATCAGGGGGCCAGAAGCATCTGTGTCTCAGCAATATTTGGTTTGTGCAATGATGGGTAAGAGTTTTAATTTGGTAACGTATTTCCATATTAGAGCCCAGCTACGATCAGTAGGGATGTCAATGGCTAACTTAAAGCAAGATGACTTAAAAGTGGGAAAGCACAAGGACCCCACAGCTCCTCTGCAAACTTTTACACAATTAGTAACTATTGTCTAGTTTCTTTGTTTGTGTGTTTGCCTGTAAAGTGCTCTGATACCCTCTAGTCTTGCCAGCACCACATAAAAGTCTTTAAAAACAAATAAAATAAAAATAACTGTTGTATCCCAAATAGTCACCCACCTAAAAGCCTTTTTTGATCACTCCTCCTCTAAAACTGGTAAAACAGGCACAAACTTTACCGAGGCAACAATCATAGTTATTCCAAAGGAGAATAAAGATCCTCTAAATACAAAGAATTACAGGCCCATTTCTATACCCAACTTAGACAACAAAGTCTATGCAAAAATAAAAGCATCAAGACTAGGAAAAACTGTTTCCATCTATAATTCATCTCTTCCAAACAGGCTTCATCAAGGGGAGGCTGGCTTTGTATAACTTTTATTAAACCAACAAAGGCTTGGCAACAAGAGGAATCACAATTTTACTTAGGACCTACACTTAAGTGGGAATAATTCTCTCCCTTCAATTACTGGTATTACATCCAAAGTAGTGTAGTCCTAGACCTCTAATTTAAATAAAAAACCACTGCAACAGCCCTCCCTTGGCCTGACAATCACTCCTCCACAGTGAATGAATCAAAAGAAGTGTGAGAAAATGAGAGGGCACCTCACGTACGCAACACCAGGGAGGCTACCAGCCGGTTCTCGCCAGTATGCCCACGTTTTATCATCATTGGTTGCCCACTCAAAAGAGTCAGAAAATGTGTGTCCAGTGAAAAAGAAAAGGAAACAGATCAAGAAGGAGAATTTACTGTCCCCATCAGAGGAAAAAGAGAAACCCCGTGTATTGCAAAGAACCAAATGTTCCAAGCAATTATTAAAATTGAGTTATAGACTCACTTAAAGTAACCCTCTTTATTCAAACTAGTGAGTCCACTCAAAGTAAAAGCACTCAATGTTGCTAACCTTTATAAGGAAGGCCAACATGTTTCATTGGCACTTGACATTGTTCTGGCAAAATCATCAGGGCATGGGGTTTCAAATATTCACCTCACTGGACAAATATTTGAGTATTTGCGCAAGGGCTGTGAAAAACAAACGGAAAAACAGAATAGCAATTGTCTATTCTATTATCAATAAAAACGGACCAACCAAATGCATTCAAAGTCAAATGAATTACAAGCCAGTTGCTCATTTTAATTGGGGGTATTTACCATGTAGAGGCCGAGGGCATTCGTACCAGCCTCCACTGTACCCAACGGGGTTGTATTGAATACTCTTTCCCCGGTTATTTGGAACTGCACTATCGCTAATTCGTGTTCCACCTGTGGAAGAAAAAGAAGTTTTTGAACTCTTTTTGTCATTGTCCTCCATACTTAATATCTCACTCTCTCTTATGTTATGTGTTTTATCTATTTTGTATTATGGATCCCTGTTTTGTCCACAATAATCCTTTCATCACTCATTTTAGCCAATCTTAAATGAGTGATGAAAGGATTATTGTGGACAAAACAGGGATCCATAATACAAAATAGATAAAACACATAACATATTTTCTGACTCTTTTGAGTGAGCAACCGATGATGATAAAACGTGGGCATACTGGCGAGAACCGGCTGGTAGCCTCCCTGGTGTTGCGTACGTGAGGTGCCCTCTCATTTTCTCACATTTTTTTTTATTCATTCACTGTGGAGGAGTGATTGTCAGGCCAAGGGAGGGCTGTTACAGTGGTTTTTTATTTAAATTAGCGGTCTAGGACTACACTACTTTGGATGTAATACCAGTAATTGAAGGGAGAGAATTATTTCCACTTAAGTGTAGGTCCTAAGTAAAATTGTGATTCCTCTTGTTGCCAAGCCTTTGTTGGTTTAATGAATGTTGAGAGGAGGGCAGCTTGGCACATACCCTCTATAGATCCATATTGTGATGTGGCTTTGTATAACACCAGACTCTTTGCAAATGTACTGGCGAAAGCCCCACTCCTACAATCTACATCTATGGCTATGGCTTTACACGCAGAAAAGGCTTTGATAAGGTGTCCTGGACTTTTCTTAGGTCCGCTGTCGGCGATTTCAATCTGGGTCCTTTCTTTGTATGAACGTTTTTTGTCCTATTTGATAATCCACCTGCCAGAGTTAGAGTGAATGGTTCATTCTCAGACAAATGTAAGCTTTCCCAAGGAACTAGGCAGGGCTACCCCATTTCTCCATTACTCATCCACCTTGACATTGAAACCCTAATTTTTGACATACGCCAGAACAACAACATCAAAGGTATTCTCTCATGTATGTCAATTCAATAAAATGCCTGGAGTAACTTCTCACACTTTGATACATCCCTTATGACATCACACAAAGTGATCTCATGACCCTCAACATTGGTTAACTTTCCAGAAAATAAGATAATTGAACTTGAAATGCCTACAATAAACACAATTTACCATAATAACTGAAAAGACACTAAAGTAGATCACCCATATTTAAATCATGAAGCTGCATTGTATGACCAAGGCACAATGACCAGCAAAGGGGCATACCATCATACTTACAAGCTTCTAATGCTCAAGTACAATCATCAAATTTTGGACATAGTCTTAAATGCCCAGACATAAAATCTAATGTCAAATTTCATCACTATATGGAGCGGATCTGCTGAGATGAGCGGCAGGCGTGGCCCACACACGTAGCCGCTAGCGCCCCAGCTCTCCCCCTACCCACTTCCTGCTTCATGTCTGATAACCCTCTGCCCTTACTTCAGCTTAAACAGGCCCTAACCAGCATTCCTGGCTCGATCATAATGGGTGGTGACTTCAATTTTCTTCAGGATCCAGTAGTTGACTCTTCCAAGAAAGCTTGAAAACAAAATAAGACACAGGTGGCTATTGCTGTGACTATTTGCAAAAGGGACCTAGACTTGGTGGATCCATGGCGCCTCCTGAACCCAGGCAAACATGCTTTATCAGGCATTTCAGCAAAATATAACACAGCTTCTAGGATAGACTTTTTTCTGATCTTGCATGGTCTTATAATGAGCACACACTACTATATTCCAAATGCCTTTTCAGACCACGCATTAGTTAAAATGGTAGTAGCCGGGGCTGGAGCGGTAAGAGAACCTAGGAGGTGGTATTTAAATCAAATTAACTTAGAGCGAGAGGAATGGTGCACAGAGGTAGTGAATGAAATCAGTAGTTTTTTTCTTAGCAATACAGATATTGCCATGGTTCACACAGTGTGGGATGCCTTTAAGGCTACACTACGAGGGATTATTACTTCTAAAGAACTCCCCCAACAAAGGGCAAAAAGGCAAAAAAAGATTTGAGTTTGAGTCAAGGCTTGAACACGCAAACAGAAAGTATAATAGAGATAGAAACCTAGCATCAAAACAGGAGCTACTACAAGCGAAACTAGAAATGCAGGAATATTACTATCAGTAAGGTGACATGGCAAACATGGCATACCCCCAGAAGACATCTGAGGAGAGCGAATACACGGGTAGACTACTTGCGTGGCAGGCAATGGAGAAACGGGTCCAAAATAGAATTGAATCACTGACAAGGAATCTAAAGTACATATAACTAGTTCCCTGGATATTTGGGAGGCATTTCTAAGACATTATGAGAAAGTATATCAAACAGATCAACAACAATGCCTGCCTATATTATAAGCTTCCTAGACAAACTACCAATTCCATCCTTGAGTAAAGAACATAGTGAAATAGTAACAACAGAATTCACTATTGAAGAAATTGATACATTGGTGAGTTCAAAGGTTAACTGTAAGGCAGCTGGGTAGGATGGACTGCCAGTAGAATTATATAAAAGGATAGCCCAAACTTTAATTGCACAACTCCAAAAAATTGCTAACTATATACTAAGAGGGGGTGCACCTCCGGCCTCCTTCCATATGGCGGTTGTAGTTAGCATTTTGAAGAAGGACAAAAACAGGGAAAACACAAACTCCTATAGGGCAATAAGCTTTCCCAACACTGATTATAAAATGTTTACAAAGCTTCTTACCAACAGGCTCAATACAATTGTGGGATCAATAATCCACGGGAACCAATGTGGCTTTGTAGCAGGTAGATAACTCTCCTCGAATACAACATTTTTGATAGAAGCTTTGGACTATTTTAATGAGAATAACACAGAGGCACAGGTGTGGTTCTTAGATGCTGAGAAAGCTTTTGATCTGGTGTCCTGAGAGTGTCTTTTTTTTTAAATTGCTGCTAGATTTGGTTTTCCAGAAAGTTTTAAACATATAGTGAGATGTCTGTATAAGGACTCGATGGCACAAATAATAATTAATTCTAGAAATGTAGGTAACTGCAGAATAAGTAGAGGTGCCCCCTATCCCCAATTCTCTTTGCCTTATTCATAGAGCCCCTGGAAATAGCCATCAGGCAAAACACACTTCAAACTGCACCTTTACAAGGCATGACCAATATAAAACTCTATACCGATGACATTGTTTTATTTCTTAAGCCTAGGCAGAACATCCAAAAGGAAATACTGGGGATTTTCTCAGAATTTTAGGCAATGGGTGGCTATAAAATAAATAAGGCCAAGACAGAAATTTTGTTATGTAATTGTTCAGGTGAGACATTAATACCAAGCTTTCGGCTATTACATAACTCCAGGCCAAAGTGGTATCTAGGGATCCACGTGTCGGAAAGAGTTGAGGAGCTATATACATTAACCTATGTTCCTCTAGTGCAAAAAGTCAAACTTTTACTAGCAAAATGTAATCAACTCCCAATATCAATAATAGGTTGGGTGGCCTTTTTACGAATGACAATTATGTCACTATTTAATTTCTTATTCGTAGCAGTCCCATGTGCACTACAAACATACCTTTTTAAAGAATTATATGGTCTATTCTCATGTTTCTTATGGGCCAATAAGGTACCAAGACTAGCACTAGCCACTTTCAACTACCTGAATGAGGAGAGACGTTATCCCTACCTAATCATAGGGAATATTACTACGCAAATATTGCACACAATAAGCACAGATTCCATAATCATTTTAATTCGCCAGATATGGAAAAAATGTTAATGAAAAAAATAATGAATGAATACAAAATCGCAGATCCGATGAGGATAGTTAAGAAAGTACGATATAAGGTTCTCCAGTGGTTTCTAAGACAAAAACTCCAACTGTCAAAGTTTTATGGAATCCCACGGATAAACAGCTCAACAAGCTTGGCCTATTTATATACTGGGGAGGACAGGCTGTTGCAAACTGGCGTATTAAAGAAATGGCAGGAGAATGGGTACAGGCAAGTGGGAGACTTTTTCAACTCAGATTCCTGGAAAAAGTGGCCAGAGTTAGAGAATGGGCTGCTTCATTTTAGAGATATGCTTAAGTGGTCGTTTATACAAGTCAAGGATTTTCTTAGAAAATATTGACTCAACAGCACTAAGAGTAAGATAAAAACTCAGCGAAGCGCTACTAGAAACAACAAATAAGCGGTCAATAAGCAGCTGGGTGAAAATTGTTTAATGAAAATAAGTCCTCTATTGTCTATGAAAAAGCCCGAGACAAATGGCAGAAGAAAAATGTCTCCAGATCCTTAGAACGGTCTGGAATCAAATTAGCAAACTCAATGCAACAAGAATAAGAGGCGCCAATTTTAGGAGAATGCAATTCTACATAAAATGGTTAATATACGAGACCCCATCGTTTCTCCATAATATAAACCCCCAGATTGAAAATAGGTGTATCCGCTGCTCCGAAGAGGGAGGAGGTACCTGGACTCATATTGTTTGGGATTGCCCAAATATCAAGCAACTATGGGAAGAAACTGAGAAATAGCTCAGAACGACTACAGGTCAAGCATTAACTATTGACAAGTATATTTCAGTTCTGGGGTGTTAACCAAGCATTACGATAGATGAAATGCAAGAGGAATGTTTATTTATATCAGGTCTGGTGGCAAAATCATTAATTCTCCAAAATTGGCGAAGTAATACTGTACCCACTTTCCATGCCTGGTGGTCTAAACCTCACAAAGTTAAAGAGCTGGAGAGACGCTATGCATCAACATCTGGGTCACTTACAAAATTTGAGGAACACTGGAAGTCCATAGGAAGCTAGTCTGTGAATCTGTAAAGACGAAATGTTAAAGGGAAATCGTGCAATATATATTTTTTTCTTTTCAATATGCTCTTATGTACTTTTTAATGGCACTTTTGATATTGTTGTGATCTGAGAATGGACCATGTTTGTGTGAGTATATCAACCAAAATCGAAATTGAGCACTGTAAGCATTTTATTTTGTATATGTACAACTGTGAATCAAACTCTCAATAAAAAAATAAAAATAAGAAAATCAATCCATCATTATATGCCTAGACAAACATTCATAAGATCAGCCAAAGCCTCCTTTTTCCCCACATAAAGCCTCTATTCGACCAAGCATAGCCTGACATCCCCTTGTGCAATCTCATAAAAGCATAGAAGAAGTGAAGTGTGAAGAGAAGTGTGGCTCAATGGTTAGAGTGGCAGGGCTCAATGGTTAGAGTGGCAGACCTCGATGCAGAGCACTGGTCCGGGACCAGGGTTCGATTCCTGTTGCGGCAGGATCTCGGGCTATAAATTCCGCGGACCGGATATTCTCGCCTCAGTGCCTATTCTAATCATGGGTCCCACGCTGCAACTCTGGGCAATAGCTTGCTTAATCTCCACAACGGCCCCAACAGCGCTGGGATGCCTGGCCTCACCATGGGGGTGCCCAGGAGTGGACACCTCACATGGAAAGCCAGAAAGGGTTCCTTCAGCGGTATGAGTACAGTGCTGAGATACCCGTAGTGGTGATCGGTGCTATATAAATACCTATACATTTACATATGCATAGACTCTTCTGTGTCGCAAAATTATTAGTTATTAATAATAATATTAATACCAAAGCCACAGTACAAAAGCCCGTTTACCAGTTATAAAGGTTTTCAGGATCAGTTTGTTTACAATGATTTTTGGACAAGTTTAGGTAGCATATTTCTAGAATTATATTTTTGTTTCCACGTACGAAGCGCTGTATAACATACAAGTTAATAATAGTATGATTAATAATAATAACTTGTTTTTTATACAGCACTTCCATCCTCACTCCCGCCCTTTCTAAGCATTGCAAATTACAAATATTAATAACTTATGGTAATAACAACATTTGTACTTGGGTAATCCATAAGATGCTGAATATAGCTGACCCAAAATACCCAATAATTATGTCTTCTAGTTATTTTTTTAGGTGCTCCATTTTCATAAAAATGCTTAACTCTTGTTTCAACACTAATTAAACTGAAGATTTACCAATCTAAGGGTCCTCCTCAGTAGATGCTCTATATTCCTTTAAAAAATAAATGCACACAGTGTATTGATTGATCTCCTTGTGATTGATCTTATTGGAGGTGCTAGTTTGAGCATTTGTGCTTTGGTCAGCTCCACTCACATTTCAGCCTACACATCTCAATAGGCTCGGAGCACTGGGCACATGAAGACACCTTTTTCCCAAGGATACAAGACACATACACTGAGACACTCATCTCTGTGGCACCAGGCTCAAAATAACTTTTTGTTTAATAAGCCTATGACTTGACAGTACATTTTGTTTTTCAACACTGCATTTCAGCAGTTAATTCAGGCTGAAAACAAAACCCAAAAGCTATTGTTATGTTCACTGCTATCAACACAAGCAGGCCGTACTATAGTAAGATTCTTGTTTTTCTTGTGCATACATTAAATATCATCCAGCAAGTCCTGTAAATCAGGGGTTGCTGGGAATCTGCCTGGTGCAGCAAATGGCAAGTTAGGGGCCGCAGCTGCGACTCATGGCGACCCCTAAATGATGTCCATGTATTCCCTTCAACTCCAAACCCCAGAAAGTGACTGCCTATGTGGACGATGTTCTCATCTTCTCAGAAGAAGCAGACACCGCAGCACCTGAAATTTTTAATCTGGTCAACTCCAATGCAAAGACCTCCGGCTACATGTTGAACAAAGAGAAAACTGAGGTCTTCCCATTAAGCACCATATGTGACCCCTCAATCCTCAACAATAACAATGTCAAATGGCAAAATCTCCATACTAAATACTTGCACCTTCATTTCTGTAGGACTCTACAAGAAACGAGATCACAGACTGAAAACACCCTTCTAAAAAACGTACAAGACCTCCTTGACACGTGGTCGCCCAAACACATCTAGAATGATAGCCGACCACATAAATTAAATCACAAGCATGTTCCCTTTACATCTCTCTTCAAATTCTTTCAGTTATCTACCTTGTCATACATTCAATGTTAACATTCACCAACAAGAAATTCTTATAGATCAACTGGGGACGTCCGGTTACGGAGCCCTAACAGGAAGCTTGGCAGACCAAAGATCTGGGTTTCTTTTCAAATTTGGGCATCCCAAATATTTTAAAAAGGTGCGACTCAGGCTCTTGATTACAACATGCAGAGTATGGATACAGGTCAGAAGACTTCTTGGCATAGCCTACTATTGCCATTTGGCTCCAACCTGGAATTCCCGGGAACTCCAGCATGCTTATTGGACTCACTGGCAATACCGCTTATTCAGGCCGGGATAGAAAAATGGGGCCAACTGCTAGGGGACAAGAACATTATCTCTTGGGATCATCTCGCTCAGGAAACAAACAATACGCTCTCAAGGTTTAAATATTTACAACTAACAAGCTGGGCCCGTGATCAACCAGATGCAGGTCAGGCCATGGATTGGGTAAAAAAAATTGTTACATCAATGTACAAAAAAAAGAGATCTCAACCTGGTACTGGATGCTGATACAAGCAGAAGATGGCTCCAACATCCTACCAGAAGAAAGGTGGAAGAGAGATCTCCCTACAGCCAATATACCATCCTTGTGGCAAGTATCTATGGCTACTCTATGGTCCTTTGTCAGAAATGCCCCTTCTGTTTACCTCCCATAGGGTATATTGGTCTCCTTTGAAGTTGTCTAAAATAGGAGAAGGGACTAAGCATTGCCCGAAGTGCGATAACGACAAAGCAGATGACATTCACATGTTCTCGCAATGTTCGGAAATCCAACCCTTTGGCAAGAAGTGGGTAAGATATTGGTCATCTTATTGAAAAGAAGAATCAAGGCAAGCTTATCACTTATTGTCTTTAGGGTTTTAGAAGACAATGATCTTATGGGGAGAGATAGGAAAGAACAACTTTTACTCACTTTGATAATTATTGCGCGCAGGAAAATTTGTATTAAGTGGGTTTTACGATTACCTCCTACCTGCGCTGAATGTTTAACAACTGCTGAGCACATTAGCAATCTTGATCGCTTAAGTGGTTCACCAAATCGAATTAAAACTTGGGAGCTACTAGTTGCATACATATCGGAATTAGCACACATATAGTTTTGGCAAGAATCGGTCCGATGATTAAGACACTCGCCTCCTGAGAGACCTTGGGCGGGTGATTTTATTATCTCTCGTAATGGAGCAGAAGGTACATCAGGAGTAAATTTGCCCGGTAGGCTGCGGGCTTGGGGCACCAGTACCACAGAGCACCTGATTATATACCTTTGCAAGTTGTCACATATGAGGGCAAAAAAAAAACCCAGAAAAAAAGACATTCTGATAGGACTGTTCCAAATTCATTTAGGTAAGTATCAGCATTACTCCAAACTATTACCCACACTTCCTATGGCAGCACATACTTACCTTACTCTATACTTGATGCAAAAAATATCTTTTTTTTTTTTTTACAGAGTTTTATATAGCGCAAACTTGACCCGAATCGGGTATCAGAACCCTTCACATAGCACCAGTTTCATTACATGAGATTAAGTGATTTGCCCAGATTCACAGGATGTTCAGCGTCGTTGCCAAGACTTGAACCCAGTTCCCCAGATTCGAGGTCAACCGCCCTAGCCGGTAGGCCAACTCCTCTCCCCATTTTCTTACTTTCAAATTCCATCAACACTGGATCAACTATATTCACCTAATTGTACATCACTGTCAGTTCTACTTTCTCTCAATAACAATACTATTGATCTGGCAATGTGGATACTATTGTCAAGACAAAATAATTATGATAACTTGTCATCACAAATGGATGCCCAAATGCCACTTGGGTGATTGTTACATGTTCATTTCTATATACCACCACACAGGAACTGATGGATGCTTTTATGACTTATAGCCTTAAAAAAAGTCCTAAAAACAAGACAAAACATGTGTTGGCTATTGTTCTACATAAATTCGAATATACTGTTGCTCTTTCATTCAATGAGGCTGTTGTGATGTATATATGAAACAAATCTGTTACATCCTCAACTAAAGAATACTGACGTATCTTGCTGATCTTTGTAGTGAGGGCCTGGTTTGTGAGCACCATCTTGGTGTCTGTTGATAAATTTGTCACTTTATTGGATGTGCGGCTTTAAAAATCCATGCCACTGCCATTCTAATGGTGGTTAAAGACACACAGGCACATGCATCAAGCTAAAATGTGCTCACAAAAATAACGAATAGCTATTTGCGAGCGCATTTTAGCATTTTGAAATGCATCAACCAAAAATAACAAAATCGCAAATATAAAGAATCGCTAAAATAGGGAAACAAGATATTGCGATTCCTTATTAGCGATAAACAAAAATGCGATAGCAAATAAAGAATCGCTAAAATAAATCGCAATACTATGCATGTAAAATCGCAAATAGCGATTTCCATGACAATCTCTATTTAGCAAGTGCAGATTAAGGGGAATCACAAACAGGTGGTAAAAAAAAATGCATTTTTCAGCTAAAAACAATCAGAAGGCTATTTAAACTGACCCATGAGGTCATAGAGGCCTTTCACAATGGCAGCACTCTACGTGTTTGTGAGGAGGAAGAGGATCCATGTAGCAGGCCAGGCCAGAAGGAGAATACAGGAGAGGATATTCCGACTGTGCATCACTTTGTTGGGACAAACAGCAGAGGAAATATATGATAAGTACAGGCTGAACGCTGCAATGATACTTTACTTAATAGCCGAATTGGAACCACTAATGCAGCGCCAAACACTAGGGATCCATGCCATCCCAACTCATGTCCAGGTGCTATGTTGCCTGCACCTACTTGCGTCAGGCAGTTTCCAGGGGGTAGTGTCAGTAGCTATCACAAAGTTCCCTTTCACGGTTCTTCAAATCCTTCCTGGCCGCCTTGACGACTATGATCCACAACCACATCACCTTCCCCACAACCCAACAGGAATTGAACCAAACAAAACTCGACTTCTACCAAGTAGCACAGTTTCCTCATGTGATCGGATGCATAGATTGCACCCACGTAGCCATATGTCCCCCAGCAGACAATGAGTATATTTTCCGGAACAGGAAATCGTATCACTCAATCAATGTGCAAGAAGTGTGCAATGCGAAAAACATCATAACCGACCTTGTAGCGCAATACCCTGGGAGCACCCATGATTCATACATCTTTCGACATAGTGGCATTCACACACGTCTGCTCGGGGGGGAATTTGGCGAAGGACACCTGCTAGGTAAATAAATATACTTATTCACATGACTAAAGTATGAAATGGCAATGCATACCTGACACTAACACTTTGCTTACTACCCTGTAGGAACAAACTGGCACATGCATCAACCAAAAATCAACTCGCAAAAATACCGAATCGCAAAAATCACCCGTTAGCGAGTGGCAAAAAACGATTCCCAATGCATCAACAGAAATCAGGAAAAACTAAAGAATCGCTAAATAATTCCCCGCTAAAATAAAGAATCGCTAAATAATTACCCGGAAAAATAAAGAATCGCAAAAAGAAGCCCCGTCAAAATAAAGAATCGCAAAACAATTAATCGCAAATACTGAAATCCTTAATAGCGCCCGGCATGTGCCAATCGCAAATTACGAATTGCTAATGAATGCATCAAAATTCGCAAATACCGAAAATCCCCAAAATCGCAATTTTGCATGAGCAGATTAAGGGGAATCAGAACCAGGAGGTAAAGTTGCATAAAAAAATTAAAAAAAATAAAAAAATTCTAAAAGTGCCACAGATGCTAACAATCAGTAAGCCATACAAATAGGGCCAGGAGACCCTGTTACCTTGCACAAAATGGCAGCCCTCTACGTGCTTGCAAGGAGGATGCGAATCAATGCAGCAGGACAGCGCAGCAGAAGGGTCCAGGAGAGAGTCTTCAGAGTGCGCATCACATTGCTTGGCCAAAATGAGGATGAGGTTTACGACAAGTATCGTCTCAATCGTGCCATGAACATGCGCCTAATTGCAGACCTTGAACCACTACTGCAGCACCAGACACGTCGGACCAATGCTATTCCTGCGCACGTCCAGGTCCTATGCAGCCTGCACCTGCTGGCCTCTGGAAGTTTTCAGGGGGTCATCGCCGTTGCGGGAGGCGTATCACAAAGCGCACTATCACGCTTCTTCCACAAATTCATTGATGCCATGCTGACAATGATACATAACTACATCAGCATCCCCACAACCCCACAGCAGTTGGACCACACCAAACAGGCATTCTACCAGGTGGCCCAATTCCCCCATGTCATAGGATGCATTGACTGCACGCATGTCCCCATCTGTCCACCCTCAGCCAATGAGTACATTTTCCGTAACCAGAAGTCCTACCACTCCATCAACGTGCAGGTCGTGTGCGATGCCAAGCACATCATCACGGACCTAGTGGCACAATTTCCAGGGAGCACACACGACTCCTACATATTCCGACAAAGTGGCATCCACAGGCGCCTATTCAATGGAGAATTTGGAGAGGGACTCCTGCTTGGTACGTACACATACCTCTTCCTAAAATGAGCATCACACATGTATATTCATCACTGTCGCTAAGCCTTTGAATCCATCCTGTAGGTGACAGTGCATACGCCCTGCGTGAATACATCCTCACCCCCTACATCAATCCAGCAACACCACAGGAGCAACGCTACAACGCAAGCCACATAAGCACCAGAAATGTGATAGAGAGGACATTTGGGATTCTGAAGAGTCGCTTCCGAATCTTACATAAGACTGGTGGTGCCTTGCAATACAAACCAGACACCTGCTGCAGGATTGTAGCCGTATGTGCCATGCTGCACAACATCGCAACCAGAAGGGGGATACCCATAGAGGTGGACAGGAATGACGACTACCGGGATGACCAACCACCCGCACAACACCGACAGGCACACGTTCCTAACACAGCTGAGGGCCAAAGGAGGCAGACATACATCACACAACATAATTTCTGACCCAGGTAAGAATGAGCCATGACGATATCATTAGTGGTGCTACTGTTTAATGCACAGGAGCACTGATGTATGTGCGGTCACACATAAATGTGAATTACAGTTCCCCCACACAATGAGGACCAAATCATGCCCGTTGTAATCACGGATGTGCAATAGTACAATTGGACAGGGCCATGGTTACCCCACCATGGTCAGGGATGCTGTACTGTATGACTAGTGGCGCTTGCCACGAACGCCCAGCCTCCTATCACCTGTCTCCTCCACCTCACCACGGCCTGTCCATGTGGCTGTGGAGCAGCGTGAACTGCGCCTCCTGGTGCTGGTCTCCACCACGGATACGCTGCTGACACTTGAGGCAGCCTCACTGCCATCCTCCCCTCCCAAGGTGCTGCCACTGAAAGTTCCGCTCTGCAAGTGTTCCACTGCAGTGGTCACCTGGCCTAAGGCCTTTGCCACGTCACCACAAAAATGGCTGAGGTCCACCTGCAGTGACACGGAGCGTCGGGACAATACAGCAGTGCTGTTGCACAGCCTAGTGATGGCCTTGGTTGATGCAGTGGAACGGAGCAAGTTCTGTCTGTGCCTCCGTCGCTCACTGTGATGCCCTGCTCTGATGGCACGGGTGAGTTCCTGGAGGTCCTCACTCAGTTTTCCATTCCCCTCTGCCACAACTGTGGTCGTGTCCCGCACTGCGTCTGTCAGGGTACACATTGGCTTTGCAAGGCGCGACATGTGTAGGCTAATGGTCCCCATGTGTCTCCCCTGCAGGCGCTGGACACGCAGCATCTGTGCCTCGATGCCACCATATGGGTAGCTTGCCTGGTCGGCTATATCAGAAGTACTGCGCAGGGACCTGCGCCGCTGCCTGACTCGGCCACGTGCTGGTGGTGGTGCTGGCGGTGTGACAACTGTCGGACTTGGCCCAGTTGGTGTTGCAGGACTCGGGCATGCATCCATCACCTGCATGGGGGGGACTTGTGCCCTGCGTCTTGGCGGTTTGGTTTCAGTTGGCGCAGCAGGTGGTGGTGGTGGTGGTGGTGGTATAGTTGCTGGTGGAGGTGGGGATTGACCCTCCTGCGGAGTGTCGCCATCAGAATCAGCTGGTGTCTCCGAGATGATGAGGTGGCCGCTGTCATCTGAATCGCCAGGAGATGCATCTGTGTGTGAACCAGTGCATGATTAGTTGGATTATGACTACGTTTGTTTGTAATTTTTCATACATGTCCTTCTATTAATTACATTATTTGAGTCTATGTTTTGCTTCTACTGCTGATCGGAAATATTTTTAAATTCATGACAATACTTGCACACCTGGCTGAAATGACTACGACTCCCATGATGCACTACTGATATGAGGAAATATGTGTGGTGCACACTGTGATCGAGCTGGGGGGATGGGAATGGGTATACGATATGCAGAGTATGGGCGCAGGCATGCATCTTACCTTGTTCAGTTGTGGCTGCGCCGGAGGTGTCCATCTGCATGACTCCCACGACCGCCTCTGGCTCGATGGTCCCCTAGACTAGCTCCTCAAGGGCAGTGTTTGCAGGCACTGTGGATGGCCCCCCTCCTGTGCCAGCTGCCTCCCTGACCTTTTCTGCGATCCTCTCCTTGGCCCTCTTCCTGAGGTCATACCACCTCTTCTTTAGTTCATCGATGCTGCGGGGCGTCACTCCCACGGCATTGACCCTCTGCCTGATGCGCAGCCATATGCGTCTTTTCTCCGCCTCTGGCACCTTGAGAGACAGCTTTCTGAACAGCCTATCATGCTTGCTGCTCACCCCCTCAATCAGGTGCTCCAGTTCCCGGTCAGAGAACGTTCTCTTCCTCTTCCTGGCTGTTTCAGCGGTGCCTGGTGCATCCTTGTCCATCCTGGTGGGGTAGGGTGGAAGTGTTGTCAGTGAGGATTCTGTAGCCTCAGCCTGTGTCCTGTTCCTCCTCCTGTGAGCTCCTGAGGCGAGTGAATGAGGGTGGGGCAGCTGTACTTCCTGGTAGTGATGTCATAAGACCGTTCCCAGAGCGACCCGTTTTTAGCGATTTCGCTATTACCGATTTCGCTATTAGCGATTTCGCTAATACCGAAATCGCTAATACCGATTTCGGTAATACCGAAATCGCTATTTGCTAATCGGTGATTGCTCTACTCGCTATTGTGGATTCGGTAAATATTAGCGATTTTTAAGAAATCGCTTTTTTTAACCAAATCTGTTGATGCATTCAGAAATGCGATTCCTTAATAAAGATTCCTTATTTCTCGCTAATAAGGAATCGCTTTTCCGAATTTTGATGCATGTGCACCAAAATCATGACTCCATACTTGAACCCAGCCTCCCCACAAGAGCAAAGGTACAACGCAGCACACATCAGGACATGTAATGTGATCGAACGGACATTTGGATTGCTCAAAAGTCGCTTTCACATCCTGCACAAAACTGGAGGAGCGATGCTGTACCAGCCGGAAACCTGCTGTAGGATAGTGGCTGCATGTGCAATGTTGCATAATATAGCAACAAGGCGAGGCATACCCATAGAGGTGTCCGACACTGAGGACAACCAGCCCCCGGCACACCCACGACAAGCGCATTTGGCAAGCTATGCAGAGGGGCAAAGGAAACATGCAGACAACACCCAACATTATTTCTGAGGTATGTAATGATGAGACACAACACTTAATTTTTTAACTGAAAAGTTTTTATTTGCACGTGAACAGTTAGTGGTCTTTAGCTAAACATAGATGGTGCTCAATAGCACAATTACTGCATGCACCAAAGGACAAATGAAATGCATATTGGACTTCATACTCAGTCACTATGAATGTCTTGGACATGGTTACGTCACCATGGAAAACATCCAGAAGTATTATTCTGTTTAGGGCTTCCTCCCATGCACACCCAAACGTCTTTCGCCTACATCTGCATCATCACTCATGGGTGCAACGGTAGGTGTTGTTCTACAGGTACTGCACCTCCTGCCAGTGCTGACTGGCGCACACATGCTGCTAAGGCTAGATGCCTCCTCACTACCCTCGTCCCCTGTAACATTGCTGAGCCCACCAGTACTAGCCTGGATCTGTTCAACGGCAGTGGTTATTTGGCCAAGTGCCCTGGTCACATCCCCACAACAATGGCCCATATCTATTTGCATTGCCACCGACCTACGTGACAGCAGTGCAGTGGTGTTGCATAACTTGTTGCTTGACCTGGTATAGCCAGGCAACCGCATCATGAACTGGTGATGCCTCATCCTCTGTGTGTTGTGTCCCTCCTGCATCACACAACCCAGCTCCTGCATTGTAGCGTTTGTCTGTCTGTTGCCTTCCACAACTGCTTTAGTCAGTTCCCTCACACAATCGGCCATGACTGATATGTTCTTATTCATTTTTGTCATTTGCATATTTATATCTCCCATATGTCTTGCTTGCAGGCGCTGCACCCTCATCATCTGGGACTCCACGCCACCCCACACATTTGTAGTTTGTGCCTCCTGTGCTTCTATGAGGGCCCTTGACCTGCGTCTTCGTCTCATCTGGACCTGTGCCTGAGGTGTAGTTGTTGGGCTCACACTAGGCTGGCTTGTCTCAGGAGCTGTTTCAGGATCCTGCTTTGTCTCCATTGGCTGCAGAGCTGTGACTGTGGCCCTGCATCTTGGGGGTGCCTGGGATATGCTTGGTGGTGTCACAGGTGTCGACACGGCAGTCTCTGCAGTAGCCTGTGTGCTGTCCCCACATTCACTGCCATCAGTGTCTACTTCTTTAGCATCTGTGGTGTGAAACAATGCAATATTAATTTGTGTTGGTGCTAATGTTGTGCCACATTAAAATTACTTTACTCTTAAGATCTCACTGTCTGTAATCACTGACTGTAATGCAGTTTTGAGAAATATGGGCTCACAATGTTGCTTTTGACTACCAATTTGGCTAAGCAGCCTACAACTCCCATAATGCATTTGGGTCTCTATGTGAAATGTGGACTGGAGTTAATTACTGTAAATTTGGCTTTTACTTACAGAATGTGCACAATTACTATGCACATTGATATGTATATTTGAATGCATCTTACCTTGTGTACTACTGGCCGCCCCGGATGTATCCAGCTGCGTTACTCCCACCACTGCTTCTGGCTGAATAGTACCCTCAACCAGGTCCTCCAGGGCTGTGTTGTCTGGGATTGTTGAATTTCCTCCTCCAGTACTCTTAGCCTCCTTCAGCCTTTGTGCTATTCGCTCCTTGGCACGGCTACGCAGGTCGTACCATCTCTTCTTTAAATCTTCTATACTGCGGTGTGTCACCCCCACAGCATTTACTTTGTTCTTAATCCTGTTCCATATTCTTCTTTTTTCAGCCTCAGGTACTTTCAGTGAGAGCTTCCCAAAAAGCTTATCATGGCTCTTTGCCACCTCCTCAATGAGGTACTCTAGTTCCCTCTCGCTGAATTTTAACTTTCTCTTCCTGGCCACTGCAACCTCTTCTGATGTTGTTTGGGCCATTTTTGCTCTTTGCAGGTGTCAGCAAAACAAAGCTTGTATTTTTGAAGCTCTCCCCCAGCACTCTGCTTCTTGCTCTCACTTCCTCTGGGCACAGAATGCAGCATGGGCTGATTGACTTCCTGGTTGTGAGGTCATAAGCCTGCTCCCAAAGCGACTCGGTAAAATTGCGAACTCGCTAATTGCGATATGGCAAGTTGTAGGTTTTCTGTATTAGCGATTCTTTATTTAGAAATCGCTAATATATTTAGCGATTTTTACTGATTCTTTATTTTATCGCTCTCTGCATCATTCATTGGTAATAGCGATTCCTTATTTGTGAGTCCCTAAAAATCGCAAATAAGGATTCTCTATTTATTTGCTTGATGCATATGCCTTTATATGTCATATTAATAGAACAAAATATTTCTATGGTTGTATATGATAAGCTGAATTGTGGGCAATCAAACAAGGTCGAAAAGGTACCATAGCGGAAATGCACATCTTATCCCATAACTAGGGCTTTTTGCATAATCCAGTATTCATCCAATCTATTCATTTAACAGAGTATACATTTAATGTACAGTATTTTAATCATGTAGTGCTGTATCTAGGAACTGTATATACTTTGCATCCGAATTCTGTAGTTTACTTTCTGTCTCCCCTAACCCGAAAATCCACATGTATTTTAGCCAAAACGTTCTATTTCATATTATCTGGTCCGTGTCCTTTTGCCATGGTAAAGGTTAACCACGGGGATATTAAAGGTTTGACAATTCATGATCAGTGCTGAATAATACTTTTTTTAACTTGTTGTATGGTCATCCATACATTTGATTTGTTACCAGGACATATTATCTCACACATAATTTTGCTAATGCGATTAACATTTTGCTAATTCAATTACTGCACACATTCTGACTTACTTTTTGTATTTATCATAATCTCTTGGCTGTTTCTGGTCAGTTTGCATATGCAGTATTGTATGTATTAATTATGCCCTTTAATTTTAGGTGAACCTAATAGGGAGGTTATGGAAAAAAGCCTCTTTACATTGATTAGCTGTTACTAATGAGTCCCTTAAAATTTTCTCTTTCCGGGTTTCTGGAGAAAAAAAAACACCAATTGATGGACGGAATGCAGAACAAATCAAAACATTCACCCCCAGTCAAGCGATCTGGGTTAAATCCATAATTCTTTTGCTCACCATGTCACCCCAGTTTAGACCTGGCCATATGCAAATCAGTCTTGACCCTGTACCTCATGGGAACAGTCCAGCCCGAACTGCCAAGCCAGGTCCTGCCTGGACCGGAAACAAGCATCCTAGGACCGGTTTCGGGGTTTCACCCCTCTTCAGCCAGGATAGCTTGATTCCAGTGGCACAGTGAGCCCAGGACCCACGTCTGGGCATACCTTGCGCACTTAGGGCTAGACAGCAAAAGACACACAATTGATGGACGGAATGCAGAACAAATCAAAACATTCACCCCCAGTCAAGAGATCTGGGTTAAATCCATCATACTTTTGCTCACCATGCCACCCCAGTTTAGACCTGGCCATATGCAAATTAGTCTTGACCCTGTGCTTCATGGGTACAGTCCAGCCCGAACTGCCAAGCCAGGTCCTCCCTGGACCGGAAACAAGCATCCTAGGACCGGTTTCGGGGTTTCACTCCTCTTCAGCCAGGATAGCTTGATTCCAGTGGCCCAGTGAGCCCAGGACCCACGTCTGGGCATACCTGGCGCACTTGGGGATAGAAAGCAAAAGACGGAATGTAGAACAAATCAAAACATTCACCCCCAGTCAAGAGATCTGGGTTGAATCCATCATTCTTTTTCTCACCATGCCACCCCAGTTTAGACCTGGCCATGGCATGGTGAGCAAAAACACGATGTATTTTGGCCCAGATCTCTGTACTTGGGTGAATATATGACATTGTTCTGCATTCTGTCCATCAACTGTTGTTTTTGCATTTGTCACCCCGAGTGGGACGGGTATGCCCAGACGTGGGTCCCGTGCTCTCCATGCCACTGGAATCAAGCAATCCTGGCTGAAGAGGGGTGAAACCCCGAAACCGGTCCTAGGATGCTTGTTTCCAGTCCAGGGAGGACCTGGCTTGGCAGTTCGGGCTGGACTGTTCCCATGAGGCACAGGGTCAAGACTGATTTGC
This sequence comes from Triturus cristatus, assembly GCF_964204655.1. Taxonomy (NCBI): domain Eukaryota; kingdom Metazoa; phylum Chordata; class Amphibia; order Caudata; family Salamandridae; genus Triturus; species Triturus cristatus. The sequence continues at coordinate 779,315,274 of NC_140580.1, forward strand.
ATATGGCTGGGTTCAAACTGGAATGGCATGGTGAGCAAAAAAACAATGGATTTATGCCCAGATCTCTGTACTGGGTTGAATGTATGACATTGTTCTGCATTCTGTCCATCAACTGTTGTTTTTGCATTTGTCACCCCGAGTAGGACGGGTATGCCCAGACGTGGGTCCCGTGCTCTCCATGCCACTGGAATCAAGCTATCCTGGCTGAAGAGGGGTGAAACCACGAAACCGGTCCTAGGATGCTTGTTTCCAGTCCAGGGAGGACCTGGCTTGGCAGTGCGGGCTGGACGTTTCACATGAGGCACAGGGTCAAGACTGATTTGCATATGGCTGGGTTCAAACTGGAATGGCATGGTGAGCAAACAAACGATTGATTTAGGCCCAGATCTCTGTACTGGGGTGAATGTATGACATTGTTCTGCAATCTGTCCATCAACTGTTGTTTTTGCATTTGTCACCCCGAGTGGGACGGGTATGCCCAGACGTGGGTCCCATGCTCTCCATGCCACTGGAATCAAGCTATCCTGGCTGAAGAGGGGTGAGACCACGAAACCGGTCCTAGGATGCTTGTTTCCAGTCCAGGGAGGACCTGGCTTGACAGTGCGGGCTGGACGTTTCACATGAGGCACAGGGTCAAGACTGATTTGCATATGGCTGGGTTCAAACTGGAATGGCATGGTGAGCAAAAAAAACGATGGATGTAGGCCCAGATCTCTGTACTGGGGTGAATGTATGACATTGTTCTGCATTCTATCCATCAACTGATAATTTTGCACTCGGTTGTTTAAGGGCCTAAGTGTATTATAGTGGTGCTTGATAGTCTGTTTGATCATATTTGCAGTTAGGCTGTATGCGGTGACACATTAGTGGTATTCTCTCTTTAGTCTCTTTCGGCTTTTAAAGATTCTTCCTAGGTGTAAACCATCCTCTTTTTACATCATTCAACTCAACAGGGTAACCTCGATCCATGAGTTTGCCTGCTATGATATTTGCTTTTGAAAAATACTTTATTTCCAGTGCAGTTTTGTTTCACAGTGAGAAGTTGCACATAAGTTAAACCTTATGACTATTTGGATGGTAGCTTGGTAAGTGAAAGTGTGTAGACTAATTAGTTAGTTTAGTAAAAAGACTTGTGAACAATTTTCACTCTTCACGTTTTGCCCATAGGGACAAAAAGCTACTGCCAGTGATCAAGGTTCACAATGAACCTGAAGTCCATGGCCATATATAGAACTCTGTCTAAGATATTAACATATTTTCCCATATTAACAATATATAGTTAATAAAGTGAACCCATTTTTGGATAGCATTTATATAAGTATTTTTCTGCATGAATCTATTTGGCCTCATAGTGTGACATATATGAATTTATCATCTTTGGGACAAATGAACATTTCACGGGCACTCCTTTAAGTTTTAAATAGAAGTTCTTGTCCTGTATAAAGAACTTCTTAGGTTAAATATCACACGACTAACAAATTGTGTTGCAGAGTTGTGTGGCTGACTTCTTTAGTAGAACCTGTCCCTTACTACTTCTTTTCCTTCCTGTTGTGGTATATTTCTTTAAAGGGGTTCCAAAATGTATCCACATCCCAAAGATGTAGAGAGTCCTGAGGTCTGTCCATACTTTTATGGATTTTCAGTATCACATACATTACTGAAATTCTAGGTAACCTTTTATTAAAGAAGACCAATTCCTCTTTGCTGGTCAATTGTGTAATGTTACCTATTAGGCCTTGTATTTCCCACATATGATCAGCTAATAGAAATATCCAACATTTGTGCAGCAACTCCCAATGCTGTAAACTGAAAAAGCAAGGAGTGCGTTATTTGTTTGTTATAACAAAATTCTATGAAAATGGTAAAAGATAAAACTCTCACTCAATATGGCAAAGGAGCAAACGTATCTTCTTTAAACTTCTGTTTCAGCGTCTTGTTTTCAAATGAGGATAGCTTGGAGTTTGAATTCCCCACAGACACGTCTTGATTATATATATTTGACGAATCTTCACAAATTAAAAAAAAACTATTGGGGCACTCACTTTATCTGGTGTCTTGATAATTTCAGGGTGATTCGTCAAGTGGGGGACAAGAAAAAGGGGGGTCCCAAAACGCTTTGCCTCCATGTTAATTTTTATAAGAATGTTTTAGACATGGCTACAGCCCGAACTGCTGAACAGAATTACACCAAATTTGGCAAAACGGTTGCGCTTGGTCTAGAAAGTACTCTTTTTGTTAAATGATGTTAATCAGTTCAATAGTTGCTGAGAAACTTTAAGATTTCTCAGATATACAACTGCCTGAGATCAAAATATTGTGCCAGGGCTCCAGCTGCCCCCGCTGCCCAGAGGACCGTCTCCTCCCAGGGGCTATATTAAAAAATAATGCGTGGGGGGCTCTGTCCCTCCCACGCAGCCTGGGGACTGCCACCTCCCCGGGGCAACTCTATATTTAATAACATACGGCACTCGCAGCCCCGGGGACAACCAACTCTCTGGGGCTTAATTAATATTGGGGAGGGGCCACACGGCCCCCCTCCTAGAGCCATAGGTGGCCATGGGGACCGCCATCCCCTGGGCCGGCTTTAGAAATGTCCTGGGTGGCCCACCCCAAGATAATCCAGTTTGCTATAGCTTGGCAGGAGCACCGCTGCCACCAAGCCATAGCAACACTGCTCCGCTTCATGGAAGTGAATGCTCTCACTTCCATGGAGCAGTGCAGAATTGCTTTTAGAAAGAGGGAGCTGCATGTCAGCAGCTTCCTCTCACCAAAAGCAGTGCCAGCTCCTGCAGGAGGCAGAGAGCAGGCAGGGACCGTGGGGGCCTTTAGGGTCCCCGCGGTCTGCAACAAGGTGGCCATGCTACAGGCAATGTGGGGTCCCTGGAGCAATATTGGCCCAGGGAGGGGGGCTGTGCAGGCCCCCTCCCCATTTTTTTAAAAAAGATAAAAAAGCCAGGCCCCAAGGGATGAGGTCCCCAGGGCCGAAATAGGCCTGAGGAGGGAGGCCACAAGGGCCCTCTCCCGTTTAAAAAAAAAAAGGCCTGGTCCTGGGACATGGGGTCCACCGCCGCAATTGGCCTTAGGAGGGGACTGTGCAGCTCTACTCCCATTAAAAAAAAATAAAAGGCAGGGCCTGGGGGAAGGGGTCCCTGGGGCCACGTGCCCCCTTCCTTTATTTAAAAAAAGGAAAAAGACTGGGCCCCAAGGGATGGGGTCCCATGGGCTGCAATTGGCCCGGGGAGGGAGTCCGCAAGGCCCCCTCCCCATTTAAAAAAAAAAGACTGCCACCTGGTGCATTGGTGGTTGGGGAATAAAATCCCCTTGAATGCTGAGGGTCTTTGGGGGCCAAGAAGCCCTCTTGTTACCTCCAGTAAGTCCCAGAGAGCGGGATTACTGAGAGAACTTGAAGGCTACGACCCCTTTCTCCACCACTTGGCAAACACGCCTCCTGACGCGCTTCTGGTTGGGGAAGGAATTCCACTTTACTCTTGAGGGCCTCAGGATTAAAGTGGACTACTTGCCCTAACCAGTAGTGCATGATGATGCACGTTTGCAGAGTGGTGGAGAAAGGGGGTGTGGCCTCTGACAACCTCTCAGCAATCCAGCTGTGTGTGTGTTACTGGAGGTGGCAGGAGGGGCAAATGAGACTTCATCTCCCAACTAGTAGTGTGCCAGGAGGTGTGTTTGCAGAGTGGTGGAGAAAGGGGACATGGCCACAGAACATCACTCAGCAAACCCACGGTGTGGGACTTACTGGATGTAACAGGAGGGGTAGATGGCCCCCAAGGATCCTCTGGAGTCAAGGGGACTTCATATCTCTACTAGTAGTGCACCAGAAGGCGCTTTTGCATAGTAGTGGAGAAAGGGGGCATGGCATCTGACAGCCTCTCAGCAATCCTGCTATGTTGGGACTTACTGGGTAGTTGGCCCCCAAGGACGTTCTATAGTGCCAACTACCCCTCCTGTTACCTCCAGTAAGTCCCACACAGCTGAACTGCTAAGAGTTCTTTGGAGGCCGCGTCCCCTTTCTCCACCACTCTGTAAACATGATTGCATATGGCTGGGTTCAAACTGGAATGGCATGGTGAGCAAAAAAACAATGGATTTATGCCCAGATCTCTGTACTGGGTTGAATGTATGACATTGTTCTGCATTCTGTCCATCAACTGTTGTTTTTGCATTTGTCACCCCGAGTAGGACGGGTATGCCCAGACGTGGGTCCCGTGCTCTCCATGCCACTGGAATCAAGCTATCCTGGCTGAAGAGGGGTGAAACCACGAAACCGGTCCTAGGATGCTTGTTTCCAGTCCAGGGAGGACCTGGCTTGGCAGTGCGGGCTGGACGTTTCACATGAGGCACAGGGTCAAGACTGATTTGCATATGGCTGGGTTCAAACTGGAATGGCATGGTGAGCAAACAAACGATTGATTTAGTCCCAGATCTCTGTACTGGGGTGAATGTATGACATTGTTCTGCAATCTGTCCATCAACTGTTGTTTTTGCATTTGTCACCCCGAGTGGGACGGGTATGCCCAGACGTGGGTCCCATGCTCTCCATGCCACTGGAATCAAGCTATCCTGGCTGAAGAGGGGTGAGACCACGAAACCGGTCCTAGGATGCTTGTTTCCAGTCCAGGGAGGACCTGGCTTGACAGTGCGGGCTGGACGTTTCACATGAGGCACAGGGTCAAGACTGATTTGCATATGGCTGGGTTCAAACTGGAATGGCATGGTGAGCAAAAAAAACGATGGATGTAGGCCCAGATCTCTGTACTGGGGTGAATGTATGACATTGTTCTGCATTCTATCCATCAACTGTTAATTTTGCACTCGGTTGTTTAAGGGCCTAAGTGTATTATAGTGGTGCTTGATAGTCTGTTTGATCATATTTGCAGTTAGGCTGTATGCGGTGACACATTAGTGGTATTCTCTCTTTAGTCTCTTTCGGCTTTTAAAGATTCTTCCTAGGTGTAAACCATCCTCTTTTTACATCATTCAACTCAACAGGGTAACCTCGATCCATGAGTTTGCCTGCTATGATATTTGCTTTTGAAAAATACTTTATTTCCAGTGCAGTTTTGTTTCACAGTGAGAAGTTGCACATAAGTTAAACCTTATGACTATTTGGATGGTAGCTTGGTAAGTGAAAGTGTGTAGACTAATTAGTTAGTTTAGTAAAAAGACTTGTGAACAATTTTCACTCTTCACGTTTTGCCCATAGGGACAAAAAGCTACTGCCAGTGATCAAGGTTCACAATGAACCTGAAGTCCATGGCCATATATAGAACTCTGTCTAAGATATTAACATATTTTCCAATATTAACAATATATAGTTAATAAAGTGAACCCATTTTTGGATAGCATTTATATAAGTATTTTTCTGCATGAATCTATTTGGCCTCATAGTGTGACATATATGAATTTATCATCTTTGGGACAAATGAACATTTCACGGGCACTCCTTTAAGTTTTAAATAGAAGTTCTTGTCCTGTATAAAGAACTTCTTAGGTTAAATATCACACGACTAACAAATTGTGTTGCAGAGTTGTGTGGCTGACTTCTTTGGTAGAACCTGTCCCTTACTACTTCTTTTCCTTCCTGTTGTGGTATATTTCTTTAAAGGGGTTCCAAAATGTATCCACATCCCAAAGATGTAGAGAGTCCTGAGGTCTGTCCATACTTTTATGGATTTTCAGTATTACATACATTACTGAAATTCTAGGTAACCTTTTATTAAAGAAGACCAATTCCTCTTTGCTGGTCAATTGTGTAATGTTACCTATTAGGCCTTGTATTTCCCACATATGATCAGCTAATAGAAATATCCAACATTTGTGCAGCAACTCCCAATGCTGTAAACTGAAAAAGCAAGGAGTGCGTTATTTGTTTGTTATAACAAAATTCTATGAAAATGGTAAAAGAAAAAACTCTCACTCAATATGGCAAAGGAGCAAACGTATCTTCTTTAAACTTCTGTTTCAGCGTCTTGTTTTCAAATGAGGATAGCTTGGAGTTTGAATTCCCCACAGACACGTCTTGGTTATATATATTTGACGAATCTTCACAAATTAAAAAAAAACTATAGGGGCACTCACTTTATCTGGTGTCTTGATAATTTCAGGGTGATCCGTCAAGTGGGGGACAAGAAAAAGGGGGGTCCCAAAACGCTTTGCCTCCATGTTAATTTTTATAAGAATGTTTTAGACATGGCTACAGCCCGAACTGCTGAACAGAATTCCACCAAATTTGGCAAAACTGTTGCGCTTGGTCTAGAAAGTACTCTTTTTGTTAAATGATGTTAATCAGTTCAATAGTTGCTGAGAAACTTTAAGATTTCTCAGATATACAACTGCCTGAGATCAAAATATTGTGCCAGGGCTCCAGCTGCCCCCGCTGCCCAGAGGACCGTCTCCTCCCAGGGGCTATATTAAAAAATAATGCGTGGGGGGCTCTGTCCCTCCCACGCAGCCTGGGGACTGCCACCTCCCCGGGGCAACTCTATATTTAATAACATACGGCACTCGCAGCCCCGGGGACAACCAACTCTCTGGGGCTTAATTAATATTGGGGAGGGGCCACACGGCCCCCCTCCTAGAGCCATAGGTGGCCATGGGGACCGCCATCCCCTGGGCCGGCTTTAGAAATGTCCTGGGTGGCCCACCCCAAGATAATCCAGTTTGCTATAGCTTGGCAGGAGCACCGCTGCCACCAAGCCATAGCAACACTGCTCCGCTTCATGGAAGTGAATGCTCTCACTTCCATGGAGCAGTGCAGATTTGCTTTTAGAAAGAGGGAGCTGCATGTCAGCAGCTTCCTCTCACCAAAAGCAGTGCCAGCTCCTGCAGGAGGCAGAGAGCAGGCAGGGACCGTGGGGGCCTTTAGGGTCCCCGCGGTCTGCAACAAGGTGGCCATGCTACAGGCAATGTGGGGTCCCTGGAGCAATATTGGCCCAGGGTGGGGGGCTGTGCAGGCCCCCTCCCCATTTTTTAAAAAAAGATAAAAAAGCCTGGCCCCAAGGGATGAGGTCCCCAGGGCCGAAATAGGCCTGAGGAGGGAGGCCACAAGGGCCCTCTCCCGTTTAAAAAAAAAAAAGGCCTGGTCCTGGGACATGGGGTCCACCGCCGCAATTGGCCTTAGGAGGGGTCTGTGCAGCTCTACTCCCATTAAAAAAAAATAAAGGGCAGGGCCTGGGGGAAGGGGTCCCTGGGGCCACGTGCCCCCTTCCTTTATTTAAAAAAAGGAAAAAGACTGGGCCCCAAGGGATGGGGTCCCATGGGCTGCAATTGGCCCGGGGAGGGAGTCCGCAAGGCCCCCTCCCCATTTAAAAAAAAAAGACTGCCACCTGGTGCATTGGTGGTTGGGGAATAAAATCCCCTTGAATGCTGAGGGTCTTTGGGGGCCAAGAAGCCCTCTTGTTACCTCCAGTAAGTCCCAGAGAGCGGGATTACTGAGAGAACTTGAAGGCTATGCCCCCTTTCTCCACCACTTGGCAAACACGCCTCCTGACGCGCTTCTGGTTGGGGAAGGAATTCCACTTTACTCTTGAGGGCCTCAGGATTAAAGTGGACTACTTGCCCTAACCAGTAGTGCATGATGATGCACGTTTGCAGAGTGGTGGAGAAAGGGGGTGTGGCCTCTGACAACCTCTCAGCAATCCAGCTGTGTGTGTGTTACTGGAGGTGGCAGGAGGGGCAAATAAGACTTCATCTCCCAACTAGTAGTGTGCCAGGAGGTGTGTTTGCAGAGTGGTGGAGAAAGGGGACATGGCCACAGAACATCACTCAGCAAACCCACGGTGTGGGACTTACTGGATGTAACAGGAGGGGTAGATGGCTCCCAAGGATCCTCTGGAGTCAAGGGGACTTCATATCTCTACTAGTAGTGCACCAGAAGGCGCTTTTGCATAGTAGTGGAGAAAGGGGGCATGGCATCTGACAGCCTCTCAGCAATCCTGCTATGTTGGGACTTACTGGGTAGTTGGCCCCCAAGGACGTTCTATAGTGCCAACTACCCCTCCTGTTACCCCCAGTAAGTCCCACACAGCTGAACTGCTAAGAGGTCTTTGGAGGCCGCGCCCCCTTTCTCCACCACTCTGTAAACATGGCTCTGCCCATGGAGCACTACTGGTTGGGGAATAAGGGCTGAGGGACCTTAGGGGCTAAGAAGCCCTCCTGCTACCTCCTGTAAGTCCTACACAGTGGGGTCCTGAGAGCTGTTCGGAGGCTCAGCCCACTTTCTCCACCACAAATTCACTGAAAAAACCAAAGTTTACAAGGACGTTATAGTTAGGAATTAGCTTTTAAAAAACCTTAGAAATTCACTGTAAAATCCAAAGGTTACAGGGAAGTTATAGTTAGCAAATAGTATTAAAATAACCTTAGAAATTCACAGAAAAAAACAAAGGTTACGGGGATGTTATAGTTAGGAAATAGCATTTAAAAAAACCTTAGAAATGTACTTAAAAAACAAAGGTTACAGGGACGTTATAGTTAGGAATTAGCATTTTAAATACTTAGAAATTCATTGAAAAAACCAAAGGCTAAAAAGACGTTATATTTAGGCTCATGTTTCACTTGACAAAACCATAGAAATTCAGCAGTTATAGTTAGCTGAGCTACCTATAACTTGCGCTTATTACCTCACATATTACATCACTCATAACATGGTCAGTGACATCACTGATGACATCTCAAAGGACATCACTGATGACATCATCCACAGAGTCTCTGATGCACCCACGCACACCCCCAAATAACCTTTCATACACCCATTCCACTTCCACACTACCATTCTCAAAACCCGTGACACACCCATGCCAGTACTTACACATGCACTCACAGATTCATAGGTCTACACACACAGATCCACTCAGTCACCAACACAGCCACTCATACACCAACTCACTCACTAAAACAGCCATTGATATATCCACTCATACACCCATATGAGCCTCTCTCACACTGTCAATCACTCATAGAATTACTCACACACTTACTCACCTACATAGTCAATTGCACAGCCACTCACTCCCCTATATAGTTATACACACACCCACTCACTTATTCCAACAGACACTAACACATGCTTTCTCACCTATACAGTCACTGATACAAGCACACACTCATCCATACAGCCACTATCACAATCCCTCACTCACACATACTGTCACTCATATACTCCAACACTCACCTATACTGCCTTTCAAATATGCAGTTACTTACCCATATACCACTGGCACATCCATTGACTCACTGACACATCCATACATACACTCAGTCACCTATACAGCTCCCCACTTACACACTCACTATCCCATATAGCCACTGACTCACTCACTCACTCATCCATGCAGGCAGTCACACACCCTCTCATTCACCCACACAGACACTCATACACCCATACAGGTACATTGACAATCAATCAATCACCCATACAGCCATCCATATATCCACTCACCAACCCATGCAGTCACTTAGACACCAACTGACAGACTGATACAGACATTTTCAAAATCTAGTCACTCACCCATACATTTACTGAGACACCTAATCACTCACTTATACAGTCAGTCACACACTCACTGAATCATCCATGCAGGCACTCATACACCCACTGATTCATCAAAACACCTTGGTATGTATATTTAAAACTCATAAACGTTTTTAAAACACTCGGTCACTGGAGGATGTCAGCATTGATGTCATTTGAGATGTCATCAGTGATGTCAGCAATGATGTCACTGACCTTGTCATGAGTGATGAAATATGTGAGGTCATAAGCAGTGCATTGTGGGGGCACAAGTTATAGTTAGCTCAGCCAACTATAACTGAACTGCTGAATTTCTCTGGTTTTGTACGAGTAAAACCTGAGCCTAATTATAGCGTCCCTGTAACCTTTGTTTTTTTCAGTGAATTTCTATGTTTTTTAAATGCTAATTCCTAACTATAAAGTCCCTGTAACCTTTGTTTTTTTTAGTGAATAAATAGATATATTTTTTTCACTCCGATGGCAGGAATACAGCTAAACATGGAATACAGCTCAAATAAGAAAGATTGGCCCAGCTATGTGATAAAACATATATGCTCTCCATGGATTCAAACATTATACACCAATGCTACAGGAATTTCTAAAGCATGACAGGTACCCAGAAGGGTCAATTGGTGCTGGGAAGTCAAATAATACAAAATACTAAGACGATACTAGACAATAAGCTAATCAAATAAAATCAATCAACCACGTTCTACTTATAAAGTGCAACTTATCATGCCGGGGTATCCAGGCACTGAGGTTCTGATGCCTTAGTCGAAGAGCCAGGTCTTGAGCCCCTTCCTGAAGTCAGTGAGTGAGATGGATGTTTGCAGGTGGAGGGCCGAGGTCATTCAAGGACTTAGTGGCAAGATAGGAAAAGGACTGACCTTCATTGCAGCTTGAATGGATGTGGGGTATGTGTGCCAGGGTGAGGAGGTAGAGCAAAGCTCCCTTGTGAGTCAGTGGAATGTTAGTCGGTGGTGGTTGTATGTTGTGGAGTACTTTCTAGGCATAAATCAGCAGCTTGAAGTGGCATCTCTTGTGGACGGGAAGCCAGTGGAGGGTTCTGTGGACAGGGGTGGTGCTGGTTCTCTTGGGGAGGTTGAGGATGAGTCTGTGGTGTTCTGAAAGTGTTTGAGGAGCTGTTTGGTGATTCCGGCATAGAGTGCGTTGTTGTGGTCAAGCTGAGAGGAGAAGAGGGCTTGGGTGACCATTTTTTCTGGTGGGGATCCATCGGGAGCTCTTGCAGAGCAAGCAGAGGGTGTGGAAGCAGTAAGAGGATACACCGTTGACCTGTTGCTTCATGGTGAGTTAGCTGTCCAGGTCGAAGCGGTGGCCGCATGTGTGGTGTGAGGGGGTCGGCATTGGGACAAGCGTGGTGGGCCATCCGGTGTCGTCGAAGATGAGCACCTTGTTTTGAACGTGTTTAACTTCAGGCAGTTGGACCTCATCCAGTTGGTGATGTTGGACATGGTGTTCCAGAAGTAGAATCTGGTGGTGGTGGGGTTTTCCATGATAGAGAGGATGAGCTGAGTGTCGTTGGTGTACGAGATGATGTTGTGTCAATGGGTGCGAGCGATGTTGGCTAGCGGCGTCATGTAGGTGTTAAAGAGGGTGGGGCAGAGGGAGGAGCCCTGGGGGACTCCACAGAGTAAGCTTTTGGGTTCAGAAGTGAAGGGTGCTAGGCAGATTCTTTGTGTTCATCCTGTGAGGAAAGAGGAGTTCCACTTGAGGGCGTTACCCCTGATGCTGATGTGGTGGAGTCTGCCGATAAATAATCCACATTTTGTAAAGCGCGAACAATCACCCGTAAGGGTCTCTAGGCGCTGGGGGCCGTCGGGAAGATTAAGCAAGCTATTGCCCAGAGTCACATGGTGCTGGGCTAATCTGCCGCCGGCGCCGGGGATCGAACCGTGATCCCCAGATTCTGGCGTCAGTCGCCCTGGCCGCGGCACCACACCTCTTCCTGCCGATTAGAGTGTAGTGGGATATGATGGTGAAAACTGCCAAGAGGTGGAGGAGGATCAAGGCTGCGTTCTTCCATTGGTCGAGGGGGAATCGTATTTAGTCTGTTGTGGCAATCAGGGTGATCTCAGAGCTATGATTGATCAGAAGCCAGATTTGGAGGCATCAAGCAGGTTATCTTCCAGGTACTCTGTGAGTTGGTGTCTGATTGCTTTCACTAAGACCTTGGAGGTGCAGGAGAGTAGTGAAATGGGTGGTAGTTCTTGAGTTTGCTACGGTCGGCAGAGGGTTTCAACAGGAGAGGTTTGACCTCAGCGTGTTTCCATGAGTCGGGGATGGCGGAAGGGATGATGGAAGAGTTGAGGATGTCTGTGAGGGTGCTGCTGATTTCTTTCCTTCTTAAGTTGTAGATGCGATGGGGGCAGGGTCCACTGGTGATCTGGAGTCGATCAAGTTCATGATAGTGGTGGTGTCACGGGGTGTGAGCTGTTGGCCAGTCGGTGACCTGCTGACTATCGGCTGCATTGGTGGGTGTTAGGAGGTGGTTGAGGTCAGTGGATTGAGGGTCAAAATTGCTGTAAATGTTTGTTATCTTGTTGTGGAAGTGGTCTTCCAGAGTGTCGTAGAGGGCCTGGGATGGGTGCATCATGTTTTCGGTCGCAGCTGGATAGGAGAGCTCTCTGACTATGCTGAAGAGTTCCGTGGCGTGGTTTACACTCTCCTCAATGCGGTTGGTGAAGGCGTCCCTCTCGGCCTCCCCGAGGTGGTGGTGGTAATTCCTGCAGGTTGACTTGAAGGTGTGAGGTTGGAGGGGTTCCTGCTGGAGCACCAACTCCTCTCTAGTCACTTACATTCCATTTTTATGGACATTTTCAAAAGAAGGTACTTGTCCATAAACTTTAGAGAGCAGGGAAGAATATTCCACTCTTTAGCCGCTAAAAACACCAAAGGCACGCCTTCTGCAACGTAAACTGGCTTTATTACTCAGCATCTTGGACTTCATCTACACGCTTCCTAACTTCTCTGTACGAACACAGGGCAACTGCCAGTTGCACTGCTTTTGAACATTCTATAAGGTTGTCCTTACCTTGCTCAAACAATCTATGGCTCCTGCTGGTGCATTTTGCACCACTACACCTGAAGGTCTTGCCTGCATTCGGCAATACCTGCACTCCAACAGAAAGCTGTTCACTTAACTGAAGGCCAGGTTCAGACTGGGACAGAAATTGGGCCGGGCACCAAAATAAAAGTGCCCCCATTAGTGAAATTGATATCTAAACAAGTGGCCCCTGTTTGCAAATTTGGGCAGTTTTAAATTTGTAAAGTCAAGCTTTATAAATGTTTTGCAAGGTATAGAAGACCACGTAGATTTGAGGTTACTGCAGGCAACATTTGTTTTAATATCAAGGAAATCAACAGGAAAAACCAGTCCAGCAGACCATAAATCAGGCCCACAAACCGCTAAAAAATCTGCTCACACATTGAATTGTCAGACCAGCCCATCGGACACTGCCTGAATGCCCTGTAGGCCAGTCCGACCTTGCTGAAGGTGTGTTCACTGTACTGGGGGACTACAAATCTTCCTTCCCCATACTGATGGTTGCTCCAGCATTTCATCCACTATAGCTGCAAATGTTTCCAAGTTATCACAAACAGTTTATTTAAACTATATTCAGTATCCATTGGAGCCAAATATTCACTGTCTCAACTCTGTGAGTTGTTTTTTATTTTCTTGTCCTCATGAAGATACTTTAGATCGAATCTGGGTTTAAATGCCTTTGACAGTCTTAGCCACCTAAAGCCTTATTTTACAAAATTCTATGTGAAACAAAGTACTACCTAGAATGAGATATAAATGGATTCATGTGTTCGTATTTTGTTTTCACAATGTAAGTAAGTAAGTAAATGTATTAACCGTTCCATTAATTAAAATAATTACAGTAAAAAGGCACAAGGTACATATAGTCTACTGCCATTTAAGTGTTTATTCTGGATACCATTTTCTAACTGTTTGCTTCACTTGTAATTACGCACCATGTCTTTTTTGCAATGAGCACGTTCAGCTCCAGTGCTTTAAGTAGTTATGTTGTATAATATGCAATAATAATAAAAAGAAATAATTATCCTTATAAATCTTTATTTTTATTTAAATGATCAACTTATTTTGATTTTCTTATGTCATTAATATGTTGCTCATATATCTCTTGAGAGTATATGATATTTTCTTTAAATGATACCCAACTAAACATTGCTGTTTAGCTATAACAAGTCCTTCGTCCAGCATACAGGGTAGCACCAATATTGTTGTTCGAGGACGAACAATAAATATTTTCGAAACATACTGTAGATGGACTGGACCAGATATGTTTTTTGCTCGATGAACCAGACATTATAAGGCATATCTATGAGGGAGTGGGTAGCGCGGCGTAAGCCACCTTGGCGTAACGCCATACTCCGCAACTTCCAAAACACAGGGCTGCACTGTATTTACAAGGATACGGTGCAGCCCTGCATTGCCCTCTGTGCTCGTGTTAATTTTAGCTGCCTATCGCCAACACAGACACATTGTAGGGGAAGATTGTTTATGTGCAGGAAGGTGTCCCTTCCAGCACATAAACAATATGAAATGGCATTTTTAAACTTCTATATATGCTGCTTAATGCAGCACACATTGAACACATTATATTATTCTTTTTATAAAACATTGCAATGACAACACCTCCATCTAATACAGGTGAGCGACCATATCTTTACACATAAAAAGCCAGTGACAATCAATAGACAACATGATCATTAAACAGATTCAGTTAAGGGGTGTCAACAGTTCCAGTTTCGCTCGGGGTACCCGGCGGGGTGCAGATGTCTCCTCTATAGTGATTCCAAGCGCCCCATATCCTCCCCATTTCCCGGGACACCCTCTGGCCACATAAACTGATTTTTCCCTGAACATGCAAAACGTCATATTTTTAAATTGATTGTTTATGTGCAGTGTTAGACTTGGGGGGTCTCTAGTTGGCACAGGTATGCACTTGTGACAAATAGGGACCCTCGCCTCTAGTCAGGGTAAAGGGGTACACTCTTAAAATAACCCCTGCTCACCCCCTTGGTAGCTTGGCACGAGCAGACAGGCTTATCTCAGAGTCAGTGTGTAAAGCATTTGTGAACACATACAGTAATCAAGTGACAACACTACACATGGACACCACACAAGTTTTATATAAAAAATAAGTATTCTTTATAAAGATTTACCACAAGACCATAAACGACAAAAATCCACAATACTGTTGCTTAAAAATTGTAGTTTTAGCATAGTTCTCTTTAGTTCTTAAATGCGACACTTTTAGTTCAATGTACCTTTAGATGCAACACGCAGGGCAACAAAAGTGTTGCAACGATGGTGATGCGATGAAAGTTTGGTGCAAAGAAATAAAGACGTGAAGATCTTCCTGATGTGGCATGCTTCTCCGATGTTGCGAGAGATCTCGGCTCGATGCATCAGCTGCAGCGGTGACACCCTTGTCCAGTGATGCGACGACAGCGGCTTTGGCGGCGACACTCTTCTCCCGCGATGCGAGACGCTTCCGCTCAATGCGATAACTACAGCGGCGACACCCTTGTGCAGTGATGCGACGGCAGCATCTCCGATGGCAGCATGCTTCACCGTGGATGTGAGGCGCTTTATTTGATGCGGTGCAATGCGACAGCTACAGCGGCGTCATCCAAGATGCGACAGCAGCGGCTTCCTCGATGCGAGACTCTTCTCTTAATGCGGTGCAATGCGTCAGGTATGATGGCTGCGACACGCTTTTTCGGTGTTGCGGGGCGCTTCTCATGATGCGGAGCAATGCGACCACTACAGCGGCGACACCCTTGTGCAGTGATGCGACGGCAGCGGCTGCGACGGCGACACGCTTCTTCTCTGTGAGTCGCGCTTCCAGCTCCTTGCGACACGCAGTCCCTCAGAAGGCCCAAAACAGCAGCAGGCACTTCCAAAGATCTCTGGGGAGCTGGTGGTTGAAGTCTGTTGTCCCTGAGACTTCAGCAGGAGGCAAGCTCTTTTCCACGCCCTTGGAGATCCTTCACAAGTTGAGCAAAAGTACACACAAAGTTCCTTTCTCCCCTCTTTGGCAGTAGGCAACCCCTGCAGGCCAATCCCCCACTTTCAGGGATAGTCTCTCCTCAGTTTCTTCTTGGTTCCTCTCCTCAGCAGAGGTTTCTTCTTGTTTCCCAAAGTGATCTGAAGTTCTGGGGTCTGGGTCCCCCTTTTATACACAGTTTCTCTTTGTTCTCTGAAGACAGAGGCCTTTGCCTAGTTCAAACCAGTTCTGGTCAGTCCTGGAGCACTTTGTTGACATGATCCTTCTTTCCTTTCACAGTGCTGGGCAGAGACATCAGACGCACCACTGGAGGTGGAGCCAGCATTGTGGAGGGAAAGCACAGCCCTATTCAGGTCCCAGGTGCAACTCCTCCCACCCGTCTACATGGAGGTCTCTCTATTCAGCCCTGTGTTGACTCACCCTGTCTCCGGGAATTTCCCAGCCCCCTGGAATTCCCCAACCCTTGTCACTCAAACTCCAGACAAGGAATACACAGCCTAAAAGAGGCAGGTTTGGATGGTGAGACAAGAAAATACCTACTTTCTAAAAGTGGTATTTTCAAACACAGAATGTTAAAACCAACTTTACTAAAAGATGTATTCTATCATTCGGAGTTCAGGCATACTAAACTCGAATTTCTACCATGTTCCCTGAGTCAGTTAGGATTATAAAATGTGATAATCAAGCTGCTCATTCTGGCCTATGGAGAACAGGTAGCCTTGCAATAGGAAAAAACGAAAATTGCTGTAATTCACTATTAGAACATGCCACACACACCAGAGCATGTCCTACCTTATACTTACAATGCACCCTGCCCTTAGACCTACCATAGGGGTGTCTGATATGTAGAAAAGAGAAGGTTTAGGGACTGGCAAGTGGGTGCGACAGTAACAGACTGCATGCAGGCTCTGCAATGGCAGACCTTAGACACGCTTTTACAGGCTGCTTCTGTGGGTGGCACAACCAGTGCTGCAAACCCACCAGCAATATTTGGATTACCAGCCCTGGGCACTCCTGGTGCACTGTACTGGGGTCTGACAGGTAAACCAAACCAACCAATCATGGAATCACTAATTCATACATCAATTTACAATAGGGAGAGCATATGCACTTTAGTACTGATCAGCAGTGGTAAAGTGCCCAGAGTCATAAAACAGCCAACAAGTCCTAAAAAATACAAGAGGAAGGCAAAAGGTTTAGGGATGACCCTGCAAAAAGGGCCAAGTCCAACATGCAGGAAGAGTAACCTTCCTGCACATTAACAATCAATAGCCTTTTGCTGTTTCTATGTGTGCTGCACAGCGCAGCACACATTGAAACAGCAGTTTCAGTGGCGTAGCGGGGGTGGGGTCAGTCCGCCCCGGGTGGCATGAGTTTTCAGGATGTCTGGGGCAGCAATACTCCCAATCTTCGGCAAACAAAATGGAGCAATCTCGCCAGCACTCCTCCCCCCGGCTCTTCAATTCGGCCGCTGCGTTGCGGCAAACGCAGTGAGCGCCACGGGCGGCCAAAAGGCTAGCTATGCCACTGGTCCATATTCAGTTTTAAGTCATTGCCATGCATTCAGCTGGCCAAAACATAAAATAATTTTGAAAACAGACCTGATTGGAATCCTTGGGTCCATCCATCTGAATGATGCACTGAGTGTCATCAGTGCACATCATGAGCCCTAAGGTACCCTGTGATTTATGTTACCACAAAAGCTTCTGTAAAGGAAGAGGTCATTTTAGACATCTGTGTTTTTTTCTGCAAAGTTGTAACTCTGGCACCAGTGACCCACAAAAATGGTATGTGAATAGAGATTAAATTAAACAATATATAAATACACATTTAAATTTTTTTTTAAAAAAGTTCCACTTACCTTTTTAACCTGCAGCACGTCCTCTGTGTTCTCCATCCGGCTCCCGACTCCTACACTCAGCTCCCCACTCCTCTAGCACGAGGTCTCACAGCTCCTTATCAGGCTGCATGAGAGAAGTATCTGGATTGGCTGGAGAAGGCTGCTTCAGTGCTCTGAAGAGCACCGAAGGCCTGTGCATGCTCTCCAACCCCATTGTCTGAGAGAGGTTGAATTGCACATGTCTGTTTGGCTGCAATAATGTAACCGGCCAAGCCGACATGCCCAATTCACACTGAAAGGGCCACTCTTCATTGCTGCAAATTAGCAGCAATGACGCACTGGCCCCACCCTGTTCTCCCAGTTCCGCAGAAAGCTGGAAAACTAAAAAAGTAATACAATCCTTTCATTACCATTTTATATTTCCAGCTTTCTGCTGGTGTGTGGGGAGGGGGTAGGCGCTCTTCTGCTCCCATGGAGGAACCACCGCTGTGTGGCACTAATTCCAAGGAGCCAGCTGTAAGGACTTCAAGATAAATGGTGTCAAAGGTCGCAGACAAGTCCAGGAGGATCTATACATTGCAGCCTTCCTGGTCAAAAACCCAACAGAGCTGATCTACCTCTGCCAGAGGAGGCGATCTGGTGCTGTGAAGAGGTCTAAAACTGGACTGAGCTGGATACAGAATGCAGTGCACAACTACGTAAGTTACTAGAAATGGAAGGACCGGCTGAAGTTCTATTTTTTAATCGGTGGCACAATTGCATTTTTACAGCTCAGAAGAACCTTCTCTGTGGTCAGGCAGGTGCTACAGAACATTGTGAGAGCAGTGGCAGGCCTCTCAACGCCCAGATGCAGGATCCGTGCAGGGCGTGGTTCGCAGGGTGAAACAGATTTAACAAAAGGTGAGCTCTTTCAGGTGAGTTGGGAAAAGAGGGTCAATGTTGGTCAACAGTTCCTCGGGGTGTGTGTGTGGCTCGCACGATGCCAAAATTCCAGACTCACATTTAAATTCAACATACTATTGATTTTATCACAAAAACATATGTTGCTAAATTGTTACACATCTCTTGACAACTGGGGATGTCAAACTCTGGACAGTTCAGATGAATAAAAGAATTAATGATGTTAAACATTTCTTTTTTAGGGTTACATGATATTTGTATGCTGTAAGTAAAGTATGAAGATTTGGCCACTTTGATCATTTTTAGAGTCAAAAGGCAGTTAGATAGAGCATCGTGTTCTCTTCACTTCAGTCCCCTCGCCAGGCTTTGTCAAGCTTGTTACATTCTTTTTTTTATGAAGAATTACATTGTCTGAGTACCAGCGTTTGGATGCTCCGACGTTGCAAAATGTCTTGGCCTTAACTGGGCCCAAATTATCCAGGGCCTTATTTAGCCAACTGCAGACTGACTCATTTAAGGTAGCTTCTTCAAAACAACAAGAGAGAGAGGGTGAAAAAACTAAGGAACCACACTAAGTCAATATCATCAAAACAACAAAAGAGAGTGTCCTTAAAAAGGGGAGAAATGTGTCAGGAATGAAAGGAGTCACTACAAGGTGATAAAAGAACCCTCACTCACCAACCTGGTTGGTGACATGCTTCATCATAGGGTCCCCACCAGAGATACCGAATGTCTCTCTGGTGTGCTACAACACTTTAGTATAGCGGAGCGTGTTAGCTGAAAGTCGTGAATCAAATGTGACAAGTGAAGGGATAGTGATTTTTTAAAAGAAGGAAGGGGGCCTTTCTCAACCCAATAGTTTTAATTAGCGGAAGTAAAGGCTCCAATTTAAAAACAAGTGAAATGGATGTCCCTAACTGGAATTAGTTTGACCAGATACATCCCAAAAAAAACAAATTAGCAAGTGGTCAACATGTTTCAGCTTGTATTGTGTAGTTTAGTGAAGCTTTCGTCAGGACCAAGAAAACGCCACAGCGGTATAAGCACGCTAAGGCTTATCCTAACCTGTGGTGTTTATTTATGTACCATAACTCACGGTTGTGCAGAAACCTTCAAGAATTTCTCGAAAGTTCACGGAGTCTGAAAAAACAATGAAAAGGTACTTGTAATTTCAACACAACTAGGACTATAATTGTTTTCCAGTCTTATTAGAAGTGATACAACCCCATTCTGACATATCTCATTAAATGCCTCTAAGCATAATATAGGGCAACAAATTAATCTCTTTTTTAATTCTAAAACATAATAATGTACTCGTATTATGTTCAGTATCATCTACGGCAATGTTAGCCCACAACATACCAGCATTTAAGGTAGCACCATCGGAACAGGCATTTTATTTTAGGCAAGGTGAAACAGCAACCAGTGCTACTGAAAACGGCTCTTGTGTAATTGTATACCAAGAAAGAGATTGCGCCATTTTTTGTTTTGTTTACATTATAGTTGTATTAGATGAAATAGTTGGATTCTAAAATGAATCCACGTTGGAACAGATGTTTGATGCTTGTGGATGCCAGGGAACATATGTTGTGGGAATGCTGGGAGCGTGCACATTTTGGACAAGAACAGTATTATTTTTAAACCAAGTTACTAAATGTCAAAATTGCTTTTCTGGGTGCTGTTTGAAAATTGACTTTATAATTTACTTAGGGGACTTTGGTTATTAGGTGCAAGTGAACATGCTGCCTCCTGCTCTGAATTACTAAGGGAAATTAAAACGATTGGGCAGGTTGAAATTTGTGAAAGATTGGGACTATTGGAAAGAGTTGAAAGAGATGTAAGGAAAGAGTTTGAGGGCATTTTTTTATATTTTTAAAAACAGTATTTTAATGTTTTTCTAGAAAATAAAAAGTACAAAAGAACATACAGTGCGAGTTGGCAGTGCCCTGCACATTGTCACGGCGATTACAAATCAGAGGCAGTGACAGACAGACATTATACAGTGTTCGCAAGTGGGAACTTCTACCACCTCAACCAAAATCAAAGCAGTTTGTGTATGTCACTAAGGCTACGAGTCAGTCATTATACAAGAAGCACCATTTCACACTTGGTCATCAGAAAATGATTGTAAGCAGGGCACGAGTCGGGGGTACACTGTCATACAAGAAAATGTCTGCACCATCGAAATACGCACACTGTTATAAAATGCAACAAACAACCCAAACAGTGGGATCCAAGAACAAACCCCCCCACCCTGGATATGCAGTGTAGCAACAACATTTCACACTTCAGATCCAACTGAGCATTTGCTGTCAGGACCCACAGCTTAACCCTCCCACCCCAAACCATGGCCTACTACTAACGTGGAGAGGCTACCCTCTAAGACACGGTCCACACACAGAATATCATGCCTTAAGAAGAACCTAAATATATTGTACGCCGACAATGATTACAAGGCAATCCCACAGAAAATGCATGCAAACGGGATTTACATTCTACAGCTAACGAAGAGACAATTATTGCCGTAAGTCCTTCCTGCAAATGGAGAAAAAAAGCATTAGATAGCATTGCAGAGGTCAAGACCACATTAAGGGCCACATCATGCGGCAGACTCGGTCGGCATCAAATTGTCCTCTTGCATTAGAGAGGTCCCACCTGAATCCGGTCGCCGGATTGGCTGAGCCAAAGCCATGGTCCAATCCTCCTGGATCTCCACCCTGGAAGGATCATTCTTCTCAGTGGGCCATCAGAGATCAGTGTCAAGCCCTCCACCCGCCCTCCAGCTGGAACATACCACATCGGCCGACCTCTGGTTTTCCAGCTCTCCGGGATCCAGTGCATTCCTTGGGTACAATATCCCAGGCCTGCAGCCAGTGCCACACATCATCAGGATGATCAATAAAGTGTGATTGCCCCCCTCCCCAAGATCACTCTTGGCCTGGGTTTAACAACATTTAGCGAAGGCCCATTGAGCGAAGCTTAGTCTTAACTTCCAGCAATGTTTTTCGGGAGCCCTGTACCTTGTTGGTGTAATCTGGATAAATGGAGATTCACTGGTTCTCATATTTGGCAGTGTCAGTGTCCCTGGACCCTCTAAGGATCAAATTCCTGGCAATGATGGCCCGCAGAGTAGCGCCAGGGTGAGACAGAGCCACCAGCGCACAGTGCAATTTCTCAATGAACGTATCCAAGACTCAACAAACTACTCAGGGTTTGCCCCCTCGGCCCACTCCGGAAACCCCAGCAGGCTTACATTATTGCAGTGGGACTTCCCCTCTGCATCCTCCACCCTAGCCTTCAGGGCACCAGAACGAGACGTGACCATAGCCACCTGCTTCCTCAAGGTGGCCACTTCTATCTGCAGCTCTTCAATTGATACCTCAGCCAATCGGACTTTCACAGAGACCTTGAGGTCTCTGAGGCGCAAAAGATTTACCTCAAGGGCCTCTGTCTCTATCTTGTTCTCAGGGTCACCCTAGAGCCTAGAATGGCTTCCAGCATCTTGGCTCTCCAGGACTCCCCTACAGATGGCTCAGACTCCTGGTCACCCCAGCCAGAGTTATGCCGCATATTGGGCTGTGAGGTGGAGGCCGTTGTCGAGTAATGCTCTGTGGTGTTCCCCTGGAATAGTCCTCCCCGTAGTACTTAGGAGAGAGAACCTCAATGTGCATCTGCACCCCAAGAACCACTAGTAGCAATCTCAGGGGTCCTTACGGGCTCCAAAGGGGCAAGTTAGTATGGCCTTTAGCCAGTAGCTGTACCCTTCAGTCCCAGTGGGGCAAGCACTCAAAGTGCAGACAGGGAAGCAAGGCCAGAGAGTTCATCATTTGCCAGGCAGGACGTGTCACACACTAACAGAAGGAGCAGCACAGGGGATCCAATTCTGCCCCAGGCACTTACTTTACTGCCCCTTTGGGCTTCCAACAGGCCGCACTCTGACACACAGCAGGGACCGGGACAGCGTGGCCTGCCTGATCCGTGCTGCCCCAGAAGTGATGTGCAGCACTTCAACTACCTCCTGCCAGCCGCAAACTGCAAGCGAATCCACTGGGGTCGCGCGGGCCGAAATGTGTGAGGCAAGCCAACAAATAAAGGGAGTCCCTAGGGGAACAACAGGCCCAAGTGCGGCAGCTGCTTACCTCTTTCCACCAATGAGGAGTGAGGGTTTGCGAGGCCACCCAGGAGGCGTGACCCCGCCCAATGGCTACACAGGGTGTTTGCAGGATCGAGGTACTCCAGGTCAGCCCTACCAGAGAACAACAGGGCCACCCCAGCACAGCCTAACCGGCCGCAACTGTCAGCAAGACCACACAGGCAGGGCACGGCAGGTCATCCAGTACGGGCTGCATCTATATACCTGTATTCTCCCCTCACTGAATCGGTAGCCTGGTGGCCCCCTTTTCGTCAACAGAGTGGCCCCTCAGCTCATCCAGGCACAACCCAGGACCAAAGGACCACCAGGGTGCAGCATCCATGCAACTGGCTGCATGGTCAAGAGGCCTCCAGATCCATTGCAGGCCCCCCGATACGATGGGTTCAGAGAAGGCTCCCCATTGCACAATTTTGAATTTTGGGGTGCAGAGACCCACCGAGGTGTCATGCACTGGTTTCCCAGGAACAGTGGTGCTATTGAAGGCAGTCTTCTGCAGGATAATACTGGGGTCGTACAGTAGCCTTTTAGGAGCATGTCCTGTCAGCCAGCTTCATTTGAGGACATTTAGTTGTATTGAATGTACAGGGGTTAGGATATTGATTTGGAATGTGTATGCAAAAATCACATTACTTATGATGAGATCTGCACCTTTATGAATAATGAATTGTAAATTAATTTTTTGTCACAGCTAAGTATGCATTGGTATACTTACTTGTATGCATGTATCATACCTACTATTATTTTGTTCTTATTGTATTAGATCTATTTGGACTTATAAACAAAATATCAGGTCTTTAAAGCTTTGATTTGGTCGCTGTAAGGAATCAATCTGTTTGGTGATTCTGGGGCAGATAAGTGGTACTGGACCCAAATTGAAACAACTGGAGTCTTTCATCACAGGTGCCTTGGGCTCCTTGTGGAAATTCCCCATCCTGCTCCCCGCACTTACCTTCAGAAGGAGGGGCCAAATCTGGCCAAAGCGCCACAGACATTGAGAAAAGACTTTTATTTCTAGGTTCAAAGGGGCAGATCAACCACTGTGAAAAAGAGGATGGAGCAAAAGGATGGGGTGAAGCAGAACCCAGGAAGCTACTCTGAGGAGAGGAAGGATGCTGAAGGAGCACACCAGGATAGCGCCAAAGGAGGTGAGGGACCTGACTATCAGGAAACTGGGTACTGCATTGCTAGAGTGTCAGAAGAGAGGCCCAGGGATGCTGATTCTATTGAGGACCCCCTGGAGACCTGGTGTGAGGACTGGTGGTGCCGCTAGAGTTGTGGCAGTGCTGTGAGTGACCTAGAAAGGGGGAGCTTGTAAAAGCCTGCGGGGATGATTGTTTTCATTTAGTTTAAGTCTGTTGTGTTATGTTCATGGTGTGCTGCACTAGTTTCACAATTTCTTTTGTATGCTGCCAATCTCCCATTTCACTAGTCTCATGTTGTCTTTTACCCTCATGTATGCTGCATCCTGGATGCTGGTTACTATCGTTTGGGACAATACTTCCCATCCTCATACCATGCCATGCTATATACTAAGGGCTATAAAAAAAACGGGCTTATAAAAAGTGCGCCAACCTTGGGTAATCCCACGACTGCTATGAAACGTAGTTCCCTATCAACCCATGATCCAGGGTGTGAGTTCTTCCCTGTATTGGGAAAAAGGTCATGATTTCATTAAGATATCACGGGTATTTTGGTGAAGGAAGAATAAAACCCACTCAGTGGGATTTAAATACTTACCGCATCCTTTCCTGTTTCCCTGAGGACACTAGCGAGAGCAACCACCTCCTTGGAGCTGTGGAAAAGGAAAAAAAAAAACATTACCACCTGCTGCCTCACCGAAGGATGACAACCATTCATCCATACTCTGATTTGTTGGTACATCTTAACAATTAAAGCAAAAATAAGTAAATCCGAAAAGCCTCCTAAGCTATATTTCCACCTATCCTTCCTGCACTCCTGTTCTGCTGTGCCTCACAACTGGGTACCAAGTACCCCTTTTTAGCAATTGACCCTCAGGATATTTGGGTTTCTGTTGGAAGTGCTCTGCATTGCAGGTGCCCCAGGACACCTGAAAAAAATATTGAGCAAGATGAAGACTATTAATGTGAATCCAGTTTGGAGAAGCCTAGGGTAGATCAAGGCTACTGGGCTCCAATTGTAACAGCTGGGATATTTTGCCACAGGTTTCCTAGGGCTCCTATGCTGCAGAGTGCCAGACCTGGAACCAAGTACCACTTTTTAGCACTTTATAGACTCTCTAAGTACCTACTTCCCTGTTGGATGATTCACAGCACAGTGGCCTCAGGACAATAGTAGTGAAAGATTTAGCTGATTGAGATCCATTTTGCAATTTGCCCTGGGACTCGTCCAATCGGGATTTTATACATAGGTGGGATTGTGTTATACGCTTCCTACAAATTTAGCAGGACTGTGTATTAGACCAATATGAACTTCACAATATAGGCACTCAATCCACATATGCCATCAGTAAGTGTTGGTGGGTTTTGGCTAGCTCACAGCACCACATACGGCCCCTAAAGTACCAGAGCAACAGATGTTATTGGAAACCTCAAAAATGATGCTGATTCTCACACAATCCGTGGAAACATATCTATTCCTTTCGTTCAGTCACTCTTGCACGTATGTACAAGGTGAACACAAGAAAGAGATGGTAATGCATCGTCAAACATTTATTGAAATTATCGTATTCTTGCAAAGAAAGCACGGGCTGCAATTATTAGAAAGATGAGACATGCTATTGTAATCAGCATTATTAGAATGGTAAACAATTTGAACAATTCTACCATGTTAATTGCTATTAATGTTGGCTTACTCCTATCAGTATCTAAAACTATACTAAAGGGAGGATTGTGATAGTACCCTTCTGCCAGATCAATTGAGATAGCCTAACCTCAATACCTTGGTCTTAGGTGGAGTCAAGCTATCTTGGCTGATGTGGGTCTCATGCTCTCCATGCCACTGGAGTCAAGCTATCCTGGCTGATGAGGGCTGAAAGTCCAAAACCGGTCCTAGGATGCTTGTTTCCAGTCCAAGGTGGACCTGACCTGGCAGTTCGGGCTGGACTGTTCCCATTGGGCGCAGGGTCAAGACTGATTTGCATATGGCAGGGTCCAAACTGGAATGGCATGGAGAGCAAAAAAGCAATGGATTTAGGCCCAGATCTTTGTACTGGTGTGAATGTATGACATTGTTATGCATTCTGTCCATCAATTGTTTTTGCAGGAAGTTGGTCACGGTGCACAGGTTATCATCTTTAGTAGGATGGAGATCGGAGTCAGCATGGCTGCACCTCGGTCACAATTCTCTGCGGTTCCCTGATAATCCCAGCATGGAAGTGCTCCTCTCACTGAGGGTTTCATCTAACTAAAATGAAGTGTCTCCTGACAAGCACAAAAGAAAGGAAAACATTAGCATTGTGTTCTTCATGTACACCCTGGACCTAAGGGGATCATTATGATGGTGGTCGGTCAGACAGTGGACTGCCATCGCTTTGGGCAGGAACCGTCCGACAATGAGTTGCCAGTCCCACGCATCCAATTAGGATATGACCCCCCGTTCAGGTGGTCGTAAAATGCCTTTTTCTACTGCGCTTGTACTGCGGCCCAGGAAAAGAGCTGCAGCACAGGCCGCAGACAAAAAAGCCACTTTTAAAAACATACATGCACCGTGTGCCAGGCACCATGTGGTGCATGTCTCACAGTGCTTGGATGTGTGCGGGGGCTACAAATTTTCCCCCCTGGCCACTTAGCAGTGGTCCACGGGGGACAGGGGCCACCCAAAGTCCGTTTCAGTCTTCCTTTAAAAGGCAGTCAGAAAGGGACCTCCTAATCCCTACGGCAGTGCCTGCGCAGGCACTGCCTCCATTGTAGGGATTAGAGTCTGATCGCTGCCCTGATGGGCTCCTTGAGCCTGTCAGAGGCGGCGGTCTTTCCCCCGACATTATTGCTTCGACCGCCTGCATCGTGATGCGGTGGTCGGACCGATGCCTGAATGTCGGGCGGACTGCCACCGATAGCCTGGCAGTCTGTCCAACATCATAATGAGGGCCATACTGTACAGACTACAGGACATCAGTGCCTATCACAGATGCACATACAGCACATTCATGTATTTGCACAAAATATGGCAAAAGACACCATGAGAAAGAAATGGCAACTTAAGGAGTTGAATCTAAAATATAGACCTCACGCGACCAATGAACAATTGTTTGCTAGGGGTACACATGGCACATCTCCCTTTATTGCTTTACCCCTCAGAGGGAAGCCACTTTCCTGGCGTACTGTGCAGAATAGTTTATATAACAAGTGTACGCTGTTACTTGAAACCTGGCCACAAAGCTGAAAACTCAATTCAACTTCCTTAAACAAATTATTGTCATTGAAAATCTCACATTTGAAATGTGTAAAAAACCTCAACACTTGTAATTTATTATAATGGATAATTTCCCACATTTTCAAAATACTTTTTCATGAACACAAAAATTGAACAGAAGTTTGTATAATGATATTCATAGTAACATAATGAACATCTAAAGAAAAACATTACAAATATTCTTCATATTAGACAAAGAGATCGATGCTTTTCTTGAAATGCATGCCCAATGCATTTCGGGAGGAAGATCCCTTCTGCAGGGGCCACTGTAAAAGATAATCAGGAAATATTCTTGTTTGAATGACCTCCAAAGTACATAAAGGGAGTGCTTGTGAAAATGCACTAATGAAAATAAAAATTCTCAAAAATATTAACACAGAAATGTAGCTTATCTAATTGCTAAGCAATACTAAAACCAGTCTGTTGACATGTTCCTTCAACCGTCGTGACGCAATAGAAAGTGATACCTTCCCCCAGATGCAAATTGTGTTCAAATATTCATAAGGACTTTAATTTAGCAAACATAAAGCTTTTTGAAGAAATGTAGAATAAGGTGCCGCCACCGAACAAGTGCTAAAGAAGCTGTGTTTTTTAAACAAAAGGTGAGTAAAAAATGAACCAAAAAATTATATTGAAGAAGGTTCTCCGTTAGTAATATGACATTCCAACATGCTGTTAAAGTGAATAACTGACCAAGACTGAATCAAACTGATGAGATGTCAACTTACTCGAAATAACAAAACTTTGTTACAAGTCTCTGTGAGTGTGTAGTTTAAAAGAGTGGTCTGTAAAATGACCTATATGGAAATTAGACTGTCAACAAAGAAACTCTCAGCATGACTGAATGTATGATTTAATGTGATGCAGCCTTACGATTTATTCACTCAGGAAAACAGTGGTATCCTCAGCTGTGCGGTCAGGCTTCAAGTGACAGCGTACACTTTTTACATAAACTGTTATGTTATGAGGGAGGCAGCCTCATTTCTGACCAGCACGCTAAACTACTACAAACAAAGCAAAATCCAGACAAGATAGATATCGTTTAAATTATAAATCAGATGATCTATTATCAAATTAGGTGTGTGCAACACATTTTCACTTATTGTATCATTCGCCACATACTAGTTGCAGCACCCCCAGACAAACATGAAATTTGAAGCAATATCAAGCATCACGGATAACCATGCAGATATAAAAACGTACACCACAGCGCAGGTAATAGACATTTGCTCATTGATTCAATACAATAGATCCTTCAATATACAGGGAGGCTCCATCACTCAACAACTCCGGAAACTTGAATACATTTCCATATGAGCATTGAACCACTGGCTTCATGCGTCCATGCTTTTACAATACCACAAGGTACAGAGAATTCCACGCGGGTTAATACTTAAAATAAAACAATGCTTTTTAAAT
Organism: Triturus cristatus; assembly: GCF_964204655.1. Classification (NCBI taxonomy): domain Eukaryota; kingdom Metazoa; phylum Chordata; class Amphibia; order Caudata; family Salamandridae; genus Triturus; species Triturus cristatus. The sequence goes on from NC_140580.1 coordinate 779,343,569, forward strand.
TCCAATTCAATAAAGTCTTTATGGAAAAATGGCAAGCTATTATCGACAAATGTTCATTAGACCTTATCCTCCTTTTGGTAGAAGAACTGTCCCGCACTTTCAGAGAATACGAGGAAGAGATAGATATTATTAAATCAGATTTGACCACAAGAAGTGAACCAGATTTTTTAAAGAAAACGCTTAATGACTTAAACGAAAAATTAGATACTAACAGCGAAGAAATTCAAGTATGGTAGCTTAGAAAATTCAAACGTGACACAATAGACTACAAGTTAAATGAGGTATATACTTGGGCTGAGGTATATGCTCATAGAAGAACCACTCAGAAACCAACAACATCATCACAGGAGAGCATAGCATCTGATCATGAAAGGGAACCCCAAAGAACACCATTGAACATTGATCCAGGATCCAGGCAACATTCAGAAACAACACAACACCAATCAGAAGAGGCAGGAGGTCTGAGCAAGCAGTCTACATCTTTTTTAGCGAGCGGCCAAACCACTGGTCGTCCATCAGACATAAGCGAGTCCAAAAAACACGGAGAGGAGAAAGAAAGAGAAATAATCAACAAAAACTTACGGAGCAAGACCAAAACCTAATCATCAACATATCATGCACAGTCCTGACAATGCAATAACTTAAAATATTGAACAAAGGTACATATTTTGTTACCACGTATAACACCAATACACTAGAATTGGAAGTCTTGATTTTTAAATTCATGAGAAATTTAAGGCTTCGACATTTTTTCAAAAATGTATTACCACATATAGAAGAACAAGAACAACCACTATACAAGGAATTTAAACCTCGCAGCACCTACTCTGCACCAGTCTCACACAAAGTATTGGACACTTTTGAAATTCTTATTAAAAAAGACATGGCAGCATTCAATCAACAAGGCAATCCAACTTAACTAAAAATGAACTTAAAATCATCCAAGAGTTGTCCAATAACCAACAAATAATTTTCCAACCATTGACAAAGGTGCGGCCTTGGTAGTCATGGACAGGAGCTTTTACTTAAGGAATGTGCAAGAACATGTCATGGACCCTGCAATATATTCAAGATTAGACAAGCATCCCACACTTTGAATAAAGAAAATGTTAACTTGGGTTTTGGAAAAAGCGGAAGCAATGGAATGGATTTCATCAAATACACAGAATTTTCTCACAGTACAATATCCTAGGCGTCCCCGACTGTACATGCTTCCGAAAGTGCACAAGAATTTACATGACCCTCATTTTAGACCAATAGTGTCTGGGTGCAATTCTCTGGTTGAGCCTCTGGGCATATATGTGGATCATTTTTTGCAAGCATTTGTACAAACAAGGAAATCCTGCATAAAGGATACTTCACATTGTTTTACAACTTTTAGAGGATCTTGATTGTGGAGCACATGAACAATGGCTACTCTGTACAATTTATGTTACATCATTGTATACCTCAATTGCTTTACAAGAAGGAATAGAAGCATGTGAATGGGTGTTACTGTTCTTTGAAAATATCAAGGACCCCCTGTAAAATATATACGTCAATTCCTAGGACAGGGCAACAAGCATAGTGAGTAATAACTTCCAAGGCAATCGTTGTAAGATAATTATCACAATAAATGTCTATTTCAAAAGACAAAACCAAAATTTGTCTAAAAAAGCACTAAAAAGCACAGTGTACCACAGTAGATGATTATAAATAAACTTTTTTTCTTTATAAAGAAATGATAATTTGTTATATAAAAATGTTTTTTTTGCCCATGAAACAATCAAAGGTTAAAACGAGGAACACATTTTTCCGAAATATAAAAATAGATCCAATTTTCTCTGGTTATTTTTGTTGCTATTATTACATTGATACACCATAAAGTTTGTGTATAACAACCACAAAAATTAAATTACTGAAACAATAACACGACAAAAAATCAAACAGTACATTAAAATATAATGCGGCAGTAGATTGTCTTCGATGCGCGTTTCGGCGCACTGGCGCCTTCGTCAGGAAAGCCACACAATTTTTTCCTGAAATTGAAAGGTACACTGGGGTTATGTTTACAATACTTGATTTACATTGACATATTTTAAATTAGAGTCAGCTCTTCCAGACAACCATAGTATTCTACTGCCGCATTATATTTTAATGTACTGTTTGATTTTTTGTCGTGTTATTGTTTCAGTAATTTATTGTCAGAGAGCGAGATTTGGTGGATTGAAAGGTTTATTACAATGACACCCTTTGGTCTCAACGACAAAATTGGCATGAGTTGTTTCTTATAACCTTAGCTATATCTTTTGTATCTTCACGAGTGTTTCTGTTGGTTTATGACCATTGCATATACACCCAGCTGTCAAGATTTTTCTTCACCCTTTTGAAGCATCTTTGCTTCACTCACATACAAAACACAACTTAATTTTTCTTTGGTAGTAGGGCATTTTTAATTTTGTCTTTTCCTGAACACACAAGCTTTATTTATCATTTTTCTACTAATAGTACTTGTGAGCCAGGGCACTACTGTTTCTCATCTCTGTTCCTCGAGAACGCTATTTCACCCTTCGATTAATTCATTCATCGCACTTCGCGATTTCAGCGTATTTAGATACAAACTACGTTCGATTGAGGTAAGAATCCCATCGGGAATTATTTATTCCTGCAGTCATGCCAATAGTTTAGTCTCACATATTTCAGTTAATTGTTTTATATCATTTCGCAGGGACGTTATGTGGCAAATCCGATATTTCTCAAGCACAAGGTAAAGACTGTTTTCCTGAGTGAATAGATGGTAAGGCAGCATCACATTGAATGATACATTCTTTTTAATCAGTCACACTGAGAGTTTCTTTGCTGACAGTCTAATTTCCAAATTGACCATTTTACAGGACATGCTTTTAAACTACACACTCACGAAGTCTTGTAACAAAGTTTCATTATTTTGAGTCAGTTGACATCTCATCAGTTTGATTCAGTCTTGGTCAGTTCTTCAGTTTTTCACTTTAACAGCATGTTGGAACATCATATTAGAACATCATATTACTAACGGAGAACCTTCTTCGATATGATTTCTTTCATTCTTTTTTTTTACTCACCTTTTTTTCAAAAACACAGCATCTTTAGCACTTGTTCGGTGGCGACACCTTATTCTACATTTCTTTAAAAAGCTTTATATTTGTTACACTAAAGTCCTTATGAAAATTTGAACACAAATCACATCTGGGTGAAGGTATCACTTTCTATTCCGTCACGGCGATTGAAGGAACGTTTCAACATACTGGTTTTAGTATTGCCTAGCAATTATATAAGCTAGATTTCTGTGTTAATATTTTTGAGGCTTTTTTATTTTCATTAGTGCATTTACACAAGCACTCCCTTTATCCACATTGGAGGCCATTCAAACAAGAATATGTCCTGATTATCTTTTACAGTGGCCCCTGAAGAAGTGATCTTCTTCCAGAAAAACATTGGACACTCATAACAACCTTTAAAGAGAAGCATCGATCTCTTTGTCTAATATGAAGAATATTTGTCATGTTTTTCTTTAGATGTTCATTACGTTACTATGAATATCAATATACAAACTTCTGTTCAACTTTTGTGTTCATGAAAAAGTATTTGGAAAATTTGGGAAATTATCCATTATAATAAATAACAAGTGTTTTACACATTTCAATTGTGAGATTTCAATGACAATAATTTGTTTAAGGAAGTTGAATAGATTTTTCAGCTGGGAGGCCAGGCTTCAAGTGACAGCGTACACTTGTTGTATAAACTATTATGTTATGAGGGAGGTAGCCTCATTCCTGACCAGCACGCTAAACTACTACAAACGAAGCAAAATCTAGACAAGCTAGATATCGTTTAAATTGTAAATCAAGTGATCTATTATCAAATTAGGTGTGCGCAACACATTTTCACTTATTATACTGTGTAGAATGCTGCCTTCATGCTCCAATGTCCAAGGTCGTGGGACGGGCCAGAGACCCTGGAGCATTGAATTATACTGTCTCCCCTGTGCATGTGTTTGATTTGGTGAAGCATGAAGCACCTATCACAACAGTGTCTGCATCCCTTCTGACAATGGACAGGAGAAAGAAAGCAGCTGGCTCCCAGGATGGGTGAGAGGAAGATAGATGCCAGCTCACCTTCTGTTAGAGCTGGCAACTTTGGTCATGTTTCCCCTGTCTTTTTGCTTTCTGCCCTCCTGGATTTGACTCTGTTTTTGCTGGTTCAGTGTCTCTTCGCACTTTCTCACTGCTGTCCAGTGTTAAAGTGCAAGTGCTCCTATTCTAAATTGTATTTTCAATTGGTGTTTCTATGATTGCCATATAAGGTTTACTGATAAGTCCCTAGTAAAGTGTGCTCAGAGTGCCAGGGCCTGTAAATCAAATGCTGTTGGTGGGCCTGCTTGTTTGTTTGTTGTAACGCTTTTCGCCCTAAGTGGGATGGGTATTCCCAGACGTGGGACCCGTGCTCACTATGCCAATGGAGTCAAGCTATCCTGGCTGATGACGGCTGATAGCCAGAAACCGGTCCTAGGATGCTTGATTCCGGTCCAGGGAAGACATGGCTTGGCAGTTCGGGCTGGACTGTTCCCATGAGGCACAGGGTCAAGACTGATTTGCATATGGCCATGTCTGAACTGGGGTGGCGTAGTGGGCAAAAGAACGATGGATTTAACCCAGATCTCTTGACTGGGGGAGAATGTCTGCATTGTCAGCATTCCATCCATCATTTGTTTGTTGTAACGCTTTTCGCCCTAAGTGGGATGGGTATTCCCAGACGTGGGACCCGTGCTCACTATGACACTGGAGTCAAGCTATCCTGGCTGATGACGGCTGATAGCCAGAAACCGGTCCTAGGATGCTTGATTCCGGTCCAGGGAAGACATGGCTTGGCAGTTCGGGCTGGACTGTTCCCATGAGGCACAGGGTCAAGACTGATTTGCATATGGCCATGTCTGAACTGGGGTGGCGTAGTGGGCAAAAGAACGATGGATTTAACCCAGATCTCTTGACTGGGGGAGAATGTCTGCATTGTCAGCATTCCGTCCATCATTTGTTTGTTGTAACGCTTTTCGCCCTAAGTGGGATGGGTATTCCCAGACGTGGGACCCGTGCTCACTATGCCACTGGAGTCAAGCTATCCTGGCTGATGACGGCTGATAGCCAGAAACCGGTCCTAGGATGCTTGATTCCGGTCCAGGGAAGACATGGCTTGGCAGTTCGGGCTGGACTGTTCCCATGAGGCACAGGGTCAAGACTGATTTGCATATGGCCATGTCTGAACTGGGGTGGCGTAGTGGGCAAAAGAACGATGGATTTAACCCAGATCTCTTGACTGGGGGAGAATGTCTGCATTGTCAGCATTCCGTCCATCATTTGTTTGTTGTAACGCTTTTCGCCCTAAGTGGGATGGGTATTCCCAGACGTGGGACCCGTGCTCACTATGCCACTGGAGTCAAGCTATCCTGGCTGATGACGGCTGATAGCCAGAAACCGGTCCTAGGATGCTTGATTCCGGTCCAGGGAAGACATGGCTTGGCAGTTCGGGCTGGACTGTTCCCATGAGGCACAGGGTCAAGACTGATTTGCATATGGCCATGTCTGAACTGGGGGTGGCGTAGTGGGCAAAAGAACGATGGATTTAACCCAGATCTCTTAACTCGGGGAGAATGTCTGCATTGTCAGCATTCCGTCCATCATTTGTTTGTTGTAACGCTTTTCGCCCTAAGTGGGATGGGTATTCCCAGACGTGGGACCCGTGCTCACTATGCCACTGGAGTCAAGCTATCCTGGCTGATGACGGCTGATAGCCAGAAACCGGTCCTAGGATGCTTGATTCCGGTCCAGGGAAGACATGGCTTGGCAGTTCGGGCTGGACTGTTCCCATGAGGCACAGGGTCAAGACTGATTTGCATATGGCCATGTCTGAACTGGGGTGGCGTAGTGGGCAAAAGAACGATGGATTTAACCCAGATCTCTTGACTGGGGGAGAATGTCTGCATTGTCAGCATTCCGTCCATCATTTGTTTGTTGTAACGCTTTTCGCCCTAAGTGGGATGGGTATTCCCAGACGTGGGACCCGTGCTCACTATGCCACTGGAGTCAAGCTATCCTGGCTGATGACGGCTGATAGCCAGAAACCGATCCTAGGATGCTTGATTCCGGTCCAGGGAAGACATGGCTTGGCAGTTCGGGCTGGACTGTTCCCATGAGGCACAGGGTCAAGACTGATTTGCATATGGCCATGTCTGAACTGGGGTGGCGTAGTGGGCAAAAGAACGATGGATTTAACCCAGATCTCTTGACTGGGGGAGAATGTCTGCATTGTCAGCATTCCGTCCATCATTTGTTTGTTGTAACGCGTTGGTGGGCCTGCAGCACTGATTGTGCCACCCACCCGAGCAGCCTTTCAAAGGATTCTCAGACCTGCCACTGAACTAGTTCGAGCTAATTAAAGCCTTTCAGAAGAATATCAAGGTAATCAGATTCAATTCTATGAAGACTCGTCCTTAAGGTACTATTAAATTCAATGCCTCATTTCTGGAAAAAAAAAGTGCAAGGGTCCAGTGTTTTTTGTAGGAGTCCACCACCACTGTGCTGCGGAGGGCCAGTGCTTAGTACCGAATCAGTCCAGTCTGGATCCCACCTCCTGCACTCACTCTCTCCTAATCGCACTGTTGAGAGTCATTTTTCACCCCTCCTTTCTCCCTTTGTAGTTGTTTTCTATCTTTCTCTCTCTCTATTACTCTGAGGTAAAATCTGAGGATGACAAATAAGTTGAAGCCCTCAAAAATGAGTGTTTGTGCCCACCACCTGCAAATACTGGTACAAGCCTATTAACGAATCAGAAGCTAGCATTTACAAAGGACAATGACACAAACCAATGAAAAATATAGGCGGACAGTGGGCAGAGCTTCAAGTCCAGACCTGAACACAGCATGCCTCGCAGAGCAGCGTATGCACTGCCCAGGCTCAACCTAAAACTATTACTAAAGCACTAAAGCACTACCATCTTTCTGTGTTACATACACACCATTTGCTACCATAAAAGTCTTAGTCCCCTTATACCACTGGTACTCAAGGTAAGGCCCAGGGGCCACATACGGCCCTCCTGACCTTTACATGCACATGGTCAACAGCAGCTGTGAGCTGCTCTTTACTCGTCCCAGCACTAATAATAAAAGGATGAGAAATAAACTGTCAAACATCTATTTAAATGTTAGTTCTTAGTTAAAGGAAGGAATTAACAAGGAAGTTCTGCACTGCTCAACTTTAGGAATATCTATGTTTTAAAAGACATATTGCAGCAAAAGTGTGAAAATATGATAGTCTCTTCAAAATTCAAAAAGTGTATTTAGCATGCAGAACCTTTTCACATTAATACATCAGATTATATCACATATTATATTATACTGAGAAGTATTATTTTAAAAGTGAGCATTTTCAAACATGAATTTAGAAACATTCATTCTTCCTTCCGGTCCTCATATTTGTGATAATGAAGAAAAAGGAGGAAAAGAGAAATAAAACACTGCGCCTGGTGCAGTGTATGTGAAAGTTAGGACATGTACTGGTGTGTGTAAAGTGTCCTGATATTGAAATATACTGTAATTCATTTTCATTATTGAAAGACTATCTGTCCCATAGGATAGAATGGGAGTTTACTTATAACATCTTATGGGGCCACCTCTTTCTCTGGTACGGAAGTCAGGAGAATCAGGCGGAAGTCAGGCTGAACGGCGGCAGCGGCGGCGGAGCTGAGTGTCGGAGCGGTGAGAGTATGAGCGACCGGGGGCACTACTGAGCGCGCCGTTCACCGGACCCACTGTAAAAAACCCAGGTGGGGGCCCATGCGGGAACCTGCAGGAGCAGTGTTCCCGCGACACGCAGAGAGCGAGTCGCGAGCCCGGTTGCAGAAACGAGAACTGCGGCCGCCACAAGGAGTGAAGTGGGACCCCGGGGGAAAAGACTACGGAGGACTGCGGGTTAGGAGCAGGAGCAGCACACAGTGTGCCCGAGTGCACCACCCGTCCCTTGAGGCACAGTGAGGCAGTGTGAGCAAAAGCTGCTGTGTGGAGACGCTGTGCGGAGCCGCTGCAGGAGCAGCTCAGGTACAGCTCAGGTGGAACGCACCGCGTCGCTTCTGGGTCAACGCAGGAAGCGGGACGCGGTTTATCTTTCAGCATCGACTTGGAGGTGCTGGCTTCGGCGGCTGCGGAGGGTTCTGGTGGTTACAGGACCCCACTATGGCTTCAGCTGCACTCCATCTGCGCAGAGAAATTCTGGGTTGGTGAGAGGCGGTGTCAGCGGTGTCAGCGTTTACCACAGCGGGAGAACGGTGAAATAGTGGTGAGTGGCAGTGAGGTGGGGGAGCGCAATCAGCCAGCAAAACCTTGCTTAACCACCTTGCCTAACCACCCTCCGCCGGGAGGCCTGCAATTTTTATGGCCCCGCTGTCACCCGCTATCCCTCCCCCCCAGCATTTTCCCTGTGAAGCACCACAGCAACGCTATCAAGCATCACATAGCTATTGGCCACGGGCGGCTCACCAGGGAGCTGTATCAGCATTAGTACCAGCTGACTCTGACTCCTAGGGGTACTCTCGTGGTCATCCGCTGGTCAATAGTTGCGGCCGTCTGACAGCACAAGGAGATTAAGGCATAAAGTCACCACTCCAAGTGCTCCAAAACAAAAATATATATATAAATAAATAAATAAAATTCAGGGATTCAAGAAGCCGTCCAATCCGACAACTCACCACTGGGCTGGCAATGAGTTCGGCTATTGTGAAGCCAATCCTAAAATGGTCTAAAAGGGAGGCTGCACTAATAGATCATGGAAATATGACAGCTACAAATAAGGATATCAAGGAAACAACGATATCAAGGATAATAAGAGTATTACTGAAGAAATTAGCTTCTGCCCGACGGCAAGTATAGGAAACAGAAACGAAAACAGTCCAGCAGTCACAAAAGAACCACGAAATGCAAATCACTCCAAAAGGGACAATAGAGATAAAACAGAAGAGCTTATAAATATAGAGGGTGCCGATTACAGAAAGATCTTAAATTCCTACCAACCAAAAAGTTATACTAAATTCACTTTTTTAAAAGATCCGACCAAGGCAATTTATAAAAACAAATGAGGACATCGTGAGCCTGCAAAATCCCCACTACAACCTGGGAGAATAGAACACCCCTTAACTCAATCATTAGGAATTACAAAAGTTACGGTTGCAGATATACACATGGAGAAAAGGAACAGAATACCTAGCTTGGACTGGTCGAAAAGCCCACCGGGGAGTACATCTCAGGGAGGACAAACCGCCAAGGGGCTTGCGGAGGCTAGTAGCTTGAATGATAGCACATGTACAAGCTAACAGGATCAGGAAATAATGCCTAGTGGCAACAAGAATGCGTGGGTTAAAGAATCTGCAAGCACCCTAATACATCAGGGATCCAATGAAACGAATGACCAGCTAGCTTCCCATCCGAGCAAAAACCACAGATTGATAGGACTATGACAACTCCACTTAACAACAGCTCTCCAACATTGCCAAAGAGCTTTCAAATGGGCCCCGCGATAGATTCAATACAGCAGAAGGGAATTGTAGTAGCCGACTCCCCTCCGCATTTGTCACACGAAGAATCTCGCATCACAGATAGTGACATGTCCTTCTTGGCGTCACAAGAATGGAAGAATTTAGTTGCTACATATAATTTAAAGACAACCACAACCTGTCCTCAGGAGGCACCACTCAGTGTGCATAAAGAAGGTAGTAATGCCTCATGAGACATATTTTGGGCAACTCTACTAAACACCATTCAGCTATCAGCAACAGCACTGCAATATCAATCTGACAAATTAGATATGCAGCTAACTGTTCTTCACACACTTGCAGAATATACCTACGGGATAGAGAGGAAACTTGCATAACTTAACGGCCTCATCAAAAGGGTACAAGAAGCAGTCCAAGCAACACAAACCCAACAACCCGACTGCATCTGTGGGCCAATAACAGATAAATTATTGACTCTACCGACAATGCTAGGGAGTCTTCTAGCTGACATAAAATCTAATGCACCAGCGCAAATTACAACTAAATCCAACGCAGGAAGCCCCGCTAAAAATGAAAAGTCAATTGAAATAGATAATATTCATATCACACGTCAAAAAGTAGGGAATATATCTACCAATCTATAACAAACCCTAGAAAACTCCCTATTAAGTAACTCAATGGAAGAAAGCGCCAATACTGAGGCATTTAGGAATGCAAGAGCATGACGAAAACAAAAAAGGAAGGGGAGAAATAGGAAAATATTGGCGGTCAGTCATACGGAGGAGCATCAGCCAGAGACAACTTCTGGGGAAAACGAGAAAACAAAGAATTCTCTGATTTCTACACCAGTTAACAAGACATCACACTTAAATAAAAGACCTAAAGTAACAAGGGATCCAAACACAGCAGATCCTTTAAAACCATTGAAGCCACTTGAGAGAACATTCGACCAGTTGAGACTAAAGGAAAGCAGTACGGCAACGCACACACAACAAAGTGAAAGAACCAATATCATACAGAACAGTTCAAAGAGCGAGGCAGAAAATCCACCAACGTAAGCCATACAAAGCAGGACTAAGCCAACCAAAGAGCTAGCATTAAAGGATTCACAAGGAAGCAGTATCGCTATCCGTGGCCCGACCAATGACAACCAGTACTTACATAGGACTAAATTTCATGACGTTACTGCATCAAAAGAGACAGATATAATTCTGTTTGTGCCAGAATATAAATCCAGAGGAAGAGTGGATACCCTAAATAGAGGAAATATACTGAGACTTCTCCATTCTATCAAAGGGCTGGACAAAATTGGTATAGCAGATTTGCTCGGTGTTGAATTTCAAGAAACACCGAATCTAGAGTGTCATGAAATAACAAGGACAACATGGAAATCAAACGAGATAGTAGACCTAATTCTGGAAGAAACCAACACATTTTGCCAGTGGGGAATAAGGCTAGAACCAGGAAAAAGAATAGCCTATCCTACTCCCCTCTTAGAAGAATACAACAAAGATACTTCGCATTTCGCTACAATCATTTTGAAATGAGCACGCTGCCATTCCCCAGGATCTCATAGGAGTCATTCAAATATTGAAAACCTAATAACACAATCAACTGCACCTAGCTGGGGAAAATACAACATACAATAACAATGATGGGCTCCCAGTGACAAGGGGTATTCGATCCACCCTTTACACCTGTTGACTTAACAAAAATTAGATTGTGCATTTGGAATATAAATGGATTGGCAAATAAGTTGGAGAATCCTGATACACTGAATTATATAAAATCATTTGACTTGGTATTATTACAAGAAACCTGGGAAGTGAATGAGATAGCCATACAAGGATATACATCACATATAGTCCCAGCTGTCAAAGGGTCAATTTTCGGCCATCGCTCTGGTGGCCTGATGTCATTTGACTCAATACTCACCGTAGAAACAATAGTGGAGATTAAGGCTAAAATTGCAGATTCAAGCGCCATTCAGGCAATAGCCATAACAACTAAAATTAATAAGGTAGACCAGCAACTTATAATAATTAATACATACATACATCCAAAGCATAGGCAGAAAGTGGCTAAAGAATCGGTCAACGAATTGGTAAGAATAATAGAAGAATGGGACACTGAGAATATAATTTTAGCAGGCGATTTCAATCTTTTTTTCCTTGGATCAGCCTCGGAAGATGAGTTAGCTCAGGAACTAAATTTAGAGTGAGACAGGAGTAGCCCCAACAATTAACGTCTCGTCGCCTTACAAGACATAGAGGCAAAATATTATGTGGGGCTAGTCCTTGAGGATGTATCATCCTGGGCATTGTCTAAACACATCATTCCCGTAACTCAAACAGGATTTTGTAAAGGGCATGGCACCACTTCTAACATCATGGCGCCAATTTTGTTGTGTTTTATAGATTATAGCGCAGTGTTTGACCACGTAGATTGAGCCAAACTCTGGCAGAAGCTGGAAAAGTGGGGGATACCTAAGCCTCTCCTCAATCAGTTGATCCTGTTACTCACAGATACCTGGGTCCAAATTAAGCTCGGAACTGGGACACACCTCTCACGGCAAACCAACACCTCCAAAGGCCTAAAACAAGGATGTGTACTAGCTGGCATGCTTTTTAACCTTTTTTTAGCAGACCTCCCAGGAGAATTGGATAATAGTATATCGCATGCCCCACATCTGGGAAATATCTCCCTGTCCAATCTCCTATATGCGGACGATCTGGTTTTAATAAGCCAGACCCCAATCGGCCTCCAACACCTGTTGGATACCACTAACACATTTTTGCAATGTAATGCACTACATATTAATTTAAAGAAAACAAAAATTATGGCAGTGAAATACAACAAGGCCAAGAAAATAATGTGGTACCTAGATGGGAGTAGTCTAGACCGGGTAACCGGCTACAAGTATCTCGGAGCTCTACTCGACAGCAGAGGCTCGTATAAACCCCAATTGGAGGCCTTGCGACGGAAGGGCACTATGTGCTGCCACGCAATGAAATCCTTGAAGAAAGTCCTACCTGATCGAAGTTTAGATCCACTATTACAGGTAATTCGAGCACGTCTGCAGCCAATGCTCACATATGGGAGTAAACTATTACAAGGAAAAGATGCAACAGTTTTAGACAAAACAATTGGTAGGTCATACAGAACAATCTTTCGGCTACCAAATTACGTGTCACCTGCTCAAATACGCCTGGAATTTGGTCTTCAGAAGCAATCTGTGGAAAGAAAGGGTGACTACATAAAAAGCTGGCGCAAGATCAGAGGCTCGGAGCAGGGATCCCTAAATGCACATCTATGCGTTGAACTATTACACCGAGAGAACTCACCAGCCAGGGAGGACCTGCTGGAATCATTGGAAAGGCTTGAATTGATTAACCTCTGGGAATCCTCCATAGATCATAAGAAAGATTGTAACTATAGTAACAAAATTGATATCCTCAATAGAAGGCAAGGAAACTTTGACCAAGCGGGCTCATGGGTGGACTCTCCTTCAAGATTATGCAGCTCTGGTGCCACAAGCTTATTTAAAAATGGGAGTTAAACATGAGATAAAAGAAAAATTCTAAAAATTGCTCTTGGGTATTATACCAATTCTCCCTCACTTGTCACCATGGAAAAGCAGATCGGAGGAACAGTCCTGTTGTCTTTGCAGATCAGGAAAAGAGGATCTAATACATATAATTTGCATCTGCCCAAGCCTGTTAGATATACGGCAGGCCTTGCTTCGACCAACATTTAACCAGAAGGGCATCCGGTCCTGCAGGCAGGCAGTGAAACTGTGTTTTAATCCAGAGAAGATCCAATTAAACTGCCGATTCACAAAGTACTTTGATAAAGTGTCAGAAAGACTTAAACTCTTGATACAAGTGACAGCAGAACAGAAGACAGCTGGCTCACCTTGATTTAGCATTTTAATAGTCAATAATAATTGCACTTTTGGAGTACAAGCACTTTATGCCCGATCTTTTATATACGTTATAAGGCTTGATCAGAAACTGAGAAGCTTTGGCATTTTGTTCATATTTTTATACATTATAAAAGGGCCGAACAGACAAAAATATGGAGACTCATTTCGACCCCTACTTAAAGCACAATAGTTGGATGACTGGATTTTAAAGGTTATAGTGTAAACTGTGATAATTGTTTTTATCTTCCTTTTTCATTTTTTAACTTGCATTGTCTCTATGGGTTCTTTTTGAAAAAGAAATTGTGAGTTTTAAATAACTGTACAATAAAATTACCTTACCTTATATTACCCATTAGGACAAGAAAGAGTAATGGAGTTTAGTATACCTGAACTCAGAATGTAGAAATGCATCTTTCAGTAAAGATGGTTTTTCTGTTCTGCGTTTGAAAATGTCACTTTCAGAAAGTAGATATGTTCTTGCTTAGCCATCCTGTGTGCCTCTGCTGGGTTGTGGATTGACTGTGTGGCTTTGGAATGAAAGGGGCTGGAGATGTGCATTCTCTTCAGACAGCCACTGGGGGGTTTGAGGTGTGCCCTGCCTTACCTGGATGAATCAGGGCTCGGCTGAATAGACCTGGGCTGCATTTAGAGTAGTGGGAGGAGATTTCCTTGCACCTGAATCAGCCTGGTCTGCCTTGGACAATGTTGGCTTCACCTCCTGCCGGGAAGCTGGGCCAGAGAGGACCAAACTGGTTTGGACTGAGCAAAGACACACTCTGCCTAAGAGAAAAAAGAGAAACTGAGTATAAATATTGGGGCCCAGACCTCAGAACTTTAGAACTCACTTGGATCAAGGAACCTGCCAAGAAGAAGAACTGGAAGAACTGCCAGGAGGAGTACTGCCCCTTTTCTTTGTTGTTGCTTTGCTTGATTGGCCTACAGTCGTTGCTTCTGCCTTGGGCAGAGAAAGGACTGGACTTAACTTTCTTCAATTGTAGCTGAGTATCTCCAAGGGCTTGAAATAGAGCGTGCCTCCTGATCACAAAGTCTCAGGGACAGTAAAGACTTTACTTACCTCTGGAACCATGGGTTTCAGTTATCAGAGAGGGGGAAAACAGCCGACACGGTCACCGACACGGCTGCTGACTTTGTGTCCTGAAGGCACAGCAGAAATCACCTCTTCCCTTTGCACCGCAACCCTGGTCTCACCGATGACTGTTGCCGCCACTGAGCCGCTGCTTGCACAGCGACCTGTGGGCACCACACTCCACACTGCCTCGCTTCACTCCGCTGCCCTGGTCTCACCGATGACGTCGCTGCATTCTGACCTCGACACCCGTGACTGCACCATGGTTTTGGGGCACCGCTCGTAAGTCACACGACGCACCGCCCCATCCCACACCACAGTCTAGGCTGACCGATTCCAGCTCCCATCAACCGCACCATGACCTGTCAGCACTGCAAAGAGCACCACCCACTCCACAGTACAGCCCTGGTCTAACCAACGCCTCTAGATGACCGCCATCGAGCCGCTGCCTGCACTGCGATTTGAGGGCACCGCATCGCGCACCGCTACGCTTCATACCGTAATGGTTGCCACAACCGGCCCGCACCAACGCGATTGGCCGCAACCTAAGGTACTGTTTACGAGTCTGCTGACACGGACGCCGGTCCGCACCGACGCGGTTGTCCCGAACTGTTGGATTCTGTTGTTTTAAGCACCACTGTAGCTTCGGATGGAATTACGGACTTTAAGGAACTGCATTTCAAAGTCATTCTTGCATAGCGCATATTTTTGATTACTGTATGTTGGTCTTTTATCGTTTTGGTCTTATTTGCACAGATAAATATTGGTTAATTTTCTAAAACTGGTTTGGTGTCCTTTTGCAGTGTTTTCACTCTGTTACTGTGTGTTATGTGCAAATGCTTCACAAACTGCCTCTGAGATAAGCCTGACTTCTAGTGCCAAGCTACCAAGGAGGTGAGCAGGGGTGATTTCTGTAGTGTATGCCGCTTATCCTGACTAGAAGGAAGGTTCCCTATTTGGCCAAAGGTAAAAACCATTGTCAACAAGAGACCCCCATTTCTAACACCTACTAACGGATTGTGCTGTTTAGGGGGAGCAAAACTGGCTTGGTTGCGTGGGTTTGGGCTCCTTTGTGGCCCTCCAAAATGTGTCCGTTGCACACCACCTTGAGAAATGGAAACTAACTTATGTAAAAAAGCAAATGCCCCAGCAGAGGTACTTAAGTTTTTTTACTACAAAAAATATAGAAATTCTCAGGAACAGTGCAAAAAGACTCCAAAGCGAATTGAGCCACATAAGGTTTTGCGTGCCTTATAAAAATGTGCACAAAATATATGGGATTTTGCAATCCCTGTATAAAAATACATCTCTAATTTGTTTATTAAAAGTGATTTGTGGCACACCTTAGTCACCTATTATAAAGAAATGACGTAGCCGACAAACTTTAATAACTTATTACAGTTGAGTTCTGACTGGAAAAGCAGGTCAGGTCATGGAACATAATTAAAGCAGCTGTTCAAAGAACAAAACCAAAATGTTGCTTTTCTTTCTTCTGCTCTGTTTGTCTAGCTCCACCGTGAAAAGCAGAATGGAGATTTGTATGCCAACATGTTTTTTTTTGCACTCCTTAGGTAATTATCGAAGAGTTAGAACCTTTTTGCAGGTTTCTACACACTCTAAGCCAGAAATTAAGCTCCAGATGGGTGGGAGCACATTCACTGCATGCGGCTTTCATGGGTGCTAGCTGGGGAATGGGTGGCCCACAAAAGGCCTTGCCTCCCCCCACCACAGCCCCGTGGGTGCCACAGGTGGGACTAGGGCATCCACCAATTAAGAAAAAAAAGGAAAAAAAGAAATGCAGCACAATAATGCATAAACATAGGAGAGCGTATTAGACACTCATTAAATATTCACAACTCTAGAGAACAGCGCCCCATAAATGCTCTACAAGTTTCATAGTTTATTTTTATTTGCATAGTTATTAAAAACCATTTGCCATAAATATCAGCAGCAATAAAACAATAAAAGCATACATAGTCTTATGTTAAACTTTTTCTTTGTGAAGTAAAAATATCCACATGTGATACAATAAAACTGTTATCGTTAATATGTTAAATAACAGTAACTAGGAAATAATTTGGGATTTGTTGTGTTTTGATAAAATTGAAATAGCAGTATTTCAAAACGGCAAAGATCCAAGATCCATGTGCAACAAGTGCAAACAATTGTGAAAGTGCCATGTTAAGAAGAACCAAAAGACTAGAGTTCAATACCCATGAAGAGAAAGTGCGGGAGAGCAGGAAAACAGAAGGAGCTAAAAGCAAAAAGGCAGGTCTTGATCTTAGTCGGTGGTACTTCCCCTGTAGTGATAGTTTACAGTTCCAAACCCATAGTTCCCACTCCAGGCGGTAGAGCTGGGAGTCTCTCAATCTGTAATGTCCTTTGGCAGCTTCCTAAGTATCTGCGCAAGAAATTTTACAAGTCGACAGTTCAGCTGTGGATCATCAGGAGCAAAACAGGCCAGTATGGCCTGCCTCCGTGAGCAAATCTCTCTTTGGGTGAATGGTGCTTTCAGCAATTTTCATTTTTTCGCCAGCAGCTCTTGGCAGGTGCATAGCAGATGAAGTATGTCCTCTGTGTCCTTTCCACACAGATAACAGGTCTTTGGAGTGGAAGCTCTCAACTAGTGAGGAAGATGAAGTGTGCATAGTAGCAGCCCCAGACAGTGTTTAAAAAATTCCTCTTTGCTGGATCTGGGAAAGCCTAGGCTGAGATATTTCTGGGGTGCTGGGGCGGTGTAAGTATTTATTGACATCCATGCATGGGATCTGGATGAAAAGGCAGCCTTGTCTTCTGGCAAAGAGAGTAGTTTGATCAATTTCCACACTGTTTTCTTAAATACAAAATGGGTGGTTGACATTTCCCATAGCTGAGTCAGCCCAGTCCTGGCCAGGGATTCCTTTAGATATATTGTATCAGGTGATGAGTCTCTCTGTTGGAGCACCTGCCATAAATAGTGATTAAGAGTGCAGGGAGCTGCATTCCTGATTTTGCTCCAGAGGTTGATGAAAGCTCCTCGCCTCGCCAGGGACTGATTATGAAGATCAACCTCAAGCCTGATTTGGGCTGGCAAAGTGTGCTTGTAGGCTGAAGATAATTTTGTAGGCCTTTACTTGAGTGCTGTCTAGAGTTTTCGCGTCCCTGCCAGACTACGATGAGGGAAAATTAAATAAATAGTTCATTTTCCCTCATCGTTGTCTGTCGAATCCCCCCGCCCCACTGCTCTTACCTGCACAAGCCGCTCCTGCTCTTTAACACTGTGAGCACCAGGCCTTTCCTTTTTTGGTGTCCCAAAGTTACCTGCCTTGTCAACGATTACTCCTAAGTATTTGTAGACTGTTGTTGACTGTATTAGTATATTTCCCCAGAACCATGCAGGAAAGTTTTTCCTTTTGCTGCCAATCATTATAGTGCGTTTTTTTTTTCAAAATTGATGGTCAGCCTGTTTTCATCAGAGTATTTCTGGGTTGTATTGAGAAGGCACTGTAAGCCTACATTTTTTTGGCTGACTAGTACTACATCATCAGCATACATGAGACTGAACAGAGAAAGGCCCACTAGCCTCAACGCATGGGAATTGCAAGTGTCAGTGCCTATGGTTAGGTCAGATAAGAATACATTGAATATAGTGGGGGCCAAGATGCACCCCTCCTTTAGTCCTTTGTTTGTTGGAATTCGGTGGGAGAGGTGCATTCCTTTACCCAGCTTCACCTGTACCCATGTGTCAGTGTGAAAGCAAGTAGTAAAGAGAAGAGAGTCCATGGTATACCCCAGCAAGCCAGTTTGCTCTAGAGCCTGGTTCTGTCCACATGATCAAATGCTGCTTCATAATTGATGTCGCATAGGTAAAGTGGCTGTTTTGAGGTTTTTGCTTGATCTATAAGCAGTGATATGGCCATGATGATGGTTGTTGTGCCTGAGGTTTTTGAAAACCCAGTTTGATCTAGTGGTGTGAATTCTGTGTCTCCTGCGCACTTCAACAGTTCCTCTAATAAGGTCCCTGCCAAGTTTTTCCTCATTGTCTACAAGGGCTATTAGACGATAGTTCTTTGGCATGGACCACTCCCCACTTTTGTGTATTGGGGATATTATACAACCCCAGAAGTCCGAGTTGAGCTTGAAGATTGCAGAGGGGATGCCATTGGGCCCTGGCACCACTTCTCTCTGGCCTTTGCTGATTTGAAACCTATATACATTTGTTCTTAGTTGGCTTGAGGGATCAATCTGTTCAATTGCAGTTGAAAGGCAGAGTATGGTTTAGCTAATGATCTCAAGGGGTATCAGGCTGGCTTCAGCGCCTATTCTTTCTGATGAGGGTTGCTGGTTGAAGTGGTCCTCCAAATACATTGTCCAGGAGTCTTCGGCTTTGTGGAAGGAAACTCTTCTATGTGAAGGGCGTGTAAGTTTGTTGATCATTCCCCAAAAATGAGTGCTGTTATTATACTTGATATCTGTGAGTAGCTTTACCCAAACCTCCTCCTCTTTGGATCTATTGATAGACCATTTCAGCTTTTTTAATGTTGTTTTTTGCTGCTGTAGTGCCCCTAGCAAATTAGGGTCCCTAGATTACGTCAAAAAGACTGTAGGCTGCTGTTAAGGGATTTTTTTGAGTTGCCTAATGTCTTTCGGGCTCTCAGAATGCTCCCCTTCACATCAAATAAGTTAGAGTGATTTGGTTTGTGTGCTACTGCAAAGGTGTCCCCCACTTGTTGGTAAAAGACTCCCATCTTCCTATTTCATTGCCTGCTGTGCCCCCATGTTCACCTAGTAGCGTCATTGCGGAGTGTGATAGATACTTTATGGTCGATGGGCAAACAATCCTTTTATGTTTAAATTTGTTTTCATTGTTGCAGCAAAAAAACATCAAGCGCAAACTTTTTATCAGCTCCTGTGGCATCACAATTCAGCCACTGTAAGCTATTTGTGCAACTTACAACAAAGAACTTCCCCTTGCCCTCCTAACCCTCCCCCCATCCGGTGCCCGTGTGATCTGCTATTACCACCATGGTCTTACAGCATGTATTCCTTCCAAGGTACGCCCTGGTTAAGTTATGCCGGGGGTTCAGTCAGGCACAACAATTTTAGATATCTATGGCAGGTAAGTTCTGTGAATTCCTGCGATAGGAGTGTAATGAATGGTTGCCAGATCTCCTGGAACATGTCTCCCTGTAGCTGGTGTCGATGAGAGTCTCTCCATCCCCAGTACATGCCAGATTCGGTGAAGCCAGGTCTGTCTAGTCGGAACCCTGTCTGCGTCCCAGAAGGCAAGTATTGATTGGTGTGCCTCCCCCAGCACCAGTGCGCTATGTCTTTCCCTTTTGGATTTAAGTGGTTATGTCAGTGGATGGGGAAGACCCAGCACTATGTATGATGGAAACAGGGGAAGTTGAGGGTTAACATGTGTGTCGATGTCTAACAAAATCTCTTCCCAGAATTGAGTCAGTCTGGGGCACTCCCAGAGAATGTGCACCAGTGTCCCAGGGGAGTTGCAGCGTCTCCAACACCTGTCTCCCCATTCCGGGTTACCTCCATGGAGACAAACGTACTCCTTTTATAATTGAGCATGAATACGGTGTTGGGAGGTTTTTTTTCGTCTTTTTAAATGTAGACATGGTGGTTAGTAGGGTTGTCTCTTGCGGACGTTGGTCACTGTCCACTATGTTTCCAAGGTGAAAAGAAAAAACCTGCTGAAATAAAGGGAGATTTTATTGGTGTAATTGATAGTTGTGCTGTGGGTTCAGGAGAAGTAAGTGGCCGCCAGTGGCTTGTCTTCCTGAAACCTTCCGTTGAGAGCTCTTAGGTTCAGATGTTCCAGTTCGCAAGCAACACTGTTTCACTTTTAGTTGGGTGGCCCTGGTTGTTTCTTCCTTGCACCAAGGATGGACAGGCACACCACCAACAACGTATTTAAATGTTTTTGGGGGCTGTAGGCAGCGCCGCAACCCCTCAGAAACATTTAAAGAAAACTTGCAGTGAGTCATTAAACACATAACCCCAGCAGGGCTTGCTATCATTTTTAAAGAACTCCGAGCAGGGGTTGTAAGTTTCTTCAGTTAGAGTGCGGGTACCCCTTGTAGTTGGTCTTATGGTTGCATTATGCAGCCTGAAAAATGTTAACGACGCAAACACATTTTTATGGTAGTTTTCGAAAAAAACTATTAAATAAAAATATTTTTAGTTATACTTATTGTTTATGAACAACGTAATGCATGCATTAATAATGAATGCATTGGATAATTATTTTTTGGTTTAAATGGTAAAATATGATTAATTTGCTAATGTGGTGAGCTTTTGACAAAGTCAATAGTTCTGCTTTATATATGTTGATGCAATGACACCCCTGAGAAAGCTAATACACCTACGTTTTATATATTGATGTTCTGAACCTTTGACAAAGCAGCAGGTCTGACTTATTTGAAATCACACCACATATAATATGATAGCCTGGCTCTGAGGATACTCCCATGTCGCGGACGACCAAATGCCCCTGGGCAGAGGCAGTTTGGCCACAGACCCTGGCCATATTCCAGGCCCTGCAGCTAACATTATACAGCGCACGTGCAAAGGCCATGTGTGGAGGGGGTTGGCATAGTTGAGTGTGGTAATAAAATATTACTTTACGTTAAAAAAAAGTAGAAATTCATTGAAAAAGACAAAGGTTAAAGTTATATTTTAGTTAGGTATGGGTGTAATATTTCACTTTACATTAGAAAATGTCAGATATTCACTGGGAAAAAAGAAAGGTTGAAGGGATGTTATAGTTAGATGAAAATGTCAGTTAAAGCATAACATTTTAAACTAAAAAAACACAGAATTTCACCAGTTATACTTAACTGAAGTAACTATAACTCACACCCTTACAATGCACTGCTTATGACCTCACATCGGACATCACCCATGACGTGTTCTATGACATCATTGATAACTTCTGTAATGACATCTGAAATGACATCATTGATAACAACACTGCATGGCAGTTATAGTTACTTTAGGACACGGTGAAAGGTTAAAGGACATTCTAGTTAGGTGAAAATGTCAGTTAAAACATACCTTTTTAAACTAACAAAACAACTGAAATTCACCAGGTATAATTATCTTAAGTAACTATAACTTGTATCCTTTGCCATGCACAGTATTGTAATGAATTATGTCATTACAGCTGATACAATAATGTTATCAATGATGTCATAGAAAATGTTGTGAGTGATGTTTTGTGAAAGGCAATTCGCAGTATATGACGGCGTGAGTTATAGTTACATTAGGGCACAAGTTTTAGTTACTTGAGATATCTATAACTGGTGAGTTTTAGTCATTTTGTTGATTTAAAATGGTATGTTTTAACTGACATTTTCATCTAACTATAAGATCATTTAAACCTTTATTTTTTCAGTGCATTTCTAAGGATTTTTTAAAATACTGAACTATAACTGTAAATCTAACCTTTTTTCATTGAATGATTTTTGTAACATAAATTAAGATGTACATCGCCATGCGAGGCACAAGGTTGGGTTCCCAACCTCCCCCCGCACACAGCATTTGTGTGTGCATGGCGTAGGGTTGGGCGCCAGTCCTGAATCCAACCCACCTCCCCCACACATGGCTAACTATGTCATGCAACAATATAAAAAATATATTAAAAAATGTTAAGTAAGGCAGACCTACTGGCTTTGACAAAAGCTCAAAATTCCAAAGTAATAGTGGCAGGCCCTATTGGCTTTATCAAGGGGTCAGCACAATAACATGTATAAAGCAGTGAAAAAGTCACGAACAACCATAATCAAATGTATATTTCATCAGTTCACACACTGCAATGTAGTGATTGAGGTAAAATGTTTTCAATTAAGTCATTTTAAGAAAATATTAACAAGTGTTTGAGGTTTTGTTTCTTTAATTTTTTAAGCCACAAATTCCAGACAAATAACCAACCACTAGACGTCCCTGTATCTAGCTGTAGAGAATACTGCTCCAACTTGGAGTGCTTTAAAATATATGGTAACTTCTCCTGGGCTCATGGATTAAATGACTCAGGAGACGTATTGTGTTTAGGTCGATGATTCGAGACGTCTTGTATATACTTTAGTATACTTTGTGGGCTCTGGAGATCAGCCCTAGAACTTATCTGCTTCCGCTTGGGGACTTTTTTTTCTGTTCAACTGCCTCTATTTAACTATCTTGATATAAAACGACCAGTAGTGGTCAGTAAAATACCAGAACTGCTATCTGCTTGTTCAACTGCCTCTATTTAACTGTCTTGATAGAAAACGACCAGTAGAGGTCGGTAAAGTACCAGAATTGCTTTCTGCTGAGGGGCTTCCTTTTAAAAAAATCTCTGGCAACTGCCTCTATTTAACCTTCTTGATAGAAAACGACTAGCAGAGGTCAGTAAAATACCAGAATCACTAGATTCCAATCCATAGAAATTGTCTTCCATGAGCACCCGTAGACATTAATATTGTTTTCAAATCTTGTATTTTCAGTGATATGACCACCGAAGGCCCTGATTTTATATTAAAAACAAAGCTTTTCACTATACCATTTCCAGCTGAAAGGCAATGTTTCTCTCCATATGCTCCCATACCTGGCATGCCACGCAGTTTGGTGCTTACTTTCCCTCCATGTTAAAGAAAAATTGATGTTTCAGCACCCAGGTTAATGTGCTGCATAGCTAAATACATATAAGGTCCCAAAGGCAAGACCGATTGCATTGCAAATGCTTGTTTTTTGTTGTTGTGGGGCTGCTGCACTTTCTGCAGCACACCTCAACATAATTAAATTTGCTTGGTGGTGCCCCTGTCTCGTCTACGGGCACCACCCGTAAGAAAAGATATAATTTATAAATACCCTAGGACATTATGAGGCTCTCCTTTCCATAGCAGTGAATAATAAATAAGCAACTCCTGTAATCATTATTAATACAAAATAAGGAAAATATATATTTGTTTTACTTTGGGTGGACATTTGATAATTTAAACTATAGAAAATAATTTGAATTTAATATAGTCAAAATAATGAAATTTGAAATTTATATTATTATATTAATGCTGTATTTTTTTATACATTTAAACTAAATAATTTACATTAATATTTAACAAATATTTTACTGTTTTTTCCTATGTATTAAACTTTTTACTCTAGCCTATTGTTTGCCATAGGGAGATCTCCTCCACCAGGGCATGTCTTTTCTGTTTTTATCACTGGACATAGTTTCTTAGTGATGAGGGATGTTCATTGACCATTCATCGGAGTGGAATGGACCACTACAAAGCAGACCTTCATGGATATATCTTGTGGTAGCATAAAGCCTGCCATTGGGCGGCATGTCTGTCTTATTACCATAATTGAGCCATTACTGCTTAGGGAGCCCATTAAGACGGGGCCATTCACGAGGATCACATACATTTCTCTGCTAAGGAAAAAGTCTCAGTGGTTCAGGACCATCACTGGTGCGAATTCCACCATCTAATTTGCAGGAAATATGTCATTTTTTAATGCAAACCAAGCAAATAGAGTCTGCTGATCCCAAAATTCTCAGTTGTGCATGGTTATGGAGTATGCTCAGGATTCTTGATCTATTGAGTAAAAACCTATCATCAAACCCATCTATAAAATCTATTTATGAAGTGCACAATTCTACCCAACGAGGGAAAATGAATGCAACTGTGTGTCCCTGTTGGTTTAACTTGCAATGTGTAAGGCATTTATGCGGTACTAAAACAGTAATAAAGTCAAAATGCAAAACAATAAAAATCCCCAAATTAATTTGAAAAATAGAGTAAAATTCAATAAACTAAATTGCACCAACATGACAAAAATCTAATAAAAGGAACCAAAGGTAAGAATTTTTAAAGATTTCAGTGGAAATAGCACCAAGAAGCACTAAGGGCTGGTGATAGTCAATGGTTGCGGTTGGTTGACTAAGTAACACCCTGTCCCTTTGGTACGTGGGGCTTCTCTCTCTTTATTGGGTGATAAAGTACGATCTGTTGATTGGAGAGTTCAGTCTGCCTATTTTGCCATCGAGCATTATATCCTTGGCTTGCGGTAGAACAAGACCACGGCGCAATTTGGCACTCAGATCACACACAGTAATCAGGATTGTCCTGCTCAAAGATTTTACCTTTGGACTTTAGTTCTTCGGGTCCCAATGCACAACAGGAGTATATTTCTAAAGCTCCCATGACCTCAGGTGAGGCAATTAGAGACTCCCAGATTTTTAGGCAGAAGCCACAACAGGGTCCAGCCCAGGTCCTGTTGCTACTGGTGAGCTTGGCAGTTGCAGGAGAAGGCCTCTTGTAGCTTGTTATGTCCCTGTATCTTTTAACAGAAGGTCAGTCTTATGATCCTTGGAGTCCACTTCTCTGTCCTGTATAAAAGCAGGAGTGTAGTTCCAATCTTCTAGGCTCTTCTCAGGTCTCAGACAGCAGGTTCAGTCCTCTACTAATCTTCCACAGGTCTGGGAGTGTTCTGAAGTCGCTGCATGGAGATGCCATATTTATGCCATGCATGAGCTGGAGGGTTGTAATGATCTCTGGGCATGCCCTAACCAATGGAGCAAAGGTAAATGTTCCCAGAGTTAACCTTACCCACTTTGGGCCGTTTCAAAATACCTGGTCTGTGGGTGAGGGGGAGGGGGGTGTACAATGATAATCCTTCTATCCTCCTGCATCTGACACCAAAACAGAGTTTTAGGCAGCCCCTTGATAGGCCTGGGCTAAAATTCCGTTCCGCTCGCGGAAATTGTGATAATTTGACATTTTCGCGTTTCACGGAGAGTGCGAAAATTTCAAAATTTCCGGAATCTGCATCTTTCCTGAATTGTTTTTCTTGCTCGCGCTGTAAAAAAATACTTTCTCGCGTGTGCGCAATCGCCTTACCTGAATCCCCGCGTTCGCCGACAAGTCTTTCGGATCCGTTCGCGTTCTCCACGAGATGTTGGATTGTTGGTAGCCATTTGGGCTGTCTCGCGACAGTTCGCGCCCGCATTAACGTCATTTGTCACACGATCACGTCATTCGTCGCGCGATCACGTCTTTCTTCTCGCGATCATGCACCGCAAGAGTATGAGATGATTGAGAACTCGCGCCCGTGAGCAACCGCATGGGTAAGTTGGCGAGCCGCGATCACGCAGAAAATACCGCAAAGGGGCGGGAAAAAAACTTCTGCATCTTCGCGATATTTCTGCGTGTTTGCGGAGATTTTTAACATTTTCGCGATAGTTTGCGAAAGTGAATTTCGCAAATTCCGCCTACCCCTACCCCTTGAACCCCAAACAATTCAGAGACAGAAGTCTGTTAGAACAATGCTGAGCTTTCAGCAACTAGACAGTGGATGCACACACATTGTTTTGGCATTCTGCTCTACTCTTTTGAGATGCACTCAAAATGTGATATGTAAACAAAGCTGATCTGTCAAACAGGCTTTGACACAGTACTGTCAAAAAGCAGTCTGCTGATATTGGTGCCTGCATGGCTGGGGCATTGGTGCCTATGTGGCTGGGGGCGGATGTGAAAGGGGAGGCCTCTTTGACGTGCACCCCAAGTGTCTGCCAAATCAGGTCTTGACACTCCACCAAGATTTGATTCTGTGATGTCAACAAGAGGCCCACTGTGATGGTGGCCAGTCTGGCTGAGGGGTGCAAAAGAATGACAGAGTAGGCCACTTTGAAGTTAATCAAGTGCTTGGGCCCGGCGTACAGGCCATCCTGTCAAGGGCATAACGCCACATGTGAGACCTTTTAACCATGTTCTGGGAGTAGGTGTATACCTTCTTCACACCTACTGAGATGCCAATTACAGGCTGACAGAAATGGGAAAACAAAAAGCAGATTTAGCTTCCAGGGACTTTAGGCAGGGCAAAGGTAACTTTTGAAAAGTCACTTTTTCCAAAATATTTACTACAGATCTAAATTTACAAGTGAATTATGCTTTTAATAAATGTTTCAAAAGGTCCAGAAACACAATTTGTAACTGTTTCCTAGGTAACAATAACATTTATTAAACGTAATATTGTATACCAATGCTTTACTATGGAACAGCCAACCCTGCTCCAGTGAAAATAGTTTTAGCACTTTTTTCACTGTAGGGACATATTTAACATTAATCATTTACATGTCCTATTTTTAAATACCATGCACCCTGCTGTATTGTCAAAAAGGCCTAGTTAGGGTTGACATTAATATTTAAAAGTTAGGTTTAGGCTTGTCAAAAGGGGTTACTTTGACAAATTGAATTTGCAGTTTTAAATTACATAGAAAGGCTAAAATGATAGGGCTGGAAACATGCTCTACTGTGCCACTGCAATGAATGGCGTAATGAGTGTGGAAGTTTACTGATAGCAATTATTTTACAGGCCCTTACTACACTTAGTACAATTTACTAGGGACATATGAGTCCATTTAATATGCCAATCAGGAATATATTCATTTTACCATGATGAAAGGAGGAGCATAATCACTTTACCACTGGTTAGCAGTAATTAAGTGCACATAGTTCTATAGCCAGCAAAAATAGGGCTAAAAAAACACACACACAAAAAGAAATCTAGGGTGACCCTGCAGAAACGGCACATTTACCACACAAGGTAAATTGATAAACATAAAAATAGTTAATTCCAATCCTAGAAGACTATACAACTCTGAGTCAGCATATCTACTGAACATGTACTCTTATACCTTTTTTTACCTTCATGACCTTCACACATCTGAAGCAATATGAAGAACTTGTTCACCTGTTTTTGTTTGTTTCACACAGTTGCTGGCATATGCTATTCATTTGTTATTTACTTACTACGTGGGTTTTGCATAGACGAAGTTGTGTCCCCCAAGATAATTGTAGCACATTTCTCATCTTTAGATCAAACAGCAGCCATTTGACAACCTCTGTGTGATTAATTCTGAGCCTAAGGGATTTGCCATGATGCAGTTTTATCTGGTTGTACTATGGTCTCTAATTATAGCAGGACTATTTAACTTTTTTAAAATTTTGCACGGTCCTGGGTCCCCTATCTACACTATTCCATGGATGCCTCCCTTACCGCAGTGAGTCCGTAGTCTCTCTTGATTTGCTATTTCTGGTTTTCCTCAATCACCTTCATGAGCTCATTGAGGTTTTAACCCATGCTCCCTCCGGATTTTGTTCAAGATTTATTCACATTCTGCAGATACATAAATGATTTTAGTCTCTTTTTTATTGAGCAGAATATGAGAAAAGTTGGAAAAAATATAATACAATTATATCCCCTGATATATAATTAAATTTCCAGCAACTACAATTAATGTTAATAGCAAATCATTCATACCACCTTCCTCCTAATTAAAGTGCAGCACGATAATTAAAGTGCTATGAAAATACGTCTTATAAAGACATTATAAATATACAGAATACAATTTCATCACATAATAAATAACAAAATTACCAGCAAGTACAATTGACATTAGCAGCAAATCATTCATACCACCTTCTTTATAATTGAAAAGCTACAGGATGCGAAAGTGCTATACTGGTACGCCTTCAAGGACAATAGGAATATACAGAATTTTCAAGACGATAGACAAGGGTAATTTGGCAGTTAAGGGCTCTAACTTCAATCCACTACTCCCTAGTAAAACTGATTCAAAACCATTTTCTATTAAATATTGAACAATAAATAGTAAAGAGCAAAAATGATGTGAAGTTGGATATAAACACATAAATTTACCAACTTGTTAATAAAGTGCATTAATGTCTAAATCAGGTCCTTCTACTAATGGTTGTAAGCCCAGAGAAAGTCCAGAGTATTGCCCCTAGCCCAATGAGTAAAAACTACTGACGGTACCTGTGTACTATAACTGGAAATATAAAATCTTAAAATGTATAAGGAGGATTGAATAATATTAGTTTGAAAAACCTATTCATGCAGATGAATTATGCTCACAAAGCTCATATGAGCCTTGACAAACTTCCAACACATCATGCATATGCATCTTCAAAGGATTTAGTCCTTTCCTTTTTGCATACAAAAGTTCAACGTTTGGAATATTTTTCGTTCTCCAATTTTGTAATATCAAGGAGCGCACAACCGATATAGCAATTGAAATAAAGTATTTTACATGATTATTGACCCTACTGGAGGCAAATGATGAGCCAAATAATACTAAAATGGCTTTAGTTCCAATCCCCACTTAAGCACATTTACTTATTTCTTGGAGCAACTTAATCCAGAATTGGGAAAGAGCAGGACATGTAAAGAAGTTTGCGTAGCTAGACGTTTGCTGCCCAGCTGCCGCATGTACAGGGGTTCTGGCGATTCTTGAAACATACCGCATGTAAGAGTGGAGGGGGCTCATGATTCCAGCCGAACGTAAGAGCAGGGGGGGCCCGCCACCCTCTAAACTCATACCGCCCCCCTCAAAACTCATGCCACACCCCCTGCTACACCAGGATTGACTGGAACAGCCAATGCAAAGAAAAAAGGGTTGTAGTATGCTAACCATCTTGACAGGAAAGACATTCTTTCAAACTTTGCAGCCCCCAGGAATTTATAACCCACCTCTGAAATATATTGCAATTCCCCTGTTGCTGTCTTGAAATTAATCATTCTATAGATTTGATCCAGAAATTCAGGAATCGCAGCTTGGCTAGAGTACTTTTGCAACACTCAGTACTAGCTGTCCACTCCTATTAATTTGCTTTTCACAAAGAGCTGCATTAGCGTGTATACCTCATCACTCATCCCCTAGCAATTTGACTTTAAGAATCCTGATGTCTGGTTTAAACTGAACATTAACTAGCGTCTCTCTCTGTCCCTATATTTCTTTTTTTAAATGTTATTTTAATTGGGGAGAAAAAAACTGACGTAATAATCATAATACAAGAGAAAAGAAAAACATTTCATATTAACCAATCTCATAATTCATTAGACAATAAATAGCATAAATTCAAACTACATTTTACATAGTACATAACCAGCGTTACATAATAAAAAAGCTCGTATTTCATTACACAGAAGATAACCTACATTTCATGTTTTTAATTTGCTTGAGTAACCAAAACATAGCCCTCCCAAGTAGCCCTGAATCTACGAAGCGCCCACCTACCCTTTTTGCGTAGGCCTCTTCAAATTGATAGGTCCGGTCTAGCTTAGGAAGCCCCTGGTCCATTATAGGTACCCTCAATGATCTCCAATTTTGCAACACTAGGGATCTAGCTACCGGTATTGCTATGAAAACAAAATATATATTTTGGCAGCTGACTACCTGTCTGAGAAAACCCAAATAAGGCCAGCGACGCTGAGGATAGGATAACCAAGGACATGCAACAACTAATGAGCCTAAACACCTCCTCCCAAAAGTGTTGCAGTCTAGGACATGTAAAAAATATATGTATCCAGACTCCTGCCCCGGCCATACTGCATCTAAAACATTGATTAGGAATCGATGGGAACCATTTGTGCAATCCGAGGGGAGTATAGTAGACCAACCATATAGACAAAAAGGACATTCTTTTAAAGTTGGCCGCCCGCAAAGCTTTATTTTGAAACTCAAACACTAGCTGCCATTCCTTAATATTAAACCGACAGTTTGTTTCGTGAGCAATTTTTGGGAGCATTTCCTCAATGAGCTTCTTATTCGTGCCCTGGCGCAATAACCGATACCAATTTCCAACACCACTCAGATTATTCTCAAAGAATGCTTTTAAGATTGTTTTTTTCCCTCTCATTAATCGTTTGTAATTGTTCCTAAGAAAGCCTGTTATTTGTCTAAAGCTTAACCACAGGTTTTGAATATGGGGTTCGAATTGCAATACAAATGATTCCCATGTTATCAAATTGGTACAGTTATAAAAATCGCCTAACTTCCAAAACCCTAGATTGTTATAGGACTGGAGTCCACTTTGGGAAAGCTGGAGACCCCATATCTCACAGTCTTGAACAGAGGTGTATGTGTGGCATGTTGGAACATTATAAGTTTTATAAAACCACTGAATATGTATTACAATTAAACTTACGACCTTATACTTTGTTTTCTTGGGTAATTTCATAATGCGCAGAAATGCTGATAGCTTAATTGAGCTTTCTGTTAGCATAAGACTTAACAAAGTTATCAAATTTTGAGGTAGGGGCTGCTAGTTGAGTTAGTAGACTAACAAACGCAGCTTGGTAATTGGTAGAAATGTGGGGTAATGCTAGCCCCCCCAGCTCTATATCTGGTTGTAGAATGACTAGTTTGACCCGTGTTTTTTTTTTTGCCCATATAAGCACACAGATAACTTTATCCAATTAATTAAAATATCAAATTTGTGTTTTTAGGGGAAGATTGAGAAAGCTTGCTATTTGCAACGCTTATCTCCTCAGCGATAAAAATCCTAGCGCTAACTGCCTAACGTGAGATTATCACTGGAAACCCAGCGATAATCTCACGTAGTGTGGCGTTAGCTTGCTGATAGGGACTCACAAACTTAGCCATGATATCCACCTTCCATAGGATATCATGGCTAAGTCAGTCCTGAAGCAGGCGTAAGGAAAGTAGCGATAAAAGGGGTTATCGCTACTTTTCCTGCCGCTATGCTTCATAGCGTGGGGCTTGATGATAGGAGAAATGTTGCTTAGCGACATTTCTCCTGTCATGTTAGGTCAGGAACGCCTACTTTGCATCTCATTAGAGATGCAAAGCTGGGCGTTAGGAATCCCGACGCTAAAGCAAGGTTTCACGCGTTAGCGTGGCCTTGTTAATTAGGCGATAAAATTATCGCCGCTTTTCGGCCGAAAACGGCCGCAAAAGCCGCGATAATTTTTTGTCGCCAGCTTGTAAATATGACCCAAAAATACCAGCAAGGGAAGTATAGACATTTTAACTAGGGAAACTCGGCCTACTATTGATAGAGGTAATAATGACCATCTTCCTAAGAGGTTTTTTACATTACTAATGGTATTCACATAGTTTAGTTGAAAAAATTAAGACACATCAGCTGTAACATATAAGCCTAAATATCTTTTTGTCGTAATGGCAAAAATGTTAGCCCTTCTGGAAGTTGAGCCTCCGCAGAGTTGAACAAAAGAAGCTCCATTTTGGCCCAGTTAACTTTACATCCATTTTCTCTGTCCACAAATTCCTCCCATGATATCTGCTTTTGGCCTATGAAACAACCACCAGTCCTAGCATACCCCTACTCTTCCAGGATTCCAAAGTAGATCTTGACAAAGTAAGTCCTAGGAGTTTGCAATCATGTATTGATATAAATGCATAGATGCTGAAACCTGCCATGAATTAAAGAAAACCTTATAATGACTTTCAGGGCATGAAGCACCTTATGCCTGTTCTTTTTTGGAAGCTTTGTTGCTTTTAAAAATGCTTGTAAATCAATTACTGACTCTTTCACCATGTGAGGTAATAAAAAATGATCAAAAACGACAGGGTACAAAAAAAGTCAAAGCACATTATCCAATAGCGCAATCTGATAATAGGTCTGTATATGATAACCAGGTCCTCCCTGAACTTTATCCAACTGCAAAACCGAAAGCTTTATCCTGGAACATTTATTATTCCATACAAATGTTATTATAGGTGAGCCTAGCTCTTTAAAGTATGCATTGCTAATCTTAACAGGGAGGTTAGAAAAAGGAATAAAAATAATAGCATGATAGACATTTTAACTAAAGCCAACCTAACTGCCAGCGACAAAGGAAGTAGCATCCATCTATCCAATAGGGTTTTAACTTTGCTGAGCATAGCATTGTAGTTTAGCTGAAGCAGTTGAGAATAGTTATTTGTGACATGTATTCCCAAAGAATGATCTGGGCGCTGGGGAACAAACTCATGGTGGAAATCTTGAGGAAGATCACTGGGTACCGCCTGAAATAATAAA
Source organism: Triturus cristatus (assembly GCF_964204655.1). Taxonomy (NCBI): domain Eukaryota; kingdom Metazoa; phylum Chordata; class Amphibia; order Caudata; family Salamandridae; genus Triturus; species Triturus cristatus. Next base: position 779,375,973 of record NC_140580.1, read on the forward strand.
AGCTCAGTTTTCGCTTGATTTACTTTATAGCCCACTACACCAGTATACCTAGCATTTTGCTCATCACCCCTTGGATATTAATCATGTCAGTTTTTAAATACAGTATAATATCAGCAAACAATTTAATAGAGGGTGCTTCTATTAATTCACTCCACCTACTTCCTTCAAATTTATAATAATTCTATTTTCAGTGCTGTGATAAAGGTTTTCGAGCATTTTAAAAAATTGGTCGGAAAATCAAAATTTTGCCAAAATATAAAATTAGGCCCCCCAATTTACTCACTTTTCAGCATCCATAATAAGTGTAGCAACTTTCTCTTGATTACTAGAAAAATAATCAATGGCTTGGAATAAAAAATTCATATTCAGAGCTATAAATCTTAGTGTCAGAAACCATTCTGATCCTTGTGTATCATAGTTCGAGCAATAGGAGTCATTCGCGATGTCCTAATTTTTGTGAATAATTTGTAGTCAGAATTTAAAAGGCTTATTGGTCTATAGGAATCAACATTCATAGATGACTTATCCTTTTTAAGGAAACTAACTATAATCGTCTCTTTAAAAGATGTGGGGATATCCGCACCCTACCTAATTTGATTAAAAACTCAGTTAGAAAGAGGAGAAGTTCCATTGCAAACATCCTATATACCTCAGTAGGAATGCCATCATTCCCCCGGGCTTTGCATTAGCCATATTTTAGTGTGTTATTGCTACTTCAGGAATAACTGTTTTATCTAAAAACATAAATAAAAAAAAATCTTTTTGCAGACTTCTCATTTGGGACAGACCGAGTGAGCTAAAATATTGTTCTAGCCTGGATATAGGGACTGAAGGGATTTTTGTCTCCTCTTTGTATTTCATTTAAAATTTAGTGTGATGTATTAGCTGAACCTTATCAACTGAAATCTTTCATAGAGGTCAATAACTGTTAAAGTCCCAACTTCTATGCATCTTTCTTGCTTTCCTCCTGTTCTTAGCGATGGGTTGTTCTGCCCTATAAGCTTTAAAGAATTATATTTACCTGCACGCTTTACTTCATTATTCTGTCTTTAGGCAAGGTCTCTATGAATCATGTTAATCACTCCAGCCAGGTCTATTTTATCGCCATGCAGCAGCAAGGCTTCCTGAATTAGAATTCTTCTTAAAGGGATTTTCTTTTACCAAATGAAATTTAGTTAAATCATACAGGCTTCATTGCTTGATGCGCTGCAGTAGCAACCTTACTAGAATTGATGACAGTCAATTCATCATGCTTACATATCCTGAGCTCCATCCAACCTTTCATTGTTTCATTATTGTCTCTATATGTCTATGTTTCTCTTAGATCCTTCTAGCATTTACCATGGTTGTCTTGCTTGTCATGCTTTCAAGAATACAAGAACTGTCAGCCTAACACTCATAATGTAGCCTTGTCAGCCTCTACCCTTATCTTAAGAATAATTTTAGATTTTATGTCAAGTTCAGATGGTGAATTTTTGACTACTATAGTGGATTGTTTAAACGTCCCAAGATTTTTATCCAACACTTCAAAGAACTTAACATTCATATCAGCAAAGTTTTCATAATCTTTTCCTCATCAGATGTTCACCCTTTCTTTCTACTCTTCCATCTTCTTCCCATTTTTCCTTCTGCCAAAGGACTTCCATGGTGAGTCTTTCTTGATCATTCACTGGCTTCTCTTTCTTTTCCATGTTTCTAATCAGATGGGTCTAGATCATAATTATTGTTCTCCAAGGGGTCACCTTCCTTTCAAACTCTCACTCCATTCTTATTTCAGTGTAAAGAGTTGTTCTAACTTTTACTAGTGCTCCCTTTTCCTTAATCAGGCTAAAAGTACTCATCATTCATGTTTCTCCTTAATAAGCCACTATGTCCCTTTGAGCTCCTTACATAATGTACTTAACAAGAGAACGGAATGTGCAGATTTCTGCACACTGTATTAAGTTCTTTAAAATTACAGAACTACTGGTTGGGTACATAGGTGTTTCTGACCTCAAATACAATTTCTTCAAAAATATGCGTCTTCTATTAGCTAAAGCATCCGTTTTGATATCCCTTTTATGGGACAAAATTGATAAGAAATCATTAATTGAGGAGCTAAATCTGGTTAGTAACCTACTAATGGACCTAAGAAACTTAAAAGGGTTTCTAATGTCTTCATGCTGACACAACTGCATGGTTCAGGGAGTTCATAATATAGGTGGCAAGCGTTACCAAATGGCATTTCCCTATTAAATGTACTTATTGATCCTTCTCTCAGCAGGATTTTACACTTGCTCCTAGCTTAAGCTAAACAGTTGATAAATCAAGTCCATGTGTTACATACCACTCAAGTGGCAATAGGAGTTGGGGGATAAGAAAATTGAATCAGCAAGTGGTTAGTCTCTCATTCCTTTATCACCCTCATTCTCATTTCCCCAAAATCTCTACTGTGCCTCTCATTCGTAAGGTACGAAAAGTCAATTCTGTTTTTATGTCTGGTGTCTATTTAACCTTTCCCTTTATTTTCCCAGTAATTTGTTACGAAAGACTTTGAGAGGCAACTCACATTAGGAGTACTCTAGCTCAAAATGTTTGTAGTTTTTTATTAGGTGGCTTAATGGGTTTGTTGAGTTTTTGTTCCTGCACATTTTGGATGCCGGTTTGGTTCAACTTCTTTACATAGTCTTGGTGTAGACCTAATGATTTCTAACTAGGTCTTTCTAGACACAGCAGAAAAACACATTGCCACTAAAGCTGAATCTACTCTCAGGTGCTTTTTTCATGGTAAAGTATCTCTGTCAGCAGAGTTGCTGCTTTGTCCTTCACTTCAAATATTGCCTATCAAGAAATTGGTAACGGCATGCTAATAAGGGCTTAGATTCTGCTATTGAAGTCTCAAACTCTGATTCTGGGAAAACTGTAGCAAGCCCTCATCTTCCCCAAACACAATAGTCAATCAGTTTATTTCGGTTAAAAAATCTATAAGATCCGCAATAAAACAATCCAACCATTAGCTAACCTGGCTATAATAACAAACAGTAATTTAGAAAAAAAAGAGAAAAGAAAGAAATATAGTAAAAAAAACCTACTTACCAAAATACCATCAATCACGTTGTAAAGTGCAAATGTAGGATCTTAAAGAAAGTATCTGCCCAATAGTCCCATTGATCAAATGTGTAAAGTGCGGGTGCTCATTTAAAAACTGAAGATAAAAGAGTAGTTATTGCACATGACATTTTCAAAACAGTAGGGTGCTTCTCAATTCCTTTCCCAATCAGTAAAGAGCTTCTAGAAGGTAACTAAACCATGCTAAACCTCTAGCCATCTGCCCCATATCTGTTACATTAGAATACTTTCAGTCTACAGAATTACAATGCTGGAGTAGATCAAAACACGGTCAAGGAATGCTAGTGAGATCCTGGCACTCATTCAGTAAGCGACCATTGCGATTACGAATGAGCTAGGCTGAATGGCGATATTTGGAAACTGCTACAACAACCATTTCTCTACAACCATTTCTCTGGTGTCTAATCTTAAAGCTCCTAATGCAACTGCATATTGGCCAAAACCCAAAAGCTTTCATACAGGCTTGAGCCATTTTCCACGTGGGCCTGCATAGGCATTGCAATAGAAAGTAAAATGATGGACGGATTCATCTTCTAATTTTCAACAAGGGCACTTGTTAGAGCTGCAGTACTACCCCCCCCCCTCATTTTATGCAGACACTGTTTACAGTCAAAATGTCATACCTCCATTTTAGATAAAGTTATTTTGCTAAGCATCCAGGAAGAATCTTGTGGTCTAAAAAGGTGTCTCACAGAGTGCTCTTTGATCAGTGAACGTGGGACTGACTTTGGTGCTTCATCTGGAGTTCCCCACCTGGATGGCAAGCCAATCTCATAAGTCATGGAATTAATAAAGACAAGCTAGAGAATCCTATTGGAGCATCTGGACCTAAGAAGTACCTTTAAAGTTTGTCGGTACAATTCCAGCTCATTTGTAGACCAGAGCCTATGCCATGACAGAATGGGTCAAAGCATAAAGCTAAAATTAATCGGGTAAATACCAACATCAGAAAATCTAAGGAGGTGGGAATCACTCTGGGGGAGATTTAATAATCTCCAGATGAACCTGCTTTCCACCTTGATAAGTTACTCAGCCCTCACATATCCCTATAGCCTTGACCCATAAATAGCTCAACATTTTACTTTTACATTATAGATATCCACTGCAAGGGCTAGTGGACAAGCCTGCTTTTTCTTTCACAATTTAATCACAGCACCAGTCTCCCGTTGAAGTTTCAAGGTGCTTATGCTAATATGTGCAGAATAGTTCAGCTTGTGTGTCAGACAACCCCCTCTATATACAAACTCCTGCACTTGTTCCAGAGGGACCGCTTGCACCAAAATGTTCGCCTTCACTGCTTTGTAGGTATCGAAGACCATTAACTTGGTTTTATTTATGTAGAGTTCTCTGCAAAAACATAAAAAGTGATCCACTATCACCTGCAGGCCATACTGAGTTTTGGATATTAGAAGCGTGTCGTCTGCAAAGAGCAGGGTAGAAATTTTACAAATGCCCAATTTTGCAGCATCATTACCATGAAAATCTAATGCCTTTAGTAAATCATTAATATAAAGTGTGAACAAGGATGTTGCCTAGAGACCACCGGTGAACGCCTGTCTCAATCCTAAAGAGTTCAGTGAGCTCACCTTTATTTCCAAATTCTTACTCATGCATTATTGGAGGTGTGCAGCTTATTAGGACTGTGAAAAGATTATAAGGGACACCCATCTGCTTCAGGACTTCCCATAATTTTGCCCTGAGGATTGAATCAAACGCTGATTTTAATTCAGCAAAAACAACATACAAGTGACGCCTGTCTAACATCATGGTTTTCCAATAAATGCTGCAAAAATGTAGAATTTGATGTATTGTGATGGTGTTGTCCTAAAGCCCGCCTGCAATTCTGAGAGTATGGAATTTGATTGGAGCCACTACAAAGGCTCCCCCATAATAAGACGACAAAATAAGTTTCTGTGAATTAAGCTGATTGGTCTGAAATTGCTTGGGTCATCTTTGCTGCCATTTGTAAATATCGACACTATCTTCGTGCCTGCCCAGATCTGGGTTACAGACCACCTTCCAGGATAGGCTGAAATAGCATGTAAAAATAGGAACCCCAAACAAAGGGTGCCAGTACAAACAGTTCCCCAGGGACAGAGTCCGGGACAGGTACTTTTTGGGGAAGAATCACCTTTATTGCCTCTAGAATATCTTTGCAACAAGCCCTCATCCTCCCCAGACACTATAACAGCAGAGAGAATATGATCAGGACGACCACCACACCTCAGGTCGATGCTCTTAATCTCACATTTCAGAAATGCCCTCATCTGCTTCCTCTTCTGTTAACACATACTTCATATTCAATTGTTAGCCTTTATGTTTAGTTGGACCTTAACTTTATACCCATTGATTTCCAATCTTTATTTAGCAGATAGGAAGGCTAATTTCCAAATCTATGTTTCTTGCTCGAGACACAATATGCAGTCAACCACCCACAAAAAGCTTCCATTTAATTTCCTCTTTCAATATCCAACCTCTCATTTCTTGGATTATCATCACTGTTCTGCCTTTGACAGAACCAATTTGACTTCCCAGTTAGGGTTCTGTTGGCTCACAGGATCAGGAAGTGTTCTGGTCCATTGTGCCAGTCAAGAAGATTAAGAAGTATCTTTCCTGTTTCTCCTCTCAAGATAACCTTGGGGATCATGGCTAAGACCCGAAGGCACTCAGCTGCACCCTACTTAACTGTCTAGACATATCACTCAGGTGCTTAATGGCATGATAGTGTTGTCCTTTCATCATATGAAATCGTCCTAGGTAATGAGATTAAAGCGGAGGTCTTCAATCAGTGGGATGCAACTTCCTGGTGGTCAGTGGCTCCATTCCCAGGGAGTGAAAATGCCTCTACAAGTACTTGTAAAGGAAGATAGCCTATAGTCGAGACCCTGTTTATGTGGCATGTTTCCAGGCAGTCTTCATTTACAAGCGGCCTTTGAAGCACATAAGGTATGGTAACAGTGATCCTGAGTGCCACTGGGGGCAAGGGGCAGTGAGTGAGGTGGCAGGGTGAAATAGGTAGTTAAAAAGAGCAAACTATTCTGTAGGTATTTTGTGTTTTGTTTTGTTGCCTTCAGGTAACTATATTACACAAGATGCACACAGCTTAAATAAAAAAAGTATGCATGTTAAACTAATTGGTGGGAAATTTACTCTTTTACATTATGAAACCTCAGGTGGTTAATACAATCAGTGCTGATGTCTGATTTTGTAAGATCAGAAAGGCACAGAATTGAATCATAGGTGGCGCAGTGGGAAATTGTGACTTGTATATTTGTAGTGCTAGAAGGTCCCAGCCTGTGACAGAAATCACTGTGAATATGTAAGTCATTTTTTAAAAATATTATTACAACCAGTAGAAGCTAGGCTGTCGCAAAAAGATTTAGTGTTTGAGATAAAACAATTGCTTTCAAAATATATATTAGCAATAAATAATAATGATCTCTACCCCAGAACTGAGCTGATAATGCCCTTACATTACCTCTTAAAAAGAATTAATCTTTGTCACTACTAAATTTAAAATGTCTCCATCAATTCAAAACTTGTTAGAAGGACTTTTTCTTCTTTAGCTTTCTGTAGTCCCATCCCCTTCCTTCTCTTTCAGGCAGAGGCACCTCAAGGTCAGCAGTAACCATTCAGAGACAACTGTTTTTGTGACTCCGGAGGGTAGGAGGGAGTACGCCAACAGGGTTGCATTCAGATGCAGAGACCTAAACCTTTGGACTGCTGGGACCTCGGGGTACTGACCCAGGAGAAAGAGGAAAGGAGCGAAATTCATGGATAGTGTCAAAGATATGGCCCAGAATAGGAGGCACTGTGTGCGGGTTCAACTTCTAGGTTTCAAATGAACAGAGACAACTTCATCAGAGAGAGAAAAGAGGTGAAGTATGTTGTTTTTGTTGGAAGGGCCATCACTACCATTAGTGCAGCAGGTACTAGGGACTGGGGTCAAGGGTGTAAGTGCCTGTCTTACTATGAAAAAGCAGAGTGGGGGTCCATTGTCCTTGCTAGCATTAGAGCACTTTTCACCTTTGGTGCTTTTTTGTTACAAATGGGCATAAAGTTTAATTGGTGTTGCACGTACAGTGGCACCAGGGCCGATATATGAGGAGCCAACTAAACCCCATTCATAGTTGTTTTACTCTCCATCCTTGCTTGAATTAGGGCCCAGTGCACAATTGTTATGCTAGTGTTGCTTTGGGACACGGAGTAATGGCTCAAGGGAGGTACATTTGAAGCAGAGTAGACCTCTTAGTTTGGCCTTAGATGGCAGGAAAGGGAATGTGGCAAGATGGGAGCCCTGTTTTTAACAAAGGTAGAAGAGACAGCCTGCTTTGCAAGGTCGTAGTTATCAATAGTGAAGCAGGTGCAGTGGCACGGGAACCCAGGATTCTAAAGGGCCCACAAGATCACAATTATGACTGTTTCACTTTAAAAAGGGGTATGTGGTCTTATTTCCTTTCTAGCATTAGGGCTGAGGGCACATATGTTGGAAAAAAGGGGACAACATATGGGAGCCCATTTTTTTTATCATGAAAAGGACAGGGAGTCTGTTTCAATATTGATGGTCGGGCATGGTGTGGAAATGGTGAAAGAGGCAGAGATGATAGTCTGCTACTTTGGAACTGAGTTATCATTAGTGCAGCAGATGCATTTCATTAGGGCCCAGGAGTGTGAGGGGCTCACAACACCCTAATTATGGGGAGCAGTATTTTTGGGTCCATTATTGTTTTTGTTTGATGCATTTTCTCTTTTATAAGTCTCACATTTGGGGGCATATTTACAAGCCCCTAACGACCCCGGAACATCACATTTTCTGACACTCTGTTGGCATTGCTCTCTACCCTATATTTACAAGGTGGCGCTGAGCCATGTGTTATGGGTGTTACAGTGGGCGTTCCACCGCAACACCCATTGCTTTTTGACCCTGCTTCAGATTTACAAGGCTGGAGCAGCGCCAAAAACTAAGGCCAAGTAAAACCTTATCTTAGGATGGCGATACGAGGAGAAATTATTAATTTCTCCTCATATTTTGCTCTTTCTATGTGTGCTGCATTCTTCAGCACACAGAGACAGCAAATCACCTTTAAAGATGTGGTATGTGCAGAAAGGTGTCCCTTCCTGCATATAAACAATTCCCTCTGCAGCGCAGGCACCCTTGCAACATGGCACAACGGTGCCTGCGCTGGTGCTAGGCAACTTTTTTAGCACCAGCGCTAGGGGAAACATAGCAGGCGCTGTATTTTGGGAAATATGATGCCTCCCTGCGTTTTGAAAATGTCAGAGCGCCGGGTTGCCAAATTTGGCGTTACAGCGCCCTGTGACATTTTTTTGTACATATCCCCCTTAGTGTTGAATTCTAGCTACACTGAAAATGTAACCCCGAGTTGAAACAGTAACCCTCATATGATCCCACAAGCCCCGCACATGCACTCAGCCCAGCAGCCCTGTCCCTCCTCTAATATTTGCCATAAAACTTTGGAGGGGGGCTGACTTCAAAAGATTTTGCTTATGGGGTTCAGAGCAAAAACATTTAAAGACCCCTGAATTAAAGGCAGCACTTCTTTTGAAATTTAAGTGGCCCTTGAGTGGCCTCGGTAGCTCCATTGTTAGTGATGAACATGTCTTTTTAATGATATTCACAGGAAAATATCTTGTATTCATTCTCTCAAAGGACAAAATGTGACCAGAGTAGTCAAATACATAATTGATGAAAGACTTGAATGTGATATTTTGACTCTTTTGAAATTTACTGCAAGGGAATATACTCTTGCTAAGCTGTCACATAACCAAGTCAATCAAGTTTCCATATAAAGGCTACTTGAGGTCAAAAGCCCAGAGGGTTTGTTATAGCTCAGCAGAGAAACTGGGCACAACAGGGGTCTGCACCCGAATGAGGAGGGGAATACATAATGAATTTACTTCTAAATCCTCCTGGCATAATTGAAAAACAGCCCATGAGGAAGCTGCACTGTACTGTGAGTAATCACGAGTTTTGAAGAAATTACTCAGTTACTGCAAAGTACATTGGAAATGAAAAGAGCTTACATTTGGAAAGAATATTTAACAGTTAACTGCAGTCCGTAGTAAGACAATGTGGCTCATTAGATTCAGCAGGAAGGTTGGTATAATGGCTAATTTGTCATTGAATGGCTGCAGTTTTTCTCAGATTGAATACTGTCTCTGTGTGCTCGAGGCCATTTTCTGCTGTAAGTAGGATAAAGAAAGTCATGAAAACTCATTTAACAAAAAGTCAAATATGACAATTTAAAAATGAAATTAGCTGATAGCACAATAGCCCATTCATAATGCCTTTTATTTAACAATAGAGCACATTAGGGCCTAAGTTTAAACTGCTGGTACTGTCTTGCTTGCAATGAAAACATTTATTATGTTCATTAAAACTTGTGGCCACAAATTTTGCACAGTACAATCTGATCCAGGTGCTTTTTAGGCAACACAGATGTTAATACGAACATTTCAATGGCACAATAACCCTCAAATCTTTATTTGTACTGCATTCTGTCTGTGTTCCAGTTGCATGGCTAATATCCCAAAATGTTTTTCCTATGGAACCCATTTAATGTAGTGGTAAGGGGTTTCTTGGTGCTATTTGGTCTTATTTTTATACCTCGCCTAGGCAGCGCTTGCGCCGTTTTCAAGACATGCTGTATTCAGGATATGGGCATTCAACAGGCCCAGTGCTTCTGGTTGGTAAGCTGGCCTGCCTTTCTAAATTCCTTTACTCTGGTTGGTCAATACAGTCAATCTGACTTGCATTTGTGTGCTTGGTTCCCTCCCAGGGACATCACCAAGTGTTTTTTTTGGCTGGCCATCTGTTGCCTCCTCGCTCGCACCATCTCCCTCCCATCATTGCTGCAGTTCTTCCCGCCCTGCTGCTGAACTGGTGGCGTAATGATTTGTAATTTGGTAACTTTACAGATTCTTACACATTGTATTTATTGTTTGCTCCATCATGCCCCACCCTCCTGCACGACACTGCATTGCCTTTTGTGGCAATGGGGTTCTATTTTGGTAATTTTACCGACCGCAAAACATTGTATTTATTGTTTGCTCCAGCATGCTCCACCTCCTTGCACAACACTGCATTGACTTTTGTGGCAATGGCAGCACGCCGCACTTTAGCTGTAAACATCTACTGCTAAAGCGCAGCGTGCCACCATTGCTACAAAAGTCAATATAAAAAAAACGAAGGTGGGCAGATGACCCATATTTTTTTTCCATTAATGAATTTTTATAGCAATGGCGGAATGCCGCGCTTTAGCCATCTAAAGCTAAATCGCAGCAGGCCGCCATTGCTACAATAGTAAATAAAAAGAAAAAAAGGGCGGCCCACACATTTTCTTTTCTAATTATTGACTTTTGTAACAATGGCGGCATGCTGCGCTTAAGCTTTAAACATCTAAAGCTAAAGTGCAGAGTACTGCCATTGCTATAAAAGTCAACAAATAAAAAAACAAAGGCAGGTGGATGGCGCATTTCTTTTCCATTTGCAATGCCAATAGCTTGACATTTAACTAATGCGAGGCCTTTTGCATTGCAACTGCTGTTTTTTGGGGGGCCGAACTAGCATGTGAGACAATACCCTCCTATAAAGCAACATGGAGACTTTGATCAACCTGCCGTTTTCCATGAGACAGATTTCCTTTTTATTTGGGTTAATCTCCTTCAGTAAAGTCTGCTAATAAATATTTACAGATAAAAATCATCTGTAAATTGACCTTTGGACTACAGCGACCCCACCTTCCTTTATGACTTTGCTAAAAGGGGAAAGCACTTTTGTAACGTAGATACTATTAGAATTTACATTTTAGTAAGAACCACTGTTCAAATCTAGAATTAGATCAAAACTTTATCAAGATACTGAATACTATTAATAGTATTATCAGCAGAAAAGATAAAACAACCACCCTGATATTTAAAAAACTATTGATGTATCATACAAGGATTAAGAAAAGTACCTGCTGGACACTCTTGAATTTGCCATGCGATACTGTCTCACAGAATATCAGGATAAAAATATTTTGAGTAGAGACGCATGACAGTAGTTAATTTCCTGTTCTTTCGATGCAATTCTTTTAATTGTAATTTCGAGCGCCTAAAGCGCAAATGCCAATGCAGCGGATAACAAGAAGTTTACACTACGCATAGTAAAAAACAAAACTAGCAAAACATCGGCCTGCACCGAGCAGTATCAATCCAATAATAATGGCCTGTTGGACCTATAGCTAAGAAAACATTTCAAAATAAAAACACAAACTTAGGTCAATCTAATGCGACATTTTGTAACAGGTACATATGAGTAGAGGCTGCCCCAAAAAAAAAATATCCATCACACATACTTGGTGTCTCAATAGGTCCACCTGTCCCATCTCCTCCTTCGTTTCTCAAATGCTCGGTCCAATGACAACACCACCAGTCCAAAGTTCCCAGTGTGGCATAGTGGTATAACATCACTTCTGCTTTTCAGTCACCGATGGGCAACCCCAGTCTGTTGCAGCCCTCTAGAAGGTCTCACATTGTTGTCACATTAACCTTAGTGCCCCTTAAAAGAAGTGAGTCACCACCCCACCCCCTGCCATGCAAATTGTTTTGGTGTAAGTGTGCCGCAGTGTGCGGAAAAAAAGATTGGTTTCATCAACGATTGACCGCACCTCTGAACAGTATCCAGATAGTCTTGTACAACTCCACAGAACATGTAGCATATCAGATCTGCTCATCCCACACCGCTACAATGTTGGTGTGGTAACAGACCAGATCTGTACAAGAAATCCCCCCCCCATGGTAGCGCTCCATTTGTCTAAGTAGGTGAGGTAGAGACGGATATTGGGTCCTTATCCAGCTTTCCCCTGCGACAGAGTTGGGGTTGGACATATTGCCATCAGTATTTCTAAATGAGGCTGTATTGAGAAGTTGCATCTGTCAAAGATTTAATTTTGTCTCCCAAGAACGTCTGGTCCAACGTATGAATACCATAACCTCTTCAAGTCGGCCAAGTGATCATCTGTCCACCTATACGCTTACTCACATTATTCCAGATAGGGGCCGACTCATGAAGCGATGGATCTAATTTCACTGTAGCAAGTGGCTGTTTTCAAATATAAACCATGTTTAATACTATGGGGTACTTGAGGCTCAGGTTTTGCAACATAAAGGGCACTAATGTCAGCCCCACAGTGTAGGATATTTATTTCTATCTGTCCTTAATTGGTGCCGACCTGCGCTCCATTTGTGATAAGCGGTAGGTACTCATATGAGGTGCCGCAGCCTTCAGCCTCCATGAGTGCATGCAGTTTAGGCATTCAAAGCCGTAGATTATTGAATCCCCACACAAAGCCATTAATTTCAGAGTCTATGCTCATTAGGATGGATCATGCCACAGGGATCAGTAACATCCCCATTATGTAAATAAATCATGGAGTCATAACCATCTTCACTGCCTGTATGTGGCCCCACATTAAAAAAGGAGATGGGACCATTTCATAAAGTTGCGTTGCGTCGAAGCAAGCATGGACAATAGGTTGTATTGAACCATGCATATATGCCCATTTTAGATGCACTCCTAGGTAATTGATACCTCTTGGGGCCCACCTCCTTCCAACTTGGTGGACACAAGTCCTAGTCATGAATATGGAAATTACCATTTCTTTGCACTTCCCCCAATTTACCCGGAATCCAGTCAACTCTGAGAAGGTGTTTAGCAAGCCCATCAGTGCTGGGATGGAGGTCTGAAATTTGGATATGGTCATTAGTATATCATCCACATGAAGGAATACCTAAACTGATCCTGCACTGGTTAAGATGCAATGTATGTTTGGAGATATTCTAATGCCAGAGGATCAAGGGCTAGAAGAAAGAGTAGAGGGATTAGCGGACAACCCTGACGGGTACCTCTTTTGATCTGTATCACGCAGGATAGATGGCTTCCACAGTTAATCTGCCGTGTTGGCCCTTCATATAGCCTCTTAACCTTTACTAACTCCTGCCCTAATCTAAATCAGTCAATAAGCCGAAAGAGATAAGGCCAGTCAAAGCAGATGAAGGCCTTCTCTGTATCCAAGGACATGACGACAATTTCCTTGTCTGCATGCTGAGAGTCCCATTGTGAGGAAATAGGCTTTTTGGAGGTTTACCCCTACTTTTTGCCCCATGTTGACTATTAGGTACTGGTGTAATGATTCTGAAATGCCCTGAGCCCTGCTAAACAAGACTCAGTGAACGTGGTTTGACCCTTAAAATTGTGCATGCATAATTGATTGTCCCAAATTGCCATAGCCCAACTTACTTGTAAGTCCTAGTATATGGTACTAGGGGTACTCAGGGCCTGAAAGTTAGATTGCCCCCAGGGACTGCAGCACTTTTAGTGCCACCCTGAGTGGGTAAAGTAAAGCATGGCTCCCAGTCTTCTACTGCAGACTGAAAGGGCAATTTTAAACTGCTAACTCAACTTTGCCATTTAAGGCAATGGCAAATCTCACACCTTCCTTTTTAGATCAAGCCTAGGCAGCGTGAATGCACTGTCTGCAAAACCTGTTGTATTCAACAAAACCACTTTTTTCCTGCCTGCTACTTACGGTTGGTTCACTGCTGCGTCTCTCTTTTCTGCTGCCCCCTAAGTCATTCACTCAGCCGATAGGTCCATTTCGGGCAAGACCAAGGAGCACTGGCCAAACACAATCTACCTACTCTTACTTTCTTTATCTGTGTTTTAGAGAACTTTTTTTTTTAAAGTTGCTTTACACCCGTCCCTGCTTCCACCCTCCCACTACCCTCCGACACAAAGGCAGCATTTCCCTTAACCAGACGGCGAATGGGCACATACTCTGTACTCTCTTGTGGGTCTTTGGATGTGGAAGTTTATTCCTATATGTAAGTTGAACTTAATATTGTTGTAATGAGACAATGTAAACACATATGTTTACTTCTGTGTCCTAGGCATTACTCGGATTTCAGTCTTGAAAGTCCGATCATGTTACTTGGTGCATGAACTGTGGGCAATTATCCTTTTGGTGAGAATGGTTTTGTGATGGCCGTGCAGGGACGGGTAATTATCCTGACTCGGGCAGAGGGGCAGAAAATGGTGGCGTTGATCACCACTGCGGAAGCTACACAGGACACTATGTTGGCCACTTCAGCTCCAAGAGGGACTCAACCCAACATTGCCAGGACTAACTACTGCAGCTCGCTGGTATCTGTAGTACTGTTCCTTCTGCTTGACCCAAAGTGCACCAAGCAGGGCTAGGTTTCCATTCCATTCTTGACTTGCTGGCTGTACTACTCGGGCACTTTCTCGGGACCTGGGTTGAAACTCCCGTAGTCCACCCGCCGCCGCAGTTTCATCAGGACGCGGTCGCTGTGTGGAGGACTACATCTCCCAGGGTATCCAGCGGCAGGAGCCGCCCACGCGATCAGCTGAGGCCGAAGGCGCTTTAAATCCCGCGTCCTTCCGGCGGAGCTGGTGTTTCCATTCCATTCTTGACTTGCTGGCTGTACTACTCGGGCACTTTCTCGGGACCTGGGTTGAAACTCCCGTAGTCCACCCGCCGCCGCAGTTTCATCAGGACGCAGTCGCTGTGTGGAGGACTACATCTCCCAGGGTATCCAGCGGCAGGAGCGTCCCACGCGATCAGCTGAGGCCGAAGGCGCTTTAAATCCTGCGTCCTTCCGGCGGAGCTGGTGTTTCCATTCCATTCTTGACTTGCTGGCTGTACTACTCGGGCACTTTCTCGGGACCTGGGTTGAAACTCCCGTAGTCCACCCGCCGCCGCAGTTTCATCAGGACGCGGTCGCTGTGTGGAGGACTACATCTCCCAGGGTATCCAGCGGCAGGAGCCGCCCACGCGATGAGCTGAGGCCAAAGGCGCTTTAAATCCCGCGTCCTTCCGGCGGAGCTGGTGTTTCCATTCCATTCTTAACTTGCTGGCTGTACTACTCGGGCACTTTCTCTGGGACCTGGGTTGAAACTCCCGTAGTCCACCCGCCGCCGCAGTTTCATCAGGACGCGGGCGCTGTGTGGAGGACTACATCTCCCAGGGTATCCAGCGGCAGGAGCTGCCCACGCGATCAGCTGAGGCTGAAGGCGCTTTAAATCCCGCGTCCTTCCGGCGGAGCTGGTGTTTCCATTCCATTCTTGACTTGCTGGCTGTACTACTCGGGCACTTTCTCGGGACCTGGGTTGAAACTCCCGTAGTCCACCCGCCGCCGCAGTTTCATCAGGACGCGGTCGCTGTGTGGAGGACTACATCTCCCAGGGTATCCAGCGGCAGGAGCCGCCCACGCGATCAGCTGAGGCCGAAGGCGCTTTAAATCCCGCATCCTTCCCGCGTCGCGGGACCGCGCGCAGACTGCGCCGGACGAAGCCCGGACAAAGGGCGGACAGTCTGTGACAGTCCGGGACAGGTTAGGACTGTGCTGGGCCAGTAACCCTGATCATTGTATTTGTTGTAATTTGGTGTGTTTCAAATAGGGAGACTTGTATTGTGGTATTTCCGCCCATTGAGTCTGGTTTTTTTTCTTCTCTTTATTTTTTTTGTTTTTTTTAACCAAATTTGTCACATACTGGTTGGTACAGTGTGGCATTAGCTAGTTATTTTCGTGGGATATGTCTAAACAAAAGGTTTCCTCTGTGTCTAACACCATGGACAATTATCTGGTGCAGGCTGTAAGCAAAATTAATAATGAGAGAAGGGCGTCACTGGGGTTGAGTTGTTCTACTATTTCCCCTACGATGAGATCTTTGTCAGAACCCTCGCTAGAATCTTCATTGCAGGTTAATAGTAGTGTCGTTCCTGACGTCGAGGTTCTAGCTAGTGACATCTCCAAACATAGTGCATCCTCTGTCGTCAACCTGCAAATGAATCTCGAAGTAGACGTAGATCCAGACATTGAAGTAGACATTGAAGTAGAGAAATCCCCGCCTCCCGTCCCCGTGCCTGTAACTAGAGCAGTCAGAGCGTGTAGAAAAGCCCAGTGCAAAAGCGGTGGGTCATGTTCGGGTAGAAAAAAGACAACCTCTGCACCCAAAAGCTTGGAAAAGGTTGAGGCAAATGGGTTACATGGTGACAAGGAGAATGGAAAGGGGGGGCTCTTGGCCCCCCCGCCTGCATGGCAGTGCGGCGACCTCCCCCGGACTTCTCGGTGGTGGGGCGTGTCCACTGGGGCGCGCCCTGCCACCGATTGGCTGCCACCGTGACCCGGATGTCGTTAATCGACGTCCGGGTCGGAGGGGAGGGGGGCTTTCCACTGTGGGATAAAGAGGCGGGGAGCGCCCAGGTGACCCCCTTGTTGCCTGGACGCTCCCCCACAACGGACGTGCCCCGGCTTTCGGGGCTTTAATTTTTCTGTTTTTCTTTCTCTTTCAGGTTGTCTGCACGGACCCGGGAGCCTTCGCCGACGCAGCGGGTGGAGCGGAGGATCGATTGTAGGGACGCGGACATCGGGGGGAAGCGGAAATCGCTGGTTACGATCGTGGTTCAGGGCGTGGAGCGGGGGACTGTTGCGGTGCGGGGACGGAGGTATTGTCGTGGCCGGGGGGCGACCAGCGCGAGCAACACATGAGGAGCGGCTCAGCGAGACCAGGTGCATCTGTGGGTAAGCGGCGTGGTCTAGCGCTACCGGCAGACGGAGAGGACGGGACAGAGGTATTGTCGGGGCAGCGCGAGGGGGCGGCGACAATTGGCAGCGACGTGGTATAGTATTACTGGCAGAGCGGATTGTCTGCTCGTTCTCCTCGGGCTCCGTAAATACAGGTAGTGAGCAGCCCGGGGGGCGATCCATGTGATAATTGTTCACGGATAAAGCGCAGGAAACCAGAGGGGTGCAGGGTACGAGCAAATTAAGATTGGAATCCCCTGGGGGCGCGCCTGTGTAAAGCCTTGCTTTGTTTGCACGCGTAGATGGGATGGTGTGCAGCACCCTGATACCTAGGTTTGAGTGTCTGCTATTCTTAAAGGTTTAGGATATTGCAGAGGTAGGGGCAACAGTGAGGCGCCCCGATACCCTAGGATTGAGTGTGGGCTATAATTAAAGGTTTTTTAAGAGATTGCGAAGGACAGTAGAGGGTGAGTTGTAAGAAAGTTCAAGTTACATCCATTGTCTAACCTGGTACAGTCCGCGTTCACCAGCTGCTTGTATGCAATTTTCCCATGTATTAATGCATTCTCTATTTTAGGCACGGTAGCACTGCATTCCTGTAATTCACGTAGTGCGCGGAGTGGTGGACACCAGTGCGGTCGCGGTTGAAATTCCGGCTGAGAGTGCGCCGGATCTTGAACGGTAAGAGGAGAGCGGGGGGCTCGCATTGCATTGCTTCTGGTAGCCGCCGGGTGGGTCTACGTTAGAGTTTACTCACCCCTGACAAACCGGATAAGCCGGGGCGTTGCGGTTACGGTTGCATGGTGCTTACAGCCCCCTGTATATCCTCCATCTGGTGAAGGTAATAAGCGTACTTACGCCTGTATTGGGGTATTAGTGTAGGGCGGTGCACCCAAGTCATGCCGGGGTTGATGGGTGGTGAAGGGGGGTTCAGGATGGAGGCTATGATGCAGGCCATGATGCAGGAGATGAACAGCATTAATAGGAGATTGAGTAAGGTGGATGAATTGGAGGCCCGCATGAATGAAAGGTTTACTGATCCCCCAGTCCCTTCAGGCAGGCCCGCGCGGCAGCGGAAGGCACCCTTGCCAAGAGGGGATTTTGCTAGCCCGCCCAAGACGTCTAAGGCCAAGAAGCGCAGGTGCAGTGCCCCAGCCCCAGTAGTACCGGTTTCGATTTCACCCGCACCCGCGGTTCTGGTAGCCCATATACCTGTGCCGGTAGTCCCGGCGCCCGTTACACCGGCTCCTGCCATGCCGCCAGCGCTACCTCCTGTGGGGCCTGCTTCCCCGCCCGTGCTACCGATCCCAGTGCCGGACCTGCCGCCGCCGGTCACTCCGTTGCCTGCCATACCAGTGCCACCGGCCATGCCCCCTGGGGCGCCCGTAGTCCCAGCAGATAACCCGGACTCGGTCCCGCCTGAATTGGTATCTCAAATAGCGGCTTTATTGCCTTGGCTACAAAAGGGGGGCGTGTTACCAGTGTCATCAGATCATGCTGCAGAAGCAGCGCAGTTGGTAGAAAAGATTAAATCAGCAGCGGCGGCGGATAGAGCTGCGGTTCCCCCCTCTTCTTCACTTACAGGTTCCAGCCCCGCCCAACCGAAGGCAGATGGTGGTCAACCGGCCCGGGCGCAGGAAAATGGTAAGGAGGTGGCCCTGCCTCTCTTGGGTGATGGGTCATTGCCCTCTAGGAGTGAGAATTTGGCACAACATGTGTCCCAGGCAACGAAAGAATTGATTTGGGCGGGAAAATATATTTACATTTTTTCATTGCTACTGGATCACAGGGAGATGGAACAGGCAAAGACACTAAAGGAGTGGATGTATCCAAGTGAATGGAGGGCACAGTGTGCTAGATTTAGGGTAGAGGAAACTTTGCTCAATTGGGTTAGGGCTTTCGCAGTATTCACGGCCATCATGGCCGAACGGCCTCCTAATGTGCAGGCGCCATTGGCTTGCTACCAGAGTAGGATTGTGGGGTGGAGCGAGCAGTACCCGGGGGATGCCTGGAAGGAGAATGATGTCAATTTCAGGAAAGCTAAGGAATTTGACACATCATTGACATGGGACAAGGTTGACTCTGTGTCATGGCATAGGCAGTTCTCAGGGAGCTCTGCCCCACTGCAGTCCACCAGTGCGGTCAGGGGGTACTCCACCAGACCTCAACACCCCTTTCGGGCGGCCCAGGGGAGCAAGATCCCGGGTAGGGGTAGGGGGGGGAGTCTGAGAGAAAAGGGGTGTGTTGGGATTTTAATAAGCGCATCTGCACGAGGGCCCCTGGCACCTGTAAATTCAGACATGCATGTTCAGTCTGCGGTCACCCCTCCCACCCCGAGTCATCTTGCAGGTCCAAGCAGGGCAACCACAGTCAGAGGGGGAGGGGGAAGCCAGTGTAGTTCAGATATTCTGGATATCCCAACCCCTATAGATGTTTTGGCAATGATCCCTTGGTTGAATAGGTACCCGAATCACACAGCGGCCATTCTACTGCAGGAAGGTTTTTCTCAAGGTTTTAGGATCCCGGCAGGGGGCTACACAGGTAGCGCACATTGCAGGAATCAACTGTCGGTGCAACATAACCCCGCAGTGGTGGCTGCTAAGATTAGCAAGGAACTGTCCCTGGGTAGGATAGCTGGCCCTTTCCAGAAGGTGCCTGTCCCCGGTTTTGTGTGTTCTCCACTAGGGGTAGTACCCAAAAAAGAGAAAGGGGAGTTCAGATTGATCCACAACCTGTCGGCACCGAGAGGTGCGTCACTGAATGATGCGATTGATGAGGGGATTTGTAGTGTAAAGTATGCCTCATTTGACCAGGCAGTTGACTTATTGCGGGTGCTGGGGCCAGGGGCATTGATGGCAAAATCAGACATAGAATCTGCCTTCCGCCTCCTCCCAGTCCATCCTCTGGACCACCATCTCTTAGGTTTCACTTTCGATGGCAATTTCTATATGGATAAATGTATGCCCATGGGCTGTTCCATCTCATGTGCTTACTTTGAGGCGTTTAGCTCATTTTTGGAATGGGCCATGAGAGAGGTGACGGGCCACCGGCAGGTTATGCATTATCTGGACGATTTCCTTTTCTTAGGTGCGGCGGGATCTCAGGAGTGTGCTTGGGCGTTGCAGGAATTTTGTGTGCTCATGCGGGCTTTTGGGGTCCCGCTAGCGCCGGGGAAGACGGTTGGCCCGTCCACCTGTTTGGAATTCCTTGGTATCGAAATTGATTCAGTGGAAGGATGCTTCAGGTTACCCATGGCTAAGGTATCTAGCTTTAGAGCTGCCCTACGTCAATGCCTACGCAAAGACAAGGTTACATTGCAACAGCTACAGGAGGTGGTGGGGCAATTGAATTTGCGCTTCGGGTCATCCCAATGGCACGCCCTTTTTCACGCTCTATTGCCCAAGCTATGAAAGGGCTACGGGAGAAAATGTAAATGTAGTTGAGCTTATATAGCGCACAGCTACCCGCTGTGGGTTTCCCGGCGCTTGCTTAGGGAACCCGTCCTGGTATTCCCCTGTGAGATAGCAGGGTATCCACAGGGTGAAAGTCAGGCATCCCGCCGCGAGGGGCCGTTGTGGAGATTAAGCAAGCTATTGCCCAGAGTCGCAGAGTGTGAACCCGTGAGTCGAGGAGGCACCGGGGCGAGAATTATCGAGTCCATGGAATTTTTTAGCCCAAGACCCACCGAGGTGGGGAATTGAACCCTGGTCCAGGACCGATCTCAGCTTCCGGGTCTGCCACCTCTAACCCCTGAGCCACACTTCTCCACAAGAAGGGAGAAACATCACCACACGAGGTTGTCATCTGAGGTTCGCCAGGATATGCTTATTTGGATGGCATTCCTGGAGGATTTTAATGGCAGAGTAGTGTGGGCAGGTCCTCCCTCCACATCAGCGGAATTGGGCTTATGGACGGACGCTGCTGGGAGTACCGGCTTTGGTGCCATCCTGGGTACCAGGTGGGTCGCCCAGCGGTGGCCAGCAGAATGGAGGACACGGGGACTGACCACCAATATTGGCTTTCTGGAGCTCTTCCCGATATGGGTAGCATTGATGGTCTGGCCGGAACACTTATGCAATCAATCCGTGGTGTTCTGGTCGGATAACATGACGGTTGTGGAATGCATAAACCAGCAGGGGGCACGCTGTCCATTCATACTCCGCTTACTGAAGGAGATTGTGTTGCAATGCTTAAAATGGAATGTGGTTTTCAGAGCCAAGCATGTCCCTGGCATCCTCAACAATGCAGCTGACTCCCTTTCTCGCTTTAAAATGCAGGTTTTCAGGGAACATCTTCCTGCAGCAGATCCCCAGCCGGCGCAATTCCCGGCAGTACTTTGGCAGATTGGTGCCCCAGATTACAGGACCTCGTGGTTGCTAGCTTAGCCCCCAGGACCAAGACAGCTTACGAAGGGGCGTTTTTGTCTTACCGGGCTTTTTTGGGGCAGGAATGGGAGGCTAGGTGGGCCCAGGAGGACAGCTTTGCTGCTTACCTAGAATCGATGCACAGGGAAGGGCGCTCAGTGGCGACTGCGAACAGACATAGGGCGGCGGTCTCCTTCTTTGCGCAGGGTAAGGGTATGCGAGATCCCACTAACACCTTTCTGGTGCGCAAGGCCTTGAGGGGTTGGCGCCGTTTACAGGGTTACCGGGGCGATAGGAGAAGGCCCATTGGACTGGCACGGCTGACGGCCTTATTGGGGGCGCTGCACGGTGTCTGTAGCTCCCAGTGGGAGGTTATTTTGTTCAAGGCGGCATTTTCCCTGGCCTTCTATGGGGCTTTGAGGGTTGGGGAGTTAGTTGCTGGGTCAAAAGCTGATAGAGTGGGCGGAATACGGTGGGCCGGTGTGGAGATCAGGGAGGACGTTATGAGAATAACAATTCAGAGATCGAAAACTGATCAGGACTCTCGGGGTCACACCATAGTGCTCCACCGGGCGCGGGCCAACCCTTGCTGCCCGGTTTCTCACGTGGAGGCTTTCTGCAGGCAGCGGAAGGGCACGGCGGGGGACACACTGCTGTGTCACGCCGATGGTACACCATTGACCAGGTACCAGTTTAGGTGAGTCTTGGAGCTAACGGTCAGACTGGCAGGTTTCGATCCAAGGGAATTCGGCACCCACTCATTTAGGATTGGGGCAGCAACTGAGGCAGTGGCGAGGGGTCTCTCAGTGGAGAATGTGAAGAAACTGGGGCGATGGTCGTCCGAACGTTACAAGAGTTATGTACGAATTGACATGTTGTGACTGGATGGTGCTCACGCCCGGTATGTTTCTGTTTTTTTGCAGTTTCTCAAACCTGTCACGCAGGGGAGGAACTCGCCACCGGGCGCCAACGACCGACATCGGCACAGCACGGAGGACACAAGAAATTGGTGACTTGGATTGTGGGCCACTCTTATGTTAGGCGTGCGGAACATGTTTTTCTTTCAGGAGACCGTAGGACGAGAGCAGCGCAAAAGGGGTTTGATATCTCATTTTTCGGGAGGGGGGGTTTATGCCTCAGCCAGTTTCGGAATTTTTTCCAGGGACTCTTAGCTCAGCAGCGGCCCCCCCCGTCAGTGGTGATACTTCACCTGGGGGAGAATGATTTGGCAAAATTGGGGAGGCGCGTGCTTATTGAGGAGATCATTTCCACTGCGGGGTGGGTGGCCAGGGCTTGCCCGGGTTCCACAGTAGTTTGGTCTCAACTTATCCCTCGGTGGCAGTGGCGAGGGGGGGTCTCGGTCAGGGCGTGGAATCACTCGGTACGGAGGGTCAACACACAGTTGGACAAATTATTTCGGACCCCCCAGTTGCAGACGATTCCACATGGGTGTATCTGGGGCGAGCATTTTTACTTGAGGGACAGGGTGCACTTGACTGAGGCAGCGAACGTCTTGTGGTCTAATAATGTCTGGGCCTGGTTGGAGGGATTTGCAAAGTAAGCGCGCTCCTGGTTTAGGTCTAGGTAAAGGGGGAGGCCAGATCGTCGGTTAACAATGCTGGCCTGTGGCGGTAAGGTCATGACCGGTGAGCAACTATTTGAAGGTCTGAGGGGGCGGGCATCATCCTACGGAGGTGCCCGCCCAGGGGGAGGGGCCATTGGCCCCTCCTAGATCTTCAGGGGCAAGGTAACTGGTGCTTCAAAGGGGCGCGGGTTGGGGAGTCACACTTTCCTTAGGCTGGTAGCCACCCCGCGCGCGCATACTCATGACGTCACCGGATGGCGCAGAGTAAGGGCCCTCCTTTAGTGGGTAAATGAAGTTCACGGCGTGGACCGGGTAATTACCGGGCCCGGCTGCGCATGCGCACACCTGTAGGGGAGGCGCAGCTAGTAGGACCTGACACCGGTTAGCGACCTTGCCATATGGCCCAGAAATGTTAGTATACAAAAATGCAGAGGAGGATGTTAGACTCGGTTAGGAAACAATCTGTATTAGAGTCTTTGTTAAGGATAGTCACTCACACCTGTTGACAATAATGTATCTAATGTCCTGCTGATTTTTGTATAACTGTTTATCATGCAAATTATAAAATGTATTGTTTTTGAACTTAATAAATACGGCCGGGGGGTCTCGCGACCTCCCGCCTTCCAAAGATACCACGTCTATGTTCTGTGTCCGGGGGTGGTGAGGTCATAGGGGGAGGGCGGTAGCCAGTCACTGACCATGTGGAAAGGGGGGGCTCTTGGCCCCCCCGCCTGCATGGCAGTGCGGCGACCTCCCCCGGACTTCTCGGTGGTGGGGTGTGTGCACTGGGGCGCGCCCTGCCACCGATTGCCTGCCACCGTGACCCGGATGTCGTTAATCGACGTCCGGGTCGGAGGGGAGGGGGGCGGGCCACTGTGGGATAAAGAGGCGGGGAGCGCCCAGGTGACCCCCTTGTTGCCTGGACGCTCCCCCACAACGGACGTGCCCGGGCGTTCGGGGCTTTAATTTTTCCCCACCCACCATCCCTGGAGTACGTGGTTGATGCGTTACTAGTCCGACTAGCGGACATTGGGCGCGGTAAACTGTTCTGAAATGTTAGTTTCTGATGAGGTTTTCTTTTAGGACTTTTTCTCCCATTGTAGTGATCAATATTGTATTGTGAAGCTATGTTCTTGATTATGCTTTCTCGTAGGCCTTTTTCTCCCAAGGTAGTGAATGATACTGTATTATGTGTAACTGGTGCAGTCGTGTTTAGCCCTTTTCTTTCCCTTGTAGCTTTATGGTGTTATACATGACGTGTGATTTTAGTCAGTGTAGTTGTCCTTTAGAATTTTCTCCCATAGGTCGTCGTATTTATTAGGTATGGGGCATGCGGTAAGGTCATGACCGGTGAGCAACTATTTGAAGGTCTGAGGGGGCGGGCATCATCCTACGGAGGTGCCCGCCCAGGGGGAGGGGCCATTGGCCCCTCCTAGAACTTCAGGGGCAAGGTAACTGGTGCTTCAAAGGGGCGCGGGTTGGGGAGTCACGCTTTCCTTAGGCTGGTAGCCACCCCGCGCGCGCATACTCATGACGTCACCGGATGGCGCAGAGTAAGGGCCCTCCTTTAGTGGGTAAATGAAGTTCACGGCGTGGACCGGGTAATTACCGGGCCCGGCTGCGCATGCGCACACCTGTAGGGGAGGCGCAGCTAGTAGGACCTGACACCGGTTAGCGACCTTGCCATATGGCCCAGAAATGTTAGTATACAAAAATGCAGAGGAGGATGTTAGACTCGGTTAGGAAACAATCTGTATTAGAGTCTTTGTTAAGGATAGTCACTCACACCTGCTGATTTTTGTATAACTGTTTATCATGCAAATTATAAAATTTATTGTTTTTGAACTTAATAAATACGGCCGGGGGCTCTCGCGACCTCCCGCCTTCCAAAGATACCACGTCTATGTTCTGTGTCCGGGGGTGGTGAGGTCATAGGGGGAGGGCGGTAGCCAGTCACTGACCATGCGAGGATGAGCAAATCAAAAAAATAGCTAGCATGATTGATTCAAAGGTTAAGTGTATTATTAAACCGTTGGTGGCCAAAATTGATCAGCTCATGGCAGAGGTAACAAGACTGAGTGTTCTTCTAAATAAGACAGTGGAGGAGGAGGGTAGTATATCAACCCTGGTGTTAAGTAGAGCCGCATTAAATGTGGAGCACCCTAGGTGTGGGGCAGGTGTTGAAGAAAATGTGACATTGAACCCTACCCTCACTCAACCCATAGTAGGTAAGGATGGTCAGAACGTAGTTAAAGAAGATCCTCCATTAAGATCTACTGCATCGCATCGAGAGAGACCCATTCCAATGTATCGTCGAGGCTTCCCCCCTCGTATTAGTCCTTGCTAACGCACCCACCCTATCGCCTGGCAAAGTGGAATCTACATCCTCTTTAGTAAATCGTTGCATTGGATGTTAAATAATATGAAGATGTCTCCTTGGGGCAAACAACAATTAGCAGGGGAAATTATCATGGCAAGAAGAGTAGCATGGTAACCCGAAAAAATTTGCGGGAGACTGCATAGTTCTCAATTTCTCAAGTTCAGGAGTACTCCCTAACGTCCTGGCAAATATATTCCCCCCACAACGAAGGGGTACCGCTATAATCCCACTAACCCTAGAATATTTCTATCGTAAGGGAGGAAGTGAAGTGAATCCGATGAGATTAAGATCAAAGCAGATTCCTGTCTCTAACATATGGGGTAGGAGTGACTTAAATAGGGATTGGGGAATCAGCTTAGAAAATAGGTTTGGGGTCTTGTCTGATCTGAATGACTGTGATTGACTTGAAAGGGAAGGTAGACCGGAGAAAAAGAACCAAGCCAAGTTTGATAGACTGTGTGCTCCTATAGTGCAGAGATTAATCTCTTTTAATGATGATCTTATCCCCCAACCAGAAATGAAGGGAGAGTCCATTTACCTAGAGAGACAGCCTGAGAAAACTGACCTAGCCCAACCGATTTGCTCTAACCCCTTGGATAAATGTGATAGTTTAGGATCTGAGGTATTAACAATAGAGCCACTCGGCAGCTCATTTACTAATGTTGAGCATGAGTCTGAGACGGAGGGCGAGATTGAAAGTTTGTTAACAATACAAGACCCCTCTTGCTTCTCAGCAGTCGAGGCAGGGTTGACTTTTCTTTCCTGGAACCTTGCTGGAATCGGTAATAAGTTTACGTCTCCTGAATGGGGTAGTTTTGTTGACCAGTTCGACATCATCCTTTTTCAGGAATCCTGGTCATTGGTTCCAGTACATCGTTTGGGGTTCCTTAATTTTCAGGTACCTGCTATCAAAAAAACCAAAGGTCGGCCATCAGGGGGCTTGATAATTTGGATCCGCCAATCACTATGCTGCAAAATTAAGCAACATTGCTCTCTACTAAATGACATTTTGTCAGTGAACATCACATGGCCCTCTGGCCATGGAGTGGCAATTTTTAACATTTATGCTAGAGGGATGGTTGTGGGACAAACATCCGATGTAATCACTGCTCTTGACCTCCAGCTTGAAGCACTTCCAACCCAACTGTCTATTATTGTGGGAGGTGATGTCAATACTACATTTGAGCCAATTGGACATGAGAACCAATTTCTTGCAGCTGAGGAGGATAGTAAATGGGGCGTCCCTCAGTTGGAACTTCCCGTTGTTAAAAGATGGTCAGCAGTAGCTATTCAACTTAAAGCTTTATGTTTAGAGAGAGGGCACAGAGCAGCCAATGGGCGTACCCCGTCTGATCGCCAGGGAGTAAAAACATTTGATAATGGTAGGTCCTCCAGTCGCATAGATTATTTCCTGGTGGATATTAGAGAGTGGCATAGGCTGATTGATATGACCATAAAATCTAGGGTGGAAAGTGACTATAACCCCCTCTGCATGGAATTCCAAGCACTTAAGGGGTTTAGAGAACCTGAATTAGGGGGGGGGGGAAATCACCTTGGATATTGTAGCCTCGAATAATATGCGCCACGTTAAATGGGGCAGATTTATTGAGAACCCAGAGAAGTTGGAGGTTCTTAAAAAAGTGGTGATAGATGAAGTGGCTAACATAAATATTCAATCTGCCAATCAAAACTTCCCCCAAGCTATGCTTGAGGCTCATAACCACTGCTTTATTAAACTTCAAGGGTTCTTTAAGAAGACCATAAAAGCAGATAAGGCCAATAAAATAAAAATATCTGAGGCGGGATGGTACAATAAAGCTTGCAAAGTTGCCCGCCAGAACCTTAGTGCTGAACTTAGAACTAGAAATATTCCAGGTGTGAGAAAGGCTAGAGAGATATACAGGCACACACAGAAAGTGGCCAAGAATCAGTGGGATGAGGAACAGTGGCATGATCTGAAATCTGCTTGTGTAGCTAAAGATCAAAAGCAATTCTGGGCCATAGTCAAGTGGGACAGAGGAGGGATAGCCCAACCGCCCCAAAATAATGTTGCCAAACACCAGTGGGTTGATTTTTTTAGACCAAAATACGCCTGTAATCCATCTGAAGGAGAGTGTTCACTTCCCCCCACTATCTTCTATCAAAGTCAGTTATTTACGACCAAAGATGTCAACCTAGCACTAGACTGCGTGACTGGGGATAGAGCCCCAGGAAGGGACGGCATTCCAGCCGATGTGTCTTTAAGTGATAGATCATCTTGGTGTCAGTATTTTGAATGGTTAGCTAATTCTGAGGCTAAGGGTGCGCCTATCCCCACCTCATGGAAAGGTGCGGAAATAATTCCGGTTTTTAAAAAGGGTGACAAATCACTACCCAGTAATTATAGACCTATCAGTCTTATAGACTCAGCCCAAAAACTCATAGGTCGACTAGTGCAAAATAAACTGCAATCTTGGGTAGAAGAAAATGATATTTTGTCCCCATATCATGCTGGTTTTCGACCCTGTACTAGTTCTGTTGATCAGGTTTTTTATTTTTTAGCACTTTATTGGAGGAATGTGACCTTGACCAATGGGACACTTTATGCGGTCTTTGTAGACCTGAAATCAGCCTTTGATTTAGTCCCCCGTTCCAAACTTTGGAGGGTTCTCGCTGAAGCAGGGATGGCGCCGGAACTGTTAACGCTTCTTGTCTGCTTGCATGAGAACAACTTCGCAAGAATCAGGTGGGGGGCACAGGGTGAGGTGACCGACTCATTTCCTGTCGAGCGTGGCGTCCGACAGGGGTGTGTTTTGGCACCCACGTTGTTTTCTTTATACATCAACGGCATAGTAGATCACCTTAGTTGTTCCCCCACGGATGCCCCGGTATTAGCAGGGGCTCGCGTGCCAGTCCTCATGTTTGCAGACGACACGCTGATAGTATCCCGGACACCGAGTGGGCTCCAGAAGGCAATAAACGCGTTTGGAGATTTCTGTCAAACGCGTGGACTTGAGATAAACACCTCCAAAACCAAGTTCATGTCACTGAATCAGCGGAAAACATTCAAAGGTGTAATTAATTTTAATGGTACCCCATTGGAACAGGTTGAGGCATTCACGTACTTAGGAATATCTCTCCAGAGTAACATGAGTTGGAAAAGTCATATTGATATGGCTGTTTTAAAATTTCATCAGTTGGTGGGTGTAATTGCTTCTAAGCATAAATCTTCTTTAACCAAGACTATTACTCCTGCCCTAGAAATCTACAACATGAAGGTCATAAGTGCCTCTTTGTACGGTTCGGAACTGTGGGGTTTTACTAACTTGAAACAATTAACATTGGCAGAGAACAAGTTTATACGCTGTTTAGTTGGGGTTCCCCAAAGTACCCCCACCGTTCCGCTTGCATACGACCTAGGCAGGAAAAAAATAGAGGATTTAGCACGGCTACGTCCCCTGCTTTACTGGAGACGGATTATGACAACTCCCGAACTAGCCCACTATGCTACTGCCCTGAAGGATATCATCAGGGCAGATCGTTTCCATTCCATTCCATGGCTTAAGGAAATCAGGGGTTTGTTAACAAAGTTGGAACTAGACCACCTATGGGTTGACCCAAATGGTTCAAGTTTCCCATCAAAGTTAACTTTGAAAAAAATGTACTGGGATATGATCTTGATGTCTGCCCATAGTTTTGGTTCAAATGCTAAGCTAACGGATCGCTTTCTTGACATTAAAACCCTACCATCTTGTGAGGCTTACTGGGATATCATAGAAAGGCCCCATGATAGAAAACTGTATTTCCAGTTCAGAATTGGGACTCTTCCTGTAAAAGCGTTCACCCATAAATGGTCATCTACTCGGGACATCAAGTGTCACTGTTGCAAAGATCTGACTGAGGATATAGGCCATCTGCTGTTTGTATGTCCCCTGTACACTAGCCCTCGTCGCAAGTGGCTAAAACCAGTGTGTATAAATCTGGGGACACGTAGGTACACAGAGGCTTTAAGAATACTTAAATCAGACTGCACACCCTGTTTGGCAATTGCTGTAGCAAAATTTTTAGGGTGGGCCTGGATTATACGCCCCCCGCACTTTATAACCTCCAGAAACTAGCCAATGAACCTTATGACATCGAATAATGTATGATTAATTTTTAAAATTATGTTTTTTTTCTGAATTGTTTTAATCCACTGTTGCTTACATTTTTTAATTTTTGTAATCGACAGCACCATGGTTTAATGAGTTTTTAAAAAGAAAAAGAAAAATGAATTCTATTTTGTAGTATTTATAGGGTTGTGTTAGGATGTGTACTCGCTTTTATGACATGCCGTCGAATAAAGCTTTGAAATTTGATTTGATTTGCACCAAGCAGGGCTAGTGTGCAAGGGATAGCTCGGCTCCAATTTCGGCGGCCCCCCAACTCCAGCCACCTTGGCCGCTGCCCAAGCTGCGTGTTGAAGCCGCCCGGGTCTCCACTCCACCCAGCATTTACGCCATTCTCCTACCTGATGGTCTTCCATTACCAAAAGTTTGATCTATTAGCATTGCAAATAATAATGCTAATAGCCCAAACTTTCAGTAATGTAAGACCTATTGCATTGCAAAGGCTTTTTAAATATGTAAGTCATCCCTGAGGTAGGCCTAACAAGCTTTAAGGCAGGGTGCTATATGTTAGTAAGTGGAATATGAACTTTTACATGCTTCAAAAGTAAAAACCCAATATTTTACTTTTTACTATGGAAAGTCTAGTAGCCCCATTTCAGCAAGTACAGTGTTACAGACTGACACCTCAGCCCTGCTAACTTCTGTATAAGACTACTAAAGTTGATATTGTACAGAATCAAAATATTTAGTTCATTAAATCAGATTTAATGCTTAAATCAAATTAAATGTCACTGGTGGGCAAAGTGCAACTTGAGAATTTGCCACTTAAGTTGCCCAAGGTTCCCAGTGCCTGTTTACTGTTGTACTCTGGGTCTGTCCTTCAGACAGCTTTCTTCCCTTCTTGAGGAAAGATAACAATAGAGGCATGCCAAAGGAGGAGGTGTTCTCTTCCATAGGCAGGAAGCCACACAGGTGTTAGCCCAAAAGGTGAGCTAAAAAGATAAATCTGCCTCTAAAGGGCAAATGGGACACACTTGAGAGAGGGGCAACTCTACTGTTTAGGCAGATAAGCTGTAATTAGAGGCAGGAGATGGAAAACCAATTGCCAAACCGTTTTTCTAGAGGCATGCAGCCCCAGCCCGGGGGTTGGAGTAGGAATCTCCACATGCCAGGATAAGGGTCTTGCCATATTGAAAGTGGGCAGTATAGTGCATTCTAGGATTCCCAGATGCCACATATCGCAGGAAGTGGTCACCAGGTGAGATGGGACCTGGTAGCCCATTGGCTACCTACTGCATTCTGCCCTAAGGGAATTTTAGGTGCATATGTAGGGCAACCCTGGCACCCCAAAATCAGGTCTTCACTGGACTGGAAAAAGGACCAAGGAAAGACTGACCTGCTGCACCATGGAACTGGCAAAGAGAGGTTGCACCATTGTGAACCGCACCTGCTGCACCTGGTGGCTAGCACAGGAGAGGGACTGCTTCTGCCATGTCCTGCTCGAGAAGAAGTCGTCTTCGGAGCCCCCCTAAGCCATGAGACACCAAGTACCAGATGACTGGACTCCTGTTCACAGCACAGGGACACAACAGCTGAAGAAGCCTGTTGTTACAAGTTGGTAACCCAAAGTCTTCAACCCGCTGCTGTGCAGCACCAGTGGCAGGGACTCAATGAAAAAACTTTCTCCTGAGTTCACTGAGACCGGGAGTGCCATTAGAGCGCAGTTGGGACTTCTGGAGGATGCTACCGGCCCAGGAAGGATTGGCTTGTGACTGATACTGACCGACCGTCAATCCAGTGGCAGCTGGACATCTACCTGCACAGAGAGTACTTTGAGGGGCATCGGACATGTGACCAGAACCACCCCACTCCATTCATGGACAGAGGGTGGTTCGCAGCAAGACCCCTGTCGACTGCATTGCATTCACAGCATCCTTTGAGGATCTTCAACAAACTTCATCCCTTGCATCAGAACCACTACAGTAGGAAAGCCCTACAAAGGATAAAAGTGCCTGGAACGAACCGAAGATTGCTTCACCTGCAGAGGTAACTGTTTCTGAAGACCTTGCTAGCCCTCCTGACTGGCTCCGTACTGGAGTTAGTCACCTTAAGTGACTAAGTAGCCTAGCCCAAACCTTTCAGTGAGAACGTGTCAAATTTGTGGAATTTGGTAATGCTTGTTTGCGGTTGAGTGAAATGCTGTAAATTCTATACCTCCAGAACCTTGTTGTGGTGTCTAAAAATACAGAAAAGTACAGTCTATGTTTTTTGTAATTGGTGTCAGAATTCTTTGGTGTTTTGTCGATTTCTTCTTCAGTTGTTTTGGTGCTGGTTAAATGCTTTACACTTGTTCCTGTTATTTTAAACCTTGCTGCTCAGAGCCACAGCTACCCAGGGTTGAGCTGAATGTTTGACAAACAAAACCTAAGGGTCCCAAAGGGGTTGGTAAGTGCATTACACGGTGAGGTTGCACAACCACACCATATAATATACCCCATTTACTTACACATAAAAAAGTTGACCCCGGGTATGCGTGAGGGTTCTTGAGGAGTGCCCTGGCACAAATCCAACTTGTGAAGCATGGATATAAAAGGGAATCACCATCAGGAGTCTGTTGGTGAGCACCTTAGCTAGAATCTGCAATCTTGGGTAGAAGAAAATGATATTTTGTCCCCATATCATGCTGGTTTTCGACCCTGTACTAGTTCTGTTGATCAGGTTTTTTATTTTTTAGCACTTTATTGGAGGAATGTGACCTTGACCAATGGGACACTTTATGCGGTCTTTGTAGACCTGAAATCAGCCTTTGATTTAGTCCCCCGTTCCAAACTTTGGAGGGTTCTCGCTGAAGCAGGGATGGCGCCGGAACTGTTAACGCTTCTTGTCCGCTTGCATGAGAACAACTTCGCAAGAATCAGGTGGGGGGCACAGGGTGAGGTGACCGACTCATTTCCTGTCGAGCGTGGCGTCCGACAGGGGTGTGTTTTGGCACCCACGTTGTTTTCTTTATACATCAACGGCATAGTAGATCACCTTAGTTGTTCCCCCACGGATGCCCCGGTATTAGCAGGGGCTCGCGTGCCAGTCCTCATGTTTGCAGACGACACGCTGATAGTATCCCGGACACCGAGTGGGCTCCAGAAGGCAATAAACGCGTTTGGAGATTTCTGTCAAACGCGTGGAATTGAGATAAACACCTCCAAAACCAAGTTCATGTCCCTGAATCAGCGGAAAACATTCAAAGGTGTAATTAATTTTAATGGTACCCCATTGGAACAGGTTGAGGCATTCACGTACTTAGGAATATCTCTCCAGAGTAACATGAGTTGGAAAAGTCATATTGATATGGCTGTTTTAAAATTTCATCAGTTGGTGGGTGTAATTGCTTCTAAGCATAAATCTTCTTTAACCAAGCCTATTACTCCTGCCCTAGAAATCTACAACATGAAGGTCATAAGTGCCTCTTTGTACGGTTCGGAACTGTGGGGTTTTACTAACTTGAAACAATTAACATTGGCAGAGAACAAGTTTATACGCTGTTTAGTTGGGGTTCCCCAAAGTACCCCCACCGTTCCGCTTGCATACGACCTAGGCAGGAAAAAAATAGAGGATTTAGCACGGCTACGTCCCCTGCTTTACTGGAGACGGATTATGACAACTCCCGAACTAGCCCACTATGCTACTGCCCTGAAGGATATCATCAGGGCAGATCGTTTCCATTCCATTCC
The DNA here is from genome assembly GCF_964204655.1 of Triturus cristatus. Taxonomy (NCBI): domain Eukaryota; kingdom Metazoa; phylum Chordata; class Amphibia; order Caudata; family Salamandridae; genus Triturus; species Triturus cristatus. The sequence continues at coordinate 779,408,837 of NC_140580.1, forward strand.
ATGGCTTAAGGAAATCAGGGGTTTGTTAACAAAGTTGGAACTAGACCACCTATGGGTTGACCCAAATGGTTCAAGTTTCCCATCAAAGTTAACTTTGAAAAAAATGTACTGGGATATGATCTTGATGTCTGCCCATAGTTTTGGTTCAAATGCTAAGCTAACGGATCGCTTTCTTGACATTAAAACCCTACCATCTTGTGAGGCTTACTGGGATATCATAGAAAGGCCCCATGATAGAAAACTGTATTTCCAGTTCAGAATTGGGACTCTTCCTGTAAAAGCGTTCACCCATAAATGGTCATCTACTCGGGACATCAAGTGTCACTGTTGCAAAGATCTGACTGAGGATATAGGCCATCTGCTGTTTGTATGTCCCCTGTACACTAGCCCTCGTCGCAAGTGGCTAAAACCAGTGTGTATAAATCTGGGGACACGTAGGTACACAGAGGCTTTAAGAATACTTAAATCAGACTGCACACCCTGTTTGGCAATTGCTGTAGCAAAATTTTTAGGGTGGGCCTGGATTATACGCACCCGCACTTTATAACCTCCAGAAACTAGCCAATGAACCTTATGACATCGAATAATGTATGATTAATTTTTAAAATTATGTTTTTTTTCTGAATTGTTTTAATCCACTGTTGCTTACATTTTTTAATTTTTGTAATCGACAGCACTATGGTTTAATGAGTTTTTAAAAAGAAAAAGAAAAATGAATTCTAGTTTGTAGTATTTATAGGGTTGTGTTAGGATGTGTACTCGCTTTTATGACATGCCGTCGAATAAAGCTTTGAAATTTGATTTGATTTGCACCAAGCAGGGCTAGTGTGCAAGGGATAGCTCGGCTCCAATTTCGGCGGCCCCCCAACTCCAGCCACCTTGGCCGCTGCCCAAGCTGCGTGTTGAAGCCGCCCGGGTCTCCACTCCACCCAGCATTTACGCCATTCTCCTACCTGATGGTCTTCCATTACCAAAAGTTTGATCTATTAGCATTGCAAATAATAATGCTAATAGCCAAAACTTTCAGTAATGTAAGACCTATTGCATTGCAAAGGCTTTTTAAATATGTAAGTCATCCCTGAGGTAGGCCTAACAAGCTTTAAGGCAGGGTGCTATATGTTAGTAAGTGGAATATGAACTTTTACATGCTTCAAAAGTAAAAACCCAATATTTTACTTTTTACTATGGAAAGTCTAGTAGCCCCATTTCAGCAAGTACAGTGTTACAGACTGACACCTCAGCCCTGCTAACTTCTGTATAAGACTACTAAAGTTGATATTGTACAGAATCAAAATATTTAGTTCATTAAATCAGATTTAATGCTTAAATCAAATTAAATGTCACTGGTGGGCAAAGTGCAACTTGAGAATTTGCCACTTAAGTTGCCCAAGGCTCCCAGTGCCTGTTTACTGTTGTACTCTGGGTCTGTCCTTCAGACAGCTTTCTTCCCTTCTTGAGGAAAGATAACAATAGAGGCATGCCAAAGGAGGAGGTGTTCTCTTCCATAGGCAGGAAGCCACACAGGTGTTAGCCCAAAAGGTGAGCTAAAAAGATAAATCTGCCTCTAAAGGGCAAATGGGACACACTTGAGAGAGGGGCAACTCTACTGTTTAGGCAGATAAGCTGTAATTAGAGGCAGGAGATGGAAAACCAATTGCCAAACCGTTTTTCTAGAGGCATGCAGCCCCAGCCCGGGGGTTGGAGTAGGAATCTCCACATGCCAGGATAAGGGTCTTGCCATATTGAAAGTGGGCAGTATAGTGCATTCTAGGATTCCCAGATGCCACATATCGCAGGAAGTGGTCACCAGGTGAGATGGGACCTGGTAGCCCATTGGCTACCTACTGCATTCTGCCCTAAGGGAATTTTAGGTGCATATGTAGGGCAACCCTGGCACCCCAAAATCAGGTCTTCACTGGACTGGAAAAAGGACCAAGGAAAGACTGACCTGCTGCACCATGGAACTGGCAAAGAGAGGTTGCACCATTGTGAACCGCACCTGCTGCACCTGGTGGCTAGCACAGGAGAGGGACTGCTTCTGCCATGTCCTGCTCGAGAAGAAGTCGTCTTCGGAGCCCCCCTAAGCCATGAGACACCAAGTACCAGATGACTGGACTCCTGTTCACAGCACAGGGACACAACAGCTGAAGAAGCCTGTTGTTACAAGTTGGTAACCCAAAGTCTTCAACCCGCTGCCGTGCAGCACCAGTGGCAGGGACTCAATGAAAAAACTTTCTCCTGAGTTCACTGAGACCGGGAGTGCCATTAGAGCGCAGTTGGGACTTCTGGAGGATGCTACCGGCCCAGGAAGGATTGGCTTGTGACTGATACTGACCGACCGTCAATCCAGTGGCAGCTGGACATCTACCTGCACAGAGAGTACTTTGAGGGGCATCGGACATGTGACCAGAACCACCCCACTCCATTCATGGACAGAGGGTGGTTCGCAGCAAGACCCCTGTCGACTGCATTGCATTCACAGCATCCTTTGAGGATCTTCAACAAACTTCATCCCTTGCATCAGAACCACTACAGTAGGAAAGCCCTACAAAGGATAAAAGTGCCTGGAACGAACCGAAGATTGCTTCACCTGCAGAGGTAACTGTTTCTGAAGACCTTGCTAGCCCTCCTGACTGGCTCCGTACTGGAGTTAGTCACCTTAAGTGACTAAGTAGCCTAGCCCAAACCTTTCAGTGAGAACGTGTCAAATTTGTGGAATTTGGTAATGCTTGTTTGCGGTTGAGTGAAATGCTGTAAATTCTATACCTCCAGAACCTTGTTGTGGTGTCTAAAAATACAGAAAAGTACAGTCTATGTTTTTTGTAATTGGTGTCAGAATTCTTTGGTGTTTTGTCGATTTCTTCTTCAGTTGTTTTGGTGCTGGTTAAATGCTTTACACTTGTTCCTGTTATTTTAAACCTTGCTGCTCAGAGCCACAGCTACCCAGGGTTGAGCTGAATGTTTGACAAACAAAACCTAAGGGTCCCAAAGGGGTTGGTAAGTGCATTACACGGTGAGGTTGCACAACCACACCATATAATATACCCCATTTACTTACACATAAAAAAGTTGACCCCGGGTATGCGTGAGGGTTCTTGAGGAGTGCCCTGGCACAAATCCAACTTGTGAAGCATGGATATAAAAGGGAATCACCATCAGGAGTCTGTTGGTGAGCACCTTAGCTAGAATCTGCAATATTGGGTAGAAGAAAATGATATTTTGTCCCCATATCATGCTGGTTTTCGACCCTGTACTAGTTCTGTTGATCAGGTTTTTTATTTTTTAGCACTTTATTGGAGGAATGTGACCTTGACCAATGGGACACTTTATGCGGTCTTTGTAGACCTGAAATCAGCCTTTGATTTAGTCCCCCGTTCCAAACTTTGGAGGGTTCTCGCTGAAGCAGGGATGGCGCCGGAACTGTTAACGCTTCTTGTCCGCTTGCATGAGAACAACTTCGCAAGAATCAGGTGGGGGGCACAGGGTGAGGTGACCGACTCATTTCCTGTCGAGCGTGGCGTCCGACAGGGGTGTGTTTTGGCACCCACGTTGTTTTCTTTATACATCAACGGCATAGTAGATCACCTTAGTTGTTCCCCCACGGATGCCCCGGTATTAGCAGGGGCTCGCGTGCCAGTCCTCATGTTTGCAGACGACACGCTGATAGTATCCCGGACACCGAGTGGGCTCCAGAAGGCAATAAACGCGTTTGGAGATTTCTGTCAAACGCGTGGACTTGAGATAAACACCTCCAAAACCAAGTTCATGTCACTGAATCAGCGGAAAACATTCAAAGGTGTAATTAATTTTAATGGTACCCCATTGGAACAGGTTGAGGCATTCACGTACTTAGGAATATCTCTCCAGAGTAACATGAGTTGGAAAAGTCATATTGATATGGCTGTTTTAAAATTTCATCAGTTGGTGGGTGTAATTGCTTCTAAGCATAAATCTTCTTTAACCAAGACTATTACTCCTGCCCTAGAAATCTACAACATGAAGGTCATAAGTGCCTCTTTGTACGGTTCGGAACTGTGGGGTTTTACTAACTTGAAACAATTAACATTGGCAGAGAACAAGTTTATACGCTGTTTAGTTGGGGTTCCCCAAAGTACCCCCACCGTTCCGCTTGCATACGACCTAGGCAGGAAAAAAATAGAGGATTTAGCACGGCTACGTCCCCTGCTTTACTGGAGACGGATTATGACAACTCCCGAACTAGCCCACTATGCTACTGCCCTGAAGGATATCATCAGGGCAGATCGTTTCCATTCCATTCCATGGCTTAAGGAAATCAGGGGTTTGTTAACAAAGTTGGAACTAGACCACCTATGGGTTGACCCAAATGGTTCAAGTTTCCCATCAAAGTTAACTTTGAAAAAAATGTACTGGGATATGATCTTGATGTCTGCCCATAGTTTTGGTTCAAATGCTAAGCTAACGGATCGCTTTCTTGACATTAAAACCCTACCATCTTGTGAGGCTTACTGGGATATCATAGAAAGGCCCCATGATAGAAAACTGTATTTCCAGTTCAGAATTGGGACTCTTCCTGTAAAAGCGTTCACCCATAAATGGTCATCTACTCGGGACATCAAGTGTCACTGTTGCAAAGATCTGACTGAGGATATAGGCCATCTGCTGTTTGTATGTCCCCTGTACACTAGCCCTCGTCGCAAGTGGCTAAAACCAGTGTGTATAAATCTGGGGACACGTAGGTACACAGAGGCTTTAAGAATACTTAAATCAGACTGCACACCCTGTTTGGCAATTGCTGTAGCAAAATTTTTAGGGTGGGCCTGGATTATACGCCCCCCGCACTTTATAACCTCCAGAAACTAGCCAATGAACCTTATGACATCGAATAATGTATGATTAATTTTTAAAATTATGTTTTTTTTCTGAATTGTTTTAATCCACTGTTGCTTACATTTTTTAATTTTTGTAATCGACAGCACCATGGTTTAATGAGTTTTTAAAAAGAAAAAGAAAAATGAATTCTATTTTGTAGTATTTATAGGGTTGTGTTAGGATGTGTACTCGCTTTTATGACATGCCGTCGAATAAAGCTTTGAAATTTGATTTGATTTGCACCAAGCAGGGCTAGTGTGCAAGGGATAGCTCGGCTCCAATTTCGGCGGCCCCCCAACTCCAGCCACCTTGGCCACTGCCCAAGCTGCGTGTTGAAGCCGCCCGGGTCTCCACTCCACCCAGCATTTACGCCATTCTCCTACCTGATGGTCTTCCATTACCAAAAGTTTGATCTATTAGCATTGCAAATAATAATGCTAATAGCCCAAACTTTCAGTAATGTAAGACCTATTGCATTGCAAAGGCTTTTTAAATATGTAAGTCATCCCTGAGGTAGGCCTAACAAGCTTTAAGGCAGGGTGCTATATGTTAGTAAGTGGAATATGAACTTTTACATGCTTCAAAAGTAAAAACCCAATATTTTACTTTTTACTATGGAAAGTCTAGTAGCCCCATTTCAGCAAGTACAGTGTTACAGACTGACACCTCAGCCCTGCTAACTTCTGTATAAGACTACTAAAGTTGATATTGTACAGAATCAAAATATTTAGTTCATTAAATCAGATTTAATGCTTAAATCAAATTAAATGTCACTGGTGGGCAAAGTGCAACTTGAGAATTTGCCACTTAAGTTGCCCAAGGTTCCCAGTGCCTGTTTACTGTTGTACTCTGGGTCTGTCCTTCAGACAGCTTTCTTCCCTTCTTGAGGAAAGATAACAATAGAGGCATGCCAAAGGAGGAGGTGTTCTCTTCCATAGGCAGGAAGCCACACAGGTGTTAGCCCAAAAGGTGAGCTAAAAAGATAAATCTGCCTCTAAAGGGCAAATGGGACACACTTGAGAGAGGGGCAACTCTACTGTTTAGGCAGATAAGCTGTAATTAGAGGCAGGAGATGGAAAACCAATTGCCAAACCGTTTTTCTAGAGGCATGCAGCCCCAGCCCGGGGGTTGGAGTAGGAATCTCCACATGCCAGGATAAGGGTCTTGCCATATTGAAAGTGGGCAGTATAGTGCATTCTAGGATTCCCAGATGCCACATATCGCAGGAAGTGGTCACCAGGTGAGATGGGACCTGGTAGCCCATTGGCTACCTACTGCATTCTGCCCTAAGGGAATTTTAGGTGCATATGTAGGGCAACCCTGGCACCCCAAAATCAGGTCTTCACTGGACTGGAAAAAGGACCAAGGAAAGACTGACCTGCTGCACCATGGAACTGGCAAAGAGAGGTTGCACCATTGTGAACCGCACCTGCTGCACCTGGTGGCTAGCACAGGAGAGGGACTGCTTCTGCCATGTCCTGCTCGAGAAGAAGTCGTCTTCGGAGCCCCCCTAAGCCATGAGACACCAAGTACCAGATGACTGGACTCCTGTTCACAGCACAGGGACACAACAGCTGAAGAAGCCTGTTGTTACAAGTTGGTAACCCAAAGTCTTCAACCCGCTGCTGTGCAGCACCAGTGGCAGGGACTCAATGAAAAAACTTTCTCCTGAGTTCACTGAGACCGGGAGTGCCATTAGAGCGCAGTTGGGACTTCTGGAGGATGCTACCGGCCCAGGAAGGATTGGCTTGTGACTGATACTGACCGACCGTCAATCCAGTGGCAGCTGGACATCTACCTGCACAGAGAGTACTTTGAGGGGCATCGGACATGTGACCAGAACCACCCCACTCCATTCATGGACAGAGGGTGGTTCGCAGCAAGACCCCTGTCGACTGCATTGCATTCACAGCATCCTTTGAGGATCTTCAACAAACTTCATCCCTTGCATCAGAACCACTACAGTAGGAAAGCCCTACAAAGGATAAAAGTGCCTGGAACGAACCGAAGATTGCTTCACCTGCAGAGGTAACTGTTTCTGAAGACCTTGCTAGCCCTCCTGACTGGCTCCGTACTGGAGTTAGTCACCTTAAGTGACTAAGTAGCCTAGCCCAAACCTTTCAGTGAGAACGTGTCAAATTTGTGGAATTTGGTAATGCTTGTTTGCGGTTGAGTGAAATGCTGTAAATTCTATACCTCCAGAACCTTGTTGTGGTGTCTAAAAATACAGAAAAGTACAGTCTATGTTTTTTGTAATTGGTGTCAGAATTCTTTGGTGTTTTGTCGATTTCTTCTTCAGTTGTTTTGGTGCTGGTTAAATGCTTTACACTTGTTCCTGTTATTTTAAACCTTGCTGCTCAGAGCCACAGCTACCCAGGGTTGAGCTGAATGTTTGACAAACAAAACCTAAGGGTCCCAAAGGGGTTGGTAAGTGCATTACACGGTGAGGTTGCACAACCACACCATATAATATACCCCATTTACTTACACATAAAAAAGTTGACCCCGGGTATGCGTGAGGGTTCTTGAGGAGTGCCCTGGCACAAATCCAACTTGTGAAGCATGGATATAAAAGGGAATCACCATCAGGAGTCTGTTGGTGAGCACCTTAGCTAGAATCTGCAATCTTGGGTAGAAGAAAATGATATTTTGTCCCCATATCATGCTGGTTTTCGACCCTGTACTAGTTCTGTTGATCAGGTTTTTTATTTTTTAGCACTTTATTGGAGGAATGTGACCTTGACCAATGGGACACTTTATGCGGTCTTTGTAGACCTGAAATCAGCCTTTGATTTAGTCCCCCGTTCCAAACTTTGGAGGGTTCTCGCTGAAGCAGGGATGGCGCCGGAACTGTTAACGCTTCTTGTCCGCTTGCATGAGAACAACTTCGCAAGAATCAGGTGGGGGGCACAGGGTGAGGTGACCGACTCATTTCCTGTCGAGCGTGGCGTCCGACAGGGGTGTGTTTTGGCACCCACGTTGTTTTCTTTATACATCAACGGCATAGTAGATCACCTTAGTTGTTCCCCCACGGATGCCCCGGTATTAGCAGGGGCTCGCGTGCCAGTCCTCATGTTTGCAGACGACACGCTGATAGTATCCCGGACACCGAGTGGGCTCCAGAAGGCAATAAACGCGTTTGGAGATTTCTGTCAAACGCGTGGAATTGAGATAAACACCTCCAAAACCAAGTTCATGTCCCTGAATCAGCGGAAAACATTCAAAGGTGTAATTAATTTTAATGGTACCCCATTGGAACAGGTTGAGGCATTCACGTACTTAGGAATATCTCTCCAGAGTAACATGAGTTGGAAAAGTCATATTGATATGGCTGTTTTAAAATTTCATCAGTTGGTGGGTGTAATTGCTTCTAAGCATAAATCTTCTTTAACCAAGCCTATTACTCCTGCCCTAGAAATCTACAACATGAAGGTCATAAGTGCCTCTTTGTACGGTTCGGAACTGTGGGGTTTTACTAACTTGAAACAATTAACATTGGCAGAGAACAAGTTTATACGCTGTTTAGTTGGGGTTCCCCAAAGTACCCCCACCGTTCCGCTTGCATACGACCTAGGCAGGAAAAAAATAGAGGATTTAGCACGGCTACGTCCCCTGCTTTACTGGAGACGGATTATGACAACTCCCGAACTAGCCCACTATGCTACTGCCCTGAAGGATATCATCAGGGCAGATCGTTTCCATTCCATTCCATGGCTTAAGGAAATCAGGGGTTTGTTAACAAAGTTGGAACTAGACCACCTATGGGTTGACCCAAATGGTTCAAGTTTCCCATCAAAGTTAACTTTGAAAAAAATGTACTGGGATATGATCTTGATGTCTGCCCATAGTTTTGGTTCAAATGCTAAGCTAACGGATCGCTTTCTTGACATTAAAACCCTACCATCTTGTGAGGCTTACTGGGATATCATAGAAAGGCCCCATGATAGAAAACTGTATTTCCAGTTCAGAATTGGGACTCTTCCTGTAAAAGCGTTCACCCATAAATGGTCATCTACTCGGGACATCAAGTGTCACTGTTGCAAAGATCTGACTGAGGATATAGGCCATCTGCTGTTTGTATGTCCCCTGTACACTAGCCCTCGTCGCAAGTGGCTAAAACCAGTGTGTATAAATCTGGGGACACGTAGGTACACAGAGGCTTTAAGAATACTTAAATCAGACTGCACACCCTGTTTGGCAATTGCTGTAGCAAAATTTTTAGGGTGGGCCTGGATTATACGCACCCGCACTTTATAACCTCCAGAAACTAGCCAATGAACCTTATGACATCGAATAATGTATGATTAATTTTTAAAATTATGTTTTTTTTCTGAATTGTTTTAATCCACTGTTGCTTACATTTTTTAATTTTTGTAATCGACAGCACTATGGTTTAATGAGTTTTTAAAAAGAAAAAGAAAAATGAATTCTAGTTTGTAGTATTTATAGGGTTGTGTTAGGATGTGTACTCGCTTTTATGACATGCCGTCGAATAAAGCTTTGAAATTTGATTTGATTTGCACCAAGCAGGGCTAGTGTGCAAGGGATAGCTCGGCTCCAATTTCGGCGGCCCCCCAACTCCAGCCACCTTGGCCGCTGCCCAAGCTGCGTGTTGAAGCCGCCCGGGTCTCCACTCCACCCAGCATTTACGCCATTCTCCTACCTGATGGTCTTCCATTACCAAAAGTTTGATCTATTAGCATTGCAAATAATAATGCTAATAGCCAAAACTTTCAGTAATGTAAGACCTATTGCATTGCTAAGGCTTTTTAAATATGTAAGTCATCCCTGAGGTAGGCCTAACAAGCTTTAAGGCAGGGTGCTATATGTTAGTAAGTGGAATATGAACTTTTACATGCTTCAAAAGTAAAAACCCAATATTTTACTTTTTACTATGGAAAGTCTAGTAGCCCCATTTCAGCAAGTACAGTGTTACAGACTGACACCTCAGCCCTGCTAACTTCTGTATAAGACTACTAAAGTTGATATTGTACAGAATCAAAATATTTAGTTCATTAAATCAGATTTAATGCTTAAATCAAATTAAATGTCACTGGTGGGCAAAGTGCAACTTGAGAATTTGCCACTTAAGTTGCCCAAGGCTCCCAGTGCCTGTTTACTGTTGTACTCTGGGTCTGTCCTTCAGACAGCTTTCTTCCCTTCTTGAGGAAAGATAACAATAGAGGCATGCCAAAGGAGGAGGTGTTCTCTTCCATAGGCAGGAAGCCACACAGGTGTTAGCCCAAAAGGTGAGCTAAAAAGATAAATCTGCCTCTAAAGGGCAAATGGGACACACTTGAGAGAGGGGCAACTCTACTGTTTAGGCAGATAAGCTGTAATTAGAGGCAGGAGATGGAAAACCAATTGCCAAACCGTTTTTCTAGAGGCATGCAGCCCCAGCCCGGGGGTTGGAGTAGGAATCTCCACATGCCAGGATAAGGGTCTTGCCATATTGAAAGTGGGCAGTATAGTGCATTCTAGGATTCCCAGATGCCACATATCGCAGGAAGTGGTCACCAGGTGAGATGGGACCTGGTAGCCCATTGGCTACCTACTGCATTCTGCCCTAAGGGAATTTTAGGTGCATATGTAGGGCAACCCTGGCACCCCAAAATCAGGTCTTCACTGGACTGGAAAAAGGACCAAGGAAAGACTGACCTGCTGCACCATGGAACTGGCAAAGAGAGGTTGCACCATTGTGAACCGCACCTGCTGCACCTGGTGGCTAGCACAGGAGAGGGACTGCTTCTGCCATGTCCTGCTCGAGAAGAAGTCGTCTTCGGAGCCCCCCTAAGCCATGAGACACCAAGTACCAGATGACTGGACTCCTGTTCACAGCACAGGGACACAACAGCTGAAGAAGCCTGTTGTTACAAGTTGGTAACCCAAAGTCTTCAACCCGCTGCCGTGCAGCACCAGTGGCAGGGACTCAATGAAAAAACTTTCTCCTGAGTTCACTGAGACCGGGAGTGCCATTAGAGCGCAGTTGGGACTTCTGGAGGATGCTACCGGCCCAGGAAGGATTGGCTTGTGACTGATACTGACCGACCGTCAATCCAGTGGCAGCTGGACATCTACCTGCACAGAGAGTACTTTGAGGGGCATCGGACATGTGACCAGAACCACCCCACTCCATTCATGGACAGAGGGTGGTTCGCAGCAAGACCCCTGTCGACTGCATTGCATTCACAGCATCCTTTGAGGATCTTCAACAAACTTCATCCCTTGCATCAGAACCACTACAGTAGGAAAGCCCTACAAAGGATAAAAGTGCCTGGAACGAACCGAAGATTGCTTCACCTGCAGAGGTAACTGTTTCTGAAGACCTTGCTAGCCCTCCTGACTGGCTCCGTACTGGAGTTAGTCACCTTAAGTGACTAAGTAGCCTAGCCCAAACCTTTCAGTGAGAACGTGTCAAATTTGTGGAATTTGGTAATGCTTGTTTGCGGTTGAGTGAAATGCTGTAAATTCTATACCTCCAGAACCTTGTTGTGGTGTCTAAAAATACAGAAAAGTACAGTCTATGTTTTTTGTAATTGGTGTCAGAATTCTTTGGTGTTTTGTCGATTTCTTCTTCAGTTGTTTTGGTGCTGGTTAAATGCTTTACACTTGTTCCTGTTATTTTAAACCTTGCTGCTCAGAGCCACAGCTACCCAGGGTTGAGCTGAATGTTTGACAAACAAAACCTAAGGGTCCCAAAGGGGTTGGTAAGTGCATTACACGGTGAGGTTGCACAACCACACCATATAATATACCCCATTTACTTACACATAAAAAAGTTGACCCCGGGTATGCGTGTGGTTTCTTGAGGAGTGCCCTGGCACAAATCCAACTTGTGAAGCATGGATATAAAAGGGAATCACCATCAGGAGTCTGTTGGCGAGCACCTTAGCTAGAATCTTAATGTCAACATTCAGAAGAGATATGGGTCTATGAGATCCACTTTCAATCAGGCCCTTCCCTTCTTTACGGTAGTACCATTATTAAGGCATGTTACCAGTCAAGCCAGCTTCCTGGAAGATTTGACAGGGCATTTGTGCTATTTGGGGTTTGCATGCCATGTTCACCTGGCAATTAGCATGTGGGTAGGCCTGCTATAGCATCATTGATTTCCACCAGAATGATGTTCCTGTTAAAGAGGTATTTACCCTCCTCAGTAGAGGATGGTGAGTTGATAGAAGCCATCAACTGGTCCTCCACTGGTGCAGACTCGCCACTGGTGGAATCTTAGAATATTATCATAGACGGAAACAAAATCCTCAGTGCTCTTGGCCGGATGGGTAACTATATGACCGGTCGGTTCTGATAGCTGTGCTTTTCATTGGCGAAGTTGGAATGTTAGGAGACTGCCTGCCTTCTCACCATGCTCATACTGCTGCAACTTAAGTTTCATAAGCGCCTTCTCTGCAGCAGATGTATACACCATATTGTACTTCAGTTTTTCTTTTCTCAAACCGGCATCCATTGCCAAGCGTGGGTGAGGCCTTATAGGCCGATGTGAGAGAGGCTATTGAGGATTTTAAGAGCTTCCTTTCAGTTGCATCAGTCTTTTTGGCAATAGCACGGTCTCTCATTATGAGGCCTCTCCATGTAGAATTTCCGACTGCTCATACTATCTGTGGGTAAGTGACAGTGTACTTATTCTCAGAGCAATAAACCTGAACATGGGTATTCAGAATCTTCCTTTCTTCCGGGAGACATATGGCAGATGCCAGTCAAGGAAGGCCTATGACATGTAGTCAGGTTGAGCGATATGGGACTATGATCCTTTAAGCCCCCTGCTAGTATATCTCTATTGAATGGGTAGGCCAACAGTAAATGGCGCAGTAGAAAAATCCAAGTCTGGAGGCGGTGTTGTGAACTGATGACATATAGGAATAGTCTTGTAAGCTATGGTTTCCCAGGAGATCTATTAGCTGCGCTCTGTCTGTGGCATTTTGACGATCAGGGAGGCCAATCCATTTTACAACCCAAAAATTTAGAATTTAGAGCAATGTTTCGGTCTCCCCTATGACCAACTTAGTGTCGAAAATTCCAGCAAAGAGCTTATTTAATTGACTGAAGAAGACCATTTTGCCCTCAGTTGACGCGTATACAGGACCCAGGATTAAGGCCAGTTAACCCAACTTCACAAAGGCGTATCTACCCTCAGGATCTGTCCAGGATTTCAGAAGCCTATGAGGGAGAGACTTGTGTATTAAAATTGCTGCTTCACAATTTCTAAGGGGTAGGGAGAAGGTTCAATCAATAAGGGGGTTTGTAAAGCGCAGTTACTCACCCGAAAGGGTCTCAAAGCGCTAAAGGGGGCAGGGGGGTGTGCAGCTCCTGGATGTTCACAGTGATTTGATGAATAGCCAGGTCTTGTGGTCCTTCAAGAATTTGGAGAGTGTTGGTGTCTGTCGGAGGTGGAGAGGGAGGGTGTTCCATGCCTTGGCCGCGAGGAAGGAGAAGGAGCGTCCTCTTGTTCTGGTCTTCTAGATGCATGGTACTGTCGCAAGAGAGCTGGGCTGAGCGGAGGGATCTTTGGGGGTGTATGGAACGAGAGGCGGTGGTTCATGTAGGCGGGTCCAGTGTCGTGGAGGGCTTTGTGGGTGTGGGTGAGAAGTTTGAAGGTGAATCTCTTCTCAACGGGGAGCCAGTGTAGTGTCTATAGGTGTTGGCAGATGTGGCAGTGGCATAGTAGGTTGAGGACTAGTCTGACGGTGGCATTCTGGAGTTTGCAGGTGAAGTGCTTGTTGATCCTGGCGTAGAGTGCATTGCCATAGTCCAGTCTGCTGCTGATGAGGGCATGGGTGGCGGTTTTCCTGTGTTCAAGGGAAATTCACTTGAAGGTCTTTCGGAGTAGGCAGAGGGTGTGGTAGCAGGAAGAAGTGACAGCGTTTATCTGGCAGTCCATTTTGAGTTCTGAGTCCAGGATGATTCCGAGGTTTGCGTGTGTGGTCCATGGGGGAAGTAGGGGCCACCAGGTGTTGTTCCAGGCATTTGTGTGTGGGTTTTGTCTGTGTTGAGTTGTAGGTAGCTGTTCCTAATCCACCAGGTGACTGCTTCCATTCTTTCTTGAAATTTGTGTTTGGAGATGTTGGGTTCGTTGGATAGAAAGAGGATGAGTTGGGTGTCGTCTGTGTACGATACGATGTTGAGTCTGTTTGATCTGACGATGGATGTGAGCGGGGCCATGTAGACGTTGAACAGGGTGAGCTGCTGGAGGATCCTTGGGGGACTCTGCAGGTGGTCGGTGTGGGTTTCGAGAGGAAAGGAGGGAGTCTGGCCCACTGCGTTCTGCCGGAGAGGAATGAGCGGATCCAGTTGAGGGCCTTGTTCTGGATTTCTGCGTCATAGAGTCTGTGTGCTAGGGTGCGGTGTAAGACTGTGTCAAAGTCAGCGGAGAGGTTCAGGAGGATGAGGGCTACAGTCTCTCCTCTGTCAAGGAGGGAGCGGATGTTGTCTGTCGCAGCGAGAAGGGCGGTTTCGGTGCTGTGATTCTTCCTGAAGCCTGATTGAGAGGAGTTGAGGATGTTGTTTTCTTCTATGAAGGGGCAAAGATGACTGTTGAAAGATTTTTCCATGACTTTTGCTGGATACGGGAGTAAGGAGATCGGTCTGAAGTTCTTTATGTCGGTGGGATCCGCTGAGGGTTTCTTCAGAAGAGGGTTGATCTCGGCGTGTTTCCAGTCATCGGGGAAGTAGGTGGTCTTGAAGGAGTGGTTGATGATTTGTCAAAGCTCGGGGCGATGATGTCTGCGGCTCTATGGTAGATATGGTGGGGACAGGGGTCAGTGGGAGCCCCAGAGTGGTTTGTCTTAATAGTCTTCAGGGTGTCTTCGATGCTGAGGGCAGTCCAGCTGTCCAGTGTCAGCTACATGGCGCAGGGAACGGAGGGTGTGGGTTCCTCTTGAAGGTTGTTGTCATCGAAGTTGTCGTAGATGGTCTTGATTTTGTGATGAAAGAAGGCGCTGAGTCTGTTGCAGAGGTCCTGGGAGGGTGGAACGTCGGTAGTCTCACTGTTGGGTTGGGTGAACTCTTTGATGATACCGAAGAGTTCCTTGCTGTTGTGTGCGTGGGTGGAAATTCTGTTTGGAGTGCTTTCTTCCTTGAGTATCTGATGAGTATGTGGTGAGCGGTGGTGGCTGCTTTGAAGTTGTTGAGGTCTTCTGTGGTTATGGAGTTTCTCCATAGCTTTTCGAGGCATCGGCAGCTTTGTCTAGATTCTCGCAATTCAGTGGAGAACCAGCAGGCTGTCTTGGCGTTTGAGTTGGTAGTTTTCTTGAGGGGGGGCGATGGTGTTGGTGCAGTCAGTGATCCACTTGTGTATGGTACGAGCGGCGGTGGTAGGGTCGTCGTCTGTGGCGGTGGGAGTGGAATGCTGAGGGAGGAGGCGCGCTGGTCGTCGGAGATCTTGTTCCACTTTCTAAGATGGAGCTGGTGTGGACGTTTGCAAGAGATGTTTGTTTTGAAGGTGAAGTGGACGAAGCAGTGGTTGGTCCTTGGGAGTGCAGAGGTGTGGCTGAAGCTGATGGAGTTTCCTGCTGTGAAGATGGGGTCAAGGGTATAACCTGCTGAGTGCGTTGGTTCTGGAATGATCTGTTTGAATCTGATGTTGTGGAGGTTGTCCAGGAGGGAGGTGGGGTCTAGGCAGTTGTCCATGTGGAAATTGAGGTCTCCCAGCAAGGTGTAGTCGGTGGAGGTAATGGTTTGCGGGGTGATGATGTTGGTGATGGAGTCGGAGAAAGGTGCACGTGTCCGGAGGGTCTGTAGATGAGGGTGCCTCGGAGGGTGGTGGTGGATGGGTTGGTTTGTATCTTGAAGTTGAGGTGTTGGTGATCTTGTAGCCTTTCTGGGATGGCGATTGCGATGTCAGGTCCTGAGGCGGTGTTCGTCCAGGTTTCGGTAAGGAAGGCGACTTCCAGGGTGGTGCTGTTGGAGGTCCCAGATTTCCAAGACATGTCTGTGGAGGGTGCGGACGTTGCGCAGGATGCATTGCAGTGTTTGGGGTGGGATGGAGTTGTTACTGGAGGGTGGCGGTCGGTCCTGGGTCTCGGCAAAGGAGTGTCAGCAGCGTCGGCAGGTAAAGGGTCCGTGGGTGTCGAGAGGTGAAGAGAGCTTGCAGTTGTTGTTCTTGCCCACATTGAGTACGTAGAGAGCTGAGGAGCTGTAGCATTGGCGGGTCGGAGGACTGTGGATCATGGCGCTGGTCGCGGTTGGGTCGCGGACGGGCACAGACAGGCTTGCCTTTGGCGCGCCAGTGGCGCGTCTGCTGCACGGCCCCCATTAAGTAGGGGTCGGGGGAGGGCAGGACAGCTGGGAGGCGGGAGCGGAAATGCTGGAGCGGGAGGGGCCGCAGGGGCAGCAACGGCCGGAAAAAACTGCGGAAGGAGGCTGAAGCGGGGAAAAGTAAAATTAGGCAAGAGGAGGAAAAATGTAATAAAAATTTAAGAATTAAAGAAGAATTCAATAAAATGAAATGAGGTTAAGTAAGAGTAGAGCCGAGTGAAACCGGCTAAAAGGGCAAAGCAGTCCGAGGGCGAGGCACAGGGCCTCGAACTGCGGTCAGCAGCGGTGAAGGGCAGAGGCACTACCTAGGTGCACTGTTGGTAGAGCTGTGTGCTGGGAGAGCATTATCCCGACCAGAAGGTCAGGGGTCTTGCTCTGGGTTGTGGAGTCAGGAACCTCTGTATTTAGAGGGGCAGTATGGCTACTCCCTATTGCCCGTCCAATCTAGTCCAGCTTCAGCTGCTGATTTTTAGCAGAGGGTAAGTGTAGTTGCTGCAAGAATGCAATATTAGCCTGGTGATGTCAGATATAAGTGAGCGTTTTCTTATGTTTATTTTGCACGGTGGCATTTGGGTCATCGTCCTAGGCTCAGGCCGTACCTAGGTGTGAGATGGAGGATGCAGGGGGGAAGGGAGGTGAGGGGATGTTGTTCCAATAGCAAACATTTGAGCCAGGTTCTCCGACAGAGGGGTGGGACTGTGGAATGAGTGTGGCATTAATGTGCCCAGGCGAGATCAGATGACAAGTGTGATGTCAACTCCTGTGTTCCTATTTGTGCACAAAAAAACCTTTAATTAAAGTCTGTGATGCAAGCCACAATAGCAACCAAGTGTCACTCCACCAACCAGGTTAGTACCAGAGGAAATCCTCAGCAGCAGACCATAATAACTTGTGATGAAAAACAAAGGGGAAGATGAGCACAGGCAAACACCTAGCAATATCCCCACGGTGGCCTATTTAATGTCTCCAACCCCAGACATCCGTCCATCCCCACGTCAAAGGAAACCACATTTGAGGTAACACAATGATGTATACAGGGCTATTGGCAGAAAAAAAAAAATGTGCAGGCCATCAAGGCATGTTGAGATGCGCATCACTGTCTAAGAGAAGAGAAGGCACAATGTTTTTGGATATAAAGTCAGATAACTCAACCACAACACAGTTAAAGAAAAGGTTATTTATGGAAGCATATACAGTTTCAAGTAGTCTGCTGGCCAATCAATTCAGATCATTGCCGTGCCATACTGTGTGGTATTCAGTGACTCAGTGAAAGAAGGCTAGTTCACCAGGGGATCAGTAGTGCTCTCCTTCAGCAGACCTCTATGCATCCCTATTCCGGTCTTGGGACAGCACATCAATGACTGTCCAGTCTCTCTCTCTGGCAGAGTGTCTATGCTGGATTGGACGGTTAGGGCCTTGGTGAGATGCATGCTTGAGGGGTTCCAAACGCTGGAGGGGGATCTGCCTCCATAGACTCTTCAAAGTTTTCCAAGATGGCAGTCTGTGCATCCAGATCATCAAATTTGAGGTGCAGCCTTGTACATTCACTATCATCACAGCCGAATCCAGCAGACCTAATTCCTTTTCATAGGCAGGGATGTAGGGGCATGATTTTTTTCATCCTGATCGCTGTCTCATATGAAAAATCTGCATCACATGGGGAATTTGCCCTCTTTCTTGGTACGTTTGTGCCGCAAGAGAAACGCTATGATTGCCCTGGAAGCTTTTGGTTGGCAGGAAGATCAATACCCTTAATCTGTGCACCCTCAAACTCCAAGGGCTCAACAAAGGTTACCTGAAGTAAAGTGGGTAAGAGGGAACAAAGGAACACTAACAGGTCCTCACCATTCCATGTCCTCTGGAATCACATAGAGGTGTATATTGTCCCTGCAAGTACAGTCTTCCAGGTCCGATACTTTCCTCTGTAGTCTATGTACCTTGGTGCCCCAGTCTGGTGGCAGACTGTATAGTCCATCAGTTCATCTATTCTTTTGTCTGCTGAGTGCAGGCATGAGTCGCATGTGCAAGAGGTCCAACCTTAGATGTCTGCAGCCATGTCTGAGATAGTGGTATCGAAAGCAGATATTTTAGAGCTTATGTTAGTCACTTCTTTAAGGATGAGGGTATGAGTACCCTCAGCCATAACATACAGCTTAGTGATAGTATGTGCCTCCTCTGACAGTTCTTCAGCAAAGAATAGCTGCCTGGTTGCCTTAGAACCCAACATGGATGGCAGGGGTAGGGAGCCTTAGTTGGGATAACGCTTGATATTCGTAGGAAGGGCCACTACGGTGTGGACACTGCTTTTGAGTGGAGTCAGAAGAGCGTGGTTGTCAGTAGCGATGCCAATAGAACATAGACTCCAGTCCTCGGTGTGGTTGGTCACAGACGCTAAGTATTGGAGGTGCTGAACTACTCTGTTTCCCCAGGGATTACGACCCCCAGGTCAATCAGCCGTAGCGTAACAATTTCTCCTGAGTGACTTCCATGCTAGTGATTAGAGTCCCACATCGCAATGTCCCACCAGTAAAGTTATAGTTTAACAAAGTCTTGAGGTGGATCCCAGAAGAAGAGCATGGGATGCCACAGAAGAGAGCAGGAAGAAAAGTCTTGTTCATCTGCAGTGGGCATCTAAGTGAAAACAATAGCCAAACCTTGCTGTAAAGTATACCGGCCAGAGGAGATACCGCAGAGTCATTATGAGAGCTGCTGGTAAAAGTTAAGAACAAGCCTTTCCTGCAGGGGTGCCTCAAGTGTCTGGATGGTCCCTGTGGTTGCCAAGAGAATGCAGCAAGATAACAGGGCTACACAGGCCGCACTGACCTTGTTGGAGCCTCATGCAGTTTGGCAGCTAGGGCTGACAAAAGCACAGTGTTTGGTGCTGTCGGGATTTAGGAGTTGTGATTCTCCAACTGGGCTGCGGTCAACCACTCCCCGCTCCTGAATGAAGGCAGTCACAGCTCTCCCCACCGCTCACTATCCATATGCAAGACAGCTAGGAATGTTCTCTCACTGTTGCTCACCCAGGGAAGCAGCTTCATCAGTTTGTCCATGGAAGGGGCCCAGGCCATTGTGCTGATCAGGACGCTAGTCGGGGGTGGGATGTGATGAGCAGACCGCTTCTGCAGTCTCCATACACGCTCATCAGAATCACCCACCTCGATGGGGATGGGCAGTGTGCCATCCTTTCCCCATTCTGGTTTCCATCAATCTGCCCCACTGGATTACCAGAGTTGTCCCAAGCTGCCTGAGCACATTCAGTGAACCGCCATCTTGGATCCTGGCGAAGTCATGCCTCGCTATTCTGTTCTATCCTTTTTAGATAATTTAGCACCTTTAATTACATTTCTGCAGCACTGCCAGTAGCTGTCCACAATTGCACTACTATGGCATTATAATTGAATTTGGAAAAGCAAATACAAAAATCCAATACATTCATACGAGGACAGTATTTTGGCAATATTTTATACATGTTTATAATGATACCAGTTATTAACCTGGCCCTACTAACTTGCAAATGCTACAAGAAAGAGACTGCTATACATTCAGAATGAAAAGCAACGCCATCTGGCCCACACCATTGATAGCTAAACAAAATTCTTTCTGACCTACTTTTGTAATTGAACATTTTTAATTGTAGCTTATATATACACATACATCTATGGAATCTATTTGCATATTGCTTTCAATCAAAAGTTAAACTTTTCTCTTGCAATTTTAGAAGGAATAGTGGTCATTTAAACCTACTTGCTAGTTAAAAATCTGAGTCACAAGGAGTTTGTACAGATGTTTACATTAGTACATATCAGAAGATAAGTGCTAAGTGCTCTCATTGCAGTTTGTGCAGACCAGGACCACCAGTTCCTACTTGGTAACTGCTACTGTAAATTACAGTGGATCCATTATTTTACATTTATATGTAAGTTGTGTGCAATGATATTTGCACTAGTGTGCTCTGCAGCAGCAATTAACACCTACTTGTAAAGGCTTCTGATAATCTTCAGTATATTTTTATATATCAGATGAAGTACCCTCTGATGTACATTATAAGGATATTGCAAGTCACAGAGGAGATCCAAGACCATACAGAGGAACAATACCAAAGACCAGGTTTCTTTTATGATCGTGGAACTCTGAGGTGCCTTGGAATATCATTTTAACTTAGAGCAGAGGGTATTTTATTCCTTACAATACTTGGTAACACCAACACCCTTCGCACAAATCACTTTATTCCTCAGTGTCTTGCTCTTTCATATGAATAGTATGATAGTATCTTTGCAGTCATTAAGACTAAAACTGTAGTGTGAAGTTAAAGACATCAAAATGCAGTTGGTAATTTATTGCAAAAAATGTCAGAATCTGTGCAATGCAATGCAACTTAGGTAAAAAATGCTGTATCTCAAAATGTGTAGAAACATGTCAAGTTTTTATCTTAACTGTAATAATGTGAACAAAGTAAACATGTTTCCTTAAATATCTCTTTTCAGCTGATCATTGTTCATTTTAGAAAATAACAGAACAAAGGAACAAAAAGTCTGTTTTCCTTTTCTTTGATTAAACTGATACTGTAAGTAGGCTCCACCTATGTTTAGGTGGAGAAAAACTCTGCTACAAGAACAGACATTTGAGGTGGACAGATTCTAAAGTGTCACTGGTGTTGTAGGGTGCTCTGAATAGGAGCTGCTCCCCACCTAAAACATGGGAACTACCCAGAGTTCTCTGGGCTGTTTTGCATCATTTATGCAGCATTCTAAGCTTGAAAGGGTATTATTTTGACTTATAATGGGTTGCACCCTTGTGCCTGGACAAAGCTAAACCTCTCAAAAGAGCTGTAATGACAGTGAAACGTGTCAGGGGTTGCTTTCATTCATTCCAGGTTCACTTGGATGTTTTTTTTATCAATCCAATGCTGTACTACGGCAACGCTCCCTACGCCGGGATCAACAAGAACCTCACCCACAAACTCCAGAAACTCCAAAAGGTTTCCACCAGACTAGTGCTCAACCTACCTCACCACTGCCACATCACCCAGCACCTGTGGACATTACATTGGCTCCCCTTTGAGAAGAAAATCACCTTCAAGCTTCTCACCCACGCCCACAAAGCCCACCACAACACCGGACATGCCTACCTAAACCACCACCTCTCATTCCACCTGCCCCCCCAAAGATCCCTCCACTCAGCCCAGCTCTCCCTGGCTACGGTGCCGCACATCAAGAAGACCAGAACAGGAGGTCGTTCCTTCTCCTTCCTCGTGGCCAAGGCATGGAACACCCTCCCTCTCCACTTCCGACAGACTCCAACACAATCATTAAGGACCTCAAGACCTGGTTCTTCGACAAATCACGGTGAACTTCTGGGAGCTGCCCCCTCCCCCCCACAGACCTTTCAGGTGAGTAGTTGTGTTTCACCAACCCAATGATTGAAATACTTTGCCTGGAGTGGTAAAAGGCTTTTGTCATTTTACAGCTCTGCATCAATGGCACTAGCTAATCCTATGCTTAAAGCCTTTGCTGTAGCAATTGCAAAAAACTTTGACCCTTAATAGCTCAGTGTGGATGGCACTATACTATTCCCATACTTAAAAACTTTTCTAGAAAAACAGACATTTGAGGTGAGCAGATTTTTGAGTGTTGCTGACAGTGTGGCGTGCTGTATATAGGAGCTGCTCTCCACCCAAACGTGGGAACAACCCAGAGTTGTCTGCTTTGTTTTGAATATATATATATGTATATATATAAAATCAATTTCACCCACAAAACAAGGACGCACTCAACTGCAAATTAAACCATCCAGTTTTATTTAATGGCAAACCAGCATCTGCATTCCAGTTCATGGATTTCTTCAGCCTGAGGCGTTTCGAGGCACCAGCCTCTTACTCATAGGCAACTGATGAAAACTCCACAGAGGCTCTAATTACATCTTAGGCAGAATGCTGTTGATTAATATTGGCCCCCGATGGTCCTCTCAGGTGAGTTTGACTATTGGTGCATGCTGGGACTTTAAGTTTGCATTAAGCCGATTCTTACCCTCCAGTGGGTTCTGTTCTGTTTCCATATTTTTAAAATGTTTTGTTCACCCTCCAGTGGGCCCCAGGATGAAGAGCGGGTTTGTATATATTATATATTACATACACCGCTATCTGATGTTTTATATTCTTCCAGAGAAAAACCCAAAGTGGAGCCATAGGCAAACCAGATGGTTCGCTGTTGGTAAGCAGGTCACGCAATATCCAGTGCAAATACTTTAAAAGGTGGATAAAAAGGTGTCCTCAATATAGGCACTATTAGAGAGATCACTGAGAGAAGAATGGCAGGCACTGGAACATGTACTAACTAGCAGAGTCACTGAAGAATTTGCCAGGTTAGCAGATTCCAATCTGATCTTCAGGATTCTTTAAAAAAAAAGTTTGATAGGTTACAAACCTGGGGCGGTGCCTCCATGTTGGAGGGGGAGCATCACCCCACTGCATTCTCGCTGTGCAAGAAGCAGAAACATAAAATAGTATTAAAAATACCATTTCATGTTTCTGCTTCTCGCACTGCGAGAAAGTAGAAGGGTTTAGTTGGGGGCAGGCAGGTCTGCTCTTGAGCAGGGGAGGAGTGGCTTGCCTAATACTTTAGAATGAAGGTGCACCAGAAATGAAGACGGGATAGCAAGTTTAGTCCATTATCCTCCTTTATTTATGATTGAAATAAAAATATCACCTAACGCGTATCGTTGCTTTGGCATAAGGAACTTCATCAGGGCTTGGTAAATCTGGTAGAGTATGCAACAAAGATCCTTGATGGTTGCGGTAATGTTAGTGTAGCTCGGGTAATCACCCCAGAATAAGGGTCAATCAGGTGAAGTCCCAACTTGTAATACGGGACGTCAGTAAATTCAGCCCCACTTCCAATAACTGACTGGTCAGCGTCCCGACCAATCACAATCCTGCCATTGCAGCATTGTAATTGGCTTAGGGGAGGGGAGAGCGGCTGCCTGCTTCCTGTTCAAGAGAGAAGCAGAGAATCAGAGACGACACGGGATTGGGCCGGCGAAGGTAAGATAACTTTTAATTTTCTTTTAAATTAAACGTCCCCCTCCCCATGCGACCCCCCGCGCCCCCACCCGCGAGTCATGCCGGCCGCGACTGTTACAAACTAGTAACAGTTTCCAAACTTTTTACTCCTACGCTGGTTGTTCTGCAGGATAAAAAGGGATAGATTTTCTTGAACTGCACACTTGAAAATATCCTGACTTTGTGATGGCAAGGACATGAAGGGCAAACTTTTTCAAAGTGACCATACTGTCAAGATCCTTCTGTAACCTACTCCTGACACATGAATGCCTGGCATGATGGCCATCAGAGAATCTCTGACTATTGTAATGAACGTTACCTCAGTTTATAAAAAAACCTTGTGAACTAACGAGGTCATTCAAAATGTGGCTGCTCAACTTCTACGCAAAGCTCACGTTTGATACTGCATCTCTGAAACTGTTGGCTCTGCACTGGTTTCATACTGAATCAAATGATGCAGTTGAGTGTACTATATATTGCCCCTACAAACGTAAACTGTACTATTTGTACTTAGTTTTTTCAAAGAAAAACTAACAACAGTTTTGTCTGCATGTTGTCAATTTTCAATAAGGTTATAGCAATACAGAAGATTGAAATCGGGGAATTTGTTAGAATCTATAGGATTGTAGGACGCATTTTTTTAGGACTGGGTATACCAATGGCTTTTTCAATTCAACAAGAACTGTGCCCTTGGCCAAAAGAAGTTGGGTAATTGTAAAGGAGCAACAGTTTCTGCGACCTGCTTTAGGATTATACCTGGACATACATCTGAAAGTGAACCTAAACACCTCATAGTCACCATCAGGTTGATTGCCTCAACAAGGCATACTGGCTCATGATACTGTATGTGAGGGACCATTTGGGCCGGTTCATAAGAGCATCTGGTGAGAATTCTTCTGATTCTACTGAACTAATATGTTTTACAGAATTTTATATTCAATAAAGGACATGATATTGAAGATTTTTGAATGAGATACTAATGGAGGCCATGACACCACCCATAAAATTGAGAATTGAATGTTAAGTCAGTAACTGCATCGTTAGTAGACTCCCGAGTTGTGTGGCACACTTCTCTGGATACCTCTGGTGCAGACTGAATAAATTGTAAAGGCAGAATTTATTTATTGATTGCTTGAGCTAGTAACCCTTTACTTATACGTTATTTTTGAGTAACAGGGACCATGCATATGCATTCTAGGTTGTGTGTAGATTTTTTCTTTGGTATAGATAATGATAAATTATGGTTCTATACATTTGATACAAAATTATATCAGCAGCTGACATAAGACTAGATAGACTGGCATCAGGCACTTGAAATCAGGGCGAGTGTGTTGCAAGCCAACTAAGAAAGATGAAAGATCTAGGCTAACTCTGGTCTTGCTATTGATTAAACTTTTGTACAGATAAATCGGCAAGTGACTGCAATACAAAACAAACCATAGGGGTTATCACAGGCAAGCATGGCATGTTGTGTGTTGGGGCCAGTAGTTCACCAAGTAATACCAATCCCACTAACTTGAGAAGAATGCATGTCTTCTGAATTATCTCCTGCATGATATACTTCAGTAGTAGTTCTGGTTTCAATATACTAAGATAATCAGAATATGTTTGAATGTGTATCAGAAAGCAAATCCTTTTGGAAACCAATCTAGCCACCAGAGTTCAGAGAATCATGCAAAGTCACATATGGATCGTAAAGGCAATTGTTAAAATATGTAAGAACAACAAAAGCAGCTGTTAATTTTCTGGTTTCAAAGTAAGAAACAGCTTTCAAATTGATTTTAGAGGTTAACTAAAGAGAATTCGGCCTAATAAACCTAGCCCACATAAATGTATAACCAGACTGGTAACAAAAATATACATTACATTATTTTATGAGGGCTAAATATGATAGCTGACATCAAATATGTCTGAATACTGTGCTCCTTTGATTGAGCTATGTAACACTATGTAAAATATTGGTTGCAGGGTATGGCAAGTGAACAGTGTGAGGTTGTCAGTTTTTATATTTAAATTCACAGAAACACCAACAACTGAAAACTACCAGAAAAATGGACTGTGCCTCTTAATGAGAGTAGAAATGAAAGTGGTAGGTTTTATTCATGTGAAACACAGGGGGCTCTCAGAAGAGAAAATAAAGGGATGAACGGCTATTACTAAACTGATCCATATCTGCAGGAGAAGCTAGTTATCAGAAGTGGCCCTTCAATAGATCGCCTCCTGGTGGCTTCAAGATTCTATTTGGGCAATTTGGAGGTCTTTCTTTCCTTCAAAGCCCTTAATGTTTTTGTGGGCGTTAGTCAGGTGCAATGTGGGAACTGGTTATGTATGCCAGATGACTTCTGCACCCAGTGACGTCATAGGGCTCTAGAAAGGACAGCCACCACAACCCTTTCATACATAAGAGCTGTGCTAGATAGTATGTGGAAAGCAGGGAGCTGATGTGCTAGCTGTTTTGAGTACTTTTTTTAGGATTCTGTGGATACAAGTTCTGTAGAATTACTGTCAGGCAACACATACAAGCGGTGTTGAAATGGTTCAATCCACGTGTCAAGTGTGTTCTGCCATCCTTTTGAGTTAGTAACAAGACTGATTCCTTGATCAGGACACATCTCTCTTGAAAGATCAAATATGACAAAAGGGAGGGGGGAAGGTATAAAGGGAATGGACCTCTTCTCTGATGCTCTGGTCTCCTGACACATCTCTGCAACTTAACTGGTGAAACGTTCACCAGCAATTCAGGAAATGAGAACTTTTCAAGATCATAAAGGCTAGCACTCAGTATTTTATAAGATATCTTTTTCAACTATCAGCAATTATTTTTTGTATCTAATCTAAGACCTTTATATCTCTTAGCTACAAGTAAAGAATGTTTTACCCCTTTTTATGCACTACTCACATTCTCAAGAATAGTGATGTTGTGTGTAATATCCCCCCAAAAAATGACCAACCATGAATAGCCTACGCTTTTGTACACCAATTAGTTTAATACATTCAAATTTCATTAGAATGAAAGATTATCATGCTCTTAGTAAAACCCAATGTGAGCCTACTCTACAGTACCGTTAGGGGGGAAGTTATTACTCCAGCACGGGTAGAATCATCAGTAATGAGGCAATTTTTTCTATTTTCACTACATTTCCATTTTGGTGCTCTATTGTAAAATATTAGGAACAACTATTCATTGATAACTTGTCAAACAGTGTTTAAGTTTAAAACAGAATTAATAAAGAATAAAAGACAACATAGGATAGATAACTTTTTTATTAAATATTACAGTGATCAAAAAGTACAAAATAGTTGTCACAGGGCTATGTGATTGGGAAACTATTGGCACATAATTCAGTATCAAAAGCATTTTAATGGGTACAATTTGGAAAACATACAAAAATTGAGTGTTTGTCATTGGCTCAGCTTAATCTATGGTAGTCTCTCGTCTAATGCATAGGTTACTTCAACAACCTTTCAATCAGAGAGCAACTACCATGTTACTGGGCCATTGTATTATATACAAATAATCACCTTACACTGCACACAAACTACATAACCTGCATCACAATTAGTGCACACTATTTACAACAAACATTTGAAAAAAATGTATACCCAGCTACTACAATATACTGCCAGTATTAGAACAGATGCCTATATATCTCTGTGGCGCAACCAAGATATCAAGTACATTTACAGCAAATATCCTGAAAGTGCTCACGACGTTCATTTAAATGACGTGAGTAGCACATTAGCAAACAGTTACTTTTAGTTCAATCAAATCAAAATGCAAGGGCAGGAATTATGACATTTCTGTGTCACAATGGCATTCCAAGGTGGAAATAAATGTTGGTATTATACTCAAGTGATGTTAAACATGATAGGGAGCCTTACAGTCAATGTTCACATTGGCAAAAGATAAATGAAGACCTCTAGTACTCCCATTTTAAGTCTGAAGCTTGATGCAAGCCTTGTGATTAAAATGGGAGACTAACCTGACCAGGTTTTACCATAGTAAATATGGCCATTACTTCAGAGTACACACACTGTTCCTTAGCTAGACCTTTGTTGTCCATAGTAGTATTCTTGTCCCCCATTTTACAATTCATGTTGCTCCATGTATTCTTGTCTCCCATTTTACTATTAATGTGGCTTCATGTACAGCAAGCAGTCTGTATTTGAGTGCCTATGTTGTTGTCAAGGCCTCTGCATTACCCTCATGCTGACTTTAACTAGGTAAGCTGTAAAGGGCTAGAATAGTGTTTGCTTAAAAGGCACACTGCATAACAAAAAAAAGCTTTTTCAAGACATTTATCATCATATTATACAGGGTATAATGTACAAGAATTCTGCAGGGTGTAAAAAAAGTAAATATTTAAAATGTATAGGCTATTTGGTGACCACTGAACTGGCACCTAAATTCTGCAGTAAGTGCATAAATAAACCAGTTACAACAATGTTACTGGACCAAGAGTAGTGATAGACGAAATGAAAAGGTTGAAAATCCCATTTGGGCTTTGCTTCTAATTCGTATGCATTTTAAATGCAAAGAAAATGTACTCAGTACAAAGCAGCTGCATATAGGATTTTATCTCCCTGCTTAAAGATTAAGAATGAATAAAGACCTCAGTATGTATTACAGCGTTTCTTGAGAAAACTCAGGGTAAATAGATTTATGACAATTTTCCATTAGATTTTTAATTCTCGCTAGAAAAACTTTTAACAGTCGGCTAAAGACAAAGGCTTGCCACTTTTAAACACGTTTGGAATATTTTCTACGTTTTATGTTGGGGAAATAAAAAGAAAAATCAAGCATTTACTTAGATTTCATATCACCATGCTTCTTTCTTTCAGACAAACATTTTGTCAACTTTAAAAGACTCTTGGGAACAGAAATAGTCCACAAATGTTCCATGACACAAAGCCTCAATTGAAAGGAAAATAAAAGAATAACTCAAGTGACACTGTCTGGGCGCATGTCACTCTTGAAGTTCTTTACTCGCTTCCAATATATAAAGCACACGCAATTATGTTACATCAGTATAAAAATATAATAGCAGTCAAAGTAATCGCTGCAAGTTATTCTCATAGCTGCTGGTGTTATCCTGCACTGGAGCAACTTTGCTGTGCTCATTGCAGTATACGACGAAATGCTGCTATGAATTGAACTCAGTTTATATTTACTTATGTAACAAAAGAATCCGTATCTATTTTAAATTATGGGTATCCTGTGCGCCCATTTCATTTTTACAGCAACAACGTTGCAAGGATTTTCAGTGCTGCTGGCAAAATGCAATGTTGCTTCTTGTAGTGCCCCTCCGCCTTTCGAGCCTTCTGCATTTCTTTAGATGCCACCAACAGGTGGCGATATAAGCCTGCCCTAACTTTGCTTATGCAAGCATCGCCCGTCCTGTGCAAACTGCCCATTGTATGGTGTAGCCAAACGGCACATATTTAGCTATTGTTAAGTAGAAAATGACACAACTTTCTTCCTTGAAGAGATGGCGTCTAGGGGCAATGCATTTACCCTGTGATAAACTCTTTAAAAACAGTGTGTGCATATAAAGGAAATTGCAAACGGGGAGGAGGGGGGGGGGGGGCGGAATAACATGCGAATTGCAAGCAGCAGTCCATTTTTTCAAGCGATGTAAAATATTGTGCAGGTACAAAAACAGAAATGTATGAAACAGATTAATCTTTATTGGAGTGCATTATTGCCGCAAGTGTTTGACCTGGCCTTCTGCTGCTAAGCAGCTCCTCTCAGGCTGCAGGCCAGTCACAGCGTCATGGCACTCGTTCTCAGCCTTAATGAGTTTGATTCTAATCAACCGCACGTGATTTGAAATTAGAGGTGCTAATCATTGTATTTCTCAAGAAATTTCTGGCCTGCCGTTTATTGTGCTTGTGTATTTATTTATTTTATTTATTTATAAAGTTTTGTATAGCGCGGTGGCAGTGGTTGGTTTGAGTATGTGCCAATATTGTATTTATCCTAATTGTCCTAAGGTATTTTGACTTTGTAAGAGCCGTTTTGGGAGACATACTCAATTTCCAGTACTGAGGTCTGCAGTCATTTCCAGGTGCAGTAGTACCACGCCATTATCTGTCCCTATGGAATGGGGAATTGCCATAGAAATGTATGTTTCTGTAGTGATTTCCACAAGTTATTGACGAATTCGGGGCTATTTACCTTGGATATATTCAGCGAGGTTTTGCCTGATGAAATGTGTTATTGATCAGTCCAGGTGTGGTAGTACTGCATGCATTAAAACCAAATATCTTGGAATACCTATTTAGGCGGAAACTATTTTCGAACCAAATCGGGAATACTGAGATTTTTGGCATGAGGGCTATCGTGGTCTCTGTAGTTTGTACCGAATATTCATTGATGAATGTAGCTCTCAACATGTGTTCTGTATTTGCCCGCTTTCACATCGAAAAGTAGGAACACGTTTGTGGGTTTCAAAAACAACATTTGATGTAACACCCAACAACAATTAGCATGCAAAATAGTTCTCTGAATCGTCTGTAGCCTGGTCTAGGGGTTTATTAATTCGGAAGCAGAGTTACCCATGAAATACATAAATTCACTGACAAAATATGAAGTTTGTGTTGCATCGAATCTAAGCAGCGTTTGAAGCAGTGCCAACATATAGTTCAAGCCAAATTCGAATCTTGATAAAAATATCCTTTCTCTGGGTGGTTTACACGCCAGCATTGCAGTATTTCCATTTGAATGCAGCCTGCAGATGTTGACATACATTCTAAGAATTCAGGAACTGTTCTACATTACATCTCTGGAGGGACATCAATCAGAATATCTTTGAGATGAAAGTGGCCATTCGTGTGCATTGTAGCATTTCTGAGTAAATTCAGTAAGCATACTTTCGTACAGTGCCTGCAGGTCTAGGGCTACAGTAACCATAAATACTTCCAACATCTCAAAGAACCCTTGTCATGTAAAGGAATTCCAAGTAACCAAAATAGAATTTGAGAAAAGAGGTTATTCACTTAGAACAGTGTTTTTCGACTTTTTTTTCACCTTTCAAATGAGTTAACTATTTTAAAAAAAGTACAATTCAGATTTGCAAATTAATTAAATGGTGGTATAAGTTCCCTAGTTGAATAGTAATAGCAATTACATCCCATTTAAATTGAAAACAACGTATATCCTGTTAAGAGAACCATTATCTGTAAATCCTGTATCTGATTTTAGAAACTGCTGAAGAACCAAGAAGCAGGACTGGCTCATTTTTCTCACAAATAATTTACAAATCGTTCAGTCTCGTTCGTGGTGAAGTGAAAGGGAGATCGGTATGTAGTCTGTGATAAAGGAAATGAAAGGACAATTGTGGAAGATAGACAGTACTCGGTTACGTCAAACGTCATTCTGGAGATGGTCTTGTAGTTGGGCTTTTTGAACAACATGCTTTATAAGTCCTGTCTGCTAGATTTGGTAAGGTTTTGTAAAGGGCAACTTTTCAATGCAAATAGCAGGACAAAATATATTTGATTTGTACTCAGCAGGGTAACTATTTAGCCAACACTTTATTTAGAGAATATTTTTATTTTTGCCTATCAATCTGATCAAGAATGTAGCTTTGTTCAGCATGGAGTACCTGAACAGTCATAGCAAAAACGAACAGTTAATATAAATAATATTTTTATTGCGCTTCATAAAAGACTTCTGACATTTCTAAGCACTGTAAATAACAGGTATTAGTATTACCCAATTTGGTGGCGCTCACTGACATCGGAATGATAGAAGGCGTATTCTCCCTTGCCAGGCTTGGGACTTGTGGCCTTCATGTCATTCCTGTTTCAGCAACAATCCTTGAACTCAAAGAGTCATCCAGCTGGACCGAATTCCACATTATCTTATATTGATGTTTAAGTAAAAAACATTGTCAATCAACAATAGATTTTAAAAAATCCACAAACTTTTATGAATATCTCACCTGTGTAATAGGAGTTTATTTCAGTGATTCGTGAACTGTGAAACCAGCCCAGTCTACTACAAAAGAAAGCCATTCAATGTCTGCAACAATAAATCATTCCAGGTTGAACACACTGCAGGAAATGTTTGATTGCAATAGCATCTGCTTAATTCATATGAACACAGGTAGTTTTAGATGCACGTACAAATGCTTCACTGAAGAGTTGACCTCTCTCCTCATAGTGTAACAGTGATCAAAATGAATTTTGTACTGTACATTGCACTGCTACAGCCTTAACAGTCAGATGAAAATGAACCAATCAAAATCCTAAAATATCCACCTACTGTAGTACTCCTGCTTTATTTCCTAGGTCATGTATTACTTTGTTCTGTGAGGATGCTTAAATATTATTTTACTTGATTTTTCCAACTCTTATTGGCATACCTTTCACTTCCAATTGTGCAAAGTATCTTGAATTAGCAAATGAGACAAGGCAACCGGAAACAGGAGTAAGCTGTTGCCAAATCCTAACAAGCATGGCTCGAACCACAAAAACACAGTCTCGGCTCCCTTGAAATTTACAAAATAAATTCTGCCCCGCCCCCCCCCTAAAAATAGATTTGTTTGGTATAAGGAATGCAACTAATTTTTTTTCTTTTAAACTACTGTTACTGATTTCGTTTTCAGAATTTAAAGTTTTGTGCTAGGATGAACAGGTGACAGCTGTGAAGATGAAAAGGCATTTTGAGGGTTGATAGATGCTAGAGGGTACATGTTGTTGTGCAAAAGGTCGCCGTATGTGGATCCAACAGGGGCACCTGCTGCCAAGTGCCTGTATAGCTGCTGGGAATTGGCTGAAGATGCCAGAAGCTGTCTCTGTACCATGAACGAATGAAATGATATTGGCTGCATTACTGGGGAATACATAGTCTGGTTTTTCAAGTACTGTAAAGGGTGTGAATATGCAGCTGGGATTCGTGAAGCCAACCCAGTACATAAGGTACCTGGATAGAGACCGGAAAACACTGGTGAGGAAACAGGATATTTGTGGCCCTCTACCATACTGTCAGAATTGGAGTCATGCACAGTTTTACTCCTTTCTCCACCTGGATTGGAAATCTTTTCTCTTCCAGAAGTTTCTTTTGGCACATGCAGTGGGGATACAATTCTTATTTTTTTCTCTGAAGGATCATTGTGCAAATCATCCAGGCTTCTTTTCAAAGGTCTTGCCATGCCTATGTTAACAGTTTTACTGGTGGGGACTGAATGGACTGTACCTTCCACCCGTCTTGAACTTTCAAATCTCATGTTGTGTGATGGTTCTAATCTAGGACTGGAGTCTGCCACCTTTTTTGGGGTGGTTATCATTGGTGATACACGACAGGCCTTGGGAGTGCAATCACTGCTTACGGTGTGGCTATTCTCAGACTTGTACTTCAGTAAAATAGGTTTGCTCTCATATTGCACCATTGTATGTGGAAAGCTGACCCCATGGATACTTCCACCTTGCTTGTTTATGGTTTTGGGTAGGCTTAAATCTGTAGGTTGCTCATCTGTTGAAATTTCTGAAGACAGTTTTTCTTGCTGATGCAAAGGTGGATGATAACTTAGATTATTTTTATCCTGATGCTTGTGTTGAGAAAAGGTAGGCTTTCTTTCACAGTCCCGCAAGGTGTCTCTTGAGAAGCTCTTTGCAGACTGCTCGCCATGAAGGTGATGCTCAGTCTGTTTAAACAGCTTGTGCAGATGAGGAGAGGAGTAGAAGTCCTCCAGAAAGTTGGCTACACGCGAATGCTGTCCCGGCCTTTTCTTTCCATCTGTCTTCAAAACATAAGAGTCTACGTGAGTATTTTTATTAGGCTTTGTGAAATCACAATGATGACCATCTGACTTACTTGATGGATTCTGCTTTGTACAGTCATTAGTGGGTGGTCGTTCCTCTTCATACTTTGTTTTAAAGCTCTGTACATGTTGTATCACTGAGGGTCTGTTAACCGACACGGGCTCTTTGATGCACCCATGTGATGTTGGCTGTTCACTAGCAGATAGTTCATCTCTTGCATTTGTTCTTTTTTTGCTAATTAATGGTGGGGGAGATCCGTATGGATAACTACTAGATAAGGAGGCTCCACTAACTTGCGACAATAGTTTTTTCTTTGCTAGAGGTGACATAATTCCTGGGTTACCCCTCGAGTACAGGAGTGGTGCATAGTTAAAAGTAGGGTTCTCATTCCCAGGGGCTGCCAATTCTTTTTCTTTTAATATATCCAAGGACTGTACAACGTACACCTTTGTATTTTGCTTCAGAGCATTTTGTAATATGTTACAGTCCATTGCAGAATTCAATTCATCGGATCCTAAAGGATCCATCTTTACTGTGCAGTTTGCCACATAATCGGGCAATTGGGGCTGATCGTCATCTTCTATCTTTGGATTTTGCACATGAACATGGATGTCGGGAAAAATGGTGAATGAAGCTCCTTGGAGTTCTTTTTCCCCTGGGTCTGTAAAAGACTGAATACTTGGCTCTTGCTTTGCAGCAGGCTCTCTATCTATTTTAGTGCTTGAATGCTCATCTGAAGGACATGATTCTAGTTCAGATTTGGAGTCCGATAAATTACTAGAACCAGACGTTTCTTGCTCTTCCTTATCCTCTTCCCCCTCATCTCTGCAACAATCGACTTCCAGCATGTCTAACTTTTCCATGGAAACAAACTCTGTTGCTTCCTGTGCTAAAGACACAGACTTGTCTGGTAACTTCTCCTCATCTTTCGGTGGAGGGACGTCTAATACAGCATGCTCCTCTTCTTCTCCTTCTTGACTCTTATGATCCAGTGAAACCTGATTAAAAAATATATATATTATAACCCATTCACTGTGGATGCTTGATGTCATCTAATAGTGTTCAACTCAAAGAGACATGTTATTTAAACGGCATTGAAGACACTCAATTCAAATTACTACATTCAGGCGAAAAACCTCCAGCGCATAAATTCAAAGCCACATTTAATATGCTATGAACATAATTTTAGAATTAGCTAATCAATCTATTGTTGGCAGCCCTATAAATTAACATATGACAAAACTCTAAAAAACATAACTTGTTATAGCAGTAACAAATCAGATAATGGCATAAGATAGGTCATCGATGATGTCGTGCATTAGGTCATTAATAATGCATGGTGGGGCGTGATTTACAGTCTGAGCAGCTTACGTTAACAAGGGAATGTCAGTGTTAAATCAACTGCATCCATAGCATCGCTTGAGGGGTGTTTTTGTAAGGGAATTTCTTTATTTAAAAACGCAGACAAACCATTCCTGAAGCATATGTAAATTTGAAGTCTCCATGCAGTGGTTACACGTTATAGCTCCAAATAAATTATTGGTACTGATAAGAGTTGACCACAGAGGAGGTACACAATATATTTCATTTGAGTAATGCTGGGATGTATAAACCATAGCAACTGATGGCGAATATATGCTACTTTCAAAATTCATGTTATATGGTCTGTAAAAAGGAATCGTGGAGGACAAGAGTAGTATCCCAATTATACTAGGCGATCTAGTTAACCTCATTCTGGTATGTCCAAAGTGATGCAAAAACAAAAGGTGAAGGATCTGTGCTGCCATAGCATGCATCCACTTCTAAGTGGTGAACCTAGCCCATCTTGTCTAGGAATTTAGCAGCTTCTGCATGCCTCACAACTTGCCAAAAAGGTGCCATTTTATTAAGAACAATTCAGTTAGTCCAGCCTGTGATATTCAGCAAACTTCAGTGACTTTTCTTATTTTTTTTTTACAAATACCTTTGTACATAGCCTAGTAAGATTCACACTTTTAGCCTGGTTATGGTTCTAATACTGTTCTCCATTTCCAATACCTTTAGCACATTTCACCATGGTGACTATGTCGTCTCGTATATGGCCTGATGCACAATATTTCAATTCCTAATACACTCAGGGGCATATTTATGATGGCCATGCATCATGCTTGCACCATGCAACGTGGTACATGCACAACACTAAGCTCCAAGTCATATTTATGAAGCCACACAAAGCCACTTTGCATGGCTTTGAATTGCTTCATAAATATGGAGTAATGTAACGCAGCAGTAATCGTTGCATTGCATTACTCTGCGCAAGGGAGGAACTTCCATGGGCATTGCGCTGGGTGCTCCCAAACAAATACCATGTTTTTGACGCTATTTCAGATTTACCAAACCTGATAAACCTGGGAATGCACCAAAAAGACACGCCTCTCCAACCGAGGCGTAGCGAGGAGAAATATGTTTATTTCTTCTCTTTTTTTCCTCTTTCTATTTGTGCTGCATTCTGCAACAGAAAAAATGCCTCTATGGATTGTTTTTGTGCAGGTAGGGCCTACAAAACAGGCATTGTTGAACCATGGTGCAAGGGTGCCTGCATTGGCACTAGGCTGCCGAAACGGTGCCAGCGCAGGGGGAATCAACAGGAATACACCGTAGTGGATAAATACGATGCATTCCTGCTCTTTCCCTGTCACGCAGGGCAGCCTGTGTTGGGGAGAGGAGTTGGCCTAATGGCTAGGGCGGTCGTCCTCTAATCTGGGGAACTGAGTTCGAGTCTCGGCAACAACGCTGAACATTCTGTGATTCTGGGCAAATCACTTAATCTCTCCGTGCCTAACAACAAATGAATGTGTCCTCATGTAACGCAACTGGTGCTCTGTAAAGCACTCTGATACCCGAATCAGGTCAAGTTCGGACTATACAAAACTCCGTAAAATTAAACAATATGGTAGGTTGCTGCGCTGCCCTGCTCCACCAGTCTCATAGATATGCCCCTCAGTGTGTGGAATATCAATATCTGATCATTTTGGTTTAAAACCTAGATATGTTCAATAATAATCACTAAAAGACTAGTGTTTTTTGTGACATTACCTTTTTGAATCCATTTAATATGAATGTAGTGGGTATTGTTTAAGGCACGCAAGACATCAGTTTGTAAGGTAAGGCAAAAAAATCAAAGCAAATAGTCGGCCAGCATAATTTTGTCTGCAACTGTTGATATCATAGGCCTGTCCTGAACAAGCTACTCAGGAAGCCAGATTATACCCCTAAGTAGTTTACGTTTCTTACTGAGTATGCTATCCAGGTTCATTAAAATATTTTTTTTCTTATACTGTAAATGTGAACTGTGGCACTCCAAAGGGTTCTGCCCGGTCACAGAACATAATTAATATTTATGAAAAGCACCTGCACAACATTCTGCTCCATCTGGCTCTCCTCCTTCACTTGTAGGCCGATGACGTCCATATTACTATTTTCCTAACTGGAACTTCAACTTCTTATGAAATGCATTCATATAAAATTGTAGCCGTCATTATTCAATAGATGTGTGTAAAAACTGGCTAAACTCACATTTCATAGAAAATGATTCATTACCAACTTCCAAACGTGGCCTAAAAACATACTACTTTAATTAATACATTTCATGTGTTAAGACATTTAATTCCAGTTCTAATAAAGTTCTAAACTGCAGCGTGCTTGTTTAACTCTACCATAGCAACAGATGAACATATAAAAAAAGAAGTCAAAACAAGTAATCTGAAATGTAGAAGAAATCACCCTGACTGCTACTTCCAGTGCCATAGCAGGTCTATGAAAGTTACCCTTAACTCACCTCCCCGGTCTGTCTTTGAGATTTAGTGATTCTATTTACCTGATTTTCATTGTTTCCAATTTTAATTTATATTAAATGATTTTTTTTTCTTTTGTATGTTTTTGAATGCCTGCTGTGCAAAAGTCTTTCAACCGGAAGCCACAGAAATAGAGAAAATCGAGCACTCTTTAAATGTTCTAATATCTAACCCCTTACTGTTCTATCCATAAATTGTTTAATGCAATCACTAAACTTTATCCAATAACAAACGTCATTCGTATATCACTTTTGACTTGAATGTTGTCCCTTTTCAAAATAGTCCAACTACACTGTAAACTATGGCTCTGATTACGATCTTGGCGGACAGGGTTACTCCGTCACAAACGTGAGGGATATCCTGTTTGCTAAATTACAATTCCATTATATCCTATGAAACTTGCAATACAGCGGATGGAATATCTCTCACGGTTGTGATAGAGTATCCCATCTGCCAAGATCGGAATCAGACCCTTTGTGTGGTCTCTTTTGAAAAGCACTGACTTTTGCTAATGCTGTTGCCAATTTATACAGTGATACTACTGCCTTATGACCTCATGACAAGTGGGCTGATAAATCCTGAAATGTGC
Source organism: Triturus cristatus (assembly GCF_964204655.1). Lineage (NCBI taxonomy): Eukaryota > Metazoa > Chordata > Amphibia > Caudata > Salamandridae > Triturus > Triturus cristatus. The sequence continues at coordinate 779,446,209 of NC_140580.1, forward strand.
AGTAACTGCAGTCACTGAACATATCAGGATTATGAGTTTCGTGACACACATACACACTAAAATACCAGTTATGATTTTGATGCAGTATGCATCAAACTCTGCATCTTATTCCCCCAAACCCATGGTAACCATAATTATCACACCTAATACTGAACACCTCAGTGTTGGTTCTTGTCTGAAGCAATAATTGCTGCATCAAATAAAGGGCGAGTCGTAATGAAGTCCTTAAGCTTTTACGGTATGGTTTCCATAGCTATGGAAGCTAAGGAACATCTTCCTAGACAGCAGGTCTATTTTAAGTCAACATTAACCACTCTTGGCAGAAATAGTAGTAAACATAGATAATCCCAGCCTAGATTTTTCGCACTGTATTTTCTGACTGACTTAAATGTCCCTTCACCCAATATATTGTATAAAATAGCAATAATATAATGTATTTTAATTTGTCAATAATCAATTATATATATGTTGAATGCAAATATAGAAAGACAGAGACAAATAAAGCTATATATTATAGTACTTAAATAGCACTTCCCATAGAAATAGCATTTTTTTAAATGTTAGCACTTTTGCTGCATTTGACATAATTGCACAAAGCTTTACTAAATTTGGTTAACAAACATGGTTGTATGACATTAGTAGGCATGACTTAACTGATCATGCAATTAGTATGGATGCAATACAATTCCTTGCATCACATCTTGGGTCTTTACCACACATTTTTGTGGTAATAACTTTAAAAGACTAATTTAAAAAAATACATATATCTCTATATATATATATATATATATATATATATATATATATATATATATATATATATATATATATATATATATATATATATATATATATATATATATATATATATATATTATCTACTGGCTGTCGCCAGTAGATAGTTATAGTTAGGACCGTGTTTCCATAGGAAATCTCAAAATTCTATTTTGAATAACTTTGGCGCCGGTTGACGAATCTTCGCGAAATTTTCAAAACTGATGGGGCGCTCCGCTCAGCTCCTACCCTGAAAGTCTCGAGGGGATTCGTCAAGCGGGGGCGAGAAAAAAGGGGGGTCCCAAAACGCGTTTTCCCCATGCATTTTCCCATAGGACCTTTAGTCGAAGGTACAGCCCGAACGGCTGAACAGAATTACTTGAAATTTGGCAGAGAGGTAGTCCTCAGGTCAGGCATGTGCCTTTTGGATATATGGTGTCAATCTGTTCAGTAGTTCCTGAGAAAATTGCAGTTAAAAGCACATACATATCTATAGCTGCGCACCATGAGCGCACCGTGCGCGAGCGTAATTCTGATTGGTGGTTACATGTCAGTCAACATTCGAATCGGTCGAAATCAGGAAGTGTCGGCCGCCATTTTCTTTGTTTTCAGCGCGAGAGTGAAAAAGGAAGGTGGGGAACGTGAAAAGGGGGCAGGGTAGAGAGTTCCTGACCCCCTAGCCTTCGTCAGGGGGTCCCTGAACGACCCCGAAGGCATAAAAAAACATTTGAATTTTTTTTTTTAAATCGCGGGGGCGCACGGTGAAAAACCATAAAATTAAAAAAAAAATGTAATACGTAGTTTATTGTAAAATAAATATATATAAAAAAAATACATACATGACTTAGCATTTATAAAACCGTACAAATTCACTGAAAAAAACATAGGTTTCACACACGTTATAGTTAGGAATTAGCATTTAAAAAACCTTGCACCGTTACTCTATCACAAGGATGATGTCATCAGTGATGCCATGAGTGATGCCACTGACCATGTCATGAGTGATGTAATATGTGACGTCATGAGCAGGATTGCGGGCCCGCGAGTTATAGTTATCTGAACTAACTATAACGGGGGAATTTCATTGGTTTTATTCGAGTGAAATATCCACCTAACTATAACGTGTGTGAAACCTATGTTTTTTTCAGTGAATATATATATATATATTTATATACATATATACAAATACATACATATATATCAAGCAACAAATACATGACGTTGCAATCCCAGGGGGCTTCGCTTCCCAAATTGATTTAATACAAATGAGCAATACACCAAACGCCAACAATGTGTTTCAACCATTAAAGTCTTCTTCACAGTCTGTGTTAATTACGATGTTCATACTCATGCCCTTTATACTCTACTGAGCATGCTGGTACTTGTAGTACTAATTGCTGTCTTACTTTGATATTCGTTCTGGGCTGATTACTTGTTCAAAGTTCTGAGACACACCACATCTTATTAAAATCTTATCTGTATTTTCAAGAAGAGAAGTGTTTCTTTTGATTTTATTCATGCAGTCTGATGTTCTCATTAACTACACATTTCCTCCACGTTTCGGATTGTGCTCCCAAAACACTTACACCAGTCCATGCCTTTAGCCATAGTTCCTGAGCCTGCACGACATTCATCTGCACTGAAGTATTGTAAAGTACCGAGATTCTATTCTTGTGCAGTAACAATTGCTGAAAAAACATGGAAAACGAAGCCCCCAGACCCTTTGCATTTGAGGGTTGCATCTGCATGAAGGAAATTGGCCAAAGACGGGCACCAGCAACTAGAGCGCGCCACGCGTGAAAGCTTAGTGTTTGGATTTGTGTTTAAGTGGTGGCGCTCTACCTGAAAGGAGCTTTAAGAAATGGAATTCCTGTAGAGTGAAAACATGTGATACTAATCTATGCTTGGGTGTCGTGGGTGTGAAGACAGAATATCGAGTTGGAAGTGTCGACCTACAGAAATATCGAGTACTAAATATCGTGAGTCAGAAATATCGAAAGCAAGAATATCGTGGTCAAGAATATTGATTTTAAGGTATGAAATATCGTTTTTTTTTCAATATAAAAGTCAAAAATATAGTTGTTTAAAATATTGAATTTTTAATTAGTGTTCTGTATTTTAGAATATATTTTAAATGTATGATGTATTTCTTTTTGTAAGAATTATTTGTTTTTTAAGCTATGTATTACATTTTTAGTATTCATCAATTTTATTTTAATTAAAATTTGCATTTTTTTAGTTCAGTAGCAGGTTGTGGGTTTATAGGGGAATAGGGTGGGAAGTAATTTAATTATAATAAATTAATGATGTTGTATTTAATTATATTTAATTGAGATTTCATAGTGTTAACTGTGGGAATTAATTTATTATTCATTATTAATTGGTTGCTAATCAATATTTATTAATTAATTGCTAATTAATTATGGCAATTGTGTAGTTTTTTTAGGTGCGGGTTGTGGAGTTTATAGGGGTAGGGCGAGAAGTAATTTATTTTTACTTATTTAATAATAAAGTTATTAATTAATTGAAAATTAAATATGGAAATTGTGTAATTAATTTTAGGTGTGGGTTGTGGGGTTTATAGGGGTAAAGGGCAGGAAGTAATTTATGTTTCATTAATGAATTAGTACTTAATATTAATAAATTGAAAATTAAATATGGAAATTGTGTAATAAATTTTAGGTGTGGGTTGTGGGGTTTACAGGGGTAAAGGGTGGGAAATAATGTATGTCTTAATTACTAATTAGTTGATCATTAATATTAATTAATTGATATTTGATTAGGGTAATTGTTTATATTTGTGTGTGGGTTTTAATTTTATTGGGGTAAAGGGTGGGGAGTAAAATAATTTTACTTACTTTATAATTAGTAGTTAAATACTATTCGTTTTTTAATTGAAAATAAGTTTTAATTGTGTAATTGATTTCTTTACAGTTTAATTTTAGCTGTGAGTGACTGGGGTGGGAATAGTAATTTTTCCCCCTCCGCTACCCAACACATTCCCTACTGTTGCACTGACTGTAGTGGTAAATTGAAATTTAAATATTTTTAAATAGTTTAATGTTTCTAATTTATAATAGAATGTTTAATAGATTGTATGTTATTGGTGTATATATATATATATATATATATATTAAAATTAATAGTGTCATTGTTTTAAAGTAAATTTATATATTTATTATGTATTTATCTTTTTTAATTAAGTTTATTTGTTAAAATGTATAATAAATCTACTTTATTTAATAAAATACTTGTATTATTTAATATATTTTATATTTATTATATGTATATATATATATATATATATATGTAAGCCCCCACTCTCGTAGTCACGAAAATAGACTCGAACTCCAAAGCTGTATGCAAATCTTTAATATCCAAGTGCAAGAACGACGCGTTTCACCAATACGGCTTGTTCACGCTCGAAAATGCAAACCAACCACCATGTTTAAATACACAGGTTCATTAAATGACGAGTTTGCAAAAAGGTATCAGGAAAGAGGTAAGTTTGGCGGCCATCTTGTAAAGGTGTAAAATACATTGTGTACATATTGTTTTTGACAAAAATAGATGTAAAATACGAGTCAATGCGAGTCAACATAAATGGAATTGGGTATGTGCAAACACAATTAAATGTGGATACGTAAAATCGTAATACGAATGTAGTACAAAAATTACAGTACACAAGACATGTTACGCTCATAACTATCCACAATGAGGTTTCTATATATAAAACATCATATTCCAATGTGTGCGTGCTGATGTGGTGCACAACTCCACCTGTTTGAAAAGAAGACAGGCATAATGACAGTCCTCCCTAGACCAGCAAATTCAACGGAAGAATTGGTCGAAAGTGATGTTTCTGATGGCAATGTCTCTGATGTGTCCGCTTCGGGCATGAATCAAGAAGCTAATAACGACACACAGAGAAAAGGCAGCAATTTTTTATTACAGTTCCAGTTGTTGAATCAAAACAGGACGGAACATCAACAAGACAGTGGGCCACAGAGGGGACGAGGCCGAGGACGAGGAAACAGAGGAAGAACAAGAGGAACCAATTGGCAAAGAAGAGGAGGAAACAACGCAGAAAGAAGCCCGATGGGAATGGAAACAAGGGGCAAGAAACAACAACAAATATGACAGTTGTGAACCTATCCCAGCGATCTCTTTCCCAGGAGGAAATCGAGACTTTGTCACTTGGACTCACCTTCTGTCCCACTTCTAATATGAACTACACTCAGACCCGTATTGATTTATTCCTGTTTTCAAGAAAGCTCAAACTCAAGAAATGGTTTAACACCAAACCGCAACAACAAGAAACTGTAAGTGTTAATCAAAGAGAAAGTAACTTGAATACTCTGGATGTTGAACTTATGCATGCATTATATGATATGTCAGAAAACGTTGATGGTGGTCAGTCCATACCTGAATGGGACACATGGGGCGAGAATTTGGATAATAATCCAGGGAGCAAATTTAAACCTAAATCTGTATTTCTCCCTAATGTACAATGTGATGCAATTGACATCTTTGAAAAGGGTGTGCTGTATGACCTACAGAAAATGAGATATAATAAGATATCTGGGAGACGCAAAAATCTATCAGCCAGACAAATTACATCTATTAACGAGCTGAAAGCGGATCATAATATTGTGATCCGCCAATCAGACAAAGGGGGCAACGTAGTTGTCTTGGACAAGCACAAATATCTATCTGAGGGATTGAGACAGTTGGAGGATGTCAACTGTTATTGCAAAACGGATATGGCTGAGGTACTCAATTCTAAGATTACATATAGAGAGATCCTGGTGGGATGGAAAGACAGGGGTCTGCTGGAACAAGAAGAATTTAGCTACCTGTACTGCGCACATCCCAGAATACCTATCCTGTATCTTTTACCGAAGATACATAAGGATTTGCAAAATCCTCCAGGTCGACCCATAGTGTCCTCCATTGGGTCACTTTATGAGAATACCTCTAGATTCATCGATTATTTCTTGAGGCCATATGTGGTTGCTCTGCCCTCGTATCTCAGGGATACAACGCATTTTTTAACCATCATTGAGGGCATACATTGGGAGGCGGATTACACTCTGGTGTCTTTGGATGTTAGTAGTTTGTACACTAGCATCCAACATGAACAAGGCTTACTGGCTATCCAACACTATTTTAAAACCAGATCCATCTCTTTATTACACCATTCCCAGATGTTATTGGAAATGATTGAGATCTGTCTCAAAAATAATTTTTTCATTTTCAACGATGTCATCTATAAGCAGTCACAGGGCACAGCAATGGGAACCTGCTTCGCCCCCAGCTATGCGAATTTGTTCATGGGCTGGTGGGAGGAGCAGGTGGTCGCCAATATGCTGGAATTTAACAACGTTGCCCTGTGGCTGCGTTATATTGATGACATCTTTTTCATCTGGTGTGGTGATGAAGATTCTGTTCGAATCTTTATCGACAAATTGAATCATAATATCTGCAATTTACAATTCACTGAAAATATCAGTAAAAAGTCTATGGAATTTCTGGATGTCCGCTTGGAAGTCACTAACAATCAGTTGACCACTGAACTATTCCGCAGGGACACAGCGGGCAATAGCATCTTGAATGCTAGAAGCAGCCATCCAGTAAATCTAATACGGAGCATCCCTTATGGGGAATTGCTGCGAGCCAAAAGGAATTGCAGTACAAAAGAGGCCTATGAGAGAGAGAGGGACGTTATGTGTCAGAGATTCAGGGAAAGAGGCTACGGTGCCAGAACTGTGAAAGATGCAATCTCTAGAGTAGAGACTAAAACTCGGGATGAACTCATTTATCCCAAACAGAAGGAAACTAAAGAAGAGAAAATCAGATTTATCACCACTTTCTCGGGCCAAGCTGCTGAAATACGCAGAGTTTTCAATAAACATTGGCATGTGCTACTCACAGATGAACATCTTAAAAAAGATCTGAGTAGCAATCCACAGATCACTTTCAGAAAAAGTCGCTGCCTGGCGGATGAATTAAGTTGCAGTTATGTTACTAGCAATGAAAATGACCCTAGGAACAGGGAAGGAGGTTTCAAATGCTGCAAGAAATGCAAAGCATGCAAAAATAGCACCGATTGTGCCAAGTTACAGATACCAAATTCCAAGAGAGAATTTGTCATACAAAAGAAACTCACGTGCAATTCCAACCATTGCGTGTATGTACTGATCTGCCCTTGTGCCAAATGGTACATAGGCAGTACCAAACATGCAGCCAAAAAACGCGTGTTGGAGCACTTACGGGCTATACGAAATAACAACCGAGCATATCCCATAGCGAGACACTTTTTCGATCAACATTACCAAGATGAAACCAAGTTACGCATGGTGGTCATCGATTCTGTGGATATGGGAATAAGAGGTGGCAATCGAGAACTACTGTTAAGGAAATTAGAATCCCGTTACATTGTGGATTTTGAAAGTCTCGCTCCTAAGGGATTAAATATGAGCGAAGAATTAGCTGTTCATTTACATGAGTAAGCATCAATGAAAGTTTATCCTGAGCTGTTGTAGACTCATTTTAATATTTTATATTTACATGTGTTTATTTTTCAGACGGTGTATCAGGAATACTGAGGAAGGTGGCCATGCATATTGTAATGATGGAATTCAGCTGTCTGTACCTTCATTAGTTACCATCAGGGACCTCATTACTTTATTTTCTTGTCTATCATGTGTTATCTGAAAACCTTATTGAGATACAATTATCGTTTTGTGTTTACATATTGAGGCATGTGTACCATTTAGGATTTTTTGACTATATAATTGGAGTAACCTTACTACTGGTCAAGACCGATCTCAGTCCAGCCCACTGGGGCGAGTGGACGAAATATGTTAACGCATTGCCATTGGACATGCTCCCAACAGCAACACTTCCGATTTTGGGAGGGCTGACGGTTTGGTACACGACCTGATTGGGTATTTCATTTTCAAGACTTAGTGATTGGCTGATGCTCTTGGTTCCGCCCACTTGGGCGTTTGGTATGCGAGTTGCATCGCATTTTCACTATTAGGGGTATGAGTTTAGGAGTTGTGCACCACATCAGCACGCACACATTGGAATATGATGTTTTATATATAGAAACCTCATTGTGGATAGTTATGAGCGTAACATGTCTTGTGTACTGTAATTTTTGTACTACATTCGTATTACGATTTTACGTATCAACATTTAATTGTGTTTGCACATACCCAATTCCATTTATGTTGACTCGCATTGACTCGTATTTTACATCTATTTTTGTCAAAAACAATATGTACACAATGTATTTTACACCTTTACAAGATGGCCGCCAAACTTACCTCTTTCCTGATACCTTTTTGCAAACTCGTCATTTAATGAACCTGTGTATTTAAACATGGTGGTTGGTTTGCATTTTCGAGCGTGAACAAGCCGTATTGGTGAAACGCGTCGTTCTTGCACTTGGATATTAAAGATTTGCATACAGCTTTGGAGTTCGAGTCTATTTTCGTGACTACGAGAGTGGGGGCTTACAAATAATAGGAATTCCGGTTTCCTGACTCGGACCGCCCACGACAGAAGGATCCCTTTACCGGTACTTGTGGCTTCTCATATATATATATATATATATATATATGTCGATATTTTGTACAAATATATTTTTAACATTGATATTTTCACCCCAATATTTTTGTACTTACCTGTTAAAGTATAGGGAGTGGATATTTTTGCATTCTATATTTTTTCATCTATATTTTTGACATTGATATTTTGTCAGTGAACCATGTGTGGTTAGTATACATTTAAAGTCCTGATTTGGAGTGCCTCCAGGTAAACCTCTAACAATTTATCAGCTACTTAATCTGCGTAGCGGTGATAAAATTCAGCGGCTAACCCATCACTGGCTGGGGGTTTTATCTGCAATAAATCCTCTTGTGAGAATCCTGGCTGTGTCTGACCCGTTTGTATTGTCAAAAGGGTATTGGACTTTATGTTTTACCAGTCTTCGCAGGCACTAGTTACTGGCACGTCTTCCCGGTCTGGAGAAACACGTCTAGCCAGCGAAAACGTAGTGAGAGTATGGTGAATACAACGTGTCGCCCCCCCCAGCACTGGACACCACACCAGGAACTGTTATTGTGTGCATGGGGAGGGAAAAAGCAGTATGTGACTGCGCAGGAACTTTCAGAGGATTTATTGCCTTGAAGATTTCGTAAGACACGCGGGCATGAGATGGTTTGCTGCTTGTGAACCAACATGTGTTGGGATGCCACTGGGTTTCAGAAGGACCCTATTACTGAATGGGTTTTTCGCACAGGCATACAAAAACCACAATGCACCTGTCTGAATTTGAAAGCGCATGTAGAAAGCGTCGGATAAAATAAACACACCCTTGAGGCAGAGGGGGGGCAAAATCATCACTCCAGAGGGAGGAGACTTTCCAGCAGGTATATGGACCCCAGGTGAGGACGCTGTGCTTAAGTGAGACCGGCACTGAAGAAAGCCGTCAGGCTGAAACGCGTCTGCCACATCGTTTCACAACTTTGCAACCGTGCGCAAGAGACTCTTATCTGCAATAAATCATCTTGTGAGATTCCAGGCTGTGTCGGACCCGTTTATATTGTCAAAAGGGTATTGGACTTTATATATAAATCGATATTTTGTACAACTATATTTTTAACATTGATATTTTCACCCCGATATTTTTGTACTTACCTGTTAAAGTATAGGGAGTGGATATTTTTGCATTCTATATTATTTCATCTATATTTTTGACATTGATATTTTGTCAGTGAACCATGTGTGGGTAGTATACATTTAAAGTCCTGATTTGGAGGGCCTCCAGGTAGACCTCTAACAATTTATCAGCTACTTAATCTGCGTAGCGGTGATAAAATTCAGCGGCTAACCCATCACTCCCTGGGGGTTTTGCTGATTTCAAGTTTCTAATCACCACGAGGATCTCTTCCTGGGTGATTGGTCCATCTACCTATAAACAATCATCAGATTACCACGTTCATTGCCTCCCAGTTTAATGCTCTGGTACTAGCACTGCCCCAGTTCTCCACAAAATAGTGTGATTTTGCCTCCTGAAGGGTGGCATCAAATGAGGGGTCTGACAACACCTCTGCTCTCAATCTCCATAGGATTGTGGCATGTCCATGCTCTTCCACAAAGCTCACCAAAACTAGGGAGAGGTCTGAAATATATTGGTTAAATGTCCTGAACCTCCCGCACCAGGTTGGTGGAGACTAGGCAGTTGTCCAACCAGCTGTGTGGATGCCACTGAAGGTGTATAACATGAGAATGTTCTTTCCGTTGGGTGTCTCTCATGCCATACATCCAAAAGGTGGAGGCCCTGCATCATGTCCAGTAAGGATCTAGTCATGTTGGGCTTGATATGGCACCTTGGAGGGTCACAGTCAAACATTCCATCAAGGACACAGTTGCATGCCCCCGCCATTACAATGTCCATGCAAAGGTATTATGAGGCAGCTGTGGTCACTGTAGTATAGAGGTCTGGGCAGTCAATGTTGGGTGTGTAAATGTTCATGGCCATTCAAATCACCATGCATGATGATGTATCTGCCCTCCAGGTCCAGGACATGACTCCTGTAGTGAAATTGGGCCCCCTGGAGTCACCCAAATTAACGTACCTTGGGCTAACCAAGAATAAGATGTGGTGTACAGTTGTCCCCTCCCTGTTTGCGAAGATGAGGGATGCAGTTCCCCCATACATGTGTTTCTTGCAAAAATGCCATGGACACATTATAGTGTTTCCGATCTGCATACACTCTGCAGCGTTTTTAAAATACGGCAATACTCCGGACATTCCAGGACATGGATTTAAATGTCTGTCCTGCCATTACCAGATCCGATTACACAGTCTCCGACCCAGTGGATGGTCTCCACCTCTCACCACCCATCCAGTCCTCGCAAATACAGAAATGTGGAACTCATTATATAAGATCAGCATAACATTCCCAAACTCGTCCAACTTCTTAAAAAATGTATGTTCTCCCAACTCCCCCCCCCACACCCCTTGGGTAGCTACACCCCTATGTCCATTCTGGCAAAGGACCAGTCAAGAACCAGCTTTCGCCACCCCATTCCCGAAACAACATATCAAATACTTATAATAAAACTTGGTCACTGTGCTAGAGGGCAGACATCGACGAAGGTGCAAAGCTGAAGACCTCAAGCCCCTCCACCATGCCTGAGTTCCTCACAGCTTGACCTCCCGCCAGCAGTGCCATGTAAACTGTGACTGTGACCCCAATAAGAGACAGCAGGTCATCTCACCCCACATCCAACGATCCCACCCATGGAGTAGCCTTCACCCGAGTGTTCATAGTTTGTGGATTGTCCGCTGGAACTGCAGCGCTCTCCATGGGGCACCCCCAACCTTTCTGGCAACCCACAGCCTTGTAGGCATATTAGTACTTACAGTCTGGTAGACATACTTCAAGCAGGACCCAAGTCTGTGCTATGGCTGGCTGTTCTAGGATCACCTGGATGTCCCTGGAGCTAGGTTCATCGAATCCAGGATAAGCTAGGTGTCGTGTATGTTGCCATCTGAACACACTATTGTTCTCACGGTGAATGGTCCGTTCTGACTTCTTCTGTGACCATTTCATCAAGTGAATTATACGGATTTTCTCTGAGTGTTCGTACACGTCAAGACCCCTTTGCCAATGGCCTGGATCCTGCTACTCTGCAGAGTGTCCAACCACTCAAAGGCCAATCCTTGTGTGCAGCAGTGGTCCGGGACGCTGTATCCTGTAGTGAAGGCTCACCATGGGCTTACCACTCCACATTCCAAAACAGTAGGCTCTGCAGGTTAAAAGTGTCAATGTTCATAAGAGCGGATGTTCTGACCTGCCTTGGCCCCAATAGATTGCCGATTCTCAAACCAGGCCCCCCCAAGGGCAGTTTCAGTTCTCTCCAGGCAGATTAGGCAGTAATTTTGTATAATAGGGGTGAAGACAGCCCCCGATGGGTAGGGATATTTGCAGAATTTGCTTTATGCCAGTGGGAGCGCCGATAAAGAGCATCTGGGCAGTCATGATACCGGGCAATGCCCCTCCTCCTTCTACCTTTCTCTCACTACCCATCCTCTTATTCGCTCCATGTTCCCACCACTACTGGCTTTGCTAAAGCTGAAAGCTTTTTAAAATGAGCTGGTATTTGGGAAAAGCAAGTGGCGACTGGACATCTGAAAGTATATTAATCTTTTCATGATGATTACCATGTAGGTTAACACATCCTAGCACCCTTCTTGAAATTATAGAAAAAGTGATGCTTACATACTTTCATTGGGGCTGCTACTTGTGTGATGCAATGCAGGGGCCACCTTGAAAGTTGAGAAAATATTTTCATACATTCAAGATAGCCACCATGTTGCCTCATGCAACATTGGGCCTTATTACTATGTCAGGCGGAAGGCCATCCGTCAGCTCGTCTGTCGAGTTCCGGCTGACAACTTGAGGCATTGATTCGACCGCCGTATTATGATACAGGATGTCCAACCGATGCCTGCGGGTGGAATTCGCTCCACCTCCGGCATGATCATAATCCCCAAAATGGAGGGGGTGTCTGCTCAGGCACCGCCGTGGAGATTACGATGCAGATTTCCAACAGCCTTTCTATGGCAGTCTGACCGCCATAGAAAGGCTGTCAGAAAAAGACGTTGAGGGCCCCACTGCCCTGCTATGAGGCATGGGGGGCACTCACAGATCGATGCATCCTGCCGAGCCTATTGCAGCTTGTGCTGTGGCCCGCAGCACAAGCTACAACAGCAAACATGCACTTTCCGATCATGGTGAAGGTGGTCGCATCCTAATTTGGGAACCGGGACCGCCGATTACTTGTAGGGCTGTCCATTTTCCGACACAATGCTGGTCGGACCGGCATCATAATGAGCCCCATAGTGTCCATCTTGAAAGTAAAATAAATGGCCTTTAAAGAATGCTGGTTGCTGGTATTTCCTTAGCCAATGCCAGTGCATTATAAAGGCATCACGAATTTGTGGCAATAGTGCTGACAAAATGCTCTGGCGAACAAGACTACCTGGAATCATGCTGACTGATTTAACTACAGAGTGTTATCAACAAGAGATATAGAAAGCTGCTGTTAGTCAGAATCCAGCAAGGAGTTGCAACAGAATCCTGAGTGTCCAGACAGGTTTACTAAAATACAATGGATTGGAATGCTACCCTAAGTGTTTGCCTGAGGTTTAGACTATTCGCTAGCATTCCTCTCATCCCATTTTTTGTGATTAGTAGACAAAAAAATCAAAAAATAATCTTATTTTCTAGTTGGTGCCTAATTCCCAACATTTGTTGACTGTTTAGGTTCTTTACAAAAAGTAGCTAATTTGAATGTTCTGTGGGGCTTCCTACAAACAATTTCCAAGTATACTCAGATTACTGGCTGTAAATTCATTTGTGATGAAACTCTAGGTCTAAGCATTTTACCCTACATCATGATAACCTCTGCAAAAGTTGTGCACTGGTTCTCAAAAAAGAACACACACACACTCACCCTTTGGCCTTTGCCACTGGGTAGTTCTAGTTAGGTCCATGTTTGCATAGGAAAAGCCTCTTTAGTTTGCTAATAATTTTGGTTCCGTTTGACAAATCTTCCAAGAACTTTTGCAAAAAAAGTCTCCTTCACCTTAGCTCCTTCTGGAAAGTTTTGGGGTGATCTGTCAAGCAGGGGCCGAGAAAATGGAGGGGTCCCAAAACTTGTTTTCCCCATTCAATTTTTTCATAAACAATTTAGACACAGCTACAGACCCAAAACGGCTGAATGGATTTACACCAAATTTGCCAGAAAGTTGGATCTTTGTCCAGAAAGTGTGCTTTTTATGATCTGATGTAAATATGTTCAGTTGAAGCCTCCAACTTTATAGCTATTTCTCACCGGGGTTGATCCGTGGGGCCAGCACATCTCGAGATGAGATCTGATTGCCTGCCACCACATCAACAACGATGTGGCAGCATCCATTCCAGGACTCCGGATGTAGTAGCTTGCCCTGTAAATAATGTTAAAACATCCCCTAATAAAGTTTAGAGAGGATGGTCCTCCAAAGTTTGTGAAGGTATGCATATTTGTCATTAGAATCGAGGGGGGGGGGCAATTTGGAGATAAGCTTTTCTCTTATGTTTGTGCTTTAACTCGAGCACATGATTTACTAAGTGGTGCTACTCACTTTTTGATCAATAAAAAGTAGTGTTTCATTCCACACAGTCAGAAGCAGCAGTCCAAGTCTGCTTCAGGTCACCCAAACCTCCCACTAAAATGGAAAATGCTCCAATTGTACCTCCTGGAGTTAAGGTAAAAGCTGACACTGCAAGCCCCTCTCCACCCCCATTTACCGTAACGCGCTGGAAACCTTTAGATTCGGGTTGTTATACATGGTGGTTAACTGCTCACTGTGGTAGCTGTTCAGCAAAATGTTTTTACAAACCCATGGCCTCCGTATCAAAGCCTGTTGTGTCACTTTTTCCAGACCCCGGAGTGATGCTGTTCATAAAATGCAAGCAAGGGGAATGCACTATGGTGAATAAGGGGAGCTGGCGCAGCTATTGCAACACTTAAGGTTGACACACTAGATGGAACCTCAAGTATTAAAACTGCTTGTTGTCTGCCATCCACTAGTGCAGATAATTTACAGTTACAAGCAGGTCTTCTGTTTACTCTCCAACTCATTTCGAACCTCATTCTACTACTCCTTCCAATGCGCTACCCTATTTCTCACCCTACACCTCTCTCAATATTTCCTCTACCTCCATACTCTCACTCATCCCAGACCCCCTTCTATTACTATGATTCTCAAAATGACCCGTTCTAGACTCTTTCCCTACTCTACCCCTCCTTGCATCAATCTCATACCTCTTTTTCCACTTAGACCTCCCAAACAAGTCTTTCAAAACCCTTCCCTATGACTCTTCCACCCCTCCTTTACTCATCCCAAACTTCCTCCTACCGCTAAGACGCTAAGAGCTCCCAAATAAAATATTCTTTCCAGACCCTTCTCTCTTCTATCCCTCCAATATCCTTTTCAATCCAAACAACAGAATCACATGCCCACCACTTAAATTAATTTCATATTTCCATATATTAATTCCCCATTAATTCCGTTTGGGTCACGGAGTAGCGCGCTACTCGTCATACAGCGCTTCAACACATCATCAGGGGTAGCAAGCGCTATATAAATACAAACCCTTCCCTCCTCTATCCCACCACTATCCATTTCAATCCAAATTGCAGACTAACATATCCACCACTCAAATGATTTTATATTTACCTATACTACCACCACTAATCCTTTCTGGAATAGCGTGCTACTCGCCGAAAAAGTGCTTCCACGCAAAAGATAGGCAGGCATGGCAGGGATACCCTGCACTGGTAGTCCTGATAGGGGTGGGACCACAGAGGGATCCCTGGGGCCAAAAAACAATTTGTTATTTTAAATTTGCAGAGGATCACTAAATAAGCTGTAATATTCTACACAAAAAAAGTTCAGAATCCTGGGCTATTATTTTTTTTTTTAAACCATTGTGGTGAAGGGGCATATTAATGAATGGGGGGGGGCAGGCATGGGTAGCCTCCCTCCCCGAACCTGCCTACAGGCCAGACCCTGCTTTCAACTCCATGGTGAACATGGCCAGAGGCTGTGCACGGTGTGGGGTTGGAGTTACAAATGGTAATCAAATATTTCTTCAAATTAAAAAAAAACTAAAAATTCACTGGAAAAAAACACTAACGTGAAAGTGATGTCATAGTTAGGCACTGTAATAATAATATCTTACCCAGGGACCCCATTCCCGATTTGTTAATATTAAGGGAAGAGGGGTGGGAAGCCACCCTCTCCAAGCCATCTATAGGCCCCGGGGACCCCATCTCCCCTGCCCCTTATTTCTTCACGGTCCTGTGAACCCCATACCGGGACGCTGCATTTTTCTGCCTGAGAAAGTGAGGGCATACCCTGCTTTCCCTCTCCTGGGCAGAAGACTGAACTTCGCTCCCACCCAGCAGGAGCAGTGAAAAATGCTGCTCCCGCCCATGCGGGAGCACAGGAATGGTGCCTGCTTCTTGCAGCTTCCCGTATGGTACTGGCCAGGGTTCCGGCTGGGGCCACAGGAGCCTTGGGGCTCCCTCTGCTGCCCCCAACAAAGGAGGGTGCCCCGGGTGAGCAACGAGGCATCCACCAAAAGATAAAGTGTCTGTCTACCCCCATAGTGTCTAGGGAGAGGGTCTGGGTAGCTGTGGTCCTGGGGCTCCCCCTGCGCCCCAACATATACAAAAATGTATTGGTGCCCCATGTGGGTACTGGGGCACCCAAAAATATATAATAATGAGTGAAAAAAAAGAAAATTGAATAATAAATGGGAGGCAGGAGATGCTCATTTATTATGTACTGCTCCGCTAAAAAAGGGTTTTTTGTTTGTTGTTTGGAGCTTGGAAGAGGGAGGGTCATCACCAAGCCTTTTTTTATGTTGTGGGGAACTGCAGAGTGTGCAAAAGCCCCCCTCCCCCAGCACATGAAAAAAACCAAAAGAACAGACAGTTTCCTGGATCAATAAAACCATGACCCAGAAGAGTTTTTGATATTATTTTCAGCACTCCTAGCAGGAGCTCTGTACACTTCAGCTGGAGTGCAGAACCCTCTTATGGCTGGTTCTGTGGCTGAATTTTGTAGCTTGAAAACTATAAAAAAATAATCAAAGACCTGTTGTTTATTGTTTTAAATCAAACATTATTATTATTTTTTATAAGACAATCACTTTTATTAAACATTGCACAGCTTTAATTAGTGAAATATACACTTATTTATAATTAATGGTGCTTTTTTGACAAAGAACATAGGTGCGCTTTAATATATGGCCATAAACCCAATAGGCCCACTTTTTATATTTTGGTGTTGTGGCTGGTTGACAAAGTCAGTAGCTTTGCCTTACTTAAAGTGACAGCCCTGTTAGGGTGCCAGGCCCTGCGTCCAAACCATCCGCTATGCATGGCTTGTGTGCAACGGTTGGGTCGGGCACCAGCGGAGGTTTGAGCGGACCTGGATTCTGGCCAACCCCAAACTTCACATTGCCAAAGGCAGTGCGCGACGTAGGGTTGGCTGCCCACAGGGCGTTGAACGCTGAATCTGGCTACAGGCCAGACCCTGCGTTCAACTCCATTGAATTGCATCAATGTCAAATTTTTGAATGGTGTATAATCTTCGCCCTAATCCAGTATCTTCATGAGGAATCGGTCAAGGCTGTGGGTGGCTATGTTATGGACAGCACAATATTTAAACTAGGTTGATTAGTCAAACAAAAATGTATATATAATAATTCACGCTCCTTTTCATGTCCTGGGATCTGGTGACTAAAGTTCTCACATGCATCAGGTGGGGAAATGCTGACTATTGATAGTTCTTTGGTTTATAGGCTTAAAAGGAGAACATATTTTTTTGATCTGGGAGAAAGAGGAGCTAGATCACTTGGGAAAGCCACGCCACGCCGACCCCATGCTGCCGGAGGCTGTGGGCGGGGTGGTGTTGGCGTTATGAATGGTAATAAAATATTTCTTCAAATTAAAAAAAAAACTAGAAATTCACTGGAAAAAACACACAAACGTGAAAGTGATGTCATAGTTAGGCATGGTGATAATATCTTACTTGGCATTTAAAAAAAAAAACTTCAAAAATTACGGAAAAAATATAGGTTGAAGGGACGTTATGATTAAGGGAAAATGTCAGTTAAAACATACCACTTTAAATAAACAAAACCACTGAAATTCACTACAGTTATTTCAAATAACTATAACATGTGCCTTTGGCATGCACTGCTAATTACCTCACGTTACATCACTCATGACATGTTCTATGACATAATTAAGAACATCACTGCAACATCTGAAATGACAAGATTTATGAAAACATTGTGAATGGCGGGGGCATGAGTTACAGTTATCTTAGGGCATGGTATAGCTGCTTGAGATACCCATAGCTGGTGAATTTAAGTGGTTTTGTTTCTTTAGAACTATGTTATGTGACATATTCACCTAAATATATGTATGCACACAAGCTTACATATATAGATAAGATTTTCCAACGTGCACTAATAAACATGACTTAATAAAGATGATTCAGATGTTCCTATGGTTGGGGATTCTGAAGCTTCTCCTCTTATATACTCATTAATAGCACAGAGACCTTTAGATTTTATATTATGCAGATAATACCCAGTTGTTCATCAACATAGGTAAAACTAAAGTGTTTGACTTTTGGTGGAGAAAGCCAGAAACAGAACTATAGATGCACAACTGATTCAAATTCCTTGAACAAAGTCAATGCTTCCTGGGACAGCAATTTCTACAATATGCTCTTGATTAGGTTTGAACAGAAGTGAAATAGATTAATGATGATCCATTTCCTCACAGTTGTTGTGGGTAAATTATTCACATAATTGAATTTGGAGCTAAGAATTGTGGGATGAGGGGACGTACATCAATATAAAATTACTATTATCAAGAGTAAAACTTGAATAAGAGCTTTGGGATTACTCCTAGGAGTACCCCTCTATGCCATGTGCTAAACAAGGAGAATTGCCATTAGCGCCGTTTCTGAGTATCACGAATAAGGGTTTATTGTGCGACTGTAAAAAATAACTTGTAACTACGGATTTAAAATGCACTGGAATGTATGAGGAGTTTTGAACTTTGTCAATCAAGATGGTGCTCTTGTTTCTTCGGAACATATCACCATAACTGACAACACAAAAAGGCTCATTACGATGTCGAGCGGAAAGCCTTCTCCGACAGTCGGAATCTCCTCAACAGCATCGGAGCCCTTCCGACCAACTTGTCGGTTTTTATTCCGTCCACCTGATTACGATGTTCGCGGTCAGAACGTGAACCGCACGGTCATTCCGAATTGGTTCCGACTAACTTGCGGAGTATTCGTGTCAGTCGCAAACGCATCGTACAACCCTATGGACAGCTTTTCTGCCCTCTGGATTACGATGTCGATTTCCAACAGCTTTTCCGCGGCCTGTTTAACACAGAAAGGCTGTCAGAAAGTGACTTTGGGGGGCCTCTGGCAGGGGCCACTAGCCCCACGGCCTACGATTGATGGCCGAGGGGGGTACATGAGAGACTCCACTGTGTAGCAGACACCATGGGGTGTCTGCGATAGGGTGCAGGATTTTCCGCACACACCCCATTTTCCCATAGGAGCATGTGTTCCGGGCGGTTGTCGGGCGTAACACGAGCTCCCATTGGAAACAATGGGAATCCGACCAAACAGTGTTCATTGCATCGGAATCGGACGGTCAGAACTGCCGACCGTAAGTGGTCGGTCCCGATTCTGAGACGGGTGGAGGCTTTCCACCTGACATTGTAATGAGCCTTAAAGTGTTACAATTAATGGGTTAGTTTATGTGCGCTACTAGAAAAATCAGAGGGACACCTCAATTACCCTTTTAAATTTGGGTGCATCTAGCATTGCAATAAGGATGCATTGCTCCTATTAATCGTGGTGCAGTATTATTATGCAGCAGTGGCATAACAAAGGCCCCTGCAGTGCAGGGGTGAGCTTCAGGGGGGGCCTCTCAGCACAGTACACTGGCCAGAGAGCTCCGGAGTGAGTAGGGGGGCCTCCATGTACTTTGCATGGGGAGGGCTCTCAAGTTTCGTTATTTATTTATTTATTTTTTTACGGAGTTTTATATACCGTAAACTTGACCTGAATCGGGTATCAGAGCGCTACATCGCACCAGTTGCGTTACATGAGGACACATTAATTTTTGTTAGGCATGGGGAGATTAAGCGATTTGCCCAGAATCACGGAATGTTCAGTGTCATTGCTGAGACTCAAACCCAGTTCCCCAGATTCGAGGTCAACCACCCTAGCCGTTAGGCCAACTCCTCTCCCCAGTGTTATGCAGGAGCTATATAATGAGAAAGTGTCCGGTTCTTAAATGTAAATTGAGAGAAGTGCCATTTGGTATTTTTATCATTGTTTTTATTTTTTGAGTGAACACTGTAGAGGTTGAGCAAAAAAATATATTTATAGAAAAATTATAATTGTGATGTACTTCTCATGTTCTTTGCAAAAGGCTACAAATTACCTCGGATGTACATTCACAGGGTTGGATGGCCTCATTATAATGTGTGAAATGTAATTCTATGTAAAGTGCTCCGATATCTGTATGGTGCGGGAGTGCAATATAAAACTGTTAAATAAATAACACACGATGGTGCAAGTCTTTAAGTCCTGGGCCTAGTCTTTATGCTTCTCTCTGGTAATGAGATTTTCAAGGGCCTGCTTGAAGGCTATTTACTCGTTCAATTTGATTTTTTCCTTATTAGATTTTTCAACCACTGCAACGGGGACATCATGGATTGTGGGCCTACAAATTGATACAGTCACTTCTTCCACGTCACAAGCAATACTAATCACTTCTGCAAGCCAGATAAGCATGACAGCTGCTTGCAAATGGAATGGCACAAGAAGAGATCTTGTATACAAGGGTTTTCTTGTGGCCTACTGTGAGTTTCATCATACTCGCCAACGAACCAGCATCACAATAACAATGCTCATGTATGCACCACTAAAAACAAACTACATTATCTGCCGATGCTCAAGTGATGGGCGGTGTTTTATAACCGTATATGTCAATGTGGTCAACTAGGTTAAAGTCTCACGTTATCACATCCTCAAAAAGTAAAACGAAAAGTGAGTACCTTGCATAAAAAAGAACAATTAGTATAGCGAAATAAAAACAAAATTCGAGCCACTTGCGTTTAATAGAAAAATTAGTAAAGAGAAATAAAAAAAATATCCGCAACAAAAAGGACGAACATACGGCGAATGTCTACCTAAAGAAGAGCCCGCCCAAAAAAACAGGAAGAGCATTTGTGTTCTCCACTGCCAGAAAATAAAGTCGTCAGCAATCCTGCGCCGTGCCCAGCAACACATATCTTGTCTTTTCACTGAAACAAATTAGTCAGCCGGCTATTCAGTCGCTCACTCCACTCCCGGTTTAATGAGACCTGCGCGGTCCGCGCGCACAATTCGCCCCATTATGTGGAGCGCGGGCCTGTGACCCGGCAGGTTATTATAAGGCTGCCTGTGTGATGCTCACGAGCGGCGGCCTTTCCCCGAGCCGCTGCCGCGCTACTGTGACAAGCCGCGCAAAAAGGCCAGCAGCACTGTCCGGCCTTTTAATATTTCCCCTTCTAAGTGGCTCAGATAAGAGGCATCAAGGAAGCGATCCTCGCCGCGGTCAGCGTAGGAGGGTGGATAGAAAGCAGCTAATGAGTCACAACTGGTTTAAAGATTTATTTCCTCACAGCTGCTTTTAAATATCCCTGCGTGTTCAGTATTCCTATTAGTCACGAAGTCTTTTAGCCGTCCGCGCGGTATTTTGTCTCCTAATAGCAGCCCTTTCAGTCTAAATGTCATCATTAGTCCTTTACAAAGCACTGTACTGTCCGCGGTCTCCAGAGCTTACACCATTACATGGAAATGCCAGACAGATGAGGGAAGGAAGGAAGAATAAGGGGTCAGATAATATTTAGTAACTCAACCTGTTGCACGCAGCCGTTGCTGTAACGGCAGAATACGTCATTTCGAAACCCACTCACCCATAGCACGCAATATTCATTTACCAGCAGTCGTCCGTTAAGGAACAAGGTACACTGCGCCAAACATTAATGCTATAAAGATTCAGAACAATAAATGCAATACTATAAATAAAGCTCGCAGTCAAACAAAATCTAGAAACGTGGTTTTCTTAGTTGTAGCTCTACGCCAACAGAAAACCACAGTTGACTAGTTGGCATCTTCTCTTACTCTAGCCAGTTACGGAATGAGTGTTTTGAACCTAATATGTCTTGCAAATAAAAAATCATTAAAGAGAATTCAACTGGTTCAATAATAATAAAAAAAAATGCACATGGAATCGGGAGCATGTTTTGTCATTGGCAGTATAAACAAAATGTCAAAACCTATATGTTGTCAAAATGGATCTAATTAAAACTTTCCAAAAAAGTTGCAACTGGTTAAGTGGAATGTCCGAAGCAAATAAGGAGATGATGGGCGGAGCGCTGAAACTTTTCAGATACTCACCCCCAGACACAGATCTGGGTTGACTCCATCATGGTTCTGTAGCTCACTTGTGGAATGTCCACCAGGGCAAAGCTAGTACCTTATAGAGTGGACTATTTGGCTGAAAGGACACGATTCCCTAAATGGACACCACACACAGAGCCAGAGTCAGACGCATGGCAAATTCCCTATCCCATTTCACAGAATTAAGAGCCCTAAATCCGTAAACAGGTCCCAAAAGATGGCCACAATTTGCGCACTGTTTTTGAGGCCTTTCTCAATTTTGCGAAGTGACTTATGTTCTAATAAGTTGCATTGCAAAACCTCCAGTAGGAGGGGGTCACAGTATGCCCTGCCTACCAACTATAGGCAGGTTGGGGTTTGCGAGCCCTTGTGACTGGCGATAAACAAAGAGTTGGTGGCCTGCAATATAAAGCAGACTAGCTGTCCAATGGGGTTACACACCATTCATAATTACCATTGCGAATCACAAATACCATTGCAAATCTCAATTCACACTCCCTCTGCTGTTCAGAATTTGTCTGTAAGCTTATTTTGCAGTTTGGAAAGGCTTTACTGATTCACAAAATGGATTTCGTGTATTTAAAAAAAAAACATTTTGCGGTCATGATCCCTTTGATTTTGTGAACTGCACGATTTGCAAAATCGAAATTAGTTAGTGCACCAGCCCTGAGGAAACATGGGACCTAGGGCATGATTACGAGTTTGGCAGTGCAGAAGTGGGACCGACTTGCTCACGCACTGCCAAACCCGTGTGGCTGATCCGCCTGCCGGATTAGGAGTTTTCTCCTGGCCTGGCGGGCGGTTCTTTGGCGTTCCGACAGCGATGCCTTTGAAATAGGCACAGTAATGGGATCAAAATCAGTACCTGCATGGCATGGACTGCTCCAGTCTGTTATGCAGGCACTTGGGTGCATGCTCACCGGGGGGCACAGCATGTGTCCCCTGCATGCATCCCCAGGCCCAGAGGCAACAGGGGGCCCTGTAGGGCCCCCTTTGTTTCCACTCTACCACAGGTTTCATGGTGGTGGAACCACCATGAAAATCGAGGTGGAGAGGAAACTTGTAATATGCTGGGTGGGACCGTGGCGGTCCCGTGAAGCATATTGTGGCCTCAAGACCTCACACCACCATCACTGGCAACTGAGGTGGTCCCAGGGCGGCCCAATCGTCCTAGTTGTAATAGAGCGGTCAGAAGTTCGCCCCCGTGAGTCTGGCGGTCAACTCGCAATTAGCACCTAAATCTTTCGAAGTGTGTTTGTGGACACAGAACTTTTTTCAACAAGGGACACGTTTTGAATCCACAAATGCCAAAGGGATAGTCAATAATGTGGGTGATAATGGCAGGGACATCTTGCAGAAGAAGTTGAAAACCTGTAAGTGTGTGGGCATTCTCAATTACCTTGCAGGTAGTTAGTTCTGCATGCTGGACCACCATCAAATATTCGACTATCAAAGAAAGATATTACTTTGCATAGTGGGAAAGAGGCAAGGACACTCCCATAAGCCATGAGGTCTAGGGGAATAGGCTTCTTCATCAGAAAAAATATTTTCCATGTGGGGAAAAAGAGCCCAAAAGAAACAGGTGCACCTTCTTGTTTGATTTGCTAAGGTGAAATTTTCCACCCAACTAAAATTTTACTTGCATTTGTTTTTTTACATGTAGGTATTCCCTGAAATTTGCTGCTGCTTTTAAGCGTTCTTCATTCCACTGCAGTTGTAAACCTTTGAAGCAAGACTGTGAATCCTTTGCTTGAAGAGCAAACCGTATACAAAGTAGGTCAGAGAGCTGAACATTTACCCCAGTGTCACTTTATGTTTTGCTACTTGCCCATGAGAGAATGCTTTTAATAGGGGATTATCTCTTTAAAGAATTTAAAGGCATACAAATCAATTTACTGGATCCAACCTAAAGAGTACTTTTGAACCACTTTGCACAACAATCCATAATCATCTTCAAAAACATGTAATGTTTTGCTTGGCTTCAAGGTAATTTCTTCTCTAAAATTTAGAAACCAAGTTATTCAGTTGCCACAGAGTCAAATCTTCTAGGTGCCAGTGATGTTTGGCTACTGAAGATTATAAGTTAATATTCATTCCTGTGGTTTCTCTTTTTGAAATGAACTCAAAGGAAATGCCACTAACCCCACAAAATAAAGTGAACTTCCGCTACTGCCCAAAAAAAAAAAAAAAACGAGTGAGAAATTCAAAACAAAACTACAATGTTATCGTAGTTCCTGACAGAAGCAATTTTTAGAAATACTAGACTTGCTGAAGGTGCTTTTTTTTTTCGCGATCCTGTCACATTTCCCAGCAGCTGGTTTAAAAGAGTCAGTATCATGTGAACATGATGTAAAGTAATATTTTCATGTCTTCGTGTATTGCACACAGTCTTGTTCCTAATGATAGGACTGACACGTCGCTCGGCGAACAGTGCACCAGTTCAGTCTCATCTTTCATACACGAATAGCAGCAGGGCTTTTTTTCAGTAACTAAACGCATCTGCGGCTTCCTAAATCATAAACCTCACGTGAGGACTTTATGCTATTCTGAGGTCACAGGAAATGGCAATCTGTAAACATAATAATGTTACAGTAACGAGTTACTGGAACATGCATTCTTCCTTGCTTTAGTCATCTGTACTTTGGATTTCAATATTTCCACACGCGAACTATTCGGGTTTTTTTTAGAATTCAAAAACATGTCCAGTAATGACTAACTCATGACCACAATCTCACAATTCTAACAGTTACTTCAAATTAGCGAGCTATTCAACAGTCATCTATGCAATCCATGAACATGGCCTGCACCCATTGGGGTTGACATCCAGCAGGCCAGCAATTGCTAATAATTGTGGTTAGAGTCACAACCAGACATAGCTCAAAGTCCTCAATGAGGGCTCACAGAAGATGCCCCATCCTGCAAACAAGGACAGACGCTGCTGCTTAAACAATCTCCGCAGACTTCTGCGGGGGGAACACGTTCACATGGCCATGCACGACAAGGAAAAGCAAAATGTGCGGTATCACATTTGGTCCTTGGACCTCAAAAATGTAACTTGCAAACAGAGCACATTTGAGAAGCGTAACAACTCAAAACAAACACCCGCTAAGGCATTCACGATGAACAGGAACACGAGACACTGAAAAGTGGAATAAAAGCATTCATTATCAATAGTGTAGAAGAAGTGTAAGCTAAGGTGTAACTGAACAGTGCAAGGAAGGGGCTGCACATATGAAAGGAGCAATCCGCTCATAAAATGCAGATACATTCATCATCTCAACCATCTCTAATTAATCCACTGGAACAGGCACAGACTTGAAGACCCCATTTAAGCAGAGAGGTCTACCTCGTCAACATGACTTTCCTACTGGCACTGTTTCGTTCTGAGTGTGGAAGCACAATATGTTCTCACTCCAGCATGTCAGTGGAGTTTTGGGCTAACTTTCCAGTGGTCATCTTCCAAGTCCCTTCCTGAAGTAAGTACCTCTTGACACCAAGTCACACTTTCAATGTTTAAACTTGGGGTACAACTGTGTTGTGTCGAGGCAAACAAATAACTACACGCAGCTATGTGAATTTCGAGTTTCTTTTTTTAGAATGGTTGAGAAGATTTACATGAGGTCAAGAGTCCTGTACTAGAATTGACATTTAATCTTTTATGAAGCTGGGCATCGTGCTAGGGACCCAGGCCTGTGTAGCAGGTAAAGACTGGCTTGCACTTTCTGAGCGGATACTCCTATACACTTGTTTGTAGAGAGGGTTCCCGAAGCAGCTTTTGGTTGTTAGGATCACTACGGAGTTACTTTGGCGGGTGTGGCACAGGTGAGTATGGATGTAATACCATCTAGACCTTCAGATATGCTGTTCTTTTATGCACAACACTGCACAGGTTCTGAATTATTATGAAAGGCGGCTTTGATTCAGGTTTGAAGGAATGCTAGACTTGGCATTCTCTTGATTTGGGAGGTGGGGGAGGTGCATTTCATTTCAGCGACAGGTCTGTGTGACGAGATCTGAGTGTGTCTAGATGGTGCTATGATATCCAGTAGTGGGATTAAAAGTTACTTCCAAAGTTGTCACCTTGCAGTTGAGGGCTCAGTATGGTAATTTCCCAGTTGATGGGTATTGGGGTCAGAATGTACTGTGGTACAATCCCTAGGACAAGTTGCGTGGGCAGTGAAGCAACATGCGCCACAATGTTTGTAGTGGGTTGTGCCAGATTTTGTCTTGGTGCCACTTCTCGCTTTGCCTCCAGTGTTTGTCTGTATGTTTCATATTCATGTTGCTCGTGTTTTCTGTGGTCTTGTGTGTCTGGAAGTTAGGGATAAAGTGCCTTGGAGACTTACATTTATTTTTAATATTTATTCTGGATATTTGTTGATTTTGTGACAAAGATTGTGAGTGTAGATTGAATCTTATCTTGGCCTTACATTGTCAGGTGAATGAGAAATAAAATTCAAAGAAGGTATAGGGTCTGGTAGAATGTTTGTGTGTTTGAATATGCTCCCAGAGGACTGGCGTTGATTTCGGGTAGGGTTCAGTTTGTGCCAGTCTGGCAGGGCTGAGGAGACACTGATATGCAATATTCGTTCCAGTGCACATTTTCTATGTCTGAGCCTTTACATTCCATATGATTCTGTCAGTGGGTATGGTGATGTTAGAAAACCAATGCCCATATTCAGTACTGTATAGAATACTGAACAAGGTATTTGAGTGTATCTTGAAAGGATAATGTTCTTGATCAGAGAAGGTCTGCTTTTGTATCTGTTATGGATGCTGCCATGATGTACCTGGTTGTTGAAGATTCTGTGTTCATGCCTGCTAGCACCCCTGAGACACACACGGTTACCTACCTTGAAGTATATGTTGTGCAGATTTTCCTAGCAGAAAGATTGTCTCAATAGTAAGGCACCCATCGCCTAAAAGATTTCGATTTGTTTTGCATGTTTTCCAGTGGCGTGTTAACACTTTGTCCTAACAACAGTTGTTCACCAGTGAAAGGCATTTTTTTTATGTGGCTATGGAATTCTGGTATATAACCTAAAATAAGAAGTCACAGTACAGCTGAGCCACTGGTGAGCTGTCTACTGTTATTTACATCGGGAATCAAGCCCTTGGGTACGTTTTTGGAAATTAATTGTCCTTGTTAATACAAGCAGCCCTTTGTTGTGCTCTTCAGAAAAGTAAATCAAGTCTTCTACATCCTTCCAAGGTTTGTGTGAAGATCTGTTGATCTAAAACCTGGAATTGGCATCTCTCCACTAGGTTGTCACTTCTTTTTGAACCATCTTATCGACAATATCTAGTTTTTTGCTGTCTCTATCAGGTGCTAATCTGGGAGTGGAGAACTCTTCACTGATAGCTTGTTGCTGGTTGTTGCAATGAGTAGATCAAGAACTTCCTGAAAGTTTGTATATAGGATTTTGCAGTAAGACCCTGAACTTCCTTTCTAATTTAAGACTGACATAGACATTGCCTCCCTTCATGGATAACACTAAGGGGCCGATTCCGATCTCGTTGGGAAAGCCCTCCGTCCGAGTCGGATCCGGAGGGTTTTCCGACCGAGCCGTGCCCCTGGAGTCCGACCGAGCGAGTACGATGCAGCCGTATGCTGACGTACTCGGGTCGCTCAGACTCCCATTGAAGTCAATGGGAGCCGGTCATACGACACGTACACGGGCTGCCATTGACTGAATGGGTACGTTGAGAACAAGGACGCCCCCTGTAGTGTGTACGTGTTGGTGCCATCCGCACCGTACATGCACGTGTAGGGGGGACCCTTGGGTCTCCCCCTGTGACCGATTTGTAAGGCTACAGGTGAAAGGGGGGTCCGGCGCAGACCCCCGAAGTCCGCTTCCCGGTGAGTTTACGTGTCGGAGGGTCCGACTCAATCCGGCTGTCTGAATCTTGCATCGTACTGGCTCAGTCGGAATTCGCCTCCATTGCACGGCACGGATTTCTTACGGACGAGACGTACGAGCGGTTCAGACCCGGAAACGAGTCGGTCGGCAATTTCGCGTTTCTCGCATCGTACTAGCTCACTCGTACAGCTGTGCGAGTCAGTCGGTAAACAAGCGTATGGCTCGTACTTTTTCCAGCCGGATCGCGTTCTGAGCCCTTCCAAGAGAGATCGGAATCGGCCCCTAAGTAACATCAGAATACATTGATTTGTGTTCCCTAAAGAATAATCAAAGTTTCAAAACAAACACAAGACTTGTCACTATCTTCTTGCATCTTAAATCCTAACATTTGAGCAAATTGCCATGACAGTTTGAGATATTTCATCTGCTGACTGTTGGTGAGTGTGTAGGATACAACTCTTTTTCATGGTCAAGAGGATGAGTTTCAGGTGTCTTAAGAGTGAAAGGTTTTACAGTACCCTACAATTTCAAAGCTTATGTCAAAGCTTTTTTCTTCGAAGCTCATGTTTGTGTTTGGAAGCAAACATAAAGAAGTGGTGTCATAAATGCTGTTTACCTTTCAGGGAAGTTTTTTGATGCTTTAGTCATCTTGACTTCCGGTTGACTAGGCCTGGGACTCTTTGGTTCTCCCTGCACCCTGTTCGTTTGTGGTTTTTGGCCACAAAGTGCTCATTAGGGGGACTGATTCCACATCAAATGTGTTTCATTCTTTTACACATTGAGTGTGTTTGTTTAGGTTGAATGTTTTGGAGTGTTATCTCCTGACAATTTCTCTGTGTAGCACAGAAGGTTTAAAGGTGTGTGTTTTGTAAACTAAAAGAAATTGATCTTGGTGAGACAGCTACTTCTGATTGTGCTCCTCATCAGAAATAGAGAGTTGATCTCCCTGTACCTATTCTGTTTATTGAGTTGCAGAACCATCACCATCCATGCTGAAGCCAAAGTCCGTATAAAGCTGGCTCTGAAGCCAGCTTTATAAATCCATTTCTCAAATCATACCTTGAAACTAGTGTGGTTAGCAGAAACATTTTCCTTGCATGTTTTCAATATTTGCAATGATTTGGTAGTGATCCCACAGAATACAAAAATTACACATTCATTTAAGTGTATATATGGGTATTGAGGGTTGCACACTGGCCAGAGTCTAACATGCTCAGTCCATCAACAGAAAAGGAAAATTAACTGAATCTGCTTATGTTTAAAGTCCATATTGATATGCTGAACTGTCGGACTTGCTCCATTGTATCATTTCAATGTCTTATATTTGTTGTGGTCTGCCTCTGAAGTAATTCTTTGGGGCTTTAAGAGAATTCATTTTCTGGTAATGACTGTCACCAAGTACCGAATTCTCATATTACAACCAGCTTCTAAAGTCAATGGAAAAAACATAAGCTGATGAGGACTAGAATGTGAAGATTTTGGGCTTATGGTCAACATCATTATGAACCATACAGGACAATGTATGACACCCTAAAAAATCTATGTTATTGCTTTACCAAACTCAACCTCCAACTGGTGTAATAATGCACAGCATGTTTATCTTCAAAGGTTCTCATTGCTATGTACACTGAAAGACTTTTTACACTTTGCTTTACTGCTGAATGGCAACTTTTGGCTTCAATTCGGCAAAGATCATATTTGCATTTGCAAGATGGTCTTAGGTACACATTTCCAGCTTGCTCAATTGGAACCTAAACGTCCCATTGAAAAAATACATAAATATATATATATATATATATATATATATATATATATATATATATATATATATATATATATATATATATTCGTTCCAACGCCTGCTCACACAATTTAGAACAGACTCCAGCACGCTCGAGGTTGCTCGTTTTGAGTGTTTATTTCAGCCACATACTATCAGGTGACGAGTTTCAACCGCACAGGCGGTCTATCTCAAACCTGTAGTTTAACCCATGTGGGTGTCACATTGATACAATATTAAAAAAAATTCCATTGTATATTCTCCAGAATTCCAAGCAAAGTCACATGACATTATTAGCCAATAAATTATGTCCTGGAGCACCATGTCGTATTTGATAAAAGGCTGCCTGTGAACAAGGAAGTACATTTCCAAAATGCGTAATGCATGAAGCAGGTCCCAGTACTTTCTGCTTGCCATCTGCTATAGGCCTTGGTATGAGTGTAGGCTCCGTCCTTTGGACAAACATTTACTTTGATTTATAATGGCAGTCCAAGCCGTTGGAACCAGCACTGCTGCAATGCAAATGCAGGTTCGTGGGTCCACACTTGCAGGCTAAACGGAATACTGAGGGGTCATGTAATGAATTTGTGAATGACAAGCTGTTTGCCCTCATGGACAATGGGAATGTTTTTAATATTGTATCAATGCAACAACCACATGGGTTAAACTACAACCTCCAGAATTCCAGGCAAGTTCACGACATCATTATCCAATAAATTATGTCCTGGAGCACCATGTCGCATTTGATAAAAGGCTGCCTGTGAACAAGGAAGTACATTTCCGTAACGCGTAAGGCATGAAGCCGGTCCCAGTACTTTCTGCTTGCCATCTGCTCGAGGCCTTGGACAAACATTTGCTTCGAGTGAACAAGGCCTCTGGTAGGCTGAAACGCGTCATGGCAGGCATGCTGAGCTTTGAAGAATAAAAACTCACGTTGCACATATAACTGGGTCTGATATCGACTGTTCCGGTTCCCGAGTATTCTGGGAGTGCTGGTATCTCTGTGGCGAAAACCTTGGCATATATATATTTAATCCACAATCAGGATTGAACTTGGCGCGCTCCACTGTGGGTGCTAGTGTAGTGCTGAACCTTAGAGCCCAAGGTTAATTTTGAATGCAAAGGAATGCCGCACACTCAATAAATCTTAGTAAATTCCTCTTTTTTTCGAACACCACTACTCCACCAATGCGTTTCGACCTCATAGGGTCTTTGTCACGGTAGGTGAGTCTTTCTTCACAATCATATTAATACCTTACTCATCTTTAGCCCATTATGAGGCATGATGGGAATGTAGTTGCCATAATTAGCTGTCACAAATATCACTGTATTATTTATAAGTTGTGCCTTTTTTTGTGATGATGAAAACATCGATATTAACAGGACAAAGACCTTGTGGGGTCGAAATGCGTTGGTGGGGTAGTGGTGTTTGAATACAAGAGGAATTAATTAAGATTTATTGAGTGATGCGTTCCTTTACATTAAAATATATATATATATATATATATATATATATATATATATATATATGACTGAAAAAAACAAAGGTTACAGGGACGTTATAGCCATGTAAATTAAATTAATTTATTTACCAGGAGGAAAAACAACGCAGCCACAGCCACAATTTTTAATGCTCAATGTATGCTTGAATATATTAAACAAAGGTAGGGTTATGTGCTATACATTAATTTGTATATATGACATGTGGTATGTCGAAGTTGTCTGAAAATGCACGCAAATACGAAAAAGCTCGATGAAATACTTAGATGTAAGTGCAACATTTTTGTGCATATTTTACATTTGTTTTTCCAAATTGGTGATTTGTCTCTATAGAACTGAATGCTAGCTAGGTAAGGTAACCTGGACAATCTATTCTGCTCCATCCGGATGTAGCATTCACACACCATTTACACTTTGGTCACTAAGGAGCTTATTTCAATG
The DNA here is from genome assembly GCF_964204655.1 of Triturus cristatus. Classification (NCBI taxonomy): domain Eukaryota; kingdom Metazoa; phylum Chordata; class Amphibia; order Caudata; family Salamandridae; genus Triturus; species Triturus cristatus. Next base: position 779,477,692 of record NC_140580.1, read on the forward strand.
TCAGGTGAAAGCATCGTCGCAGAAACGGGGCCGACTGACCACCGGTCGGCAGTGCTGACCGCCTAATCATGATGCGATATACTCGCATTCCGCTATGGGAGCTCATGTTACGGCCGGTTGTAACCCAAGCTCCCTTAGAAGAATGGGAGTCTGTGTTCATCCCTCTACCCCATGGCAGGCACCTCAAGGTGCCTGTTATAAGGTGCAGGGATCAACAAGGGGGCACCTATAGCACCCCACCGGCCCCCAACCAGAGGCCGAAAACAGAACAAACACGTTTTCCAACAGGGTTTCCATGTCAGAAAGGCCAGCATGGCAACCCTGCTGGAAATCGTGCATCGTATTCCAGAAGGCGGAAACACCTTCCATTTATATTATGGGCCGGTCTCTGACAGCCAGATGGTCTCCTGGAACCTGTCGGAAACCAGCCAGAATGACCGTCCAATTTCAATTCTGACTGGCTGTATTGTAATCAGCCGGTCGGAAGTGAAACTGACGATCTCGGCTGTAAGGCCTCCGACCTAAGGTTGGAGGCTTTACGACCGAGATCCTAATCGGGCCCTAAAGGTCCAATTTTCAAAGTGATGTACCTATCCTTGCAAATGTGCATGCAAACTTTCACTGCATTTTAGTCCCAATTTACAATGGGCCTGGAGTGCAGAAGGGCAGAAAATCCCCCGTCTGGCAAAATAAGTTCTGACCTGACTTTCATAGTTAACCAGGGGGTGGAATGGGGTTTCTTTTAGAATTCAATGTCAGCACAAGTAACGTGTGGCGGAGGACAGAGGCCTGATCATTGAAGCAGGATGCATGTCTGAACCCTCACCATTATTGGAAACATGGGCATATGCAGGGGAGGTAGGAAGTGAATGTAATAACAATGTGTAACCACCCAGAAAGAAACATTGTTTGATGGAATTCACAAACATTTAGAAATTAAGTTATGTGAGTTTAACTTGCCCCTCAATAAATATCTGGCATACTTCTTTTTCATAAAATGTGCTGAAGTGCATCAGTTCATCCCTCTTTAAAAGTACTGTGTACTAGATTGGTGGTTTCATCCGTATGTAAGTGAGGCAAATATAATGATCTGGCCGTGGCCAAGTATTCAGTCTGCATTTGAGCACATATGCAATTCAATATACACACATGCATCCTATATTACACAAGCACAAGTTCCTTTCTTGAATCAGCTCATGAACAAATGCACTTATCCAATCAGCATACAAATACATAAGGAAACGTTTTTATGAAGTCCTTCCCTAACAGTGCGGATATTGCTTTGACTCCTCTCCAACATCCATGATTTGGGAAGTCCTTAAAGCAGTTACTCACTGCCCAGCTAGCCAGTTCTGCCTACAGCTTCCCATAGACTAATCTTGAAACCCTTCTTTCTCCTCTTGCCATTGTCATGCTTTAAATTAAATTTTCCTATGCCAGATTTGGATAGGAATTGAAGATGGGTTAATGAGAGCAGAAACCAATTGCATTTTTTTAAAGCGTTTTTATAAAATGCGAAATGGACCCAAGGGCATCGGCGTGCTTTAACCCCTTCAGTGCCCATGACGAGCTGGACTCGTCATGGGCTGCGGTGGCGCTGTGCCCATGACGAGTCCAGCTCGTCATGAACCCCACCCACTAAGGCAAAGCGCGGCACAGGGCGGGGAAAGGGGCGGGCATGCAAGGGGTTAAATGAGCACAAGATTACATTACAAAAGGTCAGATTCAGTTGGGGTTGTTAGGCATGGGAGATTAAGTGATTTGCCCAGAATCACAGAACGCTGAGCCGGCGCTGGGACTCGAACCTGGTTCACAAAGTGCAAAGTCTGCATCTCCTCCTGTCTGTTATGAATTTGTACCGATTTCCTAGCCCTTTTGTGCCCCCAGATTTAATCTTATAGATGTCCTGAGCACCCCACTGTTGGTAGGTAACAGAGAGGTCGTGGATGCTTTTGGGTGGTTCCAAATGGACAGTTGACTTTACTTAGGTGCTGTTTTTTTACGCGCACCTGCATCAGCTATGCCCTGAAATATGTTTATCTTATACCCACTTGCAAACTGTGCTTCAGGTGGTGTCAGTGCGCAGTGGATGATACATCGAATAGTGCAATATTCCTTGGGTTCTTTCAGAAGTAGTCTAAATTATAGCCCAAGTAGACAGCAGAGGTTTCTCAGGTTCAATGCTCACATCTGGCAGCCATGGAGATGAGAATGTAGCAGTATGACCCTTTAGCTAAGCAGGGAACACATGCAATTGCAAAGTCTGCAGTGAAACCCAGCCTTGGGCTGAAGTGACTCAAAATTCTGCTGCACTTTGAAGATGATAGGAGAAAGGACACACCTGGCCTTGCATGGTGCTCGTGGAGAGAAATCTGATCCATTCGCCCTTTTTGTATCATGTTTAACGTATGTCTTTGAATTACTATATATGAAAGGGATCTGCGTTGCATGATCTTTTGTGTTGTTTTGCTTTCACTCATCTTTTGGATTAGTTTCATATGCAGAGACTTTCCTTATACCAAATATACAGCTGCGTCTACTCTTCGCCCAAAAACTCAATGAGCCTGGAAGTCATTATCCTATGCAGAGGCTAGAAATGCAGTTTTATTTTTAAACGGGGGTTACTTATATGTTAATTTTTAGTGGACAAACAAATAACCATTTATTATTGGGTAGGGACTGATTGTTCCTTCCCAATCTGCTTTCAGCTAGATACACAGCAATACCATGCACGTCATTCAGCGACTAATACCAGATTATTTACTATTAGTGTAGTATAAAAACGGAGTAAAGTTAGCTGGAATAGGACACTATCTAGCAGCTGAGGTAAGTAAAAAGTAATTTTATATGTATGCTCTGTGCATGAGTGAATGTATGTGTAAGCATGTGTGTTTGAGTGAAAGTAAAGGTCAAATGGCGTGTGATGTCACTTCCCCTACCCGTGACATTTTGGTGATTTTAAATCCATGAGCAATATTTGACATTTGAATCTTTCCAATCAGACATACTTTCAAGGACCAAGTACCCCTTTGTCAAGTATTGAGGAGATGTGTTTTCCTACAGGTCATGGAGGGAAAAACTTTGAAGCAAATTCAACAAAAATGTAGGTGGGAATCGGTAATAATGGAGAGGTGTAACAAATTCTAGCTGTTTTATCAGTTAATACATCTACAAGCTTTAAACATGAACAATAGCAGCGAGAAACCGAAACTGTGACTCGGATTACTGTGTACACACGAGCTGACATAAAACACAAAGAGTTGAAATGTGCGTAACCCACCTCACAGGGATCCTGAGGTTTCTGGACATTACTTTTTTCTTTCTTGCTCTTCTTGGAATCCACTCTGATGTGTTTGGCTGGGGACACTTCTGTTTTTATTTCCCCCTCCTGTGCACCCTGTTCTTGCTTTCGAGGCTTTACTGGGGGCAGGGGTTTATCTTCCTCGCCTTTAGTAAATCTCTCATACGGGAGAATTAATCTGAAAAAATGTATTTTACAACAACTTAACAAAACAGATGAAACTGCATCACAGCACAATTTGGGCTCAAAAAACAATTACAGAACTTATCACTTGTTTCGTAAAAGAAATAAAATTAGTTTTATGCGAAAACATTGTCTCAAACAGACACATATCAGCGTAATAGGTTAAGATACTAAATAGGAAAGACATGAATTACCAAGTTGGCCCTTTGAAATATATTACATTCTACACTTTATTCGTGCTAAAACCTGTTAACAATGTAAAATATTCCAAATAGCAAATGCATTATCAAGTCTATGATTAAATAATCTAATCACTTGCATTTGTGTGCTTAGCAGAGAGGACGTGATTAAGCACTCAACTGCTTAGGAAAAATATTCTGGCACTGATACAAAAGCCACGACCGGTGGAACACGAAATTTAAAAAGTCAAACATTACCCTGAATTAAGAGGGTCTGACAATCCAGCAAACCAAATAGTCTACTCACCCAGTGTTTGAACAAAGCACCGAATAAAAAAAGTACAGCGTTACTGATCTATTTTTGTGTCCCTGCCTTATTTAGTACTTAATCTTAAAGGGAACAACCCGGTTCAATTAGGAGCGAGATGGATTGTGTTACAATCTCAGTTTCAACTTCAGTGATTAAAGGTTTTATACTGCAGTTGACATGATTAATGACTCACTGTGGGATTGCAACACGACTGCTTGACTTAAAAAAATATATAAACTTCAATGCAGCAAACAATGTTGTTTTGAAATGTAACAAGATGACTCAAAAGAGAATGCTAGTTTGCTTCCAAATAACATACCTCAGATGATTAAGAAGTCGTATTCAAAGCGTTTGTATTCTTAGACTGTCAGCACAACTTTAAATAACACATTTATGCTGGTAACATAAGAAGGTTCACATCCTAACACAAAACACAAATTAGACATGCCCGCTACAGCAACTGCGCCTCAAGGTTATCCAACACACACTGGGCCGACTGATAGCATCGTTTTTAATAAAATGCAACACATTTCGTAATATAACATAAAAATAATTTATGTTGTATTGAAGCAAAATTCATTAACTGAGCACGTTCTGGCTTGGTATGTGCAAAGAGGCGTGAATAATACTTTCGAGCCCTGGATCTGGCAGCCGGCCAGCAGTGAAGCAAAGCAGAGCCCAGAGGGAATATTTCATCTTCAGATCCCATTACAAACTCAGTTTAAACATGTTACAGCTGCTAAAACGAGAAACGACTCCCTCTCGACAGACTCCCCAAAATAACACAGAACTGCCAAATACCTGTTTCCCACTGTCACAGTAGAGTTAATGTTTATGTAACAAAAAGGTCTCGCTATGCAACATAGGAACAAAATCCCGTTTGTACTTAAAATCACACAGTTCCTGTTGCTAATAGAACATTTACTCGAAAGTGTTTTCTCCTACCAGCCAAACACTGTGATGCTGTCATATATAAATAACATCTGTGACTAAAATGCTGCCCTGTACACACGTATATAGCTAGACATGTTTACAATTTGGTACAACTCAAAGTTGTTACCAATACACAAATTAAACGTGGAACACTGACAGCGACAAAAGCAGTCACGCATACATTGAACCTACAGAGATTCAAAACGTGCTTAAACTCACACATATGTACTTGAAAATGCTTCGACTAAGCTGTAGCAAGAAAGAGGGGGCGGTGCAGGTCGCAAGAAACTCACTTGTGCTAATGTGTTAATATAACCACATTCACGAGCTGTGTAAACAAAAGGCTTAATCTACTTTGTTTCCCTAGGTAATAAAAGTCCCTTTTTTTTAAATCAAAAAACTATACGAGGGGGAAAAAAGATGTTTGAACAGCTGTTCATGCGTACAAATGAATTAATGATGCTATCTGCAGCCCTGTGGTAAAAGGTATTGTGCAATCGCCCTCTCGGTTTCACAAAAGTGAGAGCCTTCATTCAGCAAAGCTGAACTCGACCACATCAATCACTCGCAACATTCTTTCAATGCGGCCTTTTATGGTAATGTTATACAAAGGCCCCACCTCTTTCTTTTTCATTGACAGCATCATCACAGTAATAAAGCTCATTAGTCTGGAGCTAATTAGTAACCATGGCTAACTAACATTTCCTCCTCCAACCTTGAGGGATCAACTGGGAGAGCAACAATTTCATTTTAGTCATTTTTCACTGAGCTCAGCATTTGGCACTTCAGCTGCAGTATAAATACACTTCACACAGCTGGTCAAAGGCCTCGCGCCAGGAGCAGAAAATCTGGAATGAAATACTTCTTGTATCTGGGAAGCGGCATGACTAAGGTAAAATGGACGCAAAATGGAAGCATGGGCTTGTTCTCATCTTGGCCTTTAATGGTCAAAAATATCACGACATGTCACCCGCTGTCTCTCCGCGATAAAGAACGATTGTTTCAGTAACGACAACTTTCAGGTTAAAAAAGGGGCGTTAAAATGCACTATGGTGCTGCAGAAAATGGCCTTCATGGTCATTAAACAGAACAAATGTTCTTTCCTGCAGACATTTCCTTTCTGTTTCTCATCGAATACTTCCTAACAACTGCAATCCAAGCCCCAATGCCAAAAGGCATTTTTACATTTTTAAATATACCTGCCACACAATGTAGGGATGGTTAGGGGGGGGCAGGGCCCATAGCTGAGGGATATGGGGGACAGAGGCTCTGCTAGGGGCCCCCAAAAAAGCTTTTCTGCCAGCCTTTTCACATCGGAAGGAATGACATGAAATGGCTGGCAAAAAGGTGGAACGTAATCCCCACGCAGGTGCTTGAGAAGGCACCGCCTCCATTGTGGGGAATGCGATCCGACTGACTGCCTGACAGGCTTTTTGAGCCCGTCGGAAGCTGTCGGTTGGTCTCTCGAGCAATGCTGTCCGACCGTCCGCATCATAATGCGGCAGTGTGACCGCGGACATAGATGTTGGAGGAACCCTCACCGAAAACACGTCGGTCCCATCGACATAGTAATGAGGCCCTAAATGTCAACCTTCTATTTCTTGACATATTATGAAGACCTGTAGAACTAGCAATATATCATCTACTATGTCACTGCAAATACCAGACATTAACCCACATCACTGGATTGACCGCTTTTTGTAACAAGCATTTGCAATGCAATAGGTCTCGCATTTACAAAAGTTTAAGCTATTGGCATTGTTCATGACAATGCCTTTTTTATCTATTTTATAAAACAAACATATAAATAAATGCCATTATCATTTAAAATGCCAATAGCTAGTGTTGCATTATTATTAGCAATGCCAACTGCTCACACATTTATAATGCGAGACCTATTGCATTGCAAATGCTTGTTTTTAAATGTACACATTGTTATCCACTGACCATCTCTTCGCCCTTCCAGAATAGTAAAAGGTAAACACATGGCCCGTATCTTTCCTGAGTACGGTGACAACCTTAACAGGCTTATTTGGTAGGGTTGGCTCTCCCTCTCTTTTTAAGTTGGCCGCAGCTACTGTGCTGGATTTGCTTCTGCCTTCCCCTCATACCAGACCCCGTTTAGCCAGGCTAAATGCTGTATTGTTTCCTCTCGTTCACCTGAATCTCGGAATGGCTGTAAAGAGGAGTTCAGCTTGGCTCTCGGTTTGGTCCCCCCTTCCCTGTGGATTACGGATTGTTATTGCGCTATACCAGAAGCTCTTGGCGTGCTGGGCAGGCACCCTCCCCCCCCTACGTTGCTCTTTGTTTTGATGGTGGTGCAGCCCTGCTCTGGGAACGGTAAGCCGTCTGCAGCGGCAGAGCTTGTTTACTACTTTCTACTCCGAATAACATGTCAATCACTCGGTTCCTCCCCTCGCACCTTCCTGTTGGCTGGTTGTGGAATTCCACCTTTATGTCTGTCTGGACCACGGGATTGGTTGTGCTGGCCTGTCTGTCTGCAGGAGCATCCCACAAAGATGCAGTAGTATAGTAGTACCAGCAGCTGCAGAGGTGCCGTGCTGCATGCACAACGCACTTTTTTCAGGACCTTTAAAGAGTGTTAATGCTGCAGACCTCCCCCGGGTTTCAAGTCCTCCCTGTGATAAAGTAAAGCTACTTGTAATTATTTCGGTTAAGAACGGAGAAGGCGACCTTGCCGTGAGCCTCAGCCCCGCCCCTTTGGAGACCAAGCCACACCGCACGCAGACATGGCATGTTTAATTACTTATGTCTGCAGTAAAGCAGGAGAGACTTCGTGCTCCGCACACACGTGACGTGGTTGCTCTGCTGCTGTGTTTAGGATGATGCGTTATTGTGTATGAGGGGCCACAGAGAAGAGCAGTTTAACATGGCTCATTTTTGCGTATTTTATATGTTTATTGCATGATAGCTGACTCTCCAACCTATATTCAACCCCATCTTCTTCGGAATAAATATAGAAAAACATAACACTGAAACCCAAAAACAGCAGTCCGCCGCCATTGTTGGATTGCACCGCCGATGGCGCACTGCATCTTATGCGTTGCACCTCACCTTCCCTCGGGCATAGGTATAGCCCCCTTGCACCATAGGCACCCCGTTTTGGCACTGCGTTACCCACCCTCTCAGGTGGTCCGTCGGCTAGACTGCTGACTTTGGTGCTGGAAACCAGGGTTCGAGTCTCGGGGTCGCGTCCACATCCTGTGATTCTGGGCAAATCACTTTAATCTCCCCGTGCCTGAATGTGTAACGTAACCGGTGCTCATGTAAAGCGCGCTAATACCTTCGGGTCGAGTTGGCGCTATATAAAACCTGCAAAAAAAACACCAAAAACATTTCTACACCCTAGTCTACGTTTGCGAAAGTCAGTGGCGGTGCAGGGCGCTTCTGACCTCTCAACGTTAATTTATTTTGGCGTGTTTATGGCTGCAATAAGTCCGTTACAGTATCTGAGATATGCTCAAAAACGGATGGAAAATGCTAGCACGCTCTGGTATTGGACGGCCTCTAGCTAAAAGAAAAAACAACCCACAAGGGGTTAAATCCATACAGTGAGCTACAATTTCGTCACGCAAACGTGAAGGTGGGCGTGTTATTACAGACCCTTAACGTGATCGCCAAGGAGGAGCGCATTCTATGCATACATTGAGTACGTGGTTTTAAAAGGCGCATATCTTTTTGCGATCAAGGGGCGCCATGGCATATCGTCGATGGCTTTGCGTGTATATTTTGGCCTCGTTCCTGTATTGTGCGGTGTGTCTGAAATTTGAATCGGGTGTCTCGTTTCCAGCCTCACAACGAGCCTACAAATCCGTGTGATACGCCTGTAGTGGCCATGAATTATTTGATGGCTGATCACAATAGCCGGCCTGGAGCCCGCGCCGGATCGGATGCAAGACATTGTAGTTTCTGGGCCTTTTTGGGAATTTGGCGTGTGTGCGAAGGAAGGGAATTTCCCCAGCAGCCGCCGTAAATGCCAAAGCGCAGCTATTATATGGCGCGCGATATTGGGCAGTTTCTGAAAATTACCTATTTTGGCTTAGAAGTAACCGTGACACAGGTAAAAACTGCGCTCATGCGGTCATTTATAGTTTGTTCTCAGGCTCCGTAGGCGACAGCCTTAAAAAGACAAGATGGTAAACAAGCGCGCACTGAAGCTGACGAAGTGGGAGGGGGAGTGGGGGCGGGCACGCAGGCTGCCAAATGGTGCGATGAATCACGGCTAAAGTGAAAGCAAACAAGTGGTTGCAGGACTCCAAATGGTGCGCGCGCCCGGACGGGTCACATGCACTGTAGTTGGAGGCCTGCAAAGCCACTGTTTGCACTTCCAAAACGCGCTTACTATAAGTCTCGCCAGAGCAGCGCTAAAGCGCTGGTCAGGCGAGACCTAAAAAGGAGCAAAACTATTTTTAATACAACAGATAAATAGTAAGATGCCTGAAATGCCTATTTATTTTTGGGAAATCCAAATTTATTTTACAAAAGGATGCTTATTTTTTTAACAACCATTCGGGGAAAATTGTTAAAAATATTGACGCCAATTTGCCAATGTGTTTATAGAATATATTTTAATCACATTTAGATATAATAGTGTATCTAGGATTCTTATGATATTGTTAATGTAATGAAACTCAGAAAGCATTTAATGTGCAGTTGAAGATAGAAACACTTGCTGATTCCTGGATTTTTTTCAATCCTTGCACTAGATCATAAATATTTTACCAACTTGCCCTGGATTCTGAACTGAGATTAATTATATTTTTACAAGCAAAAATGTGAGAACTAATTTAAATAAAAAAAATATTTGTACAATGTTTATTGTTGACCATGATTCTGGTATTACTGTTTTGGATCCTGAAGGGATAGTGAAAAACATAGATGGATGGGGAATTAATTAATAATCACAGACCGTTCCAGATTTATTAAATCCCCCCCCATCCACTTTTTTCACTATCCTGTATCCAAAGTGGTAATACGAGGGGCATCACCAAAACATTATTTAGCAATCCTGAATAATATTTTGATTAATAAGTTTACGGATACTTTTAAACCAATAACTGGGATACCTATTAAGTGTCTTTAAAACATTTATAAGTTCCTCTGTATCTAAAAGGAATGTAACTATCAAAACTACTGAAAAATTAATTAAGCAGATCAAACTTTTGAATCTAGTATATTATACTAAATTCATCTACAAATGTACATCAGGCTTATCTCAAAGCTGTATTTCAGCTAAATAATAAATTGGTTAATAATTAATGCTTGAGGTACTTTACTACATATTACTGCCAAACATTAAGGAAGTCAAAATAAAATATGTGAAATAGAGATAATTATTTCACAATTAAGAACTGATGTAACTGAACTGAAAGTACATTGAATCTGATGACTAAGTTGCTGTAGCTGAAACAATATTGATACTGAATATGAAAAAGTCTACAGGATTCTGTATTTTAAAAACAAGATCCATCTAAAATAAAATTGGATTGGTATTTTCAATCTATTACTAAACTTCACCAACAACATTTAGATTTACCTAGATAAAATACAACAAACAATAAAGGCTTTAAAATGCAAGGCAGATGGTGGACACCGATATTATATTTTCTTCTCCTACTAAACTAATATTTTGTCACTATAACAATATTAACTGTTATATTCATTTTGATCTTCTAAGGAAGCATAGGGGTACTTTCTGGAAGCAGTGAAAACATTACGACACAAACAGAGAAAGACTCAGTATCTTTGTAATGGTTACTATAGCCATCAGCCTTAAGTTAAGACTTATTTGTTCAACTTCTAGTAGAACTTGTTAAATCTGGATTTATTAAAGGAAAATATCCTCTAATAATGAAGACCATTTGCAAATATTATTTTTAGAGCTCAACTTATAGTTTCCCCTTGCCTGCAAACATTTTTAGATGCAAAAAGGCTTGTGATTGTATCAATTGGCATTTCCATCAAATTCTTTCCAACTGTATGTATTTGGTCCTAAATTTATTAACATGTTTACATGTGTATCTTAAAGCTATTCATTTCTTAACAAGACAGGCTCCTCATATTTTGGTGTTTATGGAGGCAAGCAGGAAAATTTTCACATATAGCTTGCTTAATTTCCATATTCTATTTAGAACCTTTCTGAGAGCATATTATATGTTGTCTTTTAATTCAAGATAACAGTCCAGTCAAAGAAGAAGTTCGATTGGCTGCCTGTGCAGAAGTAACTTTTAGTACATAGGTCTGTTCCTCGGTCTCCTTTGAAACCATTTTTTTGAAAAACTGATCTGTACTACAAAGTTTCAGGTTCTAAAATACATTTAGATAAAATAGATATTCTCGCTCATACTTTTTGTACAAGCAATAAATTGTATTGAAACCAACTTTTATTGGAAGTCCCAAAAAATGAAATAGGTTGGTACATATTTTTCAATTAGACACATGACATTAAAATTAATTTGATAATCAGTAAAGAAAAATTAAGTTTCCTGATTGATGAATGATTTCTACAGTACCTCTCATGCTGGGGCAGCTAAGAAGCCATTACATTATTTTAGCCTTTATAATTTAATGCTTTCATTTTATTTATGCAATTATGTCACTCAGTGAATGATGCCACAATAATTCTCAAAACTCAAGCAGGCATCATCAAATAAAGGAATGTTCTTGGAAAACTTATTGCTGGTGAATGTTAATGATGCAGGACTGGAAAAAACAAAAGTTTTCTCTGTAATGAATGGTTTCTTTAAAACTCTTGAATCAATTTTATATACTTTTTTTCTTTTGAAGCAAGGAAAAGCCTCAAATGGTTCTATTAAATTAAAGAAAATTACAAAGAATCATATTACTATTTAAATTATTTCTTAACTTACATCCTTCTTAGGTGGGTCACCTTAAACGGAAATCTACTATGACCTTTCCTCTTTAAGCATATGTGACTATTCCAAAACATACTTCTAGTTTGCTTAGAAATGTGCTACACTGTCAAGTGTTTCCGGATTGGATGTATTTTTGCCTCCCCCAGATTGATAGAGTAATCTCATTAAGGTCAAGAATAAAACTATGAGGAGTGTGGCCAAGTGCTGGAACAACCCTTCCAGATAAACCCTGGGTAATATTCCATAAAACAGAGTGAGGGTACTGGTGAAGCCAAGAAAAAAAAACATCTGACACTTGTAGTGCTGATTTGTACACAGCAAGTCTGACCTGGAGTTTTATACTCTTTTATTTGCTATGAAGAGTGAGCTCTTTCTCTTATGAGGCTAGCTGCTGCTAGACTGAAGCATGAAGGATTGGGAGAGGACGCAGCGAGGTGAGTGGGGCTGGAGTTGGGTTTTGGGGGTGGGGGTAGTTTTTAAGGGTTGGGTTCGTTTTCAAGGCTAGGGGATGGGAGTGTTTTCAGGGCTGGGGGTCAGGGAAGGTTTTATGGTTCGGGGGTTGGGGTCGTTTTTAGGGCTTAGGGGAGGGCAGGGTAGTTTTTTGAGGCTTTGGGGCAGGGAAGTTTTTAGGGTTCAGGGGGAGGGGTTGGTTTTCAGGAGGGGGTAGTTTTTAGGTCTCGGCGGGAGGCAGAGATCGGGATACCTTTTAGAGCAGGGTCGTTTTTAGTGCTTGGGTAGTTTTTAAGGCTTAGGGAGGGCAGGGTCGTTTTTAGGGCTTGGGGCAGGGAAATATTTAGGGCTCAGGGGGGAAGGGGGTTGGTTCTCAGGTGGTCAGGCAGTTTTAGGTCTCAGGGCGAGGACAGGGGTCAGGGTAAGATTTACCTGATAAATCTTAACCATGTATATATCTTTGCCATACATGCCTTCACAACGCATATTTCATTGTACCGACATGCGTGATAAACACTTGCGTGGTTGAGACAGCATGGAACCAGCATGCATGGTAAACGCATGCATCATTCCACCACACAACCCAGTCAGACACCTAGGGAATCACGCACTTACAGTGATGTAGTGCTAAAGAAAGAAGTGCTGAGGTTGATGAAATCATGGATATTCTTCTAAGGTTCTATTATGTCCCCAGTGGGGATCAACTCTTCTACAGATGATCCTGTAATTTGTTGCTGCGCCTTATCCACTATTGCTTAGTGCAAATTTCAATTGCTCTGGTCTCCTGTACTTCACAAAATGATAGCTGTTCCGACTATTGTATGGGGGAGGCAGTTTTTGAATGATGGAAGGTTACTTAAGCTCCACAATGGTCTAAATCAGACATACAAGCAATGTGTAGGCTGTTTATGACTCCTAACTCTTGAGAAATGTGCGACTACAGGGTGGAACCCCCCTCATGTCCTTGATTGAAAAGAAACCCATATTAAGGGTTTCACAATACCACCAACCAGGTCAGCAAATGCTATTTGTATTGGATGCATGGAATGAGTGTACTTTAGGCCGAGACGCCAACACTAGTATATCCCTGACGAAGGCCGCTGACCCGTATGGTTATCAGAAGGAGCCAAAACATGTAGGCAAGATATAAGTAGATATATGGTCATTATATTCCATCAAACATTCACACATTACCTTTTTTATCATATCTGGGGTACTCTGTAAATAAAATGGAAATTCCAAAAGGAGTACACCCCAAGATATTTTTAAGTTAACTGGATTCCCTGCAACTATCCAGTTAATTTTATCTGAACTCCTGCACATTGATTGAGCCCACCAAGGTAGTATCTACCTACCTTGGTGTAGATAGGTTACCGATGATGAAGCATGCAACAAAAAATAAGTGAGTGAGGTGACCAATCCAGATCTGTTGGATACCTGGAGTTCACCTAGGACTCTATTAACTATTCACTGTGATAATCCAAGCACCTTTGGGTAGCTGTGCTTGGAATCATACCCTTACACTCTCCCTGAGTGAATATATATATATACACACACACATACATGCCTGAGCTCTCAGCCAAAAAAAAGCTCAGAATGTTCTTTCATTTGAAAACGTCTGCCGACTCAGCTGGAAGCCTGCACACTATGAAGTTAGTCCTGCCATCTGAAATTTACTTACAAACACAGTCAAAATATTTTTATTGCTAGAAATATAAATGCAAAAATTTAGTAGTTAGCGCTGCAATTCATAAGCTGAACAGCCGAAATGGAAATCATAATTCAAACATCAAATGCACTGCTCATCCATGAGGTTGCAGCTGTGATTACAAATGCTATAAATAATCTTACAGGTCAGATTACTAATGACATAACGTTAAGAAGTACAAGTTACACAGCAATGATAACGGTATTATCAGGGTTGCAGAATGTTATAGAATATCTACTTGTAAAAGAGACATGATGCTTCAGAAGTTTAGTTAGCCCCTTTGGTGCCAAGCAGTGAAGTGACAAATTACTGTTCTAGTATCACTGCTCTGATAAAAGCCTCTCTGATTATGTCAGGGGGCATGTTATATCAGGGTAGGGATTCTGGTAAGACTCTGATTGTGAAACATTTCCACAAATCTACTTACAAAGGTTGCAAGTAGATGGGAAAAAGTAGTTCCAATGGTTGCAATGCCCGGATAGCCTGTACACACCACAAACTAATATATTTAATGATATTCCCCAACTCCGCTCAAATCTCTTCCCACATTAAAAGGTTGGAAATGCACTCCTGACTATAGCAGGGGTAAACCTTTTACAGGGTGGGAATAAAAGGGGGTGTATGGATTTTGCAATTGCTGACCAGACTTTCACAACTAAATATAACAATGTATCTACTTATGCAAAAATGGAACTCACAAACATTAGCTAGAACTATTATTTCTAGGCACTTGTGAATTCCTGAAAACTCATAAATATGCACCAATGTTAGGACATACAAGCATGGGTGCACTTTGGTGACCTTTAAGAATCTGAGTCCTAATTTAATTTCATGATTTCATGGAGTAACCCATAATGTTGCAAATAAGTGTTTTGCAACAACTCTCCATTGTAAATCTTTTATTAAACACAATGTATGAACGATGTAAAACGGGTTTCAAGTAACACATTGTTTTGAGTATATTTTACTTTCAAATCAAACAATCAATAATTAAGCTTTTATGCTTGTGCATCTGCATATAATCAGCGAGCATTCTGGGAGCAATATTACTAGCTTCAAAGTGTGCGTATTTTGCAAACATGTGTACACATTAATATAGAGGGGTAACAGTTAGTAATGCAAGATAGCATTACTAACAGTGAATCCACTATAAAAACAGCTGAAGGCATTTCCTCAGAGTGCTTGCCCTAATAGTGAAGGCTTTGAATTAGTTAACCATATATACATCTTTGAACAACTTATAAATCTGGATACAAACGTTACCTTAGTGTCAGACATTCCTCTTCGACAAATCCATATTCGGGATCATTGGTGTCGGACTACAAGAATTCCACACCCTTTAGTATTTACTGGTATGGTAATTCTCATTATTTAATGATATTGCGTTCTAGTATTGATTATTGTACTAAACATTGTGCCCCTATCCTTTTAAGGTTCATATATAACTGTGTGTGTATATTACCTACTGGCGGTCGCCAGTAGGTAGTTATAGTTAGGACCACATTTCCATAGGAAATCCGCAACATTCTATTTTGAATAACTTTGGCGCCGGTCGACGAATCCTCGCGAATTTTTCAAAATAGGTGGGGCGCTACGCTCCGCTCCTTCCCTGAAAGTCTCGGGGGGATTCGTCAAGCGGGGGCTGAGATAAAAGGGGGGTCCCAAAACGCGTTTTTCCCATGCATTTTTCCATAGGACCTTTAGACAGGGCTACAGCCCGAACGTCTGAACAGAATTTCTAGAAATTTGGCAGAGAGGTAGTCCTCAGGTCAAGGAAGTGCCTTTTGTAGGTCTGGTGTAAATCTGTTCAGTAGATTCTGAGAAAATAGCCTTTAAATCAATATATATATCTGAGCCAGCTTACGGTGCGCTTACGGTGCGCTTACCGAACGCGTACGGTGGCGTGCGCGAGCGCGATTCTGATTGGCTCTTAGATCTTAGTAAACATTCGAATCGGTCGAAACCAGGAAGCGGCGGCCGCCATTTCGTGTGTTTCACTCAGAAAAAAAAGAGTGATAACAAGAAAAGGGGGCAAGGAGGAGAGTTACAGACCCCCTAACATTTGTAAGGGGATCAAAGAAGGACAGAAAAGTACAAAGAAAACATTTATTGATTTTTAAAAAAATCACGGGGTACGCGTACGGTAAGTGTACGGTAAAAAAAAAAAAAAAAAAGAAATGAAATGCAGATTTAAGTGTTTAGATATTAGGGGGCTCTAAAAAGAGCCGTTGTGTTTATGACGTGATTTTTTAGTGGTACCTACAAGTAAGTACCGATGCAGAGTCTAAGGTTCAAGAGGAAGACTCTGTTCCCTTCATCATTGAAGTGCACACCATCTCCTCTATAAATGTCTTGCATGTCGTAACGCAAGTTGTTGTGGTAAATGGAACCCATACCATAGTCACGGAGGAAAGCAGAAACAGATTTGTTGACGTGCTTTCTTGCTTTGTCAATCTGCGGACAGAAATGATTGGACCAGTTCCATTTTTGCCTTTGGCATATGTTAGAAAAGACAAAGGCAGTTTTAGGGAAAAGTGAAAACAGTTGTGCAAAGGTGTCCTTCATAAGCATTTCCAGACCTACCCCAGTCAAAGTGCCTAGGTCATTGCCACCACAGTGCACTATTATGAGGTCAGGGTGTTGGATTTGCATGAAGGATTTCACCAATGGCATCAATTGGTGCCACTTTAACCCTCTCTGACCAATCCATTTAATGTCTACATTTGGGAAAGCAAGGTCTCTCACCATACCTGTTTTCTCTGCAAACTTTTCACTCCAGAAGACATAGCTGTGCCCTACAATCCACACTGTGAACATCTTCAAAGGAGAACTGGATGCACTCAGGAGGTGTAATTCAGTAGAATGGTAAAAAGAAATGAAAGACAGTTTGGAAATGGAGGCATACATATTTTTTTCATAAAAAAAAGAACTGATTGGCTGTTTCATACCATTCTAGAATAAAAACTAGGCTGTATGTGTAAATTAATAGAAGCATGTTTTGTATTGGTACAGAAAAATGTGTTACCAAAGAACAGTACTATGGATTTGCTGTTAGGTTTGAAAAGTCAAGCACTCTTGCTCTGTGGAATTGAAACATTGTTTGGCGAACTTCTGACCTAACTCCACACAGCAGTGTTCCATGAGCTGTTGCTATGGTAGCAGGCAGAAGTCAAGTTGGGGGAAGGGTACTAGGCAGAAGTCAAGTTGGGGGAAGGGTACTTTTGGAAAAGGGTTGGTTTTCAACCAATAGAAATGTGTGATTACATTTGAAAAAAAGGGGGAAGCACTGAGATTTGAAATTAACATGTATATATGTGGAAAAAGAGAGGGAAAGTTTGCCATTATCTGGTTCTGCTGAGAGGAGAGAGGTGTAAAGAACAGAGATCCTGGCTCTGATAATCTGCTGTTTGAGTGCCACATTTCTTTCACAACTAACTAACTTTAAAGGTGAGTTTAGAGTTTGAGAGGGGATGTATATGGTAAATTAAGAAATGAATAATAGAAATGCAATTCTTTTTGTTGAAGTTGTGTTTATTATTTTCTGTTTTGGGAGAAATTTAAATGTGAGGAAAAAGTAAAATAATATGGACTATGTTTTCACAATAAATTAAGGTGTACTGGTATAAAAAAAGAATAGTTTAAGGGTTTGAGGATGGACTCAGTAATGCAAATACATTCAGCATCACTAAGGCTGGTTGCCCTTGCTGGAGTGTAGGCAGTCACCCAGGTTACAAATGGTGCTGGTCTGAAAAAGCAGTTTGGACATGTGCTTTTTAAAAAATCTGAAAAGTGGATTCATAATGTGTCAGTCTGTAAAAGTGTTTATCACTTGCCAAAAAAAAGAGCAGTAAGTGTGCTTTCAAATTGGCAAAGAAATTTCGTTTTGTGACTAATGTGAAAACATGACTCTGTGTGCAAAGAGGAATTATAGGCAGAGATTTATTGCGTATTGCTCTGGTGATTTCACAGTTGCATTAGATGGAAAGGGGGAGCCATTTTTTGGTGCAGAAGCAGACTCTTAACACACACCCAGCTGCTTACTATGTGGAATCATGCACAGTATTCACAAGCGAGTGGGGTTTGAGGTTTCAGTCAGTAATGCAAATACATTCAGCATCACTAAGGCTGGTTGCCCTTGCTGGAGTGTAGGCAGTCACCCAGGTTACAAATGGTGCTGGTCTGAAAAAGCAGTTTGGACATGTGCTTTTTAAAAAATCTGAAAAGTGGATTCATAATGTGTCAGTCTGTAAAAATGTTTATCACTTGCCAAAAAAGAGAGCAGTAAGTGTGCTTTCAAATTGGCAAAGAAATTTCGTTTTGTGACTAATGTGAAAACATGACTCTGTGTGCAAATAGGAATTACAGGCAGAGATTTATTGCGTATTGCTCTGGTGATTTCACAATTGCATTAGATGGAAAGGGGGAGCCATTTTTTGGTGCAGAAGCAGACTCTTAGCACACACCCAGCTGCTTACCATGTGGAATCATGCACAGTATTCACAAGCGAGTGGGGTTTGAGGTTTCAGTCAGTAATGCAAATACATTCAGCATCACTAAGGCTGGTTGCCCTTGCTGGAGTGTAGGCAGTCACCCAGGTTACAAATGGTGCTGGTCTGAAAAAGCAGTTTGGATATGTGCTTTTTAAAAAATCTGAAAAGTGGATTCATAATGTGTCAGTCTGTAAAAGTGTTTATCACTTGCCAAAAAAAAGAGCAGTAAGTGTGCTTTCAAATTGACAAAGAAATTTCGTTTTGTGACTAATGTGAAAACATGACTCTGTGTGCAAATAGGAATTACAGGCAGAGATTTATTGCGTATTGCTCTGGTGATTTCACAGTTGCATTAGATGGAAAGAGGGGAGCCATTTTTTGGTGCAGAAGCAGACTCTTAGCACACAGCCAGCTGCTTACCATGTGGAATCATGCACAGTATTCACAAGCGAGTGGGGTTTGAGGTTTCAGTCAGTAATGCAAATACATTCAGCATCACTAAGGCTGGTTGCCCTTGCTGGAGTGTAGGCAGTCATCCAGGTTACAAATGGTGCTGGTCTGAAAAAGCAGTTTGGACATGTGCTTTTTAAAAAATCTGAAAAGTGGATTCATAATGTGTCAGTCTGTAAAAGTGTTTATCACTTGCCAAAAAAAAGAGCAGTAAGTGTGCTTTCAAATTGGCAAAGAAATTTCGTTTTGTGACTAATGTGAAAACATGACTCTGTGTGCAAATAGGAATTACAGGCAGAGATTTATTGTGTATTGCTCTGGTGATTTCACAGTTGCATTAGATGGAAAGGGGGAGCCATTTTTTGGTGCAGAAGCAGACTCATAGCACACACCCAGCTGCTTACCATGTGGAATCATGCACAGTATTCACAAGCGAGTGGGGTTTGAGGTTTCAGTCAGTAATGCAAACACATTCAGCATCACTAAGGCTGTTTGCCCTTGCTGGAGTGTAGGCAGTCACCCAGGTTACAAATGGTGCTGGTCTGAAAAAGCAGTTTGGACATGTGCTTTTTAAAAAATCTGAAAAGTGGATTCATAATGTGTCAGTCTGTAAAAGTGTTTATCACTTGCCAAAAAAAAGAGCAGTAAGTGTGCTTTCAAATTGGCAAAGAAATTTCGTTTTGTGACTAATGTGAAAACATGACTCTGTGTGCAAATAGGAATTACAGGCAGAGATTTATTGTGTATTGCTCTGGTGATTTCACAGTTGCATTAGATGGAAAGGGGGAGCCATTTTTTGGTGCAGAAGCAGACTCTTAGCACACACCCAGCTGCTTACCATGTGGAATCATGCACAGTATTCACAAGCGAGTGGGGTTTGAGGTTTCAGTCAGTAATGCAAATACATTCAGCATCACTAAGGCTGGTTGCCCTTGCTGGAGTGTAGGCAGTCACCCAGGTTACAAATGGTGCTGGTCTGAAAAAGCAGTTTGGACATGTGCTTTTTTAAGAATCTGAAAAGTGGATTCAAAATGTGTCAGTCTGTAAAAGTGATTATCACTTGCCAAAAAAAGAGCAGTAAGTGTGCTTTCAAATTGGCAAAGAAATTTCGTTTTGTGACTAATGTGAAAACATGACTGTGTGCAAATAGGAATTACAGGCAGAGATTTATTGCGTATTGCTCTGGTGATTTCACAGTTGCATTAGATGGAAAGGGGGAGCCATTTTTTGGTGCAGAAGCAGACTCTTAGCACACACCCAGCTGCTTACCATGTGGAATCATGGACAGTATTCACAAGCGAGTGGGGTCTGAGGTTTCAGTCAGTAATGCAAACACATTCAGCATCACTAAGGCTGTTTGCCCTTGCTGGAGTGTAGGCAGTCACCCAGGTTACAAATGGTGCTGGTCTGAAAAAGCAGTTTGGACATGTGCTTTTTAAAAAAATCTGAAAAGTGGATTCATAATGTGTCAGTCTGTAAATCTTTTTTTGAGTGGGTATGGTAAGTCAATAATATCATGGTCCCTTTTTTCCACTTCTCTACAATCACATTTTCAGTTTTTCTTTGTAGTCTCTCAAGGACCTTGTAATGTGATAATTGATTTTTAGTGTTTTTTTTAAAAAAAAAAATAATAATTACGCGTACCGTACGCGTACGGTAAAAAAAAATACAATTTTTTTTTAAAAACATATATAAAAATAGATGAAAGGTAAGGTTGGCTCTTAAAAGAGCCGTTGTGTTCATGCAGGGACAGAGGAAAGAAAGAGTGGGAATATTAGTCTCTACGACAAATGTGCTGATCTATTTTATTGTTCACTAGGGAAATACTGGTCTCCCTATGACAAATTAGATCATGACAAGTGGCGCACCGTATATCAACCCTCAGAAACCGAGGGTTAGTTTCCAGAGGACCAGAAAAAGGAGATGCTCCCACCACAGATGAAGGGCTCACCTGACCTGCAGAAGAAGGACTCGGCCCTGCAGATGATGGTCCAGGCTGAGCTGCTGTGGATGTGCTTGGTTGATTTACTGAAGGGTTACCTTCAGTAAGTCGAGCATGTGTCCTTCTGTGTACATCCTTAAGGTGTCTCATCATGGTGTGATTCCCAAAGGAATACTTCCTGTCAGGATTCCCTCTTGAAAGTACACGCTTACACAGCTTACAAGTCACTAAGGGTGCATTTACCTTTTGCTGGCCTTCTGGAAAAGTAAAATACTCCCATACGTAAGAGGTCTTTTGTTTCCTCGCTCTCTGCCTCAAGGTAGTGCTGCTAGCCTCACTCTCAGAAGAGCTCTGCTGTTCTGCCATCGTATCACAAAGACAACCCAGCTCCTTCTCCTAAGGGATCACAAGCAGAAATGAGGGGAATGGGTGTGGTGTAGGAGAGTTCTAGAACTGAAAGTAGTTTCAACCAATCAAAAGTTGTGTTTCATGATCACATGACCCACCGTACGCTTACGGTGCGCTTACGGCAAAAGTACGCATGCGCGTAAAAAAGACACGCGCTCGCGCGCATGCGCATAACAGTCACTCCCCAACACTTCCGCGTAACGTGCGTGTGTAGCGTACACGCGTACGCGCCCCACGCGGAGTACGCGCGGCTACGCAAATTGCGTAACTATACTATATATATGAGTGTGTGCATGGGTGTGTTAGTGAGTGAATGACTGTCTCAATAGTGTCTTCATAAGTAACTACATATGTTTTAAACTAGTATATGTGACTATTGGTGTTTATAAGGGAGTATATGTGAGAGTGAGAGATTGGTAGACTTCCTGTATGAATAAGTATGTGTTTCTATAAGTGATTGTTTAAAAGACTAAGTATGTGTAAATTTCTGTAAAAGTAAGTGTGGTGGTGTGTGTATAACTGTATATGCAAGTAAATGGATGTTTGATTCTTTATTAGCATGAGTGACTATGTGTGAGTAACTCTATGAGTGGCATTGTGTTACAGGATGTTTAGGTTTATGAGTACATATGATGTGTGAGTACATGTATGAGTGACTGTATAGGATTGTTGGTGGATGAGTGGATGTGTATGTGGATCTTAGAATTACTGAATAGGTTGTTGTAACTGTTATTGGTATGTCCATTTTTTTGAAAATTTCAGTCTCTATTTTTGAATGTTTGTATCAAAGGTTATATTAGGGTGAGAGGAGGTCTACCACTCTGTCACAAGGATAATGTCATCAGTGATGTCATTTGAGATGTCATCAGTGATGTCATGAGTGATGTCACTGACCATGTCATGAGTGATGTAATATGTGACGTCATCAGTAGTGCATTGCGGGCGCGCAAGTTATAGTTAGCTGAACTAACTATAACGGGGGAATTTCATTGGTTTTTTACGAGTGAAATGTCCAGCTAACTATAACATGTGTGAAACCTTTGGTTTTTTCATTGAATTTCTAAGGTTTTTTAAATGCTAATTCCTAACTATAACGTGTGTGAAACCCATGGTTTTTTCAGTGAATATATATATATATATATATATATATACACACACTCACATAAATATATATATGTGAGCAAGGTGGATGTAATCACCGGAACCTGTTTTTTCTGCTTAATAAAAGATATTATATGGCTCCAGTCGTGTCGATGCCTGCTTACGAAATCTCCCAGTGGGGATAGGAGCAGGAGTGGGAATGGATATGGATATATATATATATATATTCTGTATCTCAGACTCTAAATTGTATAGAATAACCTACATATAGAATAACCAATGTTTAATGCATTCTAAACGTTATAAAATTAATTCTAAATATGTAAATACATTCTTGTCGCTTAAACTGGTACTTGACATGTTATTTGACTATAAAAAAAGTTATATGTTTGGGGAAAAATACAAGGCACAATTAATAAAATATATGTGGGCTAAATTTCCCCTCCTAATTTAAGAAGTAGTTAATTTTGATTACTCTCCAGCAAGTTACTTCTCTTCAAAAGACACTCAAGAACAATTTTTCTCTATGGAATAGGGCTTATTTATTCATAGAGATGATACAGCTTATGCTTTTTACATTAATGATAACAATAAAAAAAAAATTAGCTTTAGCTTCCTTCCAAACAGTTTCTCTAAACACCATGTGAATAATATTCTCAGATTTCTTACAACATGCGGGCCCCAAGCCACCATAAATATTGTATTTTATGATACTCTATTGTTAATATATAATCACTAATATATTACAAGATCATATTCAGCATCAACAGTAATTTCAAATATTGACAACATTATATATGCCAGGTGACATCCCTTTTTTTCTTTCATTTTCAGTTTTCCATCTTCCATCATCCCGTGTACCTAATTATTTATAACAGAAAATGATTTATAAACTTCTATTACGTTTTTAAGTTTATAACATGAGCATTAATATTTTTTAATCTTTTCAAAATGTATTTCTAATGCTGCGTGGATGGTTTTGGGTTTATAGAACGCTAACCAAAATCTACTAGAAAAACAGATATTTGACCTGGCCAGACTGTCAGTGATGTTGTAGACCATATAAAAGAGCAGCCCTCCACATAACGAATTATGCAGCACGTTAAGTGTGAAAGGGCAATGTTTGCACTTATGCCAAGTGCTGCCATGTGTCTGGACAAATGTATGCTTCTCTGATGAGCTCTAACAAGAACAAACGACATGTTAGGAGTTTTTTTTTTATTCATTACAAGTTGACTTTGATGGAAACTTACCAATCCAAAGCTGTAATACTGTGTCTGGTAAAAGTTAAAGACTTATCACCTATCAGCTAGGCGTGGGTAGCACTAGCTAAACCTATGCTTGAAGATTTTGCTGCAAAAATGGTAAAAGGCTTTGTTGCTTTTCTAACTTGGCTTGGATGTTGGTAATTTCATCTAATACTTAAAAAGTCTGTTTGAAAAACAAACAATCGAGGTGAGCAGATGTGCCAGTAGAGTTGTAGAGTGCTCTATATAAAAAGAGCTGCTCATGACCTAAAACTCCCAAAATCGTGTGTGTGTACATCTATATGTATTTTTTTTGTATTGTAGCCTAAAAACCGAATTCAGTCATCATGTATTTACAAGTGGCATTAAAAACTGGCTCTTCCGCAGACTTTGATTTTTATGCACCCCTCTGCTTTTAACTCAGTCCATCTATTGAAACAGAGTGCATGCAATATGTTATTTATTAATGACGGTGCCATCATGACCTACTCTTCGCCTCTCTGAAATCATGGTACCTCCCTACACTCAGCAATGGTAATAAATGGCATATTACTTTCTGTACACTTCTACTCTAAATGACGTATTTGGGTGTTTTTATTGCACAATTACAGTGATTCGGAAAACCATACTTTTACAAGGACTCATGAAATATGTTCCACATTTTGCAGAAGTGTCATATTGACAGCCTCTGCAGTGCTTCCCCATTGTGTTTAATTAGCAACCTGTTCCAGAAAACCAAGGCAAACCCGGAATATTGAAATTTGGACAAAGTCCATTTCTTGGCTGAAAATTAAGAAAGAGCTTGAAACATTTCTGACCTTAGCCATAACTCCTTGTAAAAATTAGCTGTCAATATGTGAAAGCCAGGCAAATCCGTAAAATTCTCTGCGCATTACACTGTGTATTGTTTAATCCACAGTATATTCATGAAAGGTGACCACTCTAATTACAATCACGGCTTACATATACCTCTGTCTTGCTGGCTTTAGCTTCAATCATTGCGGATTTCTATAGCTAGAATGTTTTTTTTAAGAACGGGAAAAATCCTGTTTTACCTTAAACCCTGTATTCTAAACTTCATAATTTAATAATTGTCTCTTCTTTTTACTGCAGACAGTGAAGCAGTTCAGTCCTTCGATTGCTGTTTTCAATAAATCTTTCCCTGTTGTTTTTTAAAGCACTATTTGTAAGCTCACTGAACTACAATAAACATGTAATATGCATGTTAAGAGGTAATGCTAGGGTAGTGTTGCTACTGATTGATACACACTGAACAATAAGTTGTATTAACAGTAGGTGCAGCAGTGGTGAAAGTTCCAATACTAGCAACAGTAATGCTTGAAGTGGTACTGCCCACAGCTGCAGGACTGCTAATAACAGTACTTATATTAGTAGTACCAGAAGTAATACATATAGAGAACCCCCCAAGTCGGTGGACGCCAACTTTTCCCTTAGCCAACCTGTCTGTACTGCCAGTCCCGGTCCAAAGGAACTTTTTACACTTGCATGGCCCTGCGATCACTCGTCCACTTTAGTCCACACCCATTTGTGATAATGTTTTTAATAGCGAGTTTGCACTCCTGTTTTCTGTTGTCCCACAACCCAAAGCTATCTCTACTACTGTTGCTCCCTCTGTTTATTTCAACTTCCGCTAAAGAACCGAGGCAACGCATTTTTAAATCTCTAATGAATTATGTAGTTATGGGCTTTATATATAATGGGTTTTTATTGGTTTAATGCTCACTAATGTTTCTCTTTTAATACAATTCTAAAGATTTTATTTAATCATACAATAAAGTATTATCTATCTAAAAAAGTGATACAAACAGCAGCTGTAATATGACTAGTAGTATTAGTATTGCCAGAAAAGAAGCACTAGTTGTAGTACAACACTTAGGGTCTGATTATGATGGCGGGCGGATTGCCACCACCGGGCCGGCGGTGGTGATCCGCCCGCCATCGTACAGTGAATTGCCCGCTGCCATATTAAGATGGCGGTAGGTATTGCGGACGTTTCCGCCAGTCGGCAATCGTTACGATTGCGGCCAGGCGGCGCTGGGGCATAAATATGGTGGCGGTGCCTAGCAGGCACCGCCATCCATATTAGGATGTAGAGCATTTGCAGGCCTTTCTGGAAGGCTGCAATGTTAAAATGCCAGATGCAATTGCCGCGGTGGCGGTCACATCATAATTGGGGTGGCGGGACCGCTGCATGGCAGGTGGGCAGTCCAGTTACCGCTAGGGTGGCGGGGGGACTAAAGTCCACCTGCCATCCTAATGGCCCCCTTAGTGTCTCTTGGTATTTCCTTTTTTGAGTCAAAGCAGTAGTGAAATTGAATGAGAGTGATAATAGTATTGATAGAATAGTATCAACAGCAGATTAAAACTATTGCCTGTCAGATATGTATATTGCAAACATTAAGTGGAATTTCCAGTCTGCTTTAATTTCCCTTACTTTATTTGTTATTGAAGATATTCTTTACAAAAACTATTTTCAAATAGATTTATATAATCATTACAGCCAACACATTTCACCCCCTTTTTCAAAGCTAAATGGATGCCCCAGTAATTACGCTTTTGCAAAAATATGTGTAAACTCTTTGTTTGCAGTTGTATTTGCTCCTTATTCTTACTATAAGGCAAATATATTGAATGTGTCGGTACTACTACTGCAATTTACTCATGATAAAGTTATTGTTATACAAAATTCCCAAGATCCACTGTCATTCTGTTACAGGCCTGTAATCATATACCCAGAGCGATCTCTCTGTGTGTGATTTCCATTGTGTAGTGTATCCCTTTTACCCAATTATGAGTTGCTGGGAATCCAGGGGTTAGAGATACCTGCCTGTAATTAACGATTCATTAACAAAATGCACCCACTACAACTGTGCCTGGTCTCTGCCTGCATCTGGTAACTTTGACTGGTGGAACACTGGCCCATTTAGATTCGGATTAAACACTATCCCCCGCAGGAATACCCCTCCAGTTGACTCATACTAAAGCTCTTAGTGGTAAACGACAGTGGTAATAGTACTGGTAGCACAACTTAATGAAGTTGTAGCACTGCAGCATGCTGTTACTGCCTGTGCTATCTGTACTAGCTTTGTTAGGTGTATTACTATTATAGTACCAACAGTTTTAGAAGCAGTAATAGTGAAATAACTACCATTAGAAACAATCATACTACCAATAGTAAAACTATTATAATTAGCTATACTAATAGTTCTAGTAATACCAAGACCAAATAGCAGTAGTGGTGTTTAACAAAGAGGGTAGACAATGATGTATATAAAGAAACGTAGGGCTACTAAGAATCATTACAATAAATGTGTGTTCAATGAACAGGATGCTGGAAGAGGTTTGGTGGTTCCCCTCTGACTGGAATATAATCAATGTTTTATGAAATAGAAAAATATACCTAAAGGGTAAATAATTGTTATAGTATAATGATGTCATCTCCAAAGATAATGGACATTTATAAACTCCTCAAATCTGTTTACATGATTTACCATCAGCATAATCCATTGATATTACATTTAGAGAAACCTAATTTGAATTTATAATCCATACTCTATTTTGTTTTAACGATACACACTTCAGTTTCAGTGTATAAGAGATTGTTTTTATTGAATACTGTATTATCGTTGGAGATAATGCAAAGGTTAGATCGACGCTGAAATGAAAAATACAGTCATGCTTCGTCTGCAAGAAATTAGGACCTGTATTGTCAAATGAAAGGGTCCTCTTTGCGTCAAGACGATATTTAGGACCTGGCCAACTAGGGGAATTAAAGGTCAAAAAGCAATAACTCTGACCTGTGAAATAATTAAAAAACAGACTAATCCCCAAGGGAAAGGGTTGCCAAATTGCCCATGTAATTAAATGGCAATAAGACATCATAATATGAATTTCCTTATTCGCCAGATGTTATCAAACTAATTTGTTTGATTAAATGGTTGAACATGCAGTTTATAAAGTGACCATTCAGTTTACATTACACAGTTAGACTGTATATATACAATGATTCTGCAGACAGTATTTTTTTAGAAAATTGTTTTCCCTGGCATCAATTATACAAGAGTAACATTTAAATGCCCTTAAGCAAACACAGTTTAGGGTCTTGGTCATCAGAGCCTTCTTGTTAAACCAAAAATGCTCTTTTGAAAATACAAATCATTTTCAAGAAAAAAAGTTTGTTTCCATCATTATGTTAACTACATTTGTAATTGAATCCTTATATCAGACATTCTAAAATAACCTCTCATCTAAAATAATGGTGCTACATCCTGCAAAGTAAATGGTTTCTGTTCCTGGAATTCCGACAAGTACAATATTAAATGCTTGCTTATCCACCATGTGATATTCAACATATCTGATATTGATACTTTCTAGATTACACATCTTTTTATGGTACTGACTTTTGAAATAGTTGGACCATGTGGAATTATGTAAATTCGATGTACTGCTCTGTACAAAGATTCAGAGGTCACCAAAACTATTACCATCAACCACCTGGCGTTCTGCCAACCAGCTTTAGAACACTAATGCAGACATTTTTATATTTACAGAGTCTAAAATCCTCTCAAACGCAAAGCAGACATTTCATATAATGGAAATGCATTGTCTAGCGTATCCAATTTGCCTTTAATATTACAACACTATAAAAGGAAAAATAAAGCCGAGTGTATTAGTCGTGCTTGCAGAAAAGCGTTTAAAATAATGTAAAGGGTGATAGGAACTGGGAAACACTAATTCTCCTGCGTTTAAACTGGGCTAAGAAAGTATTATTTTAGTCAGACATTCTGCTCTTCTGTGGAATACAATACTGAAGTGATAATAACTCACTGCGGTGATAGCTTGCTTTCAGCTAAGAGTGAAGAGTTTGTTGTGATTCATTTACTACACACAGTATATGCAAGATGCTGCTGTGATTTATTTTGTTTTGCCTTCTACATATGGACACATATCTAATGGCTACGGCTCAGCAAATATGATTTAGTGAAATGTAAGACATATCTACTTTAAGTCCATACATTCATTATGAAGTAGTGCTGAAAATATGTGATACTTTCAAATGTCTTTGTTTATGAATCTGAAATTCAATTACAACGCAGGGGAAAGCCCAAGGCTCTATACGGAAACTCTAGAAGCAGAGTGGAAGCATGCATCGCCAAAAGGGCATTTAAAGGCTGAGAGATGGACTGCTTCCAGTTCTGCGGCTTTTGTCAGGGGCTAGAAGTTTAACCTTGCTGCTATTAGATGAGTTAATTAATCATAAAGTGCAACACTGCAAATTATAGTATGCTTTAAGGCGCATGTAAAATAACAATAGAAAACAGCACATATAAACAATAAAATACGTATACAGTATATTGCCGTATTCAATTAAACATAACATGAATTAATAATCTGGACACAGGCAGCGAGCTAAATAAACTACAGACACCCAGTTACATTCTAACCCCATCCATGAACAACCACCCTACATACATGCCCAGTGAGCACTGAAATCTCATTTCTCTTCCAGGTCTATTGCCAGGCAATCGTGCAGGACGGCCAAATAAGTAAGTAGCCCTACATTCACCTTAACTAATACAAAAAGATAGTAAACTGAACAAAAGAGACACATTAGCCCTAACTCTATTCTAGCACAGACAGAATAGCTATTCAGTTAGCATAGACCAGCTTTACTAGTGGCAAAGCCATGGAGGATGCAGCATTTTACACATGGCTCCAGGATTCAGACCATCAATGAGACCACTTGTTAAGGTAATGATCTGTCTCTAATGGATACACAGGCACTATAACAAAAGAGTATTATATGTTAAAGGAGGCATGTAAGGGTATATCATGGAAACACACTTACGGCTCACAAATTAACATGCAAATGACTTCCATTCTTAATCATTAAATGGACATTAGTCCATGAATATACCTGTTGGAACTTCAAAATGTCTGATTGGATTACTCCTGGGATTATTAGTGTACACTCATGTCCTGTGGTATACTAAAATATTGTTTTTAAAGGAAAGCAATAGTCTGGGGACTGTGGGAGGGGGCAACCATACAACAATTACTGCTATGCCAACGGGCACATCACTTTATCTTGTTTTTGACAAAGCCTAGTAGATTATAAAGTGTTTCAAATATCTAACCTGGATTTATTTTTTGTTTAAATCCAACAGTTCTTAAATTCGTGTTTGGTAGGATCCATCTTAGTAACACTGCTCACCCGTAAATATGTATGGAAAGTTTTATTTAGGTGGCCTTCTGTCCCCATTGGTTGGCCATTAAGGAAAGTAAGCTATTTTATCATTCTTGATATCTTAAATCATCAGTGTCTGTAATAACGTTTGTCGTTATTCACTGTAATTTCTTATGATAACATCAACATCACACATGCCGCTATATCATATCCATGCCACCCTTTGAAAGGTTTCCTATTAGATGTAGTACATTCAAATTTTTAAACTGGTTGGCGTAGAGTTAAACATCAGATGACCTATGAATATGGGATATGCAGCAGCGGCCGGTGCAGATAGGTGGGGTGGGGCCCTATGGGGGGGCAGGAGGAGGGTATGTCGACACAATAGAGCAAATTAAATAATTAAATGACTCCTATTCCGTTGTCTGTCGACATTCCCCCCAACCCCCACGCAGCACCCGGCCCCACCGCACTTACCTGCACCAGCCACTGCTGGGGATTTGGCTGACCTGTCCTAATGGTTCTGCATGATGAGAAGTTACTCCCATTACACTTTAAATGCAATGCAGTTCAATCAACACAGTTTATACGGTGTCTAAACCAACAGATATTAAGGTCCACAAAGGCAAGCTGTAAGGTACTACATACTCCAGAGAGGCTATTCTGTACTAATTGAAGTAGTCTTTCTAGTAGTGTTTTCCTCTTTTACCATCGTACTGAGGGAGGCAGACATCAAGTGTTTATGCTGTACCTACCAATTCATGCTCTCGTTCTATTAGTCACACAAACCACAAAAATAATCTCTGCCACAATCAAACTATACAAAGAAAGCATCCGGATACCCTAGGCAGGACCAACACTGCTAATCTGGACCAGGAATGAATGGATCATTAGACAGTGAATGTGCTGCTTAAGGTTTAAGCAGAACAAATGTTCACAGAACAAAAGATCTGCAAATGAAGCCATGATTAAATCATCCTACCTCAAGTCTGAATTTTAGACTAAGTTGAACTATCCTGTCCTGATAAAGACTCAAATAGATGCAGAGTCTCACTAATGGTCAAAAAACATTAACCAAACGAAGGCTTTGGAACTATGCAAAAACTCCCAAAAAGATCTGACAACCCAAACAATGACAATAACCTGAAAAACTCTCTGACCACTAGACCTTCGACTAACACAAAAATCAGACTACAGAGCAGACAAATAAAAACAGCCTTCTGGATCAATCTAATCAATGGGCACTCTAGGGTCCTAATGTTAACATGACACAAGTAGTGAAATCTGTCATGCCAGACTTCAGATTAATTTTTATGAAAACTTGCTCATGGGAAACTACATGTTTAGACTTCTTGGGAAAAGAATCACAAATTATGCTGCCACACCCAGACAGAAAAGTTTTGTTTTTGGCTCAAGCAGAATAAACACATTTTACAAACTTTTGCAGAATAAGATCAATGAAACGTGTAGCCAAGATTTGATGAAAAGGATTACGTTACTTACCCTGTAAGCATCTGTTTGTGGCATGCAGTGCTGTAATTTCACATGCTCTTCCTACTTCTGCCATCTAGTGATGGGTCCGGAGTTCTGCAAGTTGTTTTTCTTCAAAGAAGTCTTTTGAGTCACAAGACCGAGTGACTCCTCCTCTCGATGATACTGTGCATTGGCATCAACTCCTTTGTTAGATTGTTTTCCCGCAGGCGGGCGAGAAAGGAGTGTGCAATAACAAGGATACCCATGCTAAATGTAAGTGTATCAGATATGTAATGTAACTTCAACAGCCGTTTTAGTTCTAGCTATGTAGAACATTAGTTCTCTTTTTACATCTAGGGTATGAAGAGCTCCTTCTACCACAGAATCAGGTGTAGAGAAAAACTGGGAGCTCAGTGGATTGATTGAGGTGAAAATGAAATTAGGTAGGAATTTAGGATTATTATGAAGAACCAGCTTGTCTACGTATTCTGGAAGAATGTTTCTTCTAAGGTTATAACCTGGAGCTCACTAACACACCTGAGTGAGGTAATGGCACCTAAAAATGCCACTTTCCAAGAAAGAAATTGAAGGGTGCATGAATGAAGAGGCTCAAAGGGGGCCCATGAGCCTGGTTAGAACAATGTTAAGGTTCCAAGAGGGTGCTGGAGGAGAAATTACTCTTTTCAGACCTTCTATGAATGCCTTAATGACTGTGATTTTGAACAGTGTGAGATGCTGTCTATTTTTCAACCATTGCAACAAGGTGTAACCTAATGGCAGTGTATGCTAAATTAGCCTTTTGCAAATGAAGAAGGTAATAGATAATGTCTTGCACCATGGCTTTCATAGGATCATTTTGTTTGAGTTGGTACAAGCAAACAAAAAGTTTCCGTTTTGCAGCATAACATGCTCTAGTTGTGGGTTTGTGTGGATGCTTAAGAATGTTCATACAGTCTTGTGGTAAATTAAGAGAGCCAAACTCCATGGCCTCAGGAGCCAAACTGCTAAATTGACAGTTTTGGGGTTTGTTTGTCTGATTTATCCTTGATTCTGAGTGAGAAGTTCCGGCCTGATGGGGAGCTTCTCGTGTGGAACTACTGAGAGATCTAGTAGTTTCGTTAACCAAGGCTGACGCACCCAAGTTGGAGCTACTAGTATCATGGTGAGAGATGTTTGCCTAAGCCTTTGAACCAGGTATGGAATAAGAGGGAGAGGCGGAAAAGCATAGGCAAATATCCCAGACAAGCTCATCCATAGTGCATTGCCTTTGGATAGTGGGTTTGGGTACCTGGATGCGAAGTTTGGGTATTTTCCATTTTGACTGTGGCAAAAAGGTCTATTTGAAGAAACCATCACTTTTGTAAGTAGGACTAGTGGGTGGAGTTCCCACTCGTGGGTCTGTTGCTGCATCCTGCTGAGCAGGTCTGCAAAATTGCTGTCGGCTACTGGCTGATAATCCACAAGAGATGAATGTGGTGGTGAAGAGCCCAGTTCCACATGGTCTGAGACAGTTGAGAATACCGCGTTACCCCCGGTTTTTGTAAATAATACATGGCTGTCGTATTGTCTGTTCGGACTAGGACAACCTTGTGAGATAGGTGAGGAAGGAAAGACTTTATTGCTAGGAAGATTACCTGAAGCTCCAAGTAGTTGATGTGTAGGGATTAATGTTTTGCATCCCACAGACCTTGTGCTGTGAAGTGTTGTAGATGGGCACCCCAACCCTTCTCCGATGCGTCTATGGTGAGAGTGAAGTGAGGAACAGGGTCTAGAAAAGGCCGCCCCTTTAGCAGGTTGTTAGTGTTCCACCATTACAGAGAACGGTGAGTGCGGAGGTCTATTAACACTGGATCTTCAAGGTGACCCTGTGATTGAGACAACTGGTGAGGTAGATATTGCTGTAGGGGACACAAGTGCAACCTCTCGTGAGGAACTATGGCAATGCAAGAGGCCATCATTCCTAGCAGACGCATCATGGTCAGAACTCCCCACCCACGCGCACAAGGCACTCCACAAGACCGAACCAGCATACCTCAACAGACGACTCAGCTTCTCCACCCCCAACCGCCAGCTTCGCTCCACCGACCTCGCCCTCGCCACAGTCCCCCGCATCCGAAGAACGACCTCCGGCGGCAGATCGTTCTCCCACCTCACCGCCAAGACCTGGAACACCCTCCCCATCCCTCTACGGCAGACCCAAGACCTGCTGACCATCAGAAGACTCCTCAAGACCTGGCTTTTCGAGTAGTAGCAGCTTTTTCCCCCCTCCCCCCCGCGCCTTGAGACCCTCACGGCTAAGTAGTGCGCTTTACAAATGTTTTCATTGATTGAGAGTTTTGTTTGGTTGGAACTGTGGTAGTTACCTGAAAGTTCTGACCTCAAGCGGGATTGGGATAAACTAATCCTAACTGTGTGTTGAGAATTGCTCCTAAGTAAGGTTGAATTTGGGGCAGTTGAAGATGAGACTTGGGGACATTCATTGTAAACCTTAGTCTGTGAAGTAGATCCACTGTGAATTGAGCGTACTGTTGACACTGTAAAGGGGGTACTGGCTTGGATAAGCCAATCGTCCATGTATGGGAATAAGTCAATGTTTTGTCTTCGCAGATGTGCTGCAACTACTGCTAAACATTTTGTGAAAACTCAAGGTGCTGTGGTCATCCTGAATGGCAGAACTTGGAATTGGTAATGTTTGCTTGCTTTGACAAATCTGAGATATTTGCGGTGTGCAGGGTGTATTGGTGTACGTAAATAGGCGTTCTTTAGGTCCAGAGTTGCCATAAAGTTACCCTGCTGGAGAAGCGAAATAACATCATGAAGAGTACCCGTGTGGAAATGTTCTGATATGATTTGTGGTGGGGTCGGAGATCGAAGATTGGTCTCAATGAGCCGTCCTTTTTGGAAATGAGAAAGTATACAGAATATACCCCTGATTCTTACTGTTCTCACCCTAAGTGTGCCGGGTATGTCCAGACGTGGGTCCCGGGCTCACTGTGCCACTGGATTCAAGCTAGCCTGGCTGATGAGGGGTGAAACTCCGATACCGATCCCAGGATGCTGGTTTCTAGTCCAGGGAGGACCTGGCTTGGCAATTCAGGCCGGACTCTTCCAATGAGGAACAGGGTCAATACTGATTTGCATGGGACTGGGTCTAAACTGGGGTAGCATGGTGAGTAAAAGCATGATGGATTTAACTCAGATTTCTTGACTAGAGGTGAATGCTTTCATTTGTTCTACATTTCATCCATCATTTGTGTGTCTTTTGCAGTCTCGCCCTAAGTGTGCCGGATATACCCAGACGTAGATCCCGGGCTCACTGTGCCACTTTGATGACATCCCTGCGCGGCTCAACGACGCGGGACTCGACTGCGAGGCTCGATGACAACATAGCGCTTGAATCGTAAGGGGTTCAATGAGAATGTGGGACCCGAAAGTGAGGCTTGACGAGTGTGTGCATCAGAACCGATGCATCAAATGTTCAATGCTGACGCTTGCTCCATCCAAGGTACTTTTTCAGTGGGACCTGCGTGAGTCCTGTAGACTGCCTGCCCTCTATCACGGTCGACCTAAACTTTGAATTTACCCCAGTCCAGTGAAACCTCAAGTAACCCCTAAGCACAATTGGCTTCTGAGCATGATATTACAGTTTGTTCTTTAAAAATTCATATCTCAAGTTCTACTTATTGGATTTTTGTCGTTTTGGTCTTGTTTTATTCAGAAAATATATTTCTGACAAGTGTGGAGTATTTTTGTGGTGTTTTTACTGTGTTATTGTAATTTAAGTGTTGCAAAAATATTTTACACATTGCCTTTTAAGTTAATCCTGACTACTCTGTGCCACGCTACCAGAGGGTGAGCACAGATTAATTTATGTTGTATATCTGACTTACCCTGACTAGGACTGTGGTCCCGACTAGGACAGGGTACATTCCTATGCCAACTGAAGACCCAATTTCTAAAACGGGCATATTATCCTATAGCCCAATTTGCTTTAGCAGAGAGTCTACAAATGTCCAGTATTCTCTGAGCAGTCTCAACATTTGTAAAGCAACGCCTCTTTCTGCATGATCACCATCAAAAGTTTTGACTAATGCTGCTAGTTTTTGTTTACTAAACATTTTCTCTAAATCCTGCCAGACAGGCATCGGGGCCTATACTAGGACCCTTAACCCCTTCGGTGCTCATGACGGAACGGTTCCGTCATGAGCCACGGTTGAGCTGTGCTCATGACGGAACCGTTCCGTCATGACCACGCCCGCGCAGGAAAAGATCAGCACAGCAGGGGAATCCGTCCAGCATGGAAGGGGTTAAAAGGTATATACACAATTGGCATATGATAACCTATTTATAAGTCCTTAGTATATGGTACCAGAGGTACTCAGAGCGTGACAGGCAGGTATGACACAGGTGGTGACGCAGGTATAATGTAACACAGGGCTTTACAACGTGACGCATCTCCCTAGATGTGTCACATTGTAAATTGGCTTAATTGTTTATCCCGTTGCTGCATCACAAAAGTGACGCAACGCGGCGTAAAAGTGTTGCAAGGAGCTTATAAATCTGCCCAGGCCAATGTTGCACTTGATAGCGCATACATTTTCCCACCACTAAGACCAGACAATTTTTCTTTTCTTTTCTTTTCTTGGCAGTTCATAGTACACGTTAAGCTGCCTACCTATCGGATGTGCCACTGTTGCTTAAAGGGCCTACTGCAGTCCTCCACATAACCACTCCTCGAACCACTTGAACGAGAATTGTGATTGTTGTGGTGACCCATTAATATTACAGGCACACACCATGCCGACCTTCACCAAAGATCATATGTGAGATCAAACTAAGGCTAGTTTGAATAACTCTGCTTCCTTTGGTAATAGCTGCTGTCCGAAACGAATGCTTGTTTTTGGTTATCACCAGAGGTACAATCACTGCCACTGCTAAACAAATTAATCACCAGGAATCCAAATTACAGGGAAACAATTTCACCCAAAATTGAGGTAAATAGCACAAAAAGATCAGTTCTGAACTGGTGTTGATAAATCAAATAAAAAACAGAAAATGCTGCTTCTATTTAACGTGTCAATAAAAGTGTGTTCTCACCAACCATTCAGTTTGTGATGGCTTTAAGTTGCAGTGGTCCTAGCCTTGCAGCCGACTCCTCTGGGATGCAAGTGTTCTTTAAATCCACAGTTGAATTTGTAGCCCCAGACATATTGTGCTTAGTGGCTAAATAATACAGCAATAGCAGGAAATAGAATGTTCAACCTAATGGGTTTCCCCTGCTATTGGCAGTAATAGTATTACTGTATTGATGCTGGTAATATGTAGTTACAATACTTCAGCCATTACGAGTAAGCATGGTGTCTTCCTCAACACAGAAGACATACACCATCGGCATTATTTCTTCCATAATGTGTTTTCAGGTTTGTATCTCAATTCACACCACACTCTTCGGTGTAGGAGACCATCTCTCCTTCACTATTCTTAACATTGTAGCTGAAGTTTAGTCTTAACTTACATGCTGACCTGGCACAACTTTGGCCTGAAGAGATAGGAGACACCTACCGACCAAGTGAAACAGAATATCTCTCATTGTTGGAAGGGCTGCAGGAACTGTCTCTTTGCTGATATAATTAATGTGCACTGATACCAAGTTACTTCTTGCTCTGTGGTCCCATCGGAGTAAAGCCTGTTTCAAATGGAAACCAACTCGCCGCACGTGATCTTGATTTCAATCCCTCCTGATACATCCTAAACATGTACTGTTCTGCATTATCCTCTTGTCAAACCAGTATGCAATCCTTTCATGGTGAAAAAGAATAAAATTCCCCTCAAAATAAAAAATACATTTCATACACACTAGACACAATGCTTGAAGATATCTAGAGTGTGGGAGTTGTGGATAGGTTTAAACAGCAAAAGAGTATGTTCTTCTGTCATTTAATACTTTCTATTTTTGCAACATGCTTTCTGGGTTTTTCAAAAGCTCCTTTGTTAAAGCATCTGTTACAGACATAATTGAAAAGATGTTTGTGCAGCGGCATGCTTGAGAGTACAGTTACTTAATCTTAATGATAAAGCCCCGAGGAGAGAAACTCAGATGTGGAAGTCTCTTGTTATCTATCAAAAGGAAAACAGGCTAGGACACCTAATCTAGTCTAACATTTAAATGCGCGTTTGACGTTAAATATCAATAATTTGCAGTCAAAGACTGCTTGCCAACATCCGGTTGGCACACTGCCTTTGTAAAAGCAGGGTATGGCTACAACAACAGAGAAAATGTATCACAGATGCTATGAAAGAGAGAGGGAAGCGTTTTGTAAGAGTTTTGGCCAGAGAGAATGAGCGTCAGCGAGCCAAAGGACACGTATCCTTGATTTATACTTCTGGAAACTGAAGCTTTGTTTTATTACAATCCAAAATGTGAAGCATAACTTTGTCTTATACTCAACCTTTATGTAATATAAATCAATATATTTATTACACAGAATTAACTTGGCTAGCAAAGGCACTGAGGGGTACTATATACAAAATCCCATCTCGTGTAGAAAGAGGGGACTGTATTGTAAAAAACAACATCCAGTAATATACATTCTGAAACGTGGATTTTGAATGTTTTAGAATATATATGAAAGGCAGAGCTCTGTCTTATGCCCTGGGGTAACATTGCCTGCAGATGACGTTACAGTGTCAATATTCTCAATATTTACAACTTGAATACAAAGATGTCTTAAAATACAGAACCATGGGCCAGACTAAGGAAGTACTCAAAGTGATGCAAGAGCCTGTGCCTGCTTTTTGTGTTTCCACTGCACTTATGTGTTACAGAAGAGACCACCTGCACTTCTGAAACTCTGTAGCAGGAATTGTTCAGGTGCACGTTTCAAGTCATTGGGAAGACGGCATTCTTTCATTTGGCCCTTTGCAGTGAAGGGCAGTAGCGGCTGCTTCTGAACGGGGGTGGTGGGTGCGGAGGGGGGAATATAAAATAAAATAAAAGGAATTTCCTAGGTGCCGCTGGCCGCCGCCTATCCTACGTCGTCTTCTATGTACCGCAACAGGAAGCACTCAGCCTCCCAGAATCCCCTGGCCAATCACAGCGCTGTCTTAAAGCAGCGTTCTGATTGGTCTGAGCACCGTGGTTTGGCACCAAGACGGGGACGGGGCCTAAGAGGGCCTGCCAAACCGTCCTGCGCACTTTAGAGGGTGCTTAACACTCCTCCGCCTGGCTCCTGCT
The DNA here is from genome assembly GCF_964204655.1 of Triturus cristatus. Taxonomy (NCBI): domain Eukaryota; kingdom Metazoa; phylum Chordata; class Amphibia; order Caudata; family Salamandridae; genus Triturus; species Triturus cristatus. The sequence goes on from NC_140580.1 coordinate 779,516,205, forward strand.
CTGGTCAGCCCAACCCCATCTGCCCTGCCTGCACTGAAGCAGGAAGGAAAAACTATAATGATAATAACATTAGTTATTATCATTTTACTTTAACTTTTTAAACTGCTCGCTGAGCAGTGGGGCTACACTCCACCACCTCAGCGGAGGAGCCGCTGCTGGTTGAGAGAATGGCTTTGCCCATTCACCTACACTACATTACAAACACTAATTCATAGGTAAAGAGGTTCTCTAGACTAGAGGTGCCCTAACTGTGCGCCCCCCCACCCTTTGGGTGAGGACACTGGGCCAATTAGAAACTCCCAAGGTCCCTACACAGATAACTACAGACACAGAAGTAAGGAGGATTACTGCCTCCATTCCAAAAGGTAGGACAGGTCCACCTGTAACGAAAGATGGAGCAGCGGTGTGAGATCTGCTGTCGGCACTCACTCTAGCACATGCTTGGAGAGTTAGCACATGCGATGGTGGGCACTTTTTTTTGTAATTGGGTGTACTACTTTAGTCATTCTGCACTAACAGTACTCAATCAGAGTGTGTAGTGGACCAGGTAGGTATTTGTAGACTCTCAGCCAAATTTGAAATTGGGTGTCGTGTGTCCGAATGATATTACGACTCATTAGCAAGACAAAGTGAAGAGATAAAACAGGCTTGGCTATATACTGTGGTCTTGTCAACCTCTATGATTGAAGCAGTATTGAAATAGCATTAAAACTCTGTAATGTAGGTATTGTTGATGTGATCCGCTCGTGTCTGTACATAACATTTATATTGCTGGGCCTTGCCTATACATCAGCAGAGCACTATACAATTTAGGAGGCCAATTTACAGTGTGAAGTGATGGGACGTCATAGCCTTCCGTCAGGGGCTAGATGACTCGGGGTAAGAAAAGTTAAAGGTGAACACTGTGCAACATTTTACTACAGAAATGTAATTAATTTTAGAGCAGTTATTTATTTGGAAGAACCTTGTGGAAATGTACACATTATCGAAAGGATTGTTAACGCCTTCCATTGAGGCGAACAGGCTCAGTAGCTGCATAGGATTCCTCTTTCAAAATTAGGAGGCATTGGCAAAACCAGTTATCATGCTTTTAAAAGGCACAAGTCAACCCGTTGAATAGCACTGGGAAAAACAGAAACATAAAAGTCCCAAAAATGTCCGGCCGCAGTATAATAAAGTGTACTTGTGCATGTCTCACTAAACAATTGCATGGATTACTCAGATGTTGTAGCCATCATTTTTCTTATTTTTACTTTAGAGTTCCAAGAGTCAGACACCCATATTAGAGTGGTAAATAGAAAATAAAAAGTGCACGAAAGCAGATTATCCCGAACAGAATGGCCAAGCAGTAAACTGCATTTGAAATGGTCTGGTCTCCAGAAAAAAAGAAATGTATATATAAAAGGACGAGGAGCAATGAAGGAGTGAGGGTGGAACAGAAGAAGCCACAGATGAACTGGGAAGAATAAGTATTGGTCTGTTACACTCAGTACATATTAGACTGAATACTGTGTGGGCAGGACTTTTTTTTCTGTCAAAAACATCCCAGAAATGCAAATCGTAAGACGCTGCCAGTATATTGTTCTGCCCTGCACAATACTGCAAACATTAGAAAGGCTACACATCGGTTATGGCAGAGAAGTGAGAAAGGGAATGTACCACTTGGAGATTACTGTTAGATCATGTACTATGTGAAACTCTTCCCCTGAGTTAGTTGTGAACAATAAAGCGGAGGGTGCATCAACATTTCCTAATATGTTGTGCCAAGCTAGATGCCATGCAGTGTTAAATTAAAAACGAGGCACCCAAACGAGTGCTTACCACCAGCACAGTTAATGCATTTTAATATTATTGGGACAGCTGATTTGCAAGTTACAGTGAATAAAGAAGAAATTCGCCATTGGTGCCAAAAAAGAAAAACTATTCTTGAATGTGTGCCAGGTTAAGAAAGATGTCCAACGCTCTTTCTCACATTTATGCACTGCAAACCACCATGCTGATTTATATCTCAGGGACTTAAGCATTTAGAAAATTAAATGTGTTTAGTTTCAAGCATTGAATGTTCCAGGAGACAGAATTATCAAACTATTTTTATTCGGCTAGTCAATCAACACTGCTGGAAATGCTAGGTCTTGAAGGTGTTACAACGGTCAAACAAGAGGCCACTTCCTAAAATCATTTATGCAAAACACACTACTTTGGAATGCTTGGTGACAAAATTGTCTTTGCTGCTAAGTTGCTTCCTCTTTAATTATCATACCTTACTCCCAAGTCTTTGTCCTTTCCCCTTGCTGGGCAAGTGGAACGCAAGACAAATACCAGCTGCAGATTCACACCCCAATACGAAGTAGAGGAGCGGTTTAGATAATGTAATGAGGCGGGAACCAAATAGTCACATGCGTCTGTTTTAGAATATGCAAATTTAGTGTTCTGCAACAATTACTTACAGCGGCACCCTTCCTTATAATAAATATGTTAAGCCTTCAATAACGAAGATCACGTTTTTCTGAACTTTATTTGAAAACATGGGTCCGAATTGTGCATTTAAAAGTGTCATTTACACATAAAGTGGCCAAAAAGCCATACATTTGCACAAAATATTCCAATATTTTCATGATATATCAATTAAGCTTGACCCTTCTGTGGAGGCGAGGGGAATTCCACCTCTCCACAAAACCTGATATAGCGTGGTAAAATGATGCATTTTCAGCAAATGTTTCCTAAAATTGAATAGCAATCCAGGGTTATTCGAGGTAGCTTAGAAAATGTGGGCATGGTACAACAGCCAGTTTACACCAACCCTACAGGCCCAGGACCCAGAGAAGAATATTGATATGTTCTCTAAGGCACATTGGGTTTCAAGCAGCTCTTAGCTGCCACAGCTCACCACCGCCCCTCTGTTACTCTCAACCCCGTATACCATGATTATAATGAGGCTTTCAGAAAGTCCCACCAATTGATTCTAACCTGTGACGACTGGTGGCGACAGCTAGAGCTCATATTATACAACTGTAGAAAATATATCAATTGAGTAAAAGGGACGCAAGTGAAATGTGTTTTATGAGAGGATTCAGAAAATACCTCTCTTAAAACTCTGCATTTGAGCCCATGTGCATATAACATGGTGCACAAAAAGTTAAAAATACCTATTCTTGCACAGATTTCCATCCACGTCTAATGTATATCGCTAGGAATGCAGGAACTGAAAAAAGAAAATTCTCTATTGAGAGATTGCAGCCCTTTTTACCTCAAACTGACTGAGTACAATTTATCTTGAGTAACTTTTTACTCCTTATGATTGACCGTGATTACACTGGTGGGTTGTTTGTACATCTACCAGTCTTGCTTATCCAGCTGGTATCAAAAACTGATATTTCCTAAGCAAGGCATTTGATGGGATTAGTAAAGTCCTCTCCAAGATGAAGGTTCTTGTTCAGATGAAGGTCAGCAGGGTGATAAATCTGATGTTGGCATTTCTGCATTTGATAATGCATGAGTACTGTATTGTAGTATAAAATAACTCTTTGGAGAAAAACATTTAAAGATCTGAAGCAAATAACTCAACTAAAAGGTTAGACAGTTTTTTTCAAATGCATAAAAATATTGCAAGCTGAAATATGGTGGGAAATGTGAATCTTACGAAGTATTTTTAAGTACTGCGAGAGAGATAATATGAGATAAGACACGTTTCTGAGAAATGCTACATTATACTGTTGCACCTTACAGTGAAATGCACTTCATGCCTCCTTTGCAAGTACTTTGATCACTGGCATGATGGTAGCACTGCTGGCATAAGGATAGCCAGCCTTGTATGGTTTACATCCTAGGGATGGTGCTGCCCACCCCCACACAATGCTAGTCATATATGGCATATTTTGCGCATCCCTGGAATTAAAGGGCACATTCCTGACATAATCGTAGTCCTGTTATATTTGTTCCCATCATTAGTATATTGTGATCATCCATGTCATAGTGATGCATATGCATGTGACCATTTCAAGCAGACTTTGTCATTGTGTGGCAGCAGCATATATAAATGCTAGAAGAAACTGACAAGAAAATATTTGGAGCCCAAACGTGTATTTGCTAAGAGTTAAAAGAAGGTATTTCAGGACATAAAACTGCAATGTTTGCTCATGAAAATAAGCAGCTTTTATTAGGTGGAACTGGGCTCCTTTTCCAGAAAATAGGAAAACCTTGTATTTGATATCACAATGCTTATTGTCCAGAACTGAACTGGCGTGCTCCGTTCTGGGTGCTAAATGTTCGCAATGCCAAAATATTTTGAAATAGGAGACAAATGGTAATTCATGCTGAATTTCGGAGTCATATAGCTTAGGGGATTTCACTGGTGGCAGAGGGCACTTGCTGCTCTGGCTGTCATGTAATGACTCTTTTGTGGACATTTTACCATCCTTTTGAGAAAGCATTTTATGAACGTGTTAATATTCCTCTCTGGGTCCTGAACTGGTAGGTCTGGTGTAAACTGCCTGTTGTACCATGCCACAGTTTCTAAGCTGTCCTAATAACCCTGGATTGCTACTCGATTTTAGGAGACATTTGCTGAAAATGCATAATTTTACCACAATTTATCTGGTTTCTAGGGGAGGTGGATTTCCCCTCGACCTCAAGGGAGGGTCAAGCTTGATTGACATATTGTGAAAGTATTGGAATATTTTATGCAACTGTATGCCTTTTTGGCCACTTTTTGAGTAAATTACACCGTTAAATGTAAAATTTGGTTCCATTTTCTCAAATAAAGATCAGAACAAAAACCTCACATAATAGGGCTAGTTTGTTTTGCCTGCTCGTTTGGTGAAATTTGGGATTGCTATTAATGCCACAACAGTTTCAAATGACATCAGTCAGTGGTGTGGGTATGTGTGAATATTAATAATTTTATTACTAATGATCTATTAATCACACATACTAATGGAATTTGGCCAAAAGACTACTATTTATTATAAAATCAGAAAGACATGAATAAGTATCCAGGCAAAGTTCACCTGCAAAACATGTGGCAATATAAATTAATAGAGATCGTGGGCGGGCACTAACTGTTCAAGCCTGCAGTGGTAAAAATGCTTCCCTTGCCAAAACACACATTTAGCTGTTCTTTAAGTAAAAACATCCATCCATTCTTTTGAGTAGATGCACTTTCATTATTATACTCATTATTAAAGGAAATGCATTCAAACCAATTTCTGAACATCATTTACTGAAACATTAGCTACCTTTCCTAGAATCAAAACAAAAGCATTTACTGGCAACACAATTCACTGCGTGAAAAGAGGAAATAGTTGATAATGCAGAGCATGCAGAGTAAACGCATGTTGCTCTTCCTGGAAATAAAAACAATGTACATGACTAAAATAAGAACTCGTGAACAAAAAGAGCCGTCTTCAAACCAAATGATCAATCCTGATGTCCACAAACTTCTACCGTTGCAAATGAAAAGTAGAACTCCCACAAATCCCCTAGGTGGGCAGTTTTTCTGCAGTAGTGTGTTCTGGAAATGGGTGGGGAAAAGGCAAATTAAGCATTCATAATGTATTTCCCATCCTGAAATCATGTGTAAATTGTGCCCAAGAATAACTGGGTAAAGGCAAAATTCAGGATAGTAAAATTCCCCACATTTTCACTGGTCTGGTGGAATCAGCTGTGGTAGGGTGTGTAGCGGCTCATGAGTGCCAGAGAAGGTGTTAGCATCCACAGAGCCAGCACTGGGCAAAGCACAGCTCAGGTGCAGGAGGCAGAGTTGCAGCAAGTACTGAGGAGACCAGCAGGTGACACGGCTACAATGCAAAGAGGAGCCTGTAAGCTATCCAGAAAACAATGGATGCTAAGAAAGTCTAAAAGCTGTAAATGAGAAAGCCAAAGCCTGGATTCAAGTTTGAACTAAAAGGAGAAGAAACTAATGCACTAAGATGAGGGACAGGTAAAACCTCACTCCCAGGCATATTTAATTTGCAGAACTGGGATACATACTTCAAAGAAGCAGACCAATAGAAGTAGAGGGGAAGAAGAGGGTTGTTTATGAGTGACCGGGAAGTATCCAGCTTCAGATAGAAGATTCCATAGAACGATGTGTCCTTCCAGGCAAGAGGAGTCACCCAAGTGGGTTGGGATAGGAAGGGGGTACCAAAACACAAAGCAGTTGACGGATTTCTGGAGTTCATGTGCCTTCCTGCTTTCTCTTACAAGGAAAGGTGAAATGGCTACCAGAGTGAGATTGCTAATTGCAGAAATGAACTTCAGGAGGAAAGATACAGTATTGTCTCTCATTGTAAATCTCACTAGGACAAACTAAGATTCAAGATCTCAGATAATATTACGAGGTGCAAAATAACTGAGACCTTTCCAAACAATGTCCTCATGAAATGCTGCTGCAATGCAAATATTGATGTTAACATGAAATGTCAAGAATAAGGAAACAAAATTTTCATGAAAGATATTGATCTCACTCTATTTGAATTAGACTTAACTATGCATAGTTTTTGTTTCCTGGTGCTAAAGCTATTTCCGCAATTCCATCAACTGGGGCCTTGAACACCACATGATTGAAATTCTCACTGCTTTAGTACTTCATTAAACCAATGAACATGGACTACGTTTACACCTTTTCAGCAGCTTTATCTGGTTGGGCTTCAAATAATTATTTTTGTTGCACGCTTTAAATCGTTTACCGGATGGTGGATTACGTAACAAGTGCAGCAAATAGCTGCCTTTTTTCTGGCTCCAGGCTCACCTAATTCCAGAGAACATAGTACACTTATCAGAATTTAGATAAACTATGTCCCTTGCACTTCCAGAGTTTTATTTCCCAATATTATAAATTAAGACCATACCCAAAAAACTTTGTTAAAAAGATTCCAGTATTCTCACATGCACATTAAAGCCTATAGACTTTGTACACAAAAAAATCATAAATCTAAGCATGCCTAGATGCACAGTTACAACTGTCTACTGGTTCATAAAACTCACAGGTGTACTAGAGGGAAATTATGATTTGAGTAAAGTTTTAAGAACATATCTATTTCTCAATGCCTACTGGTGAAAGTCTCTGTAGTGTGGGAAACCCTCATATGCAAGGTTAGGAAATGTATGGAATGTCACAATAAAAGTCACTCTTTGAGAGGATTTCAACACTCACAAACCATTGGGTAAAAGTGATTATTCTTTTCATTTTCCATATTTTTCTGGACTTTCTCTACCACTTGCACCTTATTCAATCAGGTCTCTATTTAGAATTGCAGATATATGAGGGAAAGAAATTGCAAATGTTTGCGAACACCCATGAAGTTGCAACACTAAGAATGATCACTTCATTTATTATGCATTTTCCTGACCATCTAGCCCTCCCATAGGAATGAATCAAATTACTCTTTTTGGAGGCAAACTAGGACTGCAGGAAAGTCCCTGAGTCCGAATTTAATCAGTTCAACACATTCTGTGCATGCATAGTTATATTACACAAAGCTCAAATTCTGTGAAGCAACATTTTTCTAGTCCTCACAAGAAATACCGAGATCAGTAATGACACAGCAAATAAAATATTCATTAGCCCTGGGCCCTTCAAACCCAAGATACACATGCACACATTGGAGCATCAGAAATACAACAAAGTCTAGCAAACATGAAAACAAAGTCACAGAAATAAACAGTAACTGGAGGTCTAAGTAATATGCAAATTAAAAGCAAGCGTATACCTCTGAACCACAGAACCTGAAGAAACACTTCTGTTGCTGAACCCTGATTAACAGAAACGCCACTGGCAGCACAACAGCCTAAATCAAAGACATGATGCCGCTACTAATGTGGCAATGTCACAGCCACAGAACCAAAAGACTAATATTGAAGTATACAAATATCAAGTCACAAATCACATAAACAGAAGGACACAGAAGGACACGTTATAAGTGTGCACAAGCTAGAGCTATATATGGCAAAAGTCTACTTTAGAAGCACTCACTTTGCTAAGGCGATTATAAAACCGAAGAGTCTCACAAACTGACAACACAAAAGCCTGAGAAATAGAACACATGTCGCAGTGACTTCTATCTAATGTCATACATGGGCTGAAGACATGTAAACAGGATTAAAAAGAGCCTCAACCAAACAAAAGGATCACTACTGTGGTGACTCCATCTCAATTTCACATTCACAGCAGTACTCAAATATCTGATCCCTAGGACAAGCATATTAGAATGGCAATTCCAAAAACTCTGAGCCTTATAAATGGAACAAAAAATGGAAAGTCCACGATCTCACTACGGCAGCATGGCTCGGACATTTAGAAGGGCCACAGCAGATGCCACCATGGTGCAGCACCTTCTGCACGTCCTTGCATCGTGTGCCATGCACCATGTACCACTTCTCGGTGCCCTATGATGGCGGGGGCTCTGTTTGGCATGCCCCATCTCCTTTTGCGACAACCTTTTCGTGGTGGGGTTCCCGCCATGAAGAGGCTGCCAAAAATGGATATCATAATCCCGACGGCAGTTGCTGCCGCGGCACCGCCAGCATTGTAGGATGTTGCTCGGACTGCCCCACCATCGGGATCTATGACCCTGGTGGAATCAGCGGTCTTGTGTCCGACAGATTAGGGTCCAACCACCAGTATCATAATATGGCAGTCGGACTGCCACCGATGGCCTGTGGGTGATCCGACTGCCCGATATCATAATCAGGGCCTTAGATAGGAATGCAGTCAGGCCCCTTTAGAGGAACAGAACACTTGTGCAAGATGCTACCAGAAACCACAGCAATCCTATTAACTGGGCGAGGACTAGTGGGACAAGTTTCAGCGTTCACAACCATTAACATTAGTACTGCAAAATGAAGTCCAAAAATCTAAGAAACAAGAGTTAGTCCTTGAGCAGATTTTTTTGCTTTCTCATTTTCTCTTTTTGTTTAAATTTCTAATCTCTTAATTTGGCGACTATTGTCAAGTGTCTCTTTTTTGGTGCTACTAAACAAACCAGGTATCTGAGGTGCTGCTTGTTATAAGAAATACACATGTGCAGAAATACAGAACAAAATACTAAAGAGTGTTTTAGTTATGAGACAATATATATGGAATGTATAGACATAGCTAATCAAAGGGGAATAGGAGCTACACTGCACAAGCGCAACAAAATAACGTGTCATCAGAAAAAAAGATTGTAATGAGTAATTATTTTATAAATAACATATGCAATACCCCTTTTTGTACATTAAAGATTTTAGAGACCATTATTCAATAAGATAGTAAAAAGTTTCAATGTGTTTACAGTTCTATAATGGACATGACAGTGTTTGAAATTAATGAGATTATTAGCAAAATACATCCAAAATACATGCAGTGTCCTGAAGACTGTCATGTATGTTTATGGGATTTACCGTTCGTAATGCCTGCGAGTACATGTAGCAGCACTGGTACTTCCAGGGTTACCACCTAATTCATCATAGACATGTTTCCATTGTCGACGGGCGGTAATCTGGAAAAATAATAATAAGAGGAGTTGAATGTAGCATTTTAGGAGTTTAAGCAACACTTTCACACAGCATAAGCAAAAGCATATTCTCTCCTTCAAGACATCATACGTTATAAACAACGTTTTTTAATCTAACTGTAAGAAAAATTACTTTCATTTTTGTTTTCTAAATGTTTACAATGAAAATAATTCTGAGAATGCTTATGTGTTCAGAAATTATTGGCCAAGGACATTCCCTGTTTTCTTCTGCCAAGCAACCTCTTTCATTATATGGTCCCTTATAAGAAGGTTATGTGTTCTATGTGGCTACAGTTTATTTGTTTCCATCTACAGACGGTTGGTAGCCTCTCATTGGAATACCCTTTGCTCACTACTCGATGACAAAGGTTATCTTCTGCCAGATAGTCAAAGGCATACGGGCATCCCAGTGGCAATAATATTTTAACAGAATTGAGAATGCCAGGGCAAGTCAACCGCTCCGCACTCAAAGCTGTCTAGCCATGCCTCCGGTTTTGTGTCTCTTCTTTCCTACAAGTGTAGTCTTTGAGATACATCATGAGACACTGGGCAAATCATGAAACCTTTTACTCAAAGGGCAGATTGAATATATGATCTCTGGTGGCACCATGGCATACAACGTTCCACCAATCTACAAGTACATTTTGTATTATCATATTCAATTAGTGATCAAAGAATTCCATTTTGAGTTTTTGAGCATCCTTCCAGAGGATCATTCTGTCCTGTACGTATGACAGGTTGTAGGCCAGAATTAAGTCATGTGATACCCAAAGAAAGGCTAGTGACCAAACGGAACCACTCACGAGCTCACTGTAGATGTCACGATTATCAGCTGTCACCCACTAGGGAAAACACTTTTCAGATTATTCAAATTGTAGAAATCATGTGGGGTGCACTAAGATGTGAAAATACTGAGTTGAAACATTTGACTGCATGTAATTATTTTACTTTCTTTTTGTCTCTTCGTATGTAATGTGCAGACATATCTAACCACTCATATGCTCTGTCTTCTTGTGCCAATCACGATAATATAGTTAAAGTAGAACTTGGCCTGGAGAATAAAGGTATATTTCAGTGAGGTGGTCGGCTGGTTATTAACCAGCGAGTAACTTAACTGTACGGTCTCCTAAAATGAAGCAGGTGTGACCATCAGCATGAACTATGAAACCTTTGGGTTCTCAGGCAGTTAGTGTTCCTTGTTAGTGTTCTTAATGGTAGCACCATTTACCACCAGTGTTCCCTGGCTTCAGGTGCTACAGCACAGCCAGATGGATAATCCACTTACTTCTGTTATTTAATTTATAAAGAGTGAACTCCTATACCAATTAGCAAGATCACAACCACCACTTTGTTGCAGTCCTGTACATTCTCCACCTATCTATAGACCATGCTCTTTGCAGCAGGATTTCCTGTTTGTCACTTTATGGCAATGTGGGCCACTCTGAGCCGTCTTGCTTTATTTAGCCTTTCACCCCCTAGATGAAGCAACCAACTTGGGCTGATTCTGGTCATCTTTGTCCCTGTTGGGTTTGTGGCCCCAGTGGAAGGACCCAATGACCTTGGGCTTCTGACCATTTTGGGAGTCCTCATAATTACTATAACCATTGACCACGATGGAAAGTTATCTCCCATTCTACTGCAAGTTTTCTTTCCTGCTAGTTGAGACCCACTGCTGACCCTACCACTTCTGTTCATAGGGACTACCATCTTGCAGGGGGAATGAAGGTCCCCGTTAATAGAATGCGGGTCACCAGACCACTCACTACTTAAAGAAATACACACAAAAAAAAGCGTGTGCCCTTCAAGTGTACCTAAAATGTCACCAGCAGTCAACGTCTCTAGACTTCCAGGGGGCAGTTCCACCCTGCACTAATGTTGGGGACACAGCTGTGTGTACAGGTGACCAGATGAGCGCTCTGCTCTTCTGAATGAATGTCAAAAATCTTGGAGGACCCTCTGCGCATGAGCAGATTGTTGGGCACACTTGAGTAACATTAAAAAAATCAGAGCAGGCCCATCGGCATTCTCAATAGAGTATGGGTTGCACAACTTTCTTTATCTTCTGACAATACCCTGAATATTTCATTCTCATGGCTCACTTCACTCTGGCCTAGTTGAAAATAATGGAGATAAGGCAGAGTGTATCTAAATTGACCCGCACAACTTAAAACAGGTTTTCAGTTAAATTAAACAAAAGAAGCCTACACAACAGTAGCTGGAGAATGGAACACCCTCTCTGGATAACCTATACAGCAAAATGTATGTGGTAGAGAGTTTTCCGAGCATAAAAACTCTACCCTCCTCCCACCCCTCTCGATCCAAACCTTCACCCCAGAACCCAGATTCGGTTTTTAGAATCACACTATATCGAATTGTGAGGAATAGAAGCCTGACTGTTGGGAGTTATCTTCTAATGTGATGCTGACAAATACCAGAGGAATCATCATTTGGAGGTCAAAGATATTGTTTTTAAATCCCACATATAAAATAAATGTAAGTTAACATACACTAATTTAACCCAAATAGAAGCACACTAATATTTTCCTAAAACCTGTAAATTTTTCCTTATTTGATTTGGGGTTTAAGAATGTAGCTTTTGCTTTGATGTGCTTTAAACTATTTGAAATGTAAAAACACTGCTCTTTGTTGATGTTTATACCTATAAATCTAAGTTGTGTCAGCAGTGGAATAAAATTAAAAACAGAATCTATCATTTTTGGATTTACTATGTAGATTTCAATGCTTGTTTAATGCTCAAGGACAGCATAATATGCATATAAGCAAAGTAGACATCTAAATATAATTGAATGCAGATTGCAGAGTTATTTGGTACCGCTCCATTTCGGAAGGGTGCAGGACATTCAGTCCTTATGTGAGATTTACTTAATTTATTGGTTTTGTACTTCTGAATAATACCTGTTCATGTTATCAGGCAATACTTAACCAGTCTTTTAATACCACGCAGCCTCTGTTTCCATCAGGCTTCATTTTATATTTCCTAATTATCAATTAATTCATGGATAACTAAACCGTATTGTCAACATGTTCGCTGTGGCCCCCGACCAAGGAGATGCTTTGTTGTTAAAGGGGCCTTTGTGTGCGCCGGCATCAGAGTGCACAGCGCAACCTCCATATGTCTCGCGCAACAATAGAGCCAAGCTATTTCGCCATAAATAAATTACTTCCATAAAGAGATGCTCGAGATTATGTTTCGAGAATTAATTCAGCTCTTTTGATTGCAGCAGCAGCCGCGGAGAGTAATCAGATCGCTGTGTGTACGGAAATATTTCCACTGACGCAATCTCCCTGTGTCAATTGCCTTTTGTTCTGTTTTTATATTACAGATGTCATCTGCGCGCTGCATTGAAGCGGCTCTGCTTTTTTTTGTTGTTGCAGATTTCAATCTAAACTGCTTGCTCAAACATATCAATGGTTCCCCAGTACATACTGTACTGTACAGTGCACGACCATCGAATGTTCCTGGAAGCTAAAAATAAACTGCTTATGTCAGATACAATTAAGAGATAAACAGTGTCAAAGCATTTTCTGCGCTTGCTTGATTGCTTCCTGTTTGTTTGCCGCTGACCTTGATATGAGACAGCTTTTACGCCGGCCATAAAGCGGGCTCGTGCATCGCACCGCTCCTTAATGGGCAATCGCGATTACGTCGGAAGGCTTTTAATACATTTCTCATATGAGACGAGAGCAGATGTCAGGTATGTTGCCAAGCGGAATGACTTTTAGGCAATCTTGGCTGGCCGCACAATAATAGCCGTTTCTCAACATGGGAAAAAATTACAGCCCCAACTAATTTCCTTGACAGGGAAGAGTTACATGTGTTTTCCACTGGTCGGCTTATGACGAGTTTACAATTCTGGAAAGCTGGAACTAATTGAGCCCGGCTGTGGAGCTGGTTCAAGAAACCTCTGATGTGTTCAGCTATTCCGAATGACTGTTTGCCTTTGCATCAACCCCATTCCTGTCAAACCAGGGAGCGCTGCATTGCACAATTAATTTTGAAGTCACTTAAACACTTACTGTTTCATATCCTCCCAGTTTTTGAGCAGCTTGAAACATAGTCCAAAGGTTAACTGTTAGAGGGACAATAAGTGTTTAGATAAGCATTGCATTAGCCACAGTGGTTCATAACAAAAGCACATTCAACATTTTCCATGTGAAAAAAACACACACAATATCTTTTTATCGAGGCGATGTTTTTAGACAGTGGCGCAGTTCCAAGAATAATATCAAATTAACAGAACACACGTTAATAATAGTTTACAACATCAGATCCCTTTGGAAAGCAGAGTTTGAAAACTAAAGAAAACTAAAAAAGTACGCTGCAGGGAAAGTACTGTAATCTTGCTCGAACTAGTGCTGTTTTAAGTAAACGGGGCAAGGAATTCATGTTTGTGTGCATGTGAGATGTGCCTTGCCACACACAGGCCTCAAGATGAGTAACAGCGTGCCCACATATGTTCCTGCTGGGATACCTTTAAAAGTCATTTGCATTTTTCTGCTCTCCACAAACCAGAAACTTGACATGCTTGCTCGCAACTGCAAAAACTACTTTTTTTTTTCACTTCCGCTGGATACATAAGTTTCGCCTCTCATCACTTTGCACCGTGGTGCTTTAATTATTACTCATTAACATTCTGGCACTCGGTTGGTGTTTGACTCACGTGTTGGAGACCTACAGTCTGCACAATAGCTCTTTGTAGGAAAGTGATTTCACAAAATTCAAATGCTTAATTGAAGAGTGGGTATGGTGTCACAGTTCAGTCAACACTCCCATGATTCATCACACTATCATCATATGGCTCACTGCTTAAGGGGCCAAGCAGCCTATAATTAAAGCTTCTCTTATCAGAGTTAATATTTACCGAAAGCAAATAGAACCGCCACATAACAATTAAAGAAAAATCAGAAAAGTCACACAGCTACAACAGGAAGGCAAAAAAATGTACCCACATATTCTCTGGAGGAGTGCACGACTTTTCACCCTCAGAGATCCAAGACCAGAAAAAAGCAAACTACATCATTATAGCTCACGTGGGTCATAGGAGAAAGGGCTGCAAGCCATGATACACTACTGCAAATTACCTAATGCCAAGGTGCTGGTGACCGCTCTACACTTTCCGTACCACACAGTAGCGGTCCGTGGAGGGAGTTCGGTGGGGCGGCGGGGCGGGGTGGGGAAATGTAAACACTGGAATATGGATGAACGGAGGTAAATACACATTTAAATAAATCAAACGAATTTCGTTGCGCGCGCTGTGTGTGTTCCTGTACTGAGGGGACCTAGACTGACAGTTCAAGATGAACTTTTGCTGTTGGAACAGGGCCAAGACTGATTTCCTGGTCCGAATCTGTCTGCAGTCACATGTGGGTGAAAAACAAAGGCCTGGAATGCAGTCCTGAGAAATCCTCAGAGGCTGGGAGTAACATAAGCTTTCTTTAAATCTTTTTGTTGATAGCTGCACTGTAGGCCCTAAAATAAGCAACAACAATGGTCCTTTTCTCCCCGGATGGGTACAAAAGGCAGCCAAAGTATGGATGCAGTTCTCCCCATACCTCTTGGCCTCAGTGCAACTGCACCTGCTACACCAAAGATACACACCCTTTACTGGCAACAGGAACACCATACAAATTCCTAAAAAGCATTAAAACAAATCCTTCTCCTGAATGAAGAAAGGTCTCAACTAAGGAAAGAAAGACACTGAGAGCAATACCCATCCAAGGGATGTGATACATGTAAAAGTGCTACTTATAAGACAGTGTTACTGTACAAAATTTTAAATTTGTTTGTCACTAAAGCTGATTCGGGGGGAGGGGAGGGGGTACCAAACCACACACATTTTGCCACCGTAGCTATTTAAGGAAATGAGAAACTGATTTTCTGATTCCGACAAATGTACACCCTATCAAACCCAAAGGCCTCGCCGCCTAATTAGATGATGCAGGCAACTCATTAAGTTACAGTGCTGACATATCTGTGCTCATAAGGTATATTTAAATGTCACTCCCCGTGATGCCTCTGGTGGAAAGCACGCAGGGCTTTTTTCTGTACAGAGCAGCAGTTTTGCAATGCATAATTTATTGTCAGAGCTGCGTGCTTTCTCTAAAACACACAGGTAGCACACTCACAGTGCATAAGCGTGAGGTGCCCCAGTTAGCGCCACGCCATAAACGCTGCACGTGCTCGTCACGTGACCGCCGAATCAAGGATTTGGGCCCATTTCTGCAGGGCCTACTTGAATTCATCCGCCCGTGGTACTTACGTGCGGGCGGAAATAGTAAACAAGGCCCTTTGACACAACGCCTTTGGAAAGCATCGCTGACCCTTGCACAGCTTCGAAGCCATTAACAGATTTGCTTAGGCATTCGTTTAAGCAGAATCTGCGCGTAATGCAACAAAGCTGTTCACAGCACATTCATTTTATGTCTATTTTGGGCAGGCCTTGTTCAGGCAAACAATGTAATCATCTGTGGTTCTGCGAGTTTGTCGTGCTTGCCAGGATTCTGTTGCAATCAGTGCCAGTTGCTTCTTTGGTACTCAAATTGTTATTTAAAACATACACGTTTTGCATTCTTTACAACGTGTCACATGGTTTGAATCTGGAGGGAGACATTTCAGTGCATCACGTGAAGTTGTGTATTCCTCTTTACATATATTCAGTTGCACATTTGATTTCAGGGCACATACACTGCTTTCCAAGGCTGTATGCCTTTTCTTTATTTTAAGATTTGCCTACAAGCAGTTTGTTATCGCCTACCTTACATCACAACCACAAAGTATGATATGGCACAGGGCAATAGCACTGAAAAGGTTGGATAGTAGTGGAGTGTAGGTAGTATGTGCAGAAGATGATCCGCTATGTTTTCCTTCCAATTACATTGTTTCCCGCTTAACTTCGAAAAATTCCTCTGGCAAGTCCTCGGAAGGTAAAGGTGGAGCTTATCAAGTACATAAGACTAACAGCACCCTCATCACAAATTCCAAATAATCCAGATTTAAATTTCCAGAAATGTGGAACTGTGAATAAATGTAGCCCAGATTAGCTAATTTGTGACAATGTATTCAATCCAAGGACACAAACAAAAATTGACTAGGGACTCGCCCCCTATTGTAGCAGTCCCGTTCTTCGAACTTTCATATGGCTGCTTGTGATATCAGCAAGTCAGGATCATGCCATATTTTATTATAATAAAGAATCCAGGCAGACTCCAATTTACCTTAAAATATCTCAAAGTCAGAATTCGACTCTGAAAATCTTTATTGATTTTATTTAAGTAGCTCACATACAGGAGATCTGGCACCAAAGAGAACTGTAACTCTTATTATGGAGAATAATTTTATTACAGCAGAAGCATAAAAAAGTGAGATGCTCTATTCAGAGCAATATGGTGACGAGAGCTTATTGAGACCAAATTACCATATGTAGGATGTGATTGAGTGGGGATGAGGCAAGTAACTAGCAGGCTACTAGACAGCAAACTGCAAACTTTCCCTTTACATAATTACATAATACATGCATTTAATGTAAGTCACGGGGGCGTAAAGTGGTTTGGCAAGCACCATGCACTGTTTCTGGTGATGTGCCGAAGCAGGGGACAGGATTGCGGGCTCCTGATTTCAATGTCAGCAGTTTAACTAATGGGCCGCATCTCCTCCCATTGGTAACTGGTCATTCTATCCCTTTCTGGCATTAGGAGACGTACGCCAGCTTTGCTCTAGTTGACTGCAGGCAATTATTAATGTAACCTGCCTTAAGACAATAGATGAAAATCACCCTCTAGCCATAGGAATTCGAGTCCATACATTTACACCATACATATCACTCACATTTAATTTTGGTGCGTACTCAAGCCTTTGGAGCTGAAACCTAAAGAGGTGAAGGGAAAAGTTACTAGAAGCAGTAAGTCTCTGAAAGACCACAGGAGTACCATTTGCTACCACTATAGCCAGCGGAAGGACAGTATACATATTTTCACATTCCACTGTGTCCCATGAAGTATTATTATTATTGATTCTGCTACCCTGATCTTCCAAATTAATTCCCTGAGAATTAGCAAAAATCCCTTTTAGCATCATCCTTATTGGTCAGTTGTCACTATGTGCCAATTTCCCTAAAGATTCAGGTTACTTTAAATATTAAAATATAATGAGCAATGTAATCCTTGTACTCAGTCACCGTGATCCTTTAGCAAATGATTAGATTTAATTAACTTAGAAAATTCTTTTAGCTTGCTGTAGGTTTAGGCTGGCATATAAAGGCTTTGTGCTTTGTTGAAACACATAAGGTGGTGGCCAGTTCTGGAGGTGGCTTTCGGCATGTAAGGGATGTATTTGAGGTCGAGAGTGGAGGAGGTGAAAACCACGGAGAGTGTCATGTAGTTCCTAATGATACATAGGATCTGCACGATTAGACAACATAAACTAAGGGATTGGTGTCCAGACTGATTCCAGACACCCCTAAAGGATATGTTAGCCTTTAGACCAGCTAGCTCACAGTAACACTATACGCCCCCTAACCTTACCAAGGAGCGAATAGTTTCTGGCAACTATCAAACATGACAACCCTTGATCCATCAGGGATCATGGAAACAGTACAGTACTTCTCATTCATTCACTCGTACACCCTTGGTCTCAGACATACACAGAATAAACGATGGGGAAGTTTTTTTTTTTTTTTTTTTTTTTTTTTGTGTTGAAATTTTTTATTGAATTTTTATAAAACAAGTACATCAAAGCATAGACAACTGAAAAAGAAGAGAGAATAGATCCATGTTGAAAGAAACAATGCTGAAATATACATATGAATAAATATGATATAAATAAGATATAAATATGCATTTAAATAGATAAATACTAATTGAAGTAATAATGAAGTCAAGGCATAGGATGATACATTATAAAGACATGACCTATAAGGAGAGGAAAAGGGAAAAAGCTTAGACAATGGAAATGCGGGAAATATAGATAGAAAGAACAAAGAGAAAGTAATTAGATAAAGACAGAAGAACACTACAACGAATAAAGCAGAGGATACAGAAGGCAAGGAAAAGAAAAGAAATAAACAAAGGACAAGAGAGGGTAAAAGCTGATTAATGTGTTTGGGTAGAAGTAGAAGCAGGGGAACTAGCTGTATTTGATTTAAGAAATGGAGACCAAATTCGGAGAAAGGTGTCAGCTTGATCCTGAAGATTATAGATAGTGCGTTCATGTGAGGCAGTCTGAATCATCGCTACCAACCAATCTTCCTGAGAGGGAGGCAAAGATGATTTCCAATGACGCAGGATACATATTTTAGCAGTAGCAAGTGAGGTATGAAAAAGACGAAGTTGTGGTTTCGAGAGCTTTGGGGAGTGGCGTAAGTCATGCAGGAGAATGTTAGTTGGTGTAAGTGGCAATTTTAGGGGCATAGTGGAATTCAAAGTAGTACCAATGTAAGCCCAATAGGATTGGATACTAGGGCATTCACAAATGATATGAGTAATATCGCAACCTGAATTGGTACATCTCCAGCAGTTAGAATGGGAAAGAAGACCAGCTTTGTGCAATTTGACTGGAGACCAATGCCAATCGTGTAGTATTTTGAAAAGACAAAATTTGAGCCTTGATTCACGAGCTCCCTTGTTCAAATTCTCTAGAATCAAATCCCATTCGGTGTTGGAAAAGGAAATTGAGAGGCGAGCTTGCCATTTACGCTGAAGATCGTGTGAAAGAGATTTAGAGAAAAGATGGGACGATAAAATTTTGTATATACCGGAGGTAACACCTTTAAATTTCCCCCAAATGTGCAAATAGGATAAAATAGGGGAATCTTGTAGTAGCCATGGCGGTGATCCCATATGGGTCTTCAGACATTGCTGGAGCTGGAGGTATTTAGAAGAATGATGTAGGGGAAGATCAAATTCTACCCTTAGCTGAGAGAATGGCTTAAAATCCCCATCATGTAGAAGCTGATCCGGATATAGGATACCTGCAGCACGCCAATCAGGCCAGGATAACATACGACCATTGATACGAATGCCCGAGTTATTCCATAGGGGGGCCTTAATGTGAATTCTTGGATTCGAACCTAGCAACCTATGACTTCTCTGCCAGGATTTATGCATGGCAGATAATATCGGATTCTTCGGGTCAAGACGACTAGTGCCACTACCATACAAAGGAGTAAGATTCGATTCCGAGGATAGAAGATGTCGTTCTATTTGGACCCATTGTGGCAAGTCTTTAATACCGGGTAAAAAATATGAGAGTTGGGAAATATGTAACGCCAAAGAGTAGTGTTCAATGGATGGAAGACCAATGCCGCCTGATAACTGATGAGCCTTCAACTTGGTTATGGCAAGACGCGGCTTAGCAGTACCCCAAATGAAGGTTTTAATCTGGGCGTCTACTGACCGGAGTAAGGATAAGGGAATCTGTAGGGGAAGCATGCCCAGAATGTAAATGAATCTCGGAAGAGTAACCATTTTAACAGCCTGAGCCCTACCCCAGAGAGAAAGACCCAAAGCCTTCCATTTATCAAAATCCCGACGCATTTGGGAGATAAGAGGAGACAAGTTATCTGTAACCATATCTTGTAACCCTTTATTAACTAGGACACCCAAATATTTGAGGCGTGAGGACTGCCAATGAAAAGGAAAGCCAAAGATGGCTGCTTTTGTGGTACCGTTAGAAATAGGTAAAGCCTCACTTTTGTCCCAATTAATCTTATAACCTGAAAAGGAAGAGAAATCATTAATAATTTGAAGAAGAGAGGGGATCGACCGAGGAAGACGAGTAAGAGTAAGTAAAATATCATCAGCGTACAGGTATATTTTGGAATGTCCAATAGGGAGGGGAATACCAGAAACTTCATCAGATTGACGGATGGTAGCAGCTAAAGGTTCCATAGCCAAAAGAAACAGAAGGGGGGATAGTGGACAACCTTGGCGTGTCCCTCTCTTAATTGTAAAGGAATCAGATAGAAATCCACCACAATTCACTTGAGCAGAAGGATGGTTATAAAGTAAACGTACTTTATCAATAAATTTTGTACCTAAGCCAAATTTTTCCATGACCGTGAAAAGATAATTCCATTCGATGCGATCAAACGCTTTTTCTGCGTCAAGTGAGAGGGCTAACGCATCATCTGTGAGATGTTGAGCCGACCACAGTGCATGGGCCAGAGAACGCAAATGGTTGCGGGAAGAGCGTCCCGGTACAAAGCCTACTTGGGAATGGTGTATCAAAGAAGGCAAGACTTTACGTAAACGAGACGCAAGGATACTAGCCAGGATTTTAATATCAGAGTTCAACAGGGAAATGGGACGATAACTACTGCAAAGCTGGGGGTCTTTGCCTGGCTTTGGTAGCACAACAATAATAGCTTTGTTAGAAAGGGGACCCAATGAAGATGCAGCATCCGCCTCCTGGAATGCGGCATGTAGAGTGTCAATAATATTGAGACCTGCCCAACGATAGAATTCAGGAGGAAACCCATCCTCACCAGGGGCCTTGTGATAGGGCAGGGCAGCGATCGCACTGGAAACCTCATCCCTAGTTATTTCACCCTCAAGGATGGCCTTACCATCCGCTGAAAGAGAAGGGAGATGCACCTTCGCAAGAAATGCCGTCATCTTATCCGAATCCATTCGATTATCAGAAGTATAGAGGGATTCATAAAAGGAGGCGAACTCATTGACAATGTCTTGAGGTTTTGTGCATAAGTGTCCTTGCGCAGATCTGATGGCCGGGATGGCCATAGATGCCTCCCTTTGACGCAACTGTGCGGCTAATAACCTTCCCGCCTTTTCTCCTTGCTCGTAGTGTCGACCTTTCATTTTCTGTAAGGCGTATTCTGCCTTAGATGTAAAAAGACTGTTTAAGGCCATTCGGGCTTGTTCAAGCAGTTTACGATTTTGTAAGGACGGAGAAGTGATATATAGGCGAGAATAGGTTTGTATGTCATGTTCGAGCTCCACTTGTTTCCTCGCATTTTGCTTATTAGTGATTGCTGCATCACGCATTAATTGTCCCCTTAAAGTAGCCTTAGCTGCAGCCCAAAGAGTCCTGCTGGAGGTCACGGATCCCTGATTATTAGAAAGATAAGTTTGAAGGTGTGACTGTAGTTGGGATTTACCAACAGGAGTTCTGTGGCGTTGGATATTCATTCGCCAGGGCTTACGTCCAGGACTAGAAAGTCCCAGTTCTAGGGAAAGGAGAACCGGAGAGTGGTCAGACAATGCCGCTTCCAGAATACAGGAATCCGTGACCAACTTAACTGCATTCTGTGAGATGAGGAAGTAGTCAAGACGAGAGAACGTACCATGAGTCGACGAAAAGAAAGTATATTCCTTATCCGTTGGGTGACTGATACGCCAATGGTCAACCAACCCCATATCTGAGATAATGTCACCTAGCAAAGCTCTATCTGAAGCATTGCCCCTATCTAGTGGACCAGTTTTATCTAGAATAGAATCTTGCGTCACATTCCAGTCTCCACCAATCAAATATTGCGATGCATTAATTTCGAGCAACAAGCGGGATAATTGAAGAAAGAATGTTTTCTTGGTACCCGTAGGGGCATATACAGATCCTACACAGACGTGAGAATCACCAATTTTAAGTTTAGCAAAAACGTAGCGGCCATTTACATCTGACCATGTTTTAGAGACAATGACCGGAAGGGACTTGCGAAGAAGAATGGCAACTCCACACTTGCGAAGGGGACCTGCGTCCGTGGATTCATCCTGTTGAATGCTGCTATGTATAACCTTACCCACCCAGTCTCTACAAAGTTTGTCTGACTCTAGAGCATCCAAATGGGTCTCCTGAAGCAAGGCTACATCTACATGCTTAGTCTGAAGATAGGAAAGAACCTTCTTCCGTTTTATGTAATGGGTGAGACCATGTACATTCCAAGTAATTGCATTAAGAGAGTGTGTTTTTGCCATATTAGAACAACGCAAATATCAGAGACAGGGGAATGGAACACAAAACAACGTGCTGGACCAAACAAAGGAAAAGAAAAGAAGTGACAAAAAGAAGGGGAAACAAAAATAAAATAAAATAAATGGAAACAAAACTTTGATTTAAATGGAATACATGAAAGAAGCGATCAGAAGAATAATAAAAGAAGAGAAAGGGAGATGAAATTTAGAGAGGTGATACAATAATAAGGAAAACTTTAAAATATTGGGTAAAAGCAAAGAGAGATCAAGAGACCGTAGACTGTTATCCGCGGGTCTGGGCGCACTAGAGCACCGCCACGGGAAAAGACCCCACAGAAAAGAGAAAAGATTAGGAGAATAGCAATGGAATAGAAGGAAAGCCCAGAAAAACATTGTGAAAAAGAACCTAGGTACGATAAAAAGGTAGAAAGAGCAAAATAGAGATTCAGAAGCAATATTGCTTAGAGGGGGGAGTCTAGTAATAATTAAATGTAAAGTAACCTAATATCATAAAGCATACAATGCGTGTATAAATAAACATAGACCAACATGCAATCATGCAAATAGAATAATAAAACTGTAATTAAACCATTAGACGCCAAGGCGCCCAAGTAAATGCAAAATTAGTAAGAAATATTTAAGCAATAAATTGTAACAGGAGAAGCAATGAATATAAGAAGAAGAAAGAGTGATATTATTAGGCAGAGAAATAACAGTAAGCAGACTGAAGGAGAAAAGAAATAAGGTAGAAAGCTAGGAAGAAAGAGGCAAAAAAGGACAAGCAGATATTATAAGAACAGCAAAACATGTGAGAAATGTGGTAAATAATTAACAATAGAAATAAGACTTCTCAAGAAAAGAGAGTCTATAGTTAACTGCCAATAGTATTAAGGTCAGCAACTTCCATAAGGGAGAGAGTTATTCAGTCCGCATCCGAAGGAGTTTTAAGAGGAGAACGTGACTTGTCTCTCTGCAGATCTTGTGAAAATGTAGCAACCGAAACCGATTGTATTGCAGATTTCCTATCTTCTTGTGAGCGATGAAGACGTTCAAGATCCCTACCCCGAGGTCGGGGGCTGCTAGGAGGGCGCCTGTTGCGATCTGGCAATGTAGTGGAAGACTTAGAGGATGAATGGGGCTGAACTTGCTGTGAGGGTGTTGTGAGAACCTCCATTTCTTGAGGATGAAGACGGTCCAGGAATTGCTGAAGATGCTCGGGGTCAAAAAAGTCCTTAGAAACTCCATCTTTGGTAACGCGAAAGCGTGCTGGGTCAAATAGGCCATATTTGATACCTAATTGACGTAGTTGAGGTCGCATGGAGAGAAAGGCTTTCCGCCGCTCGTTAGTTTCCTTGGAGAAATCAGCTGCCATAAAAATGCGATGACCTTCAAAAGAAAAGGAGCCTTGAAGTCGAGCCGCGGATAATATTTGTCTTGTTTGTTCATGACGAAGAAGACAGGCAATAATCGGTCGTGGGCGTGCGGCAGGATCATCACGTGGAGGACCAATTCTATGAGCCCGTTGTATCTCCAGAGGTGGATTGAAAGGAATACCAGTTAGCTTTGGGAGTATACGACACAAAAATGCACTGGAACTCTGCCCTTCAATGCGCTCTGGAAAGCCAAAAAAACGGATGTTGTCTCTCCTACTTCTGTCTTCCAAATCAATGAGTTTACTATGGAAGAGTAAAAGGTCCCGGTCTTGATTTGGAAGAGATTCCAATCGATTCTCCACTGCCAGAACTCTAGAATCAAGGGATTCAAACTTCGTATGAAAGTTGGTAATTTCTGTCTTAATTGATTTAGTCTCCTCAGCTAGTGATGTAATTGTAAGGTGCATGTCATCTAATCGGCGACTAACCTCGGAAATTTCGTGCAGGATACGTTGCAAAGCTGCCGCCGACACCTGCCCACCATTAGAGGCCGAAGCCTGAGGTGAAGCGGAAGGAGAGGAGGCATTGCCTTTTGTTGGCATATTGGTGGACTGCTTGAGGGCTTCTGCAAAAAGAGGTGGTTTAGAAGCCTTGTTTCCTTGCTTAGAGGCAGACATTTGAGGAGAATGCTTGATAAAAACTTTGAAAGTACGTAAAGCCGTCTTGCTGTTGAGGAATGCTTATATGTGGTTGCAGAAGAATACCAAGACATGCAAAAGAAACACTTAGTGACTGTATATGTATGACATTAATAAGCTAAAAGAAACTTATAATGCATTTCTAAACAGTAAAATGTACATCATTGCTTAATGACCCCCACTACTTACACTTGTTAATATGATAACAACTGCCGCTATATTCAAAGGCATGTAAATAGAGGTAAGATAAAATGAAACATCATGTGCGCGATTATGATAATAATAGTAAGCACAGCTACATGCACAGCAAGATGAACAAGGCTGTAGAATGCAAGGTAATCATAGTCAAAGCAGAAAAAGCACAGCCTAACTGAAGGAGTTGACCTGAGCACTATAATGGCATTTGGAAAAAAGCACACTCTTGTACAAGGCATATAGACTACGCTAAAAGAGGCCATGAAGCGTCGGCTGTAACCAAAGTCAAAAGGCGCGAAACTGTGACTGTAGCAAAGAAGTTCAGCTTGGAAGAACAGTTTAGCGTGATGAGTCGCAAATTAATTGCTGACCTGATCATTGACTGGATGAGATGAGCGATATAAGTGCCACAACGGGATTATAGAAGGAAGTAATCCTACCAGTAGCTGAACGTCGACACGTCAAAAATGCTGACTCCTGTCAGGCGACATTCCTGAAAAGAAACATTACAGCAGGCAATTTGAGAAAGGCGCGGTTTCATGAGGAGATAGATTCTTGTCAGGAGCAGCGAAGGCGCGGCCTCATGAGGAGGCGGGCGCCCGTCGTCAGCAACGAAGGCGCGGCTCCATAAGGAAGCAAGCGCTTTTCAGCAGCAACAGAGGCGCAGCTTCATGGGGGCAGGCGTTCTTCGCAACAGAGGCGCGGCTTGAGGAGGAAGAAGAGGCAGCCTGAGTAGATACGTCAGACAGGCCCCGCCAGACACGCAGCTCCACACAACCCTGTCATCGAGGCAGTCAACACCAGGGAAGCTTCGCCGTCACATCGTCGAAAACTCGCCCAAATCGTGCCCACCACCTTCCGGCTGTCGCAGGGCACAAGAAGAAGACTCCAAAGCCGCTGTGAGGTAGGAAATATCCGTTAAGGGTCCATCCCGTGACGGAGCTCACTCGTCAGGCGGCCATCTTCCTGCGTGGCCAGACCACGCCCCCCCCGATGGGGAAGTTTTCAATATTTATTTATTGAACCAGCGTCCTTCTAGTATAAAAGACCTGTGCTGTGACAACCATTAGACAGAAACAGATATATACGATTGCAAGCACCGACAGAGTAAATAAAAGGTAGAATTTTACCACGGTGCTAAAACAGTAAATAAATGCAGGCACATAGATACATAGCAATAAATCAAGCGTATTCCTAAGATGCGTACCCTAGCTAAGTGTACCCAAGTGAACCTAGCATATATGTAGGTGTGAAGCCAAGAATTTCCCAAGGAAAGAGCCAACCTCATAAACTGATGGGAAAGAACGAAGGACACTGTCTTGGCCTCGAGTTGGACACCCCACAAGGGATGTCAGACCACTGCGGGCTGGAGTTTCTGCGTACAAGGACTTCAGCTTCTCGTGTCGGCATTGAAGCTTCTCCTCTGGTTTGCCCAGCGAAGATGTGGTGCTTATATGCTTAAAAGATACCCTCAAGGGATCTACACAGAATGGTACTGTGGACCTGTCGTTCAAGGATGATGATAGTGGTGACTTTTGTACAGAGTTATTATACAGGAGATGGTAATCCTGCTGTGATACTAAGATACCTCATGCATATTAAATTAGGCTAGTTTTCAAAGAAAACCACATAGCATTTATTCAGCACATAACTAGGTAAAAGGTCAGCGCCAGAGGACAAATGTAAGTAAAAGGTTGTGCATCTACCTAGGCCTATATTGGGGCTCATAACAAGAAAAGTGCATTTTCTTACGAGTTACCAAGCTAAGGGTACATGCAAGTATATGCCCATTTTGGTGATATATTTAATTGCAATACTTAATTATTTGGAACTTTGTAAAACATGTTTAAAGTATTTCATGGTTATTGACATGCATTGAAGAGACTGGAAAACTGAAAATCTGCATCATCTACTGCAGAGGGTTTCAGATTTTGGAAAAAAATTAAATACATGAAGCTTCTCTGAACAAACCTTTCTACTTGTAACATTACAAAGACTGTTATCCCCCTTGCACCAGACATGACTTTAGACACATTTTTGTTTGATCATAATTGAATGTATGCACAAAATATCATCAAATGTTAATATAATACAAGTAACAATAATCAATAATTAATACCTAAATCAACCTAAGGGAGCTACAAAACTATGAATTAAAAAGAGTGCACCTAAATTAACACCCAGATAAAATACTTAAAAGATAGAAATACAAAAGCAAACAATATTACAATATCTATTCATGTTCATTTAGTTAATCGGCTGAAATCTTATCCATCCATTTAACTTGAGATGGATATTTTATGCCCGATCTCTATATCGAGACTTTGTCTTTTTAGCTTTTGATAACAACCATTGCACATTGCTCCGACTACCTTGGCACAAGGAATTAATGATTTTAGGATATGCTCTTTTCTCTTTTAATTATGAATTCTGCTGTATTATGCTTTTATGTGAAAATTGTTAAGGTTTTTGTTAACTAAACAATAAACTTGTGTACCATTTTTTCAAATATCTATTCAAATCACTCAAGTATCTTAACTAAAACAATATACAGCCTATAAACAAGAGTTCATTCTGAGAGAAGTATGGATGTAGGTCAGGAGAAAAGCACATAAAAACTTAACTATGAATGTGCATCATAAATTCAGTCATCATTCAGTCCAATAATTCAACCCAAACATCATGAAAGCACCACTTATCACTGATCACTACTGTATTACCAGTGAGTCTACCTCCAGGTGGAGGACAGCATACCAAAAGAAACCCAATGATGCTGTCACGTTTTTAATAAGGGGAACAACCAAGATATACCACCGACTACCTTTGTACGTGAAGGAGTTTTTTTTTTTTTTTTAAAGACGGGAAGAATACCAGACCCTGGTTACACAGCTACAAGTGATCCATTGTCTATTGACAATTTGTTGTACATCTACAATCGAATTAAAGTCTGTGGAACTGTCACGTCAGAGTGTGGCCATGGCTGTAGGAGTCTTTGTTGCTGACTGTAGTATTACAGCCTTTAGTCTCCATGCACTATCTCCGACTTCACCTATTTGCTGTCAAATGAAATGTAACCATTCGTTTCCATGTCATTTAGGCAATAATATGTTTAACAGAAGCCTTGGTTCTCTGCAAAAAATCATGGGGTAATCTGTTGAAGCACATTAAAATGACATTTGTTCGCTCTCTGTCTGTGAAATTTTAGTTTTTTTTTATTTCCTCATAATATCAAAGTGTAAATTTTGTTAGTGTGCAGTCGAACCACAACCACTGTTTACATTGAAATGTGTGTAAGGACATGTTGGCTGTCATGTGTACTTCAGTTTTTCCTCTTAATCTACTGTAATTTGTGAGTCTACCATCAGTGATTTTATTAGCGTCATCATCTTACTAATGATGTCATTACATGTGTTATTATGGATGTTATTCATGAAACGTGAGGATACAAGCATTACATTTTGATTGCATCACGTTTGCAAAACTCAACATAGCTAGGGGTGGTTGTAATTTGATTTCACGGAATTCCACTGAGGTATATTAAAATTCCACAAGATTCCACGGAATTCCACTACAGGGCAGAGAAGGCATTTGGAACTATTTTTCTTAACGCAAAATGCATCCTCTAGTCCAAAAATTAATTCGAAGATGCCTTTTGAACTAAAACATAGCTCTGCCACATACAAAATGCACTTACAGTGCATATCCCTTGGAGCCCTTACACACTCTGCAGTGATTACTGCAAAGTATGTAAGGGCGCAGAAATATATGCACTGTAAGTGCATATGGTATTTGGCCCTGCTGTGCATGCCCCTTGGCGCCCTTACATACTCTGTAGTAATCCATGCAGAGTATGTAATAGTGCCTAGGGGTATGCACTATAGTACTTACTCCTTGATGCCCATCCATACTCTGCAGTGATTACTGCAGATTATTTGAAGGCATCAAAGCATATGCATTGCGATGCATACCACTTGGCGCCCTTGCATACTCAGAGTATACACACCTTATATACTCCGAGTATGAAAGTGCGCCATTGGGTATGCACAGCGGTGCAGTCAGTGGTTTTTAAACAGGGCCATAAGAGGGAGCTATCCCTCTATGTTTGAAAATGACTGCAGATTAAGGTTTAATCTGCAGTGGCATTTAAATTTAGAGGTTCTGCTCCCTCTTCCAGCCCTGTTTAAAAAACAAACACTGCAGATTAATTGCGCAATCAGAGTGGGGGAAGTTATTAGTAATTCCGCCTTACAAAAGTAACAAGGAATTACTAAATCACTCCAATTCCCCAAGTGGAATAAAAAATTCTGCCTGCCCCTTAACGTAACTGGGGAATTTCAATGATTTTTAGGTTTTAGAATGTAACTATAATATCCCTTTAACTGGATTTTCTTTTAAGTGAAAGTTTATTTTTCTGATAACATGTTCCTTTTTAATCTTAGTAGCCAACGATACTGTCCCTGTAATTAATTTTCTTTCAGTTATTGTCTTTCACCCTTAACAATGTTTTTAATGGGCACAGGATATGGCCTCCAATTATTTCATTAGAGAGCCACTGTCACAACAATTATTCATCCATCCATCCACACATTAAAGATAAGCTACAGTGGTAGAAAAAACCAGCTATACACACACAACTACAAAATGCACTATGTGAAATGTATTCATACTTTAAAAACTGTCTCTGGTCATTACTGCTTTAGTTGAGTATTTGAGCTACGGTTAACAAAAATAAGCATAACATCATATACTTACTTTGCTTGAAACCTAAATACGGTATTCGTTCTATTGGCGTTTTTCTTTCTTTCATGTATTTATATAGTGCCACAAGAAAATTCTGCTCCTCTGCCTTGCATTCTCCAATGGACACCGTCAGACTTTCTTCAGTCGGTTTCTTGCAATTATTGTTGTTACTCTTAGGTTTAAGCAACGCTGATTTGTCCTCACACTTTACCTAGAAGAACAAACTATTATTATTGGACTAAACCAAGGTAGCAAAGTCTATAATAATTTCCACATGCACATGCATAAACAGCATAACACTGGTGCTCAAACTCAATTTTCAAATTATACATCATGTAGCAGGATACAAACCAAAAGAAACTGTGGTTGGGTCTACTCTGGAAACATTACCATGGAATACTATTGAGTAATGTGTATGTTTAACATTTATTGTGTGCTGAAAATGATTAGTTTGTCTTTTATTTAGCTTTGAACAAGTAGAACCAAGCCACGGGGGCAGAGTAGGGTAAAACAAAATATATTTATTCTACAAAGAAGTAAAAAGAAATATAACGGTTAAGCTTTTATGTTTTTCAGTGCTTGAAGTCTGTGATGTTTCAATACGGTTGGAAAAATGTCCGTATTCTAACTTTGAGCCATTAAATATCATTCCATTGAAGTCATCTCTTTAAAATCAGTTGGCATGCTGTAGAGTTCTCACAGCCAACATTACTCCACAAAACCAAGACCAGAAAACAATCTAAAGCAGAACACATACCAATTATTTGACTTTATTACTTGGAAAGGAGATGCTAACATTTTAAAGAGCTCAAGTCATTTGCTGATCTAAGTCATGTTTCTGACGACAGGACGTGCGATTCCCAGCCAGACATATTGTGCCTATTTTTTGAAGGAAGTCACTCTATCCTCATCAGTCTACAAGTACGGCGTGTTGGTTAACACTGCAAACATTTTCTCAACTCCTGGGCCAAATCTTCTTATGGTGTGTGGGACTCATCAAATCGATTGGATATCTGAGGGATTTAGTGGGGTCTATGAACCAAGCCTTTTAAATCTGATGTGATTCGAGGTAGTTCAACGTCTAAATAGGTTTTCTCAATAGTGCATGGTGTATTGGTTTTCTTTGTTACCTGTGAACATGGGAAAGCAGTTGCGGGGCAAGAATCGCAATAACCTTGCATCATGAACAGTTTGAGAGTTTGAAAACTCTTGATTTCCTCCATAATTTTAATTTGTCCAGCTTTGGGTAAACCTGGACTAACTGGCAGCACATATGGACTGACCAAGAAGTGAATATTCAGTGAAACTGGTGCAAAAACTGATGCCATGCATCAAGAGATGTGCAGTTTAATCTCCTCGTGACTGATCTAATGATAGGTCTAGGGTGTACTTAACATGCAGGCTGTGGCCAAATAAACAACGCCCAACTCTTCCAGGAAGCTGATGCTCCAGCTGCTCAATTTGTACCATTTCATTATCTTGTAATCTCTTCAACCTTGATACGGAACCGCCCCTCAACCTCAATATCTCCCTCTGTTTTTTGGTCTCTGTATTGACAGCCCAGCTGTCTCACAGACCTATTGCTTACAATTTACAGTGAATGGGCTTTGAATCAGAGCGAGAGAAAGAGCGAGAGAGAGAGAGCGAGAGCGAGAGCGAGAGCGAGAGCGAGAGAGAGATATTAGAATCCACCCCATTCAATGACTGTTTTATTTTTGACCAGCCTCTTTTAGCCATTGGGTTCAGCCACCATCCATCACATCTTGGCTCAGTCTAGGGAAGTATCAATCTCTTTACCTAATGCTAGTGGAGGTTTGGGAGTATCCTTCCACCTACACTTGAGAGCTTGTAATGAAATACATGATGGACTATTTTACAACTGTAGCTCTCTCGATTCATTACTGCTGGCTACCTCACACGAGATGTGCTAGCACTACAAGCATTAGTGCATTTCCAGAGCTATTGGCTTTGCCAATGCTGGTTAACATAAAAAATGCCCTTACTTTAAGTCTCTCTCACTCAAACACTGAGCATGAAACATACATTATGGGTTTGGGTATAGTTCATTTTTAATACGGACTGTCTTACAATATATTTAATCGTTTGCAATTATAGCAGCCTTCATTGATCATAAACAGTCTACAGTTGGGGTTACAATTATATTCTAGAAACAGTATCATTTGGATATGAAAGCAATAGTGTATGTCTGGAATGAGATCATGAGAAGAGTTTTCGTTCAGGCTATGGTAGTGCTTAACTTGAGCCAGTGGTTTCTGGTGCTCGACACTGGGACTTAATTGTCAGTGCTGGCAGGGGCAAAGAGTGGTGCGGGCTGCAATGGCCTCCTGAGAAGGGCAGGGGGACTTACTTTTTTTTTTTAAAACAAATTAAGCACTGATCATGACGGAACGACAATAGTAAAAAGAACACAATTTTTAAGAGAGATCTCTGAGACATCAAAATGAAAGACCCAGAGTTTACTGAATATATGTGTAGTATTTGCATAGTGCAAACCTAGGCATAAGGCAGGACAGCGCTGAACATGCTACCACCATCCAAGTATGCATGGGCCAAAATGCCATAACAATACAATATAAATACAGGGTGACTCGGATCTCGCCTGTAATTGAAATCCCGGAACCATGGTCTGGCTCACCCCGAAAAAACACATGCCTATAGCAAAGGGAGGGCCAACTGGGCTTGTGGCCCAAAGCCCCGTTCTCTCTCGGGCTCCGTGGTGCCGTTACAAAACATATTTACAGGATAAACAAGCAGGCCTTGCCTGTTCAGTCATGATAAAGCTAATGTGACCACTTTAAGGGGCACAAAATATACTGTGCTTTCTCTTTCCGCTGTGAACATGTTTTCCTAATGATGAGGCTTTCTTTGGATGAGATAGCAGAGGAGCTTCACACGCGTTGCTGTGGTGGGCCCTGCAAACGCTTCAGACATAGGGCCCCATTAAGATGGCTAGCGGTGCTGGGACCGACTGTCAGCGGTGCGGCGGTCCTGCACCACTGATTAGGATGCGACCGCCACCCTGGCGGTCGCATCCTGTATACCTAACATTGCAGCAGCACCCGCCGCAATCCCAAAATGGCATGTTGCACTTTGCCATGCATAACGTGGCAGGCACTGCGCGGTACCTGCCAACTTGTGCATGACAATGTAGGGGGTGGTACCCCCAAGTGCAGCCCCCACTCTCCCCCCAGCCCCCCGGGAGCCCGCAACGGGCCCCAAAGCAATTTCTGCCGGCATTTCCAAGGTGGCATCGCCGCCATGGAAAAGCCTTGTAAACAGGACATCATAATATGGATGGCGGTGCCTTCCAGGCTCCGTCACCATATTGTGCCCGAGTTCAGCCCGGTCGGCAATCGTGACGGCGGAAAAGCGGCGGACGGTCTTTCCGTCCACCGCGGTACCCCCGCCATGCTAATATGGCGGGGGGTAAATGTGGTTGTGATGGGCGGATCGCCACAGTTGGCCGGGCGGTGGCGATCCACCCACCATCATAATGGGGCCCATAGTGCCTATATAGGCAACCCTCCCCACCTTTGCAGAACCCAGCATCCAATTGGAATAAATAATCACGCAACACCATTTTGGTGGGAAAAATTTGCTGCAGGTTTATTCCATACAAAAGTATTCCAACATGGTGGGTTAACTTACCGGCGATCCAAGGGCAAGCAGCGGTACAAGTGATAATAAGATTACAAACACCCACACTGAAATTTTTTTGTATTTTTTCATGGAAGTGTTTCAAAGGTTGTGGTTAAAACGTGACATTTTACTGGAGTGTCCACGTCTATAAAATACTGCAAATACAGTCAGGTTTCTTTTAAAAGATTCTATGCTGCATTTTGCTTATCTTTTGAAGCTCCTTGAAACCCAAGCCCTGCGGGTGAAGCACGCCGTATAAAAACTGTGACGTAGGCAGAAAATATATCCATGTCATCATGGAAAAAACTCGAGTAAAATATTTCTAAGAACTTGTTTGACAACTAACTGGCTCCTAACCATAGATACAGATGCCCTAGTCTGATATCTAGCTGCTCCGTCAGAGAATAACTGCTCTCCATTAAGAACTATCATTTTAAGTTACTCCTTAAACAGAACAAACATCCAGATGACCCCGACAAAGTGCGATCGCCGATGTCGATTAAAAATCCTTCCCCGAGTCTGAATTACTCATTGCGAGAATGACTCACTGGAGCGTCTGGCTGACCTTACAGACTTGCGAACGTGTGTTTAATAGCGACGGGCCCATCGTGTTTATTTTGCTCTCGGTGGCTCATTCCAGCGTGTCACTGTGTTACAGAGAGTGAAATCGAACACTCGGTGACGTCAGGGCTCGAGCGCTGCCCTACTTATAAACAAGCGGCATCTTTTCTCTTTGTCCCGGAGAAGCAGCAAAGCGAAAAGCTGAATGCGGTGGAAAACCTAGAACGTCCTATTCAGAGGCCCAGGCCATTCCTGGAACTACTGGGGACAACACTTCACCTGAACACAAAAAGGGATCTCGTGAGGGAGTTTTTTTTACCTTGGCAACAGCTTTGGCATCACAATTACTGGAATCTTTCACTCCATTAAATGAATCTCTCCTCTGTGAAAAGGGTTTCTTCTTGCAAGGCCGGCCTTTAAGATTTGGGGCTGAAACAAAGAGGGTGCAATTTTAATGCAAGCACACACTTTCACCTAGTAAATGCAGCCAAGCTCAGCGAAAGCACAAGAAAGAAATACAAAATTAGCTCTGTGACTGTTTTGCTAATACCACTATCCAGTTCCAACTATGAGTGCCTATACATAGGATTGCAATGCTAAAGCTGTGGAGACAGAGCATGTTTATTCTCGATGTAATGGTGCTGGGGCCAATCCTATGCACACATGTCTGGGAAAATGTAAGAGTAAGGAATGCAAAGCTTAGTTTATGTTTACAAATGTGGGTAACTAACAACCTCCAGTCAGCTCACAACCAATGCACTGACACTCAAGCTTTTATACACATGACACTCAAGCGTTTGTGCACATGGTGGAACGTACCTTTCACAAATTATTATTATTATTATTTATATGGCGCACAAATCATCCCCAAGGGGATCTCTCGGCGCATGGGAGGCAGGCGTCTAAAAGCAGAGAATTTCAGTTAAATAGCCAAGTTTTTAAGTGTTTCTTAAAAATAATCAAGGTGGGACATGATCGCAGATCTAATGGCAACGCATTCCAGTATTTGGGAGCCAGATGGGAAAAGGCTCGGCAACCCATCTTAACTTTTTTAATTCTCAGCGTTTGAAGGAGCTTTTAGCCACTGGATCTTAACTGTCGTGCCGGGGTATACCATTCTAATTTCTTCGTAAGGTATTTAGGTCCTGGTCCAAAAAAGTGCTTTACAAACTAGGCATAAATGTCTGGGTAAATGTAAGAGTAAGGCATGAAAATCTTAGTTTATGTTTACACGTGTCTTCCCCTAGGAGGTTCAACTTCAAGAATATCCCACTATAAAAGAATATGCAACATAAAACTACTTGAGGGTAATGTAGTCACAGCTGAACAATCACAGTTCAGACTTTCTTGAGCAGAGGGTTATCAAAAGATTTTTGAGAGGTCGTCTGACCTTAACTTATCAAGGCATGCTTTATCACTTGGCGACCTCTCACACTGGTATGGTTAAAAAACAATAAACTAAAGGTCGTATGGTGAACAGCGAGTCACTTGTAAAGTAAGTTTCCAAGTATACCCCTAGGTATTTTTAAAGCTATTTCTTGCCAAACTAACAGGGCCCAAGGTGTTGTCCTGACAATAGATTTCTAAGAACTCCTAGGGTTAAGATTAGCTTGCCTCGGATGAGTCTGCTGGAGTGGCATTGTTCCTACTCCAGTGTGAAAGATCGCCAAAGGATGCAGCATGCCTTGATAAGTTAAGACTGAGACAACCTCTCAAGTATCTTTTCAGGACCTTCTGCTCAAGAAAGTCTGAATTGCAATTGTACAGCAGTGACTTTGATACCCTGAAGTAGTTTTGTGTTTTGTACATGTTTACACGTGTGTCTAACTAACAACCTCCTGTCAGATCATAACCATTTCACTATGGTTCAAGCTTATGCACACATTGAGCAACTTACCTGCATACATGTCTGGTTATACGTACGAGGAAGGTATTCAAAGCGTAATTTAAGTTTACATGTGTGTAATATACAACCTTCAATCACTTCACAAACAATTCATTGTGATTCAAGTATATGTATACATTGTACAATGTATTTGCACAAATGTCTGACTTTACTGGAAGAAGAAAGCGTAATTTATGTTTACACGTGTGTAATTTACAACCTTCAGTCAGTTCACAACCATTTCACTATGGCTCAAGCGTACGTACACATTGTGCAACATACCTACACAAATGTCTGGTTAAATGTAAGAGGATGGTATGCAAAGCATAGTTTATGTTTACACGTGAGTGTCATTTACAACCTTCAGTCAGTTCACAACTATTTCACTGTAGTTCAAGCTTATGTACACATTGTGCAATTTACCTGTACAAATGTCCAGTTAAATGTAAGGGGAAGGTATGCAAAGCATAATTTAGGTTTACACATGTGTGTAATTTACAACCTTACGTCAGTTCACAATCAATTCACTATAAATGCATTACACATGTGATTTAGTTCAGAAAATGCAGCATTTCTAAAGCTGTTCCACTTCACTAACAATGTCTGAAAAACTATTATTTAAGACTTATTAAAACTAGACTGACAGGGGTATCTTACTATAATTCACCATTCAAGTCAGTTGCAAATCCATTCACAAACCTCTGAGAGAACCACATAAGTCACTGCTTTCTGCTGTCAAGTATATTTCCATTGCACATCCCTGGCCACCCCACAGACACACCACTGCCTACTGCTGTTTTTAGCATACCCAATTGAAATTCAGGTGTGGAGTGTACCCATGAGTACATTAAATTACAAACTTGGAAACACATTTAAAGTTTTAATTCGCACTTCTACTTTCTCTTTTAGCTTCGACTGTACTCAAAGCATGGAAGCGTTATCCACAAACTCATGAATAAGTTATGCAGGTGTTACCTCCTTTTTTAACATTTAAAACATATGGAGTGCCTGAAAACCATATTTATGACCCGATCACTGTATGAAAAGTCCTGCCACAATGCAGCATGCAGTTCGGTGAATGACATTCTGAGGGCCTGTCATCTCATTGGCTGGAGGGAGGCAGGAACCGCTCCAGGAAATAGTATTATGAATGGTGAGGTGGAGGCCAAGTTACTAATAGCATAAATGACAGTGGCAGCTTAAATGTGCCATTTAAATGCCATCGGTACGAGATTAGACTCTATAATGTTAGCAGCGTGTTTGTTGTGAAGGTGAAATTGCAGTCCATCCCCTTACAACTCACTGGCACCTTCTGGGACAGGAGAAGCAGAAATGGATGCACAGGGGGCAGCTGGCTTACATGCACCTTTCCACATGCTGGAAACACATTCTCTGCATGCCTGCGGTATAAGGGGCTAATAATGCAGCACGTTGACAAAAGACCTTCCCAGCCCACGCCGGCTTTCTATTTTTGTCCCCCAAAGAGCAGGGTAATGCAATGTCATCCTGACCTTGTTCCATTGACGTGCTGTTTGTTTCACAGCGTGAGTGCCAAGTAAGCATTTTAAAGCACTGCAAATCTATGCGCTGCAGATAGTCGGCAACAACGGGGATTTCTCGTTCAATGTGCATTTGTTTTCTGTCTTACAAGCACATCCTCTTTTGTTGCTCAAACCCCTGCATGTAGTGGGAATAGTTCACTCCTTGCAGCTCATGAGAGCCGTCGAGTCAGCCACTGACTGGCCAGCGCAAACAATAACTCGTCAATCTACTCACTTTGAAATCTTTCCCAGATTGTTAAACTTTTCCTGCCAACAGTTCAAACACTAACAAACAGGAGGGAAAAGAGTAAGCGAAGCAACAGCCCTATTGTATGAAGCCCCCGGTGCTTGAAATGGAAGCCGAGTACCTGCTTGTCTCTGAGAAGTGCCGGTACTCTCCAATTAAAAGTATTACGACGGTCTTGAACAGTGCCGGTACTCTCCTCTCAAAATGAAAAAAAAGTGCCGGTACTCCGTACAGGGCAGTACCGGTACTCCGTGCCGGACAGTACCGGCCCATTTGAAGCAGCCCCCGAGCCACAGGCAGTGAGTCCTAAAGACAGGGTTCTCGACTCGTCAACCAGAAGGGTCCGGTCCGAAAGCTGGGAAAACGCTGTACACACACCTCTCTCAGCACCGAGGCTGGCATCATCACTGCCAAGGGGTACTGTGCGGGACACGCTTCCGAAACACTCGGGGCACACACCACCCATCCATCCGCAGTAACAGTAAATAGGAAAGTCCCACTGTCTGTACATTCTCTGACATACTAGAGTACGACAGGGCTCACTCACACCGCCATCCGTCCAGAAATACACGTTCACAATAACTTGCTCCATACATTTCTTAGAGTGCAGGTTCCGATTATTGTTTCTAGACAAAACACATTTTAAAAACACTCCCTTCAAAACGTACTCAAAGTCGACCACTTTCAAGAAAGTGGAGTATCAAAACCTTATCACAATTCTAAACTGCTGTGCTTAAAGTTTTTGCCACAATGATCGCCGGAGCATCCATTAAACACCAGAAAACTTGTTCTAGTAAAATCTAAAGAACAATTATTTACCCATTCCCTCAGAGATGGGCGCGCCTCATCTGAGTCGCTTCTCGCCGGGGCTCCGCGGCATGTGACTGCCCGCTCCGCTTTCGGAAGTCTCGCCTCGGTGTGGATGTGAGTCCTACACGCACCGAGGCGCTGCCGGGAATCTGCTGCGTGTGCGCGCGGCTCCCGCCCCTCCCCCTGGCTACAGCTCATTACACACGTAAACAGAGAGCAGCGGCTCGCGTGGCCGAGGAGCTGCCAGTTGGTGCGGTCCGCGAGCCCTCTGCTGTGTGACTCCGCTGATTCAGACCTCCGGCTCACACTGTCTGTGCTTGGTACGGAGCACTATGAATCAGGCCAAATACAACCTGCTAAAGATATCACAGTGGAAAATCAAAGCGGAAAGCGGGAGCTGTGACTGATATAACAGTTGACGGAAGCAGCAGAACATTAGTGATTCTTTCTGAATGACTTTACAATTGTGAATAGAGCAGGAGTCAAAACAAACCCCGGTCACCCACAGGTGGGTGCTCTTTGTGGAATGCACACGCTAGATTTACTAATGAATAAAAAACAGGTGTAAGAGTGCTGAATGTGTAAAAGAACGAGTGCTGCTGCCCGAAGTTCCGCTTACAAACCCGCGGCCGGTGCATTACACGTCAGCGCGCCGAATACCGATACTGCGTTGTCTGGAAACCACCTCACACATTTTTAATCCACTACCAAATACACCCTGACCTTTTATCTCATCTTTTCGGTTTCCTTCTTATCCTCCTCTTGTGACGGGTTTCCGTCTCTTTCTCCTTCTTACCCATTAGTTTGTTTTCCCTTCTCGCTTTCATGATCAGGAAAAATAACTGCACCACCGACTCAAATTAAGTACTGGGTGGGAGAGCCAGCAAATTAGCAGGGAGAGCTAAGGGTCCGATTGGCTCTAAAAAGTTGAGCCAGCGGTCTGACTTGCCTCTAAATACCCCTGCAATCTGAGCCATGAAAATGCCTGGGGACGTATCATCATTATGGGATTTTCTGGGGCAGGGTAGAGCCAAACAATTCTTTTATTTGCCTTCAGGAAGTAAAGTGCATTTATTGATCCCGATATTTCTCAGTAATTGTTTTTTTTTCTCCAGATAGTAGACCTCTGAAACATTGAGTAAGCATTTCCTCTTCCCATTTCTGCTCTGTGTTGTGTATAAAGCAGTAACCTACCCTAGAAAAATATCAGGTAATGCGAATTCCCTTTACGCACAGCAGGTGCATAAAACTGTTGCTTGGGTCAGCACCAGAAAAGCCCATTACGATGCTTGCTGCCCTTGACTTGTAAATTGTGCAACAAATTTCACGTTGAAATATGATGAAGTCTTTCTAAAATTAAAAAAATGTATTTTTTTAACATGTGGAAGCGCTTCATCTAAGTACATCAGATTGTATCACTATTTTTAAACATTAACTTAGAAAACTTTAGGCCCTCCAACTCATACGGAAATGCCATTTGGTGAAATGATAGACAAGCAAGCGGTCAGGCATTGTATTGTAATTACATTTGTATAGCACCTATGCCCCTGACGAGACATGCACCCACATATGACCTACAACCTTGTAATACGTGGAGCAAGATTATAGGTTAATAAATCAAATAACAGAGGTTTTTGTTCAGCGCAGATCCTGAACTCACGTATTTCATGGTGTTCTACCACGTGATAACGAAGAAAAAGGAGGCATGATGAAATAAAACATTTGTCTAGGACCAAACACTTTGTTCAGCCTGGGTAACCAGGACTGATCCCAGGTTTTGTGGTTCACATTGAGAAATTTCGCCACTAGGTGGGTGTCTATTTCTCTCTCCTGTTTTACATGAAAGGGTAATGCTTTGTCTTTAATTCTTGGTGCATACAGTCAGAGAGTGAGTAGCAGGCAGGAGGCACATGAGAGCTCAGTTCATGGGTCCAAGAGGACCTCGTCCTCTGCCAGATCCAGGTCTCTGGCTCGAGGCGTCAGTGGCTCGCCCACCTTTATTAAACAATGATGAGGGAACATATTAAACATTTTAGAGGTTGCAAGAGAATACATTATAACTCAGTGCATTCTAAAACACCACAGGATGGATAAAGGTAGAAACACAGTGCACTGAACAATTTACAACAATGTGTACCCTCAGAGCCTGCAGGTAACGATCAAGCCCACACAATTCAACAGTGAATGCACTACCTCAGTAATTAATCGTATGTGCTGCACACATCACGCAAACATTTAGCAGCAGTTCACTCGCTACTTTCTGTCCCACTGGCCCTCCAAAATTTTATTGGGCCACAGCTTACAATGCATCCACCTAGGTGGGAGCATTCAGGACCCTTCTCATGGGCAGCCTTCAGGGCGCTGAACAGATCTGGGTAGTGCAACAGTTGTGGCACTATTTTGTGTGTCTACAATGGCAATCCATGTCTACCTCCAGAAGAGGTAAGGCAATGCATCCCCCTGGGTGACTGCTGTCTGCCCCTCTTTTCTCCCTCTCAAGGGATAACTGGAGGATGGACTTAATGGGTCACTTCCAGGGAGGCATTCAGTGCAGGAGCCTTTGGTGGGTGCCGCTGAAAGTGGTTCGGTGCAGAGACAGAATATCCAGTAAA
This sequence comes from Triturus cristatus, assembly GCF_964204655.1. Classification (NCBI taxonomy): domain Eukaryota; kingdom Metazoa; phylum Chordata; class Amphibia; order Caudata; family Salamandridae; genus Triturus; species Triturus cristatus. The sequence continues at coordinate 779,556,966 of NC_140580.1, forward strand.
AAATATCGAAGTGTTTTGTATCGTTTGCAAAAATATAGTTAAAAATATTGTTTTTTAAATTAATGTTATGTATTTTAGTATATACTTTATATGTATGTGATGTTATTTTTTATCTATAAGAATTGTTTGTATTTTTAATATATGTGTGAAATTTTTAGCAGTTATAAAGTTTTTTAATTTGAATTTTGCGTTTTTAGTTCTGTAGCGGGTTGTTGGTTTATAAGGGAATAGGGTGTGAAGTAATTTAATGATATTACATTTTTTGATTATTTTATATTTATTAATATTTGTTTAATTGAGATGTTATAGTGTTAAATGTGTAAAGTGATTTATCATTAATTAATTAATAATTGGTTAATTAATTTTAATTAATTAATAATTAATTATGGTAATTGTGTAATTAATTTTAGGTGTGTGTTGTGTTTATAGGTGTGAAAGGTGGGAAGTAATTTATTTGGAATTTATGAATTAATAATTGGTTGTTAAATTTAATTAATTGTTAATTAATTATGGTAATTGTGTAATTAATTTTAGGTGTGTGTTGTGGTGCTTATATGTATAAAGGGTGGGAAGTAATTTATTTTAATTTTATGAATAATTGGTTGTTAATTTTAATTAATTGGTAATTCATTATGGTAATTGTGTAATTAATTTTAGGTGTGTGTTGTGGTGTTTATAGGAGTAAAGGGTGGGAATTAATTTGTATTTAATTAATATATAGTTGTTAAATAATGTTAATTATTTGATATTTATTTTAGGTAATTGTTTATTTTTGTGTGTGTTTCTACTTTTAAATGGGTAAAGGGCGAGTATTAATTACATTTTAATTACTTTATCATTAGTTGTTAATACTAATAGTTTTTAATTTAAAATAAGTTTTAATTGTGTTTTATTATTTTATAGTTTAAATTAGGTGTGTGTTGTGAATATTATAGTGTTAAAGTATGTGTAGTCGATGTTTATTATTTTTCTTTAATAATAGTTTTTTTAATTGATCATTAATTATGTTAACCATGGAAGAAAATGTAGTTAAAAATGTTGAAGTGTTTTGGTATTGGTGTGGTGTTATAGGGTAGGAAATAAAATAACTGCATTTATCTATTAATTATTTTTTTTGTTTGTAAATATCTTCTAGTTTAAAATAATGATTATTTTAAAGTTTATTATTTTATTTTATATATTAATTGTAGGTTTTTGTTATATGTTATCAATATTATATGTTTTGTTTTTATATATTTAATATTTGATTTTCCATTTTAAAAATATTGCTTATTTATTTTTATGATTTTTTTAATTTTAAAATATTTTTCATTTTTGTATTAACTGTTTTAGTGTGAATAGTAATTTATTTCTCTTCGCTATCCAACACTTTCCCTACTGTTGCACTCACTGGAGTGGGCATAGTAATTTTTACCCCTCCGCTATCCAACAGTTTCCCTACTGTTGCACTCACTGGAGTGGAAATAGTCATTTTTACCCCTCCGCTATCCAGCACTTTTTCTACTGTTGCACTCACGAGGGTGGGAATACACATTTTTACCCCTCTGATATCCACCACTTTCCCTACTGTTGCATTCAGTGGAGTGGGAATAGTAATGTATACCCCTCCGCTATCCAACACTTTCTCTACTGTTGCACTCACTGGAGTGGGATTAGTAATTTTTACCCCTCCGCTATCCAGCACTTTTTCTACTGTTGCACTTACGGGGTGGGAATACACATTTTTACCCCTCTGATATCCAACACTTTCCCTACTATTGCATTCAGTGGAGTGGGAATAGTAATTTTTACCCCTCCGCTATCCAACAACTTCTCCACAGTTACACTCTTTGGAGTGGGAATAGTAATTTTTGCCCCACCGCTATCCAACACTTTCCCTACTGTTGCTCTCACTGGAGTGGGAAAAGTACATTTTACCCCTTTGCTATCCAACACTTTCCCAATTGTTGCACTCACAGGAGTTGGAATAGAAATGTTTACCCCTCCACTATCCAACACTTTCCCTACTGTTGCACTGATTGGAGTGGGAATAGTAATTTTTACCCCTCAGCTATCCAACACTTACCCTACTGTTGCACTCTTTGGACTGGGAATAGTATTTTTCCCCTCTGCTATCCAACACTTTCCCTACTGTTGCTCTCACTGGAGTGGGAATAGTAATTTTACCCCTCTGCTATCCAACACTTTCCCTACTGTTGCACTCACTAGAGTTGGAATATTAATTTTTATTCCTCCGCTATCCAACACTTACCCTACTTTTGCACTCAGTGGAGTGGGAATAGTTATTTTTACCTCTTTGCTATCCAACACTTTCCCTACTGTTGCACTGAATGTATGGTGAAATTTAAGTTGAAATATCTTTTTTAATAGTTTAATGTTTTAATTTATTATAGATGTGTTTTTTCATGTTTTAAATCATTAATATGTATTGTTATTTTGTATATCATTTTAAACTTTTAACATAAATATAAAATAATAGTTTATTGTTTTGAAGTAAATATATACATATAAATTATTATGTTTGTGTGTTTATTTTCTATTAAGATTTTGTTATATTTTATTAAAATGTACATTCAATTTATTTTATGTTGTTAAAATTATATTTATTATTTTTAATATATTATTTTATAGTTATATAAAAGTCAATATTTTATACATCTATAGTTTTTACATCAATATTTGTTAGTCAATATTTTTGTACATACCTGTTTAAGGATAAGAGTCGATATTTTTGTTGTCTATATTTTTTACACAATATTTTTTACATCGATATTTTTTACATCAATATTTTGTCAGTGAACCATGTGGTTCGTGAGCAAAGGCAATACTTCATTTGCATTATCTTATTCCTAATGCAAATGAGGGAAAACCCACCATGCATTGCTCAGGCTCAATCATTGCACCCAGTCACTAGGTATCACAAAACCAGGAACATACATATTTGCAGCTGCTTCTGTAATACTAAATTGCCTTCCAAAACAGGTGTAAATGCCTGTTACGCTATTGTAGAAATTTCTCTAACCCAGCACATGAATGGAGAGTTTTGGTGTTAGCAGGGTCACAGAAAACATCTTTCCAGTAGCGACCAACACCTGGATTACCAAAAGCTTGAGATGTCGTGATTCTGCATGCATATACAGATATAGATATAATGGGCAGACATCTTATCCTGCATCCAGTCACAAGAGTGGGCCCTGTACCACACGACTCTGCCATCACTGTCTATAGGGCCTTGGGTAATTGTATTTATATAGCACTTACCAGCCCTGATGAGGTGCCGAAGGGCTTTTCGGCGAGTAGCTCGCAACTCTGGAACCCAAAAGGATTAGTGGTGGATTAGTATAGTGAAATTTGAGTTAATTTGAGTGGTGGACATGTGAGTCTGTTAGTTGAATTGAAAAGGATAAAGGGGAGGATAAAAGAGGGAAGAGTCTAGAAAGTGTTTATTGGGAGATCAACGTAGTAAGTTGAGGTTTAGGATGAGTATGAGGAGATATGGAGGAGAGAAGAATCTCTAGACCTGGATTAGGGAGATTATAGTAGTAAATTAGTTTTGGGATAAGTCAAAGGAGGGATAGGTGAGGGGAAAATTTTGAAGGGTTGTTTGGGAGCTCATCGGATTAAAATGAGTTTTGGGGTGATCTAAGGAGGGCTATAGGAGGGAAGTCTAGAAAGGGGTATTTTGGAGGTCATAGTAGTAAAATGAGGTTTGGGATAGCCAGTCATCACATTGTTTGGGAAGCTTAAAACGTATTTATTGTTGGCTGCCAGGCTCAATATAGCTAAGTAGTGAGTAAAAAACTGGAAACTGTACATAATGTAAAAGCTATCAACTTTCATAATTGATAAAATGCAGAAATTTGAGAACAAAAATGTGGTTGATATTTAAAACGTACACTAAGACGAATTGCAGGCAAGCTGAGGTCCCACCTGATATGCCAATCATTAGCCATCAGTTTCATTTGAATGGCATAGCTTCTTCCGGAAGTAGCTTTGTAAGCAATGTGGCCTAGTCCTTCGGTTTTATTTTTATGCACGCTGACCTAGAGTAACAATTTCATATCTGTTACTTGATATGTTTCAGTTCATGAGTATGTGATTGTTTATGAATGCACAACCTTATTTTTTATTTCTGTGATGTAACTATTTCAACACAGCCTAACCAGTGGCAACAACTTGAAAATGCTAATAACTGGAGATGTGAAAACTGCACCACATTGCTCCTTTCTAGAATAATTCTCAAAACACTCAAATTATGCAGTCCTCTAAAATATGTCCTATGGGGACATAGCTTACTGGGCTCTGGCATGGCCAGTCACTGTAGCTGGTGGCTCCAGTGCAGTGCTCAATTTGTAAAAAAGAAATAAGTGCCGGGGCCATTGTCAGGAGGCCACTGCAGTTTGCACCACACAGTGCCACTGTACTAACACAATTACTAGCCATCACACTTCTACAAGTGTGACAGTTCACAATGTTCGAGGCTGCCAAAGCTTTAAGAATAGCTTGGGTGGCAGGAATTAGTTGTTTTTAATGTCTATTGAATTAACAAACAACTGTTTATCAGCTCATCCTTAAATTGCACAAATAGGGCCAATATGTGGTAGCTGTCATAAGTGCAAATTCCAGCAATTAAGTGCCGGTGCCGAGCACCGGAAACCACAGGCTCAAATTAAGCACTGCTCCAGTGTAATTCCATGTCTAGACTGGTTCCTGATGCCCAGAGCGCGAGTTGAGGTGCAACCTGACAAGCAGAGGGCGAGGTCTCCCTTTTGAGGACCTCTGCTAGTTCAGAGGCTACCTGTCACCCCAGTACACTACTGGAGTAGGGACCCACAACAAACCTCAAGACGGTGGCATTCTATGTGTACAGCTCCTGCCCTTGTGAGTGAGAATGGTGCTAGGCACACATTTACCAAGAGTTTTTCCTTGGTCCGATGGATGCAGTGGAGGCCCCAGGCTGGGGTGTGGCTGCCAATGGTGCAGCAGGAGCTGTGGCACTGGGGACCAGTGAATTCTCTTTATTATAATTTATTAGCTGCCCAGCAGTAAGGGGGAACACTTGCTTTAATTGTACTTTCTTGCTACACCATTAGCTTTGAGCAGACCAGTGTTGAGGAGAACTGAGGCGCCGAGGTGGTGGTGGCACACAGGAGTGGAGACTAGGCTGACTGCGGGAATTGATGGGGGAGGTGAGGTGGAGTTGCGCTTTGGACTGATATCCAGCAGTATGAGCCTCACATTGTGTAGAACACTAGAATGTAACCATGAGGGGTGTTATTTGGAAGGAGAAATGGCGCCTATAGAGTTAGCATTAATAGCTGATGATATGATTTCTGTGGTGCAACAAGGTGAGGGAAAACACCCTATACCCTCCAATCATTAGTCCCTAGGGCCAAAATACTTGATGAATCTTATCCTATGCGCATGCGCAAATATACAAGTCAAAATGACATTGAGTACAGGCAGTATCATAAGTAACGAATACAAGTTCATGTGTTTTCTTGTTTTTTTGTATTTTCTTTAATCCAACGAATGCCCAGCCAACACGTGTTTCGTCACTCGTGGAGGACCCCACAAATTCTTCAGGGCTGTAAGGCTCTTCAGTTCTATGCTTTTAATCCTCTCTGCCGGTTGTACTTCCAACCCGGCTGGTCAATAGGTATTAAAACATGATGTGCGTCAATACTCAATGTGTCTGGAATATTATGAGCCTTTTACAAGGCACGGCGAATCCTCTCAAGTGAGGAGGCAGTCTAACAAATGTTGGCCCAAATGGAACTTCCAGTTCAGACGAGATTGCGGAACTGAGACAGCAGGAGCATACTCGCTTCGACTTAAAATATATATATATATATATATATATATATATATATTGGATCCAATCCTAGTTTCCCGTAGTCTGAAACAGGCGCTGACACCGTGGGATGCAGTTTTCAAGGAAAATGATTTATTTCAAAGCAATGTGGCCCAGACGCGTTTCGGCGGAGCAAGTCCGCCTTGCTCACTGTGTCCGACCCAGTTGTCGTAAGTAATTTATACAATCTATCCACATGACATTAATTAAGGGGTTGCTTAGAAACGGTGAAAACAACGATTAGCATAGAGGAAATATCAACGGAAGAGAAGTCTTTCTACCGAATAGCAATATATACACAACCTCGTAAGTAAAACAGTACAACTCATTGACACCTTCAAAATTGATAACTCAGTGCATGTCATAATCAGAATACATCAGGATTAATTTCTCATTATTCATTTTGAGCAAACATGTAATAAATAAATGGATGAGTGTTAGAACGAAAATAAACCCCCAGTGGGCATACTTGTCCTATATTCTGCTTTTTTATGACCCGATTTATATACAAATGGTGGTGCTAAATCTGAAGGATTTATGCTATATCCTAATACCTGTGCTACAACATAAATTTATATGATATTCCCCTAAATCATGTGAGTGAGGATTTAGTGACAACCAAACCTCATTTTTAAAACACAAAAAAGAAGAACCAACTAGGTCAGCTCTTGTAGGATTGATCTTAGAATTTTTGAAGAGGCAGTTACTATCTTAAAGATGGACATTTAATGCTTCATCAGCATTGAGGCCATTTGGAATCTTGCAGTCCAACAAGATAATATATCTTGACTCAAGTCTCCTAAGTGCCAGTTGTCTGTTCCCACCCCTAATGTTCTTCTTGACACTATCAACAACAAAGTATGTCAGATCTTCTGCTTTGCCACCATGTATGTTGTTGATGTGACGGGCCACAGGGTAAGCTGGATCATTGTTATTAATGGCCCTGAGGTGTTGTAGAATTCTAATATGCACGGGGTGAATGGTACTACCCACATACATTTTGTTACAGGTACAACGTAGCACATATACTGCAAATTCTGTTTTGCAAGTATAATGCTCCCTGATCTCCAGTGGGGTTTTCCGTAAGGGAGTGGAGATTGAACTGGTGTTGACTCCATGCTTACAAGCTTTGCACTTCGTGCATTTGAAAAATCCATTTTGACACTTTAACCAACCAGTGCCCTTGGTTTGTACAGGAGCATTACAAACTAGTTCATTTTTCATGGATTTAGCCCTCCTAAAAGTCAATTGGGGTAACTTAATGCATGATGATCCTATGATGGGGTCACAGCTTACTATTGGCCAATGCCTATACAGGATTTGTCTCAATTTCTGATGATATATATTATACCCTGTGATAAGCCTTGGCGTTTGTGACATTGCTGACCCTGGTGTTGATATTTTTGCTTCATTTTTGAATAGCAGCTCTTGTCTAGTCACTTTTGCGCATTTTTGCTCCGCAGCTCGCAGAGTTTTTGCTTTATACCCTCTGTTGCTGAGTCTCTCAAACAGATTATTCGTTGAAACTACTAGACTCTCTGTTGTACTGCAATTTCTTTTCATGCGCAAACACTCTGCATAAGGGATACTCTCAATCAATTTAACAGGATGGAAACTTTGTGCATGAAGGATGGCATTTCCTGATGTTATTTTTCTGTGTGTACGTGAATGTACTTTGTTGTTCATGGGGTATAGTTCTAAATCCAAATATACAATAGATTGCTTACTCATCGTGCCTGTAAATTTTAAATTTAACTCGTTGTTATTAATGGCAGTAATGAAATCATTAGCACTTTGTTCACTACCCCTCCACAGGATGAAAATATCATCGATGTAGCGCTGATACAACATTACATTATTAGACATTTGGATGTTATATGTCCTCCTGAGTACCTGCTCCTCCCACCAGCCCATATGCAAATTCGCATAGCTGGGGGCGAAGCAGGTACCCATGGCTGTACCCTGTGTCTGTTTGTACAACAATTTGTCGAACATGAAAATATTGTTCTCTAAGCACCATTCCATCATTTGCATTATCATGACAGTGTGTTCATGAAAACTTATGTCCCTTGTGCTTAAATAGTGTTTGGCAGCTCTTAGACCATCCGAATGTCTTATGCTCGTGTACAAACTCTGTACATCCAGTGTGACCAATAGGTAGTCTTCATGCCAATTGCAGTCAAAATTTTGGTTAGAAAATCTCCAGTGTCTCTGGTATATGCTGGCAAAGACTGTACGAAAGGCTGAAGAAAGAAATCAATGAATTTGCTGGTGTTTTCAAATAGGCTTCCCATGGCGGATATAATTGGCCGCCCTGGCGGACATGCTGCATTCTTATGAATTTTAGGTAGCAAGTATAGTTGTGGTGTTACAGGGTAATCGTTTTTCAGATAGTCCAACTCATTCCTTGTTATTAGCCCATTCCTTCTCCATTCGTACAGACTTGCATGGTATTTTTCTTTGATGCTAATGGTATTGGTGGCACTGATCCTTATGTAGCAATTTTTGTCCGATAGTTGGGTTAGTGCTTCTTTATTGTACATTTCTAAGGGCCAGAGTACAATATTGCCCCCTTTGTCTGACCATCTTACAACAATATCGGAACGTTCCTTTATTTTGCACATTACACCTGAATATTCCCTCGGTTCTTTGTGCCTCAATCTGTTAAAGGTGTTGCTACTCTCAAGTGCCAAAGATTTGAGGTCCTTGATCATTCTCTCAGCAAAGATATCGATATTATCCCTGGGCATCAAAGGGTTAAAAATGGATTTGGGTCGGAAAGGTGTACTCACAGACACCCCCGTGTTTAGATCTGATGTACATCTTGCTTGCCCATTAGTTTGTTCTTTTGCTGAGATCTCATTCTCCAGATCCGTCATGTCCTTTAGGAAAGTTAAGTCCGCCACTGTTAGGGTTCCAGGCTCGTGAGATGTCATACCCTCCTGGTCCCTACCTTCATGCTTTTGTTTGGTGTTGAAAAAGTGTTTTCTTAGTTTGAGTTTGCGTGTGAAGTGATACAAGTCAATTCTAGTTTGAATATAATCAAAATTGGTTTCCTTGCAATATGAGAGTCCTAAGGCAAGGATTCTTTCCTCATTTGGTGTCAAAGCCATAGTCGTGAGATTGACTACTGTGTTATCGCTTTTGGCTGTCATAATTATTTCCTTTTGTTGCGCCTGTATGTTGTTCTTTCTGCTTTTTTTGCCCCATTTGCGGTTTTTCCTCCTTCTGCTCCTTGATTGTGAGCTTTGTTTGATGAGTATTCCTGTCTTTGAGGTCTTCGACGCAGACTCATCAAACGCTCTACACGTAAAAAACCAAGTTCCTGAATCGGTGTTGGTGCCTTCAGTGGTTGCTCCCTGTTACCACTTGTTTCAGGTTCTGATTCGAATTCCGATTCACTCGGTATTTGTTGTGTTGTGGGGCCAGTACTTGTTTTTGATAATTCCTGGCGACGAATGTTTTCAAATCTTCTTGAAAACGTATATATTCTGCCATATAGGTAGTTATTTCTGTCACGCTGAAATTTGCTGGCTTTTCTATCTTTAATGATTTGCTCGTATTTAGAGACCCGTTTTTTTATATCATCTAGACCCGCCTTCACTTCATCTTGTTCAGTTAATTTCTCTAGTTCCAAATATATTTCATTTATTCATGCCAAAATTTTGTCTCTGTCAGTAGTTGCAAACTTAATTAGTATTTGTAGCATGTTGCGTGACGATTGGGCACTGTTATCTGCCCATTCCTGGAGCATGGCGGGGTCTGGATTCTCGTAGGTTGGTGCCACAAGGATCCTTAAACCTCTCGGGATGCGATTTACCTCCAAATATCTCTTAAGAGATGTGCACTCCCACCATTTAGCTACCTCATATCTTCGCAATATTTCTAATTCACCAAGTAATGATTTAAGATTGTTGCTTGCAATCGGCAATTGTGCGTTACCGCTCGTAGATGGCCTTTGATCCTGATCATCTTTGTCACTGAAAATATCCAGTGCTGCCTCCTCTCGATCCTTGATCCAATCCTCGGCCATTGTTATTTGAAAAAAAGTAAATTGTCCTTGACACCCACTGTTTGTAGATGAACACCTACAGAACTACCTCTCCCATCAGCCACCTCAAGGGATTCACAAAATGCAAAAAGTGAACCACACCGCAAGCTTACCTGTGTCCCGGTCTGCCCTCCGACATCCACGGGAGTCAGGACGCTCACGTTAACGTAATCCACCTCGTTCTTGAAATCCCGGAATTACGGCTGCGGGGGGCTCTTCGTTTTCCTTGCACACAAAGAAACTCCAATAGAACAGCTCCGGTAACGAAGGGCGCCAAATCGAGGAGGGTCAGCGTGGGGAGGCTCCGGAACGCCTCCAATATTGGATCCAATCCTAGTTTCCCGTAGTCTGAAACAGGCGCTGACACCGTGGGATGCAGTTTTCAAGGAAAATGATTTATTTCAAAGCAATGTGGCCCAGACGCGTTTCGGCGGAGCAAGTCCGCCTTGCTCACTGTGTCCGACCCAGTTGTCGTAAGTAATTTATACAATCTATCCACATGACATTAATTAAGGGGTTGCTTAGAAACGGTGAAAACAACGATTAGCATAGAGGAAATATCAACGGAAGAGAAGTCTTTCTACCGAATAGCAATATATACACAACCTCGTAAGTAAAACAGTACAACTCATTGACACCTTCAAAATTGATAACTCAGTGCATGTCATAATCAGAATACATCAGGATTAATTTCTCATTATTCATTTTGAGCAAACATGTAATAAATAAATGGATGAGTGTTAGAACGAAAATAAACCCCCAGTGGGCATACTTGTCCTATATTCTGCTTTTTTATGACCCGATTTATATACAAATGGTGGTGCTAAATCTGAAGGATTTATGCTATATCCTAATACCTGTGCTACAACATAAATTTATATGATATTCCCCTAAATCATGTGAGTGAGGATTTAGTGACAACCAAACCTCATTTTTAAAACACAAAAAAGAAGAACCAACTAGGTCAGCTCTTGTAGGATTGATCTTAGAATTTTTGAAGAGGCAGTTACTATCTTAAAGATGGACATTTAATGCTTCATCAGCATTGAGGCCATTTGGAATCTTGCAGTCCAACAAGATAATATATCTTGACTCAAGTCTCCTAAGTGCCAGTTGTCTGTTCCCACCCCTAATGTTCTTCTTGACACTATCAACAACAAAGTATGTCAGATCTTCTGCTTTGCCACCATGTATGTTGTTGATGTGACGGGCCACAGGGTAAGCTGGATCATTGTTATTAATGGCCCTGAGGTGTTGTAGAATTCTAATATGCACGGGGTGAATGGTACTACCCACATACATTTTGTTACAGGTACAACGTAGCACATATACTGCAAATTCTGTTTTGCAAGTATAATGCTCCCTGATCTCCAGTGGGGTTTTCCGTAAGGGAGTGGAGATTGAACTGGTGTTGACTCCATGCTTACAAGCTTTGCACTTCGTGCATTTGAAAAATCCATTTTGACACTTTAACCAACCAGTGCCCTTGGTTTGTACAGGAGCATTACAAACTAGTTCATTTTTCATGGATTTAGCCCTCCTAAAAGTCAATTGGGGTAACTTAATGCATGATGATCCTATGATGGGGTCACAGCTTACTATTGGCCAATGCCTATACAGGATTTGTCTCAATTTCTGATGATATATATTATACCCTGTGATAAGCCTTGGCGTTTGTGACATTGCTGACCCTGGTGTTGATATTTTTGCTTCATTTTTGAATAGCAGCTCTTGTCTAGTCACTTTTGCGCATTTTTGCTCCGCAGCTCGCAGAGTTTTTGCTTTATACCCTCTGTTGCTGAGTCTCTCAAACAGATTATTCGTTGAAACTACTAGACTCTCTGTTGTACTGCAATTTCTTTTCATGCGCAAACACTCTGCATAAGGGATACTCTCAATCAATTTAACAGGATGGAAACTTTGTGCATGAAGGATGGCATTTCCTGATGTTATTTTTCTGTGTGTACGTGAATGTACTTTGTTGTTCATGGGGTATAGTTCTAAATCCAAATATACAATAGATTGCTTACTCATCGTGCCTGTAAATTTTAAATTTAACTCGTTGTTATTAATGGCAGTAATGAAATCATTAGCACTTTGTTCACTACCCCTCCACAGGATGAAAATATCATCGATGTAGCGCTGATACAACATTACATTATTAGACATTTGGATGTTATATGTCCTCCTGAGTACCTGCTCCTCCCACCAGCCCATATGCAAATTCGCATAGCTGGGGGCGAAGCAGGTACCCATGGCTGTACCCTGTGTCTGTTTGTACAACAATTTGTCGAACATGAAAATATTGTTCTCTAAGCACCATTCCATCATTTGCATTATCATGACAGTGTGTTCATGAAAACTTATGTCCCTTGTGCTTAAATAGTGTTTGGCAGCTCTTAGACCATCCGAATGTCTTATGCTCGTGTACAAACTCTGTACATCCAGTGTGACCAATAGGTAGTCTTCATGCCAATTGCAGTCAAAATTTTGGTTAGAAAATCTCCAGTGTCTCTGGTATATGCTGGCAAAGACTGTACGAAAGGCTGAAGAAAGAAATCAATGAATTTGCTGGTGTTTTCAAATAGGCTTCCCATGGCGGATATAATTGGCCGCCCTGGCGGACATGCTGCATTCTTATGAATTTTAGGTAGCAAGTATAGTTGTGGTGTTACAGGGTAATCGTTTTTCAGATAGTCCAACTCATTCCTTGTTATTAGCCCATTCCTTCTCCATTCGTACAGACTTGCATGGTATTTTTCTTTGATGCTAATGGTATTGGTGGCACTGATCCTTATGTAGCAATTTTTGTCCGATAGTTGGGTTAGTGCTTCTTTATTGTACATTTCTAAGGGCCAGAGTACAATATTGCCCCCTTTGTCTGACCATCTTACAACAATATCGGAACGTTCCTTTATTTTGCACATTACACCTGAATATTCCCTCGGTTCTTTGTGCCTCAATCTGTTAAAGGTGTTGCTACTCTCAAGTGCCAAAGATTTGAGGTCCTTGATCATTCTCTCAGCAAAGATATCGATATTATCCCTGGGCATCAAAGGGTTAAAAATGGATTTGGGTCGGAAAGGTGTACTCACAGACACCCCCGTGTTTAGATCTGATGTACATCTTGCTTGCCCATTAGTTTGTTCTTTTGCTGAGATCTCATTCTCCAGATCCGTCATGTCCTTTAGGAAAGTTAAGTCCGCCACTGTTAGGGTTCCAGGCTCGTGAGATGTCATACCCTCCTGGTCCCTACCTTCATGCTTTTGTTTGGTGTTGAAAAAGTGTTTTCTTAGTTTGAGTTTGCGTGTGAAGTGATACAAGTCAATTCTAGTTTGAATATAATCAAAATTGGTTTCCTTGCAATATGAGAGTCCTAAGGCAAGGATTCTTTCCTCATTTGGTGTCAAAGCCATAGTCGTGAGATTGACTACTGTGTTATCGCTTTTGGCTGTCATAATTATTTCCTTTTGTTGCGCCTGTATGTTGTTCTTTCTGCTTTTTTTGCCCCATTTGCGGTTTTTCCTCCTTCTGCTCCTTGATTGTGAGCTTTGTTTGATGAGTATTCCTGTCTTTGAGGTCTTCGACGCAGACTCATCAAACGCTCTACACGTAAAAAACCAAGTTCCTGAATCGGTGTTGGTGCCTTCAGTGGTTGCTCCCTGTTACCACTTGTTTCAGGTTCTGATTCGAATTCCGATTCACTCGGTATTTGTTGTGTTGTGGGGCCAGTACTTGTTTTTGATAATTCCTGGCGACGAATGTTTTCAAATCTTCTTGAAAACGTATATATTCTGCCATATAGGTAGTTATTTCTGTCACGCTGAAATTTGCTGGCTTTTCTATCTTTAATGATTTGCTCGTATTTAGAGACCCGTTTTTTTATATCATCTAGACCCGCCTTCACTTCATCTTGTTCAGTTAATTTCTCTAGTTCCAAATATATTTCATTTATTCATGCCAAAATTTTGTCTCTGTCAGTAGTTGCAAACTTAATTAGTATTTGTAGCATGTTGCGTGACGATTGGGCACTGTTATCTGCCCATTCCTGGAGCATGGCGGGGTCTGGATTCTCGTAGGTTGGTGCCACAAGGATCCTTAAACCTCTCGGGATGCGATTTACCTCCAAATATCTCTTAAGAGATGTGCACTCCCACCATTTAGCTACCTCATATCTTCGCAATATTTCTAATTCACCAAGTAATGATTTAAGATTGTTGCTTGCAATCGGCAATTGTGCGTTACCGCTCGTAGATGGCCTTTGATCCTGATCATCTTTGTCACTGAAAATATCCAGTGCTGCCTCCTCTCGATCCTTGATCCAATCCTCGGCCATTGTTATTTGAAAAAAAGTAAATTGTCCTTGACACCCACTGTTTGTAGATGAACACCTACAGAACTACCTCTCCCATCAGCCACCTCAAGGGATTCACAAAATGCAAAAAGTGAACCACACCGCAAGCTTACCTGTGTCCCGGTCTGCCCTCCGACATCCACGGGAGTCAGGACGCTCACGTTAACGTAATCCACCTCGTTCTTGAAATCCCGGAATTACGGCTGCGGGGGGCTCTTCGTTTTCCTTGCACACAAAGAAACTCCAATAGAACAGCTCCGGTAACGAAGGGCGCCAAATCGAGGAGGGTCAGCGTGGGGAGGCTCCGGAACGCCTCCAATATTGGATCCAATCCTAGTTTCCCGTAGTCTGAAACAGGCGCTGACACCGTGGGATGCAGTTTTCAAGGAAAATGATTTATTTCAAAGCAATGTGGCCCAGACGCGTTTCGGCGGAGCAAGTCCGCCTTGCTCACTGTGTCCGACCCAGTTGTCGTAAGTAATTTATACAATCTATCCACATGACATTAATTAAGGGGTTGCTTAGAAACGGTGAAAACAACGATTAGCATAGAGGAAATATCAACGGAAGAGAAGTCTTTCTACCGAATAGCAATATATACACAACCTCGTAAGTAAAACAGTACAACTCATTGACACCTTCAAAATTGATAACTCAGTGCATGTCATAATCAGAATACATCAGGATTAATTTCTCATTATTCATTTTGAGCAAACATGTAATAAATAAATGGATGAGTGTTAGAACGAAAATAAACCCCCAGTGGGCATACTTGTCCTATATTCTGCTTTTTTATGACCCGATTTATATACAAATGGTGGTGCTAAATCTGAAGGATTTATGCTATATCCTAATACCTGTGCTACAACATAAATTTATATGATATTCCCCTAAATCATGTGAGTGAGGATTTAGTGACAACCAAACCTCATTTTTAAAACACAAAAAAGAAGAACCAACTAGGTCAGCTCTTGTAGGATTGATCTTAGAATTTTTGAAGAGGCAGTTACTATCTTAAAGATGGACATTTAATGCTTCATCAGCATTGAGGCCATTTGGAATCTTGCAGTCCAACAAGATAATATATCTTGACTCAAGTCTCCTAAGTGCCAGTTGTCTGTTCCCACCCCTAATGTTCTTCTTGACACTATCAACAACAAAGTATGTCAGATCTTCTGCTTTGCCACCATGTATGTTGTTGATGTGACGGGCCACAGGGTAAGCTGGATCATTGTTATTAATGGCCCTGAGGTGTTGTAGAATTCTAATATGCACGGGGTGAATGGTACTACCCACATACATTTTGTTACAGGTACAACGTAGCACATATACTGCAAATTCTGTTTTGCAAGTATAATGCTCCCTGATCTCCAGTGGGGTTTTCCGTAAGGGAGTGGAGATTGAACTGGTGTTGACTCCATGCTTACAAGCTTTGCACTTCGTGCATTTGAAAAATCCATTTTGACACTTTAACCAACCAGTGCCCTTGGTTTGTACAGGAGCATTACAAACTAGTTCATTTTTCATGGATTTAGCCCTCCTAAAAGTCAATTGGGGTAACTTAATGCATGATGATCCTATGATGGGGTCACAGCTTACTATTGGCCAATGCCTATACAGGATTTGTCTCAATTTCTGATGATATATATTATACCCTGTGATAAGCCTTGGCGTTTGTGACATTGCTGACCCTGGTGTTGATATTTTTGCTTCATTTTTGAATAGCAGCTCTTGTCTAGTCACTTTTGCGCATTTTTGCTCCGCAGCTCGCAGAGTTTTTGCTTTATACCCTCTGTTGCTGAGTCTCTCAAACAGATTATTCGTTGAAACTACTAGACTCTCTGTTGTACTGCAATTTCTTTTCATGCGCAAACACTCTGCATAAGGGATACTCTCAATCAATTTAACAGGATGGAAACTTTGTGCATGAAGGATGGCATTTCCTGATGTTATTTTTCTGTGTGTACGTGAATGTACTTTGTTGTTCATGGGGTATAGTTCTAAATCCAAATATACAATAGATTGCTTACTCATCGTGCCTGTAAATTTTAAATTTAACTCGTTGTTATTAATGGCAGTAATGAAATCATTAGCACTTTGTTCACTACCCCTCCACAGGATGAAAATATCATCGATGTAGCGCTGATACAACATTACATTATTAGACATTTGGATGTTATATGTCCTCCTGAGTACCTGCTCCTCCCACCAGCCCATATGCAAATTCGCATAGCTGGGGGCGAAGCAGGTACCCATGGCTGTACCCTGTGTCTGTTTGTACAACAATTTGTCGAACATGAAAATATTGTTCTCTAAGCACCATTCCATCATTTGCATTATCATGACAGTGTGTTCATGAAAACTTATGTCCCTTGTGCTTAAATAGTGTTTGGCAGCTCTTAGACCATCCGAATGTCTTATGCTCGTGTACAAACTCTGTACATCCAGTGTGACCAATAGGTAGTCTTCATGCCAATTGCAGTCAAAATTTTGGTTAGAAAATCTCCAGTGTCTCTGGTATATGCTGGCAAAGACTGTACGAAAGGCTGAAGAAAGAAATCAATGAATTTGCTGGTGTTTTCAAATAGGCTTCCCATGGCGGATATAATTGGCCGCCCTGGCGGACATGCTGCATTCTTATGAATTTTAGGTAGCAAGTATAGTTGTGGTGTTACAGGGTAATCGTTTTTCAGATAGTCCAACTCATTCCTTGTTATTAGCCCATTCCTTCTCCATTCGTACAGACTTGCATGGTATTTTTCTTTGATGCTAATGGTATTGGTGGCACTGATCCTTATGTAGCAATTTTTGTCCGATAGTTGGGTTAGTGCTTCTTTATTGTACATTTCTAAGGGCCAGAGTACAATATTGCCCCCTTTGTCTGACCATCTTACAACAATATCGGAACGTTCCTTTATTTTGCACATTACACCTGAATATTCCCTCGGTTCTTTGTGCCTCAATCTGTTAAAGGTGTTGCTACTCTCAAGTGCCAAAGATTTGAGGTCCTTGATCATTCTCT
This sequence comes from Triturus cristatus, assembly GCF_964204655.1. Classification (NCBI taxonomy): domain Eukaryota; kingdom Metazoa; phylum Chordata; class Amphibia; order Caudata; family Salamandridae; genus Triturus; species Triturus cristatus. The sequence continues at coordinate 779,574,247 of NC_140580.1, forward strand.
CAGCAAAGATATCGATATTATCCCTGGGCATCAAAGGGTTAAAAATGGATTTGGGTCGGAAAGGTGTACTCACAGACACCCCCGTGTTTAGATCTGATGTACATCTTGCTTGCCCATTAGTTTGTTCTTTTGCTGAGATCTCATTCTCCAGATCCGTCATGTCCTTTAGGAAAGTTAAGTCCGCCACTGTTAGGGTTCCAGGCTCGTGAGATGTCATACCCTCCTGGTCCCTACCTTCATGCTTTTGTTTGGTGTTGAAAAAGTGTTTTCTTAGTTTGAGTTTGCGTGTGAAGTGATACAAGTCAATTCTAGTTTGAATATAATCAAAATTGGTTTCCTTGCAATATGAGAGTCCTAAGGCAAGGATTCTTTCCTCATTTGGTGTCAAAGCCATAGTCGTGAGATTGACTACTGTGTTATCGCTTTTGGCTGTCATAATTATTTCCTTTTGTTGCGCCTGTATGTTGTTCTTTCTGCTTTTTTTGCCCCATTTGCGGTTTTTCCTCCTTCTGCTCCTTGATTGTGAGCTTTGTTTGATGAGTATTCCTGTCTTTGAGGTCTTCGACGCAGACTCATCAAACGCTCTACACGTAAAAAACCAAGTTCCTGAATCGGTGTTGGTGCCTTCAGTGGTTGCTCCCTGTTACCACTTGTTTCAGGTTCTGATTCGAATTCCGATTCACTCGGTATTTGTTGTGTTGTGGGGCCAGTACTTGTTTTTGATAATTCCTGGCGACGAATGTTTTCAAATCTTCTTGAAAACGTATATATTCTGCCATATAGGTAGTTATTTCTGTCACGCTGAAATTTGCTGGCTTTTCTATCTTTAATGATTTGCTCGTATTTAGAGACCCGTTTTTTTATATCATCTAGACCCGCCTTCACTTCATCTTGTTCAGTTAATTTCTCTAGTTCCAAATATATTTCATTTATTCATGCCAAAATTTTGTCTCTGTCAGTAGTTGCAAACTTAATTAGTATTTGTAGCATGTTGCGTGACGATTGGGCACTGTTATCTGCCCATTCCTGGAGCATGGCGGGGTCTGGATTCTCGTAGGTTGGTGCCACAAGGATCCTTAAACCTCTCGGGATGCGATTTACCTCCAAATATCTCTTAAGAGATGTGCACTCCCACCATTTAGCTACCTCATATCTTCGCAATATTTCTAATTCACCAAGTAATGATTTAAGATTGTTGCTTGCAATCGGCAATTGTGCGTTACCGCTCGTAGATGGCCTTTGATCCTGATCATCTTTGTCACTGAAAATATCCAGTGCTGCCTCCTCTCGATCCTTGATCCAATCCTCGGCCATTGTTATTTGAAAAAAAGTAAATTGTCCTTGACACCCACTGTTTGTAGATGAACACCTACAGAACTACCTCTCCCATCAGCCACCTCAAGGGATTCACAAAATGCAAAAAGTGAACCACACCGCAAGCTTACCTGTGTCCCGGTCTGCCCTCCGACATCCACGGGAGTCAGGACGCTCACGTTAACGTAATCCACCTCGTTCTTGAAATCCCGGAATTACGGCTGCGGGGGGCTCTTCGTTTTCCTTGCACACAAAGAAACTCCAATAGAACAGCTCCGGTAACGAAGGGCGCCAAATCGAGGAGGGTCAGTGTGGGGAGGCTCCGGAACGCCTCCAATATTGGATCCAATCCTAGTTTCCCGTAGTCTGAAACAGGCGCTGACACCGTGGGATGCAGTTTTCAAGGAAAATGATTTATTTCAAAGCAATGTGGCCCAGACGCGTTTCGGCGGAGCGAGTCCGCCTTGCTCACTGTGTCCGACCCAGTTGTCGTAAGTAATTTATACAATCTATCCACATGACATTAATTAAGGGGTTGCTTAGAAACGGTGAAAACAACGATTAGCATAGAGGAAATATCAACGGAAGAGAAGTCTTTCTTCCGAATAGCAATATATACACAACCTCGTAAGTAAAACAGTACAACTCATTGACACCTTCAAAATTGATAACTCAGTGCATGTCATAATCAGAATACATCAGGATTAATTTCTCATTATTCATTTTGAGCAAACATGTAATAAATAAATGGATGAGTGTTAGAACGAAAATAACATATATATATTAATATAATTACATTTTACAAATATAAATTAAAAACTCTTTATAATTTAGGAAGCCAAATAGGGCTACAGTGGATATTCAGACAAAATATCAAGAAAAAAATATAGAGGAGCAGAAATATTGAGTTACAAATATCGCGCAGTACAAATATCGTGTGCAAAAATATCACTGGCAAGAATATCGATTTTAAGGTAATTAATATCAATGTTAAAAATATCTACGTTGTTAATATCAATTACAAAATTGTCATTGTTTAAAAAAAAAAATATATGTATTAACATTTTCTTAATTACATTACAAAGATATTGTTCAGTAGCAAAATGTAGTAGCATATTCAGTGTGACATCGACATCATACATAAACTACAGTGGTGGGCAATCAAAGAGCTGCATCATATACATATACATCGTGTTGGGCCACTTCCTGTTTCACAACCTGTACACCCACCACAGGAGATCATTGTTTATCAGAGAGTGAAAGTCCATAATGTGTAAGCCATGGTTTCCATATTTTCCAAAACCTTTTGGGACAACCCCATGCTTTATAAGTCGTCTTTTCCCCCAACATATACATATCCATGCTTTTCCCCCATTCGATTAGAGATGGGTTTGCCACTGCCCCCCATGCCTTAGCCAGGTCGCGTTTCGCCACCACTAATCCTAATTGAAGTAGGGTTAGCTTTGGTTTGGGGAGATCAATTTCAGTGGATATTCCCAGCAGAACAAACTGTGGACTGAGCTGAATCGTCTCTCCCAGGACAGTACCCAGCTCTCCCACTATGGTGGCTCAATACTGTTGTATCTGATGGCAGTCCCACACTGTGTGAAAGAATGTGCCCACCGACGCCCTACAGCGCAAGCAATCAGGTGTTTCTGCCCTCCCTATGCGGTGTAGTCGTGCTGTCATAGTATGCCCTATGCAGGTACTTGAATTGAATCAATTGAAGCCCAGACTTAATGGCCACCTCTCGGGGATGCATCAACGCCAGTTCCCAATCTAAGTCGTCCAGCTCACCCAACTCTGACTCCCATTTCGCCCGCAACTTCTGCGAAGTGTATGGCTTATTATTAATTAATGTCCTATATGTCCAGGAAACAGCCTTCTCCGCTAGCTCCCCCAACAGGAGTCGCCCCTCCAGTGGTGCATACTCAGGAATGTGATTGGTATCTATGCGTTGCGCTCGCCATGCATGGGTCAGCTGCAGGTATTTGTAGTGCTGAGTCTTGTTCATGTCATATTCAGCCTGAAGGTGTAAGAAAGTAACCAACTCTTTACGGTATAATATGTCCTTAAGTTGCAAAATGCCTAGCAAGTCCCATTGCCGAAAACCTCTCAGCTTTGTGATTTACGGAAGCTGGTTACCCACCCAAAGCGGTGTTTCCCTAGTGACTCGACCATCTCATTTCATTTGTTGCTCAGCCTGTTTCCAGGCTGTTACAACAATCCGCGTCGCTGTCAGGAGTTGTGCAGCACCTCTTCCCCCATAGAGGTAGTGTATGTGTGGGCGCTTGGTAAACTGTGTGTGTTCAAGTGCATATGTGGGGTGATCTCTCTCCATATGCTGTCATTCATTCATGACTATTAGGTGGGCTGCCCAATAATATGCCCGAAGATCAGGCAGCGAGATACCACCATTGTATTGGTTACGTTGTAACGTCACCAGTGCTATCCTCGGCGGCCTCCCATCCCAGAGAAACGTACGTAGTAAATCATCAATTTTATTGAACATCTCAACCTGTATAAGCTGATACATATTTTGCAGTACATAGAGGAATTTGGGGAGCACTATCATTTTGTATAGTGCTGCCTTACCTAACAACGTCAGTGGCAGAGTCTTCCACCTGTCAACGTCCGCTCGGAAATCCCTGAGCACCCTGTAGAGATTGCGATCCAGCACCTTTGTCATATTCGTTGTGACGTAAATTCCTAAATTTGTTATGCCCTCCCGTGCCAGCTGGAGTTGGTTGGAGCCGACAGTAGAACAACCGCTCTTGTCTATGGGGTATAAGTATGATTTCCCCCTGTTAATTTTGTACCCTGCATGTATGCCATACGTCTCACAGCTATCCATTATTGCGGGAAGAGTCGTCTTCGGGTTTGTGACATACATTAATATGTCATCCGCATACGAGGATATGCGTTCGTCGGTCTCAGCATTCTCTCTACTCCTAAATCCCGTTATGTATGGGTGCAATCGGATCACACAAGCAAGTGGTTCCAGCACCAGAGCAAAAAGCAAGCGCGATAACGGGCAACCCTGTCGAGTGCCTCTACCTACTGGGAATTCCTGTGACACTACCCCATTGACTCTGACCCTGGCCACAGGTCTCTCATAAAGGACAGCAATCCAACGCCTAAATACCGGACCAAACCCAAACTCCTCCAAGACAGACATAAGGAAAGGCCAGTGGACACTGTCAAATGCCTTCTCGGCATCAAGGGAGAGAACACGGTGTGGATCTTCTCTTTTATTAACAACTTCTAACCAATTATGTAGTCTCCTCAAGTTGAGCCTAGTCGACCTTTTGGGCATAAAGCCGGACTGGTCTCTATGAATGAGGCTAGTAATTACCACGGCAAGCCTATTTGCTAATATTCTAGCCAGAATCTTAGTCTCTATGTTTATGAGGGAGATAGGGTGATACGAACTGCACGCCTGCGGTGGCCTGTCCTTTTTGGGGATTACTGCAATCGTGGCTGTCCGCAAGTCCCTGGGGAGGCTTCCCGTCTTATGCGCCTCCAAGTATAGATGGAGGAGGTGAGGGCAAAAAAGCGTTGCATGTTGCTTAAAAAATTCTGGAGGTAGCCCATCAGGTCCTGGGGCCTTCCTAGTTTTCAGTTGGCCAATCACTGACGTGATTTCTTCTGTCGTGATCCTGTCATCTAATGTCTTGGACTCATCGTCCGTTAATTTGGGGAATTGTATCTCTCGAAGATACACTTGTATGTGTGACAGCTCTGCTAGGGTACGTTGTGTGTAAAAGGCCTCGTAATAGTCTGCAAAGGTGTTGGCTATTGCGACTGGGGTCACATGAGTTCGACCATCCTCCGTTTGTGTCTGTGAAACCCATCTACTATCAAGCTCTTTTTTGCTAAGCCATGCCAGCAACCGACCAGTATTGTCACCTACGTCATATAGATGCCGGTGCATGGCTTGTATCGCATGCTGTGTGTCTTTTTTGGCCAGGGAAAAATATTCCTGTCGGAGAAGTTGTAGACTGTGTGCTACAGAGGGATCACTACCCGTACTCGCATGTGATTCGAGCTGCAGTAATTGGGATTCCAACCCCGTGATCACCTCTTCCTCTTTCCGTTTTTTGTGTGCTATAATGTTCTGTGCCCTATCTCTCAGCACTGATTTGTAAGCCTCCCATAGCGTAATGGCAGAATTCACCGAACCCACATTCTTGCTAAAATACAACTCCGTGTCCACCCTAAGTTCCTTAGCAACCTGAGGGTCTTTAAGTTCCCACTGGTTCAATTTACATTCCCCCTTCTGCCGATGTGTATTGGTACCCACCGTAAGCCACAAGGGTGAATGATCTGAGAGGCCCCTTGCCAAATATTCTACCTTGTATACCTCCCCAAGTTCCCCCATTGGGGCAAATATGTAGTCTATCCTTGAAAAGGCTTTGTGTGCCCCTGAATAAAAGGAATAGGCTCTGGTCTGAGAGTGCTGCCTACGCCATATGTCTGTGAGCGCTAATGTGTCTACAAACTGTTTGAGCGGCGTCTCTTTGGGATTTCCTGTTGGGACAGTCGTGCGGTCGCTCGTAGGGTCCATTACCTCATTAAAGTCTCCCCCTATAATGTACGTATCTGACCCGGCCTCTAACATAATTGCTGCAAGCTTGTCCATCGTTTGTCTTTGGAGCCTGGGTGGTGCATATACACTAATGAAGGTAATGTGTCGTCTATTCCATACCCCTTTGATTGCTACATATGTACCGTTGGGATCTGTCCAAGTGCGTTCTATTCTAAAGGACAGGTATTTCCTGATGAGTATTGCCACGCCCCTTGCCCCAGTGGAGAATCCAGCGTGGGCCATAGTTTTATATGCACCTCTGCCTAGGAACCCACATTGAGTACCTTTTAGGTGTGTCTCTTGTAGGAGAATGACATCTGGTTTCAACCTTTTATAATATGCGGCCACTAGTCCCCTCTTAACCTTGCTCCCCATCCCGTTCACGTTCCAAGAGAGGATCGAGTACATTCCTGTATTAGATGTAGCCATCGTGGTGGTGCATTGTGTCGGACTCCTCAACGGGTCCCTTTCCCCCTCCCCACTGCTGTCGGTTTCGCAATGTCATGATACATGTCACCTCGCTGTTCTGCCACCTTGCTTCAATATCCTTGTGTGTACAATTACTCAAAACAAACCAAAGTCCCCCCTTACCCCAAACCCGAGATCCAAAATAGCAAACAATACCTGTCATGCCCCCCTCCCCACGCTCTGCAGTCACCCCCACCACCCCTTAACTAGTCAACAGGACAACACTGGTGCGGGTAAACCACCCAGAGTTCTGTAGCCCACCCCCCTCCCACCCACTCAACTATATAATACTACAAAAAGAAAAACACACACAACTCGCTGTATACTTCCCTTCTTTGCAATAGATGGTTCAAATGTCCTCAGTGTCGTAGACACAATACAGCATCTCTGTGAGGGCGTCCGCCCCGTTACTTCATTCCTCCTCGCCATTGGGTGGATGCTGCAGCAAGCAAGTGTCCTTGCCCGGGGGACCCGAGCCGGAGACCTCCAGGTGTTGAATAGTCTCCAGAAGAGGGTGTGTGGCGTCCGAGAATCTAGGTTCTCTGACTGGTCAGAATCTCCACAGCCGCTGGATCTCAAGGAAGTCTTCGACGCACACTCCAAGGCTGTGTCACCGTCCAAATCCGACAGGTTGGCCTTCGGGTTTCCTGGCCTTAATGCTCTTCCCGGTGTGCTCCCAACTGATGTCAGGCGTTTGATCTTTCGCCTTCTCCGCTGCGGCTGCGGCCTCTCCCAGTCAGGGCCCGGTTGCCTGGTAGCAGTCAAGGGCGCAGGAGAGGGTGTCCCCCGCCACAGCTGAAGCCGTTCCTCTATCCAAGACCACGCATCCTCTGGCGCCGGGAAAAAATGCGTGGTATCCTGGAAGATGACTACGTTTGGTGGGGAACAGCAGCATATATTGGATTCCAAGGGCATGAAGTTTCACTTTGATGGGGTCGAAGGTGCACCGTGGCTTTTGAACATCACGCGAATAGTCCGGGTATACCATCACTCTTGTGTTCTCATACTTGATTTCACCCTTTTTCCGCAACTCCCGGAGTATCAGATCCCTGTCCTGAAAGTTCAAGAATCGAGCTATCAACGGCCGGGGAGGGGCCCCGGGCTGCGGCTTAACCCCTGGCATCCTGTGCGCCCTTTCTATGATAAAGCAGGAAGAGAATTGCACCGCAGGAAGCGCATCTTTAAGGAAAGTCAAGAGGAAATGTCCCGGATCTGTTCGCTCTGCATTTTCTGGAAAGCCTACAAAGTGCAAGTTGATTCTGCGGGCCCTATTTTCAGCATCATCGACTCTCCAGGTTACCTCCTTCATTGCCGCCTGAAGATCCCTCACATCCTCGCTCACAGTCCACGTGGTGTCCTCAAGCTCTGAAACCCTTTGTTCGACTTCTGTCACCCGCTCAGAGACCTTGCACAAGTCTTGTCTCAGAAAAGAGACTTCTGTTTGCACCTCGGCCAATTTGCCGTCCAGGCTCTCTCTCGAGGTGCGGATCGCCTGTAGGATCTGCTCTGTATCCGGGTGGGGGGCCGAGCTCCCCTCCGCCCCGGCGAGCGCAGGAAGAACCTTCATGTAGCGATCCATCTTCCCCTGTCCGGCCGTCTTGGAATCCTTTTCTTTAGCCATCATGACTGAACAGGGTGTGGGCCAGCGCCAATACCAAGCACGAGGGACTCTCAGAAGGAGTGCCAGGGGGGCGGGGACCTCGTCCCACAGCACACAGAAGTCCAGACAATCCGAATCCCAGCCTGGTGACCGGCAACAAATCAGTCAGCTGCTCAGCTTTCCATTGGGGTGTTTATATCCCGGGATGTGATACGTTCTTAATGTTCCAAGGACTCTGACTCAAGCAAGTCCACTCCAGGCGCAACTCCCAAGCCCCCCTGGAAGTGAGCCCAGGTCTGTCACCAGATGCAGTGGACCCCTCTGCGCCCGGCCCGGTTATCACCGGTCCTTTCCACTGCACTATGTAGATTGGGATCCTGATGTTTAGTTGATATGTTTAGGCCCACATCTAGTGTCCCATTGCAGCCATTGCCCCTCTGTGTCGCAGTGAAAGCGTGTGTTACATCAGCCAGGTGTACTTAAGTGGGTGGGTTCACTCCATGTTATTGTTGTGCAGGCAGGGGGGAAGCAGCACTCACTCCAATCCCAGTAACGTCTAGGGGTATGAGGAGGCTCCGCTTTTCGTCCTGTCTGGGCCCACTCTGTCCCCCTGTATCCAGGACAGAAAGCCCAGTCGCAATATTGTATTTTGCCATGCAGGGGGCCCGCTTTCTCGCAGAACCCAGCTCCGTTTGTGTCCGGGTGCAGATGCAGTCTCAGTAGGGAGCCTCCGAGGCACAGGAGCAGTTTTACAACACACACTTCATAGGGGCTCGATGAGCATGGCAGCGCCAATTCACTCACCGCGGCACGTCCTGTGACTTCCGCGGGGCTATGGTGTCATGTAGAGGCATCAATCCAGCCACTCTCCTCAGGGGTAGTTGCCATATGCCACACACTGACTGCAGGTCTTAGCTGCCGCCTCCCTTGATCTCCTGTCCCGTCTCCCCGCAGGCGTTGCCTGGAAAGCAGCCAGCAGTCCCAGCCTGTCCCTCAATAACAGCCGGTTGCACACTAGCACCACTCCCTATTTTCACCAGCGGCCACTCGTGTCACTGCAGGGCAGACCAGGGCAGGTGGCAGTGTCTTGAACCCTCACCACTGTCCGCCGGGCAATGCTGCCATTACCCAAATCAGAAACCTCAAGGTGCCGTCTCGCCGGTTCTGTCAAAGCCTCGTGGCCTCCGCACCAAGGTCTATGCTGCGGCACCCTCTTCACATTTGCGGCACACCCATCGGTGCTTATGGTGTTTTCATCGCTGGGGGGGGTAACTAAAGGCTCAGCCATCCGCCTCCGGAGCTGCCAACCCAGTCAATATGGTCTGCACCGGACCCTGCTGCGGCCCCCGTCACCCTCCGATTCCGTATCTGCGTCAGCGCAGGAGTTGGCGATCTGCTCCTCTCCTTCACCCCTCCACACCGCCGCTCTCACCCCGGGGTCATCCCCGATCTTCGCCTGCTACCACTTCAGCACCAGAGGGAAGCATGGGGGGAATCTTCGAACCCCAAACGGCATCTGGCGGGCTTATCACGGGCAGTCAACACTCACCGCCATCTCCGTCAACGAGGATTCCGGCGCTGTAGCTCACGGCCTCCCTTAGATCATCTCGACCGCCATCTCAGCAAACCTGCGCACCAATCATCGCGCTGAAAGGGTCCCGTTTTCTGTTGCAAGATGACTGTAACCTCTCTCTCAGACCCACTGCTCTATCGTCCTACACTTCAGCCCGAGATATCAGTAAGTATTGGCAAGGAGGAACAGGATTTCATGCAGGATTTTAGTCTGGGCCGGCGGAGCTCGCGAACCACGCAGCTACCCGGCCATGATGCCGGCCACGCCACCTCCAAAAAGGTCATTGTTAATATTGTTTTTTGATTATTTTTATATATTTTAGTATATATTTTAATTGTATGTTATAAATTGTTTTTATAATTATTGTTAATGTCTTTAATACAGTTTCTTAGTTTTAGTTGTTTTAAATTTAACTTAATAATTTGTTTATATTTTCAGTGCCATAGTGGGTTGTGGGGTCTATAGGGGTACAGGGTTGGAAGTAAACTAAATGTTATTAATAATTAGTTACCAATATTAATTATCTAATTGATAATGATGTTAACTGTGCAATTATTGGTTTTAATTATGTTACGTTTTAGCTGCAGGTTTTTCAGGGGTATAGGGTGGGAAGTAACTTAATTATAATTATTTAATAATTAATTTTTAACTATTAATATTTAATCGATAATTATGTAAATTGTGAATCTTTGTTTTTTATTAATATGTTTTGTGTATGTTGTGGTTTTTGCAGGGGTAAAGTGCTTTTTAGGAAATTAATCTGATTCAATATTAACTGTTAATTGTTAAATATGCAATTGATAATTATGTAAATTGTGTAATTAAGACATTTTTAAAGTTATAAATGAGGTGCAGTTGTGTTTGTAGGGGTAAAGGGTGGGAGGTTAATTAAATATATTTTATTAGTTGATTGTTACTAATTGTTTAATTGCTAATTATGTAAATTATGCAAAGAAGATTTTTTAAAAAGTTTTATTTGGTGCACGTTTTTGGGTTTGTAAGGATAAAGGGTGGGAATGAATTAAATATATTTAATTATTAGTTAATTACTTTTGATTATTTAATTGATAATCAATTATAACATTTGTAAAGCTCATAATTTTAAGAAACATTTTAGGTGTGTGTTCACTTTGTAGAGGTATAGGGTAGGAAGTTATTAAAATATTAATACGTGGGAAAAAGTTATTTATTGTTTTAAAATGTGTTATTTATTATGCTATGCGTTAATTGTGTTATGCTTTTTAATTGTAAATAACATTAGATCTGTTGGATATAATTGTGAAAATGTAGCGTGATATTTTAATGATACTATTTGTTTTAATTTAAAATGTTTATTAAACATTGTAATAAATATTTCTTTTTCATAAAAAATATGTATTTTAGATTTGAATATTTATATTTGTTGTTATTTAATATAGTTGTTAAAATATTTTATTTGTTTGAAGAGAACTACTCTCTGCTGTTGCACAAACTGGAGATGGAATAGTACATTTTACCCCTCTGCTATCCAACGTTTTTAGGTCTCGCCTAGCAGCGCGGATGCGCTGCTTAGGCAAAAAGACCTTTAGCCGTCGATTCCCTTTTTGAGGCAAAAAACGTGTATGCGTTCCATTGCCTTCAATGGCAATGCGTGCACGTGTGGAGATTCACTTGCGGGAGCGAGCGGCAGCGCCATATGGTAGCAATTATCGCGCCTTGCCGCTCGCTTTTGCAAGGGAATCATGCAGGCCCCCTTCTCTCTCTCCACCCCTCCCACCGTGAAAGGCGCACACGCTTGTTATTCTCAAGGAACTGCACGCAATCAAGCTAATTTAGCATATACACATACACTTTCCCTTTGTTATTTTAATAACTAGACCGTATTCTTTTGTAGACCGCAGTGAGTTTCAGTAGTGTACAAGATTGTTGTTGCTCATATGTTCAAATGGGGCTCTCTATAAGTCAGACTGTCAACTGTGTGGAGAAATTCTGATTCTTATGAAATGTCTTTAGGCATCAGGGTTGTTCTTTGTGCATTTAACAAATGGTGTTAATGAAGATCAAAAAACATATTTTCCGCCAATAACGAACACTGGGTATTTACCATATTTAGGACACTGGCGACCTCGTGTGGGCATCAATTGTAAATCATTTGCGTCCTAGTGTGCATTTTGAAATGCATTGATTATACTACGTATATTTTTTCCATCAACATATTCCAATGTAGGTGATTTATTATATCCCAGTTTTGAGGCACTCGCAACAAGGACTTAGAATTTGTTTATCTGCCTTGCTTTTCTGTACGTTTGCAAGGTAAAACTTCGAAATTCATGCTAGCTTGACAGTGTGAGAGTGCAGACTGGAGCCATCCATGTATACATAGAATTCAGGATCGCATATGCAATCGGTTATAGACCCTGTAGTAATGTGGGTGGGTAGGTTGGCTTGTTTGCGTCAACATGGGTAGAACTCTCATCTACAATGGTTCTGTAGAATTCATCTATTGTGTGGTGAGTCGACTCTGGCCAGTTGACCTGCTTTCTATTGGCTACTTGAATAAACAAGCATTGGCATAGCCAATAGGTCTCGCCTTTGGGACCTTATAAGTACTTAGTTATGCAGCAGGTCCAAAGGCGAGACCTATTGGCTATGCCAATGCTCGTTTCTACTGTTGCACATACTCCCATTGGTGGGTGTGTCATATGTTATATGGTGAAGTGGGTTAGCGGTTGTGCACACCGTTTCCGTTAAAGCCTCTGAAGAGAAGCATATGGAGCTTCGAAACGCGTCAGGCAAATCCACTACGGAGCGGCTCCTACAAGTGGATCCCCGTCCCTACCTACACATAAATCAAGCTGCTGGTCGAGTGCTACTTACAGGTGGACAACTTTGGAGCAGAATATAACATGCGGCCGTCCAGCCGCGGAGTATGCACCACCCCGGAAGTCTTGGGGGCCACGAAGGTGGAACAGCAGCCGTACATAGGATCGAGGACGGGCCCACTTGCAGGGTCCATACAGGACTTGATTATGTGCTTTCCGCACTACACTTCCCATAATGCACAGTCTCATTTGAGCCTCCCATTGGTGGGTGTGTCATATGTTAAATGGTGAAGTGGGTTAGCGGTTGTGCACACCGTTTCCGTTAAAGCCGCTGAAGAGAAGCATATGGAGCTTCGAAACGCGTCAGGCAAATCCACTACGGAGCGGCTCCTACAAGTGGATCCCCGTCCCTACCTACACATAAATCAAGCTGCTGGTCGAGTGCTACTTACAGGTGGACAACTTTGGAGCAGAATATAACACGCGGCCGTCCAGCCGTGGAGTATGCACCACCCCGGAAGTCTTGGGGGCCACGAAAGTGGAACAGCAGCCGTACATAGGATCGAGGATGGGCCCACTTGCAGGGTCCATACAGGACTTGATTATGTGCTTTCCGCACTACACTTCCCATAATGCACAGTCTCATTTGAGCCTCCCATTGGTGGGTGTGTCATATGTTAAATGGTGAAGTGGGTTAGCGGTTGTGCACACCGTTTCCGTTAAAGCCTCTGAAGAGAAGCATATGGAGCTTCGAAACGCGTCAGGCAAATCCACTACGGGGCGACTCCTACAAGCGGATCCCCGTCCCTACCTTCACATAAATCAAGCTGCTGGTCGAGTGCTACTTACAGGTGGACAACTTTGGAGCAGAATATATATATATATATATATTTTATGTATTCACCCCCCCAAAAAAACACCCTAACTAAAATTACCCCTGCACCCCAAAACCTAAACACACCCTGAACCCTATAATGACCCCCTAAACCCAAAACCCTAACCCACCCTTACACCTAAAAATTACGGGTTTATATAACAGTCTGTGTTTGAAGAGGCAAATTCCATAATTAATGATTGAAATACCTCTATACCATGTTTCCTTAATATAAACCTTATTTGGTCCATTGGGTTAATTGTTTCGTAGGATCTTGGTGCATTTGTGCATTTATCGATGTATAATTTAGGCGTTCATAATGTGATCCACGACAATTGTGTAATAGCTACATTGAATATTTTCTACAATGTTAGTAAGGACCGAATACACTATGATGGTTTAAGGATACCAATAGTATCTCAATTATACGTCCTTGAAATAGAATGAAATTTTGTTACAATTCACAAATACATTCTGTTATGTAAATATTTTGTTTGCAATCATGATGTACATGCTTTCAAGTTTTATATTTTTAAATGATTAATCAGTATGATTCATTACTTAAGGAGCAAAGAGATTTTCTGGCAATGTTTATGATATATAGTACTTCCTCTATGTCCATGCAGGCAGTAGGCGCCAAGTCACATGGTCAATTAATTGCTTTATTTAAACATCACTACCTTGCGACGCATTCATGTGATCAAGGCCACCTTGTTGGCCGAAACGTGTCATGTTCGAGTTTTGCACTTTTTCAATGGAACAATAAAAACGCAACTGCGGCTGGCAGTATCAGCAAAGAAGCAGTAGTCCTTCTCTCTTTCCGGTGCCTGGATGCACCTTTGAGTGGTAATTGGAGATATATATATATTATATTCACTGAAAAAACCATAGGTTTCACACATGTTATAGTTAGCTGGACATTTTACTGATAAAAAACCAATGAAATTCCCCCGTTATAGTTAGTGCAGGCAACTATAACTCACGCGACCGCAATCCTCTGCTGATGCTAATACTGTATTTAGACACTTATTTGCCCATGTCTTCTTCCATTAAATTTTAGCTATACATATATTACAAATATTTTTTTTTCATAAAGACACATATGTCATCAGCAGAGGATTGCGGTCGCGTGAGTTATAGTTGCCTGCACTAACTATAACCGGGGAATTTCATTGGTTTTTTATCAGTAAAATGTCCAGCTAACTATAACATGTGTGAAACCTATGGTTTTTTCAGTGAATTTGCAAGGTTTTTTAAATGCTAATTCCTAACTATAACGTGTGTGAAACCTATGGTTTTTTCAGTGAATTTGTACGGTTTTTTAAATGCTAAGTTACTTTACGCCATTCGTGGCGTGCGCGCCCACTTAATGCAGTTCGTTCCGTGCGCGTACGGTGCGCTTCGTGCACCGTGCGCGCACAGTGAGCACGCGGTGCGCTTAGCGCACCGCGCGCCCACTTTACACAGTTAGTGCCGGGCATGCATGGTGGGCACGCGGTGCGCGGCCATGTACGCACGATGCGCTTCGCGCACCGTGCGCACATGGAGGACATATTATGCGCTTCGTTGTGCAAGGTAATCTTTTACATTTTCATTATGTTGATATGCCATGCGCAAATGGTGACCTTCGGGCACCATTTGCACACGGGGTGGGCAAAGTATGGTTAATTTTTTTTTTCTTCATATTTTTTACCGTACGCGTACGGTAAGCATAATCGGCGATTTTTTAAAAAAAAATGACTTTTTGGCCTTGGGGGTTCTTTGGGGACACCTTCATCAAGGCTAGGTGGTTAGGAGCTGTCTAAATAGCCCCTTTACATGTTTTTTGCCTTTGTTTTTCCTCCCCCGCTCAGAGTGCGAGAGAGAAAATGGCGGCCGCCGCTTCCTGGTTTCGACCGATTCGAATGTTTACTAAGATCTAACAGCCAATCAGAATCGCGCTCGCGCACGTCACCGTACGCGTACGGTAAGCTTACCGTAAGCGCACGGTAAGCGCACCGTAAGCTGGCTAAGATATATATATTGATTTAAATGCTATTTTCTCAGGATCTACTGAACAGATTTACACCAGACCTACAAAAGGCACTTCCTTGACCTGAGGACTACCTCTCTGCCAAATTTCAAGTAACTCTGTTCGGCCGTTCGGGCTGTAGCTGTGTCTAAAGGTCCTATGGAAAAATGCATGGGAAAAACGCGTTTTGGGACCCCCATTTTTTCTCAGCCCCCGCTTGACGAATCCCCCAGAAACTTTCAGGGTAGCAGCGGAGCGTAGCGCCCCACCTATTTTGAAAATTTCGCGAGGATTCGTCGACCGGCGCCAAAGTTATTCCAAATAGAATGTTGCGGATTTCCTATGGAAACAGGGTCCTAACTATAACTACCTACTGGCGACCGCCAGTAGGTAATATATATATATATATATATATATATATATATATATATATATATATATATATATATATATAATCTACTGGCGGTCGCCAGTAGATAGTTATAGTTAGGACCGAGTTTCCATAGGAAATCTCAAAATTCTATTTTGAATAACTTTGGCGCCGATTGACGAAACCTCGCGAAATTTTCAAAACTAATAGGGCGCTCCGCTCCTACCCTGAAAGTCTCGGGGTGATTCGTCAAGCGGGGGCCGAGAAAAAAGGGGGGTCCCAAAACGCGTTTTCCCCATGGATTTTTCCATAGGGACTTTAGTCGCAGCTACAGCCCGAACGGCTGAACAGAATTACGTGAAATTTGGCAGAGAGGTAGCCATAAGGTCCATGAAGTGCCTTTTGCATGTTTGGTGTAAATCTGTTCAGTATTTCCAGAGAAAATAGCATTTAAATCAATATACATATCTGTACGCGCGCAGCGTGCGCGCTGGGTGCGCGCACCTTGCCGTGCGCGAGCGCAATTCTGATTGGTTGTTAGATCTTAGTAAACATTCGAATCGGTGGAAACCAGGAAGTGTCGGCTGCCATTTTGTCTCTCGCACTCTGAGGGGGTGAAAAACAAATGGGGAGAACGTGAAAAGGGGGCAGGGTGGACAGTTCCTGACCCCCTAGCCGTGGTCAGGGGGTCCCAGAAGGACCCCCAAGGGCCCAAAAAACATTTATTTTTTTTTCGAAAAATCGCCGCGCACACCACCCAAACGGAAAAAATTTCTGCGAAGTTCGCGCAGCGTGCGCGCACTCCGCGATTTTTCGAAAAAAAAAAAAATGTATTTGGCCCTTGGGTGGCCGTGCGCGAAGCCGTGAAAAAGTTTTGTTTAAAAAAATATATTAATAAATACATAACTTAGCATTTAAAAAACCGTACAAATTCACTGAAAAAACCATAGGTTATATATATATATATTCTCTGTATTCACCCCCCCAAAAAAACGCCCTGATCCCTAAAATTACCCCTGCACCCCAAAACCCAAACACACCCTGAACCCTACAATTACCCCCTAAACCCCAAAACCCTAACCCACCCTTACCCCTAAAAATAACCCAGTACCCCAAAACCTGAACACACCCTGAACCCTAAAAATTCCCCTTACACCCCAAAACCCTACCCCACCCTGACCCCTAAAATTCCTCTGCACCCCAAAACCTAAATGCACCCTGAACCCTAAAAATACCCCCTACACCCCTACACCCCAGTACCCTAACCCACCCTGAGCCCTAAAATTACTCCAGCACCCCAAAACCTAAACATTCCCTGAACACCAAAAATACCCCTGCACCCCAAAACCCTAACCCACCCTTACCCTTAAATATGCCCCAGTACTCTAAAACCTAAACGCACCCTTAACCCTAAAATTACCACCTACACTCCAAAACCCTAACCCACCCTGACCCCTAAAATTACCCCAGCACCCCAAAACCTAAATACACCCTAAACCCTAAAAATACCCCAGTATCCCAAAACCCGAACATACACATAACCCTAAAATTACCCGTGAACCCCCATAACATATACCCCTACACTCCAACCCCAAACCCTATACTTATCTCATACTTACATTTAAAAAACATATGCTTTTACCATTTATGCATTTACAACGAATTTCGTTGTAAAAGCATGCGTGGTAAAAGCATAAATAATGTAATGCCATGCGTTATAATGGCATTGCGTAGTAATGGTATTTGGGTTGTCATGGTATGCGGGGTGATGGTATGCGGGATAAAAGATACGTGGTAATGGTTGTTTACCATTTTTGTTAAATGTTAAATTTCAATTTTGTTTACTTTTTTATGTGTAATTAAATTGGTATTTGTTTTTTTAATTTTTCCCAGTTTATTTGTTAGTTTGTAAATTATTGTATATGTATATATATTATCTACTGGCGGTTGCCAGTAGACAGTTATAGTTAGAACGTCATATGATATATCTTTACAAAATGTTCCCAAAAGTTCCTCTTTTCAGATCAGCTCCTATCTTGAAGGTTTGGGGGTGATTCGTCAAGGGGGGGGGCTGAGAAAAAAGGGGGTCCCAAAACGTGTTTTCTCCATGCAATTTCCATAGGAAACTTTAGACAAGGTTACAGGTCAAACTGCTGAACAGAATTATGCCAAATTTGGCAGGGAGAAAGGTCTTGGTCCAGAAAGCACGCTTATGTTGAAATGGTGTAAATCCGTTAAGTAGTTTTTGAGATAGTAAAGGAAATATATATATATATATATCTGGGCAGAGCCTAACTCCTGAGCACGAGCTTGCCTCTGATTGGCTGCTAACACTTCAAACCAGGAAGTGTTAGCAGCCATCTTGTGCCTCGCATCGAGTGAAAATAAAACAAAGACCCCGGGGGCAATTTAATATACCGGAGCTCTGCCTGTGTGAGATACTCCTTTCACGCTCCCTCCCCCCACATCACCAGCTCACAGCTATGCCCTTAGAAGCCAGTCCGTCGGCTCGCAGCTCTTTATACCTCTGCGAGCCAGTACACTGCTGCATCAGCTCGCAGCTCTCTACCTCTGCGAGCCAGTACACTGCTGTGCCTTTGCGAGCGGACGGCCCGTAGCTCTCCCTCTGCGAGTCGAGCCCACGGGCCGCAGCTCTCCCTCTGCGAGCCTGGGTGCGAACGGTTGAAACTAGGAACTGTTGGCAGCCATTTGTGATTCAGTCCACATCAGCTCGCATCTCTCTGTTTACGAGACATTGCGTCAGTAGTTCTACCTCTGCGAGGCAACTCTGAAAACATGCCAGAGTTCTGTCTGTACGAGATACCCCTTTCACACTCCCTGTCCCCACATCACCAGCTAGCAGCTATGCCTTTAGAACCTAGTCCGTAGGCTCGCAGCTCTGCGTCTGCGGGCCATTGGGCCCGCATCTCTACCTCTGCGAGCCAGCCCATTAACTCGTAGCTGTGTGTCTGCTAACAGGCCCGTCGGCCTGTTGCTCTCTCTCTGCGAGTTAGACCCCAGCTCTCTGAAGCATATCCCCCAACAACCTTCTCGGGCCTGCAACTCTCCCTCTGCCAGATAAGCAATGGCGTGACGCGTTTCGACAAAATGTCTTTCTCAAATGCCTGCTACCACAGCGTTAGCCCGCCAGTTGCCCCCCGAAAAAATACACCCAATCGTTCTGTCATTGGTGACGAGTCCAGGTGGGCCGGGTCAGAGTCACTAAACACAATGAAGTTGCATCGGCATACTACAGGTCCCAGAGTGCTTCTCTCACGGCAAACTGGGTGAACGTCTCTTTTACGGCTCCATTTATCCCTTCCTGGGTCCGGATAAAACTGTAAACATGGTACAAATGTACTGGCAAACACTGTTGCTGAAACAAACTCCTCACCTGGGCCCCCAAGATGTCTCAACCGTAGTAGTCCCAATTCAGCCAGACCTGAAATCACGGAGATAGTGTCCCGAAATTCCTCCATGCAATCACGGACTGCTGTCTGCAGCGGTACTGTGTCTGGAAGGGGATACGGTGGGTCAGAGCTTTCCCAATAACTTGGATGAAAAGAAAATGCCGAAGCTGCCCAGGTGACTCTGTCCACTTATGAGGCGGGTCTCCTCCTAGAGCGCCCAGGACACAGCACGCAAAATATACCAAAAAAGTTCCCACTGAGAGAAGAACTGGAGGGACACAACAGGGAATCCAGGTCAGCTGTTTAATTTCATGAAAGCAATGGCATGACGCATTTCAACAAAATGTCTTATATATATATATATATGTTGAAGGCTATGGCTGAAATGCGTAGGCCATTACACACTGCTGTTGCACATGGTTGTTTAAATAAATGAATACATCATCTTTAGATAACTGCTCGGAGGTGCCGTGTCCTGCTTCTGAGTGCTGAAGAAACTGCTGTGCCACTGGAATCAAGCTATCCAGGCTGATGAGGGGTGAAATCCCGAAACCGGTCCTAGGATGCTTGTTTCCGGTCCAGGGAGGACCTGGCTTGGCAGTTCGGGCTGGACTGTTTCCGTGAGGCACAGGGTCAAGACTGATTTGCATATGGCCAGGTCAAAACTGGGGTGGCATGGTGAGCAAAAGAATGATTGAGTTAACCCAGATCTCTTGACTGGGGGTTAATGTTTTGACTTGTTCTGCATTCCGTCCATCAATTGTGCGTCTTTTGCTTTCTCACCCTAAGTGCGCCAGGTTTGCCCAGATGTGGGTCCTGGGCTCACTGTGCCACTGGAAAAGAGCTATCCTGGCTGATGAGAGGTGACACCCCGAAACCGGTCTTAGGATTTTTGTTTCCAGTCCAGGACCTGGCTTGGCAGTTCGGGCTGGACTGTTCCCATGAGGCACAGGGTGAAGAATGATTTGCATATGGCCAGGTCTAAACTGGAGTGGCATGGTGAGCAAAAGAATGATGGATTTAACCCAGATCTCTTGACTAAGGGGGGAATGTTTTGATTTGTTCTGCATTCCGTACATCAATTGTGTGTCTTTTGCTTTCTCGCCCTAAGTGCGCCAGGTATGCCCAGACATGGGTCCTGGGCTCACTATGCCACTGGAATCAAGCTATCCTGGCTGATGAGGGGTGAAACCCCAAAACCGGTCCTAGGGTGCTTGGTTCCAGTCCAGGGAGGACCTGGCTTGGCAGGTCGGGCTGGACTGTTCCCATGAGGCACAGGGTCAAGACTGATTTGCATATGCCCAGGTCTAAACTGGGGTGGCATGGTGAGCAAAAGAATGATGGATTTAACCCAGATCTCTTGACTTGGGGTGAATGTTTTGATTTGTTCTGCATTCCGTCCATCAATTGTGTGTCTTTTGTGTCCTGCACCTGAGCGCCGAAGAGACTGCTGTGCCCTCGTTGAGTGGACTGAGATGGAGATATATATATATATATATATATATATACATATATATATATATATATATATATATATATACTCATCCAGAGCTTAATCAGATGTCTAAAAATTTGTGGTATGAATGCTGCTAGCTCATTCAGAGCCGAATAGCTTAAAATTAAAAATATAAATAATTTGATTGTGACACGCTCAATTCGATTAAAAATCAAAAATTAATATTATAGATGTTGTCAATATGTTATATAATTGGAAAGATATAATTTCCATATTCAGTGCTATTATATTTTTTAAGATGACTTTAATGAAATGTACTGTGATTAATGATGCAAAGTCAAAAGAGTTGGGAAACCCACTCTAAAATGGCACTCAATGTCAGTTGAAGGAATTAACTTTGCATGCCGCTTTTCATGTCTATGTTTAAATGCATTTGCGCATGAGTGAAAATATGATAAAATGGCGCTTAATGCCAGTAACAATTTGTGACAGAGGAAGGCGTAAGCCGAAACGCATTCTGCCGTTCTGTGATTAATAAATGGATTAAATTCCTCACCCGAGAGTGTGGTACCTTCTTTCTGGCTGGATTGGAAGTCTGAGCTGTTATCTATTCGTGGACCCACCGCCACGTTTTAACCGCACCCGTTTCAGAGTGCTGATTGCGCATTTGGACGGATGGAAGCTTTTTCATAAGCGCGCTAGCACCGCCGTATCTGTCCCGGAGCAACAGGACAAAGACTGATTTATGCTGAAAACGGGCGAGTTTCCACAACTCTGATTTCCCGTTTTCTTGCATGCACTGATGCAATAAAACTTTATTGATATCACGGCTGGAACGAGGGTGATCCTAACAATCACGCGAAGATCTGAAAGTAGACTGAGAGTATACTGAGAGTGTACCGAAAATGTTTACCGACGAAGTGCGCCGGGAAGCGGCAACAGATGTATTCAAAAGGGGTAAACCCAGTGAAGAAGACACTGCAAATAAAACAACAGGCACACAAGGGGGACTCAAATCACAATTTGGCAAACTGGAGCGACTCTATGAAAGGGAAATCCAGAAGTGGTGGGAGGCAACGTCATTACAGAATTATATAGAAGTGAACCGCATTCCACACGGTTTGCATATATACCGTTCCCTCCTATGAGAACCCAGACCCCATGCTGCTGGAAAAATGGGCAGCATATACATCCATCGGAATGCTTAAAATAATAATTACATTTTCTTGGAGTGACAGACAAAAATGTCTTAAAGAAATAGAAGACTTAGAAACACTGATCCTCACAGAGAAAGATCCCAAAATCAGAAAAGAGTTGCGTGAGGGGATTAAAAAACGACTGTTGGCATACGAGGAGAAAATTAAGCAAAGAAAACATAGCAAATTCAATCGTGATGCACAAGACTATGAGCAAGGACGTGTGCTGACATTTGCTCGAAAATATGATGCACCAAGAAGAGCTTTAAGATCGAATATAGCACGCAAAGTAATTGAACAACGGAAGACTTCAGAGTCAGATATCACAACTGACGCTGAACAATCAGGAGAAGAAGGGCCAGAACAGACCCCTCTCACGTTCCCTTTTTCACGAGGAATTCCAAGTAATGCATCAAACCTGGCAAGGAGAAGATGAGGCAAACCTCCGGAACGGAAAAATCAACAAAGAAGAGGAAAACAAGACGAGGAGGCTTCAACAAGCATAGAGGTAGCCTCACAAACAAGAAGCAAGAGGGGTATCAGGAAGTAAGTGATACTGATGAACTCACAATTATAAACCTGACACCAAGGAAATTATGTGAGATCGAGGAATCTACATTGAAAAAAGGACTTACGTTTTGCTCCACACAAAAGTCTGAATACACGCAATCACGGATCGACCTTTCCATGTTAAAACTGTTCAAATTTTTTAAGTTAGGGGGTCATCAAATAAACCACTGATGGAATCATCAGAAAGGATCGAACCAAGGACAGATGAATTAGCCGGCGATGACTTAAACCTACTACGGATATTGGCTGATGATGCATGTATCTCAGAAACACAGGAGATTGAGAGTTTTGGGATCAATCAAAAGAGAATGGAATCGGGACTTAAACCAAAATCTACATTTATCCCCAATGTTTCATTTGATACAATCAATGCCTTTGAAGAAGCAGTGACATTTGAACTACAACAATTAAGGATGAAAAAAACAAAATGGATGAGAACTAATCGTCCTAATCTAATTTCTCAGAGGAACAAAGGAAGGCGATCAGGAGAATCCAGGAAGATACAAGCATCATATGCAAACCATCAGGCAAGGGGGGCAACATTGTCCTGTTGACCAGAGAGTACTATGTCATGGAAGCACTACGACAATTATCAGACACAAAGAATTATGCGAAAATCACGAAGGAAAGATATACTGAAAGCATCAATAATTATCATGCACTGATATTGAAGTGGTCTACTCGCGGGATGCTTGACAACGAGGAAATACGTTTTTGGAATTGTGAATATCCAATCTTACCAACATTCTACCATCTCCCAAAAAGTCCTAAACATGCAAGCAAACCGCCTGGTTGCCCAATTATTTCATCTATCGGGAGCCTGACTGAGCATTTATCTCAATTTGTGGACCTGTTTTTTGCACCCCTTATGAAGACACTATCATCTCATGTCCGAAACTCTACAGATTTCATTAGAATAATTTTGGATATTAATTGGGAACCGGACATGTTGTTGATAGTCCTGGACATAACCAGTCTATAGACCATACTCTAGGCATTCAGGCAGTTGAATATTTTCTAAAGGGTAGATCTTTACATCTGGCTGAACATAATCAAATGCTAGTTGAATTTGTGAGATTTTGCCTCTGTAATAACATTTTTTTTTTCCAGCAACAGTTGTATATACAATTGAAAGGTTCGGCCATGGGAACCTGCTTCGCCCCCAGCTATGCGAATTTATTCATAGGCTGGTGGGAGAAGCAGGTGGCGTGGGCTGATGATCATCAGAAATGGGTTTCCTGTATAGTAGGGTGGCACCGCTATATAGATGACTTTATTTTATGGAAAGGTTCAAAAGAGGAGGCAGAAGAATTTATTGCTGCCTTGAACAATAATGATGTGAATCTTCACTTCAGTGGCGATATAAGTGCCATAGAATTGATCTTCCTTGATTTGAAGGTATTTATAGCAGAAGGTACCATCTGCACTTCCCTCTATCGTAAACCGACGGCGGGAAATTAGATTTTGGAGGCTAGTAGCAGTCACCCGGCACCTCTAATTAAAAGTATACCCTACGGTGAATTTTTAAGATTAAAAAGGAACTGTACTAGACAAGTGGATTTTGAAACATCAGCCTCAGAAGTCTCTCAGAGATTCATGAAGAGAGGATACTCAGACGATATGGTACAATCAGCCTTAAAAAGGGTTGAGAGAATTCCTAGGAAGTTACTACTAAGGGACAGGAGACCAAAGTCTGAAAATTCCAACAACCCGGAATTTAGACTAGTTATGACCTTTACTGATGAGACCCAGAATATCTCTAGAATTATAAAGCATAATTGGCATATTTTAAAAACAGACTCAGTAATAGGAAAGAACCTGTCCAATTATCCTAAAATCACATATAGGAGAAGCAGATCACTAAGGGCCAACTTAACCCAGATCCATTTAGATAGTAACAAAAATAATCCACGTCTGAGTGCTCTCATTGGCTGCTACCCTTGCATAAGATGTAAGGCGTGTAAATCTAGCAGCAAGATATTGTCTTTTAAAGTACCAGGCTCAAACAAAGTAAGACAAATTAAGTTTCTCACTTGCAATACCCCTTTTTGTGTATACTGTCTTTCCTGCCCATGCAACCTGTTATATATCGGAAGCACTATACATCCCACAAAAAGACGCATTCTTGAGCATGCCCGAGCAATCGAGAAAAAAGATCCTGCATACCCAATTGCAAGACATTTTGCCGAATTTCACTCCAGCAATAGAAATCTCTTATGATTCTTCTGTATCGATCACATTCCACCCAATGAAAGTGGAGGGAATAGAGAACTCTGTTTACACAGGTTAGAATCGAGATATATTATTGATCTGCAAACAAGGGCTCCAGGAGGTCTTAATACGGAAGAAGAGTTGGCCATTCATGTGGGTTGAGAATCCCCCCCTCAAGTTTAATATTGATCATGTTTTGAAGACAAATCATTAGTATCAAGCTTGTGTCTGAAAAGTATATATTCTTTTCAATGCCTCTGCTATATTTTTCAGTATGCAAATATATCTATGGTTGCGTGTCTGGCCCTGGTTAATTCCCCACCTTACACAACTGACAAAGAGCGTTGGAATTAATGCATTTGAGTTAAATTTGTATTGGTTACTAATCAATTTTAATTTTGATTTACATAACACTGTAGAGCGTTGAAATGCTCATCCAGAGCTTAATCAGAGGTCTAAAAATGTGTGGTATGAATGCTGCTAGCTCATTCAGAGCCCAATAGCTTAAAATTCAAAATATAAATAATTTGATCATGACACGCTCGATTCGATTAAAATATTATAGATGTTGCCAATATGTTACATGATTGGAAAGATATAATTTCCATATTCAGTGCTATTATATTTTTTAAGATGACTTTAATTAAATGTCCTGTGATTAATGATGCAAAGTCAAAAGTGTTGGGAAACCCACTCTAAAATGGCGCTCAACTTCAGTGGAAGGAATTAACTTTGCATGCTGCTTTTCATGTCTATGTTTAAATGCATTTGCGTATGTGTGAAAATATGGTAAAATGGCGCTTAATGCCGGTAACAATTTGTGGCAGAGGAAGGCGTAAGCCGAAAAGCGTTCCGCCATTCTGTGATTATTAAATGGATTAAATTCCTCACCCGAGAGTGCGGTGCGGTACCTTCTTTCTGGCTGGAAGTCTGAGCTGATATATATATATATATATATATTTGTTGTTTTCAATTTTACAAAAAATTTGTAAATTGTAACAATTTATAAATATTTTAACACGTTTTAAATTATATATGTTTATATAAACATACACATTTTTTAACCTGTATATATAATTTTGAAGTATTTAAATATATGTTATTATATTACATGTTTACTATGTTTAACTATGTTTATATTAAAAAACAATATGTTTGTGTTCGCTATTATTGTAAAATGATATTTGTTATCAATATTTTTGTTATTTACATTACAAGAATAGGATAACTTTATTTTTGTGCTCAATATTTCGGACACAATATTTATGTCCTAAAATATTTGTGGTTTCCATATTTTGTCAGGGAACCGCTACAATGACCATACTCCTTCTCCTAATTAACATTCTATCAATCAATTAGTGTTTATTTCAGATTAAATACCTTGTTAAAAACATCATCAAGAATAAAAAAAATAGAAAGTAAAATATATATAATGATTAAAATCACAAAATTCATACCAATTAATACATCTTAGCTTATGACAGTATACAATAAATTACAACACATAAAATCATTAGTATATAGCAGATATAGAGAACAAGCTGATCTCAAGTGAGAAAAAAAACCATCCACTTTAACACAAAACCTTTCACAGTTCCCATGTCAGGGGTAGTCAATACAACTTATCAATGATTTGTATAAAGTACAACGCACAATAGACATACCTGGGACCACCACCAACTTGTGAGAAGAGTAAAAACAGAATCTAATCAATCACAGGCCACCACGTTCATAGCAACTTAACTACTGATACCATTCACAGAGAAACAACAAAAAAACTAATTGTTAAAAAAAGTGCAACTTGGACACATGCATAGGTCAGGATGCTGTCTGATAAAATTATTGGCATCAATTAACATAATCATATATATCAACCAAGTTAAGTGATCAGTGAAAATAAATGCAAAGTTGAAAGACTGGATATTAAATTAATGTACCATAAAGCCAACAGGTTGACCTCGTGGCAATCAGCTAATAATTATTAATGGTTAATAACTCCCCGTCTTTAAATGTAAGAATCAGCCATTCTTGATGCAAGATTCAATAAAGTGGCATAGATCAACTCATGTCCCTAATTCATTTCACTCCCATGCACATAGTTACATCACCCATAGGTGATAAAAAGTAACTGGGCTAAGCACCACACAAACCCACAAGGATAGCATCATAGCGCTATGCAACCTTTATATTCAGATAGTTAATAAATATTGAATAATAAGATATGTTTTCTTTACCCAATATTCAATAATACGAGAACAGTTTTCTTTATCCAAACTGGCATGTCTTACAAATTAAACATTGCTCACACCTTACCACACGCATTACTGTGACACAAGAAATCTTTTTGCTAGAATAGGCTGTTAATCAACCATTTGGACAAGCATTCACTCACATTTCATTTCAAAGACAATTACTGTCTTCCAGGTTTGTGATACCATCATCATTTTCCTACCAACTACCTGGTGACAGAGCATCTTCTACTTCTAAATATAGCTAGCATCCTCATCTTCCGTATGTCTTCTTAGTACTGCTATATTCCATCAAGTAAGCTGAAAGTTATTACAGGTTTCATAGTAGGCTATATTATTTGAAGATTAATAGTTTCTTGATAACCCGAGGTCTCAACAACACTTGTCTTAGCTCAGTGAAACCTATCTAGCAAGGAAACATATCCCTACCAACTGGCCAAGAACTTGCAATCTTCATTAGCAGGTACTATAATTTCTTAAGTTCCCTTTAGCAGTATTTGTCAAATCAATAAAAACAAGTGCTACATTGATTCCATGTCACCCATATTTGTTATTGTAGATCCCCCATAGAATCAAAATCGAAATGTCACCCATGATAAGTTTTCAAATTAATTAACTGGGTTAAGGATAAAAGATACTGCTTTTAGATAACATGATTTAACTCCTGAAATATTGTGTGGTGCACTATATTTGTAAGTAAAAATTGCAATTTAATAAGAAATCTAATTGCCCAAAATAAGGGATCCATTACGACCACCCCGCCACCGTAACGGTAAACGGGACCGACCTCCAGAAGTGCGGCAGTCCCGCCATGGCAATTAGGATGCCACTGTTACCATGGCGGTGACATCCAGCACATTTTACATTGCGGCGGACGGTTCTGTCAGCAGCACCCGCCGCAATGCAAAATATGCACAACATGACAGGCACCGCACGGTGCCTGCCACCCTGTGCATGCCAATGAAGGGGGGTCCCAAGGGTACCCCCCAAGTGCAGGCATCCACCCCCACCCCCCTGGGGGGCCACAACAGGCCCCAGAAGGCATTCTCTGCATGCCTTTCCATGGCGGAGTCATGAAAGGGAAGTCACCGCAGGCATGCTAATATGGATGGCGGTGCCTGCAAGGCACTGCCACCATATTATCTCCTTTTTCTGCCCGGTGTGCAATCCGACCGGCAGAAAAGTGGCAGATGGTCTTTCCGTCTGCCGCAGTGCCCCTCGCCATACTAATATGGCGGGGGGTGAAAAAGGATATTTGGCGGGCGGATCGCCACCGCTGGGCCGGCGGTGGCGATCCGCCAGATATCCAAATAGGCCCCTCAGTGTGTGCTTGTGTTTGTATGTATATATATTCTATGGGATTAGTAAAAAACAAATGATCTTATAGGAAATCTGGCACTACTGAGTCTTAGAGGGCAGGCTCAGGCTGTAAAGGGCTCATTCAACATTATAGAAGTACCTCCTCTAAAACTCTTGCCCATCCTTTTTTTTGTTGCTAGAGTTGATATGAGTTAACTGAACTTCCTATGTAGGATCCTTCCTCACCTCATCACCCCTTTTGGTTTGCATTCCACTTTAATTATTCTCACCACAGTTCTGAGCCTAATTTCAGAGGCTGTATGAACTAGCCTCCCTCAGAGGATGCCTCCTTATTTCCAGGCCTTCTCACAATTGATTGTGCAGAGTTAATAACATTAACACTCATTTCAATTTCTCATTTGTTCACAAACTCTCAATTTAGAATTAAAAGGAATAGCCATGCAATATATATATATATATATATATATATATATATATATATATATATATATTCTCCACAAGCCTTTCCACGATGAAAAAAGCGTTCTTGAGCCCAGTTCCTTTAGCGTGATTATTTATTCAGAAATAGCAAACAAACACCCGACGCGTTTCGGTGCCACTGCACCTTGGTCACGGCACCGAAACGCGTCGGGTGTTTGTTTGCTATTTCTGAATAAATAATCACGCTAAAGGAACTGGGCTCAAGAACGCTTTTTTCATCGTGGAAAGGCTTGTGGAGAATTGAATGAGGATCGCTACCTCGCTTGAGCCCGCCACCGCAAAAGCGGCAGGGAAACCAGCGAACTGTTTGTAAAAAAAAAAATATATATATATATATATATATATATATATATATATATAATTAAAATTTAATGTCACTGCCACTAGGCACTAGGGTTTGCTTTGCTCCAACACCTTTTTTGTGTTGCATCTGGATCTTTCAAATTTAGTAATTTCATTTACAATAAATATTTCTGTATTGTAACATAAATACACATATATAGAGAGGCACTGAATGTAGAGGGATGGTGTTCTAGAGAGTACGTGCACAAACCTAAAAACTACTCAATTCATGGCCAACATATCATGAAGAAGACACCGCTAAAAGAAGGAGAGTGGCTGAGCCCCAATATTTATTCAGAATATGCAGTTCAGTACAGTGCTAAAGGTATCTATGATCAACTCCAATTTGACTTTGAAGAAGATACAAAATATATAAAAATCAACTTTGCTTTTACAGCAAGCCAGTTCAATAATCTGAAAAACAGAGATGGACATCTCCAGAATGGTGAATGTGTTACAGCCGAAGGTCTCACGATTCTTATGGCAAAAAAATATGAACTTCATACTACATCTTTAAAATTAAAACAAAACATAGAGAAAGAGATCATAATCTATCCATAGTTCTATCATTCATAATGTCAATTTTATGGTAAATATGTCATGTCAGAAGTGAGATCATTTATTTCATTATGAAGTTATCTGTAAGGTATTAGGGGAGGTCATGAGCAGTGCATTTGTTGTGCAAGTTATTTTCAGTGAATATTATATATAAATAGATATGTATGGATAGATATATAGATAGATATTACATGGATAAGCCCATCTTATTGAATATTTGCCAGTGGTGTCACATGGCTGAATTAATTTGCACAATATTAGGCTACTCTAGCAAATAAAAAAGTTAAATGGATGGCTAACCCAGCATTTCTTCTTTATTTCAAATCTGTTAAACACCTTCATAAAAACAGTGCTACTCTCAAAGCATTAATTAGCACACCTGGCAATCCCACCACTGCAGGCCTATCCTTGATGCAAGCGTCTTGCAACCCTTCCTAATGTGTGAAAGTAAACAATGTAAACAGACATTCTGAGCAAAAAGTGACACTGGCGCATATTGCATATTGCATTTTATTCACAATAGTGTCAATATACTGCAAAAGAAATGCACCCTTTAAAACACATGTTTTTAATTTCCTTACAATGCGCTTTGCATTTAAAATATGACATAATATGACATAATACACATTGTTTCAAAAATACACTTAAATACTAGCATATTTCACCAACAAAAACAAACGTTTCTTAAAACATTAAAACATTAACATACATATCTGCAGTCTCAGGCAAGCAATGAAGACTAAACAAGTGATGATCAAATGCTGGAAATATTGCTACAGGGTACTAAATTCAATGAATAATATAAAAAAAACACAGAATAAGGAATATGTATAACATGTTCCTATATTGCCATCTTGGGGTTCAAGGAACTTTTACAAACTACTCAGACTAGGGAGGGGGAAGAGAAAGAGAGAGTATTTTAAGGAAATATAGAGTTCCTTTATGCTGTCTGCCTCAGCTCACACGAGGCAAAGTATGTTTCACGGACAGAGGTTTCTGCATCACTCATCAAACAAGTCATCGCTGCTGGACAAAAACGTTGATTTGCTGTGTATTATGTATGTGTATGTATATATATATATTCACTGAAAAAACCATAGGTTTCACACATGTTATAGTTAGCGGAAATTTTACTGATAAAAAACCAATGAAATTCCCCCGTTATAGTTACTGCAGGCAACTATAACTCACGCGACCGCAATCCTCTGCTGATGCTAATACTGTATTTAGACACTTATTTGCCCATGTCTTCTTCCATACATTTTTAGCTATACATATATTACAAATATTTTTTTTTCATAAAGACACATATGTCATCAGCAGAAGATTGCGGTCGCGTGAGTTATAGTTGCCTGCAGTAACTATAACGGGGGAATTTCATTGGTTTTTTATCAGTAAAATTTCCGCTAACTATAACATGTGTGAAACCTATGGTTTTTTCAGTGAATTTGCAAGGTTTTTTAAATGCTAATTCCTAACTATAACGTGTGTGAAACCTATGGTTTTTTCAGTGAATTTGTACGTTTTTTTAAATGCTAAGTTACTTTACGCCATTCGTGGCGTGCGCGCCCACTTAACGCAGTTCGTTCTGTGCGCGCACCGTGCGCTTCGCGCACCGTGCGCGCACAGTGAGCTTCGCGCACCGTGCGCGCACAGTGAGCACGCGGTGCGCTTCGCGCACCGCGCGCCCACTTTACGCAGTTAGTGCCATGCACGCACGGTGGGCACGCGGTGCGCTACGCGCACCGCATGCCCACGTTACGCTAGATGGGCCATGTACGCACGATGCGCTTCGCGCACCGTGCGCACATGGAGGACATATGATGCACTTCGTTTTGAAAGGTAATATTTTAATTTTTCGTATATTTTATAAGCCATGCACAAATGGTGCCCTTCGGGCACCATTTGCACACGGGGTGGAGAGAGTGTGGATAATTTTTTTTTTTATTTATTTTTTTAAAAAATGTTAGTTTATCTCATATGTGATAAGCCATGCACAATTGGTGGCCATCGGTCACCAATTGCACACGGGGTGGAGAGAGTGTGGATGATTTTTTTTTTTTAATAATTTTTTACCGTACGCGTACGGTAAGCGTAATCGGCGAAATTACCGAAAAAATAAAAATTCCGTTTTTGGCCTTGGGGGATCTTTGGGGACTCCCTCAACATGCCTATGTGTGTGGGAGCTGTCTAAACAGCCCCTTTACATTTTTTGGGCTTTAAACTTTAAAAATCACTCTCAGTGCGAGAGAGAAAATGGCGGCCGCCGCTTCCTGGTTTCGGCCGATTCGAATGTTTACTAAGATCTAAGAGCCAATCAGAATCGCGCTCGCGCACGCCACCGTACGCGTACGGTAAGCGTACCGTAAGCACACCGTAAGCTGGCTCAGATATATATATTGATTTAAAGGCTATTTTCTCAGAATCTACTGAACAGATTTACACCAAACCTACAAAAGGCACTTCCTTGACCTGAGGACTACCTCTCTGCCAAATTTCTAGTAATTCTGTTCAGCCGTTCGGGCTGTAGCCCTGTCTAAAGGTCCTATAGAAAAATACATGGGAAAAACGCGTTTTGGGACCCCCCTTTTATCTCAGCCCCCGCTTGACGAATCCCCCCGAGACTTTCAGGGTAGGAGCGGAGCGTAGCGCCCCACCTATTTTGAAAAATTCGCGAGGATTCGTCGACCGGCGCAAAAGTTATTCAAAATAGAATGTTGCGGATTTCCTATGGAAACGTGGTCCTAACTATAACTACCTACTGGCGACCGCCAGTAGGTAATATATATATATATATATATTATGTTTATAACATGTGGCAAATCAAGAAGGTGAAGTGAAAAATACTATTTTCAAATTGAAATGTGTCGGATTTACTTTTCTCAATAAAAGCACTTGCAACATATCACCCTGTGTGAGTCAATTTTTGGTTGTGGCGTGAAGACGTTCTTTGGGAAAAAAAAATATATGTTATCGAACGGCTGTCGGGAGTTATAGTTAGGTCTGCTTTTCCATAGAAAGAGCATTTTTTTGATTTGCTATTAGCTTTGGCCTGTTAGACGAATGCTCACAAAACTTTCCCCTAAAAAGTTCATCTCTGCTCCTTCCTGGAATGTTTCGGGATGATCCATCAAGCAGGGGGAGAGAAAAAAAGGGAGTCCCAAAATGCAAAATCTCCATGCATTTTCCTTTGACTTCTTTAGACAAGACTAAAGCAAAAACTGCTGAATGGAATTACACAAAAGTTGTCAGGAAGCTAGATCTTGGTCCGTAGATTGTGCTATTTGTGAGGGTGTAAATCTGTTCAGTAGTTTTGAGAAATTAAGGGACAAAACTAATTTCATATCTGAACGTTTGGGTCACGAGAGGCTCAAGAGACTTTTTAGGGGACGACAATTTAAAAATTGAGTATTCTGATTGGCTAAGTGAGCTTTATTTCCTTTGGGCCATGTCACTCCTGTGGAAGTCAGACTCATGCGGGAGCGAGCGCTCTGATTGGCTGAGAAAAATGTTGCTGGCAGCCATTACAGGACACAGAGACTTAGTCCCCTGTGCTGAAGTTAAAAAATAATAAAATAAGGAGACAGGTTAGGGATACCCTGACTTCCTAGACCTTTTGAAGGAGACCTAAAGGGACCCCGAGGGCCAAAAATAAAGTAACAAATCAACAAAAAGTGAGGCAATCCCGCAAGACTCTCGCAGGATTGAAAAAAAACATAAAACAAAATGGCAGCCGGGTCGCATTTAATACCCTTATGCCTAGGAGAGCACACCCTGGGCTGTTTTCATAAATGGGAGGGGGGCTGTATGGTCCCCTTCCCTGAGACTTCAGAGGGCCCAGGAGCCCACCACCCGAGGCTGCAACTAGTTTCTATGGTGAGGGGGCCACACAGCCCCCTCCCTGAGCCTCCAGAGGCTCCCACCCCGAGTTTTAAAAGGACCAGGGGAGCCCACCCCATGGGCCAGTTACTTTAAGGAGGGGGGCCATTTGAGATGTCATCAGTGATGTCATGAATGATTTCATAGAACATGTCATGACTAATGTCATGTGAGGGCATAAACAGTGCATGGCGGGGGCGCAAGTTTATAGCTAGATCTGCAAACTATAACTGGGGAATTTATTAGTTCAAAACGTAAACATTGTCACTGACAAATCCACCTTACTATACCGTTACTTTAACCTTTTTTTTTTCTGTGAAAAAAAATTTGAAGTTATAGTTAGGACCTAATTTCCATAGGAAAATCGTTTTTTGTTTTTCTTATATATTTGGTGGCATTTGACAAATCTTCACAAAATGTTCAAAACTAGTTTGCCACTCTCTTCAGCTACTGCCTGGAAAGTTTCGGGGTCATTCGTCAAGCTCAGCTAGAGAAAAGGGAGGTCCAATTTTCCATAAGGAGTTTATACCTGACTGCAGTCGGAACCGCTGAATGGAATTACACCAAATTTGGTAGAAAGCTAGATCTTGGTCCAGAGATATATCTTTTTATAACTTAGTTTAAGTCCTTTTAGCAGTTTTTAAGTAAATAAGGAAAGCATATTAATGTATATCTAAGGATGCAGAGGGTCAGTGGATCTAACAAATCTCATGCTGAGATCTGATTGGCTGCCACCACTTCAACCAACAAGTGTTGGCAGCCATCTTGGGACTCAGACATGGCCTAAGTCCCAGAAAATGCAAAAAAAAAAAAACTCAAGGGGGCGGGGTACTTTACTTTAAGTTAAACAAAACTTACAAATTCACAGAAAAAACAAAGGTTATAGGTACGTTATAGTTAGGATATAGCATTAAAAAACATACAAATTCACTCATAAAACCCAAAGGTTACAGGGATGTTATAGTTAGGAAATAGAAATTAAAAAAACCTTAGAAATGCTCTAAAAAACAACAGTTACAGAGACGTTATATTTAGGTTCAGATTTTACACACACAAATCCATAGAGATTTAGCAGCTATAGTTGGAGTTATGTCAACTAACTATAACTCTTGCCCTAAGATTACTACACCTTGCGCCCTCAGCATGCTTTGCTAATTACCCCACATATTGCATCACTCATGACATTATTGATAATATTAATGCAACATTTGCAGTAAAATTATTGACGAGAAAATTGTGCATGTGGGGGTGTGAGTTATAGTTACCGTAGGGCATGTGTTTCACTGCCAAAATAAAGTGTGAATGACTATGTGAGTGGTTGTGTGGCAGTGTGAGAGAGTGTGTGAGTGGTTCTCTGGGTGTCTGAGTGGGTGTGTGAGTGGCTGTGTAGGTGTGTGGGTATGTGAGTGGTTTCATGGGTCTGTGAGTGGGTATGTGAGTGTGTGAATAGATGTGAGAGTGGGTGTGTGAGAGTGTGAAAGTGGCTGTGTGTGTCTGTGAGTGGGTCTGTGACTGGTCTTCTGGGTCTCTAAGTGGATGTATCAGTGAATGTATGGATGTGTGATTAGTTGTTTTAGTGGCTGTATGTGAGTTGGTATGTTTTAGTGGTTGTGTGGGCGTGTGAGTGACTTTGTAACTGGATCTGAGAGTGGGTGCATTTTTTTTAAAAAGTGGGCTCTGGATCCGCGTATTCATCGTGGATCCACACTGGGGCAGCGTTGAGCGCTGTGGTGGATCTACAGGCACCCCCAAAAAATATTTTGGGTCAATTTCTTGCCCATGAGTGGTCCCTTACAGACACAGAGTAGATTTTAAACAGCTGCTCTGTATTTCTGTTGACTGTGCTGCCCTGTGGGCAGCGTAAGTTCGCTGCTGCCTTGAGGGCAGCGCATTCTACATGATAGGGTGCACTTTTCCTTTTTGCACCCAGTGCACTTGCTTAAAGGTGTGCCATGGCACAAATGGGAAAAGTGTACCCTATCTGTAATAGGACTACTGGGGTCTTCAATAATTGACCAGTACTTCTCCAAGAATAGACTGAACATCTTTCTTCTCTGGTCTTTCCTACTTGTTGAAATATAGAGATTTAGCAATATAGTATGGTTCTTCTACAGCACCCCGCTTTGTCTATCTGCAATAGGTCAATCATTTGCTTCTGATAAGAGGGACACTGAAATCTATGGCTATCAATTGAAGGCTACATATGTCCTCTTTGATTCTGCAAAATGTATATGTACTGTTTGGTGTCAGTAACCACATCATCTTCTTACAATGTTCAGATAAAGATGACACTCTTTTTGGGGTTGACATTTTATGTTTTTGGCAGAATCTGCTCACACATCACTGCACTTGTTATCTACTTGTCCAGACAGTCTTAAATGTAGATGCCTAAGTCCTCAATTCAAAGCTGATCTCACATCTCCTTTAGCATCCTAGGCTTCGATTTGATATTTCCCCTTCATTATTTTTTTCCCTAATTGACTGCATTCACTAGACAGTTATACCACTGGGATTCCTAAAGCTGCCCTGCATCCGGTATTGTTATAGCATCTTACAAGAGGTGCAACTGTACAATTCAAAACCTCCTCCACTCTGGGAAGAAATGGAAAAAGCCCCAAGACTCAGGCTAGATAGTAAAATAAATCAAATTCAACCAAGTGGTCAAGAAAGGCATTGAAAGATTTGTGGGACTGATGGAGTTATGTTGAGAAGAGGTGGACTGGTTACATGCATTAAATGGCATAAACAAAGCAAAGGCTTACAGGAATAGTAACCTCTATGGATAAAACGAGCAACTTCACAAGCATACCAAACTCGCTGGTCAGCAGAGGCTGGCCTCCCATCACAATGAACTCAGAAGAGATGAGAAATGTGTTGAGTCAAATAGAAACAGCAAGCTCTTGGAAAGAGAGGGGTGCCACAACTCCAAACGTTAGAAAGTCTTCAACTTCTATCCCACTGAAGCAGATTGTTAGCCTTGCCTAATGTTACATCCAAGTGTGTTCTTAGTCATTCTTTCATATGAAAAGACATTT
This sequence comes from Triturus cristatus, assembly GCF_964204655.1. Taxonomy (NCBI): domain Eukaryota; kingdom Metazoa; phylum Chordata; class Amphibia; order Caudata; family Salamandridae; genus Triturus; species Triturus cristatus. The sequence continues at coordinate 779,610,552 of NC_140580.1, forward strand.
AAGACACCAAACCGGTTGTTCATGAAGTTACCTGTAGGTACTCCCAGATATGGCAGGATCGCCCAAGAAATCTTCTATTCCATTCCATGGGCTGCACAGTTTCTAATCATAGTTTCTGATCATACCTGCTGATTCACTTTTGTCCAGTAAATATAAAAATGACTCCCACGAACACTCTTCCCTTTACGATTCAAGTCTACATAACTGTGGCCAACTGCAGATGAGCAGAAGACTCACCTGTAAACACAGATGATATTTCTGCTTCGTCAAGTCTTTTTCCATGTATTTGGTGTTGAACTTTGTGGGGAGTGTCAGTTTAACCAATCATAATATTTCAGTTGAATTACGGAACATTTTACAAAAGCCTGAATATATCCTGGGCATTCTTCATATAAGTTTTACATTTGGATAAGAGCAAATCATGGAAGAGTGCACCTTGTGAGCATAACATTTGCTTGTCTTTAACCCTTCATAAATTGTCTTTTAAGTCAAGGTTTATTGTTAAATAGCCATATTTAACATAGCGTAAATTTTGGTCACTACATATAGTGCATCCACGCCCTTCAATGCAGCAGGGCTAGAAAGTAAGCAGATCAGAGATGCTAATCCTGAAGGTTACAAAAAATGCCTCAGCACAAGTACACAGTGAATGCTGGTCCAAGTTCCTTTACCTCCTGGTACTCAATATCATGGCATATTTCATTGGAAATCCTACCAAATTTAGTTTTAAGTTCCACGTGGAAGTCATTATGTCTGACATAGTTAGTAAACATTCTACTCCAGATGTGGTAGTTTCAAATGCTCAAAGTCATTCATTTGTGGTATGTTGCAATCCTTTGACGTGGAAATTAAGGAAAGCTTATTTGGATAATCATACATCGCGAATAGTTTCCAAATAGTTTTCTTATAAAATAACTGAAACAAATTAAAACCAGACCATTTTAAGATATATGCAAAACACACTTTTCATCAATTTTCAAGGAATAAATATGATCCATGTGCACAGTCATTTTTTTTTTTACATCCAAGTAATGATTTCCTTAAAAGTTAGAGAGGTAAGCACCACTTGCTAGCATGTGTAGGAAGGGCACGTGCACTCTCAAACTGCATTTACAGTGCCCAGAGCCCTAAGCCCACTAAAAGAGAATCAGCAAAACCCCGGTGTTGTCCCATGGGAAGAATCGGACTCCTAAGTAGGGATAACCCACATGGAGGTTCTTCACTACCTGGGCACGAAACACCTATGTGTAGCTGCCCTGCCTTTCGCCTACCACTTGCTCCACCCCTCAGGCCCTACCCTAGGGGTGCTCTAGTGGTAGTGGAAGGCCCACTCATGTTTGGCTAATGAGTTAAAAATGCCAACCTGAGAATATGCGCAACTGCACACCTACAGGCTGCACTGGTAGGCTTTTCTAATGGGTGGCACAATCATTGCTGCATCCCACCATTAGCCAGTGTAGTCGCTGCCCCTGTATGTGGCGTACCTTTTTACAGGACACTCACGAATACGACACCTAAGCCAATCAAGTAAGCACCACTTCCTAGCATGGGTAGTAAAGTCACACGCCCATTCACATTGCATTCCAATAGGGAAGCGCCCAGAGTTATAAGGCCATGAGAAGAGAATCCGAAGAATCCAGGAGTAGAAACAGAAAAACATTTTAGGGAAATCCCTTAAGAAGGGCCTTGTCCAAAAGTTTACAATTATTTTACTTTTTGCAGGTTTCAGTTAGCTGTATGCACATGGGATTTACATGAAATAGGACAGCACATATTCTTTGAGTATGTGATATCATAACCAATATTCCCTAAAACTGCAATATGTTTCAAAATCAGAGGTTTGGAGAGTATGCCTTCATTCAGCCTAACACATAATTTTTAGGATACTGCTGTATCCAAATCTCATCTAGATGTCCATTTCAAGAGTTCTGGGAAAGAAGCACAGATCCAGATGCATGGATATCTAAGATAATAAATAGTCCTATCAATGATATGTGCACAGTGCTCCTGTCACTTATGAGGTGTAAACCAGATTGTAGATGCTCACCCCTGACAGGTATCTAAAAGAGTAGACTGCCTAACAAGGTGCTTTACTTTAGCTCTCTGTGAGCTCCAAGTATACATATTACTAAAAGACACCATATGACATTAAGTGAAAGGCTTATCTTCGATATGTCTGCAATGTTTGTAGGATGAAATATGTAAGACCAAGGCAAATGTAGTGTAATGATAGTGGCCAGGAAGTACCTCAACGTTTATCTGTTTTACTTCAGAATTAGTTAACTAAGATTTTAAGCTGATATCTGCATGTCCACATTCCTCAGGTACCGGTTTCCCATTCTCATGAAAACCAATTATATATGTAACTTTTATATGTCTAGGACACAGTGAGAGAGAGTACAAATCACTCATAGGATTACTATCCAAACTGATTAATTCATTTTACTCTTTTTAAGAAATTAATTCTATTGTGAGTAGTCACACATTGGTTTACCACAGGAAAAGCACACATTACTTTGTGCCAATTTTGTACAAGTTTGAAACATACAACATCAAATGGACAGCAATGTCTAAAGGGCAAATGTTTTTTTCTTGATATTTCTATGACTTTGTGAATTTTTTCATCGTAATGTTTTTTTCTCATATACTATTAAAATTATAGCACTAAACTACTAGAAGGGTAATGGTGCCCTTTGCAAAAAGTTGTTAACTAAAAGGGCAACAACAATAACTTAAACGTGTCACTAGCAATGGATGAATGAAAAAAACCAATAAAAGTAAATATAATTTAAAAAACTGAAAAAGACCAAAAAGAAGGAATATCACCCCTCTTACTTCAAAGTGTGAGCAAAGGTAATCAAAGGCTTGATTGAAGGTGTTTGCTTTTTTAATGATATTCCATAACAAAGATTGGTATTACATAAATTGTGTTGACTTACTGAGAACTGAATCTTAATACTAAATGATGATGGGGTATATTTTCCATATTAAACATTTTACAACCAACTCTGTCCTTCGAGAACTGGGTTGAGAATACTGCAACAGTGCTATAACAGTTACAACAGTGTACATTATTGGCATTGACTAACCTGCCTAAAATCTATAACACACTTGTTGGCCAGTTAAAGAATGACTTTTTAGAAGAGATGGTCCATCCTGCTCCACTTACAACTCATAATCAAATGACTATTCAATAAACACACACATATATATATATCTGTCCAGGAAATAATCCCATATCAATATAGTGGCAGCAGTATTATTTGGATTTCAGCAAAGCCATGTATATCACTAAACTCATTTGCTCATAATTATAAGAGAAACAATATCCTTCCAGTACTTACAGAAGCTAGCTCTTACTAATAAAAGTAGAGGAAAAAAATCTAAGACTTTTGTGGGTTACTTAACTTCAGTTTCTGGGCCAGCACCACAAATTTGATTTTAAAAAGGTTGACCTTTCTCTTGACCATCAAATAATTCTTGTTTTCCTACACCCATGGACTTGCCAGAATTCTTGAAGTGCAGAGCAGCACTGGAATTCCTCTTGCTTAACAGCATCTTGTCGCACAAATACAATTTGTACATATTCAAACCAATTAAATAGTTCCTTCTTGCAGGTCTTTGCTAACCGCCTCAAACTGCCTCTTAAACTCATCCTCCTCACACAAGTTGCAATCTGATCGAGGGTAAAATTATTATTTTTTTTTTTAAAAAGGGGGAAAAAATATTAAACTATTAAACTATAAAACTATAAAAAGAAATTTCATTAAAAATAAGATGTCTATTTAGGTATTTCAGAGAGAGAGAGAGAGAGAGGGAAGGGTAGGGAGGAGAGATGAAAAGGGAAGAAAGAAAAAAAAAAAATCACGGCCACATAATCTTTTTTTTTTTTTAGGGGGTCGATCCTGGTATCGGATCAAGGGAGGTCTCGAAAGGCGATTAAGATCCCCAAAGCAGAAGAGGGAGGGTTCCTCAGGGGGGGTGTTGGGTGGGTGGGGAGCACGGGTAGTAAGAGTAATAATGGGAAAAAATTAATCCTCACACAACTGTGGAGAAATGAGAACTACAAAAAGATCGGTCGGGAGTTAAATTTAGTCTATCTAAGGTAACTCAAAGATGAATAGCATTTCTAATAAAATCAAGATACTTAGCTGGAATGTTAATGGGTTGAGGGATATGAGAAAGATGTCTAGAGTGGGTGGATTTCTGAGTAATTCTAAGGCCCATATATGTCTTCTTGAAGAAACCCACCTAGAGGCTGAGGCGTGTAAGTTAAGGTTTGGCAAGCTCAGATGGGTCCAAGATATCCTCTGTTCTGAACAAAAAGGAAGCACCAGGGGAGTTGCAATAGTAATAGCGAACAATGCTGGGATTAAAATAGAGAAATTCGAGACAGATCAATCTGGGAGGTGGCTGGTAGCTTCATTGTTAATAGGGAGCTTTCCATTGGTGTGCGCAGTTTATTATGGGCCTAATCAAGACGTTCCAGCTGCTCTCCTGAAAGTAAAAGCAAGCCTCTCCGATATGGTAACACCCATTATCTTAAGAGGAGATTTTAACTTGATCTTGGACGAATTTTTAGATCGTACCTCAAGGGTTAAATATGTCCCTCCCCGCAAATCACTCTTGGAATTGAGGAATATTATTAAAGAGTTTAATTTGATTGACATCTGGAGAGCAAAAAATGGAACAAAAAAGGATTTTTCCTTTTATAGCCGGAAGTACAGACATCATTCCAGAATTGATTTTTTCCTACTAGATCAGTCTCTTTTCTCAGCAGTGGACTCCATTTCACATATTCCAGCATTACTCTCTGATCATTCTACGGTAGAGTTGGTGGTTAATTTTAAGCAAAAAGAATGTCAGAGAAGGTGGACCCTAGATAGATCCTTATTATTAAAGGAGGAGGTTAAACTGGACCTGGTAAACCAGGCAGAAGAATATTTTAAATACAACTCTGGTACCACAACTGATCAGGTGGTCTGGGAGGCTTTTAAGGCCTTTTTTAGAGGATCGCTAAGTACACTGATGATTAGGAGAAGTTTTCTTAGGAGGAGGATGGAAGAGGAGCGCCTCTCTAAGATCAAGCAGAAAGAACAAGAACTTCAGAGGGCATCGGCAGACCATCAGAGTACAGTACCATATTTACAAAGTGAGTAGGATAGACTACGGGCAGAATTCCAAGCTAGTGGCTAAAGAGTTTTCTGTCTGACCGCACCCAAACTGTCAGCATGGGTACATTTAGGTCGACAGAAACCCAGATCACCAAGGGGGTGCCACAGGGCTCTTGTCTAAGCCCAACCTTGTTTAACATCTATGTGGCACCCCTGGCCAACATACTGAGAGACTTTGGGTTTGTACCGGTCTCATACGCTGACGATACACAGCTCCTATTCCCTTTTAAACATCTAACCAATGAAGTAAGAGAAGCCTTCGCAGATGGCATGAAAGCTGTTGCAAATTGGATGAAAGTGAACTATCTCCAATGCAACGTTAGCAAGACCGAAGTAATGCTCTTTGGGGAGGTCAGAAATCTGTGGACTTCAGAGTGGTGGCCATGTGAACTGGGCCAAGTACCTGAACCCAAATTGGTCGTAAAAAACCTTGGAGTCCGTCTGGACCAGGAGCTCACTTATAAGCAACATGGCAACTGGGTTTTCGGCCAATGCTTTCATACTATTGGGCTCCTACGGAAAGTGTTTCCACTACTGCCTGATTCCACTAGAAAAACATTGGTCCAGGCTCTAGTACTGAGTCGCTTGGATTATTGCAATGGACTCCTGCTGTCGGCCAATCAGGGAGTCCTAGCAAGACTCCAGGTGATTCAGAACACAGCAGCAAGACTTGTGATGAATGCCCCCCCAAGAACTCCTTCTAAACCACTTCTTGATGAATTACATTGGCTCCCAGTGTATAAAAGGATCACGTTTAAGACATGCTGTCTTATCCATAGAACCATACATGGCTCTGGCCCTCCGTATTGGAAAGACAAATTCATTCCCTATAATCCCATTCGAACCCTCAGGTCTAGTGGCCAACTCCGCCTTAAAGTACCAACTATTAAGAGGAGCAGACAAGGCGGAAAGGCCCTGTTTGTGGTGGGTCCGACCCTATGGAACAAACTCCCTCTTGCATTAAGGCAATGCTCCGAATTCTTGGTTTTTCGGAAAAAACTCAAAACATTTTTATTCTAGTAAATTCCATCTTCTCAGTACTAAATACTTAGTGTGTTGAGACCCATGATCTCTCCCGTCTCCTGCAACCGCCAACCTTTTCCCCTTCTTCTTCTTCTGTGCGCAGAGATACTCTTACACAAGAGTCGATTCTAGCGCGGTATAAACTTATAAATAAATAAATAAATAGTTTGGATAAGATCCTAAAAGATAGGTGGGACACCAGTAAGCTTCAAAATTTCTCCTATGGTGAAAAATGTGGCTCCCTCTTAGCCTGGAAAATCAGGACAGATAGGGTAAGGAACCAAATTAAAAGCCTATCTCAGAGTAGCACAGCAGCCACTATATATGATGATGACCAAATTAGGGAAGAGGCGAGAATATTTATGCAAGATTTATATAAAGAAGATACTCGCTTTGTACCTCAAAGAGCTAAAGACTGGTTGAATCAGTTAGGGTTGCCTCAGGTATCTATGGTGGATAGAGCTTCTTTATGTTCTAGCATTAAAGAAGGCGAAGTCAAAACCCAGATTAAGAAAATGGCCAGAGGGAAGGCGGCGGGCCCAGACGGGCTCCCAATAGAGCTATACTTGGTAGTCCTTGAAAAGGTTGTCCCTGTTCTAACAAATTTCTTTAACAGAATCTATTTATCAGGTGAGACCGTTCCAAAATCGTGGTCTGAGGCCACAGTTACCCTCATCCTTAAGCCCAACAAAGATCCGTTAAAAATTGAGTCCTATAGACCCATTTCCCTGCTAAATACGGATTATAAAATCTTTGCAGGGGTTTTGGCTACTAGAATGGCTAGAATTATTAAAACAGTAGTACATCCAGATCAGAGGGGCTTTATTCCAGAAAGAGAGTTGAATGAATTAACCTTCCAAGCTATTGCGGCAATAGATGTGGCAACAGATAAGAAGCTTCCATTGACTATGGTGGCTATTGATGCCGCCAAGGCTTTCGACCAGGTGAACTGGTCATATCCATGGGAAGCTCTATATGGGTTTGGTTTTCCCAATAACTTTGTTTCAGGCGTTAGGTCCCTTTATTCATGCCCTCGGGCAAGAATTCTAGTCAATGGAGCCTTAACAGATTGGGTTACAATTGCCCGAGGCACCCGGCAAGGGTGCCCCTTTTCACCCCTTTTGTTTAATCTTTATATTGAACCTTTTATTTGTCAACTTAGGTCGGACCCATTGATTAAACCTTTCAAAATTGCAGATTTAGAGTTGAAATTTGCCTTATACGCAGATGATCTGCTTATGTTTACATCTAATCCAGCTGAAGCCATCTCTAGATTAGTAGATCAGGCCGAATCATTTGGAGAAATTTCGGGATACAAAATAAATAAAGATAAGACCGAGATCATGGAATGGAATCAAGATGTGGGGACACAAGGGGTCAAGTTCTATATGAGATATCTGGGGATCCATCTGGCCCAGAAAATTGGCGATATATCTAAAATCAATCTGACTAGAGTCTCTAAGGATGTCTGTGGTCTGCTGCAGCGATGGTCAAGCCTCCCTCTAAATATTTTCGGAAGGGTTAATTTGATAAAAATGATCATTTTACCAAAAATAACTTTCCTATTCAATTCAATTCCGCTATCTTTAATGACATCAGATATTGCGAAATTGCAAGGGAAAATTGGTTCTTTTAAATGGAATGCTAAGTCTCCTAGAATCTCCTGGAAAAAGCTTCGGAGAAGCCTATATATGGGCGGTCTAGCTCTACCAGATCTATTCACTTACTGTCACTCATTCCATTTTAAAAACTTTAGAATAATGGCCAATAAGAGGGATGTCTCTTCACTGGGTTTATTGTTACAGGCTTTGTTGCATGACATCCCCCAGGGTCAAGAGTTTTTCCTTTTCAAATTCGGGGATCCGAAGTTCTATAAAAAGGTTAGGCTGAAGATTCTGGGTGCTGCCTTGAAGAATTGGCTATACATTAGGAAAAGTCTTAAAATCCCCTACTATGCACCTCAGGCCCCAATTTGGGATTCCCCCGGTACCCCTGACTGCCTTTGAGATCAACTGTCCTGGCCCTTAAAAACGGCAGGCATATTTTGTTGGGGTGATTTGCAGAAAGACTCACAGCTATTGAGCTGGGAATCCCTCTCGGGGTTGACAGGAGGGACACTCACTAGATTTAAGTATTATCAGTTGTCAGGATGGTGGGCAACGAAATCCTGGGACTGTGAACTCAATTCTAAATTTGATTCAGTCTCAAGGAGGGGGGGATGGAAACGGGAGGTCTCTTTTTGGTACTGGGCCCTTTTAGAAACCGGAGGAGTGACTGAATCCGAACTCCAAAAACTTTGGGGCAATGCCATCACTTTCAACTCCAATGAATTCAAGGGTATTTGGAGAGACTCCTTTACTATGTTACAGGCAGTTGTCAAACCCGCAGCACTGAAAAGAAACCATTTATATACTACACATAGGGTATATTTAACACCTAGAAAACTAGCTAAGGTTACGGGTCTAGAATATTACTGCCCTAGGTGTAAGTATGAGGATGACCTCCATATGTTCATGGACTGCCCGAAGATCTCCAATTATTGGATTGAGATACAGAAATTTTTGGACGATGTGTTACATCAACAAGTGGAGATTACCCCGGGGACTGTCTTTTTTTGGTCTTACGACAGACTACGATCTTCATGATTTAGTTTCTAAATTCATCTTCTATGATATTATTCTGGCAAGGCGTGAGGTATGAAGGGCATGGAAAGATGTAAATCCCCCAACTTTTACGGAATGTTTGAAACATATAATCTTTACCAGTGAATCAGATATGGCCTGTGACAGTACAAGCTACAATAAGATTTGGGCAGCCTTAGTCACATGGCGAAATAGGTAATGGTGGTCCTATGATTTTGCCCGGGCACTGTTGGTTCTTAGTCTCCATAGTAACACTGGGTTTCGTCAGTAGTGTGAACTGGAGAGGACTGGGAAAACAGTATCAGCTTGTGGGTTTCTCTTCACTTCCCGCTCTCAGTACGGGCCTTGGAGTTGGGGCTGGAATAGGTTGGCCGTTTGAGAGAGGCGGTGTTCTGTTTCTCATCAAGAATGCCCTCCACGGTGTATGAGGACTTAAACAAAAAAAACAAAAAACAAAGGGTAAATCTGAACTATCTACCCCAGTTGCTTCGGATAGGTTTTCTCAAGGCGTAACTTCCCACTTGATTAAAAATTATCTAAAATTTGCCTCTTTCAAAGGAAGGCTTTTTTTTCATTTTGTTTGGCTGCAAAACCGGATACAAAAGCATAACAAATTAAATTATGAAAAAGGCTCCAATTTCTCAATTTTTACATGTAAATACAGACAAAAAACAATGTGTTTTCTGTCTACATTTATTTTCAAAAACAAAAAAAACTGAAACTTAGGCTTCTTTCGAGTAACTCTCCATGCTCTCTTTGATGTATTCCATGCCAACACTGAGTAGATAGAAAGCATGGGGTTTGAAAAAAAGGAGTGAGATATCCTTAAATAAAAGCATATGTCAACATGTATTTAAAGCTAATATTTAACTGTGGATGTATTGTTTTGTTATGTTAGGCTACTTAATTTGCTAAACCACGACAGGCATCAAAGTATAGGTGCACATTTTTCAGTTATAAAATAAATACTTTTAAGTAGAACTTATTCACAAAATACATATAAATATGGCTATATACTGATAAGAAGGCCACAAAATAAATTAAAATAATTACAAATGGCAATGTTAAAAAAATAAATACCACAGAACCGGGAGCCCTAATTATAAACATACAGCGATAAGTAGCAGCTAATCAGTAAAATACATACAAAATGTGTCAACAAAGAAATGCATTAGGATTTATAAATTTATGGTTTGCAAGGTAAAAGCAACTACATCGCAATGACAATCTGTTCTCAAACATATTTTAACTGATCTCTTATTTTGAATGTTAAATATTTCCAGTCCTTGAACTTCATGGCTTTAAGTAGAAACAAATCAGAAAAAGTCACACAATAGTGCATAACTGCTTCAACAACAGGAACCATTAGTATTCATAAAATTAGCACCTGGAAAGGTAGAACCAACTACATCCTTGTGATAATCAGATCCCAAAATTATGACATCTCCATGGATTATTTTGAATAATAGATATTTCCATTCCATGTGTTGAGAGATTTTGAAAACTAGAGGGACACATTGGGAGAATACGTTTTAAGCCAGGCTCTCACAACACATTAGATTGCCATCAAAGTCGAAGAACATGACCCCAGTAGAAGGTAGATGGAAATTCAATCAATATAAATTTGGGGGATGGGAATTGTGTAATATGAATTAGTCTACTTGCTTCCCTACCCACTAGGGTCCAGAACTCTTGAACTTCCATTCATTTAGTAAAAATATGAATTGTATCTGCCTCTAAGGATTTACAGTAATGCTGATTTCTCCAGATAGCCCCTTGTAACACAGCCTTTAGGTGAATAATATAAAACTTGGATAATTTAATACTGATGCATATTCACTCTTAAAATAATACGGTTTTATGGTAGAGATCAATATTCCTTTACATTTCTTCAAGCATCACTGGTTCCCCTAATCTACCAGATTATCTGGCTGACTCTCCAATCATAAACCTGGCCAATTATCCTTTTACAGAAGGTAAAGTTTAGTAATTTAATAAAGGGAATAGGATTATATAAAATAAATGTTATATTACAGTCAAGGATCATTCTGATATTATAATTCTGTACACTCATGTAATAGAACTACACACAATAAAGTAGAATTAATCCAATGTAAGACAAATAATTTGTGGGGGAAAAGTAGAAAAACAGGTATTATACAAAAGAGCAGTATTGTTATATTCCCAGGTTAGGCCAATGTAGATAAGCAGCTTATTTCTTACATTGTCCTCACAAATAACATTTTCAGCTGTGACCATTTGCACATATTTGCTTGCACAGCAATATTAGATAAGTTTTCCTGAAACTAAAGTTGTTTACACATCTAGCTTCGCACAACATCATGTACAAGGTCTCGTTTTGCACTGTGTACAAATGTCATCACTATCTTCATCCATGGGGCAACAGGGGTATCTACATATCCATAACATCTCTAATCTAGAAGAAATGTCTTTAATGTAAACAGATAGTATTGAGCACGTCTCTATCAAACCTCCAACTCTTAAGAATAGGTTTTGAGCACAAATTATCTTGAGATATAAAGTGCAATAGGTTATGATATGAAATAATAGAAGAAAATACATAAACAGAAAAATAAAGGGAAGGAGCCTAAAATATTGGCTATCAGGCGACGATTCAAATTATAGATAGACTGGTGAACTAGAACGCAAAAGCAGTCTACAAGGCCATAGATTTCCATAATATAACAGGCGGCTCCTCATGTTCACAGCAGGCATCCACGCTTTATAAATTGTAAAAGGCAACACAAGGTCTAATGTGAGATTAATATTCCCTAACAAAATGAGGGGGTCGCCAAAAGGAACTAATTCCAAAAGTAATTGATTATCATGGGTTGGAGGGAATCATCTTCAGTTTGGGCCATATACCATACATAATGTTAAAAATCCACTTTCTCCAACAATCCCTACAGTCAGCCAGCCCTCCAAACTATTCAAGCAATAGCTCCTGCATATGCATAAATACCCTTTGTGAGTAAAGCTACCCTCTGACAGGACGATCTTGTATGGTCACTTGATAGCTGAGCAGCCAGTTTACCCGTCTCACCTTTTGCCAAATGAGAAATATGCTTCACACCTTTATATTGTAATACTGCTCTAATAATTTACAGTGTAGAAGTCATCCTGAAACCACTGACAATCCAAGAGGAAATTCAGATGCTTCTCTTATAATCATCTGACATAGATAATTGTGGTATGATAATCCTTGAAATTACGAAAGTTTCCTATATCCTGAAACATCTTTCCCATTTTTACCTACATACCATCACCCAAATGCATCCCCTTTGTGTTTACTCAGCCCCAAAGACCTCAGACTTCCCAACCAAGGACCCCTCCCTCCTCCAATCTCTCAATTTGTGTTCCACAGGCTCCAGAGGGAGCCCAGCAAAACCACATCCTACCATTTTGAGAAATTTTTCAGCCACTGTTTAGAGATATGTTTCAGCAGTGGCTGAGGTGGGCATCAAGGAGAGAGAATCCCAGCCCCCACTGCACCCAAACCAAAAAGAATAAAGAAAAATGCAGTAAATAGGCTATATAAGCCCCCTTGCAATGCTCATTATTAAACCACCCTGTTCCATCAATACCCGACATACGCCCCTTAAACAATGAGTTTAGTATCTCTTTAACCTGTGAATCTTAGGTACATGCAAATGTACAGTTATTGTAAATATGTTTGTTTAAGTTTGGCAAATTCCTGCAGGTAACATTGGGCCTCTGCTGCTTAGAACAATGAAAGCACTTGACACCGCTGCCAGTTACGCTCTAGAGTTGCCTGGCAGACGTTTGAGCGTACAAAATGCACCAAGTCTCCAAGTTTCTCTGGGTTGTATGGGCACACAGTCTTTAGTATACTGGAAAGAAAAATGATGGGTTGGCTGAATCTGCCATTCTGACAGATTTGAAAAGGCTTGCTGGAATATATATATGGAATAGACAGGGAAACCTCTAGGGTCATCAACATCTGTCCCTTTCAAAATGCTTAAAACACATAGATTATCTCTGAACATACAATTCTTCTCAAAGTCTACTTTCCAAAATTTCTTTTACACTGGTTGTTTCATAGAGTGAGCTGTTTCTTCCAGTTCAAAGCTACATTGTTCAACAACTTGCCTCCCGCAGTTCCAACCTGTTTAGCTGCATTAATCATTGCTATTTAAGCCATCAGATGAGCAGTTTTAAGTACACACAGCACCTTATATCCACATAACAAATCATACAATGATGCAAGGGTTAGATGCTGGTTGGGAAGCCGTGCACCAGGGCTTGAACTACCCTGCTAGCTAGCTGTGTTATTCACCCTTGGGGCATGTTCAGTTCAGTGGAGAACAATTAAATGAGTTTATAAGCAGAGAGAGATCCCCTTGCCGAGGATCTTCTACCGCTTCTTCCTCACACCGATAGATTTTCTCAAACAGTCGCCCAAGAACTGTGTTTGATTGCTTGCCACTGATTTTATCCAGATTATCCATTCTGTCCATTGTTTCCATAACATGATCTCAATCTGTATCTGTATCTGACTCTCCATCGGAGGGATTGGATATGGAGGAAACGGTCTCTTGAACATCTAGCGTCTATTTGCTTATATATCTCTAGGGGCTGCCATCAGGTTAGGGCTAGGAATAAGATTTGAATTTAGCCTTGCCGTCCTGTAATAGCTCACATCTACCTCTTCACGTTAAGTGGCTAAATCTGTGCTTGCGATGCTCATAGTGATTAAGATGGTGTGCTTAGGTCAGGCCTTGCTTTAAGTCCATTGCTATCCAGGACTAGCTGTATTTCTCTGATAATTATATTGCCATCACTTGTTATCACAGTGGCACTATATTTGCTGGTCTTATTGAGCAATGGTATAAACTGCAGATGTAGACAGTCTGTTTCTCCCAGAACATTTGCACTCTGTTCTGTGCTTTACTCTTTCACTCATCCTCAGCAGCTTCTTCCATAGCAGAAGTAAGTTCTGAGGACTGACCCTCCAAGTAGCTGCCTATGCTGTAATCCTCTTCCCTGGTCCCAATTGTCTTTGTGTCAGATGCCAGAGATAGGTTTGCCAAGCGGCTTTCCAGATTAGAATCTTGCATAGCAGTTGGCAGCACAGAGAAAACCACTGTCAGCCATGTTTCTGCGTGATCTGTAATCCAGGGATGCCGATGAGGACCTTGCTTGGTTCCCGCTTCCAAAAACTGGAGGCTCACATTCCAGCCACACTTCACTGCTGAATGGAGGGCCAACCCGACCCATCTCTCCCTGCAACAATACCAGAAGTTGTTAGGTAGTGTGCACCAGCTTTCGGCCCTCTACCTTCACGTCCAGCCAATAGCCTGGAACAGACCAACGACCATCTGCTGAAATGAAGCCAAGACACAGTGGAGGGCAGACCAGTTACTATGTCACGATGGGGAGTATGTTCATGCAGATGTCCTGCTAGTATTATAGCAAGCAATAAAATCGCCATACAGTTCCCCAGAATGCTTAAAGAGGGCCCCAACTGTATAGAAACCTAGTTTTATCATGAAATTATAGATTATTAATGTATGCGTTCAAGAGAGGATTGTAGCCTCTTCTAGCCTCACCAGCACCTATCAGCCTATTGCCATCTTAGTAGGCATCAGATTAGATCTTACATAGTAAGCTATTTCGGATGAAATAACAAGCACCCTACGTGCGAGCATTTGTTTGTTATAAAACAATCTTGTGTTGAGCAAACCTGTATCGGAACCATTACAGAAGCTTGATCTAGCTTAACTTTACTCATACAGAATGCATAATTCTATTGCTGGCAGATGGCACGTAGAGACAGCTCCATCAGTTGTGCATTCCCTCTATCAATATGGGGGAACAAATGCTGCCTCAATTGTGCAAATGTCTGAAGATTAAAAATCCTTCTCTAGCACTAAGTAAAAATAGTTGTAAGTGGTTCTCGGTACACTTTTGGTAATAAGTTGTTTGCAGCTCAAGTGGAGTATTAAGCACATCCTGAAGCTTAACTCACAAGCTAAAGTCATACACCATTGAAGGTTCAGACTGACAGTAACTTTCTGACTGTGATTAAGTGGTAGGAAGCGGAAAACAGGAGGTATTCACAGTAAGTACTGGAAGTTGACAAAGGAATGCCAACTTCCAGTCAACAACTGGATATTTATATTAAATTATCAAAATCAACCATAGACCAGACCTTCAGATGCAACTGCTTATCCATTTATGTCTGACTCCCTCAGACACACTTGCACAAAACAGATATAACCCTGTGGCATCCAAAATAACAAATAAATAGTGCAGATCTGGATGATCAGTTGTAGCAAGTTGAGTCCGAGCTGACAGGAAGGCCTTTAATCAGTATAGAAACCGAAAACCACTCAACCACTTGAGCCTCCTGGTTAAACATATTAGATGCTACTGGGAGATTCAACATGTGAAGAAGGCAGGCATGCCCACCTCAGGTCAGGTCAGGTATTGGACAACAACATGACTGTCAGCTTTCCTAGTGCTGCAAAGAAGTCAAAATTGAAATTGATGGTATTTAAGATCACTATCATGCTATAATGATTTTGTTTACCATTTACTCATAAATAGGAGGGTACTACATTATATTCCGGTTGTAATGGTATAAAACAGGGTATGAACAATGTATTCGTATTTCAACTGTTAGAACAATGCAAGATGGATCAAAAACACATTAGAAAGTCTGTATAATGGTTTTTATTGATTTTCCACACAGTTTACAGTCAGTAAAGGTCAGGTCGGTTTAGTGAGTTCATTGTAAAATCTGTTATAAAATTATCAGGTATTTGTTGATGCAAAGGTTTTATAGATGTTTCTTGAAAATAAGGAATGAGGGGGGATACCTGATCTTACTAGGGAAGGCATTCGAGATTTTGGGCACCTGGATCCACCAGACAGCTTTAATTTCTGTCTAAAGTATCTCAGATATTAAAGTGCTGTGTGTTCTTTAGAAAGATTCAACAGCTATGCTTTAACAAATACAGTAACTATAGGATGGGAGATGAAACCACATCATTTAAAGCAGCAGATAAAAGAATATGAATTATTAATCTGAAGTGCAGAACTTTAATGAGAACTAAATGATCAAACGGATTAGCCTAGTGAGGTTTAGTATATACAACAATGTGTACATTACAGCTCCCAAAAAGGGACTAAGTTAAGGTATCCTAAAAGTGCTGTTAATCCTTGTAACTTCTTTATACTCATTTTTCTTAATGAAATGATTAATGAAGTGTACTTTCAAGCTGCCAAACATGTTCAAGACAGGCTAAGAAAGAAATTGGATGAAAGGTAATTTACTTAGAGCAACCAAGAATTGATTTTCTTAACAGTGGCATCAACTGACTTGTTTTCAAACTGGAAGGAACACGGTGGGCAAAATAGGAAATAGTTTGCATTTCCTAAACTGCGATTTCCTAATAGGAAACCGCAATTTAGGAATTCCAAACCCAAGGGTGCCTCTGGGCTTAAGGCCCCCCTAGAGGCCCCCCTAAATATTTATGCACATGTAAGTGGACATATGTCCAAGGGGCATATAGGCGCTTTATGTCACAATAAAAAATATATTTTGGGATTTTTGCACATGGTTACCATCAACTTTGAGTCGATGGTAATAGCATTTCCTAAATGCCCAATTCGCATTTAGGAAATGCTTTTTACATGTGCTTTAGGAATCACAAATAGGTAATCCCTATTTGCATTTCATAAATCGCTGTCGCAATTGGCAAATTCTACCAGGTAGAAATCACAAATTGCATCTGGTTTTTGGCCTTTGTACACATGAAAAGGCTGTTTTGCATTTCTTAACGTACCGAAATCGTGATACGGCCTGTTAAATGATTTTTATTTCTGTACATCTGGCCCATAGTCTTCTAACAAGAACGCAAATCCAATGCAGACTCTGAATACAGCTCAATCTCCCTCTTTAAGGTTATTTCTTGGAAGGTGCTATGCTCCTCATAAATCTTGGATGATCTTGGCCACTGCATTCTCTTCCCTAGGCATATAGGCACCTGAAGCCTAACTTGTACCAAATCCTATCCCTGAAAAGTCTGAGAGCAACTATTCAAAACCCTGAGCTATCAAGGGAATTAGGTAATTTGCATTTGCATTTCTGTAACTCTCATTTCTTTTAGCCTTTTCAAGCTCTGGGCTATGCTAATAACAAACTTTAGGGACAGGCAGTATGAACTGTCTATCTCTGTAGGTGTAAATATACAGAAACACTTCAACATTGGGGCATGACATTGATTGACACCAGAATAATACGTGAAAAACAGGTCAGACACCCACCCACTAGACAACACCACACCAACAAAGTTATTAAAAACAAATTCAACAATCGTGAGACTAAATCTGCTGAGGAAACAGCCAATAATTTAAATATAAAGTGAACTGTCCTCTTTCCCTTTAACAAGACACCATTCTGCTTTTCTTTTTGACTCTTTATGGTGACGTCATTAATGTCCCTTAACAAAAGGAGAAACGTGATCATTGAACTATTTATGCCACGACATGCTTCCGGAAAGTAATATTTGAGACGCAAGGCAAGCAGGAAATTATGTTTACTATTATTTTCACTAGATGTATGTTACAGAGTGACACCACTCACTGTTAGGACAGTATCATTTTACACCAGAGGGCAGTGGAGGAAAATAAACCATCCTCACACATTAGTAGATTTACAATCTATTATTGCAGTTTTATAAATTCATTCAGTATTTTATATTGCAGCACTGCTATTTGGAAGGAGAAATTCTCACAACACTTTAAATAAAATGACATTCACAAAACTTTCATAATATTCATATAAATACAAACACACCTTAAACATTAACCTAGCAATAAAGTGTCTAGAGATTTAGTAAGCTGTCTTCATCTTAGAAAAGGCCAGAAATATGTTTTCTTCAAACCAAGCAAAGAGCCTCAGGCTACAGTGTGGAGAGGTCAATCATAAATGCTGCTCAGAAAGTGGAAAATAAACTGAGCAATAATGCGCTCAGAAGGCTTACTGTTTCAAAAATGTATCGGAAAAAGCATAACAGACTAAGGATAGCAAAAAGAACCGAGTGAAATAAGTGAGTGCATTGACCACTGACATTCAGAACCAACCACATTAAAGAATCCTTGTAAATAATATAACTCTAAGAAAGAGCTAAACATTTGGCCCAAAGAAAAGGAGCTAGGATCTTTGCGGTATGGAGGTTCCAGGCTTTTACAAAGGCATAGTGTTGCATATCCTAATGTCTATGCATGTTTATTATGGTAGAATTTACGTAGAAAAATAAGAGGGTGCACATCTAATGATAAGTTTATTGGTGAGATTCATCTTCCAATCCGGGGCTAGAATGTTGGTACCCAAAGGTCGCTACCCTGCAGCTTTGTTGCTCTCTGGCGCTGCCCTGCTGGTGGAATTGTAAATAGCTGTCCACTATTACCTTGCACGAGACGTGGTCCTGCTTGGTATCGGACCGTGGTCCTGCTTGGTTTCGGACCGAAGTCCTTCTTTAACACCAAGCCAGTACAGGGGACTCCAAGAATGGGCAATACATTCCAGAGACTTATTTTAAACAACAGCTATGGTGTGGAAATAAGAAAATCACATGTGATGCAACAACACATAAGACAACCGCAAATAGGAACACCACATTATGCAATCCTTAAGCATTTGTTTGGATTATTGCATAATGTTACAGCTCATATTAAGAGACTGGGCACATGAAACTATCAATTAGCCAATTCACAGAACATGAACTAGCTTCTAGTTTCCCTTAACTATTGTACACATATAAGATAAGTTTAATTACAACTCCACATCTCATACATTCTATTATCTGCCAAACAATGTTTCTAACTGGAATATTTATTGACTGATTTTTGTTTCTAACTGGAATATTTATTGACTGATTTTTGTGGTCCTGTATTTACCAGTTGGATCATAGTATGATTAATAATCAAAGTGTTTAAAAATTTTGAAAGTGAAGGGGATGTGCCTTTGTTTAAAACATGCTGTATGTTACTGAAATAAAGATGTAGAGGCTTGGGACAAGAAGAGGACTTACTCTTTTGGCACTGAGTTGAGTCATGCAGGTACTGTTTTTGAGTCTGGTCTTCATATATTTTCCCGAGATGACCACAGGTTAGCTGAAACATGTCTGCCTTCTTAAGAGGAGGTACTTCATCTAAAATCTCTTGGGTCACAATCTGCTTTCCTTCTTCCATGAAAGCACCTCTTTAGGGGTCTTCATGGCTAGAGGCCACTCACCTATTTTTAGGTCGGTACTTGTACTGGTTGACATGTCTGTCTCATGTCTTCCTTTTCCTGAAAGTTATCTGGTTCAGGGTTTCCTACTTCACTTAGGTCAGTTTAATCACTGGCTCGCCATTTTCAATTCTCCTAGCAAGAGAGCCACTCTAGTGACATTACAGAAAGGACTTTATTTTATCAGCTTCTTCCATGGACTCATTGTGATATTATATCTCCTGTAAAGGCTCAATGTCATTTTGATTGACATGAGGTTTACACGCCATTTTCGTGTGCTTCCTGGGGTTGGTTCTTGGCTGCCAGCTGCTTTACTTCTTGGTTTCATTACATGTTGGCAATAACTCTGCAAGTATCCCAGAACTATGCACTTTAAAAAAAAACTTTCTCAGGTGCTTCTCTATACTCATAACCATGTCAACTTCTTTCCAGCATTTTCTTAGCCTCAAAAGTTACATCACTGAAATTTTTGGTTGATCTGCTTTTTGCTCAGCGCCGAATTTATGTTGATGCTTTGGACATCCTTATTGGGTCTTCCAATATACCTAGCAGCAACTAGCTCATCATACCAACTGCCTGCCCACTCCTATTGTCCATTTCAGAAGCCACAGGTAACACTTCTCCCGTGGCTAAATGATGGGATTCAGCCCAGTGACCACCCATTAACATTCCATGTCATCAACTCTCTAAAATTGAGGTTACTGATTAATGTGAACATGTCAATCACAGTATTTCAGTATTTTGGGTAAACCCCAATCAAACCTGAGATTGAAGACCTCTAAACTGATTGTTGTAAAAGAAAATGAGACTAGTGAGGCCACGTAAACACTGCTCTTGTGTGCCATGAAGATGTGCAGCCCTCTCCTTTACGCCCTTTCATGTTTACCCGCCTGAGATCAGACAACCCCCCCCAATGACTTGTGTGAAGTATGAGGTGTTACATTCAATATTATTGTATTTACAGTCTTTCAATGGGCGTGCACGAGGGAAATTACTTTAGCTATAGGAAACATGCTCGACGGCTGATATTAACACATTTCAGTGAAATAAAATACATATTTTCTTTTATATAACATTCTCCGTGGGATTTGTTTTTTGCTATCCTTCCACTGTTCCCTGCTGTCTTTTTTCTCAAGCACACAGAGTCCTGATTTTACAAAATGTAACCCACGTATATAGTGTGAATGAACTTGCTCAGAGTGTGGAAAGTTACAATATGGTCTACAGTCTTTACATGCGTCATTCATTCCAACCAGACCTCATTCACTCGAAAGAATTTGATATTGTTCTGCGGAAGTGATTTTCATCAAAGCAGCAAATGTGCTTCTGCGCTCTAGGGGTTAAGAATGCCAAAGCAGACAATTGCCGCATGACCTTGTACTGAATGGAATGCAAATAACTCGAGTTTTACCACAAGGTATTTTTGAATACCTAGCTAGTGAAACAGTAAACAGGGCCATCATTTTTAAAATATTCAAACTGCCAATAATACAGTGCATAATTGGAAATGCGTTCCAAACATTGCTTCAAGCGTAAAGAGTTAGGAGGATATTATGCACTCTGAGAAAAAAAAAACACTCATTATTTCAAAGTGTTCAACGACCAGAAAATTAATCGTTTAAGTTATGCCAATAAAGCCAAGTAAATCGTTAAAAGGCCTGTACTTAAACGACATTTTAATAAAAAATGAACAAGTAAATCTTTTGTAATAATAATGCAGTTTGTGACGACCAGAAAATAATGTTTTTTTAACTTTGTAATTGACGAGTCAAATATCATTTTTGTGGTCAACAACCTTCTCTAGTAATGTTATTTAACCTCTGACCGTAAATGTGAGGACGTGCAAGGTGTTAACAGATTTATATTCCTTAATGAGACGCATGGCATTCTCTGACTTATGTGTATAAGTAAAAAGTTAAGTACGACAAAACAGCTCAACAAAATGTATTGAATAGCAGAGGTTTAAAAAACAGACCCAAAACGAACAGTGCCATGTTTTTTTTAGTTCGTAGAAACTTTCTTTTCCAAAAAGACAAAGGATTTCTTTAATAAAAGCCTTTTACAAAAATAAGCTGACCTTTCTTAAGGCAAGTCTGGGTCAAATCTATAAAGACTGTATTTTTAAACAATGCTGTATATTTTCTTGATTGATAATAGGATGCTTGGAAGGCGATGATGCAAGTTGCCTCAGGCTTTTCTGATCCCCAAGTGTAGCTGGGCTTCTCGTTGTGCACAGAGCTACTTTACTGCACATGGTATGCATATTTCAGCATTCAGCATTATTAACTCATGACTAACTGACAGTTGATCATTATCTAACACATGGGTCTTCAACAAATCCTTTTTTGGGCAAAATCTGTTCTCAGGCAGACTGAGACTATATTTTCACTAGGGGTCATTACGAGTTGTCAATGGAAACTCGTATGCTGCACATATAAACAGAAAACCGTGGACAGGAAAATAAATCCTCTTCTTGTTTAAACCCTTAAATGATGTTACAACCATTCCCAACCCTGGTTAGTTCAAAGAGCACTCTCGGTTTCCCTCTAGTGGTGCATACGCGCAATGGAGAAGGACAAGAGCCCCTGCAGGAATAATATACACACAATGTAATTAATTCTGCAAGGAAAGGACATTTTTATGAGAAAGAGCTGCAAGGATGTCTATTTCCATAGCTGTCTTGGAATTACTGCTGATGCTAACCTCTTATCATAACATAAAAGGCACACTTTTAAATAAGAAATGCTGCACATTATCCATGTTCCTCAGTTGTCAAGATTACAGCTTGATCTGGCAACAGGCTGAAACACAGAGAAAGGCACCACACTGTGCTCTGAAACTTCTAGTCAAAGACAAATATAAAATGGCACAAAAGTGGGTTCTGCATAAAGGGATATTCCAACAAAATACGCCTTCTTTCTTTCCTAACATGGCAGATGAACAAGTGCCCCAAAAGCAGTCTTTAACTCTTACCCAATAAAGCCCACTAGTTTCACCAACAAACATTATATGTCTATGCCATGACGCGAGATTCTTATGCACACTAACATTCACTGCATGGACGACTGTAACTGTGCACAGCAAAAACACCAAAAAGGCAGTCAAGTTTCAATTCATACCATGAAGACCACGTTGATATACCCAATGCTCCAAGGCTCCACAAGCTATTCTGCATCAAGCAGTTACTGTAGAAAAATATGGACTGCGTAAGTAAATATGTTCACCCAGAATGTAGTCTATTTGGATTCATGTACTTGAATCAAGTGTGTTTCTGTAGAAGACAATTGATCATATTCTAAAGAGACATATCTCATCGCATCCAAATGTGTTTGACAAAGATGGCATGCGAGTGCACTCTAATAATAATAACATTAATAATAAAATGTTTATTTGCAGCTTGTTATATAATATTTCTTCCATTCTAAGAGCTATAAATAGTAAATAACAAGCATTGCTATTACCTAATTTAATAGTACGCAATTTATCCATCTGTGGAACAATAGAAGGCTTCCTTGTCGTGCCAGTATTCCAACTGGTGACCTCTAAATAGCCTCATGTTTCCAGGACATTCACCAGCTCATTCAGCCTCTTTGCCAGCTTCTATACAGATCCAGATTTAAAGAAGCAGGATCTGTGGATAGACATGCTCATAGGTACTACCTAATTCCACAAATGACCTGCATGTACTGTGTATTTTTGTCAATAAAGTTGAAGATCTTAGGGGGAATGAGTGTTGCCAGAGAAACATCTAGATGGAATCCACTGAAAATGAGCTATTCACAAACCTGCCACTGGGTATTCAGGAATAGCCACAAATACTCTATTTGCCCACATTTACATGTAGATTGTTTCCCCAATGTGGTTGGAGTTTGTGGACAAATAAGGCAGACGCAGTACTCCAACACCCCCATATTTGCAGTGGGGCAGAACAACAGCAAATCATGTTGGCTTGGTTGGTATTTTACCAATTCAAAGCTGTAATACTGTGCCTGGAGCGACAAAAGGCTTTTGTCATTTTTCAGCTCGGCATGGATGGCACTTTCATAGTCCTATGCTTAAAAACTTTGCTGTAGAAATGGCAAAAGACTTTGTCCCTTTCTATCGCAGCGTGGATGGCACTGTGTTAATCCCATGCAGAAAGACTTTGATAGAAAGGCAGACGTTTGAGGTGAGCAGATTTAAAGTGTAGCTGGTATTGAGGGTGCACTCTATACAGGACCTGCTTCTCACCACCTAAACTTGAGACCTACCCAGAGTTCCCTGCTTCTCTTTTTTGCATATATATATATATATATATATATATTCACTTAAAAAACCATAGGTTTCACACGTTATAGCTAGGTGGATATTTCACTCGTAAAAAACCAATGAAATTCCCCCGTTATAGTTAGTTCAGATAACTATAACTCGTGCGCCCGCAATCCTGCTCATGACACCACATATTACATCACTCATGACATGGTCAGTGGCATCACTGATTACATCACTGATGACATCATCCTTGTGATAGAGTGGCGGTCGCGCAAGTTATAGTTATCTGAACTAACTATAACGGGGGAATTTCATTGGTTTTTTACGAGTGAAATATCCACCTAACTATAACATGTGTGAAACCTATGGTTTTTTAAGTGAATTTGCAAGGTTTTTTAAATGCTAATTCCTAACTATAACGTGTGTGAAACCTATGGTTTTTTCAGTGCATTTGTACGGTTTTTTAAATGCTAAGTTATGTATGTATTATTATTTTTTTTATATATTTATTTTATAATAAACTACGTATTAACATTTTTTGGGGGTTTGTCACCGTGCGCGCACCCCCGTGATTTAAAAAAAAAAATTAAAATGTTTTTTTCTGCCTTCGGGGTCCTTCAGGGACCCCCTGACAAAGGCTAGGGGTCAGGAACTCTCTACCCTGCCCCCTTTTCATGTTCGCCACCTTCCTTTTTCACTCTCGCACTGAAAACAAACAAAATGGCGGCCGACACTTCCTGATTTCGACCGATTCGAACGTTGACTAACATGTAACCACCAATCAGAATTACGCTCGCGCACGTTAGGGTGCTCGCACGGTGCGCGCACGGTGCGCGGCTATAGATATGTATGTGCTTTTAACTGCAATTTTCTTAGGAACTACTGAACAGATTGACTCCATATACGCAAACGGCACATCCCTGACCTGAGGACTACCTCTCTGCCAAATTTCAAGTAATTCTGTTCAGCCGTTCGGGCTGTACCTTCGACTAAAGGTCCTATGGGAAAATGCATGGGGAAAATGCGTTTTGGGACCCCCTTTTTTCTCGGCCCCCGCTTGACGAATCCCCCCGAGACTTTCAAGGGAGGAGCTGAGCGGAGCGCCCCATTAGTTTTGAAAATTTCGCGAAGATTCGTCAACCGGCGCCAAAGTTATTCAAAATAAAATTTTGAGATTTCCTATGGAAACACGGTCCTAACTATAACTATCTACTGGCGACCGCCAGTAGATAATATATATATATATATATATATATATATATTCCACAAAAAAGAAACACCCAAATTGGAGGCCCACAACAGCGTGTCAGTTTCAATTTATTCCGCCAGGCAGCACAGTTCAAACCACCTTCGTAGGCACAAGCAAATCCAGCCATATAACTCCTACGCGTTTCGAGCGTCTCTCGCTCTTCATCATGGAAATGGCGTATCTGGAAAGGCGGCAAAACAGGTAGGTTTAAATATTTACATAGTCCCGCCTCTGTGCATATCAGCATATTGCATTGTGGTCTTAGCAGTTCTTTAGTAGATCCTGTCGCCCGGTGGTTGGCAGAGTTTTTGCCAAACTCTGAGTTCCAAGCAGAGTGCAGAGGTGCAAAACTCTGCAAACTTCGCCAGCATAGTGGAGTTTACTGTCCACCCCTAGCTTTCTGCCTTTTTTCCTGCTCACTTCTGACCTTTATTTTTTAATCCCTCCTAGACAGCGCTTGCACTGTCTCTTCAAGACATCCTTTATTAAGGTATGGAATTTAAGCTCTACCCATTTTCCCGCTTATCTTTTCAACTGGCTCCTCCTATTGTCCTTTGTAAATGGTGGCTGTTGATTCGTGAATAGGCTAGGTAGTCCCTCCTTAGTAGCTTCCTCTCTTCTGTTGTTACCTCCCATGAGGACAGCCCCTCTTACACGTCTCCTTACTCTCAAGGTTTCATTAAAAGTTAGTGAGCACTATTTAGTTAATTGATGTCTTGCTGAAGCAGCCATGACATGCTGTCCAGCTTTTGCAATCCACTCTGGTTTGTAGTTGCTGTTTGAGGCACTAAATGTTATCCTGCTTCTGCAACCTGTCATGCTGCAGAGGAGGTAATTTTTTAAAAGTCTGCTTTACTGTAAAATTTACAAAGTAAAGGTATTTTTTACTACTTATTTACTATATTAGCATTTGCAGCACGCCGCGCTTTAGCTTCAGATGTTTAAAGCAAAAGTGCAGTGTGCCGTGATTGCTACAAAAGTAAATGAAAAGAAAAAAAGGTGGCCGGCCACACATTTCTTTTCTATTTATTTACTTTTGTAGCAATCGTGAAATGGCACACCTTAGCTGTAAAGATAAGAAGCTAAAGCCCGGCATGCCGCAAATGCTAATAAACCAAATAAAAAGTTTAAAAAACTTTCACCATGGCACCGCCCACCTTTACTGGCTACTTATTTACTTTTCAGGCATTGATGACACCCATATAGCTTTAAACATATAAAATGAAAGAGCGCCAAAATGCAAAGGCTACAAAATCCACAAAAATTTGCTCCTACTTCTTAATGCTCACTAAGTTTATTCACTTTAAACATGGCGGCCCCACGCCCTTCGTTTCTATTTATTTTTTCGTTTAATTCCATTTGCGGCGTGGCACATAATTCTATTCCCTTATTAGATCTCAAGGAAAGGCTGCAGTACCACAGGCTGTTACTAAGTGTCCCTGTGGCATTCAATAAAAACAAATGAAAACGTATATTCAGTAGCAATCTTTCTCTTTATCATTCCATTGAGGGTGCAGTACCTTAAGTGGCTAATAGAGGTCCCTTTACAACTCCGCAGGTCACCTAGTAACAGCCTGTGCTACTGCACCCTTTCTTCATTCATGACATTTCCTTTATTATTACTTATGCTACTGCTGGGATATATTTAAATAAGCAAAAAAAAGGACAAATATTAGCATTTGCAATGCCAATAGCTCAATGCTAGTTCCTCTTTCTTCTTGTTTCTGACCTTTATCTTGCTTCTTTCTGCTCATTTCTGACCTTTATTTTGCCTCTTTCTGCTTGTCTTGGATCTTTATTTTGCCTCTTTCTGCTTGTTTCTGATCTCTATTTTGCCTATTTCTGCTTTTTTCTGACCTTTATTCTGCCTCTTGCTGCTCGGTTCTGACATCTATTCTGCATTTCTGCTTGTTTCCCACCTCCATTTTGCCTCTTTCTGCTCGTTTCTCACCTTTATCATGCCTCTCTACTTGCTGCTGGACTTCATTCTGCCTATTTTGTCTTTTCCCCCCAGGACCTCGAGGAGAGACTCAAGTCCCCTGTGGTTCCAGCTGACTTCCCCCCTCCTGCGGGAGCCAGTATTGCTCTCACAGAAAGGGAGCTGCTAAACAGGCAGATCCTTGTCTGTCAGAGCAATCCTTTCATCTGTTTCTCTGCCCACTTGACAGTGGGCAGGGAAACAGACGAAATCTCCACTCTCAGCAAGCGGGAGCAGTTTCACAGCTCTCATTTGCTGAGAACGGAGTTAGTGTTTGCTCTGACTTAGCGGGAGCCATCAAGGCAGGGCAAACAGCTATGTCCCACCACTGGGCACACTGGGACATAGCAGGAACTGGCCCAGGGGCTGATTTCATAAAGGGGAGCCTCCAGAAGCCCGGGTAACCCATCCCAGGGGCCAACATTATGTTTTATCGAGAGCGGGGCCTCGCAGTCATTTAGGTCATCAGTGATATCATAATGATGTCATAGAAAATGTCATGAGTGAAGTCATAAGCAGTGCATGATGGGGGTTCAAGTTCTAGTTAGCACTACCAACTATAACTGGTGAGTTTCTATGGTTTTTTTTTAGCTCAAAACGTTAATGTTGTCACTGGCAAATTCACATAATTCTAACATTATATATATATATATGTATATATCACTGAAAAAACCAAAGGTTATAGTTAGGTTCACGGTTTACCCACACAAACAAAAACCATAGAAATTCACAAGTTATAGTTCTACTTAAAGTTATATTTATGTTAAGAAACTAAAACTTGTGGCCTAAAGTTGCTTAACGGTGTATGTCATAGTTTCTTCTGATAAGTTTAACTATAAGATAACTTCTGAATTTTTTATGGTTTTCAGTTGGTAAAATGTGAACCTAACTATAATGTCCCTGTAACGTTTGTCAGTGAATTTGTATGTTTTTTTAAAGTAATGTATATTAGGATCCACATGTGTCCATGGATCAGCAGAGGATTTGCGTCCCTAGATTCATGTTTTATTTCTTTAATAACTCTAAAACTACGTAACGGATTTGAACCAAATTGCAACACGCATTGGCAAAGACAATAGGTCTCAACTTTGACAAGTTCTATTTTTGTTTTCTCTATTCTACAATTCTCCAGTAGTTGCGTGGACAGTAAGTGTAGATTGTGTTTGTATCAATAAATGTTTTTTTATGATATGCTGTTTAAGTGATGTATGTTGGATGTTTTGCCTGCCTCAGTAGACCTATTGGCTTTTCAAATGTTTTTTGTTGTTGTTATCCAGCTGAAGCATTAATGCCCTGTACTGCCTCAAAGGCATTGGAAACCCTTACTGCAGATTACATAAGCTCCCTTTGGAATGTGTTCAGCGAGCTATAGTACATGCTTTTGTTAAGCCATTTTAGCACAGCACACAGGGGCTCGGCTCTTTCAGAAGGAGAGGGGCCTTATTTTAGCCTTCATTCAGTACAGAAGCTGCATTTATAAGGTATTTATATATAGCTCCGTATGTTGTCAAAAAAGAGCCATCACAACATATAGAAGTGGTAGCTTTTTGTGGAATATTGCTGAAGTGGTTTGACGTAAAATTGTGAATCAATGTCTGTAAATTAATCACCTCTTGCAGTGTCATCTCTGCGCAACCCGTCAGCTAACTTGAGTTATGTGATGCAGTGTCAAGATGATGAAGTAGACTACTCACAAAACTACTTTCCTTGCTCCTAAACATTAACTTTTGGAACACGTGGGGTAGCCGCAAGATTGTGCACTAATGGTTCCTTTTATAAAATACATGTCTATAAAGTTTTGGGTTTGCACATATAGTTGTGATAATTAGTTCAGTTGTAATGAGGAGCTGGGAAGCTAAAGTGTGACTCAGAGGGGAGGAGCCGGAAAGAGCGACTGACGATGGAGGGGGTAGCAGTGTGAGGGAGGGGGTGAGTGGACGAAATAGGCCCCCTCGGAAAACAGCAAATGTGACGAGCGAAGGACAAGATTTACAGGGCTGTTTACTGAAATGGCACTAGAAACATCAACATTACAAAGACACAGAAGGGAATCTTCCCAAAACACAGGCTGAAAGAAGGGAAAAAAATAGTACGCATACACAAACTGAAATAGACAAAAGAGAATGGTTCATTTTATAAAATACATAGCTGGAATGTTTTGTGTTTGCATATATGGTTGCGATAATTATTGTAATGCATCATGCCTCTGTGTGATGATTGGTGGCCTCATGTGTGTGTGTAGCTCTCCATTGGAAGCAGTTGTAACGAGGGGCTGGGAAGTTAAAGTGGGAGATGGAAAGAGCTGCAGACTATGGAGGGGGCTAGCAGCGATGAGGGAGTGGATGGATGGACCGAACAGGCGTCATAAATAATAGCAAGTGTGATGAGATAAGTGCAATATTTACAGGGTTGTTTACAGAATTGGCGATAGGAGCTTCAACACTACAAAGAAACACAAAGGAAGCTTCCCAAAATGTGGCTGAAAGAAATGAAAAAAATAGCGCGCATACATGAACTGAAAAAGTAAAAAGTGAAAGAATATAAGTAACAGGCCACTGCTTTGTGTGAGGGAGCAAGACAAGAAGGAGGGTAAAAACACAGATTACCCACAAAACACAGATTACCCACATAGAAGTAAGCTTTTGGGAAGGACCAACAAAGAAATTAATCAAAAGCAATGGGAGGGCTGTAAGTCCACAGAGTGGACACAGAAAATCTCGAAGAGATATTGCATGCGCTGCCTAGGAGAGACCTAAAAAGAGACCTGGACCAAGAGCTAGCTGTGAATTTGTTCAGCGAGTCAGCCTATAGCCTTGTCTGAAATTGAAAATCCAGTTGGACAGTGTATAGAGAAAAATAATTTTAGAAGCCCCACTTTTTCTTGGCCCCAGCTGCACGAATCACCCCAAAATATTCCATGCAGAACTAGGCAAAGGTAGATTACTTTGTTTGGAAAATGTTGTGAAGATATGTTAAACTGTGTCAAAGTTACTAGCAAAACAAAAAACGCGTGTCTATGGGAAAAGTTGGTCCTAACTAGAACAACCTACTGGCTATCGCCATATACATATATATAGTTTTCACCAAGCATTTATAATGTTAGCCTTTTTTGTAATTATTGCAAATGTTTCTTAAACGTCCTTTAAGAATTAACAATTTTGCTTCTATTGCTTTTGGACAGTTGTGAAGAAACCCAAATATTCATAACTTGTATCTCTTACATAGTAGACTTTTAACTGAATTATAGGACAAAAGCACTTTAGAACTGTATATTGTTTCGGCAGTTTCCAGAATAATGTTATGTTTAGACAGACCCAATTCCCCAAATAACACCAGTCGGAATAATTTTAGACAAGGGGTTCTAATTATTTAGCTCTGAAGCATTGGGTCAGATTACCCCGAGAACAATCTCATTCTCCCAATGCTGAAAGCAAGGTGTAAAGATACAAACAGGAAATTGTACCTTACATTTTGTGGACTACTGATTTTGAAACTAATTGCTGATAAAGATTGGTAAGAGAGCAGTGACACATGAATAGGCTTAATAGAGGTGAAACTTAAAATCTGCAGGCTCACGGAACAAGGGCTCTACTTCTTCGTCCACCTAGGACTCAAGCAAAATAAAAATAATTTGGACCTATTTTGAGACAGAGCTAAAAATTGAGCAAAATGATAGGTGTTCCTCACAAATATTTTGTTCTTTCTGAAGGGTAAACCAATTACATTCTTGACCCACGAAATAGGTTTGTGTCCACAAGAGATGGACATTTCCATTAAATTACTTAACACCTTCCACCAAGCCTTTGTCATTTGTATTGATAACATATTCTCCTACTTAGAAGGCAAGTTTTGGAATAAAAACACTTCACCAAGACAGTTGTTGAGTCTCTGAAATGGAGGTAGAAATCAATACATCTGCCCAAAATACAATGGCAATTGACTCAGACAGATATTTGGAGGTATTTATACTTTAGAAATAGAATCCAGTTTTCACCATTGTCTTAAAATAAGATGTAGAATACACCACTTCATAGAGATTTAGGGTCCGACTACGATGTCGGTCGGAAAGCCTCCGACTGCTAGTCTGAAGCTTTCCAACCGCGGTCAGAGGCTTTCCGACCGACATGTTTGGTTTGTGGTCTGACTGCCTGATTATGATGTTGGTGGTCAGAACGTAAACTGGCCGGTCATTTTGACTCGGTTCCAACTGGCTCTCGGATGCTTCATGCCAGACGGAACTGCACCGTAATCCCCTATGGATGGCGTTTTCGCCATTGGGATTACGATGTTGGTTTCCCCCAGCCATTCCCTGCCGGCATTTACGACATGGAAAGGCTGTCGTTAAGCTACTTTGGGGGCCTCTGTGGTTTACAGTAGGTGGTCGAAGGGGTACCTAGGGTACCCCACTGTAAAACTTGTTAAACCCTGCACTATGTGGCAGGCACCATGGGGTAGTATAAGTATTCAAAATAGGTTCACTGACAAAATATCAACCTTCAAAATATCCTCATACGAAAATATCATGACTAATAAGTCGATGTCAAAAATATTGTCATCTGATACTCATAATGGGAAGTACAAATATATTGAGAAAGAATATATAGTTGTAATAAATATTGTTGTATTAAATATCGTATTTTAAATATATATAAATGAAAATTATCAATATTAAATATATTAATTAGTAACATTATTTAAAAAAATAAAATAGATTCAATATATATTTTAACAAATATAACAAATAAACTTAATTTAAAAAAGATAACGACAAATATATAATAAATAATACATATGTGTGCTTGTATATATACATATATCTACTTCAAAAACAATTTTTATTTATATTATTTCAAAATTTGTAACTAATATAACATAACAAATAAAAATATATATAGATATACATATACCAATAACATAAAATCTTTAAAAAAACAACCATTCTAATTAAATTAAAAAAGTAAACAACTGAAAATATTATTAAAATATTTTATACATAAAAACCTTAACAATTATTTATAAATATCCTTGCATCAATGAATCCGGATAATCCACACCTCAATATCCGGTTCACCAAGTTCATCACAGGAACAGCAAGAAAATGTTTACACAGTGAGAGCCAGCAAGCCATTAACGGTTAATTATCAATGGACATATTAAGCCTCACACGGTTTCACTTGATTTGCACACTCGTCCGCACCACCCAAGAACAGAAGAACACGGCCTTCGGCGTACGGACCATCTTGTTTTCCCGTGTAATCTTGGAACCTCCAAATATTGTACGCAGGGACTTTACAATATAAATGGACTCTACGGTCTTTACCACAAACACGGATTCACATTACAGTGTTATTAATTATTGCCTTTTAATAACTAATGCCTGCCTGTGGCCCTAGTAGATGATAAAATTAGAATGGACGATCATGGCCCTTAACTGTTTTTTAATCACTCTTTTTAAAAAAGGGTCGTACCATTTAGATGAGTTAATACTTTTTATCATTATAAAAAACAGGTTTCTAGGATTTTAAATTATTTTATGATGAATTCTTACTTGTTGTGATGGTACAAATGTAAATATCTTAATAACTATTCTTGATACACGTTTTTATTATGGTAGCATGTTCACCATTGTAATGATTTTTATTAATCAAACAATAAAGTATTCTCTCTCTCTTTATAAATATTATAATGTTAAATTAACAAGAATCTAATAATATAAATAATAACAATATAAAACAAATTATAAAATGTAAAATGTAATACATATACTATTCCCACTATAAAACTACACAAACTATTCCAGGACAAATATATAGAATGTACTACTCACACAACACAAAAATAATAAAACTGGGTAACATTTTCAAATTTTGCTCCCATAAATGCAACAGTAGTAAAAGTGTTGGATTGTGAATAGGTAAACATTACTATTCCCATTCCAGCCAGTACAACAGTAGGGAAACTATTGGCGTGCAGAGGGGTAACATCTACTGATCCCACTCCAGTCGGTACAACAGTGGGGAAAGTGTTCGATAGCGGAAGGGTAAAATGTAATATTCCTACTCCAGTCAGTAGAACAGTAGGGAAAGTGTTGGATTGGGGAAGGGTAAAATTTACCATCCACACTCCAGTCAATACAACAGTAGGGAAAGTGTTGGATACTGGAGGGGTAAAATGTACTATTCCTTCTCCAATAAGTGCAACAGTAGGGAAAGTGTTGGATTGCTGAGGGGTAAAATGTATTATTCCCACTCCAGTCAGAGCAACATTAAAAACAAACAAAATATCTTGAAAACAATAACATTTAAAAAAAGGAAGTAAATAAAGAAAAATATAAATATGTACAAACAAAACTACAAATATATGTAATATTTTTATTAAAACATATTACAAATAAACACAAATATTATAAATAAAATGCAAAAATAATTTTCATACAAATAAATATTTTTATTTCGAAATTATTTATTAACAAAAAAAAGTATTACATAAATTGAATTTAACTTCCCACCCTATAACCCCACAAAACTCACAACCTGCACCTAAAACTGGACTTCAAAAAGCAAAATATTTACACTATTTATGTAAATATTTATCAACAAACTATTTATCATTAATTAAATAATAATTATTCATTCATTATAATTAATTTACACAATATACCCCCACAAAACACACCACACATACAATTTCACTGAAAATATTTACACAAACAATTATCAAATCAATTAATATTAATTTAAAAAATAATTATGAATTACTTAAAATTAATTTACTCCTCACTCAATACCCCTACAAACCCACAACCCACATCTAAAATCTTTAAAACAAACTAATTGCACAATTAACATAAGTAATTATCAATTAAACAAATTAATTAATAACAAAAAAATAATTCATTAAAATTAAATGACTGCCGATACTTTACCCCTATTAACCCACAACCCAAACATAAAAGTAAACTTAAAAAAATGATGTACACAATTAAAATAATTAACTGTCAATTAAATAATTAATAGTATTTCACAACACATTATTAATACATTTTAATTAATTTACTCTCCACCCTATACTCCTATAAACACCACAACCCGTACCTAAAAAAATGATTACACGATTAACATAATTAATCAATTCATTAATATTAACAACCAAGTATTAATTAAATGAAAATAAA
The DNA here is from genome assembly GCF_964204655.1 of Triturus cristatus. Taxonomy (NCBI): domain Eukaryota; kingdom Metazoa; phylum Chordata; class Amphibia; order Caudata; family Salamandridae; genus Triturus; species Triturus cristatus. The sequence continues at coordinate 779,644,325 of NC_140580.1, forward strand.
TTACTTCCCAACCTTGACACCTACAAACCCCACATAAAATGTACATTAAAAAAATTAAAGCAGAATTAGCATCATTAAATATCAATTAAATAAATAATATTAAATAAAAAAGAATCATTATATGAATTATAATTAAATGACTTCCCCCCTGATTATTTATCAGTTGGTCGGAATTGAAACCAGACGGTCATTCCGGCTGGCCTCCGACGAGCTCAAGGAGCCAGTCGGAACTACCTCGTAATCCCAAAGGGAGGGCTTTTCCGCCCTTGGGATTACGATGCACGGTTTCCGGTATGATTTCCATGCCGGCCAGTCCGGCATGGAAACCATGTCATAAAGGGTGTTTGAGGGACCCCAGCAGGGCCCTCTTGTGTGTGCGGCCTCCGGTTGGGGGGCGAGGAGTACCTATGGTGCCCCCTTGCTGATCCCTGCACCCCATGGCAAACACCATGAGGTGCCTTCCACGGGGTCCAGGGATGAACACCACATCCCATTTCCCTATGGGAGCATGTATTACGGTTGGTTTACGGCCGTAATGCAAGCTCCCATAGGGAAATGTCGGGAATGCGACCGAACAGTGTTTGATCGCATCCTAATGAAGCAGTCAGGACAGCCGACCAGAGGTCAGCCGGTCTTGTTTACGAGACATCATAATCACACCCTATGTTTTTGCAAACTATATTATTTAACTTCGATATTACTTGCCTTAAAATCGATATTCTGGACAACGATACTCTTGCTGACGATATTTCCATAACACGTTATTTTGGACAAAATAATTTGGTTGATAATATTTTTTCCGATATTTTGTCTGAATACCTTCAAAATACCCTTTTTGTACCTGCACAAGTGATACGTGTCTTCATTCAAGCTTTTACATACACTTCAATCTGAAATAATTGTTTTTTTACCCCAAGTTTAAAATGTCTGGAATCTGTACCACCTGCATACCTTTCCAAAGCCTAGATATATTGGTTATAGGTTTTGCTATTAGCATCCACAGTACCTAGAAACCCTTTATGGTATACTATGTAATAGCAAATAGACTATCAAAACCACATATTTTAATGAGGCAACAAATAGGGAAAATATTAGTGATGAATTAATGTATTCACAGCTTGTATTTTCAATCTCACTGAGGTTAAGGCAGAGATAGGCCCAATGTGCAGAGTATCCTGGGTAATAGAGGTACAGTGCCCCAGTAGAAATAGACACAGTGTAGTACGGCATGTGTGTGTCCAGAGTATCCTGTATGAAAGCGAGGCAAAGTCAGCGATAAGTGGTACATGTGTAGACTATACACTTATAAGTGCATTGACACAGTTGCAGACTAGGCAGAAATAAGGGGGTCATTACGATGGCCTCTGTAGCGGTGCCTGGGACCACTTGCCTGCAACGCGGCGGTTCCGCACGTCAGATTATGATGCGACCACCACCGGGGCGGTGGCATCATGCATGGGTAAGATTTTGGCGGGTGCTGCTGGCTGCAGCACCCGCCACAATGCTAAACATGCAGGTTGTGCTTTTCACTGCACTACGTGGCCCCCAAATGCATTTTCCGCCAGCCTTTCAATGGCGGTTTACCTGCCACGGAAAGGCTGGCTGCGGCCAGCATTGTAATACGGCGGACGGTGCCTGCTAGGCACCACCACCATTTTAAACATGCTGACCGCTCAGCCAGGCAATCGGAACGATTGCCTGTGGTGGAATGGTGGCAGGCGGTCTTTACAATCGCCACAGTACCAGAACGATTCCTCCCACCATCGTAATATGGTAGGGGAAAATTGCTGTCTGATGGCGGAGGGCTCGCCACAGCATGGCTGGCGGTGAAGGGCCTTCCGCCATCATAATCAGGCCCTAAGTTCAGAGCAGTGCTTAATTTGAGCCAGTGGTTAATTATCAACATTGACACTTATGACGGTATGCCGCATGGTGGCGATGTCTGTCTAATTTAGAAATGTGCACCACAACAGTAATTTATTAATTCAATACATATTAATAAGGACTACTGTTTGCTGCTGAAGCCTAAAATGGATTTAGGGGTTGGGAATAGACTGAATTGTTACACCTGTCGGAGTGTGATAGTTTGTGTTTGTACTGTCACTGGCTCGCTGACAAGGGCAATGGGTAATACAAGCTGCAGTGGCCTCCTGAGAAGGGCCCTGACACTTGTGTTTTTTCCAGATTAAACACTGGTTCAGAGTGTCTTAAATATGTTATATGTTCCCGCAGTGAAAGGCCAACAACTTGTACATTAAGTTGCTCAAGAAGAAACATAGTCAAACACTGACATCACCAGCATCTCTCAGTTTATTGGCTAATCAGAATGTAGCCTAAGTAGACTAGCCATAGAATGCCTGGTATTTGGTCTGCTCCACGCTTTGTAAATATAGGAGTGCTTGCTACAGTAAAGAGAATAGCTCACTTCACTGGCTTGATGCTGTTTGTGAAAGGTGTTTGCGCCCAACCACTTTCAAATCCGCCAGCCGCCACTGCTGGGCTTATTGCCACCATCATGAGATGTATATTTATACTTTCAAAGACCAAAGCATTCACGGTAAACATGACTCTGCATGTAGGTCAGACAATTACCCTATTTTGGCAGAAAATTGTTCTGTACAGGATGTATCTTTTTTTCTTTATTCTAGCATATTTTTCTTCTGGGAAGTGGTTAGGAAAACCAACATCAACAAAATGCTAATAAGATCACATGTGCAGCGCAAGAGGGCGAGCAAACCAAAATTAGCATTGTCGCAAGAGAAAGAAAATGTTACTTTACATTGCCGGATGGAAGCGACTTTGCAAAACACTGTGATCTTTTGAGACATGAGCCTCCCTATTGACTGAAAAGGAACTGATGTGAAAGGAATGCACAATGCCCTGCATTGTAAATCATTTTCCCAGAAATGTGTCCAATATTCTCATATGAAACTCATGAGGCAGTGAATATGCCTTCGCGTTAACGTCTGAGATTTCCTGGAATACGGTCGCTTGCTTTAACAGTAAAATTATTCTTTGGCATGGAAGAAAATAACTTTGAAAAAAAAAATGATGTCAAGTAAATGCTTGTGAGAGCAGAGTCATTCATTTGCCGTCAAAAAGCATACATTTCCACGTTTAACAAGTTCAGCATGTACTATGTTATTCACGTTTAGATATTTGCAACTCTTGGCTATGCCATTAGCTAACTTTGCCTGTCCCAGTTTAATATAAACACACGGTTTACGTAACGCTATACGAGTGCTGGCAAATTGAAAGGTCGGAATGCGGGTGTTATTTAATGGAAATGCAATCATGGCAAAAGGTGAAACGCTAAATGACAGCTGGGAGTTGAGGATGAAAAACAGACTGCGTGGGTGCCATCAAATGTGCTCAAAAACTTCATATAACCACGGACAGACCACATCATCTGCGAGGGCCCATGTTTGTTTTATTCTAATCTACCCTAATGTTGCTGTAATAATCATTTATAACCATTCCTGCATAGTTGTGGCTGTGGACGTCATCACATTTAAATCTGTATTCTGCTAAAAACAAGAAACTGAAATATTATCTGAAAATAATGAAATAGACATTCTTATTAATGGCATAATTTTCAAGAACTCCTAAATCTGAGTTTTGGTCTCAAAAGAGAAACAATGTTATTTATTTAGTTTTTAAGAATGCTGCCAGAACGTTGGAAAGTTCCAGCTGAGGCTCACAAAAACATCTCTAAAAATGGAATAGGGCAACAACAATTTCCCCATCTTGCAACAGTCATCACTACCACAGCTACACCCACAAATGCACACTTGAATGGGCAACGTCAGAGAGCACTAGCCAGGGGGGGCTCCTCCACTAGGGCGGAAAAACGTCGCCCCACTGCTTTCTCGCAGTGCGAGAAGCAGAAACATAAAATGGCAAAACTACCTTTTTATGTTTCTGCTTCTCACACTACGAGAAAGCAGAAGGGTTTGGTTATTCGGGTCTGCCCTAGGGCAGGGCAGGAGTGGCTTGCCCACTGCTGAGGGCGCTAACTGTTTTGTCGGCCCTCTGGGGCCGACCAAACCAGTCATGCGCAGTCTGCCTTTTCTACATGGAGAAAATGGCCTCCCGATAGGCGCCTGGCTGGTCGGCATCCTGACCAATCACAACGCTGCCATTGCAGGGTTGTGATTGCCTTAGGGGAGGGGAGGAGGCTGCTTGCTTCCTCTTCCTGCCAGAGGCAGGAGAGGAGCAGAGACGATGCGGGACCGGGCCGGCGAAGGTAAGTTAACTTTTAATGATTTTTATTTTAAATTAAAAGACCCCCCGCGTGACCGTACCCACGATTCATGCCGGCCGCGACCGGCACTAGCACAAACCACAAACCACATAATGAAGCAATAAGGAACTGCACAAACCAGGCACACAACACACCATACACACTGAAAGGGGCAAACAAGGTGATGTTGTTAAAAGGGTTTTAAAGTGCATGCACCAAGTAATATCACACAGAATCGTGGAAACGTAAGCCAACCTTGTATAGGAACACCGAACCACAACAGAGGAAACCAAAGACCTTCCCCGCCCAATGAAACTGCAATACAACTACATGCCAGCACACAGACATACACTTTTTGGATGTGTTGTCTGTCCAGAACAGTGCCATAACACATGCTAGCCATCAATAGGCATCCATACCCAAGTTTATGCAGGCATGCACAGTATGATTGTACCCCAACTGCAGCACTTGACAACACTGTGCTGTATCATGGAGTCATTATAGTTGCATAGTGAATTTTTAACATTTAATTTAGCTGGCCTTAAATATTTTTTTAAGGGGGCAAAGAAAGCTACTTGGAATGTGCTAACATGGCCACGAAAAAAGTTATTCTCTCTGACTTAGCTTAGGAGCTTGGAGTGGCATTACTGTAAAAGACTACAATCCAAAAATAGTGGGCATGCCAAAGTGCTATCCACGTAAGTTTTTTAGGAATTTGCTACTCAGCCCAAATGATACATGTATGAAATGACCATTACTTCCAAGAGCCAGTCAGATTTGGTGGCACAGTGGACTAATGCATGCAGGAATCTGTATTTGACTGCATGGTTATAGGTTCAGATCCTGGTGGGTCCACTCAGCCGTTCATTCTTCTGAGGTCTATAAAATGAGTACCATCGAGTTGGTTAACAATAATCATCTGTTATTTCAGTCAGCGCAAAGACACCCGGGCTGGGGTGAACATGCGTTTTACAAATACACATTTATTTTATGGAGTACCACCAGATTTGATCCCTTTTATTGCCTGTGCTCCCCCATTTCAACATGGTAAAGTAGGCATAACCCTAATTGGCATATTTAAGGTACTTGTAAATCCCCAAGTGGATGGTAGAAATGTGTACACAGGGTCTGCAACTTAAATTTCACTAGTAGACTCCAGCACCTATTGTGCCATAGACTACAGTGATAGCGTAAATATGGCAGCAAGCCTACCATTGAAGCCTGTTTAGAGCAGTTTAAAAATCAAAATTCGACCTGTAAAATAAATCCTTTTGACAGGCCTAACCTTCCTTTTAAGCATTTATAAGTAACCCTTACGTAGACCATATAACCCATAGGACAGCGTGCATGGTATTTAAAAGTAGGACATGTAGAAAGTTAAAATTAAACATGACTCTACAGTGACTTGCAATCTAAAAGCAATTTTAATGTAGGCTGTAGCAAGCCTGGCTGTCCCATAGAGAAACACTGGGTTGCCCTATTACATTTAATAATGTTATCTTTAGCTAGGAAACAAATAGAAATATCATTCTTGGACTCTTTGTACTATGTATTAAAAGCCCAACTTATTAGTGAAGTCAGATTTGTAACAAATATTAAGGGAAAGGTACATTTAGAAGAGGAAGGTGCTTTTAGAAAGAAATCTTTTCCCTGCCTAAAGCCTCTGAAGGCTAATTTGCATTAGCCTTCAACTTCAGGTCTCTGAATGCTCGAGACCCGAACGAGGTGTGAAAACTGCTCCCAAAGAAGAGACAAAGGCCTGGGTTTGGGGTGATGTTTCTGTTTCTCTGGCAAAATAACCATTGGGCTTTGCCTAGGAAATTAATTATCTTCAAATGGGCTTCATCTGTCGGAGGGCCCTTCTTTTGTTCTCCCAGTTAGGCAGGCACCAATCACAGAGGGGAGGGAACTGCCCCCAGAACCGGTTTAGAGTGACCATAAAGGAGGGGCTGCTTTTTTCACTGACCACACCTCTGGGTGGGCATGCAGACTCTGCACAAGGGGAGAAGGGCTTCACCATCTTGGATTTAGGCAGAGAGGGGAATATTGTATGGTTTGCAGTAGGGCACACAGGAAATGCTGCAAAAGTGAGTAGGGTAATCCCTGAGGGAGGAACCAGGAGTCACCCTCAGTCTCCAATACCCTCCTCAGAACACAACTGGTCGTGAACACGTCTGTGAACCTGAGATGAGCACCAAAGGACAAGACCTGCTCTATCCTGTACCCAGGACAAAGAAGTGGACACCAAGGGTCATAAGGCTGACCTCTTGTTTAAGCTACAGGGACACAAGAAGCTTTCCTGTAACTGCTCAGCTTACCAGTTTGAACTGGTCCTGCCCTGGACCCTACTGTTGGTCTATGCTGGATTGAGTCTTGACCTCCAAGTGCTAATCCGCAAGTCCTGAAAGCCTTGGTTGGTGTAGGTGGACTTCTTCTACCACCACTGAAAACCTGGGACCTGTAAGCTGTGGAGCTGAAATTTTAGGTTTACCAGCATCAAACATTTTTGTGATAGCAATCCCTCATTGGTTGGACATCACGGAGACAGTATCTGACCTCATGGAGCCCTCTTCGGCTACAGCCTGCAGCCTTGTCCCACTAGAGAAATCCAAAAAAGTAACAAAATGTGAATAAAAAATCTTGACTGGACAAAGGTGACACAAGTATTCGTCTGGAAGGCGACTGCCCTTGGGAGTTAAATTTGGATTTCTCCCACTTGGAGCCTTTCTGCCAAAAAACAACGGCTTCACTGGACCTCTTCTGTCTGTTATCTGACCTTATGGAACCCTGCTCAGCTACAGCCTGCTGCCTTACCCCCCTGAAGATTTAGAGTTTCATTTTTTAGCCCAAATCCCAATGTAAAATTTCTGGCTGGGTTGACCCTGGTTTCTGTATCCGACACCCAGTGGCGGGGGGTGACCCTCAACAGTAGTTGGGTGTCAAGCGGACAGAGAGCCAAACCCAGTGAAAGGCACTGTAATAAATCACAATGCCTTTGGGCTCAAATGCCAAAGCTCTCAGTCATGGCTCATTATCAGATTGTTGTTTATAACTGGCCGTGACTGAGAGCATAGGAGTTGAGGCTTATGGCAATGGAAGTTTCTCACAGTGCCTGTCAGTAGGCCAAGGGGATAGAAACAAAATAAAAAATGAACTCTAACCATGCTTCCTCGTCCTCCGTGTTTTTCTTCTTTAATGTCGTCAGCGCCTCAGTCAAATCCCCTCTCTAAATCCGGATGCTGCTCTCATGCTGCAGATGAGCAGCATAAGAGCATTGGTAGGTTTGGCTGGAGCAGGCTGCCTCGACACTCCAACAGGCCCTGGGGGGTCTGTGCCTGTTCTCCACCCAACTATCTAAGACAGCTACATGAAGAGGTTTAAAGTACGTATGTCGCAAGACAGCTAGCCATAGTAACATGCACACTTTATTATTATTATCATTTGTTAAGTGCTACAAATCGTCCCTGAGGGGATCTCTCGGCACCCTAGCATCAGACAACAGTTAACAGAAATATGTCAGGTTAGAGATTGAACAACCAGGTTTTGAGAAGTTTTTCTGAACTGAGATAAGTCAGAGCAGGAGCAAATGTATCATGGCAGCTGGTTCCAAGGGTGGAGAGCCAAGAAAGAGAAGGAGCGACCGCCCAGTCTGGTTTTACTTTAAACTGGAGTGAGCACCACTCCCCTGCTGTCAGTCAGCAGCAATGATGCCACCCTCAAACACTGCTTGGGCTGGGAGTAGTGAAAAATAAAATGGTAATTCATTTAATTAGCTATTTATTCTTCTTCTTTGCTGCACTGGCAGCGGAGGGGGGGCAATACTTCTCCGTCCTAACGGGGGGGGCGGCCACTGCTGACACCTGATCCATCGTGTTCAGCCTTAAAAAACATATAGGTCCATTCTACTGTGACTTGTTGACCATGCAAGGATACGATCCTGGGTGATATGGCGCTCTACAAATCTGCCTAACATAACATACCCAAACATTAGGGGCGCAGCAATGGCACACCTGAAATTCTTCACACAACTTCAGAGAAAGAGCTAGTGTAGAAGACAGAAGAAACAACATTCCCTAGAGTGCAGAGAGGCGCATGATGTAAGCAATTTTAAAGCTAATCTAATAGCATGGCTGCAATCAGTTTACAGTGCTCTAATATAAAAAAAGGATAGCCATATAAATGGAGGGATTGAAATCTATTTAGGCTGGTAAAAGGGGCAAGATTCTTTGAACCAGTTGCAGAACTCTGATGACAGGTTCCCCTTAGTGTAGGTTCCCCTTAGTGTAATCTTCAGGATTCTCAGAAGCAGTGGAGGAGTAAGAGTCATACATCTACATTCACCCACTGAAAATAGCAGTTTTGTTTGATACTCCTCAGATTCATGAGATAAAATGTCAACCTATACGGTACACTGATCCAGAAAAGCTACACAATGCCATGAAAACATCAGTGTTTATTCAAATAAGATCCATGACATGGTACATCCTGGTTCTATGATTAGTCCAGGCTATGAAGCCAATCCAGGAAATAATCAATGAGTCAAAAAGGAGAGCTGACAATTGCCTACTCAGTAGGAAGGAAAAAAAGTACAAACAGGCCTGGTATACGTAGTATTGAAACAGTTGTAATGGAGGCAGACTTCTTTTTACTGTGTGCTGGTACCATTACACATTGAGAAGGATCAAAAAGGCACCAACTGTTTTTTGACTTGTTAATAAAACTAACAGTGTAGATTTAAAACGTGATATTACTATAGCATAATTATCCAATTTAATGTAGTCTTCTACCCTAACTTTATTTAACAAAGTTGTTCTTCCACGCTTCTGCAGTTTTTGTTCACTATCATAGCCCTTTTGTAAATTTATTAATGAGATTTATTCAATCTTGGAACATACCAGCGGAATAAGTGTATAACTATTGTACAAGTGTAAGCCTAAAGCCAGTTGGGAAACGTTGGAGGCCCTTTCTGACCATTGCAACTCTCCTAATCTACACCTATATCTTTCTTGTGGCATTGCTTCCTTTTCTTTCTTTAACCTTTTTTAAAATAAAATATTTGCCCAATTTGTTCTCTGTGAAAGTGCCTGGCATCATTACCTTTGCTGGCCGATTTTCAACAGGATGATAGTTGAGAGTGTATCCCCAAAGGTAAGATGTAGATATGGAGATACTGGGCAGGGGATGAGGGATGGAAACATCCTTTCCTTATCTAGCAAAATTCATTATCGGTGATTTGTTGTGGACGGAAAGCATTTTCAAACAATCAAGACAAAGTGCAGCAAACTCAGAACTTATTGCATAATTCCATCAAACACTGGCAATTATAAGTGCATATGAATTCATACAGTCATAAAGTAAATGTCCCTGTGTTATTTCAATAGAGGAGGGACACATCACAAGGAGACTTAGTAGGTACAGGTGAATGGAAAATATATACAAAGACATCAGTCTCCTATTCACTCAAAGTGAAAATGGTATTTTTTTGACAGAGAACTACATTTTTTCAATTTAAAGTAAATGTGTGCTATTATGTTGGTCTTATTTGTTGTTTGAACAAACAGATAGCAACAATGATTAACTCTAAAGAAAGCCCAAAAAACTGACTAAACGGTACTTTCATCTAAGGCAATCATACACATTATACATCAGAAGGACAATAGGCATAATTCATTCTTCCAGGATTTAAACCTTTCTCATGCAGGTCACCAGTCATTTCACGAGCTTAGTGTCAGCTTAGTGCTGCTTAATTAAGTGACAAAATGCACTCCCAAAGCTAATTTCAGAAAGTATAACAATATCCAACTTGATGTTTCTTTACAAGAAGACTATATTAAAAAGAGGACTTATGAAGGTATAATTTGGTACAACAAATTCTCCCTGAGTCTACTTTTGCTAATATTGTGAAGGCCTAGGAAGTACTTCCAATCTCCAAATATGACACAAATATGGCTGTTTACATTCTACTGTTAGAATTTGAGTCAAGATTTGGGGAAATCTCTGTTGACCTTTCATTCTGTACACTGGACGTTCTGTGCCACCGACAGCCTTTTAGGTCACTGTACTCTAAATCAAAATATGTGGAATAAGGATCTCTTCTGAGAATGAGCACCATGCAGGAGCACACTGAAGTCACCACAATAAACAAATATATTGAAGGCCATAGAATAATAGAAAAGGATGATCCCATGTCACTTGTATAATCTAATAGCTCCTTACTATATGATAATACTTTGCCTGTATTTCTCCAATAAAACATAGAACTATTGTTTTTTATTTGGGATTAGGTAGCCAAAGGCAGTACAATATTTTAAACTGTGATACCCTGAGGCAAAGTAGTAGAGTTCGTCAGTTAGCTGTACAGAAAACGTATTTAAGATATATGCTTATTCATGCAGACATAAAATTGCATTGCAAATGTTGAATAGACTGCACATGTTTGAGATGTATCATGTTAAAAGCTAGGATTTTCATAAAAATTATTTCTGAATTAGTAAGTGTCTAAATTGAAGATAATCGGTAGCCACTAACTGAAGTTGCTGTTTATTAATTTTGTTGTGCGAATCCTGTGAAAGTCAGTAATGAATACCCTCAAATTCACAAGTTTCTAGGTATTCTCAAATTATCCAGAGTATATCTCTGAGCACATGCAAGTTGCCCTTGGAAGCTGCAACAGTCACAGCTTCCCAGGTGTATTCCATGAATTATTCATGAATAAAAATAAAATAAAAGACATTGTGAGAAATGTATACATAAAATGAGGAATTTCTGACTTTGTTATTCGGGGACAAAATCCCTACATGGACTAATTAGGCCTGAGGAACGCAAACTGAATTTTCTTCCTTATTTCTTTAAAGGGATAAGCTATTCTCTTAAAATAAATGTTATAATTTACTTTTTATTTCCTCTGAGATTATTGATGGGCTTCTTTTTCACCACTTTTTTAGAATGCCGCTAACTGTAAGGATTACACATGTAACTGCTGGGTCGTATAACATGCACATAACTTTGTACTTGAAAAATTAATTGTTGGGGTAAAAACATCAATTATTTCTTCCTTTCTTATGCTTTTTCATATTAAGTGCCATAATATTTTCAGTTCTATTTGTTTTGCCACCAGCTGGGACATCTGACATTTTGGGTGAACATCTTGGCAACCCTTCTCATTATATAAAGAGATAGATTGTCTCTTACGAATGTAAAAACCTTTCCAATTCGGATACTCAATTTGTGGATAAATATGTTGGCTGTAGAGTTTTGCTTTTTTGTAAGCCCAAGACCACCCTGGGTAAGACAGGGCCAACTTGCTCATCGATACAGTCTGTCCGCCGGATGCAGTGTCAGGCCCCAGACTTTTCTTGGGCCATTTCATTCTGAACTATGATTACGCCATTTGAGGGATCTCAAGTGATACCTGAACCAGGAAGCATTTTATAATAGTTAATGAGTAAATAGACAATTTAACTCATATTGGAAAAATGTCGAAGTGTTATAATTTATGTCCCATAGCCATATTTCTTGAATAAGTACCATAAAGGGCAGTAGCATAAACGATGTCCCCTCCCTTCTAAGCTGAATTTCTTAAGAGGTTAAACTGTAAAAGGTCGAAGTACAGTAGCTTTGAAACACAACCATAAGATGATCTGTCTAAGATGAGGTTTCGCAATGACTGCAACCAGTTTCAAGAAAATAGCATTAGGAACAGTTCAAATTTCACAAAAGCTCCCTTCCGAATAATGCACTCATTTACACAATATCCAAGTAATAAACAGTCGCTTACACACACAAATTACAAAGAACAGTTTTGTAAACTATTTTGACACACATTGCAAAACTCTCAATTATCCACACCGATTTCACAATCGGTAGTTTGTATGTGCAACAGGGTAAGGTACAGTTCTGATTTTTCTCAGGATAAAGCACTGGCTGTGGTTTACACATGAGACGAAACCCAGACGATAGTCTCAAAACTAAACTACAATTGCTGCAACAGATCAAAAGCAACAAAAAACACAAGCAACAAGCCAACGAAAATGCATCATGATGAATATCGATGGTTGTTTAAATTGCTCTCTAATTATCTGTAGTCAGTGCCAATTTGCAGGTGGTCAGGCAAAATATACAAGCACAGCTTTTTTTTGAACCTGCACTGCTGAAGAAAGACAAAACTACTATAAGACTCACTGCAACAGTTAAAATGCTACAATTGTTTTCTCGCGCTTCAAGTGAGCACAGTTCAACCTGACTGTGAGAAACACTTTATTAGACTCTTAATCCCACAAACCAGAAACAGAAAAAGCATGTTTGATCTTGTACCTTGATGACCACTTTTGTTCTGGGATCTTCAGGCCCATAAAAAGTAATCCCATCTCACTCATTGTATGCAAACATCACATCATCTTATCTTAAATCTTACAAATTCCATGCATCCTTCTTTTATGTCAATTAAAAAAGTTATCTGTAAATTGCTTCTTGAAGCTAGGTTCATGCTATGACAAATACCCAAAATAAATAAGGGCCTGATTACGGGTTTAACGGAGTGGGCCCCCATGCCACCACCGGCTCCCTCACCACCAAACTCTCCCGCCGACCACCCGCCAGATTAGGAGTTTTCTCCTGGTCTGGTGGCGGTCGTTTGGCAGTCCCACGGCGGTGCCCTGCTAGGGCTCATATGTGAGCCTTAGCAGGGCAATGCTATAGGACCACTAAAGCCCATGCCTGCAAGGCATGGACTATGAAGTCCATGCCATGAAGGAACAGGGAGTGCCTGCACACAGGGAGGCACACCTTGTGCCCACCCCGGTATGCATTCCCAGGCCTTGAGGCAACAGGGGGCCCTGTAGGGCCCCCTTTGTTGCCTCACCGCCAAACTTTTCATGGTGGGCTCACTGCCATGAAAACTGTGACGGTGAGGAAACTTGTAATATGCTTGGTGGGGCCACAGGGGCACTGCCTGCATATTGCGAGCCTCTGACTGCCACGCCACTGCCAAGGGATCACTGATCCCCAGTGTTTGCGGCGGGCCAAAGGCGGTCCGACCACCAAACTAGAAATAGGGCGATCGTACCACAGATGCGGCGGTTGCCGCACCCCCACCATGAGTTTGGCAGTCCATTGGACCGCCAAACTCAGAATTAGGCCCTAATGTCCTTTCACAGGTTTTGAGTGCAAGTACTGATTGCCAGAAACAAATGGGGCTTATCACCTGAGTAGTTATGTGGGAGCAATATTTAATCTGTCAGCATATTTGTCAATAACACCTAAATGGATTTGTTTTGGCAATATTTGAAATTGTCTGTGAAAAAAGTTGCTATTTTAATCTACTGTGCAAAATATTACTTCTTTGCTATGCAATTGACAGCAGTGTAAAATACTTAATGTGGTGCAAAACAGTGCTTACGTCCATCACTGCCCCTAACTGCGGGCAAATTAAAAACCTGCCCCACAGCATTCACTGCTCACAAAATCTTATACTATTGACAAAAATGTTACTTGATACCGTCATGAATGCGGATATATTTAAATACCACCACAGAACTGTTTATTTCTGAGATGCCTGTTCGACTGTACAATTTCCGAGTGGGATTTTCATTTTGCTAAATCAGCTGGAATTGAACTTCATTATATATGGGAAGTTTGTATAACAATATTTTTGAAGGAGCAAATACCACACTAAGATATATGAGACGACTATACATTAAAAAGATCTATGAAATATACACTGTACCATCCAATATCTTCACACTGATATTAATGAAAGCGCTGCTACTAAAAACAATCATTGTCAAAGCCAATAGGTCTGGTGTTGATGTAAATGCTTGTTTGGTCATGGATTCTGAAAAATTGTGTCGGGGAAGCTACCAAGCCCTCACTAATCTAAAATATTAATGTCTAAAAGCACACATTCCCATAGTAGTCTCTGGCATTTAAGGGGAACCACTTCTGTGTGGATGTGTTCCTTGTGATAGGAGAGAATGCCATCAGTCACACTGAAGGTACGGAACGGCTGAAGTGGGCTAACTTGTTGCTCCACGCTGTATACTGTAGTGGGCAGAAGAAAAATGGGACTGACACAGTAACAGACCAAATGATGAAGAGGGCTGAATAAAACACTCTGAGTAAGTTTATTATACGTATAATTTTAGTTAAATCAGAAGGTCTTGGCGAAGTCCAGACCTAGAAGAGCAGACCGACTATTTGTAGAAAAAGCAAACAAGGCACGTTAAGGCAGGTTAAGTCTCAGGCGCTTCTATTGCATACTCTCAAATTATATGCTGTAGTTGAAAGTCTAACCATTTATTCTAGCTCATTTTCTCTCCCAGTAAATCCCACTTGGCACTCAGAGCAATATATTTTCAGTCAGATCTTTCAATTCTACATTGTTTTGAGCACAGTTATGGCTACATTTCCAAAATGCTTCCAGGTGGTTTCCAAGCAACTCCTGTTGAACATTTGTTTTGGGGATTATGTGTAAGAAACAAAACTTTCCCTGCCATCATTCACGCACTACGCAAGCACTTTGAAGTATTTTTTTGAGTGCTCGCCCCACAACTGAAGCACAAAGCAGCATTAACTGTACTTATTTTAAAAATGTCTGAGTAACCAAGAAGTCTGCTATGGCTAAAATAGGAGGAGGCCATGCATCATGTCTAGAATGCTGATGGATGCAATGTGTCAAGAGCCTGCTGAGTCACAATGGATTTCACGATCCTTTCATTATTTCTAAGTAGCTTCCTATAAATTTGGCAGAATCTTAGAAAGAAAAGTATTTAACGTTTTGTTGAATGTATGCTGGGTTCACTGTGCTAATCCCTTTCCTTGCTTCTACCTCACAGGCGTTTTATAATCAGTTTTTTTGCGTGTTGCCTTTCTTTGATCCTGTTTTTGAAATGTGCATGCGATATTACTAGACAAAGTATTATTTTCTAACACCAAGTAAACTCTTTATCCCTTAAACAAAGGCTCCCTGTTTTTAACAACTCTTCCTCTCTACTGTAATTAGGGGATAAAAGTATGTTAGCTTCTTTAAGTACATTTTAGTACAAAAGCACCCTTTGTTCCTAATCTATAAAAAAAACCACCGCCTTCCACTCTAATGTATTGCATATTAGTTATAAATCACAAACCATGGCAGACAATGATGCCATGATAATTCATGTGACAGAAGATAACATTTGGCACAATAATGAAATTAACATTAGGTGGAAAAAACACGTTTCAACGGAACACAGTTTTGGACTTCTGTTTAACCTCGAAGGGGCACAATTTAAAATTAGCCATGCACTGTTATACCTATATACACACTAGATGAAGAAAGTGGACAGACTGAATAATTATAAGGTTGTATAAGTCCATTTGCACATCGTTTGACTCTGTGCACAGGTTTATTTATAGCTAAAATGGCGGCATCAATCAACTTTTGCACAGAAACCTTTTCTATGCATTGAACATTTAAGAAAAGATTTGCCTCACATAGTGCCAAAACTCATTTACAAATGTAAATATAAGAAAGTGGGACAGTTTAAACATCCTTATATTTCCACACAAAGCCAAATCTACAAACGGTGTGTGGCCTGGCTCCGTGAGATATCTGTAGTGTCTTGTAAACATGTATAGCCGGACCCTTCTGCTCCCTGATGGACTCTGTAGAAAAATGATGTAATCGTTTGGGTGTGTCTCGGTGTGGTTAATAAAGTTCATGACGCAATGCATACAGTTTGTTAACGGTTGCACTCTGAAGAATAAAGGTGTGCATACAGAGCTCTGGCTGTGGCGTGGTCATTTCCATGCTACCGGGCTGGTGCGGAAGATACAATAGCCTAGTTTCAATGTGTGATATGTATTGTTTCTATGAAACTACACATATGATGCGTTTTACTCGTGTGCATCTGACCTTGTCTGTGTTTAGAAATTGTGCAGGTGGGTTTTCTGGAAGTAAAAATCTGTTGCAACCCACCACTTGCTCTTCAATTCTTTCATCCTTCGTATAATGTAAAGCTGCAGATTTTCACACAGCATAGCACAAATGTTATTACGTGATTTACTACCCTGCTTCATATTGGTTTATTTTGAAACAGTTTTCAGCCCTTGAAAATCGTGAGGGATGCTACTGAAGTGGTGACACCAACCAACTATCTACGTAGCAAAACGCATTACTTGCGTTTCATTAGATCTGTTATGACACATTCAGATACCGGTTGCGTTCCTTATTGAAGGTTACCATCGAAATATTGTACCAGGTATTGGAAGGGCAGTGGATGGAACAGTGGCAGCCGAAAGATGACCAAAAGAAAAATACTGAGGTGATTATCAAGTTCATGTACTAAAACATCTGAGGTACCAAATAATGACCACATTTCTGAGGAAACCTGCCACTAGAGGAGTGCGGAATTATAATGTCTCTGGTAACGTTGTGTGGATTAAACAAACATTTCACGGTGGAAAAAATCTAGTTACTGCAAATAATCTTGCAGGCTTAGCCCTCTCCAAGTGTTTTTTTTGTGGGCGAAGTCTTTTAGAAAAATCTTGCTCAGAGGGAGAATACTCCCTTATGACTATTTAGATAGGAACTGCTCCTGCTAAAAGGAGCTTCTGATGGAGCTTTTACCAACAAAATCGTTTAGTTCAGTTTTTGTGCTCACTCATTTTTGAACTTCATAAAGTCTGTGAAGATTGCTACTTTTTAATTAAATTAATTTGACTAACTTAAGGTAGGTTAGGTTTTACTAGTTTGACCCCCCTATCAGATATGTCCATCATGGGACTGACCAATAAGACTTCCATCCACTTATCAAGTGTAAGACAGCATGAACTCCCAGAGTCTCCCTCATAACTACCATTCCAGCTTCAGACTTTCAAAGGGAACTAAGAACACACTTGCGAACGTACAAGGTATCCGTATCTTCCTAGTTGAGGGTCAAATGGAACCACTGATCCATCCATGACCATTCTGCAACCTAAAGTAGATCATAGGATGATTTTCAAACATGTTAGACTCATTGGAGCCACCAAACTATCCAGTTAAGGATCCTACCTTGTTCCATACTATCTTGTGTCAGCAAATTCAATCACCTCGGGGGTAATGTAAGGCCTATCACTTTTGACACTTCTAGTATACATGTACATAGCCTGCTGACTCATGTCATTGAATAGCACTACCTGCAATCGCAGGTATGTGTCCAGATCCGCTTCTGTCCTAATACTGGATGAGGTACCGCCATCTGAGGAAATATGGATGACAGCTACTTCTTCATGAACAGCAAACCATGCTTAAATTAAGCTATATATAAAGTAGAGAGAAACAAATGTGCTGTTTTGTTCTTGAAGCTGAAAACTCAGCCCATTACATAAAAGAAAAAACCTAGGTATCCAATTAGTCTCTAAGCCATGCTCCTTCTACCGGTATGTGCAGTACTGATGTTAAGCAGCACTAACTAAAAATGTGCACAAACACACTCCTTTCAGTTTTGCAAAAAGGGCATATTTGCACTCATCTCACTTCGAATGCCAGAATAACAATCTAACAACAGAGACACAAACATCTGTATCACTGAAAACCGAGCCAAAACAAACTTCAGCAAGCATAACTTAGTGCTACTCTCGAAATCTGAAGGTTCCAAAAAATATAAGGAAACCTTGAAGTGTCTGTCAAAATGTTCAGTCAGTCATACTCACGTATCAACTGCCTAAGAATTGCAAGAGTAGAGGTGGCATTACAAGAGGCAAAAAACACCACTACATTACCATAGCATAAGCCGGGACAACAGAGACAATTAATTCCCACAATATGCAAAAAGTGGCCAGTATTATGCCATGTGTGGGCCTTTTCATGCCCAGATGTCTACCTTATACCACAAAGTACCACCAGTAGGCTGTGGATTGTATTTTGCCTGAGTTTGGCACCATCATACCAACAACATCCACAATATGACCAGATTCAATTCATGTTTCAGGGTTAGCATTTGGCCAGAGGTCAGCACAATCATGTTGATAATATGACAAAGTGTCCTAACATTATGCCAGGTCCAATATTATTTCAATGCAGGGTAACATCATGCCACGGTCACCACATATAAGTCAATAAACTTCACCACGTTGCAGGGTCAGCACTGTACCAAGGATCGCACATGCTCAGGATGTCTGCAATGTGTCAAATATTACCACAATTTACACAAAGCATTATGTGGAAACTTGCCAATGAATTCATGGATGTCCACAGTATACAAGGAGAGTGCTAGCATGACATCAACGGTAAGCACCATTGTGTAATAGAAGCCCCACTATTTTCCAAGAATTACTGTTACTTTTCAGGGTGCAACAGTATGCAAAGTGTGGGCACCACAATGCCAATAATGTCTAAAGCATACCAGGAATCACCACCATTATTACAGCTTGTCAAGACAAGGCCAGCATCAATCCACCTTTGTGTGACTTGGCATAAGTATTCCACTTTAGAGGTCATATTTAATTGTCAGACACATTTAAAGATGATACACATTCACACTTTACAACAGTGCCTAGCCCTATGTTCACACAGAGTCAATACAAAATAAGTGTACCTATCACGCAGATGTCACGTTCCATCTTAAGATGGAATCCACTTGTACTCAGTAAGGATATTAATGTTTACACCTACTAAGTCAAAATAGCGAAAAGACACATATTCTCACTCGCTCCGATCAGCAATGTCCAGACAATGAATGCTGGCAGTGATGACCTGCGCAAAGCATATGGATTTCAATACTACATACATTTAGGTATGATGTTTCTTCCCTTAAATAGAGACAAGAGATAGGGCTCATTCTTACAAGTCATTCATATATGCCACTCACATTAGTTCATTGCTCCTCATCTCTTGAGGGGATATGTGACGTTACAACAAATGCCATTACATCGCATGACGTTGCAACGCCAACCTTTACATCGGGGGAGCGCTGGAAGTTGGAATAGATTAATTTTCTATTCCAACTACAGTATGTGCAACAGTAGGGAAGGTGTTGGAGTTAAATCCAACACCTTCTACCCACTGCTGCACACCTTTTTCGTTGCAACGCCATGCGATGTAATGGCATGCGTTGTAACAGTTGCATAATAAAGGCTGTTTCCCCTCTTGAGGCAGCAAGTATATGTAAACTAGAGGTGCAGCTACACATCCTTTAGGAATCAATTCTGTCAAAGATATTGAGGCATGTTGAAATACTGATAATTTAAGACCTTTGATTCACTATGAACATGTGATTGTTTCAACCTCATGTGTTTGACACATGTATTTAAGGCACATGACATCTTATAATGTCCTTGATCAATGAGGGGCTTAATACTTTTTGTTTACATACAGAATGTAATCATCCCCTCCCTTCGAAGAAGATCCTATCTGTCTGAAATGGATTGTGGACGGGGTAAGTCATGGATCATTTTTTTAATGGATGACAAAGAAGTCAACACCAAATTGGTAGATAACAAATATATATTTTTGACATTTTATACAATGGAGAAAAGTATTTTTGGGGCTAAACTAGTAGATTAGCGATATTGAGGAAAGCAATCTTGTAGCCAAAAAAATTGTAATACAAATGTGGATGACAGTAGAGCAATGTAGGACACCAACCAGGATGATTTGGTGCCTAGATGGCTCCCTATTTTTACAGACCGTGGCCCACAGTATGGCAAGAATTACCACAATACAGTCAGAGGATTCTGACAATATGCCATTGACCTCCACCTTTATGCAAGAGATGCAACCTTTTGTGCATGATTTAGAAGGAACAGTGGTTCACTAGGATATAAATCTTTGTAACAAAGTGAAAGAGTCTTCTGTAATACGAAGACAGCAAAACAAGACAATTTTTGCCACGGCACAAAATCAACCGGCCGAACAGAGTGAAATTATCTTGCAATTGCGTTATTAATTGCATTATATAAACATTACATTTATCACCAAAGTGAGAGCTCTGGTGTTCATGCTGTAAGTGACAAGGAAGGCGCATTACAAGGTGCTAGACAAAACAAAACAACATGCATCACTACTAAAAATACAGATAACTCCTATATAAGTCTAGTGTTGGCGTTGTTTCGATCACTATATAGCTTGCCTGGGTGTGTGTGTGTTATACAAAATGATTATGGCAATAAGGAAAATTCTTAATCCACACAAAAAGATCTATAGGAGAAACCCCCCAAAAGAGAGCGTACTACTCCTTATCTAAATTATTACTCACACAAAGTACATTCTCAAAAGGAATGTGACATAAAGAAAGATATTACAGAAAGAATTCTGTAACTAGTGTCAAAGTTAGGGGATTAAGTGTGTTGTTGAGGATAGGGGAGATACTTATTTAAGCTCAAGAACCCTCACTCACCCGAGGGTGACATGCTTCCTCAAAGGGCTCCCTCTTCACACCAGTGCCCACATGGGCAGCTTTTTTAAAATATTGTAAATATACATATTGTAATGCAAATTGTACATCCCTGGTTTGCGAAAGGGAGTAGTACTTCAGTCCTGTAGTCCACTCACTTACAATATCTTGAAGTACCAACACTAGTAATAAAACTGGGCACAGATAGTTGAGTCAAGAGATGCAGATGCAAGTAGCATTGTTCAGGCAACACTGTGGTAATCTAAATCAGCACACATACTCAGATGTCTTTTGCAGAGCATTTGAACTTCCCCTTGAGGCACAGAGCATCTTTCTGCACACTAGGAGCCGTCACAAGTAACTTTCAAGAGAGTGGTGGGTGGTATGATGAATGACAGTGCAGCTGCCCATGAGAGCATGCACACAGTGGTGTAACGATAATTGAGGGGGCTTCCCTGCAAGGTACATGGAGGGGCCCCCTTCGGACTCCATCAGGAGCTCCCCGGCATGCACACACAGACTATACATACACTGTTGTTCAGCAAGCATCCCTGGGTGCAAAATGTGTAATGGGTTGTGTGTCCCTTCATGGCACTTGGTACAGCAGGATTTTACCAGGTGCCATCTGGGAGCTTGAACCCCGGTTTTCAACCTTGGCAGCTAGACTGCACAAATTCTTTGTTAAGTTACACGTGTGAAACTGGATGCTACTCCCTCCCTTTTTTCACATACATGCACATACGGCTGCTCACACAGATGCATGTGGGCACACACCTGCAAGGAAATATGACCTTGGTTCGTCTGATTATAATGGGCAAAGTGGAGCTGGGCTAGTAATACTTACCATATTTGGCAATTAATCCTAAAGCTATAAAGTCTATAATAAACCTATTTGGAAAAAAAATCCAAGGGTCTATGTTTTAGCCTTTCCTTTTTTGATAAAAAAAAGCAATTAAAACAGTCCTTTGCTTTCCCTGAATTTTTGCCATATTATCTGGAAATTGCTGTGGTGTTTAGAACACTCCTGCCCCTGACCATAAAAAGTATGGACTAATTGTTTAGTACAAATGGAGAGCTATTAAAGCTGTAATGGCAAGGCACTTCAAACACAGGGCTATTATTTCTACATGAATGCTTTCTTAAGCTCAAGCTCGTGCAGTGTATCGCTAATAAAACAAGAATTTCATTTAGCAGAAAAGCACAGCATATTTAAGAGTCTGCACACTCACAGATGTAACAAATCCCATCAATCAAAACCAAAACAACGGATAATTTAACACGGACTAATTACAAACAATAATATGTATTTTAAATAAACTAACAAAATATCCCCACATTGGGGAAATAAAGAATAAGGCATGTCTGCAATCTGGTGTATCAAAAATGACATACTTCAGTTACCATTAATATTCATGATATAATTACACCTCTTATATTCTCGGAGACAGTGTGTAAGGACTATCTATTCTGGGAGAGATGGGTTAGAGACAGGGTGAAGGCTTCAAGTGCCTCACTCCTGCTCCCACAGCGCTTTCCCTCAGAAAAATTCACAGGCACAACTCTACCCAAGTTAACGCTGGCTCACCATTTGATAGCTTTGCTGAGCTCATGGCCTGGAGATGGTAAGAGGATAAAAAAGAAACAAAATACATACAGAAACATGGCTAAAGAGATGAAAAACACAAAGGTCAAAGAAATATACATTTAACAATGAGATGCATTTATTAATGGGGGAAAGAGCTTAGACAAACAATGATTTTTTTGTTTAAACATTTTTTATTGTTTTCTTACCCACATACCAATACACTTCCCACAAGTGCCCAAGCAGCTCACCAAAAATTAGTACATACAACATTTCAACCAGTTATGCATTGGAAAAGTTACCCGTCCCGCTTGGGCCCCCCCCTCCCACTCCCTCCCGCAACCCTTGTCAGTGTGCCCCCGCCTTCCTATCCTCCCTCTGATGTGACCTCCCTATTACTATGATACATGTAGGGGTATTCAATCCTGTCTCTGTCAGCTTGGGCGTTCCCCTGGGTTCAGCCGCGTTGAATGTGTCCACCTATTATAGTGACCCCCCTCCTACACCCCGCTTATCGCATCCTCATGGCGGTCGGGTAGGTCCCTCTCCCTTATGTTTTCTGACATCAGCCCCTGAAGTTCACCCACCAGTGACTCCCATGCACGGGCCGTCGCTAACGCCTTTTCGTCGTTCCTCCTATGCGCTAATTGCAAGCAAAGTGTGCCCTCCGCGCCTGCCCATTTCGCGAACGCCGCCCGCCACCTCAGAAAGCTAGGCCCCACCCTTGACTTCCAATGCATGGTTAGCTCCCTCTTGGCCATGATCAACCTTAAGTCACAGAACTTGCTAGTAACCTTCGTGCGGCGGGTGTGGGGGAACCAAAGCAACAGGCAGGCCCCCATCTCAAAATCGATGGTGCGATCTGTCACTTGGTTCAGGCATTCCGTGATGTCTTCCCAGTAACTACCCAGCGCCGCGCAAGACCAAAACATATGGCGAAAATCAGCCCGATCTCCCCCACACCGCAGGCACTGAGAATGTGTGCCCCCAAAATATTGCAATATTTTGACTGGCATCAGGTATGCCCTGTGCAGTGTAAAAAACTGCACTAGCTGAATAGACAATGATATAGTAAAAGAGAAAGCATGTTGTTGAAGTTTCCAGGAAGCATTGTTTCCCTGAACAAAGGTGCCTTACATTCAGCTTTTGATTTGCAAAAATGGTTCTCTACCCTTCAAGTCTGTAGTGAAATTTGAGATTATACTTTGTGATCCAAGGCATATAATTCAATCTATATAGACATCCTATTGAAATGCAATCTTTGACCAAACATTTAACAACAAATGAATGCTGCGTTTAATATAGTCTCCAACCTTGGTGTCAATGAGATAAATTAAGTGTGCATGATGTTTAACTTTCCTTTGGAATTTAGAAAAGGGTGGATGGGGTTTTCTTAACTGTGTTGTCGGAGGTCCTTGCAACGTGTTTACATATTGTTTCTGTCAGAAAAACATTCCGGGCCAGATTCACAGAACTAACTTAAGACAAAATCCTAAACTTACTACCATTTTGGTATTCACAGAAGGCACTTACTCATTTTGGTATTCACAGAAAGCACTTACTCATTTCGGTATTCACAGAAGTTAGGAGTCATAACTTTAGGACTCCTAAATGCCTTCTGTGAATACCGAAAGTCTTAAAATTAGGATTTTTCTCAGTTTAGTAGTATTACAGTTAGGACTCCTAACTTTAGGACTCCTAAATGCCTTCTGTGAATACCGAAAGTCTTAAAATTAGGATTTTTCTCAATTTAGTAGTAGTAAAGTTAGGACTCCTAACTTTAGGACTCCTAAATGCCTTCTGTAAATACCGAAAGCCTTAAAATTAGGATTTTTCTCAGTTTAGTAGTAGTATGGTTAGGACTCCTAAATTTAGGACTCCTAAATGCCTTCTGTGAATAACGAAAGTCTTAAAATTAGGATTTTTCTCAATTTAGTAGTAGTAAAGTTAGGACTCCTAACTTTAGGACTCCTAAATGCCTTCTGTGAATACCAAAAGCCTTAAAATTTGGATTTTTCTCATTTTAGGAGTAGTAAAGTTAGGACTATGCAAGATAACCCGGTCATTTCTCTGTGGTCCAAGACGAATCCCCAGATACAGGAGGGGCCTAACTCTTCAACGATGTCCTCTGGGAAGCCCACATCAGATGTGCCAATTACGCAAGCATTCATGTCCTCTTTCTTACAAATTAAAGACGAGATTGGCTGGCTTGGTCAAATTTTTAAAGCTGGGCTCCAAGACATACCTAAGGAGGTCACGGAGATAGTGGGCAGAGTGGACAACCTCGAACGCACAATGGACACCTGAACGGAAGACTTCAAACATCTCTGGAAAAGAATGTTGGACATTGAAGACCAAAACATTACCCTACAATTAAAACAGTAGGACCTGGAAAACCGCAATAGGCGGAATAACCTATGAATTAGGGGAGTTCCGCTGGGCACAGAAGGTAAAGATATCCTAACATATACGGTGGACCTCCTGCATGCCATTCGGGAGAATGAAGACGCTTCTCCGCCCCTGATTGATCGGGCTCACTGGGTTCCTAGCCCTCGTAATCGCTCTGACTTTATCTCAGACATTCTCACAAGAGTTCACTTTTTTACGGACAAAGAATCTATCCTGAAAAAGGTGCAGGGGATCAAATCGGTCTCCTACAACGGCCTCTCCATACAGATTTTTCAAGACCTAGCGCCCGCTACGCTTAGACGGAGGAAGGAGTTCAAGCATATCACAGATAAACTGAGAGGCCTTGATATCAAGTACCAATGGGGTCACCCTTTTGCACTGATGTTCACCTGGGAGGGTAAAAGACGAACTCTCCGATCGCTGAGAGAGGTGCAGCGACTCCTTCAACTCCCAGTAGCCTCTGATGATGACGACCTCCCCTCTCCGCGGGAGCGTCGGGCTAGTGCTCTTTGCCCGGAATGGTCCACTGTCCCTCCTCCTAAATTTCAACGCCGTCTACAGGGGCTTGATTCATCGCAAACCAAGCAGGACATTATTACCCCTATCTGCTCCTTGAGTGCCTCACCCTCTTCACCCAAATCGCTGCGTCGCACTGAAGGATCAACCACGGACTGAATCAACCCTGGATTATATTTTTACAAGTTTCACGACTTAGGCCAGATTGAATGTTTCTTATTCTACTTTATCATGGGACGCGGGCAGCGGAGACCTTTGGACTATGGTGTGTCTGCCACCCCCCCCCCACTCCAGAGTCCCATAGGAGAGTGACTTCTCCGGAATGGCCCGCCTGAGTGATCCCGGGCAGTTCCTATTAGACTCTGTCATTGTTTGACCCAGCTGGCCATTTGTTTGTAGTCTTTTCATTCTTTCTCTTTTTTTCTTTATCCCTCTTTCTCTTCCCTTAGAGGCGCACATGCTGGGGGGCTGGGTTACTTCAATTACTCAGTGTTGTCTTGTGGGGACTCAGGTCAGTGTGGAATGTCGGCATTGCTGCCAGGGGACTCTGTTTTAGCTCTATACTGGAGGGGCTGCCCATGGGGGGTACACAAGGGGTTCTGATTAAAAACCTGCAGGTGTGGGCTGACGCATTCACCCCTCTGTACCATGACTAGCCCTATTAAATTTCTCTCTCTAAACGTAAAAGTGTTGAACTCACCTAATAAGCGCCGCCAGGTGTGGAGATATCTGCTTCATCAGGATCTCGATGTGATTTTTTTCCAGGAGACTCATTTGCTTTCGGTAGACACCAACCTTATGTTACACCCTAAATATCCCACTCAATACTGGGCATGCGCCTCTTCTAAGACGGGCGGGGAGGCACTTTTTTAAACCTGGTAGGCGACCAGCGACTACCAAGTCTGTAGTAGATGACGGGGGGGGGGAGATTCCTTAAAGCACACATGACCTGGGGGCAGTGGTCCTTAACATTTGTAAACATCTACGCCCTTAATCAAAATCAGGATGTATACCTCCGTTTGCATCTCTGAGACCTCTTGCAGCTTACACCAACTCCGATTGTCCTTGAGGGGGGGGATTTAAATTTGGTCTGGAATCCAGAATGGGACCGCACAGCATCAGCGCTTCATTCGACCGGGGCCCTGTCGGCGTCACTGCGTAATGTCATCACTGACTCTGGCCTGATAGACGCTTGGAGACACCTTCAACCGGACTCTCTGGATTCTTCCTTTTTTTCTCCCACGTCCATCAATCAAATTCTCGTATAGATTTTTTTTTTCTTTCCTTTCCCTTGATACATATGCTCTGTAATGCGGAAATCTGAGATATCTCCATTTCGGACCACTCACATGTCCAGCTGGCGCTCCAACCCCCTAATCCCCGGACGGAGCCCATACACCAATGGAGGCTACCCCCTCAAGTCCTTCGGGATCCTGTTGATGTAGCAGACCTTTGGAAGGAGATCGAGGCCTTCTTCCTCACCAACACTCTCTCTGATACCCCCGAGGACACTCGTTGGGATGCTTTCAAAGCTACTATTCGTGGTGCCATCACGTCGATCTCCATTGCTCGGAACCGAGAGGATCGATTGGTAGAATCTATTCTCCCGGGAAATTAAAGATCTGGAATGCAAGGATCACATCTAGCCATCCCTCCACAACAAACGGCTTCTTGACGAACTCCGCGGTCAACTGCGTCTCCATCGCACTAACAAGGCAGAGCGGCATTTACTCACTTTGAAACAGAAATTCTACACAGGGGGGATAAAGTCAGGAGGTGCTTCGCACGACGTCTTCGAGCCCAGACTACACGGGCCGACGTCACTAAACTTAAGCATCGGGATGGCACTTGGGCCATCTCTGAGGCTGACAAAAGCCTAGAATTGGAAGCCGTCTATAGGGATCTATATACAAACACCCCCTGCACACTAGACGCTGTCACGGACTTTCTATGACTCCTGTCCCTGGACCCCTATTGACCCTTACTTCACGAGATTGCTGGATGAGCCTATCACCCATGAGGAGATAGCTAAAACCCTAAAACAACTCCCGATAGGCAAAACCCCCGGACCTGACGGTTTGACTGTAGGCTTTTATCGCGTTTTCTATCCTCAACTTCGGGACCATTTGCTTCATCTCTTTAATAGTTTCAAGGACAGCTCAGGTTTCTCTATTACAATGAATGAGGCGGAAGTGGTACTTATTCCTAAACCGGGTAAGGACCATACACTGCCCGCTTCGTTTCGCCCCATAACCTCATTAAATATCGACGCTAAAATATATACCAAGATTCTGACGAACCGCTTGGAACCACATCTACCGGGTCTTATTGACCCTGATCAGGTGGGGTTTATTTGTCAACGCCAGGGGGCGGATAATATAGGCCGGCTAGCTCATCTGGTAGAAAAGGTGAGATTTAGGAATATTCCGGCTTGTCTAGTGTCTCTTGACGCGGAGAAAGCCTTCAACCGTGTGGACTGGGGCTTTCTCAGGGCAGTTCTTCAGAAGGTGGGCTAGGGTCCTGGGCTGATTTCTAAACTGATGGCCTCTTACTCCAGACCTACTGTCCATATCCGGTTTATTGGATGTTGTACGACCCCTATCCCTATTCACCGGGGCACTAGACAGGGATGCCCGCTCTCTCCGCTCTTGTTTGCTCTTGTGGTGGAACCCCTGGCTAGTGCTCTACGTCGGGACCAGGTTATAAGGGGTATTCCCATGGGTGGTTATGAACATAAAGCCTTCCTCTTTGCCGACGATCTTCTTTTATCCCTGATCTCACCGTCTACCTCCCTTCCGGATGTAGCAACACTTCTACGATCTTTCGAGGACGCTTCCTGATATCGGATTAATCTGGCCAAGTCTCACACCCTTAACCTAACATTGCCACTCGAGGAAGTCCAGGACCTACAGGAGTTTATCCCGGTTCATTGGATTAATGAGTTGATCAGGTATTTGGGCCTTGACATGACCCCTACACACGCGACTTGGACCATGGCTAACAGGCCCAGATATAGGGAAGCCATACGGTAGCATATGGCAAGATGGAAAGGCCTCCCCCTTGCATGATTGGGATGCATTAACACCATTAAAATGTCTCTTCTCCCTAAGGTCCTCTACCTTTTTCAAACTCTTCCCACCCCAATACCCAGAGTGGATATTCTGGCCCTCCAGAGGGACTTTACTAAATGTATCTGGGGGAACTCTCTTCCCCGCTTTTCTAATAAGATCCTTATGCTTCCACGGAGCTGAGGGGGTCTTGCCTGCCCTAATCTTCTGGAATATTACTGGGCCTGTCATCTCAGATTTATTTCAGAATGGGTAGTGCGTGAAAGCAAAACGCACTGGTTCCACCTGGATCCAGCGGTAGCATGTCGACCCTTATGGGATCTGGCGTGGCTTCCAAGAGGGGCCTGTCCTCGCAGTGCATACTTAGCTACACCTACACAGACGGTACTGGATATTTGGGACAGATTGGCGGTACCTCGCGGTCTTACAATGTTCCCCTCCCCTAACATACCTATAATGCGTAACGCTGCATTTCTCCCTGCTCTCCAGTCCCACACATTTGGAGCTTGGTAGGAAGGTGACTGTTGAGTCATACAAGATCTCTTCCAGGGTACCAACCTACACACCTTTGCCCAATGTAAACGGCTTTTTCATCTTTTGGAAGGGGCGCGTATGCAATATTACCAACTGCGACACTGGCTTAGCTCCCAGACATATACCCAGGAGGCCACTAGGCAACTCATACCCTTCGAATCTCTGGTCAACCAGTTTGAGGTCTCGAAGGGTCTCATTTCTGAAACCTACTCGGTATTGCAACACCCTCACCTCATGCCTTTCAGTCACGTTGGACTTAGACAAGGCTATTCCCCCGGAGGGGTGGGCTCGACTGTGGAGGGACATACCTAGGGTATACCGAAGCACCCCGCAGCATGAATTGGCTTACAAGCTGATGACTTAGTGGTATTACACCCTGACTCGACTTCGCCAGATGTTACCTGACTTCCCCCGACCTGTTGGAGATGCCTGAAAGATTTTGTGCATATTTGGTACTCCTGCCCCGGTCTCACTTTATTTTGGAAAGAGGTCTTATGTTATATTAAGGAGGTAGTGGGTTTCCCGATTCCTTCCTCCCCATTAGTTGCGCTCTTGGGTATTAGACCCACCTTGTTGACAGATATGACAAATGCAGAGTGGCACCTCATTCTGTTAGGAGCAGCTAGACAATCTATTGCCCTATATTGGAAGAAACCACACTTTCCCCCTATCGCTGTTTGGTTTCTTCGGATCTAGGGGTTTTGGCCTTGGAATTACTCACAGCCCGTATTAACTATACATACACACGTTTTGAGCGCACTTGGCAGCCCCTAATACAATATTTTTCTGAGACAGAGCATTCTCGCATGCCCCCCCCCCCAGATTAAGAGCCCTGCAACTGTTTGAGGATTCCCTGGAGCCCTACGCTAGGGGTCGTAAACCAGAATCCTCGGAATGACTCCACTGACGCCGCAGACGTGCCTCTTTGACATCTGCCCCCCTTTGGCCCCTGACCTAGCCCCTGGATTCCCAAAGCGCATCCAGCTTTTGATTTTTTCTCCAGTAGAGAAGCTTCCTTAGATGGTTTTCTTTGATCTGTTCTTTTCTCCTTTTCATTTTTGGTTTGTTTTGTGTTATTTGTTTTTTGCATTTAGCATTTATTTCTTAATTTCTCTACAGCTGAAGATGCTTTTAACATTTGGTGGGAAGGTCCTACCAACGATCAGGCTAACCGCTATTTGTCCCTACCGGGATCTACTTGTGTTTTTTGAGATGTCTCCCCCTAGGCCACTTGACCTATGGCATAGCCTTTGCCTTCCAGCCCTTACCAAATGTATCTTTCTGACCCTGGGATTAAGTTGTGACTGCTTGAGATCTGAGGGTGCAGTCTACATAGTCCTTCCTCCAAGTTGCTGGTTTTATATTGGGAAGGGCCTGCCACTGGACTCTTGTTTTTCTTTTTGTCTTTTCTTTTTACATAGCCCGGCCTGTGCTCCTGGTGGGTTGCTACTTCTTTAGGGTTATAAGGTATAGCCTTGAGGCAGCAACACAATCAGTTCATTTATCGTTCTATGAAATACGTAATAACATAGACTACAGGCACAATCACGGCTCACCTGCACTGTCCACAAAACGGAACTGGTTTTTTAAGATTATCAAATTTTACTCCTTACCACATTGGTGGCTCCTACAAACGCAACTATCATGGAGTAGTACCATATAGAAAGGATATTTCTGCCTATATTCTTCGCAAGAAGAACGTTAAACCTCCCAATTGAAAAAGGGATTGGTGAAATTTTCTGTCGTTGATACTGCAATAGAAAACTCTGTCCTGAAGAAGGTGGTTGATCCATGTCTCACCGAAACGCCGCGTCAACTGCTTTGTAGTTTTCTCTGGTTTTATTCATATAACGTGTCTTAACCTTATGAAACTGTGACAGTGTTTTCAAGATTATTAATTTGTCAATTTATGAATTTTAACAGCACTAAACTCTTTTGTGTGAAATTTTAAAATTTTTAAATAAAAACTGAATTATTTTATTTGCTTTTCCTGTTTTACTTTTATTGTTGATTCACCATTCTACTTTCATTGTTTATGTATCATTTTAATTCCTTTGCAACCGGGGGTGGAACGATTGCTAGACTAGTACCAACATTGTGTACTTTGGAGCACAACATACCACAACATATGATCCACAAATAGTTCAAGGTAGGGACCTGTTCACTTTTTTTTGCAATTGATAAAGTTATGACATTTGCTGCTGTATGGGATTACAAAATGCCCCTAATTGAATTCTTAAGAGTTTTAAGAGACACAGTTGCTGAAATGCTGGACTGAAAACCTTAAAGTTGGGCACTTAAAAAAAAAACAAATGGAAGAAAAGAAAAGCAATTACATGGAACTGATTAAAAATGTAGTCTCTCTTATTTGCCATAATATCCCCTTCCAATTATCCAGAGGACATTTTAAGTCAAGAGCAACATATTTCAATGTAGTCTGCTAGAACAAATGTTGGTCTAATCTCTGAATTGCTGACAATTCTGAAGTTGACAAACCTCATATGGAAAATGAAAAACACATCAATGATGCCACACAACTATAGCCATATAGTTTAAGGTATAAAATCAAAGCACAGGATGTTTTGTTTTGGATTTTTAGCAATTCCTTTTACAGGTAATGGCATAGTTGCATACATTTCAGAGGCATTTATTCATTGAATATCTAGTAAGTTTCTGAACTTTCTTTAAGTGGTCATCCATGCTCACGAATTTATCAGTGCCCCATTCACGTTAGCTTAACAGTGATCTCAGAGCCTGCTTAAGAATTTCCTGCACTCTTTTCTCTCTGAAGGACAAACAATGTTGATTGCTGACTGCTCAGTATCTGCAGTTGCATTGGTTGATAGCTGCAGCCAATATGTAGATCAGTTTTTTCTATTTTCATCAAGGCTCTTGGCTGGCACAAATTGTGTTTTTTAAACTCATGTCCAGATTGATGACACTCTGGATATAAAAATAATTAATGCTGAATTATGTAGAATAAACATTGCCTACACATCTTTAATGTAGCTGAAGCCCATAGAGCATTACCCAGTTTAAATGACTGTAAATACTGCTGTCTTGTATTTTGTGGTACTAGTATAAAAGGTTAATAATAAAGGTATAGGAGAGGGCCAAGTTGATGCCAAATTTTACAAATGATCATGTGAAATTTCTTGTTTAGATTCCTTGTTTGTATTCTTTCCTATGTGGACATCCTGATAATCTAAGATCGGTCCGACTTGCTTGCAATTACCGCTGGCACCCCTATGCAAAGACAATTTGCTGGGTATTTTAAAAAGTTTTATTTCCAGTACTGGTTTGGAGATAGATCTCAAAGTCGATTAATCTATATAATGTGGTGATGAGGGTCAGTGATCCTTTCTGTAGCGATGTGTTCATTATCAAGAGCCAAGAGAATTTGGAACATGGCTACGGGTACACCTATCAGTGTCCAAAAGGGGTATAATCTGATCATAGGCATTTAGGGACGAGACTTCCTGTACACAAAGGCACACAAATGTGAAAGAGAAACCCACTTCATGCACAGTTTCCAAGTTCTGAACACTCAAAAAAACTTCACTCATAGAAAACATTTCAAAATTACTAGGTATAATGTCAGACAATTTAAAATAAGTTGTTACTGCATTTCAAAAGTTCTCCTTAAACTCTGCTATAATGGCTCAGTTGACTCAGCCCCTGTTGCTGAGATTAGTGTGATCCCTGTAAGTGGCAGCTCCAGTCTTTTATTGCACATACATTAATAATGATTGATTCTATGGGTAATATAGCATTTATTATTTAAGGGACAGGAGATCATTCAGGATGTATGCTCCACATTATAGCTAGCCATTCATATTGAGGCAGGAGCTGGCTTAACACATGACTGCTGCTCACCTTTTGCAGCTAATGTAATTTGCATACCTTAACACTCAAAATGTGTATTGGTCTTTGTGTATAGTCTCCTTTATAAAAATGAATTTAAATTGATTTCAATATGAAAATACATAGTCCATGTTTGTAAATAGGAAAGAACCTTAAACTATTTGTAGTGAAAGATCAATGCTGTGGAATTATATTGCGTTATTTTTTCTTCAATTGTAGCATTCAGGTGATTAATCAAAAATACTTATTTCTAATGATGATGCTCTTTACGGTAAATTAAAATGCTAAAAATATTATTAGATCTACCCATAGCTTTTCCTAAGCCTCAAATCAGATGGGCTCCTAATGCTAGTTTTACTGTGATGTGGGAGAAGAACTGCTCCAAATGATTTTTTTGAGGTGTACTGGGGGCTCATTAACCTTTGGTACTGAACACTGACAGCTTCCTCATACATGAGCTACAATATCCACTATGATTCTAGCTTCTGCTTTCTGCAGGCTCAAAAACTATTCATGTGTGTAACAAACACCTAGGAGCAGAGGAACTGAGGAGGATTTGAACTCATGTGCATGTAGGACTTAGCTTACCTTTTTGAAAATAAGGCCAACAGGGCATTTCAGGAATTAAGTTTTGAGACAGAAAACACAAAATCATCCAAATCTTGTAGGAGATTTTTATGAAACTAGTCATGCCTTTTATGGTGCACATTCATCTGCTAGGATTATAACTCTCAACAGTGTAGCATTAGCAATGGACACTAAGAGGTCGATTTCGATGCAGTTCGGAAATCATTCTGACTGAATTTGTTTGGGAATGGTTTCCGACCGACTCGCATTGGGAGAATCCGACCGACCAATTATGATGCATCCGGATGCTTCCAGATAGGATTTGGTTGGACTCCCATTGACTTCAATGGGAGCCTATGTTCCGACTGAATGCAAAGGGTCCCATTGAAGATAGGGTGGCTGGGGAAAATCAGGCATCCTGTGGCAGGCACCCCTGTTGCCTGCCACACTGCATGGCTGGTAAGGGGCAACCCATGAGTGCCCCCACTGGCCAGATTGGGAAGGCTTCAGGTGCAGAGGTGACCGCTACGGGCCTCCAAAGTTGGATTCTGACTGCCGATTCGAGTCAGACGGCACGATTCGGAAAGGCTGTCCGAATCCAGCATTGTAATCTGTCGTTCGGAAACGCAGTCCATAGAGACTTATGAGTCTGCTCCGTACTGCTTAGTCATTCGGAATGTTGTCGGGTTCGGATTAGGATATTGCTAACGCCTCACTCGCATCATAATCAGTCGGTCAGAAACCTTTCTGATTCGGTCAGAAAGACACGTTCCCAATCCGATTCAGATGGAGCAAATGCCATTAAGAGGCCTTCAAAACTGTATCGGAATCACCCCTTAAGAATTTATACCAGTCTTTCCCAATGAGTAGATATTTAGCTACAGGAAGCTCTCCAGCTACCTATAAGTAGCTCTTCTGTGTGCAGCCCCATCACTGAATTGGAAGCTTTTGCTTGGCTAATTTAATATATGAATAGCAAAATTAAAAAGTGTGCATTTGAAACAAAAATATGTGTATTTTCAGGTTTCATTATCTGATATTTGGAGAAAATATATTTAAAACTGATATTTGAGTCATAAAAATCAAACAGTGATGAAAAGACTATTATTGATAATATTAACTTGCTGCTAGAGGCACTGCAGTTGTGACTTATGTATTAGCCATGTAGACTTCACATTGACAAAACATTTTTAACATAACTGCTGGCAACCATGCCTCATGCACAGAGGTAATCACTGCTAGTAATCTTGCATATGGTTGCCACTAATGAAATCTTGTCAGATGCAGTTACTAGTACAGCTCTAATAATCTTAGTAGCTCGGGAGGATTTTCATTGAGCACAAGTAGCTTTTATTATAAAATGGTTGGATACTCCTGAATTATGCCATGAACTTGCAATCTTCCAATTGACGCAGAAGCCACCTATCTTTCACTTTATAGTTACTTTGAGTTGTCTTTTTTAAGCCATCTGTTTTCTCAGAGGACTATCAGAGGCACTTAGGTAATATGATGAAACTGTAAATATACTTGATTAAAAAGGGGGATTCATGTCTTACTCTCTTTAACTGTGCCATATATCCAATTACTGTTGGATTCATTCCCTACAGCAATTTTAAAGCCCTACATGAATAAGAACATTATAAAATCAAATAAATGTGTATCTAGGGGAAGGTTTTACGTATCCATACTGGGCGATTTGGCAAAACTAAAATCAGGCCCTAATGAACTACCATAAATTGCACTGAATTGGCACATATCTTAGTTTTACTAGAGAACTTCAACAATGCCAACTTGAAAATTAAATGCTATTTTTGGCTTCCAAACAAGCTCATACAAAAAGGAAAAGTGTGGAAGCGGATATATGATAAAAGGTTCAAGCAATTTAAAAAGTTTATTATGATATTTGGTCATGCAATTCTCTAATTCCATTATACTTTTTTGATATTTTTATAACTCAATTCATGTAATGTTTAATGCAAACAATCTTGGCATATCAAAAAGTCACACTCCATCTACAAAGAGGGTACCTTGTATGTTCCTTGTACAATCTGAAAAATAGCTTGCGTTCACAATTTTAGTATATTTGAAAATTTTTAATGGCCAAAAAAGTATAGTCTCCAACTAGGAGTCACCTAAACCAATGCAGATGAAATAGAATTACAATGTCCTGTAATCTGAAAAGTGTCACAACGCTGCCTGCAAGGATTCTCAAAAGAAATTACTCCCTTTGTAAGATTTAATCCACTATAATCGATTAGTTTATTTGCACTTAGTGGCCTCTTCAACCTAAAGACCCACTTCAGCATAGTTCAGCCCAAAGGCAATTTAGGTGTAATTTACTCAAAGTAGACAGGAATGCTGTTAGACCTGGCACCATTGGCGTGGGTCACCCTTCCATTTTTGTCTGTGCCTCAATGTGTTTTTGTGTTGGTGTTAGCTGCTCAGGGCGCTGTGCCACTGCCATCCAGTGCCACAGTGCAAGTGCTCCCTATGGTAAAATGTATTATGTGAATTGACTTCCACGGTTGGTTTATTTGGTTTACTATCAGTCCCTAGTAGAGTGCACCAGGGGTGCCAAGGGCTTGTATATCCAAATGCTGCTAGTGGGCTTGCAGCACTGGTTGTGCCACCCACCGAAGCAGCGGGGTAAAATGTGTCTAGGGTCTGCCACTGCAGAACCTGCGCGCGATCTGGTACCGTCGCGCTGACTGAGCAAGTGTCCCCACTTACCAGTCCCTAAACCTTCCCTTAACTACATGTTAGTCACCCCTCTGGTAGGCCTGAGCGCAGGGTGCATTGTAGGTATGAGGTAGGACATGCCCTGATGTGTGTGGCATGTCTTAATAGTGAATTACAGCCATTTTCGTTTTTCACTATTGAAGGCTACCTGCTCTCCATAGGCCAGAATGGGCTGCTGGGATCGCTACACGCTGTGACCCCAGTGGACTCAGAGAGCATGGTAGAAAGTCCTGTTTAGCATGCCTGAACTCGGGATAATAAAATACGTCTTTTAGTAAAGGTTATTTTAATATCCTGGGTTTGCAAATGCTACTTTTAGAAAGTTAGCCTTTGCGTGCCTAACCATCTCAGTCCGCCTCTGCGGGGTGTGTGTTCTGCCTAGCAACAGTACAGGAGCAGGGCTGGGGGATTCCAGGAGACAGGTTGGCTGCCAGGTGGTGGGTAGAGAGATTACACCAGGATGGGTGGGAGGAGTGCCCCCTGACTCTTGAATAGACCTGTGCTCTGCCACCACAAAGCCGGCACCGCCCCCTGTGGAGCGGCTGATGTCTCTGCCCTGCTGCTGAAAGGAACAAGCCGAGTCACCACAACAGAGTGCTCCAAAACTGGACTGAGCCAGGCCCAGGCCCCCTGGCGCTAAAGAACAAAAGAATCCCTGTATAAAAGTAGGAGCCTGGCTCCTAAGAAATCAGATCCAGATTGAACCACGAAGGAACTCTGCCCGACTAGAAGGACCTGGAAGAAGCTGAAGGAGGAGTAACTTTCCCTGACCTGAGGGACTGGCCTGCAGTAGGTGCCTTGCTAAGGAAGGAGAGGAAAAAGACTGAAAGAGACTTTTGCACTTTGTTCTTCAACTATCTCCAAGGGCTTGGAAGAAGAGCTTGCCCCCTGAACTGAACCCCAGGACCAGTGGGTTCACCGTGTCTCCGCTCGTCTGAGAATTCGAGCCGCGTGCTTTCTCCCGCCGGAGTGCCCTGCGCACCTTCGCAGCCCTCCTAGGGCCGTGACACCCAGAAGCCTGGCCGCCTCCACTCGCCGAGAGCCCCGCTCTACCTGAGTCGCTCTGGACCCATCGAGTCTGGCCGTCTCGCTTCCCTGTCACCTGCCTGCTACTGGAGCGCGCTTGGTGCCTTTCGCCCTCCCGCCGGATTTCTAGTGGGGAAGTGAAATCCAGCCTCGGACAGCCGCCCGTACGTCGTAACGTATCCGGCCGCCCCGCTTCACCTCCCAGCCTGAGTCTGACCGTGCCGCCCTCCGCAGTGACCTCCCGCACAGTCCGTGTCGGAGGCCCTGGGCCGCACCTGTCTACCGAGAGCCGCCCGCTGAATTCTTGATCTGGAAGACCCACGAGGTGCAGAACCTGCATCTCTCCTGAAGACTCGTCCAAGCACATCGCACGTTCCCAGGTACAGTGAACTCTCTATCGGACTCGGGGTCCGCAACGTTCTGATTTCCCCGTATCACTGTACCCTGGGTGCACTGCGCATCATCGTGACTGGACCGACTCAACCGAGCCCTGTGAAGCGCTCGTGATCGAATAAGTTACCAAAGACAAGAACAGTGCCTAATTCTCATCTTGTGGCTTCCATTTCGCAACCGTTATTGATGGTCTTGTACATGCCTGCGTAACAAAGAATCTTTTATATAAAGCATCCGTATTTTTGATACAACTTACGCCTGGTGTCCGTTTGTGGGGGATCATTGTGGTTTACTGTGTGTGCTCATAAATGCTTAACTGACTAGCGCCCTGAAGTTTAGCCCTGACTGCTCGCGCCACACTACCTATAGGGTGAGCAGGGGTTGTTCTGAAGGGGTAACTCTCTCGCCCTGAATAGAAGAAGGGACCACTGCTTGTCACAAGTACCTACCTGTGCCAACCAGAGGTTCCCCATTCTAACATTGGTGGCAGCGGTGGGATTTCGAATTTGCATTTATGATTTACATACAGTGAATTATTGATCACCACGTAGAGCAGACCTATAACGCAGCCACAGATTGATTGACAGTTGTTGCTAAAGAAGAATCTCCACCTTACGAAACCATGCCTAGCTCAGTCAGTGGGAGCAGAGCGTCCTCCGTATTCTCTGGAGTTGATGACATCGATTGGGAGGAAGACGCACTGCGGAAGTGCCACAATGATATCTTGAAAGGATATCTCTCCAAGTACCGAATTAAACAAAGCGGACTAACCACTAAGGATCAGTACGTAAAGGCGCTGAGAGCCTGGCACGAATCAAAGTTCCCAGAGAATGCCCGGGAGGTGATACCCCCAGAAGGTGTTTCTGAGTCTAGCAGAGGCCTGTCGCCAGAGGAGTTGGCCGACAGGAGTGCCGCCCGAGCACATGAGGTGGAGATGGCAAAACTGCAAATGGAGAGAGAAAGGCAGAAACTGGCCATGGAGCATGAGGTAAAAATGAGGGAGTTGGATCTCAAGGCCAGGAGTTTAGACAACTCACCCTCTGGTGGCAGCAATTTAACAGAGTCAAGGGTGCACATCCCTAAAGATGTAGTCAAAGAATATTATAAGCAGGATGATATTGGGCAGTGGTTTAGGGCCTATGAAGTAGCCATGTCCTCCCACCGGGTCCCTGAGAAGGATTGGGGAGCGGGGTTGTGGGGAAGGTTCCTGAGTGAGGGGCGGGACACACTGCTAGACCTCCCCTCTGATGTCCACACATCCTATCCACACATGAAGGAGGCTCTTATGACAAGGTATGGGTTGACTCCTGAATTGTACAGACAGAGATTTAGGGATTGCACCAAGAAACCTGGTACCACTTATGTAGAATATGTGACCTTTTTTTGCAGAGCGCTGGATGGTTGGGTGAAGGGTAGCAAGGTGGATGATTACCAAGGGCTGTTTGATTTAATCGCATGGGAGCACTTGTCGGATAATTGTTTTCCTGAGCAACGCCAACACCTGATCGATAGCAAGCTGTCCAACCCGAGGAAGCTTGCTGAGGAGGCGGACCGCTGGATCAGCACCAGGGTCCACAAGGGTCCCGTGGGAGGCCCCGCCAAAGGTGTTCAGGGTCCCCAGCAGAAGAGTGGGGGGGACAAGGGTAAACAGAGGGAGTTCTACCAAGGGCCCCAACGTAATTCCCAAGGGAACCAAGGGAAAGGTTCTCAGCCACCCCCACCCCCGAAGCAGACCGGGGCCCCGACAGGTAACCCTGTTCAAAGAGGGCCCCTCAGATGTTACAAGTGTAACAACCTGGGGCACATTTCCGTGGATCCCAAGTGCCCACTGTATGGTAAACCAGCACCCTCTGGTGCTCCACCCCCCAAGCAGGTGAATAGTGTAGCCTTGGGGAGGGAGATAGACGTCCAAGGGGCGGGGGATCCCGTACAGATGACCCTAGTCTCATTAGGAGACAGTGAGATGGTCGCTGAGGCCCAGCTGCCCCCCAATACTCAAAAGTATGGGCAGTGGGTGACCATAAATGGCAAGAGGGTGGGGGCTCTTAGAGATACTGGAGCCAGTGTGACTGCTGTCAAGCAACACCTGGTGTCTCAAGAGCAGGTTGTCCCGCACGCATTCTGCCGTGTTGTCAACGCTGACAACACAGAGAGTCAGTGTCCAATGGCTCAGGTTCCCTTTGAGTGGGGGGGGGGTCTCTGGTACTCTGCAAGTGGCTGTGAGAGAGGCCATGCCTGTTGATTGTCTCCTAGGTAACGATTTGGAGAGCTCCCCTTGGGAAAAGGTGGAGAAGACAACTCACCTGCGGATGGTGGGCTTGCCTGATTGGGCGTGCGTGACCACCCGGTCGATGGCAGCCAGTAGGGGTGTTGAAGGAACCCTGGAGCCTGAGGGAGAGGCCCAGGAACCGGCCTTAGAGAGAGGGCAAGGGAGGCACGGGAATCCGGCTCCTGACGTTCCCACGGCCCAGGAGGAAGCAGACCTTGAGGGGGATGCCCTGGAGCCTACCGGGGAACAGATAGCCGAACTGGGGGACCTGCCTGAGCTGACCCATTGGCAGCAAGAAGGAGGCCCCGCCAGGGAGGAATTCTGCAGGGAGCAGAAAGAGTGCCCCTCTCTAGAGGGTATGCGGCAGCAGGCGGCAGCCCAGGCCAATGGTGATCAGTCCGGAACTCACTTGATCTACTGGGAGAACGACCTCCTATACTCCGAGCCTAAGGTTGCTGAACCTGGGTCAGCCCGTGCGCTGGTGGTACCCCAGAAGTTCAGAGCCTTCCTACTGGGGCTGGCTCACGACGTACCGTTAGCAGGACATTTGGGGCAGGACAAGACCTTTGAAAGGCTTGTCACCCACTTTTATTGGCCCCAAATGCGCAGGAGTTCTGACACTCACTGCAGGACATGCCAGACTTGCCAGGCAAGTGGCAAGAGTGGAAGGAAGCTGAGAGCTCCACTCCAACCTTTCCCTGTGGTCAGTACCCCATTCCAGCGGGTGGGGATTGACATTGTGGGGCCGCTGGACCCCAAGACAGCCATGGGCAACAGGTTTATCCTGGTCTTGGTGGACCATGCCACCCGGTACCCTGAAGCCATCCCTCTGAGGACAGTGACGGCCCCCGTGGTGGGACGGGCACTGATGGGAATTTTCTCACGAGTAGGATTCCCTCTAGAGGTGGTGTCTGACAGGGGGACCAACTTCATATCGAAATATATGAAGTCCCTTTGGCAAGAGTGTGGTGTAACCTACAAATTCACCACACCTTACCATCCCCAAGGAAACGGGTTGGTTGAGCGCTTCAACCGAACCCTGAAGGGCATGATTATGGGTCTCGAGGAACCCATGAGGCGTAAGTGGGACGTCCTCTTACCATGCCTTCTCTTTGCGTACCGCGAGGTGCCACAAAAATCTCTATGGTTCAGTCCCTTTGAGCTTTTGTACGGCCACCCAGTACGAGGACCTCTTAGTCTGGTCAAGGAAGGCTGGGAGCAATCTCCCAGGAAACCTCCCCAGAGTGTATACAGTTACATGCTGGCTTTCCGGAACCAGACTAGGCGTTTCAGGCAACTTGCTGAGGCAAACCTGGAAGCCAGCCAGGAGGAAATGAAGCGGTGGTACGACCAGAATGCCACTCTGGTTGAGCTTCAACCTGGCCAAAAAGTGTGGGTCCTGGCCCCTGTGGAGCCTTGTGCACTCCAGGACAAGTGGACAGGACCCTTTGAGATTGTGGAGCGCAAGAGTTCTGTCACCTACTTGGTGGACTTGCGGTCTCCTAGGAACCCCTTAAGGGTCCTACATGTCAATCGACTGAAGCCCCACTTGGAGAGGTCCGAAGTGGGCATGCTCTTGGCCACCGATGATGGGACGGAAGAGGAGTCCGAGCCTCTTCCTGACCTCTTGGTAGCCTCAGAGCGAGATGGGTCAGTGGATGGGGTAAACCTCTCACCCACCCTGACCCCGGAGCAACAGGGTGACTGCCGCCAGCTGCTGGGGCAGTTTCCTGACCTGTTCTCCCTGGTTCCCGGTATCACAGATTGGTGCGTCCATGATGTGGATACGGGAGACAGCTTACCTGTGAAGCACAAGGCCTACCGGGTAACTGACAGGGTCAGGGCCTGCATCAAAGAGGAGGTCTCGAAGATGCTTGCCCTAGGGGTGGTTGAGTCCTCCAGCAGTCCTTGGGCCAGCCCAGTGGTCTTGGTCCCAAAGGCTGCAGCGCCGGGTGCCACGCCCGAACTCCGGTTCTGTGTGGACTACCGAGGACTCAACTCAGTCACGAAGACTGACGCGCACCCCATCCCCAGAGCTGATGAGCTCATCGATCGGTTAGGGGCTGCATGGTACCTCAGCACGTTTGACTTAACGTCTGGGTACTGGCAGATCGCCTTGACTGATGGGGCCAAAGAGAGGTCCGCATTCTCTACGCCAGATGGGCATTACCAGTTCCGGGTGATGCCCTTTGGGATGAAGAATGCCCCTGCCACCTTTCAGAGGTTGGTCAACCAGGTGTTGGCTGGGCTGACCGAGTTCAGCGCCGCCTACCTGGACGACATCGCAGTGTTCAGCGGCACATGGGAAGAACACCTGCAACATCTCTGGGAAGTGTTGATGGCGCTGCGCAAAGCAGGCCTCACGATCAAGGCAAGCAAGTGTCAGATCGGGCAGGGTTCAGTGGTGTACTTGGGACACCAAGTGGGGAGCGGCCAGGTGGCGCCCCTCCAACCCAAAGTTGAAACCATCCTGGCTTGGGAGCCCCCAAAGACCCAGACGGAGGTGAGGGCCTTTTTAGGACTCACCGGGTACTACAGGAGGTTTGTCAAGGGG
This sequence comes from Triturus cristatus, assembly GCF_964204655.1. Classification (NCBI taxonomy): domain Eukaryota; kingdom Metazoa; phylum Chordata; class Amphibia; order Caudata; family Salamandridae; genus Triturus; species Triturus cristatus. Next base: position 779,686,441 of record NC_140580.1, read on the forward strand.
TATGGCAGCATCGTTGCCCCCTTGACCGAGCTGACTTCGAAGAAGCAGCCCAGAAAAGTGATATGGACTGACACCTGTCAGAAAGCCTTCGACACCCTGAAAACTGCCATGTGCACGGCGCCCGTGCTCTTGGCTCCTGACTTCTCCAAAGAGTTCCTGGTGCAGACGGATGCATCAGAGCATGGTGTAGGGGCTGTTCTCTCACAGATCACTGAGGAGGGCTTTGACCAACCCGTAGCCTTTATTAGCAGGAGGCTACTTCCCCGGGAACAAAGGTGGAGTGCGATAGAACGAGAAGCATTTGCTGTGGTCTGGGCGCTGAAGAAGCTAAGACCCTACTTGTTTGGGTCTCACTTCCGGGTTCAGACCGACCACAGGCCCCTCAGATGGTTGATGCAAATGAGGGGTGAGAACCCAAAACTGTTGAGGTGGTCCATCTCCCTACAGGGTATGGACTTTACGGTGGAGCATCGCCCTGGCACAGATCACGCCAATGCTGACGGTCTGTCCAGGTTTTTCCGCCTTAGTGATGCAGAACTCCCTGGGGTAGGGTAGTTCTCCCCACTTTTCAGCTGGAGGGGACACGTGTTAGACCTGGCACCATTGGCGTGGGTCACCCTTCCATTTTTGTCTGTGCCTCAATGTGTTTTTGTGTTGGTGTTAGCTGCTCAGGGCGCTGTGCCACTGCCATCCAGTGCCACAGTGCAAGTGCTCCCTATGGTAAAATGTATTATGTGAATTGACTTCCACGTTTGGTTTATTTGGTTTACTATCAGTCCCTAGTAGAGTGCACCAGGGGTGCCAAGGGCTTGTATATCCAAATGCTGCAAGTGGGCTTGCAGCACTGGTTGTGCCACCCACCGAAGCAGCGGGGTAAAATGTGTCTAGGGTCTGCCACTGCAGAACCTGCGCGCGATCTGGTACCGTCGCGCTGACTGAGCAAGTGTCCCCACTTACCAGTCCCTAAACCTTCCCTTAACTACATGTTAGTCACCCCTCTGGTAGGCCTGAGCGCAGGGTGCATTGTAGGTATGAGGTAGGACATGCCCTGATGTGTGTGGCATGTCTTAATAGTGAATTACAGCCATTTTCGTTTTTCACTATTGAAGGCTACCTGCTCTCCATAGGCCAGAATGGGCTGCTGGGATCGCTACACGCTGTGACCCCAGTGGACTCAGAGAGCATGGTAGAAAGTCCTGTTTAGTATGCCTGAACTCGGGATAATAAAATACGTCTTTTAGTAAAGGTTATTTTAATATCCTGGGTTTGCAAATGCTACTTTTAGAAAGTTAGCCTTTGCGTGCCTAACCATCTCAGTCCGCCTCTGCGGGGTGTGTGTTCTGCCTAGCAACAGTACAGGAGCAGGGCTGGGGGATTCCAGGAGACAGGTTGGCTGCCAGGTGGTGGGTAGAGAGATTACACCAGGATGGGTGGGAGGAGTGCCCCCTGACTCTTGAATAGACCTGTGCTCTGCCACCACAAAGCCGGCACCGCCCCCTGTGGAGCGGCTGATGTCTCTGCCCTGCTGCTGAAAGGAACAAGCCGAGTCACCACAACAGAGTGCTCCAAAACTGGACTGAGCCAGGCCCAGGCCCCCTGGCGCTAAAGAACAAAAGAATCCCTGTATAAAAGTAGGAGCCTGGCTCCTAAGAAATCAGATCCAGATTGAACCACGAAGGAACTCTGCCCGACTAGAAGGACCTGGAAGAAGCTGAAGGAGGAGTAACTTTCCCTGACCTGAGGGACTGGCCTGCAGTAGGTGCCTTGCTAAGGAAGGAGAGGAAAAAGACTGAAAGAGACTTTTGCACTTTGTTCTTCAACTATCTCCAAGGGCTTGGAAGAAGAGCTTGCCCCCTGAACTGAACCCCAGGACCAGTGGGTTCACCGTGTCTCCGCTCGTCTGAGAATTCGAGCCGCGTGCTTTCTCCCGCCGGAGTGCCCTGCGCACCTTCGCAGCCCTCCTAGGGCCGTGACACCCAGAAGCCTGGCCGCCTCCACTCGCCGAGAGCCCCGCTCTACCTGAGTCGCTCTGGACCCATCGAGTCTGGCCGTCCCGCTTCCCTGTCACCTGCCTGCTACTGGAGCGCGCTTGGTGCCCTTTCGCCCTCCCGCCGGATTTCTAGTGGGGAAGTGAAATCCAGCCTCGGACAGCCGCCCGTACGTCGTAACGTATCCGGCCGCCCCGCTTCACCTCCCAGCCTGAGTCTGACCGTGCCGCCCTCCGCAGTGACCTCCCGCACAGTCCGTGTCGGAGGCCCTGGGCCGCACCTGTCTACCGAGAGCCGCCCGCTGAATTCTTGATCCGGAAGACCCACGAGGTGCAGAACCTGCATCTCTCCTGAAGACTCGTCCAAGCACATCGCACGTTCCCAGGTACAGTGAACTCTCTATCGGACTCGGGGTCCGCAACGTTCTGATTTCCCCGTATCACTGTACCCTGGGTGCACTGCGCATCATCGTGACTGGACCGACTCAACCGAGCCCTGTGAAGCGCTCGTGATCGAATAAGTTACCAAAGACAAGAACAGTGCCTAATTCTCATCTTGTGGCTTCCATTTCGCAACCGTTATTGATGGTCTTGTACATGCCTGCGTAACAAAGAATCTTTTATATAAAGCATCCGTATTTTTGATACAACTTACGCCTGGTGTCCGTTTGTGGGGGATCATTGTGGTTTACTGTGTGTGCTCATAAATGCTTAACTGACTAGCGCCCTGAAGTTTAGCCCTGACTGCTCGCGCCACACTACCTATAGGGTGAGCAGGGGTTGTTCTGAAGGGGTAACTCTCTCGCCCTGAATAGAAGAAGGGACCACTGCTTGTCACAAGTACCTACCTGTGCCAACCAGAGGTTCCCCATTCTAACAAATGCCATATGAGAAAGACCGGGTTCTCAAAATTTAATACGTTGGGCTTTCTTATAAATGTTTAGCACTGGTGGGTTCCAAATCAAGATAAATAGCCATTTATCTGATTTCTTTTAGCTTTGTATTAAGATTTTCTTTTTACTTAGGCTGTCAGTTTTGTCAACTTCTTTCAAACTCTGTAACAGAAGTGGCATTATAGGCGGATAGGAGTGCAATTAGCAGTTCCGTTAGAAAGGAAAAGTATGCAGAGTAATATTTTGCATTTTCTTTAAAATGCTATGCATTATATTTAGGTTTCACAGTTAAATATTCTGATTCCACAGAAAGTATGACCTATGGCTGCACTTGTTGAGCTGTCCAAAATCATAAGCTAGCTAGATTTTCAGGATATCCAAAGTCAGAAAACAATTTAAATACAAGTTTCTTTTTTCTTTTTTAATGAGAACTGAAAAAAGCATCAGGATGCTTTTCATATTTCTCTCCTGAAACTTGCCAGTGCTAATATCCATGATACACCTGCACACTTCTGCAGTTACAGAAGAGTGTACTCCAATATATGAGGATAAAGCCTCTATAGATGTTCCTTTTCATAAATTACATTTACATTATTTAGTGTGCTAGGACTCGAACAGATCACACAGTCATGACGTGGATCCGGAACACAGTATTCATAAGGCATGCCTCATCCAATAGCTGAAAGGTAAGCCCTTGGCAAAGTTGTACATTCAAAGCTCACTCTTACAATGTTGAACTGCTGCATACTGAAGGATCGAAAAGACTGGTTGTCTTGGTGGTTGGGTTTTGTGGCCTAACATTTTTTAGATGGATGCCTTTCAACAACCAACTGACCTACACACCTTCTCTGCTTGGAATGTACATTCTGAGGTGGGGGTGATGGGGTGGCAACCAGGGTTATTTCTGGGTTGCAGCATCAACCCAAGAGTTTGACACTCATCCGCGGCTCCATCAGTAAATCGTTGTGGGGCGGGGGTGAAGTCGACAGATGACGGAATACGGAAAATAAAATAAATAAATCCCATTCAGTCGTCTGTCGACTCCCGTCCCGTGCCCCGCCCCCGTGTTTACCTGCAGGAGCTGCGACAGAGTATGACACAAAGGAGCATTTTTGTTCTACATATCCACCACTCAAATTAGTTTCATATTTCACTAAACTAACTCAACACTAATCCTTTATGGGTTCTGGAGTAGCATGCTACTCACCGAAAAAGCGCTGTGACGCCTTGTCAGGTTTAGTAAGCGTTATATAAATTAAATTACAATACAATGCAATACACCATACAACACATGACCTAAAACATCAGCATGTATATGGGGAGACCTGAGGCCTTTATTAAAAGACATGTGATATATTAATATAACTGAAAATGTGAACGTACTTGCTACTAACTGAAATATCTGTATTACCTGAAAATCAAGTTTGAATACCAGTAAAATATAGTAACTCACACCAAGTTTGGTTACATTAATACCTTTCATAAACAATGTTACCAAACCACAATTCCATGGCAGCAGAGGATGGCAAACTGTAAATCTCAGGACAAATAGTTAGACTCTCTCTAGAAAAAGATTGGCATCAATTCAGATTCCGAGAATGCGAACTGATTTTATAGGTTTAGGGGTTTACAGACTTTATTTACTTTTTCCTAGAGGCCTGGGCAGCCGCGGCTCCTGCAGATAATGAGATAGGATTTATTTATTTTATTTTCCCTATACCGTTGTCTGTCAACTCTTCCCCCTCCCCGCACCCCGCTTGACCGCACTTACCCCCAGGAGCCACAAGTCTTGACACTGGTGCAGATTAACACTTGTAAAAGCCTCATTCAGGATGCGCACAATCCCGAGTGGTTTTGAATTAACACACCATTCTGAGTTTTGGATCACGGAATAGGGAACAACATGTCAATAGCTTGTTCTTCCATTCCGAGGGCACAAACCCAGCACTGTGTGATGGGGCCCTGCATAATTTGCACCAGGGAGTACTGTACAAGAACCTTGCAATCAAACACCCACTGGTGTGCTAATGTGTCCAGTCCCCGATCTGTGTGCCAATGGATGCCCGAATCAGGATTTGAGCAAGCGATGGAAGAGGCCCAACGTTTGATGGAGCCAGTTACCTCCTGAACATCTGGTGTTTCCAAGATTTCAATTTTACACACTTCAATAAAATACAATTATTCCTTTTATTAAGAGTATGCTCTTGAATTTTGCTCTTCCTCTCTGCTGAATAGCTACTACTGGATTTTAATCAGGACTTCAAATGCCTAACCCATAAAACCTTCACTCTTATTCAACTGACATCTGCATACTATTCAGTCCTAAAAAGTCTTCTCACAGATTTCCTTAGACAATTCCAATCCAGTTCAATGGCAATAATCAAATATTTTAGCAAAAGCTCAGTGCTTGTACATTCTTAACAGTTACATTTGCTTTCAATTGCGCCCTCAAAACAACACATTTCATCAAAGTGCTTTTTTGACTTATTCAACAAAACATCACAACAGTATTTTTAAGTCTGAAGTCAAGTCAGCAAACTAAAGCTCAGCAGTACAACTATACACCCTCTACTGTGTTCCAGCTCCGACAGCTTTTAAACTGTTTTCAAATTGCCTCTTGAGAAAATAAAAGAAAGAAAGGGCAGTCAATTATGTTTATTTTGCTTAATAGTGTAAGTGAGTAACAATGCTTTCGTGGAATTTTAACATAAGTGCTTTGTTACATTTGCAAAAATATTCTGCAATTGTCAGGTCTTTTGCAGTAGTCTGGCACCAACGCCAGATGGCGCTCTCCAGGGCTCCTGTCACACATCACCTTATGGCAGTGAAAGCACCGTATGGGTAATCACGGTTTTTTAATGCCCATGAAAACAGAGCATGCCGAGCTGAATAGCAATTTAGTGCAAATAAATTATAGTATTTCGTTTTACTGTTGAAGAGGAAAAATATTAAAATGTACACCACAACGTGCATTTAGACTTTTCTCAGTTGTTCACGCCTGGCATCCCCAGGCAATTTTGTCAAAAAGTGCAACTATTCCATGCACGACAGTGACTGGCAGAAGGAAGAACTTGCAAATATTTATTTTTAGCAGTATGGGAAAATGAGCAATTAAGAGCTAGAAGGTTAGGAAGAAGAATTCACTTAACAGAGGCAATTATATTAGTCAGACAAACAAAACATTTCTGGTTTTAGATGTCTTTATTCAAGTGCCACGGAGCATAAGACAGGGTATTACTTGCTTAAAACAACACACAGAATTACTTCCTCCGTAGCCGAAGGAATCAATCATTATAAACAACATCTGGGGATCATTAATATTGTGCTCCACACTTGGATTAGCAACAGAACAGAAAAGCCCATCACGATTGCAAAACAGCTCCAGATTTGCTTTTAAACGTCAGGGTTACTGTATGTTTGCAGATATGGGAACATTGTGTTTAATATGTAACTGCCGGATGACACAATATTATGCATTCCTTGAATCATTACTTACCTCTAGCCATAGTCTTGTGATGTTTGGGGAAAATTAAATGGCTATATTTAGCTGTGCTGTCTGCAGCCTATAATTCCGTGTAATGTATGATTTGCTTAGCTTTTAAAAAAGCAGTAGACTGACTGTGCAAACAGGAAAAAAAAGACTGAAGAAAGATTCCTCAGTGCCTTAACGTACCCTCCCCCACCCCCAGAAGGCCCATGATTATGTGTTTGGCGTCCTGTATGGCAAAACACAGTGCTTAATTTGAGCCGGTGTTTGTAGATGGGACCTCATTTGTGGGGATCGGCACTTATTGTCCCTCCTCAGACTTTGACCCAGAGCAAGAAGGTGATAAACACAAATGGGGGAACGTAGAAGCAAGAGAAAGACGAAAAAACAGCGACAAATGGTGAAAGCAGTGATGAAAATAAGCTACAGGAGTGAGATAAAGGGACGGGTGTCTCTTGTGTTGGACTAAGGAGGCATGTGGTGGAATCAAGATGACTACAGGTCTGGCGTCCTTGGTGATGTGAAAATGGTGCATAGATCCTACACTCGGTAGCGTGGGACTCAGGTTCTGAGCAAAACTTTGGCCACCACAAACTTATTCCTTAACAAATTCAGCACTGGCAAAGCAACATGTTCAATCAACTCATGTCCAAACAATTTGACAAGTAAAACCTGGAGGAATCCGTGTGAGAAAAATTCTGCACATTCTGAGATTTTTGCTGGGAAAGGAGGGAAACATTTCTGTTATAACTCTTACTCCAAGGTGCAGAATTTGAAATAGGGAGTAAGCATCACACCCATTAAATACAACACCTTATTCTAGCTGTATTTACCAGGTGTGTTATGCCCACTCCAAATACCAGGGTATTAGTATTGAGGCACTATGTGTTGAATCAGATATTAGAAAGTTTCATATTTATGAAATGTTATTGTGACAGAGCACTGCACTGCACAGCATGTGGTCCTCAAAATGTAAAAAAGTTTGTACCCTCCAAAATTAAAAAAACAGCATCAAAGTGCTTGGTTGAAAAAGTCAAGTGTCTGTGCGACAAATATTACATTCATGCAACTACTTTATTTTGAGACAAAAATTATATTTATAGCTGTACAAAAACTGTACTTGGTGTGAATATACAAACACACTAAGGGGTACATGCATCAAAATTGTTAATTGCAAATACCTAATTGCGAATTCCTGAGAATCTCAATTTGGTCATCGCAATTTACAATGCATGAAACTCAAAGAGTTTCAGATTGCGATTCCTAGGGGGTCGCAAATCGCTCTACCTCATTAATATGAATGAGGTAGATTGCAATTTGCGACACACTTGGAATCGCAGAAATCACGGGATGGTGGCCTGCTGAGGTCAGCAGACCACCATGTCTGTGATTGCTTTTAAATAAAGCAATAATTGCTTTTAAATAAAGCAACCATCTTTTTTGTAAAGCAGCCCGTTTTCCTTAAAGGAAAATGAGATGCTTTACAAAAAGTAAAATGAAAAGTTTTCTTTTAATTTTTTAAGACTATGCAGTGGTCCTTGGGACCACTGCCTGCTCTCAAAAATGCTTTTACAACCACTCACAAAGGGGAAGGGGTCCCTTGGGGACCCCTTTCCATTTGCGAATGGGTTACCACCTACTTGAAGTAGGGGGTAATATGCAAATGTTTTGCGACTGCATTCACGGTCACAAAACATTCATGCATACTGTTAGGATTCGGTATTTGGAAGGGACGCCCTAAACACGCCCCTTTCAAATATCGAATCGCAAACATTTTGCGATTCGGTAAAAGGTTACTGAATTGCAAATTGGGGTTTGCTGCATCTGAAAAGCATTTTTTGCATTCGCAAACAGGCTGATTCTGTGAACTGGCCCATTAGCGAAGTGTCAAAAATGCTTGATGTATGTGCCCCTAAGAGCCTAAATTAAAGTCCATTTGGTCTATCCTCTCTAACCATGCAGCCATATGTGGACACTGCCATCTTATTAGTCGGAATAGAAAATGCTTTAACTGTCTACTGAAAGCATTCCACACTTTTGTATGAAAATAAACCTAGTAGTGCACTATTCAAAGTTACAAATCAAATACATATCAGAAAGACCAACCAAGAACAACATTTCTATTTTGGAGGAGAGAAAACCTGCTTTATTTCAGTATCTTGGCTTAATGTTACCCCATCAATTGCAAAGAGGGAAAAACAAATGACAGGATTGGAGTCGTAAATTAACCAAACAACAAATGTATTATGCAATTCCAGTGTAAATATGGTAATCTAGTTAATGAACCTATGATAGAAGACTATTGCACTCAAGTTGGGGGTATGGTTTCACATGCAGCCCAAACATCTGGCTGCGTGTAGGAATTTCTCTTCAGGCACCTAAGAAAATCCTCTTTAGCAACCACCCTAGCGGCACTGCTGCTATTTTTGCAAAAGAAGTAGAACTTTGAAAATGGTCACTGTCTTCAGCTCTCATGGGGGTCACTCTGAGTCTTAAATATTCCACTCTCACACATGTAGGGTATGAGATATACACATCACAAACAGAAATTCAAGTAACAGACAAAATGTGTTCTATTCAGATTTATCTCATTCCATTGATTACAAACAACTTTGCATTGACTGGCGTCCTCAGTAGAAAGAAACTTTCTAATATATCCAAATTTAACATGTATGCTTGATTTCTTATTTCTCTGTTTTGATCATAAATTTTAAGTGTTTTCGTGTTTGTTTTTATTATTGTGCCGGTTGCATTTAAAGCATATATCCCCTATTCTGCATTACTCAACAAAATGAAACCCAGACAAAATATATTCAAATTACAAACAAGCTAAAACGTTAATGATATCTTCAAGCTGCCATTCATCTTGTAACCCAGTAAATCTCATTAGTAAACACTGGTGGTACAACATTTGCTCATGAGGGACCAACATTACTCAACTGTCTTCTTCCCATAAGTCTTCACTTGAATAACCACAAGATTCCTATGGTGGTCTTCAGTATATGGCTGTTAAATCACTGGAAACACAAAGCTGCAGAATGCCCCCACCTCTGCTCTAATGATGGAGAACCACCTACCATTTTGAGAAAATGTCTTCAGTGTAAGCACTTTCAGCAAAACTGAAAATGAGCAGGAATCCATGTTATGGCAGCCTAATCAGCTATTTCTGTGGTCTGCAGAATCAAACTACCAAAATATGTCTATTTTGCAAAAAAACAATTACCCCAATATGTGGGGAACTTTCAATCCTGTGCATGAACACCATTTATGATTTTTATTTTACCTGTAGAGGTCCATAATACTAGCTTTGTTGAACCTGAGCAGGGAAAACCTGCACCAGGAGTACTTACATAGGGCATGTTTTATGCCATGTTGACTCACTCTGAAAGCAAGCACCCTCATGGTCAAGACTCCAATAATTATTGGAGGAAAAAGCAGATGAAATAAGAATATCTATCACTCAAACAGTCACATTCTATCTACAGTTATCTGCCCATGATGTAATGTTGATTTATCTGGAGTGGTGTGTTTCGCCAATCTTGGTATGTTGTACCTAAAGACAATGTTAAATATGGTTAAGATTAAAGACATACTGGACAGGTTGGCTTGGGTTCAGGGTGAGATACAAGCCATTGAGGTTTGTAGTCCAGTGGCCATTTGGTCAATAGAAACAACAGGGAAGCGCCAAATAAAATGGTAAGGGATAATGCTTGAAGTGGTTTCTTTGGAACTAGAAACAATTCTTTCAAATACATAAGTCTAAGCAGTTTCACTGTGAAAAAGCCAGGGTGAAACACATTACTGAAGATATCCCACTGAGGTTAAATCACCATTTTTAGTAAGCCACATCATATAGGGATCCCTGGTAAAACACTGATACCTCCTCTACTTTCTTATGGAATACAGCAGCTGTGCCAAGGCAGAGAATTTCCATGAAAACCGGCACTTTGGCAGGGTATCACTGACACAGAATTCAGGAGAGGTCAGATGATTCTGTGTATGCCTGGCCGCAAACATATTTTGCTACTACATCAGGACTTTGATGTCAGATCAAGGTTAAAATTAACCAGTGTTCCCTCTACTCAAATGTATATAGCTGGCATACAAAGTGCACTAGCCCTCCTTCCCTCCTTTCTTCCCCATATAGAAACGCCTGAGTCATTTTGGTCTTCACAGTGTAACTTTTATTAATACAAATCCGGCCATGTACTCATTGGCCACTTAACTTATTCGTGAACATCTTTTAATCAATTTTTCAACACACCACAGCACTCCAACTGACTGTAAGATTCTACATATTTAGGTTTGATCTTCGGGCTGTGCCAGTAGGCCCCAACCTAGATAACCTGCTCTCCTTAAGCTGACCGCCCCCCGGTCAACAGAGCCGCAGGTAAATAGTCTGCCACCTCTTGTGACAACCGCTGGCTTCCTGGGGTAGAGCCAGAGAGTCCAGAGCCACCAGCAGGTCAGCCCTCCCTCTCTCGCCAGCCCGGAGCCCTGATAGACTTCCAGACCTGTTCTGGTACTAAAAAGTCACCACAAAACGGAGTCCATGTCATTTCTCTTGGCCAGAACCCCGGCCCCCGCCTACCTAATGCTCCGCTTTCAGGGATGGGTGGGTGGGCAACTCCGACGCGACCTCCGACCACCTAGCAGGATCGCGGACAAAGAGGGCGAAGATCACACCCCTTTCACTTTTAAACCCCCCGCCATACTAACTGCTTCCTGGGTCAACTAGACTCTACTTGCCTACACACTTCCGGTCACTTTGCTCGTGTCCTTTCCCTTCCGGGTCTCGCGACCCGGAAGGTGTTCCTACGCTTTCTAGGGCCCTTTGATGCCACTAAAGGCGCCACGCCCCTTACATGTGGTGGCGCCCCTCATAGCTGGCATACAAAGTGCACTAGCCCTCCTTCCCTCCTTTCTTCCCCATATAGAAACGCCTGAGTCATTTTGGTCTTCACAGTGTAACTTTTATTAATACAAATCCGGCCATGTACTCATTGGCCACTTAACTTATTCGTGAACATCTTTTAATCAATTTTTCAACACACCACAGCACTCCAACTGACTGTAAGATTCTACATATTTAGGTTTGATCTTCAGGCTGTGCCAGTAGGCCCCAACCTAGATAACCTGCTCTCCTTAAGCTGACCGCCCCCCGGTCAACAGAGCCGCAGGTAAATAGTCTGCCACCTCTTGTGACAACTGCTGGCTTCCTGGGGTAGAGCCAGAGAGTCCAGAGCCACCAGCAGGTCAGCCCTCCCTCTCTCGCCAGCCCGGAGCCCTGATAGACTTCCAGACCTGTTCTGGTACTAAAAAGTCACCACAAAACGGAGTCCATGTCATTTCTCTTGGCCAGAACCCCGCCACAGGGCGAGACGCTCACTGGCGGGCTCGCCCTCCCCCCTGCTCAATCCAGTACCTCCTCAATAGCCCCTAAGATAGTCTGCATGAACAACGCGTTACCCGTCTTGGAAAGGTGTACTCCATCTTCTGCGTATAGGTCTAACCTTGCAGGTTGTATCAACTTGTGTCTGATGTTACGTATGCTGGATCCCTTTAAAATTCCCGCTACCGACTGATTCAGCCTCCTCACCGACTTATTTATCGCCTTCGGAGGCGCCCTTTCCGCCCAACGTTGTCGTGGTATGATCTCAGACCAAAATAAAATTGTTTTGGGTAACATGTTCTTGACTTCTGCCAGCACCGAGAACAAAATCTCCTTAACTCCCCTCCTCCCAGCCGGGATCATGTCATTGCCCCCTGAGTGTATTACTAAAATGTCAGGGACCGGCATGCCTCTAGCCATGGCGCCCTGCAGGTCCTTGGGGACACCTCTTAAACGTTGTCCGCCTACCCCCACCCAATGGTGGTCAATTCCTTTCGACTTCTGATCTCTCTCTTCTTGAGAGTCGTTGAACATGAGCCCTGCCCTGCGTATAAATGAATGACCACACCAGCATATTTGCGACCTCTGAGTAGGTGTACCTAGAGCAAATTGAAGATGGACATAATCAACGTGAGGTGCCGTAAAACAGGGGGGAACAATCAGCCTGCCTATAGTAGCTGTGGGCATATATATCGTTCAAAGCATGTCGACTTCCATCGGCCTAACCTCTTAATGATCTCATCTGGGAGGCCTAGTGCCGCTGCTGATGTAGTTGCGCCGATACAGAAGGAATGAGAGGTGTAATGCGCCGTGTCTACCCCTAGTCCTACCAGCGCTAGCTTGCACACTCTAGTGAACTGAAATCTTGTGAGGGGTAACCCATCGTCATGTACTAGCAATCTGCTGTCGCCCCCATTCGGCCTGATGCGCAGGAAGGTCTTTGTAAGGTTCACTGGGCAACATGTTGCCCCTGCCATAGGCCTTAACTGGATCCAACTCCCTTTCCCTAGTGGATCTGTTTTTGATCTCCGCACCCTGACTTGCAAAGAGTCGTCTGTCAGAATAACATCCTCAACTCGTATGCCCCCTTCCTTGTCTATTTTTGAGGCCGCCAGTAACTCTGATACCCTGAATGCCCCAAAAAATGCCAGCGAATATGCCACACTAAATAATTGTGTCTCGTATGGTGTAAAGCAAATTCTGGGCAAAATTTCCAGCATGTTAGCTAATCTGCTTGCATCTATGGGTCTCCTAATATCTTGTGCCCCTGGTGTCAATCGCTCCCAACCCTTTATCGCTCTCCTCACCCTTGGGTCTTTCGTCGGGTCTGTCACACCGCTCAACCCAGCATAGAATGCTATTGCTGACAATTGTCTTCTCATCATTGCTGGAGAGTTCCCCCTCTCTTTCTGTTGCACTATGAATTCTAAGATACTTAACGGTGCAAAATCTTCTAATCTTTCTGCTTTTTTGACAAAATCCTGATATGCCTGCCATGATTTCTCATACATACTCTTTGTCTTGGGAGCCAGAGAAGCTGTTATCAACTCGTGGGCTGTGGGACACCGAGCTTCCATAGTCCGGCCGGGAATTCCGTCATCTCTATGTCTGCTTGCGGCCATCGGGCGCGAAACTCTGTCAACTTAAAACGGGACAAGGCGTCAGCGACTGAATTGTCTATCCCTGGCACGTGTCTGGCAGTAAAGTGTACATTCAGGCGCAAACATTGTATCACCAGCTCCTTCAGCAATCGCAGAACCCATGTGCACTTTGCTCTCTGATTGTTAATTGCCATCACTACTGACATGCTGTCTGACCAAAACACAATATGCTTGTTCGCCAAACTGCCCCCCCCACAGATGCAAAGCCATAATGATTGGGAACAATTCCAGAAAGGTAATGTTCCTCGTGAGACCTGACACTGCCCATTCTTCCGGCCAGTGTTGCATGCACCATTTGCGGCCTAAGATAGCTCCGAAACCCACACTCCCGGCTGCATCTGTGAACAATTCCAATTCCCCATTGGGGCGATTCGGCGTTTGCCAGAACACTGTGCCATTGAAATTTTCTAGGAAGTCTTTCCAAATGGCTAAGTCCTTCTTCACCTCAGTTGATAACCTTGTATGATGGTGCTTTTCGCGTAGCCCTGACATTGCCCTTGCTATGCTCCTCGAAAAGGTCCTGCCCATTGGTATGACTCGCAGCGCAAAGTTCAACTGGCCCACTAATACCTGCAATTGATGTAAAGTGACTTTCCGTGCCAACAAGCAAGTTTCAATTGCCGCCTTGAACGCCACCACTTTCTCTTGCGGGAGCCTGCATACCCCTTCGCAAGTATCTATCTCAATGCCTAAGAATGTTAGCTGTGTAGTTGGCCCTTCTGTCTTCTCTGCCGCCAATGGTACTCCCAAAGCTTTTGCCAGATGCTGGAAGCCCAGCAGGGCCTTCCTGCATGCTAGCGAGCCCTGTGGTCCCATGAACAAAAAATCGTCCAAATAGTGCACCACCTCGTAAGAATTAACTGAGGTTAAGAATTGTTGTACAGCCCATTCCAGGAACCTGCTAAACGTCTCAAATACAGCGCACGCGATCGAACACCCCATTGGCATGCATAGATCAAAGAAATACTCTTCGCCGAAAGTGAAACCTAAGAACTTGGTGTCTTCTGGATGTACCGGCAGTAGGCGAAAGGCTGCCTCAATGTCTGATTTCGCCATCAATGCACCCTCGCCTAGCCTCTGTAATTTCTGAATTGCGGTGTCAAAGGTGGTGTAGCGCACTGTGCAGAGGTCTGGGTCAAGTTTGTCATTGACGGATGACCCTGGGGGGCTTGATAAGTTGTGAATTAGACGGAATTTCCCTGCCTCTTTCTTTGGAATCAACCCCAATGGCGAACATACCAGGTCAGGCTTAGGTAATTGCTTGAATGGTCCCGCCACCCTCCCCAGCGCCACCTCATTTGTGATTTTTTGCTTAGTCACCTCTATGTTTTGAAGCACGGAGCGTTGGTTGCGCGGGGGATTGGTGGTTGGTGCCGCTGTAGATGGGATGCGAAATCCAATACGAAATCCATCATGTAAAAACTGTACATCTTGTAATCTGTCATATTTGCTAAGGAGGTATGATAGCACGTGCAATTTGATAGGTGTCGGCAAGCCCTTAGGGGGCCTGAGGGGGCCGACCTTTACGTTGTGTGGGGGCAGGTTGTTCTTTTGGCTTTCCCGATTTCTTATAACATTTAATTTCTGCGTGTCCTGGCACTCCACAGAAGGCGCAACAGTGTTTGAATCTGCATGATGTGCCCCGATTGCATTCATTCTTGTTAAACTGCCAGCAGGCCTGTTTTTTGTCTCCCGCACCCCTGTCCCCACGAAAGGACTGGTTGGGAAAGGTTTGATTGGCTTTATTCCCTGCTAATGTTGAGTAAAATACTGTGTGCCATATGTTAATTTCCCGCTGATCCCATGCCATCCCTGGGTGCACTGCCTTCATCTGCCTGAACTTGGTGTCGTATTGGAGCCACCCTGTCCCTGGGAATTCGGACGCCGCTCCATGTATTAAGGATATATAGCTAATTAATTGAGGAGCTACTGCCGGGCACTTCTCCGCTACAATAGCTGCATAAATTGCAAAGCCCGTAATCCAATTTTTTATAGACCAATCTACCCATACCTTCTTCTGCCTATAGTCGCCTTCCTTTCCTACTCTGCCTTTTCCTGGCACCACCCCGGCATTTATGAGATCAAAAACGTCTATATATTCTCCTTTCAAAATCTTTTCTTTGGTCTCTATCGGCACGTGCCATGTGATCCCAGCTGAGGGCGATAACGCCATGGACGCAGATCCATACATTAGAGGGCTGTATGCTAACGATGGTTGCGCAGTCACGCCCATCCCCAGCGCGCCTGGGAAGGGTCCTGCTGTGGCGCCTGCGCCACCGTTGAGTATTTGTCCTTGTGGGGGCGCTGTTACTACCATTGGGGATTGCCCCATAGCTACTAGCCCTGTCCACCGTGGATAGGCAAAAGCGGGAATCATTGAACCTACGGCGCCATTACTCAGTGCCTGTCCCTGTGACGTTGCCGCTATTATGCCTGGGGATTGCGCTACACCCCCTGAGTGAACCCATACCTGCGCTATTCCACTGCCTGGTTGTGCGACCACTGATGGCGTATTTTGAGGGACCATTTGTTCTTTGGGCGCTCCCACCATTAATGGCGGTATCTTCTCCCCGTGTGCCACATTGTTTATATTGTCGTCTCCCCCTTTCGCGGTCCCTACTTGTGCAGCTTTCGATCCCAAACTTGTTGTTTCGACAACTTCTACCTCACCTGAGGATGTGTCTTGAGCGTCATTTGGTCTATTGCGTTTGTCCCTTGGCGCATCTTTGAACCTTTCCGGTGTACGCCTCGTCCGCTTGCCTTGCACTGCTTGTTCCTGTGTACCTGTACCGGCCCCTTCTTTCAGAGTCTTTAGTGCCCAATCCACTCCTTTCTCTTTGGTGAACTCCAACAACTCAGTCAATGCCAGGTATTCGTCCTTTGCCGCTTTAGCTCCTTTCCCTTTCTGCGCCCGTCGTGGAGGCATTCTGTACTTAAGAGACAAAATTTTTGTTACCATATGTACTTATTATTCATTACCCCGTGGGTTGGGTTCCAAAGAATTCCTCACTTTCTTTCTGTTCGCACCCTTTCTTTCACTTCATGCATTTATCCCTTTCTTTGCATCCCTTTATTGCCCCACCTACTACTGACTAGGTTGTGTTCTGCCAGCTAACCCTGTGACCTCACAACGTTAATGCTTATCCTTCGCGCCAAAGCATGTCCAGCCCTCGTTTGCTGCTCACATCATTACTTGGCTCACCCCTCTGCCTTTGTTCCCTCAGAGGCTGCCTTCCCATACCTGCTTTCCTTCAGTTGCACTCGCACTCCGCCGCGCGCTACACTAGTCTCCCTTTGATTGCCGCCACCCGGGACCCTTATACCCGCTATGCGTAAAGCGTTTTCGCTCTTTTAAGCATTGCCTATTTGCATCGATTCGTCGATATCTGCCCCCGACTAACGATGGGCTCGCTGTAACCTGCCTCCATTCATTCGCTTTCGTTCGACTTTTGTTATCGCATGCTTGATCTTTTAAACGGGCGCGCTTCCTCCTGACCCTCTACCTAGCGCCTCCCATTTGCTCCCAGTCGTGCCCCGCGTTTCACTTGCTCGCAGCAGATGCTTGATCTTTTAAAACGGGCGCGCTTCCTCCTGACCCTCTACATAGCGCCTCCCGTTTGCTCAAAGTCGTGCCCCGCGTGTCACTTGCTCGCACACGATATCATTACCCTATACTGTACACTGTGAGGCCCGCTTACCTGCCGATCGGGCTCTGGCCGCCTTTCTCGTTGCTTACGTCGCCGTCCACTCCTTACTTCCGATGCGACTTCCGCAACTCCGACGCGACCTCCGACCACCTAGCAGGATCGCGGACAAAGAGGGCGAAGATCACGCCCCTTTCACTTTTAAACCCCCCGCCATACTAACTGCTTCCTGGGTCAACTAGACTCTACTTGCCTACGCACTTCCGGTCACTTTGCTCGTGTCCTTTCCCTTCCGGGTCTCGCGACCCGGAAGGTGTTCCTACGCTTTCTGGGGCCCTTTGATGCCACTAAAGGCGCCACGCCCCTTACATGTGGTGGCGCCCCTCAATCTAACCATAGCAGAAAACGTAAATTTTAGAAAGTATATTGAGAATAATTTTCCCAGTGGGTTCATGCAATGCTAAAAGTCACCTTTTTCAATCATAAAAAGGCTAGAGTGGCACACATGCACAAATTACCAAACAGTAACAAAAATAACAAAGCGCTTTTAATTTATTTATTGTGTACTAGTTTAAATAACACATTAAATTGTTACAAAATTGGATATGCATGTTTTTAACAGTGTGGGCTTGTCTTTTATAAGGAACGAGTGATGCCATTCGCACTACGTAACACAGCAGCTTTTTTGTAGTTTACTATTAAGACAGAGAAGACATCATTGGCATGTGGCAGCATAAATCTGCTGGAATTCTGATATATTAATCAGAAAGAACCATAACAATTGTCATGAGTTGTGTAACTTATTTCATTTAAAGTAATTAATTAAGTGGGCATCAGTATTCTGAAATGATCTTTCCCACTAATAACAGGTTAGGATTGTTAAACTGCTTGAAGTACTGTTATTTTCGGGGCTTTTGTGAAACAAATCTTATCAAGAATTTGCATCTGCTTACCTCTGGATGTAAACCTAAAATCCTCTGTGTTCTAACAGTATTGTTTCAGCTGGAGACTAGGATTATGAATTGGTGAGAAAAGACAGTTTATGACATATATGACATATATGCCTTGTGTCAAAAGATATATGGGAGAGGCAACTGACATTATTATATGCACAGCATGGTAGCAGGTAGGTATTTGGACCTTGATGTCCCATCTTCAGCACAGTACTCAAAGGTCTAAAGACAAGACTGCATCAGATTTAGCTTTCAGCAATAACATCTGGCATTTTTTATGGTAGCTGGAAACTTTACATATTAAAAACACTGTTGATAGGGAAAGCTCAGAGATAATTCATTTAGTAGGAACACATCGCAATTGCTGTGTGAAGCATTAGCACTACATCACCTGATCAGAGTGTATGAAACCAACTGGACTTAACAAAACCATTTGTAGCTACTTTTAAAGTGCCACCTTCTCTTAACTCCTTTATTGTGATTGTAGACTTGAAACATCTGGGTGGATGTTCCTAACAACAAACTAGTGCAGAATTTTGTGCGAGATCGCGCCACTTTAGACAAACAGTAAACATTTAAAGAGCCAATGCTCTCTAAAACCTACATATGAGACAACGTTTCAATCTGGTAGAGTCATTATACTTAACTTATTTTGATTTCTACACTATCCCAATGAAGAATAAAAAATGCTTATGGGGCAACAATCTGTTCTTCATTAAATAACAAATGTATTTATCATCTAGATACAATTTTCGCAGCAATTAGAGATTTACCTTACCTTGGTTGTGCCAAGAGTTTGGTGGTCTCTATGCCAAAATCTGGTTAAGAGTTTTGTACAAGACATTGACATGACTTCAGAACATCACGGTGGTCTCAATACACCAACATCTTACATCAGTTCTGAAGTTGGTGAGGGGGCAGAATAAGTAAGGGAAATGACTCATTAAAACATATGCTTTGAATTACTGGAAGCTAGAATAGAAATTATCAAGCCTCTAATTAATGGTCTAAAACCCACAGAATTCCAAGTTGATCTCAAGAAAGAAAGTGTCTTAAAATGAGAGCTAAGCCACAAAGAATTGACATTTAAAGATCATTAATGGTTGCCTGAAGTAGAATGTAAATATTTTAAAGGTTGGTTGCACTTATGTTGAAAACAGCAACATTATATTCATTGATATTAAATGATTTCCTCCGAACTTTGAACTTCACTGCCTTAGCCAAAAGAAAGGAGACAGCAGCAAGTTTTGAGCATAATACCACCTGGAAGCTTTTTACCTGCACGATGAA
This sequence comes from Triturus cristatus, assembly GCF_964204655.1. Classification (NCBI taxonomy): domain Eukaryota; kingdom Metazoa; phylum Chordata; class Amphibia; order Caudata; family Salamandridae; genus Triturus; species Triturus cristatus. Next base: position 779,705,748 of record NC_140580.1, read on the forward strand.
GTAAGAATGGTGCTCCAGGTATAGGAATACAGGTATCACTTGTTTTAGTATGGGATAACAATCAAAGAAGACAAACTGACTTTCAAACCCCTTGAACCTATCTACAGTCCTAGATACGGACAACCAGACCATCTAACTGCTTAATTTTCAAAGGTAATAACAGAAGTCATTTTGATTTCTTACTGAAAGAAAGAAACACATTTAATAGGATGGGCCGTGCAATTTGTAAAGAGGACTAAGCCAGAGAGGTCATTTTTCATGCATGCACCAATCGCTGCACTAGCTGTCACTTGGCGTGAAGGTACAGTTTAAGTTTAAGTTTTAATTTATGGTTCACAAAGTTTCAACAGGTAACAGGCAAGAGTAACTCACTTGTAGAATCCAGACAAACGTTCATACAAGAAAGTGAAAATCAAAAGACATGGTGCTCCTAGAAACAAATAATGTAGCACCACAGTAATGTAATATAATCATCTTATGTTGTCCATAAGTCTCAGAAAATTTGAATAAAACATCTTTCCTGGTAACTGTAGCAATATATTGACTGAAGCAACTTGGCAAAAGTTGCAAAGTGCTTAGAGATGGTGTTACAAAGTTTGATTGCAATATTTACATCAATTCTTACACTCAATCTGTCAATAGAGAAATTGTAACAAAGTCATACATTGCATATAGGCTACAGTGTTTTAAACAAAGAAATATGCAAAGTGTTTCTTAGCAGCGTACATTTCTATGTATACTTATAAATTAAACGTTGAGAATACACACAGAAATGACTTGCATCTTAAACTAAAATAATTAAAAATGTATTATTTTTGTGCAGCTTTTGCATACTAATAACTTACCAAACTCGTCACATATACTCTCATTTTCAATTAAACTTGGATGGTCAAAGGTATTCCGACAGTAGAAAATGTGTGTATTCTTGTTGATCACTGCAATACCTCCAAGAGCTAAAACGAACTGATCCACCAGCAACGAAGATGATTTTGATTGAATGCGCTTCAACACTGAGCGATATCGACAGTACTGTGGATAACTCAGGACTACCACTTTTACATCATCTTCATTCTCACCTATAAAGAATCCAAAACAAATGTATTACAATACTGTAGATTTGCTTGTTTTGCATTCAACAGTCTAATGGAAATGTTCAATTCAAGACTAAGAGCATTTTTACATCTTTTTCGAAGTTAACATGCAGATATCATGCCACTGAAAGAACAGTACCTCCTACATTAAAAAAATAATCGCAGAAAATAACATAAAAATATACCAATCAACCAATAATACATAACTATATTTGAAAGTTTCATCTGTTCCAGACATATAACTCCTCTCATTGCTTGCACCTCATCCAGACTAGGACATCCAACCCTTACCCGAAGCTTAGCTCCACCAAAACAGAATTCCTTTGCCAAGAACGAACAAAAGCTAGTTCAGCCCTGGGTCAAGGACATAAGCCTGGTCGTATTGAACCCTAACATTCACCAAATGCCAAGTCAAATCCCCAAAACATTGTCAAGAAAACCAAGATTGCCTTTTATGAGATTTTTCTACTAAAGAAATCAGAACTTCAATTCCTTGCATTCTGGCACCTGAATGGTGAAATACCCTCCTCGAAAGCCTCCCAGACTCCACACTGCCTCCCCTTACAGGCATCATATGGACAGTGAATGATCACATGGCCCTCATCCTACTAGAACTCCACTAGTTCCCCTTTCTGGCCCAAACCATAACCAAAACTAGCCACATCATCTACATAGCCATCAAGACCAGCACTGATATCTGTCTGGCTGTCAAGCTCACTATCTCTGGTGGCTCTGAGCACACCTGCAGCCACTCTGGAGACGCAAAAAAGAAATCGGAAAAAGAAAAAAACAATAACCATGTTATCTCCATCTATGCACTCAGGAGTTAGAAACATCCCCATATCAATCAGGATTGTCCTGACACTGCTCCAATTTAGAAAAGTGCTGAAAATGCATCTATTTAATGCAATGAACAAAACAAGCAGTGGCTCTCTACTTATTTTTACATAGGTATAATTAGATTTTCCACAATGTATCTATTTCATGAATCAAAAATATTCAGAGAGATTTTCTTAGATCATACATTTATTTTATGTTTCTATGTCATATAGAGTTTAAAACACAGTCAGTGTATCCAATTGAAAATATACATATTCACATATATTTATATTGGGCTCCTTGATCTTACCACAATCATCTAAAAACCATACCTATAAATCAATGCACCCAACCACATTCATACAGCCCCATTCAATCTACTCTCTAAAAACAGTACCTTATTGACATTTTATCAATTCATTACTCATTCATATTTTTATCACTAGGTGCAGACAGAATCCAATTATTAATTTGTTGTAGTGCTTTCTAATCCACTGAGTAAACAGTAATATGTTACTTCTTATTAACTGCATAAATAAAAGAGGCTATGAAGCACGTTTCAGTGAGAAAATAATCAGATCTTATTGTGCCACCTTCCTCAGGGCGCGGAAACGTATATGTGAGTGGTGACAGAAGTCATCCAAGCCAAAGGGAAGACGTTTGAGGGGCCCATTTTCAAATGGAATAATGTTATAGGGGTATAGATAATAACTTCTTGAAATGAATATACACACTCAAATGGGGAAAAGTATTCCCGCCTTAGGGTTATTATATCCAGGTCAGAGTTTCCAATCTATAGTTAACCCCTAGGGATTTTACGGATAGAGAGATGTATTACTCTGCACAATGTATACCAAAGTGCAGGGGAAGCGTGTCTCTTCAAGATCAAAGAGAGCGGTCTATATTTAATTTTCCTTTTTTGCTACATATGTTGTAGGTCCTGTTATGCCAAGCAAAAGGTTATAATTCAATTTGATCAAAGCCATATAGACCACATCTGTTTAATGAACACAACATCACAAGGTAGTCACAGTCTAATTTCACATTTAGAAACCATTTACCTCTGCAATCACACTTTGACTGCATCTTTGCCTTTGACGCTGAGTGGCAGCCTGCTACCTTCCAGGTAGGTTCCCACTAAACAAGTGCCTTATATATGTGCATATATACCAAATTGGTCATATAACCAGAGTTAACAGTAGGCAAAAATAAACCATGTCTGGAGCATGAGGTTTGCGACTTTGCGCCCATAATCAAGAATTTCAAAAGTGATTATTCAATTCGTTGTTTTGAATTCCAAAAACATTGAAGCCAATTTACTTAGCCAATGATTTAGAAAAGTAAACTATGCAATGCCTCCTTAAAATCTACATATGAGCATAGTCAATGATTGTCTTCAGTTTCATGTCATTTACCATATTATGGCGGTGTAAGGTGTTTTTGCCTCACTATACATGAATTTATGTCGTACTCACATTAAATACTTACAACTACACTTTGCACCCTATAGTGCATTGTCTATATACTCACACATCAATATTGGAAAACTGAGAATGCTCAACTTTATTTTTAAATGAAAATGAGAATTTCCTGAAAAATGTAAATGTTTTAATTTAAAAGCACTCTTTGTGACACTTCCTGATAACACTTAATGAAATGGCATACTTTACTCTTCTTTCTGGACCAGCTATGCTTTGGCCATTAGAATGAAATTAGGGTGCATAAATAACTGAAGAACGTGCATGACTCAGTCTTAATACCCACTGAAGGCCTCACTTAGTCCAATGATAAAGTGAAAGAACTAGCAGGTGAAAATTGTATTGAGGCTGGTGATATTTTTTTTATATCAAAGTGTATTTTCTATGAACAATTATCTTTCTACAGAAACCTCAATCCACACTTCAAAATGTTATTTAAAACATCAATTCATTCATCAAAGCATTCAAATAATTATAATATCACAATTAAATCAATATAGTCCATATATAAACGGAAAACTGTAAGTAAAGAAGGATAAAACACATAGCATTATGAATTTTACATAACTAAGCATATGTCTAGGAAATCCCCCCAGACATAAGCCAATTTGCCTATATGACATTTAGACCTAAAATCTCTCCATAGCAGCAAATTGAATCATAACTGGAACTCAAAAATAAATATTTAAAAGCTTTTTATTTTCTTTAGCTTATGGGAAAACGAAATGTAAAACTTGAGGGACTGCACCCCAGCTGCAATCAGAGAAGTGCTAAAAAGTGCTAAAATGGACAGGCATGTACTTTGTGCGTGTTTCCACACATACTCAACCTCTAAATGGCATCATAAGTTACTTTGTGGGAAAATCTATCGGGTTTTCACTGAAGGTCTATGGTAACTACTATACACTTCCTTGGTGACCCCCAGTCAGCAGTTGTGGGAAAGTAAATGAAGCCAGCCTTGCATATAACGTGCAAACTCAATCATATTTAAGAATTGTGAACAGTGAAAGTGTGTGCACATTATGAATTTTTCCAGGCGTAAGCCTGTTAAAACTAGTGGGAATATGACACTCTGCACTCAAGGGCCTATACAGGTTAACAGTTTGTGTGCCTTTTTCATATGATATAACAATACAATTAATGTTAACTATTCAAAAATATGAAAAATGTTTTAATACGACCTTCAACATGACCTTCATCATGTGCTTAGGTTAGGTTTAACATTGCAAAGGTTATTTTACTAAAAACATAAAAGATTGATTCAAATTTCAAAAGTAATTTGATAGTTATATTAGCATAGATTATTAATTGTCAAATGTGACACTTTATATGATAACAGTAGTGCATCAATGAAGCAGTAGATAAAGTGATAACAGTTAGTCAGATTGAGCTCATTCTAATAGGATTAGTGGATTGGTTCCAAGCATTAAGCACTATCCTGTTTTCATTTGTTGCTTTTTTAATGCATTCTTGTTCAGCAAATAAAATCCTTCTGGAAACTACCTGCCATTATGTGCTTACAAATTTGCTCTCTATTTTTCCGATTATAAATAAACATTAGTATAAATTCCATTATCATTGTTCATAATATATGGGAATACATGAATGATCCTTTGACACAGTAAAGGCTCAATTAGGTCTAATTGCATAATATTCTAAATATTCTAATACAGTGTCTCCTTATAGATCATCAAAGTATGTTCTAAAATGAGAACACGTTTAATCATAAAAGAATATTCTATAACGTTTACACTAATAGGCATCTTAACCATGTTCTCTAAAATGATAATAACCACACATTATCTGGGAGTAACAGACATGGCAGACACAAATTCTGACTCCATTCATAAGACTAACAATTTACATGCAAATAAGCAAACCAAAAAATAGCGAAAATGGATTTGGTAACATACCCATTATCTTGTAAATTCGAGCATACAGAGAATTAAAAAAGTGTTTCACATTACATTTTATTTAATCTCTTCTACCAATAGCATCTTTTCAAATACTTCCAGCTTGCTCATTAGCTGTAACAATTCTTTAATTCTCAACTTTGGAAAGAAGTTACAGTTCTATAGAATATTCAGTTTCACAAGAACAAGGGGTTTATTTATACATACATATGTGACCCTTTCCAAATGAGAAATGGCTATGTCATTTCACAACAAAAGTAGAGGATTTAGAAAACAAAAACCCAAGAGCAATGTGGTATACCCCCAGTATATAGCATCCGGTGCACTGTCTGACCAATACATCCCCAGACCACTACAGGGATGTGGAATTCCTATAGCCCGATGCCCAAGACATATTGTTTGGGGTCAAGGGCATCAAGTGTTCATGTGTATTTTTTCCTAGGGACAAGTAGTCCCAACCCCCTGCAGCACAAACCCTTTGGCTGCCAGTTTGCAGTACCACATTATGCTTCAGTGAAGGGCACTGTCTGCAGTTAAGGTAATATTTTTGTCCATATGTTAATGCTGTTCCAACTTGTATTTATAGTTCATTAATTGAAAGCTTTTATTATTAGGGTGAGCGCTCTACGTAAATGTTGTAAGCTCCGACTGCACTACGGACAATGGTTTCAGAATAAAAATGTGTACACAGGTTTTCAAAGTTTAGCAATATGAGGATATGTATAATGTTCCCAGAATGCTCTCTGATTTGAAGCAAATATTTGCAGAAGCTTGAAAGCAAAATTGATTATTCTTTGCTTTCAAAATAAAATGTTGATTAAAAAATAAAAGCAGGCAAAAAAACATTTTGCGAAACTACTATAAAGTTTCAGGTACCATTTCTTTGCAGCATAATTTAGCAACATGTGTTGAGGCATGCTAGTATTTCCCAAAAATATCCATAATGGAAAATCAGTGTAACCAATTTCAATAAGATTATGGGAAACAAAGATAAACAAGCCTTGGCAAAGCCAGTAGGTCTGAAATAGGTGGTCAGCTTTTTAGTTTTGTCAATGCGTGACTTGCTTTGACATGGTTTTTGTAAAACCTCATTGGTGTGGGTGCTGCTGGACCCTCACCATTATAACAAACATTGACAAAAGCAAAAATAATTTTTGGTCTCAAAAAGCACTCACTGCCACAGTAGTTGCTGGCCCTGAACAAAACTACTTTGTGTGTTGATATGTTCCTTGTGAAACAGCAGAATGCTCCCATTCACAGTAAAGCCAGCCGATACAGAGAGAGAGAGAACATTTTAATAAACGCAAAAGGTTATGGTCAACGCCAGACCAAATTGGGGTCCAATTATTGAAGAAAGTCTGAAAAGTGCACCAATGGTATATGTCCTTGCATCAAGTGCGGGTATGCGGCTTTCGTGAATACCCATGAATCCACAGAAGTAGGACAAGAAATAGTACTCCAAGAAAATATTTGTGAACTGCATTTTAGCATGAGCCTATATGCATGTGTAGATTTGCTCATGCGAAAATCTGAGTGTTTGCAAGTTCACTTTCCCTCCAACCACTTTTTTCCCCAACTCTGGAAGAAGGTTTACGTCTGCCATTGTCAGGAGTAAGTTTCCAACATTCCTCAGTATGGGAAAAGACTAGAGAAGAGTTGTTGAAAACCCTTAAAACATGCAATTTAGTAGGTTTGCACAGACTCAAAAGGGCATTCTAACCCTGGAACCATTGCTTACCACTACCTTCAGCCCCAGTATGTAGATCTGTGGAAATGTGGCAACATAAGGGGATTGCAAGTATTCTAACACTACTATGGTATGAGCCCTGGCATAATCAGAGAGGCTACATCAGAGCTCTTATATAATGAGATTACTGCCATAATTTGTTGCCGCACTACATGGCACCAAAGGGACAAGTGGATTTTGTTACAGGACAAGTAGATTTATGAAGCAACCTGCCCCATGGACAAGTAGATATTTTATTAAATTCCACACCCCTGCCACTACAACCCTGCATCAATTTAGATAAGTGAAATTATTTTATATTTGGGTCTAGGTTTTTAATAAAAATAAAACTAATTTACATTTGATTAAATAATTTTAGGGTCAGGGATTTTACTGAAACGTGAATAAAAATATTTTAAATATAATATTTAAAATAAAATAAGCAGGATAAATAATAATATTAATGATAGTTAGATACATGTGATAAAACCTAACATCAAATTAAAGGAAAAACACTTTGGAGACCAGATTATGACAGAAAATATTGTTGAATTTATATATTAAATTAAAAGAGCTGTAAAGTGTTTATTAATGTCAATTAATTACAAATGCAATACATAGATTAAAGAAATGTGGATTTTATAGGGAAAACAATAATTGTAACTCAAATAAAGAAAATAGGTTATGGTTGTAAAATAGATGGAATATATTTTCAACTGATCGCAAGTATTTACATTCTGAAAGGTTAAATCAAATTAAAATAACAAACTATTAGTAACTGAACTATATTTACTGGTTATAGCTAGGTAAAGCTCTATAATTTTAAAGAATGCACAAAAATGGAAAGTGCTACATTTACAATGAAGAAAAAATAATTAGGTATTGTAAACAAGTGATATAAAAAATGGGTGAGGACAGGTTCGATGTGGTGACCAATCAGAACAAGGAAGTGGTCAATGACATAAAGGTAGGGTAAGGTAATGGTGGGTCAATCTATAACATACATCCATCAAAATGAAATTATGTACATGTTCCAAACTCTTTAGTAAAATTTAACAACTACATGAATAACAATTGTGTGTGTCCTTAGAAGACTATTTGAGTTCATATATATGGTTTGCTGCATTAGGCCGGATCTCAAGTCAAGCAGCTTCCGAAAGTTTCATTGAAGTATACTCATCCTAATTTCTTCAACAAGTTCAAATTCTATGCTTCGTTTGCTCCACAAATCACAAGCTGTTTTGAACTGCACCTAGAACGGCCTTGTGAGCATGAAGAACACATGTGACTTTCCTTTATGTTTTAGGAACTGTAATAAACAAATGAAAACCTTCCTTTCTAAGTGATAATAATTTGTCTTTCAGCTAGTCCTGCACCATAACATCGATGATCCTGTATTCTACTGGAAGATCACAAATCATTTCTAAATATTGAAATACTCCATCCCATACAGCTTATACATGAAATAATGCTCTCATCCACCCATGTGGTAACTAGAATGTTTTAAAATTAAACAGGATAGACTAATTATTCAAAATTGTCATGTCTGTTTACTTACATTCCTCAAGACCCAGCCCCTTTAGAGCTTCCTCTCATTCATAACAAACAGCTCAAATAATTGCCATATTTTTCTTATTGAATTCACTACAGATCAATGGGCAAATCAAATATATATGTATTGCTTTGCTTTGGCATTCATCACTTCTTCCTGGAAAGAGCCTCATATACACAATGGTAGCTGCTGAGGAACATAATCCAGTTGATAAGGTTAAAGGTCAAAGTTATTACTGCCATCCACATCCCAGGATTTTAAAATCTGATGAGATAACTTTAAGGTCCCTTAATGCTTTATTTGCTAGATTATGGTAAATATGTACATTGACATTTTGGTATTTTGTTTATGTACAAAAAGCTGAGTAGGAAGATACTTTTATTTAAAGTGTCTGACTAAACGAACTCATCTTGAAATTTAAATTGTTAATGTTAAATATTTCTCGTTATTTTTATTTGAAATACAATTAACTATCATTGATCTATCTATTTAAATGTATAACATTCTAGGGTCTGTCATAACCCCTTCCCTGCGGGGGTAATTCCCCCACGGTGCGGGGGGGGGGTCCGCGGCACCGCTGTGCTCGTAACTAGCTCAGCTCGTCATAACTCACAGTGGAGCTCGTCACGCCCCGCCCACTGATTAATTCTCCCGCACAGGCGGGGAATTTATCGCGCGTGGGTGGGCGGCGGCTGTTAGGACGAGCTCAGCTCGTCATGAGCACAGCTCCACTGTGACTCATGACGAGCTCAGCTCGTCATAAGCATGGAAGTAGTTGAGGAAAACCAATACTTCTGCTTTAATTTCAGTATTTTTCTACTTTATTTATTCAATAATGTGTTAGAGAACACTACAATATAAAAAATAATTCCAATATTTACATCTTTAAAAAATGAAATTATGATAATAATGTACTGCTTTGGAATTATATAATAAGGCCAAAGCTGCACTTACTATTTATAGATACCATTTTAGGTAAAAGGCCAAATTAATCAAATCAATGTTGAGTCTTTAAGTAAAATGTAAATAATATCTTACTATGGATATGGGCACATAGTGCAATGCTTATCCCAAGAGCGACAGCTCTTTTTGTTCAAATGTTTTGTTGCCATAACAAACCCGGAGCATTTTAAAAAAAGATGTAAAATGAAATCAGGATCAAAATGTACACATGATTAAAACAACATGCTACATTCCATTTCAGCTTTTGGTTTCATTAATATCCAAATAGCCTGAAGCATATATAAAATAATTTACCTAGTACCTCAATTGATGTTTAGCTTCTACTAAAGGCTCTGTGATGAAATATAAAAATAACGAAGAGATAATGAGCAATCATTCCTATTTCTCTTTACTAAACAAAAAATGCAAGAAATAACTTGGGTTAAAAGTACAAGGGTCTTCACTTTCATATGATGCAACACAATAACATTACAAAGGACAGGCACCAGAAAAGACCAACTCAACTTCAGAAAAGCCTTTTCTGCACCTATATGCAAGGCTAACCAGCTAAATATATTGAATGAATAACAATTCTAATGTTGGTAACTCTGTGACATCCTTACAAAAGAAAGCCAGTGAGAAACTAATAGGAAAAAAGGACACAACAGAAAGAACAAGTTAAGGGACAGCAGTCCACAAATAAATACAAAAACTGATTCACAATATGTAAACAGATAGGGTCACTTAAATCTACCAATCATTCAGGTCTACAACGTCTTTCTAGAGCTATTTAAGAATCACATCTTCTTCAACGTTAAAATAATTCTATTTGTTTGAACCACGCTAAGTAGTTCTGCAATACAAGTTTCTTTTTTTGAAGTGTGTCACTGTTTACTGATTTTGCAAGGGGTCCTCATTCACAAAACTATGTGTGTTGTGTGCATGTGTTGTGTGTGTGTGTGTGTGTGTAGATTTCAGGGAGAAATGGCTTTTTTCATGAGTGCAAAATGACTTTTGTAATTTGCAAACTTCAGTTTCACACTGGTAAACATACTTACTCACAGATAGGTAGGAATCCATTTGACTAAAACCCCTTCTGTTGGGAGGGATTGGGTGTTCCGAGAGGAAATGCCCTAAAAGTATCTTAACACCTATAAATAAACATATTTGTGCGTAATTTCGAACCGGTTACTGACCATCTTCCCACCTTAAAGAGGGTCATTGATCTACTCATCCCAAAGGGAGTAAATCCTTTTCTGAGGTGGAAAATGAACACTCCCCAAAACTGGTAGGAGGAAAGTAAGAGGTTTTCTGAATGGGGGAAATGCTTTTCCAAAGAGATTAATTAAAACAATTATCAGGTATGTTAGCACTTGCTGTCTTTATACATTGGAAAATGCATTTGTCTATTTTGACAAGTGTAAAATAAATTTACAAAACTTGCTGAAGCTCTTGCTTGGAAATGTTCAATTGGAGCACATTTCTAGGCGTAACTTAGACAGTTCTGTGAATTCCAAACAGTCAAAAATCTGCACACATTCAAAGGCACCTGTGGGTGATTTCTAACCATTTTCTAGAATCAGCCTCCTGGAGTTGATTGCTATATATGGCCACATTCTGGGCTGCCCTTTAATCGCACCACGTTTCTGGATAGTTTTAGCTCATTCCCATAAGAATTCCTTGGCAACAACCACCTCAGAGAGTGAACTACATCTTACCAAATGTGTGCATTTTGGAATAGAAATGACTGCACCGTAGAATTCCAATGCGATACCTCTACTGTTGAGTTAGTTTGGAAACAAGATGTCTTTTGAGCTTGCCTTTTCTTTCTTTTTTCTTTTCTCTTATTTCTCTCTATTTAGTGGTGGTGTATACGATTGGCGAGTGGAAGGTGAGGTGAGTGTGTGGGGGTCTTTTTAGGGCTGGCACGTTCATCGACAGCAAAGGGGTTGAGAAGGGTGGGTTTGCTGAGTAGGTTTACAGCGACAATCCTAGCTAAAGTTAGAGTGATTGTGGTGAGGGGGAATTGAGCCAGAATGATCAATGGTCACTTTATGATTCAATGTTTTCTTTTGTAGATTGGAAGTTTGGATTGGTGCATTTGATAATGACGATACAGGAGTTTGCTAATGGATAGGCTAACATGTATGTGCTGCAATGTTTCTGGCTTGAATTCACCTAACAAACGCAGTATAGTCGGGGATGAGATTAAAATTTATAGGGAGCAACTACTATCTTTAACCGAGACCTACCTTACCTTTAACGACCATTTTCTTTTAAAGAATCTTGGGTATAATACTACTGTATGGACTGCTTAACCCCTTCCATGCTGCGCAGATTCCGCCGCTGTGCTGACGGAATCTTGCGCGGGCGTGGCCATGACGGAACGGTTCCGTCATGAGCACAGCTCAACCGTGGCTCATGACGGAACCGTTCCGTCATGAGCACCGAAGGGGTTAATCTGTTTCTATATGATAGGTTGCTATTCTGGTCGCTAAGAAACTTGAGCTTAAGATACTAAAAACCACAGCGGACCCAAGGGGTAGGTGGGCAATTGCCCATTTATTAATATATGGCCAGAAGCATGTGCTCTGCACAGTGTATGGGCCGAATGAAGATGAGCCTGAAATACTCAATATGCTGTGTTTTGAATTACTGGAAAGGTTGAGGGAGTTACTTGTAATGGGTGATTTTAATTGTGTTATGGACTATAATATCGATTCCACAAATCATTCTGCCTCTACCGCATGGTAAAAATAAGGACTTCCATTCTTGAATTAGCCCGCCTTCATGGGCAGCGAGATGTAAGGAGGGCACCATATCCGGCCAAAGTAGGTTATACATTTCTTTTTTTTTTAATCGCTGCATAGTCATTACTCTAGGATGGACATGGTTTTTGCTAGTGGGCGTTTGATTCAGGAGGCAGGTATGGAAGTTTGCCTCAAGATCACTTCTAATCACAATCCCATATTGATGTTTTTTAACCCATATTCAGCTAGGGAAGAGCGGCGTCAGTTCTCCTTCCCTCGCTACCTATTATCATATCTCAATTACTGCAAACATATGTGTAGTTTACTGTAAAAAAAACTCTGCAGGTCAATGTTGGTACTCCCTCTCTGCCACTAGTGGGGGATACTATGAAGTCATTTATTAGGGCTATCACATTGTAATTTATACTTAGTAAAAATAAGGACAGTCAGGATAGCACTATGCTGCTTTGCCAGACAATTAAGCAGCTGGAGATCATGTACGCTCATATAATTGAACTGATGTACCTGATCAACAGACAGTATATTTTAATTTGACCAAAAAGCGATCAATGTGGGCCGAGCTCTAAAAGAAAAGGTTACGGCCAGCTATCTAAAAAATCAGGCTCTTCAGTGTGAGTATGGGGAAAAGATGGGTCAAGTACTTGCTATTCAAAACCTCAGGCTATTGCGGAAAAGTTCTTGTTTTTTAATCAGGAGCTCTTAACCAGCCTCAAGGATTTAACTTACCTGAGTTTACACAAAATGTTCGGGTTGCAGATTGCCCTTTGTTAGGGAACTTGATGCTACCGTACTCCAGAATGATATTACAATGAATGAAATTGCAGCAGCTCTTTTAGCTCTGCCATCAGGCAAAGTGTCAGGAGAAGACAACATCCAGCTCGAATTCTATAAAACCTTTAAAGATATTATCATCTCTCCCAATTTCATCCAACATATTGAGCCTGGAAGAGAAGTGACCAATTCCTGGAATATAACTAATATTATAGTCTTCTTACAGAAAGGCAAACCACCAGATTTACGGGGCTCATATCACCCCTTAGCTCTTATTCCCGCCAATGCAAAGGTGTTTGCAAAGATTCTTGGTGTTCGAATTGCTCCTCAACTGTCAGATTTAGTCTCCAAACAGCAGCATGGCTTTGTACTGTTTAGGGACACTACTTGTCATGCTAATACAGCAGTTGCCAAATTTGATGTAGTGGAAGAAACAGGCCAAAGAATTGGTATGATACATTTAGATGCCTAGAAGAATTTCGACTGTGTTGTACGGGATGGTCTTTGGGCAACGATGGTCATCTTTGGTATCAGGGATCATGTTTGCAAGTGGTTACAGGAGTTATATAGGAGTCCCAGTGGTCAGCTAGCTTATGCTGGGGAATCTTGGATACCTTTTCAGATTCATCACGGTACTTGGCAGGGGTGCCCTCTTTCTCTTCTTTTATTCGCTTTGTATTTGGAGCCATACTTGTGGTCCCTGCTCTTGCATGATCACATACAGCCCATAATTTCTGGTGATTGCGAACTTAAAAATCACAGCTTATGCTGACAATGTTGCTGTATTTCCATATAACCCGTCAGTAGCCCTTGATCATATTATCGAGGAATCGAATAGGTTCCGAATATTCTCTGGCTGCAAACTAAATACAGCTAAAACTCAAGTTCTTCTTAATTTCAAACCAGAAGTTCTGATCACAGGAGTAAGTTGGTCAGCACCCTATCTTGGGGTTCAGCTAAGCAACCAGGTAGGGAAATTTGTTAAATTGAATTATGAGCCCCTCCTAATTTCAGATATTGATAAACTAGATTTCGGGAATAAGCTTCCGATCAGCATTACATCAATGTAATATCTTCAAAATGAATGTTTTGCCAAACCTTTAATACCTGTTTTGGGCAGTTCCCCTCTGGGTTCCTAATTAATTTTTTACATAATTAGAAGGTGCTATAGGTAGCTTCATTCTGGGCTACAAATAGGATAGACGTGCCATACAACTTTAAAATTTCTCTCTGGGCACAGTGGACTGCAGCTTCCTGATTTCAAGCTTTATTGTTGGATCTCGTTTGCTGGTTAATCTTTGTAATTTGTTAACACTTATTGATCCAGACCCCTCTACTTTCTGTTATTACTTTGCATTAGGGCCAGACTATAGGCTGTTTTTATATCGGCTAGGGGATCCTAATTACTTTAAAAGTATTAAGTTCAAGTGTATTAGGGATATTGCTAGTAAATGGTGGGAAATACCCGCTAAGTACTCTTTCCTGTTAATACACTCGGACACCCCACTATGGATATCCCAGCGTTTCCATCTATATTCCACAATTCAGTGGGTAAAGGTTGGTTACATTATGGGGTTAAGACTACAGGCCATCTTTACGATCTTAACGGATTTAGCTTTTTTCTGGGCTTCAAGTTTCCTTTGACCTTCCCCTTTTTTTCTTAAATTATAATTACCGATTAGGAATTTCTTTATGTCAGAATGTAACCTTACTATTTTAGTTGGGTCTGATTTACTTTCTAGCTTTCATAGGGTGCCTAGGAAATTGTTATTCAGCAAAATCTATCAGGAGCTCTGCCAATACAGAGTTGATGATAGTTTGGCTCTTGCTGCTAAGTGGAGTAGGGTACTGTTGGATGAAATTTTTCCCTCAGAAATCCTTAGGGCCTTAGAGATCATTGATGGTTTGGTACAATCTATCAAGTTAAAACTGCTGCAATTCAAGACTATCTGCAAGCTGTATTATACGCCAGACAGAATTACAAAGTGGGGGAGCCATGGAGCTGAGGAGACTAAGTGCACTAAATGCAACTGTTTTCCAGCTGATATTCAGCATATGTTCGTTAAATCTCCCACTTTGCTAGACTTCTGGGCTAGTGTGCCCCAACTGTCAACATCTTGTCTCAAATATGATATACAGCTTACTACTAAGGAGATTATATTGGGGTATAGGCCGGAATTTGATAATGTGTGAGACAGATGTTGTCTATAGTAATCGTTGCATTGTCAGAGCTTGGGTCTCTCTGCTTTCCCCAAGGGCTGCTGAGGGTTGGGCAGCCATTCGGCAAATACAGGAGTCAGAATTAGCATTGGCTAAAGCTAGGGGTGCTCAGTCTATTAAGAAAATGAATTGAACATGGGTAGGATTTCATTGGGATCCTCAGGCTAATGTTGATGCTGGAAATCAATTTGTTGGGATTTAATGGCCTAAATGGTGTGGGTCTGGTAGATATTTATGCATAAAATTGGCTTACTATATAAATCTTTGTCATCCACAAATTTGATGTCATTATTATTAACTTTTTGCGCACCATTCCTGTATGTTTCTCTATGTTTATGCTTTAACTCGATGGGCCCGATTCACAGAACTAATTTAAGACAAAATCCTAAACTTACTACCATTTTCATATTCACAGAAGGCACTTACTCATTTTGGTATTCACAGAAGACACTTACTCACTTCAGTATTCACAGAAGTTAGGAGTCCTAACTTTAGGACTCCTAAATGCCTTCTGTGAATACCGAAAGTCTTAAAATGAGGATTTTTCTCAGTTTAGGAGTCCTAAAGTTAGGACTCCTAAACTTTACTACTACTAAACTGAGAAAAATCCTAATTTTAAGGCTTTTCGGTATTCACAGAAGGCATTTAGGAGTCCTAAAGTTAGGAGTCCTAACTTTACTACTACTAAATTGAGAAAAATCCTAATTTTAAGACTTTCGGTATTCACAGAAGGTATTTAGGAGTCCTAAAGTTAAGAGTCCTAATTATACTACTACTAAACCGAGAAAAATCCTAATTTTAAGACTTTCGGTATTCACAGAAGGCATTTAGGAGTCCTAAAGTTAGGACTCCTAACTTCTGTGAATACCGAAATGAGTAAGTGCCGTCTGTGAATACCAAAATGAGTAAGTGCCTTCTGTGAATACAAAAATGGTAGTAAGTTTAGGATTTTGTCTTAAGTTAGTTCTGTGAATCGGGCCCAATGTTTTGGTAGGCTGGGCTATTCCCTGGCTAAAATATACAATTGCTTTTGAGATACACTTCTGATAATAATGTTTGGCTTCATAAAACAAATAGATGTTGTTTTTTTTTTTTTTAAATGGAACTGAAAATGACACAAATTCACATTGTCAAGGTTGTACATTGTAATCATCTTTACAAGGGTTTGGTATCCCTACAGTAAACAGTATTAGATGGTTGAAGATAGTTGAATCTTCCATTTAGTTAGGTAAACCCTAGTAAATCCAAGTTATATCCAAGACAGGTTTATTGCTTAAGTAATCATGTGAGAGCTCATCTGGTATATGTAAGCATAGTTATTGATCTCAATAGGCTTACTTTTTTTTATTTACATGAGGTAAACCATTGTCAATTAAGTTTGTATACAGCATACATTTATGTTCAATCCAGGACAACCTTGGAACCCAACCCCAGGAAATAGTATCTGTTGAATATATAGAGTAGTGACCTCCAAACACAGAATTACTATAAGAAAACATTTCTAACACTTTCTTCAGTTCTAATTCATCTCAAGGAAACAAAGTGGCAAAACAAAACAACACTGATTAATTATGACCTACTTTAGAGTCATAACACCACAACCCATACAGAGATGCAAAATATTGCTTCCTCAAATGTTTTTTGTTAAATGATTTACATTTTCCATTCCAGTACAGTCATTTCCTGTGGCATAATTGTCATTTGGATTCTATTTTGAAAGTTCGGTACTATGGGTTAAATGCATCAGTTACAGTGCTCCTATCTATAGACACTCCACTTTGCTTTTTCAGTAATGAGTGCAGTATATCAGGTCTAAGAAACCCCCCCTGGTGATATGCCTAGCAGTTACTCCATGTAATGGATGATTAGTAGAAGGGGCAGCACACCTGCCCGTCCATATTATTTTCTAAGAAACATGAATGTCACCGAGGCTTAAATTGGTAATAATCTATGGCGTGTTTTAAAGAAATTATATCAGTGGTCCATGATTGACTGTCCAGCAAGAAGCTGTTCATCAATGGGAAAACGTACTGCTTGTTCTCGGAAGGAATTATACTCAAACAGGTTTGCAATGAAACACACATTTTTTAGGTTGATTTACACACTATACAATGGGAGAAACACTATAATTGTTTAATTTGTTACAAAATGTGGGTTACACTTGTTTGTAATTTGCAGCGTAATCGGTCTCATATTTCAAAGTTGGTTCAATGATTGAGTAAAGCCAGCAGCTCTGTGATGTTACAACTATGAGTGTTATGCATTCCTTCTAATGTTTCCTCACAGGCTATTGTTAGAGCTATATGCAAGGAACAGTGTCCTATAGGAGTTTATATTGAGGTCCACTAGCTAATCCTACAGCTTACTCCTAACTTTAAGGTTTCTGAACCCTCTATAAATAGAGGCAATGCTACATGTCTTATTCCAACTGCTATACTGCTAAGAGGGAAGAGGTGTGGCGCAGCGGCCAGGGCGACTGACGCCGGACGCTGGGGATCACGGTTCGATCCCGGGCAGCAGGTCAGCCCAGCACCATGTGACTCTGGGCAATAGCTCGCTTAATCTTCCCGACGGCCCCCAGTGCCGGGATGCCTACGGGTAGCTGTGTGCTTAACAAATACTGGATTTACATTTATTTACATACCCTGATGCACCAGCTAAGAAGGAACAGAAACTATGAACAGTAAATCACGAGGACCTATACATCTATTCTAGAGTGGTGGCAGTAACATATAAGATTTAAATGACTAATGCAGTGTACCCAGCCAGTTTTACCTTCAAATGCTTCTTATCTGTTTTCACTGCACGATGTGCTGTCAAACTGTGAAAAGAGCTGCAAGTTCAACTAACACTGAAGCTGCATGTGGCACAGAGATCTGTTTGTGAGACAGGAAGGAGCCATGCCTAGTAGGTGATTTTGAATTTATGATATTTTCGCGACCCTAAAAGGATCCCACATCCAAGCCTTGCATCCACAGCCAGGAGGATCCCCGACTGGCATCACTGAAACTTCGAGTACCATTCTGCATGAAGGTAACATCTTCAATTTGCTTGACTAAAAGAAGACTAATTTCTGCACCCCCACATTAAGGGTTAATTTTAATTACTTATCCCAAGATGTACAATTTGAAGAACTGTTGACATTTAAGATAGAGATCCACTGAGGTGAATGCTCAATCCCCTACTCAAATGCATTGAAACAGCGGGAACATTGAAGTTGGAGTAGACAAAACAGAAGGCACACAGAGTGATCTTTATTTCCTAAAGATATTGAAAAAGTCCACTCCTTGTGTGGGTGTGTCCAACAGCATTTAACCACTACAAACCAAACAGAAGACCACACTTCCCTTAAAAAAGATCCCAAATACTGCATAGCTGACTGCTGTGCTCATCATAAGGATAGCCTGCGGAGAATGCCTCAATAACCGGTTATGAGGAGGAATGCTACACAGAAAATGTACTGTAAGTCGAATTATTTATTTTGCATGTCTTTACAATATCAATTAGACTTTATCTAGTGCTTCCACCAGGCTCTAGCACAATTCTACTGTTTTATTCCTTTTTAAAAGATACAGCAGGTGATTTAAATCTGAACGCAGTCATGTCTTGTACCATCACCAAATATTCTTGCTGGGTTGAACTTCGTTCTTGCTGGGTTGAACTTCATTGTTTTGTACAGCCCATGCCAGTCCCTCAAAAACAGTAGCTACATGCTTTGACTAATTACCACACACTAAAACAGTGGCTTAGTCAGTGCTTGTTTTGTCTTGCCATGGTTTTTACAAAACATATTGTTGGAAAAGTAGCTTGGACCTTATCAATCTGAAAAAAAACTTTGTCTAAAGCATCATCATCATTACAGAACGTTATTTCGATCACTGTGGATCATAAAAGTATAGACACGCAAAACATCACACATATACATAAAAATACAGATATAAATAACAAATAAAACGATGAGAGTTTATAAAAGCTCCATATGAATATTAGTTAATAGATCAAAATAAAAACAAATTTGACAAGCACAGGACCACTATCTGAGATGCATAAAAAATAACAGTGGCAAAAATTAGAATCTACAACAGTATTGCACATCCAATGACAGTACATCATAAACATCGAATAATCAATTTCATAGGCTAAAAGCTGGCTGTGCAATTTTCACTCGCTTTATCCAAAATGCCATTAAAAGCTTGGCCAGGCAGAAAACCACATTTGGGCTGGTATCACACTGCAATAATCGGAATGTTTCCTGGTAATCTCTACTTCCCAAGTTTTTGCACAGGGGAACAATCCATTTTGCATGTATTTGTTTGTAAAAGGGGCAAAAGAACCAAACATGAATAAGCGATTCAGAACACCCATAACAGCCTATACATAAATCATCATATGGACCACTATCATGTTGCCATCTACCAGTGAAGGATTTAAGAGGTAAAGTGCCATACCTAAACTGGAGGTAGAGTTTACTGGCTAGATGAGGGACAATTTCGTCAATGGTACTTTCATAGAGAGCCATAGGTTTTCGATCACTGAAGCCCACCGATAGGGAACCCTTGCAGTGCATAACATTGTCAATTGCCACACTCTCCCTGAAAATTCCTTTAATACTGGACTTACCAATTAAACACATATTTTCTGGTGAAACACAATATTTATCCAGATTCAGCCTTCGTAGTAGGGCCTTAGTCGCACAAAGACACAGATTTTTCCATGCACACTGTGGGACGAAAAGGTATTTGATTCCCTCCCGATAGGGTTCGAGGGTAGGTGTTGTCCATAACAGGTACCAGCAGATCAACATTCTACTCTCTATCCTGTGGACAATTTTCTTTTGTGCCAAATATAAATATAATGAGGTCAGCGGTGTGCTTACAGTAAGTTTCAATAAAGATCTTATGAACATTTGCTCCACTATGGAGAGCTTCTCTGTAAGTGAACAAGCCCACAATTCTGCACCATATAAAACCATCCCTAAGGCCTTTACATTATCTATTTCCTTTGCCGGAGCCACCCTTCTAGATGAGGTTGTTCTGTGCATTTTCCCTATGTATGCAGTGTGCTGAACCAAGGACAACTGTGCTTTTTCCACATGTGATGCCCAACATAGATTCTTTCTGAGCTTAATACCCAAATACTCAAAACTTGGCACCACATCTAAGGGAGTGTCACCAACTAGCATTCTCCTCTTACAAAAGGGTCAAAATCTGCCTAGTGATAATTACACATTTGGTCTTGGAGTTATCAAGCTCCAAACCCCGCTCAGCGCAAAACATTTGAAAAGAGTTTATGAGCTGTTGCAGACCCTGTGGTAATTTAGATATTAAAAATATGTTATCTGCGAAAACGAGTGCAGGGACCCTCCACCCGCCTATCTTAGGTGCATCACTACCATCCCTGTCTAAGAAGCCAATTACACCATTTATATACAGCGTGAAAACAGTGGGTGCCAAAACACACACCTGCCAAACCCCCAGTCAATATGGATAGGATCTGTCAGGGCCCCATCCTCCCCCCACCTCACCAGAGAAAGTGTGTCAGCATGTAGCCTCACTAAGATGTCCAACAGGGGAGAGGGTACCCCCATCTCCTTAAGGACCCTCCATAACTTGGCACGGGGGAACCAAATCAAATGCTGAGCGAAGGTCAACAAAGCAAAAATATCTTTTGATCCACTTCATAATCAGAAATAGGTAATAAGGTTTAAAAATACTTTAAGTTAAACCCATAGGCTAAAAAAGTACCTGATACAATACAAACTGACTTTGTGTCTAGTTCTCTTTCAATACAGGATATATATGATACTCAAACCTTATTATCTATTTCTGATTATGAAGGAGACCCACCCATGATCAGTAGGATGTTGGAAGACCTGAATGTACAAACAGATTTAAGTATTACTAGTGGTCTAAAAGTGAAATCAAAGTGGACACCTCACCTAGCGTCAGGGAATAATATATATATATATATTTACTATAAACTGGTTTTGGGAGACCTGGACAAACATACATAAACATAAAATACACCACACTGGGGGTGACAATCTTCAAAGGGTGAAAAAGAGGATCTGAGACTCCTGATGAATGATAAAGATATCACTATTCGTGAGGCTGATAAGGAGGGAATATCGTGGTAATGAACAGCAAGGACTACGAACAGAACATAACGACTCAATTAGACATCTGAAGGTGATATGAGAGTATCAAAAATAACCCAATATGGAATCTGGCAAGTGAGATCAACAAATCAGTCAAACAGTGGTACGTTGGCTGTCTTCTAGCCAACGATGAATACACATATTTAATCGTGGACTGGCCAAACAATCCCTGCCTTTATATCTTGCTTACAATTCACAAAGATCTCCCTTTTCTTCCAGGGAGGTCTACAGTCTCTAGCATAGGAGGTCTTACTGAAAGACTCTCTCAATATTTCGACATATTTTGACAGTCAATTGTGTCCAACCTCCCTTCATACATCAGGAACACTAAACATATTCTTAGCATTTTGATGGATATTACGTGGGAACCCTCAACAACACCTGTGACATTGGATGTGATAGCACTATACACCAGTAGACAACATGACTTGGTCATTTCAGCATTTAGACCTTTTCTGAGCAATAGATCTGCTAGCCTTTATGAAATGTTGATTGACATTACAAAATGCATCTTATAGAACAATGTGTTTCTGTTTAAAAATAACTGGTATAAACAAATACAAGGTGTGGCGATGGGTTCCAGATTTTCTCCTTCCTAAGCTAACCTCTTCATGGGTGGCTTGAAGAGGAGTGGATCTGGGGTCCCAAAGGCACACAATTATACAACTCCATTTTATTCTGGGGTTGATAAATTGACAATTGCATAATGATTTGGACACGCCCATTAGACACATTACACCAATTTTGTAATTACCTTAATAGTACAGAAACCAACATAAAATTCACCCACCGGTTCACTTAAGAAAGAATAATATTTTTAGATGTGGAACTTTACATAAAAGACAACACGATACGAAGTAGACTACACCTTAAGCCTACATCATGCAATGCTATCTTCCGCACATGTAGTGCAAATCCCAAGCAGCAAATACAGGCCATGCCATATGGAGAACTCATGCGAGCAATACATTACTGCAGTAATGACCTAGAATTTCATGAATGTATTACAGACATGAACCTGAGATTCACCAGGAGAGGTTATGACACATCAAAATTGGCAGGAGCCAGGAATAGGATCACAAGAATAGACAGGCATGACACCTTAAAAGATACACCAGTCGGGAAAGGATCTAAAAAGACAGAGGCCTTATTACTGACTACACAACACTAACAAGGAGTATGAGACAACATTCGGGCATCCTCTAGGCTAGCAAAACATTGGAGGGATTCATTTTCACCAGACCAGCTGTTGCTTTTTGCAGGGGCAGATCCCTGAGGAACTTACTGAACCCCAGTTATCCAATAGTGGGAACACAGGAATGATGGATGAAAATCTACACATTGGGCTTCCACAAATGTGGACATTGTGGTGTGTGCAAATGTGCTATGGACAAGAAGAAAGAATTTAAGGGGTGTGACAACAGGACCTACACGATACGACTTAACATCATTGGTAATAGTAAATATGTGGTGTATGACATAGAATGCAAATGTGGGCGAAAATATGTGGGCAGGGCTATTAGAGCATTGAAGGAGAGAATAAGTGAAAACACGAGAGCTGTGAAACAGAATAATATACAATATCCTATTGTGGCACATATTACAGATTGTTCTGTCCAGAACGGACAATGTACACTTACATTTTATGGTACTGACATAATCCCCAGAAACCCACGGGGGGCAACAAGGAACTGACCCTATGTAGGAGGGAGGCAATGTGGATTTTATGCCTGCAAAATGTAGAAAATGACCAGAACACAGATCACAAACTTCAATACTTCTTAGGTGATCATTGATCAGTAAAGGACACAGAGTGTGAACTCCTATATCACATAAGGGATTCTAATCAGCATTGGGAATATGACTAAAATATAGTCCTAAAAATGCCCTTGAACATGAAAGAATAAGTAGCAATATGGAATGGGCGTGCATGTCGAGCTCTTTGGTTTTAATTTTTAGTATGAGAGCACTGTCTAGTCATGAAACAGGTGATTATGCCATATTTACATGAATGCCCCTAGATGCGATGCACAAACAACAATGTGGAGTGTTTATGTATATTTTGCTTTCAAACAAGGTCATCACCATGAAGGTACATCTCACATAACAAAATAGATATGATATGAACCTGTATTTATAACGTGCATGTAAATAAGGATAACCCTCAAATGGGTATGGAAGAATTAGTAGCAATGTGGTATGGGAGAACATGCAGAGCTTTGGCTTTAATTTTAAGTAGGAGAGCGCTGGTTAGTCTTGAAATAGATGATTATGCCATATTTACATGACTGCCCCTGGATATGATGAACAAACAACAATGTGGAGTGTTTATGTATATTTTGTTTCCAAACGAGGTTGACATAATGATGGTACATCACACATTACGAAACAGATATGATATCAAACTGTATTTATAGCGTGCATGTAATGAAGGATCACCTTCAGATGGGTATGGCCATTGTATATTCAATTTAAAAGTGATGTGGCTCTTTACCAAATAGCATTGTCTCACTATCAAGGTAACTGTCCTTTTCTCACTAACTTATATCGATTATCGTGGAGCACATCCTAGTCACATGATTTGGCTATACACTGCTACACACTAGTCTAAGAAGGCGCCCACCAAATGGTAGTTCCATGGCTTCCCTGTAATAAGTTGTTCTTTCTCTAACACATGGGACCTATAGTGCCCAAAGCGGACATCAGTGTCAGAATACATGCAACCTTTTGTGTACGAGGCGCATCCAGAGTCCTACCACCCGTAAGAATACTCACTTTGACACTCTGATAATAGTATTAATATATACTCACCATTGATATTAAGAGGCTTACTAATGGACATCACCATGATTCTTTACCCTAGGATACGGGGTGGTTACCTTTAATACTGCTTACACAGCAGTACATGACTTTTCTTATATTGAGAGCCTTTCAAACCCCTTACGGAGGGTAAACGGAGGGGAAACAGTTTCACAGGAATCTTACAGGAAATGACTGGGACGGAAGTACAACCAGACACAAGGTATGTGTTCGCATGAATTAGACGGGCATGGTTTTGTACCGAAACACGCCATTAACAACAATAGAATGACACTTATGTGCCATTATTTCCTTTCCATGTGGTTTTCTCATGGTCTTTCTCCAGACAAAAGAAACTCTGAAGACTGACAGATATATTGGTTTTGAGGTTTGGGGAGACCTCAGGCCATATTGATATTCTGCACAGGGTTTTTTCATGTTTCACAGAGGTTTATCCTCTCAGATATAATTTATGAGTTATGGGTCCACACTTGAAAGAAAAAAAAAATAGTTGTAAAAAAGTAAAATAATGCCGGATGGTGGTACCTGATCCTCGAGGTGTTGTTGGCACTTGGAAATAACTAAAAGTGCAACGTTTTAGAATGCCATAGGCTAATAATGTAAAACAAACCCAATGAAATTGCACATTGAATTGTAGGAATTGATGACGGTGCATGGGTTTCCACGTAACAGTCACAGATTATGAAATAATCAAAAGTAGTTTTCATTAATTTTTCACAAATGTCACCCAATTAAGGGGTTACCATACTTGAAAGATTCGTCTGATGTATATCACAATAAACCTGAAAATGTTAATAAAAATATGTAAAAAAAATAAATAAATTAAGGGGTTACCATTCTTGCTATGGAATGTTAAAATTACATTTGAGATAATTATCTGTATTTTCTAGCCCTGACAAAGTCGCGGGTGTATCCCAAACAGCGACGAAACACGTGTTGGCTCTGTGGCTAAGAATAAAAGAATTGCATCCTAAGAAAATTAAAGACAAAGGAGTTATATGTGATTTCCCTTAAATGTCCTTATAGGGATATTAGATTTTATGTACTGTAAAATTGCGAGTGCTTGAGATAGAGGCTATTTGTATGATAATGCATATCGCTTTTATGGTTTATGACTGAAATAAAGTAAAGAAAGGAAAAGATAACTACCCACTGAATGCTACTGGAATTGAAATCATAAAGCCACACGGGTTCAGATTTCAAGGGAAAGGCAAACTGAACAAAAGGCATGTTTAAGTGGCAATGGAGAAAAAAAACATTTTAAGAGTCCTTAAACAAGCTCTGTAGCTCTGAGACTCACTTCTCACATGTTCTGAGAATGATGATGGGTCACTTTGGAATGTAAAGTTGAGGATCTTTTTCACTCTATGTTGTAAGGCTCTATATTTTGCCTATTTCTTCCTCGTCTCCCCACTCCTTCTCCCTCAGCTTCATTTCCCATTATTTTTCATCTAACAAATAAAAAATTGAGGATTTCAATAAAGTGATACAACAAAACAAAATGTAGTAGTGTTATACAATAGAAATACTCAAAATTAGCTCTTTTTTGTAAGAGTTCTATGATGATATAGGCATATTAAACAGTGAAAGAAGATCAAATACAAAACAAAATACATTAAAAGATTTATTGCCATGCCAAAGTGGGTTCATAATTTCAACCATTACACTTTCACTATTTTACCTCATTAACGTAAGTTACCATACATGTCTGAAATTGTATGAAATAAGTAGAAGGGTCTTCATCCATATTTAATTGAACATTAAGTTTTCCAGGAGTTAAAAGAGACACAGTTCTAAACGACTGCATACAACAAAAAACATGAGATAATTTACACATCTATTTAAAATTTTGAAAGTTGGGGCTAAAATGTGTGAACAATATCGGAAGTGCGTAAAGAACTGAAAATGTGTGAAAAGCAAAGTTGTGCAAGCAGTTGTCCTTATGCCAACTTCTCGATTAAATATTTATAACATTAATGAACAAATGCTCTATATTGAAAGAAAATATCAAGAGCTATTTTTAGCAAATCCATAGCTATTTATATTAATAAAAAAGTTTTCTGAATTGGGACATGACCACTGCATGACATCCTGCAGAAAAATAGTACTAAGCACTATATAAAACACCTTATTGTTTTTGGAACCCATACTTAGAAGAACGAGTAACCTGTGACAAGATGAGTGATAATTTTTATAGAGAGGAGGAGGATATGGTAATGGACCTTTACTCCCAGTTTTCTAATTAAAATAATGTTTTCTTTGTTGCTCTCAAGAAAACACTGCCAGAAAGACCACATCAATCTTTGTTTAAAATTGGGCATGAAATTATTCTACCACAGTGTTTAATTTGAGCCGTGGTTTCTGGTGTTCTGCACCGGCACTTAATCGCCAGCACCTGCTCCAGTGATAACCCACAATAAGGTGGCGCTGTCTGTTTAATTTTGACATTAGCACAACAACAGTGTTTAATAAGTCAATATACATTAAAAAAGAATAATACCCATCACTCACACCATTAATATAGCTTCGGATGGCCTGGAATAGTCTGAATTGTCACACTTGTAGGAGTGCAACAGCTAGTAGTAGTGTTGGTACGGTCATTGGCTGCGTCCTCAGGGGCGATGGGTCGTGCAGGCTGCAGTAGCCTCCCGAAGAAGGGCCCTACCACCTACTTTTGTTTTTGTTTTTTTACATATTAAGCACTGATCATGAAGAAGCACAGCGGCCTCCTCCATTATTCAAATTTCAACCTCCACTTAAATGAAAGTTATGGAAAAGATTATGAAAATCGTTATTAGTTTGTGCCTTGGTGAAAACGTTTTTCCCTTTGTACATTATAAAGTCCATTGAAAAAACAAACATCTAACTACAGATGTAAGTTTCCACATTTCTATGATGTGTTTTTGTTTCTCGCTTATAATGGCCTATGAAGATAACTAAACGAATAAATTGAATAAGGTATGGAGAAATCTCGGATTTGTTTAGTGAAAGTAAATAAAAGATTTCCTGGAACATTGGCTTTATGACAACCGCACCCACTGACAGCATAAAGGCAAGAAACTGTACTATCTTAACAACTAAAGCTCGGAAACAAAGGGCCACACTTTTAGCTTATGACTTAAGTGAAGACAATTTACTCTGGTCAAACAGTGAAGACAAAACTATCAGCTCATAGCTGAACTACATTCATTCTCACCAAAAGAGAACGCACTGCAGTGTCTGCTGTGGGAGAACATGTTTTATAAGTGAAAAAAAAGCCTTGCCTTCTCAAGAAGGAAAGCTCTAGAAAATATATGATATGCTCATGCTTGGTCATTCAAATTAATATTTTAGAGCTATACATCAAGTTCAAAACCACACAGTTGTTAATCTCTATTTACATTCAAAGTCCGATCTGTATTTCTATTTTAAATCCAAAATATAATTCAACAAAAAATACATTATTTGCAAATGGTGCATGCAGTATATTTCTTTGATCTATTTTATTTAGCAGATGACCTGAAGAAGCTGCCTCTGTGTATCCCTATATACTTTTGTGTGAAAAGTATACATAGATCTGCGTCTGGTGGCGTAAGGGACTAATGCATCCACTGTAGGGGACTGTGTTTGACCTTAGTCACTGGTTCAAATCCCAGCGGGTCCACTTAGCATTTCATCTTTCTGAGGTTGTTAATATTAGTACCATTAATTTCGGTAACAATAAAGACCTGTTATTCAGTGCTGAGAGCCCCTTCTGGGTGTCATGTTATGTTAGATAAGCTGTATTACCAGTTGATCACCTATTTTAGATATAAACATGTATAAGAACAAACAATGACACAGTCAAAAGATTGCTCCTTCAAAAGGTGTTAGTAGACCTTTTGGCTTTTCGAATGCATATTGCCAATGCTGAGGAGCATTAACAATAAAACAAACCAAAAAAAAAGAAAATGTCTGGCCCCATTGTGGTAATATTTACAGACATATGCATCACCATGACAACATATGGGCACACACGTCTGTCACTGACACCTATCTTGCTGCAATAACAAAAACAGTATAAGGGCACACTTTTGGACCAGGTGCAGGTTGCAGTTGCTGGGCCCTCTGAAAAAAAAAAACTAAATGTAACTGGGTTGGACCAGCTGTAGTGAGCAACAAAGTGTTATGAGCCCCAGTGAACCCCAATATAGACTTAGGTTGTTGCACAACCTTTTACCTACATCTGTCCTACCTTGCTCTACATAACGGCTCTGGTACGGACCTTTTACCTAGTTAGGTACCTCATTTATTATGCATGAGGATTCTTAGTATCACTGCAGGATTACCATCTTCTGCATAATAACTCTGTACAAAAGTCACAACTATCGTCAGCCTTGGCTGACAGACTCACAGTACCATGACACATCTGGGTAGAACTCCTGAGGGTAACTTTCAGGTATTTAAGTATCACATCTTCGCTGGGCTAACCAGAGGAGAAACTTCCACACTGACACAGGACGCTGGGGTCCTGCACGTCGTGGTCTGACATCCCTTGCGGGTTGTCCAACTCAAGACCAAGACAGAGTCCTTCATTCTCTCCCATCAGGTAATGGGGTTGGCTCTTTCCTAGGGGGATTGCTGTCTACACCTACATACATGCTAGGTACACTTAGATACATCTAGTTAGGGTTTGTATTCTAGGAGTACTCGTGAATATTGGCATGTATCTATATCTCTGCATATATTCATTGTTTTAGCACCATGGTAGAATTCTACCTTTTATTTACTCTGTTGGTGCTTATAACTGTATACATCTGTTTCTGTCTGCTGGTTGTTGCAGCACACGTTTTTTAAACTACAATGACGCTGGTTCAATACATGCTTATTGAAAACGTCCCCGCCATTTATTCTGAATATTTCTCTGAGACCGAGTGAGCACAAGTGTCTGAGTGAAAAGTACCATACTGTTTCCACATTCCCTGAGGGGTCAGGGTTGTCATGTTCGATAGTTGTCAGAAACTATTTGCTCCTTGGTTAGGTTGTGGGGCTTATAGTGGCACTGTGAGCTAGCTGGTCTACAGACTAACATATCCTTTGAGGGTGTCTAGAATCAGTCTGGACACCAATCCCTTAGTTTATGTTGTCTAAACGCGTAGATCCTATTTAGATTTGTAGGATCTACATGAAAAAATTACGGTGATTTAATTTAAAAAACTAATAAAAATGCTCTTCTACTGGACTCCGAGACTCCAGGACTTCTGCTCCTTCTGCTGGGTAAAAGCCACGCCACATGCTAAGGTGCCGCTTGGGGACTACACCTCCCCTCTCCCCTTGTGCTCTGAATGAGCATAAAGCTGCGACATCCGCCTGCGAAGCGGGACGTGCCCGCGCAAAGCCCGGGCCCAGGCCGGGCCAGTCCATGCCCGTAGGAGGCTGGGCTTGGCCACCCATCTAACATTTGGGGTCAACTTTTAGCATGTCCATCATTACCATTTAACCATGGTCAACCGAAAATCAAGGACGCCTGAGACGGGTGGTGAAATTATCAACACTCTGGATTCCTTTTTGACAAGGGCTGCAGATGTTCTCTCCAAGGAAATAGAGATCACCAAGCGTCGCCTCTCCTTAGAGGAGGTAAGATTTCCTACTTTATCCCCTGAGGTCCCAGGAGTGGTGCGAATAGGATCCAGAAAAGGGGGTTGGTCAAAATGAAGCTTCAAATATATTGGCTCCAAATGCTATTTCAAACACAACCTGGCAGCCCTGCAGTGGAACCACTGTGTAAAAGGAGAAGAGGGATGTCTAAAGTTGTCCCTGCACCCATAACAAAGTCCATTAGAGCACGTAAAAACACGCCAACGGCCTCAATACAGGCATTGCATATTGCCCTTTCTACTAACACGTGTCAGAGCAGCCGTCCCTTGTTGACCCTCTGTTTCCGAAGCTGAGTCAGCTATTTAATACCCTCTTGCAGCCTGACTAGATTGTCCAATATAGAGGAGAACATAACCTGTCCTCGCTATTAAAGCAGGGAATGAGCAACCTAGGCGGGGAAACATGAGTACCGTTGGAGTGCCCGACTTCTGGAACAAGCGTTTCCAGGCACTTCTTGTAACCAACCGGGGGCATCGGACACCATCAACCCCCGTTCTTCAACCCTCCCATCCCTAGGTGCGGCTTGTCATCATGGGGGAGCGGGCCGCCCTACAACAACATAACTTTTCATGCAAAGGATGCCAATGGACCTGCAGGAGATCCAGCTAACCCCCATAAGAGGTCCCAGCGCAGGGTGACCATTGCGCAAGGTGGGTGATTAGACCTCCCACCTGTAGCATACCCATTTGTAATTGTCCTTGCTAACATTCCTGAACTGAAAGAGTCCCAACAGTAATCTATGGAGCAGCTGATGGACAAAGTTTTACGCTGGCATTCAAAATTTTATATGGGCCTTCCTATGTTATAGAACCATATCATTATGGCCAGACGTGTAACATGGGTGGGCTGTGGGCTAAAATCAACTGGAAGGGATTGTGTAGTTGTTAATTTTAATAACCAAAGGTTGGTTGAATTCTTATTCAATATATTGCCTGATGCCCCGTGATCTGATACCCAGATCTTTGCTCTTCCATTGGGCTTCTTGTACAAACCACAAAGGCCCATTTATAATATTTTACCGGGGCAAAACTCAAGGCCTATTAGGAATAGATATGCCCCTCCGACTGATCTCGAAGCTTGTGACTGACTTAATGCCTCTCCTCATAAGTCCCTCTCATTTAAACACAAGAGTGTCACCAGCTAGAGAACATATGGCTATCTTAAGTATTATGTCCTGCAATATAGCGGGTTATAATCAGAAGAGGAATAATCTTGATTGGCTATCGCTTGTCACAAATTATGACAATCTGCTTCCAAGAAACGAGGGAAATTGCAAAGATTCTTATTAATGGGTTTTGTACATTTCAATCAGATGCGGTGCCATTTTGAGCAGGTCACTCAAGTGGAGGTCTGGTCACTTTTGTAGCCACCACTGCTAGGATCAATGTTATTTCCTTTCTTAAAAACTCACTGTATTATCATATTCTTTTAAATGAAGGACACACGGGGAGGGACTGGCTTTTAATTAACTTTTATAGCAATTTTGTAGGCAGTATGGATTCTGTTATGGAAGGACATTGACCAGCTAATGAATTGCCATCATATAAGCCTAGACATCACATGGTTGGGCAATTTTAACACTCACAGTTGTAGTAGCGCATATGCTGGGGTGTGTGGCCTGATTGGTGATTCTGGGGACTATATCATTTCTGCTAC
The DNA here is from genome assembly GCF_964204655.1 of Triturus cristatus. Classification (NCBI taxonomy): domain Eukaryota; kingdom Metazoa; phylum Chordata; class Amphibia; order Caudata; family Salamandridae; genus Triturus; species Triturus cristatus. The sequence goes on from NC_140580.1 coordinate 779,737,280, forward strand.
AAAGGTTATGTTAATGCACTATATAGATTATTTGTGATCAATAACCTTGTAATAACTCATCCAACTGATAGTAATAAGGGCCAATTAGATCACAAATTCTCATCCCATTCTAACTGCTCGACAATAGATTATGTCTTAATTTCATAACCCATAAGAAATCAACCATTACAAACTGAGACTAAACTTTATGCATTTAGTGACCACGCTGCGATAACTTGTCAAATGGTTTGGGGTCCTAGCAAAATCTCTCCCAGACAACAATTTCCAAGACCGGTGATTGCTAGAAAAAAATGGGATAGTACTCAAATGGGGAAAAATTTACACAACCAAACTCACAAGTAATGTTGTCACAAAAATGATAAAGGAAATGTTTGTCTGTCTCCAGTCCTCTCGACTGAATACAGAAATTCCCAAAGCTTTCCAAGGAATTTGAGCAGAAATTGGCAATAGTCTACAAATCCGGAGCGTCCTTAAGGCGCTGGGAGTTGCTCGCTGGTTCGATGGTGCCTGCTCTGAGGCACTTAAAAATCTCTACTTGGCATTAGGTGAAAAACCAAGAGATGTGGATATGGTTAAACAGTTATGTTCCTTGTACAAAACAGTGAGAACAAACTAGGGCCTTGAAAGTGGAGGCATGGGATAAGCTCACTCGGGCTGCAGTTATAAATAATAGCAGGGACTTTGAGCATAATTAATGCCCCATTCCTCGAAGATTATTTGGAAATTAACATGGATCTACAGGTTAGTGAGGAGGCCTGGGTATCCTATTTTTGAGAGGTTTTTGGGCATCGAGATGCGGATGAAGAAATTCCATTAAGCTCTTTTGAGACCGCATCGGAAGATGAAATGAAAATCGCCCTGAATCAATGTAGTCCAGAAAAAGCAGCTGGCCCTGATGGGGTACCTATAGAATTCTTTTTAACTATTCAAGAATTAAGGGCCCCTTTTCTCACCAACGTTTTTAACGCTATTGCCCAAACTGGCGTTCCTCTATCTTGGAAAAAGTCAGTTATCATTCCAATTTTTAAAAAGGGGGATAAGGCCTTACCAATACATCCATATCGCTACTGGATAGCACAGCAAAATTAATGGGCTGATTGCTCCTGATCAGACGAGAGGCTTGGGTTCAAGTTAGGAAAATTTTATCACCCCCACAGTATGGCTCCCGAAAGGGCAAAGGAACGATCGATCAATGCCTTAATTTAGAATTGATAATTTATAAATATACCGTGGTCTAGGGAGGTCATCTTTACATGGCCTTCATGGACTTGACAGCCGCCTTTGATGGTGTGGCCCACACGAAATTATGGTCCATAATGGAAGATATCGGTATAGAGAAAACCATCATTAACTTTATTTGTGAAATGTACTCCGTACTACTGCCTGTGTTCGTTTTGGGAGAGAGGGCGAAAGTACTAGACCCTTTAATATCAACCGTGGCATAAGGCAAGGGTGTGTACATGCCCCTTTTTTGTTCTCTCTCTACTGTAATGGTGTGGAAGCGGCCCTGGTCAGGTCAGCTACAGATGTTCCTATGATAAATTCTACAACAGTACCCTTACTACTCTAGGCAGATGATGCTATGCTGCTGGCCCGAACTGGCAATGCACTCCAGATTTTTATCACGAGTATCCTAGATTTTTGAAAAATCTTGAACTTGTAGTTAATGAAGTTAAGTCCTTCGTGCTAGTGGCAGGTGAGAGTCCAAAATAATCCCTAACTGGAATATAGATGGAAGGAAGCTGGAGGTGGGGGATTCTTTTTGCTACTTAGGGGTATTATTTTACTCCAAAAATACATGGAAATTATGGTGGCCAATAAATGGACAACAATGGAAAGAAGTACAGGTGTATTATTTAAATGTGTAAAAAAGATTGGGTCTAAACCTATTGGAGCAATTAAAAAGATATATGAGGCAAAAACTATGTCCGTTGACACCTATGGGGCAGCTGTGTGGGGAACCGCTAGTATAACAGTTCTACTACAAATAGAGGACCATTTTTGTAGGTGTCTGATAGGTGCCCCAAAGACTTGTTCCTCCTATAAATGTCATCTTGAACTAGAGGTTCCTTTCATATTGGATCAGATTCGTTCTGCCTCTTCCCTATTGTTGCATTCGGTGTGGAGAAGGGACCAGTTGAAGCTTACACAAGATATATTTAAACTTGATGGGCTATTGAAAGCGAAGATGGTTCAATGTGTGAGGAATAGCTTTTATAGTATCGGTCAAGCAAAATTTTCTGATGATCCAACCACATGTAATACAACTTCAAGGTCGAAATTAAAAGATCTATTACTAGAAAAATATAAGAGAGAGCAATGGGAATCTATGCATATCTAGCCTAGGGTTAAACTATACCTGTTAACACCTAGAATGAAATCAAATGTTCCATCATATTTAACCTTTGTAACACATCCCAAGCACGGATTCCTGCTAGTAAGGTTTCGGCTGAATTACATCCCTCTTATGTTGGGTTATCCATCTAATACATTTTCCCTGGACGCCCTTACAACTTGCCCATGCGACTCTTGCTCCCCTCAATCAGATCTTCACCTCCTGTTTTTCTGCAGTTTGTACAATGAGGAAAGGAGGACTTCTTTTGCTCCGTTAATGAGCAGTCTTAGATTTAGACAATGCCACCCAGCCCTGTACTTCCCAAGGTTATTAGCTGATCCTTTTATTTGTTACTGTTTGGCCTCATTTTTTCAGGACGCTTTAAAAAAGAGAAAGCAGAATTAGTGATATGGGGATATAGGATAATAACTTTGATTATGAATTACACTGTCATATTCTACAATCCATATGTGTTTTTATTGTAGAAATGTTTTAACTCCAACTATTTTTATTACTGTATACTTGTATGTAATCTTATGAACTGATTTTTTTCACTTTATTGTATATTGTATACTTTTTATGCCGCTTTATACTAGCGAAATAAAGTATGATGATGATGGTTTCTATTGTTCAAATTCACAATAGCGGAAGGCAAAACTCTGGTCACGTGTCCACTAAACTAATTGCAAAAGTGTTGGAATGTACTGTCATTTATAACTGGTAATGATTGTCAGAGGAGAATAAAGGGTCTAACTTATATCATATTCAAACAGAGGACAGACACAGTAAGGCAGCGGGAAGAACCAAGATGGAGGAGCAGAAAAATCACATTTGTAACTTGGTGAGCTTGATGAACAGATTACTGAAATCACATCTCATATAGATGAGACAGTTACTAGCAGTAAATTCAAACATAAAAATCCAGGTGGTTAATTAAATTAGTCCTCACAAGAAGGGCTAGAATACAAACCTCCCGCCTAGCAACCTGCACAAGTAGGTTGATGGTGCATAATAAAAATAATATGGACCCTGGAATATGGTGGATGGCCAGTCTTCAACCCTCGTGTAATAAGCACCAGCTGGATTCAGGCATAAAATAATTCTCTAGGTGGCAATGAAGGTAAGCCTGTATATTAATTTCTGGTGTGAGATGACTGAAGAAGGTCAAAGGCTATACTTTGAAAGGTCCTTTTGAAGGAAAAAATAGAGATGTCAACCAGGAGTATCAGTTATTTATCGAGATGCAAGACACAAACCAATAAATTTGAAAGATTCATCGCTCTATCTTCAGATAGAAATCAAAACAATTTATTTTACAGAAAAGGCTGGAGTGGGAAACCTGGGCAGGGCAATCTTTAACCAGCTGATGCACATCAATGTATGATAATACATCCTTCAAAAGTAGCAAATTGTTCACATGACAAAGACTGACAACTTGAGCCAGTGCCATGTAAACAGTGTACCTGTCCATCTGTCATCTTGGAATGTGGAGCCTTGTAGAAGCTCATCAAATATAGTATCAAGCCATAATCTCAAACTTCAGCACACGTCCTGAATCCCATCCCGGCCCAACTGGCCAAAAATCTCAAACTCTCACTAGCCCGGCACTGGACGAAGATCATAAAGAGCTTCTTGAGTACTGGAGTCATGCCGGACTGTCTCAAAAGCGGCTGGGTCACACCTCTACTGAATAAACCGGGCACGGACTCAAACGATATAAATAACTTCAGACAGTCTCCAAACTCCCTCTCCTAGCGAAAATCCTGGAAAGATGTGTTCTCCTCCAACACCTAGATAAGACCAACTTCCTAGGCCCTCACCAATAAGGCTTCTGAAAAGGATGCAGTACTGAGACAGCAATCCTAAACATAATAGATGATATGTACAACTCTCTTAATACTGGCCAATGTTGCCTACTCATACTCCTGGACCTTTCGGCAGCCTTCGATACGGTTGATCATAATCTACTCATCATGGCACTTCAAGAAAGGGCTGGAGCTGAACAGATGATACTACAATGGTTCACCTCTTTTCTACAGAACCGCACACAAAGTATAAAAATCAAAAACGTATCATCGGACCGACACCCAGTTAGCAGGGGTGTCCCCAAGGATCAGTACTCTCCCTGCAACTTTTCAACATATACATGGAACCCCTCACAACCATACTCAAACAATCCAACATTCCCTTCCACCTCTAGGCAGACGATAACCAGATATATCTGGAAACCTCCTACATTGAAGACATTCAGAAACTGAACAGCACTCTAAGAGAAGTCCAACGCTGGCTATCACACAACCACCTAAAACTCAATCAAGAAAAGACAGAAATCCTCCTAATCTCTAATGATGAGAAAAAAAAACAAATCTCAGAATGGCCAAAAGCGATCGATGCGCTCAACTACAACCTTACCTTAGCAGACTCTGCTAAATCGCTTAGAATCACCTTGGACCCCAAATTAGACATGAACAAACACATCAAGAACACCGCAAAGAATGTTTTCCTCAACCTGAAACTACTTAACAAAATAGAACCCTTCATCCCTCGGAATGACCTCAAACAAGCTACTCAATCCCTGGTGCTGTCCAGACTGGACTACGGGATTGTAACCCTCACAGGATCAGCTAAATCTCACCTAGCTCCCCTCAGATCAACTCTGAATGCAGCAGCCAGAATTGTCACTGGAGTAAAGAAATATGAACACATCTCCCCTGCGCTCAGAGAGCTCAAATGACTTCCAATCGAAATGAGGGCCAATTTCAAAACTGCCTGCCTCACGCACAAAGCCCTGCACACAGGCAAACCCACCTACTTGGCCGCCAAGCTCCAGAAGGCCGGTCAGACAAGAAGCCTAAGGAGTACCAACACCCTACTCCTTATCCCTCCAAGAACTCGCAAACAAAAAACCGCATTCCGATCCTTCACAGGAAGTGCTCCCAAAATTTGGAACTCCATACCAGTCTACATCAGGACCAACCCCTCCTACCTACAATTCAGAAGGCAGCTCAAAGAACTCTTCCTCAACCGATCTCTCCCGTATGGATAGCTACAACCTAACCATCGAAGCAGGCCCACAACTGCTCACAAGACACTTTGACATTAACAACTCTACCCCACTATCCCCTATACCCTCCTGCCCCCCCCCCGGGCCAATCCCGTCACGAGTCACTGTGTTCTCTCTGACGATAAGGCTGTGTAGATACTACCGTGATATCATACCCTGCAAGTGACATTGTGCGCTCTACGGCGATATTACTATGATATGTCTGGAGCCATTGTATATACTAGTTGTGAGAAGGTGGCCTGATATATGCTGTCCACTAGTTCTAGTGGGCACCTTGTATCAGTCCAAACAACCCCTTATGGTGAATTGGTTAAAGACAACCTTTATTGAAAGCTATCCTTCAGGCTAAGTCTTGAAGGAAAGCAAAGCAGCTTGTTTTACCAGTTTATAATCTCTTGAATGATCAAATGAAAGGACAACTACACCAGGTATATATTTAAAATATATGTATTTAGGTTAACACACACCCCTCTAGTCTCTTTCTGAGACTGGAGTTCGAAGTACTTAAGTTACAAGTGAGCAATCATCAGTAATAGCACAAATACACGTTTGGGCCCTAGGGGTGTACCAAACCATATACCAAAAAAAATGGTATAAGAACCACGACTGGGATAGACACAAGGCCTAGAGCCTGTAGAATTGCTGGGACCCCAAGTAACCACCCAAGGTAGTGACACAGGGGACCCACGGGGACTGTATGCAGTGTGTAAACACAACCGCGGGATCCCGTTAGCTTCTATGGGCAATGTCACGGTTGGAAATTTAAAGATTAGGGACACTTAGAATCGAGTCAGGACCAAACCCTTTTGGACTTAAGAAGTTCTAGGGCTAGCACCCATGGGAGCACCGGAGTACTCGAGTTACCTCACCCAGGAAAGCCGGGTGCATAGGTGTCTTTTGGAGTCGGTTCGCGTCGTCGATTTCAATGGAAGCCTGCAAAGAACTGCTGCTGCCGTGAAGAGGAGAAGTGTCCGAAGAGATCCAAGCCTGGATATAAGATGGAAGGAACCTGAAAGGCGGGGTGGACAGAGTCTGAGTCACTAGCCAGTGACCGAGGGCAGGATGGACCAATGCCCAAAGATGTCGGGTGCTTCAGGTGAGTTGATGGGTGTCTTGACTCTTCAGCCACGAGGTCCAGGAGGCGTCAACAAAGTCCATGAGCCGGGTTTGAGCTGTCCCACAAAGTCTGTCGAGTGCTGCAGTGTCAGCGGCCAGAATGGACCCAACAAGCCTTGGTAACGGCAAGTCACTGGAATTCAGCGAAAGGACTGCAGTGCAGACCAGCAAGGTCTGAGGGACTCACCCAGCGAGGGTAAGTCAGGGCATGTCTGGAGCAAACAGGAAAGCTCAAGTAGAAAAGGAGTTGCCTTCGTGGGGACCTGCTAGCCAATGGGCTAGTGATCGCAAAGGAGCCTCGAACGGTCACACTTGAAGCTGGCCCATGGGTCACTCGTGGAGTGGAGGCCAACAATCTTCGGTGCAGGAGGTGCTCAAGGCTGGTGCTACTCGGAGCCCAAAGCACAACTTCGAGCAGGACCAGGAAGATAGTGTTGCTGCAAAAGTTCACGGTGTCCATGGGTCACGGTTCCACGTCACCCACGATAGCCACGGGCCTCAGCTTTGCTGTGGACTCAGGGTCGCCTCAGGGAAGTCTGGAAATCCACCTCTGGTGATGCAAAGGCTTCGGCGTCTGGCGGGAGCTTCAGCGATGCAGACCAGTCAGTTGCTTCTTTGGTGCCTGCCAAGCAGGGGAGTCACTCCTTGACCCCAAGGGAGATTTCTTCAGTCTTCTAGTCAGGAAAGAACATCGAAGGTCCAGGATATTTGTTGCAGAGTTTCGTCCAGGGTAATCTAAAGTCCTAGGGACTGGATTCCTATACTTATACCAAGTTTGGGGGATGGACTAACTCTAAGGGTCCACCTATGGGTGGGTCTGGAAAGAGGGGTGGTTACACCCATTTCCTTTGTCCAGTTTCGTGCCAGAGCAGGGGCCAGCAAACGTGCTCCCAGTGCAGGACTTCAAAGCACCAGATTGCTCCCGCCCAGCCCCAATACACATCTGCCTGTCTGGGGAGGTGGTTACATCTCCCTTCAACAGGAAACCTATTGTCCAGGCCTCCACTGCCGGCGTTTTGGTCAGCAGCAGGAGACCAGACCCGTGTCTGTGGCAGAGGCATCCATTTTGTGATGCCAGGAGTCAGGAAAGTCTTACCGGGTTTGACCAGTGTGAACATGTCTTTCCCTCTAGAAGGGTGGAATGCTACCTCGACCGCTAGAACTGGCGGGGGGGGGGTAGTAGTCCAAAGCGTTTGACACCAAACACGACATGTTTTGATGCAGCCATTCCAAAGTTAGCATTTACCGCGAGGTTACAATGCACTTAAGAGTATATGGTATGGCTGTATCACAGAACAGCCATAAGAAAGTATTTCCGAAAGCTGCAGAGGGGCTTCGCTCATGCTTGGGCACCCTCTCACAAAACCAAGCACTCTGCCTTCAGGATTGTCAAGGCCTGTCATAGGAGTGGCTTATAGGTTTATATTTGTCTGTATATATATGTGGATATAGGTAGCCTATACCACTGTAAGGGGTGCAAGAGCCTAACCTCCCTGTCTTTCGAAAAAAGTTAAAAACTCTTCTGTTTCCAAACAACTAGTTAAAATAGCTCTAGATTCCCAATCCCTCTCTGCTTGGTTAGTCTTAAGCGCTGGGATGCTCCCGAGTAGCCATGCGCTATAGAAGAGCCTTTTAATAATAATAATTTAATAAAGAACACCCTTACCCAGGCTGCAGTAGCGACCTGTGGTGCCATTTTGGAGTGCTTCCCAGAGGTGGAATAATGCATGCTTCAGCCCCTGGCAGGCCTCTGAGGTACCTATGCCCTAGGTACAGAGTATACCATATACTAGGGGCTTATAAGGCACTCCAGAATCCAAGTAGATATGTACCTAATGTAAATGCAAACCATTTTAGAGAGGAAGCAGCTAGGCTGTGGTCCTAATTAGCAGGGCCACAGCCAGACTAAGGTTGAGAAACAGTGAAACACCAGCAAAAAGTGGGGGTACCCATGTGAAGCAGATCCTACTCTCCTACACTAGTATGTCTAAGTATCGCCTATGTATCTTACGAGTGATCATGATGTGAAGCGCTCTGATACCTTCGGGTCTGGCCAGCGCTATATAAAACTCCTAAATAAATAAATAATAAATAAATAATCTTTGCCATAGGGGGAATATTTAACAAAGTATAGGGAATTAAAAAAACAAAAACTCAAAGCTGTAACACCCACTCGCCATCCTACTTCTTCCTTCCCGGTTCATGCCACCATGATTGTAGGAACCCAAAGTCCACTTTACACTAAGTTTACTGAATTGGGGGGAAATTCTGTAAGTGCGCAAATGTTATCCAACAGACTAATCCTACCTGCTACGTCTTTGTCTACAGTAAATGAGAGCCCAGTAAGGATAAATGGTGACAGACATGTATGCCTTCATTATGAGGGAATATGAAATCTGCAGGCCAAATTGTGTACATCTGCTTGCACACGTGTCAGAGACATAGACTCAGATTTTGAGCACAAATTTCATGGACCACAGTACACATCCATTAAAGTCAACGTAGAAATGTGTCAACATTTCAACCCAATTTTTGACAATTTTTTTTTTTGACATTTCAACCCCTTTAAAGATTATTCTCAATGGGCTCTTCAGCAGGACAATATAGGTAGCAACCTCTAACTATGGGTCAAATGCAGAAGTAAGTGTCTCTTGGCATGAGCATTTCACAAAACTTTTGAATCCACTCGATGCGACCAAATATGATCTGACTCTCACGTTATGCGCTAGAGCAGCTGTATTCTTGTGTTGACTTTAATGGACCTGTACTGTGGTCCACCAAACTTGTACTCAAATTCTGAATCTATGTCTCTAGAATTGATAAGACATTAAGTCAACTTTATTTGTTTCTGTATATCTACACGCTTCTTGCATAAATCAAGATCATTGCGCTGTTTTCGGAGCACCTACTTGTTACCCTGTTCTGCATAACCATGTATAATAAATAAATAACTGTCCCTTCATTGTTATAAGTCTGCACATATTTGTTGCCTAGGAAGCATAGGATTAGAACTTACTCTAAGGGAACCACTGTTCTTGCTGTAATTTATTTCCTCAGGTACCCAGGAATACCGGGTGGCCCCATAGTTTGTCACACAAGTGTCTTGGCAGCCTGCTCGTAATCTGATGCACCCAAGAATTATTGCTATATAGTTCGAGGCCAAGTTAGAGGCCACTAACAATGGGTGATTTTTTACTGTGACATCCCTGCAATTTGTGTGGCTGAAACTGTCAGGTACTCTGTCAGTGCATGCCTCGTCAGGTTATTTGCATAGGTAGCAACAACATGTAGGGCACACTTTTGTGCGTGGTGCACAATCTGCTCTGGCGGGGCACACTTCCGCACAATTTCGGTATGAAAGCAGAGGGCAGCGGACATCAGACACTTTACACTTTCACTAAAATATTACTCTGTTGCACGATTGCCAACATTAATTCATAATGTAACCATTATGCCAGAAAAGCGATAATATTAAATATCATCACTAAACCATATAATTAGTCCGTGACCGTGCTCCGGAGAAATGCCAATTAATAATGAATATTTTTCAGTAAGGCGCAGTTATCTTTAGTCTCCTGCGTATGTTTTTATTTAAACCTCACACTAGAATGTTATAATGCTGCATGGAAAAAATAAGCGTGTTCCTTCCTGCACCTAATTACCTCGGCTGTAGAATCTGCCAAGCATGCTGCCCTTTGCTTCCCCTAATCGCATTACAGCGAATGTATTTTGACGCCAGTAGAAACAAACACGTAAAGATTTCAGCTTAAAAGAGTCCCGATATGTCCTAAAAGTCTGTTAGGATCATTACCACGCCGAGGCTTGAAAGCAAATGTACGTTTATGTGGGGAAAAACACACAATGACGGATTTGCTTTCCTTAAAAACAAAATGTCTTGTTCAATGTGAATTTAAAGTAAAATTGTGTCAATGGGAACTGCTCTCACAATGATTTATGCGGCCTTTTGTTGTTTTATTGCGTTAGACATTCCATTCCCTAAGCTTTATGCTTTCACCGAGCCCTTGCAGCCCGGCAAATGCACAGATCTGCCTTTATGTTCCTGGCAGGGCTCCAGCGTTTGCAAATATGGACAGCCAGCTTGAAGTTTTAATTTAATTGCTTCCCTGGTGCAGGACAGAATATCCCTGGTGTTTAAGAATTTCTTATTTTCCGGGGATCGTGTCACTCTGACGCTTCTGAATGCAACAGATAACGGACGAGGAAAGCATGGAATGGAATAATGCATGTAAATATGTTCTGTTAATTCGCGACACTGTGGTAAATAAAACACGGAGATTGAATTTCTCGGAAGCTCGTGTTCTTTTGTTTAAGTGTCTCTTATTTCTCTTACGGTTACTCAGAGATTTCCTGTTCTAGTTGCGAGATGTCTCACAGACATACTTTAGTGAGCGCATAATGTGGTTATGTGAGGCAAATTTTCAAGAAGTGTTTGAATTATAAACGAGTGCCTCGGCGTTATCAAATCTGTGTGACAACATCTTCCTCCAGGCGGCTGACCTTGCATTCAAGTAAACATCAGAAGAGGGAACAAGCCAGGCAGTTAAACATTTAACAAAGAGAATTCTATTTTTTTTCTCTGCTCATTGAGGCCATTAAATTCCTGTCGGGAACAAGAAAAGCTAAGTTAATGTTAACAGTATTAAAACCCTTCCTGGACATGATTGCACACAAATATCAAATGAATGGATCGTGAGCTATGCACTGACGTAAAGTAGGCGTCGGTATTGCACAACTGTGGTTATTTTGTGCAATGATTAGTGCTGGAAGTCGGCTGGAGTTGCCTCACCTTCATAAAAAGTTAAAGTTAAAAAAACATGTATTATTTCATGGAAGCAGAGGAAAGCGAGCTGTGTTCTTTGGGTGGAATCACATTTCCCACTAGGATTGCAGCTTTGTTATCTCTGAACAATGTAGCGTTCCTTTGTTTGCAGTTTGATTTTCCTAAATGTTTGCATATCCTTTTTATAACTGCAGTTAACGGGTATTTCGTAATTTCCGATCTAGCACTCAAGGTTTGTTTTGCAACAATATCGTGTCCCTGAGCTGGCAAAGTGACTCGTTTGGACTTGCAAGTGGTAATATGCTCCAACTAGTGCACTTAGCTGTTTAAACATAACAGAAATAAGTGTCCTGGGCAGCAGCAATATGCATTAACATTTTTCCAGTGATGGTGCTGTAACAGAAAATATGTTTGATTTTGTTTTTATGAAATCGACTGAGGAATAAGCAGAGATGTGTTTTTTATACGATCCCGGCTTCAGGCACCTTCAACAGTGTGCAGGCAGCCCTATAGCTTCTAATCTATGACATATAGGTAGGATGGCTTTGGGTCAGCCCTTCCTTTTGCCTGGATGTCCATCTCTCAGTTGTTGATTTGATGACACCGCTCCATGTAAATAATTTTGCCTTTCTCAAGAGCATATCCGCCTGTATTTGTTCTGATTGGATGCTCAATATCATCCCGCTGTTTACCTGTGGGGACTGTTTTTTTGGATCTGGCCTCCCATACAGCTTTTAACAGTCTGTAGGAAAATGCTTCTTGTGAACCATATCAAAAACTTACAGTGGGCTTAGAGCTGGCCTATGCTTACCATTGGGTGGCTTTATTGTCACTCATTTTTGCTTACTTCTTATTCATTGGCTAGCTTTGCTCTTCTTCTGTCAACCGGAGCATAGCTTCTTTCCATGGCCTGATTTGTATGCTTCCACTTTTCACATTCAGCTAACCACTTTTTTCATTTACAACTTGAAAGTGGATGTGCTTTCCAACTCGCATTCCAACTCTCTCTCCCCCATGTGCTTCTACCTCCCAAATACTTGTACCCAAGGGCTCTGGGTTGCTTTCTCATTCCCCAAGTGCCTTCACCCTAGTGAAGTGCTGTTCCTGTAATAGCTGCTCCATCCTGCCTCAACTTACTCTCTCTCTCCCTTTCTCTCTCCTGTCCTGCCGTTCCAGTCAATAGCGTTCCTTGATCCTTCCTCCTTTCCCACTTAAGTTTTAAACATTTTTTATTTAACCTCACCGCCTACTCCTCATTGCTTTCCCCACCTGTTCCTCCACTGCTTCCCCATCCCTCAGGTCTTTTTTTTTGGGAGAACCCTATACAGTGTCAATTTGGTGCCTAAAAAATTTGCTTTTAGAACTTTGGTTTTGCACATATTACATTTTTCTCTGCAAATGACATCCACCATTTTTTAACTAATTAAAAAAATTAAATATAAATGTGCTGCATCATCCAACAGGCGCCCACATGCGTAGTGAGGCAAGGGAGCACATGTCATCATGCTTGCGCCAATGTTTGTATTTTAAGCACTACATCAGAGTGCACGTGAGTCCTTGCTTTCACCCCCACTTTTTCCGTGTTTCTGTGCCCTGCACTTTTCCCCCACTCTTGAATGCTCCCCACACAGTTCCATGACATATAATCGAAAAAGCATCGGTAAAGCCAATATCTTGACCAAGCTGAGACATATTACCTTTGTTAATGTTTGTTTTACAGTACCTCAAAAGGGTTACCTCAATTGCTGTGTGCTATATAAAGTCTCTCACTGTCTTACTTTCTATGTCTCTACCCCCCTCTCTAGCAAAAACATAAATAGGATGATGTTCAATTCTTATCACAACACAGCCTGGGCCATTCTAATCAAAATCAGTGGATATGATGTGCATACATTAGAAGGCTTTGCTCATCCTTAACGAATGCAAACAACAGTAAATGACTACCTTGTCAAGATTGTCTTTCCACCAGCAGAAAGTTCAGCCTTATGGCAATTATGTGTAACCACTGGCTAAATGCATCACTTTTATGATCTTCAGTTAAGGTGCCTAAACAAACTAATAGCAGGGTTATAATGTTCCAACCACTGTCACAAATACCACCAGCAGCGCTGGCCTCTTTATGACCATCAAGGGCGTAATCCTTTTTACGTAGGCACCACCTTTTCATGCAGTATTATTTCTGAGTCAGTGTAAACCCTTATAGAGCACAGATAGTGGGGTTAATTGGGTGAAGCTCAAAAAAGGATTGGAAAGAATGGGAGTACGCCTAGAAAAATGTGAATTTCAGAGCAGTTTGGAAAGAGGAAATATTGTTTAAGAGCCATAATTGTAGGAGCAGGACATTTCATATCTTACTCATCTCCAGTATTCTGAAGGCTTGTCAACATCTAATTCGAGAGGTGGTGGGAGGCTGCTAGTACACTTATCCAGATGGCTCAGATCTGAGGTTTAGAGTTGTGAACTTTGTTATACACCTAGGGGTCCTTCTTTGAATGCATTTCAGGAGACTGTGAGGAACCTGAATCTGATGGAAGTTGTTTCTATAAGCCAGAACCATGATTATTTTTAGCAGAAATATGCCGGTTTTTTTTATCAGACAGCATTCTGTGCTCCTTGCAGGCATGACCTGGCAGTATTTGGGAAACAGCTGTTTTCTGCAAAGTGTGTCAATGGTGGTAATGAATTCCCCAAAGGTAATGCATTTAACATTGGCAGTCTTTCCAGTGGTGGAAATGCAACAGAATATATTTTATTGGAGTGAGATATTTATTCCATTCTGAGGCAGGCAGTGAACCCCACCATCACCACCAATTGATGATACTTTGTGACCTAGTGATGCCAGTAAAAAGAGGGCATCCGTATATCTTGAAGGTCCATTTTGTAGCGCTAAATACATTCCATTGGAAGCATAAATATGAGTCATCACAAAAACAATAGAAAACAGTTCAGACAACTCTTGCACTTGGGATAGTAATAAGGAATATATCAAGTAGAATTATTTGCTGCCATTCAGTTTCTGTTTATCCAAGAAAGGCTGTTGATCAGCATGGTGTGTTGATTTGGCCGAGACTATATTAGAGAAACAAGGATACCATGAGGAGTTCAATTAAGACAGAACTAAGCAGCACAGTGTGCAGTTGAGTGTTACATATTTACATTATTCAGATCTGCAGAGAAGATAAGGTGATATACACAGAACCATCCTTTTTTTAGTATATTGATCATAGTGAGATTTGAGCTCATCTCTTCATGATCCAAGAATAAATGCAGTGCGTACAGAATTACCCTATATAATATTATGCCAAATACCTTTCTGAAATATCTTACTGATAATCAGCTAAGAGCTACCCATTATGGAAACATTTGAAAACACCACCACTCTTGGTTGCATGTCTAAGACGCAAACCAAAGACAAATATACTCAAGATTAACATTGGTTTGCCACGATGGGACTGTTCAAGAAATCCAATTCTTAAAAAAACGGCAAGGTACAGAGAAGACAACTCACAAGAAGCTTCTTTATCATGTGCTAAAATGTCCTGAAGGGCAACACTTAAAATAGCAGAATGTATTTGATTGTAGCTCTCCGTCCTGCAAGTCTACAATAAGCACGTGTTGATTGAGTCAATTAATAAAATACATGTATTGCAGTTAATGCAATTAAAGCCATCTGAAACCGCATACTAGATGTAGCTATTAACCTTGAGAATTTAGGTCTCTACAGAAAAGAGACAGGCTTTTACATTAGCCCTGTATACAATTCTGACACATGATTCCAGATGACGAGTTAGCTAGCACTAAGAGAACAACCAAAGCTTTGGCACCAGAAGAAAGGACTAATTGGGAAATGGTAAAATTCAAGAATGACAAGGGACATTTTGTCATTGCACTATTCTGGAATTAATCATCATGTGAATTGTTATATAGAATGTAGAAAAGAGAAAAGGCCTCCTCATGCTAATGCAAGCATCAGCAGAAAGAAGTGTAGAAATGTACGTGGTAAAGGAAAAGCACAGGCCCAAGCTGTTTGCAATGCCAACATAGAGAGAGGGAATATAGTGGGATCCAGGTGGGAAGCATACACGAGTTTTAGTAGATATAGAAAACACAGCACAAATGAAAAGTCACAGCATGAACCACAGGCACGCAGTGCAAGGACACATTTCTGAGAAAAAATGTAGGTAAAAGTAGTCACAAGAATAAGATAAGCAGGTGGTTAGGTACTGCAAACAGTAGGTGCTTAGGGAGGAGGTCATTGCTAGGCTTCAAAGCACGAGACAGTCAAGGACACCGGTACTGCAGGTGCATGAAAATATATCAATAACATGTGCACTTGAGTCACTTTCTGTAACGTGCAGTTAGATGTTTTTGCAGAAAATATTGCTTCTTGTAGAAACTATAAGTGATAACAATGTGCTTGAGCAAGGTCCTTGATTTAATATGCTAACTAAATGTATGACATATTGTGGTTTTGAGACTATATAAGACACTGTAGTTGAGTTCAGCTTCCAGTTCCATGGAGTTAGCTGACCTCCATGCCGTGTTTTGATAAACTCCTAAGCTATATTGCCAATAGAAGTCGTGTCATCGCATTCTTTCTCTGACAACATTTGGCGAGCCAGCCAGGAGTACACCTTGCCTTCCCAGACTGTACCCGAAGGAGATACTGCATGCCCTGATTGAACAGATTACGGCGCAGATACATCTGGTAAGCAGACACTGAGTTAATATTAAAGTCTGCCTATTAAAAATGGGCAAGTAAGGTTCCCAGACTGGCGTCAAAAGGGGGAAAGGTCTGACTTTGTACCTAAAAATCTGTATTGCATGATTCGTTGGCAATCCTAGTATGGAGGGATGAGGAAATGCATACATGGTTTATGAGGGAGGGTTCTTCTTTTTTCAGGATACAATTATATGTTTAGAGAAATGAAATGTGGTGAGTCCAAGGACAGACCAGAAGCCTAGATAGTGTGAATTCCCCTTTGAAATAGAAGGGAGAAATAACAGGCAGGAGTGTATTACCCAGGGGAAAGCTCCTGGAAGAGAAATTCCTTCAGGAGGTGGCCCAACAGGCAGTAGTGTATTACCCAGGGCATAGCTCTTGGAAGCGATATTCCTTTGGGGAGTTGCCACAGATATCCCAGCTAGATTCGGAGGGCTAGTGTAGAAGTACTGAGTCGCTTAGTCTGATAAAAGTGAGGGAGAACAACAGCAAGATCTTTGCAATTATTTTTGATTTTCGAATACAAACCCATAAAGTGTCCTGAAAGCGGAAAAACATTATCTCAAATAAAAACACGGGGAACCAAAATAAAACATCCCAAGACAAGTCTAAAGATTAATAATAATTATCTATGAGTAAGAGTGATGATTGATTGTGGCAGCACCGCAAATAGTAATTTATATTCACAATAATGTTGTAACATGCATTGCGTCAGGCACAAATCCCCTTACACCCCCCATGGAAGAAGTGTTACACAGACTAGCGAGAACTATAGCGGATGTTCACCAATTTGGTCTCACGACAATATATGTCAAGTCAGGTAACACTGCTTTAGGTCAAAACGTGTTCACCACTGCCATAGCGATTTTCATAAAACATAAATATATCAATAAATGTGACAGGTCCAAAAGGGGCATAAGACAGGGGCAAACAAACAAGGGATTAAAATTGGCACATCCAATACAGATAGGAAACACACATATACTCCGGGGACCATTGCAGGGATCCCTAAAATAACATTGATAAATACACAGCTTGGCGGGTCATCCTTCAACAATATCCATCAATATGTCTCGGATGTGCCCCTGCAGACATACCCAGACACTTTTGAAATGTAAAATCTGATTCTCTCGTTTTTTGATTAAGCTGTGCCTCATCCATTTTTCACCCCTGCCCTGCTTTCAGCCTGGCTCTCTCTCCTTGACACCACACCTGCATAAACATTGGTAAAGAATCTAGATTGGGGCATTGTAGGCTGTGTATATATGCAGAGTCAGCGCAAAAGAACAGCTGGCGTCTGCACAGGGTTTTTTAAACAATGGTAAAGCCTTAGATAAAGTTTACAGAGATATCCTATCTTGTTGTACAACTTCAGGACGGGACAGTTACACAAGTCACCAAGGCTGTTGATTCTTACCGATTGTCTCATTTGTGTGTTCTTCCCAAAACTCTATTCACCTCTGCGTCCCTTGCATGTGATTTTTGCTATAAAATCCCATGTAACCATCGATCAGTGTGCTCTCTCCTTGAGTATCTCTATGGTGCTTGTTGGACGAGGCCCCCATTCAGGAATGCTAATAAATGACCTATGGTTTGTACTTCACTCCAGTGTTGATTCCTCCTTACTTGTTAAGAACCTGTGGACGAAGTGGTGACCCTGCACCAGTGGGTTATTAATAATCCGCTCCACAAATTGGCGCCCAAACGTGGGGCCCCGTCAAGGGCTTGCAGTGGACCAGGGGAGGAGATCGGGTCGGTAAGACGAACTTTGCTGAGGGGCGCCCCACCTGAAGAGACTAGTGTTTCTCGTGGTCCAAGGTGATTTTTCAGCTCTCCGACTGATCTTCCTGGCGGCTGCTGGCCTTGACTGGGGCCTTCGAATGGTCATTCTTTTGGATGAGGGAGGATCGACAGGTGGGAGTCGAAGACTACACATAAGGTAAATCTGTATTGAACCGGTTCATTTGGTTAGGATTTGTATTTGCTTGGCTTGGTATTTGTTTTGGTATCTGTTCGGAATTTGGAATCTGTTTTGGGACTTGCTATTTGTTTTGACTAACATTTTCTCCTTACAGGTAATGTGAGAATAATTTTTATTTCTCTCTGTTTATAAGTTTTTTATATCTTATATAACATGCCTGTGGTTAGTACTCTTTGGAAGTTTCGTTGCTGCTGCTGTGATACGCAGAGCATTTTGGAAGCAAGTCAGCCGGAGCCACCAGAAGGTACGCCGAATTTTGAGATGTACATCAAATATGGTATTTGTCCCATTATGTATAATGCATTGTGGAACAAATATACAAAAAGGGATCCCCAGCTGCAATGGCCATTAGAGGGAACAATGGACCCTCACAAACTTTAGTATTTAGAGAAAAGATTGTTTTTAAAGAAAGTTAGGCCAGCTATGTTTGAAAGTTTGCGTATGTGGAGGAAGGAAGTGAAGGAGTGCCAGCTCAAGGCAGAGAAGGTACAAAGGAAACAGGAAAGGAAGACAGAGTATCAGAAGTATAAGGAATTGAAGGATAAGGAAGTTCAGGAGAAAAAGGAATGTTTAGATAGAGAGCATAGATTATTAATATCCAAGGAATATATAGTTAGACCAACAGTAGCAGTCCAGGTCCACCAAGAAGATGTGGAATCAGATATTGATGGATTATTGATTGAACGACCCCGCCCCCATATGTACCTTTAACACCTCTTCCCCCTGGACCACCAAATGTCGTCCCCCCTGTACCTCCAACTCCACCTCCTTTGCCCGTGGTTGTCCAGCTCCCTATTTTCCAACCAGTACCGGTACATCCTTTTCCCCTCCATCCCAGGCCACTGCACCCCCATTCCAGGCTACTGCACCTGAAATGATTGATGATCCTGTACTTTCTGTATCTGTCCTGACCCCTTGAATTCTTTATTCTATTGTATCTCAATCACGTCAGGATGCGATACGGTTGATGGTATTAAATTGGTTGAGTGATTTAGAAATGGAAGTAGGAGAAATGATAGATCAGATACAGGATTTTTCTGAGGGCGAGCTTCTTTGTCTCATAAATAAGCTTTCTCATCAACTTATGGTTCAGTGGGAGATGACTACAGGACAAAATGGCCCTGATGATGTTAGGGCTATTAATCGACGGTGTCAGATATGAGCCTTCCCTGTAAGTAGAGTTAACACTGCCATAGCAACGATAATTGGATATTGTAATGAACTCTCCTCGAATAAGACCTATGAGGGAAGCCGCGCCACAGTTCAATCCTGGAAGAGGGAATGCAGATAATGATGACCCTCATAGTCCTGATGCTAGAGCCCATTTTTTGTACAATTGGATATATACGCCCTGGAAAAGGACGGATGTACTCACTTTAAAATCCTCTTTGCCAGACATACGGAAAAATCCTAGAGGATTTTATGATGATGTACAGACAGCCATTAATTCTTGTATCATGACCCTAGCAGATATTGATATGTTTTTTGGTATGATCCTGCCACCAGATATGTGGCGACTTTCCCGGAAACAGGATCATGCTGTTGATTTGGGAGGAGACTGGGCTGTCATAGTAGCAGCCGATAGGGATAGGAAGCTTGGTAACAAACCTAGTCAGCTCATACTGGATCTTCCTGGAAACATACTCACTTATATAAAAATTATAGTCCCAGCAAGAAAAATAGATTGGGCACTCCTCACTGCTTGTAAACAAAAACAGGGAGAGGCCTTCCCTGATTTATTTACTCGCTTTGAGGAAGCGTTCCACAATTTTAGTGGGCAAGATACATCTACACCTACAGATGCACGTTTATTTGTAGATTGATTCGTGGGAAATTTACTTCCCGAGATATCGGTTCGCTTAAAGAATTCTGAGAGTACATGGGCTTCAGTAACCCAGAAAGCTATATTAGATATGGCTCAGAATTATCAGAATCAGGTGACCACTGAGCAAGAACGGAAAGAAGGAAAACTAAAAGAATTGAAAACTAAGGTAATGATGGTCCAGGCCTATGGACCCCAAGGTCGTGGTTGTGGTCAAACCTATGGTCAGAATTTCAGACAAACACCTCCAGTAGGGCCACCGCATAGACAAACTCCACTAGGACTGGATCAATGTGCTTACTGTAAGGAGAAAGGACATTGGCGTTCAGAATGCCCTATTTTAGCTGCTGGTGGGAGAGGAAGGGGACAAGTAAATGGTAGTCGGGGGACTTCAGCTCCCCGAAAGCAGCCACAGCAGGTTCAAGCTTCAGAGAAAAATAGGTCAGGAAATTATTTTGATCTACAAAATGATCAATATTCTATGGCGGATTGGGAATCAGAGGAAACTGTGGGAACACATTTTGCCTAGGACAGCATAGGACAAGGAGGACCAGTTGAGATACCTACAGACCAGTCACAACCCTATATAAAAGCCACCATACTTGGGCAGGATCATAAATATTTAATGGATAAAGGGGCGACACGTAGTGCAATATCTCAGAAACTGGTCCCTGGGACACCCTTGTCTGGCCAAGTAATTACATCAATAAGATTTGATGGAACACCAACTCCTAGCCCTATGTCCCAAAAACTACCTTTGCGGGTTAAGAATTTCATCACTACAGCTCGCCTTTTACTTCCCCCACATGCTCCAGATAATCTGATGGGACTTGATCTTTTGAAAAATTTCCATGCTACTATAAATTGTTACCCATCTGGAGTACGTGTCATTTTAGGGAAAAAGACATTGCCTAAACAATATAATTTTTCTTTATGTTCAGATCTTGATTCTGTCCCTTCATGTGTTTGGGCTACTGCGGACACAGATGTGGGAAGAATGGACATTTCCCCAGTACACATACAGGTTCAGGAGGATGCTTCCTTACCAAGGGTCCCGCAATTTAAAATATCACAGGAAGGTGAGGATGCGCTGATATCTATCATTGATGACATGATACGTCCAGGAGTTGTTGAGGAAGTTTCCTCTAATGTATGCAATAGCTCCATTCTCTCCATCCTAAAACAGGGTGATGGAACAGGGGATAAGATTTACCAATTCATGACTGATTTAAGAAAAGTCAACAAAATAGTGATTCCTCAATATCCTGTCGTCTGATATTATGACCTTGTTGACATTAATCCCACCTACAGCCACTGTATTTTCCGTTATTGACCTCAAGAACGCCTTTTTCTCTATTCCTGTACATGAAAACAGTAGATATCATTTTGCCTTTTCATTACGGGGCCACTCATTTAGATTTTGTAGGGCTCCACAAGTCTATACAGAAAGTCCTAAGATTTATAGTCAGGCACTTAAATGACAGTTGGATGAACTTCTTTTGCCACCAGGAGTTACACTTGTGCAATATGTCGATGACATTTTGTTAGCAGCAGACACAGTTGAGCAATGTAAATAGGCCACTCTCTACCTATTACATCATCTTGCTGTTAAGGGACACAAGGTCTCTAAGAATAAGCTGCAATATTGTCAGTCTGAGGTCACTTATTTGGGTCACCTCTTGTCTAAGGAAGGCCACACTCTGACTAAAGACAGGAGTCAAACTATCCTAAAAATTCTTATTCCAAGTACTCAAAAAGAAGTCAGGGCTCTAATTGGTATTACTTCCTACTGTAGACAGTGAATCCCAAACTTCTCACTTATCAGCAAAACATTTTTGTCCCTTGTTACTAAAGACACTCCCTCTCCTCTACCATGGACATCTGAATGTCAGGAAGCATATCAGCAGCTCCGTGCATCCCTTTGTTCTGCTCCAGTGATAGGCACTCCAGACTATGCAAAACCTTTTATACTATATGTACACGAGAGAGAAGGATGTGCATTGTCAGTTTTGACACAAGCATATGGTAATAAGCATCGTCCATGTGCTTATTTCTCAGCTTTATTTGACCCAGTGGCCAGAGGACTTCCAGGTTGTCTTAGAGCGGTTGCTGCGACCGCCATCTCTATACGACAATCTGAGGGGATAGTGTCGATTAACAAATTTATGGTTATGGTACCACATTCTGTAGATGCACTCCTGAATCAGACTATGACACAACACTTGACTAGCGCTAGACTTACAGGATACTAACTTACACTTTTGGCACCTCACATCACACTCAAGAGATGTTTGACATTGAACCCAGCTACATTGTTACCCTTGCCAGCTGAACATACTCATGATTTGCACAACTGTATTTTCCTAACAGAAGAACAAACTAAAGGAAGAATAGATCTTAAAGATACACATTTGTCAGATCCTGAGGGAGAATTATGGGCGGATGGCTCTTGTTTAAGACTACCTGATGGCACCACCTCTGCATCCTATGCCATAACCACATTACAGACAGTGGTGTAAACAGCCTGTATCCCACAAACATCTGCCCAAGCTGCTGAACTCATTGCGCTTTTGAGGGCTTGCAAACTTAGTCAGGGATTATCAGTAAATATGTATACGGATAGCCAGTATGCATTTGGTGTGGCACACAATTTTGGCAAGCTTTGGAAGGAATGGGGATTCCTAACCTCCCATGGTTCTAAAATACAACATGGCGAACTGGTAAATAGTCTTCTTACTGCCTTGACATTGCCAAAGAGTGTAGCCATTATTAAATGTAGCGCCCACAAGAAAATGACAGACAAGGAAATGCTTTCGCTGACGAAGTTGCACGAGATACTGTAAGTGCACTCACAAGTAAAATGTATGTACTACGATCCCAAGCTGAAAGATGGGAAAGCATGTATACAGAGATTAAAGAAATACAGCAGTCACCACTGAACAAAAAAGGGCAGAATGGCAAAAGGAAGGAGAATTAGATGATGAGGGATGTTGGAGGTCAAAAGATATGTCAAAATGGAAATTGCCCTATTCCTATTTATTATCTTTTGTGACTATGGCTCATTGACCTGCTCATGTTGGTTCCAAAAATACCATCTCCCAACTAGAACAGGTTTGGGATAATAAGCACATTCAGAAAACGGCTGAGCATTTGGTTAAAAATTGAATGATATGTCTACAGCACTATCCTGGGAAGGGAGTATCAACCCCTACTGGTAGATTTACCCCACGTCAGGTTCCCTTTGAAGCACTCCAAATGGACTACATCTAGTTAGAGTGCTGTAACAATTTAAAGTATGTACTAGTAGTGGTTTGTTCCTTTAGTAAGTGGGTAGAAGCTTATCCCACCAAAGATAACACAGTCTTGACAACAGCCAAAAATCTGTTAAAGGAGTTCTTTCCCCGTTTTGGGGTTTGTAGAGTCCTTTGGAGTGACAACGGCCCCCGCTTCACTGGCTAGATGATAGAGTACCTAATGAAGGGTTTAGGGGTAAAACAGAAGTTTCATGCTGCTAATTATCCTCAGGCAGCGGGTCTGGTAGACAGGCACAAAGCCACATTGAAGTTGAAACTAGCTAACATACAAGCAACAACGGGCCTTAATTGGCCAGACGTCTTGCCTCTAGCATTATTATCTGTTCATTACATCCCACATAGTAGGATTGGATTTTCTCCTTACGAGATCGTCTTTGGTAGGCCTATGAATGTATGGGGACCCCCAAGGGCAAATGTAATTAAAGAAATACAGTACCCTGTTTTGAGTGATTACCTGAAAAACTTGACTGCACAAATATCTCTGATTCTTCAGCAGGTGCGTGGAGCTATACCAGACAAATCAGAGGGTCCAGCTCATGGTCTCCAACCGGGTGAATTTGTTTTAGTGAAAAACTTTCAGCGTTCTAAGAATTTGGAGCCTTGCTGGAAGAATCCGGAGACGATGCTGCTTGCAACCCGAACTGCTGTCCGTGTCACCAACAGACGCCATTGGATAAATGCTGAGCATTGCAAGCGAATCCCAGCAACTGTGCATGAGCCAGAAGGCAGAAACAATCTGAAAGATATCTTACAGACTCAAAAAAGTGTTGCTTCTTTGAACAGACACTTTGTTTCCCGATCAAACTACGCCTTCAGCAACAAGGAACGACTTACGACCAAGGAAGGGAAGGAGCAGATAGAGATACCGGAGGACCGGTTTCAATTAGTGGAACGGTTCGGATGTGACAAGGTAGGATCACAGAATCAGCAGGACTAGGTTCAGAGGGGATTGTGATATGTGTTCAGTGGTGCCTGGATCTCTCTCTGACCTGTGGTTGTATCGATAAAGAGAAGGAGAGATGCAGAAATTGGGATCTAAGTTGCGAAGCAATGACAAGACTATGTGTATGGTGACTCTGATCTTATTATTGATAATATTGGCAGCAGTTTTTTGGACAATGGAGAAAGTGATTCCGGCTCGAACCCTATTGCCTGCTATTACTACTGTCCCCACGGAACATTATTACTTCACTCTTCCCTACCATGAGCAGAAACACCGAATCTCCTACCTCAATAACACTTTCATCCAAATGTTACATCATACTCATAATGCTGCAAACACCACCAACTGCTGGGTATGTGGAATGATGCCACGCCATCAGAAAAAGAGAGGAACACCTTTCATTCCCTTGCCATTTTCACATAATGGCTCCTGTAGAGCCTGCTTTGCATTGTTGTGGGCCTCTGAAATTAGTCAAATTGTTTTTGCTGACGTAGGAGGACTTAATGCGACATTAAATAAAGTCTGCTATCCAGATGATGAAGGCCTCCCACAAGCCAAAGGAACTGTATGGGAAATGGAGTATCGCAAAGGAAATGCCTCCACAAGATATGTCTTCCCCAACACTCAAACAGCCAACGGTAATGGGCCTCCTGTTATCGCTGTGACCAGAGCCCGAGCAGATCTTTGTGTGAGCAGTATTGGCAGTATCCCAGTGGGAAAAAGTGACTGTACTACAGTACTGAACATTACTGGAACGAACAATAGCAGTTTTTTATCCTCCCATAACACTTACTTCATTTGTGGAAACAAAGGTTATTATCATCTACCAATCGGATGGTCCGGAATTTGCTACGTGTCCTTTTTACTTCCTCCTGTATTTTTGGCACCTGCATCTTATCACAAAGACCAAAAACTATTTAATGACATTTCCTTGAATAGATTTAAAAGAACTATAAATAATGATGAAGTAGATCAGACTGATACAGCATTACAGCAATACGTTGATTTTAATTTGGGACTCTTTTTCTTTGTTGGTGCAGCCCTAAATAGTAGAAAGATTAGACGCCTGGCCCGAGTGGTAGAAGCAGTGACTAATCAGACAGCAATGGCTCTAGGAAATATTACAGAAGAGCTCCAAATTACAAGGATTGTAACTCTTCAAAACAGAATGGTGCTTGATGTAGTACTCGCCGATCGTGGTGGGGAATGTCACATCATCGGTAGTAGCTGTTGCGTGTTCATACCTGACCACGCCCCTTCTGTCTATGACTCCATTTCCAAATTACATAAAATAGCTGCAGGAATACATCAAGACCAAGGAAGATGGTCCTGGTCCGAATGGTTACAGGGACTCATTTCCACTTGGGGTTGGAAATTATTAATGGGAATAGTGATTATAGGAGCCATCTTTCTCACTTGCTGATGCTGCATTCAATGTGCCCCTATGATATGCACCACTTGTATAAATACTTGCAATAGTATTAAACATTCCCCAGTCAATGTTCATGAACTGCATCGAGAAATGATGGTACAACTTGAAATTCATGAACTTATGAAGATTGATATATAAATTAATACATTTACCTTTTAAAATGGATTCAGCATAGCTGAAAAGGAAGGACTGTTGAAATGTAAAATTTGATTCTCTCGTTTTTTGATTAAGCTGTGCCTCATCCATTTTTCACCCCTGCCCTGCTTTCAGCCTGGCTCTCTCCTTGACACCGCACCTGCGTAAACATTGGTAAAGAATCTAGATTGGGGCATTGTAGGCTGTGTATACATGCAGAGTCAGCGCAAAAGAACAGCTGGCATCTGCACAGGGTTTTTTAAACAATGGTAAAGCCTTAGATAAAGTTTACACAGATAGCCTATCTTGTTGTGCAGCTTCAGGACGCGGCAGTTACACAAGGCACCAAGCCTGTTGATTCTTACCGATTGTCTCATTTGTGTGTTCTTCCCAAAACTCTATTTACCTCTGGGCATCCCTTGCTTGTGATCTTTGCTATAAAAACCCATGTACCCTTTGTTCAGTGTGCTCTCTCCTTGAGTATCTCTATGGTGCTTGTCGGACGAGGCCGATGCTAATAAATGACCTATGGTTGTACTTCGCTCCAGTGTCGATTCCTCCTTACTTGTTAAGAACCCGTGGACGAAGTGGTGACCACTGATCCAGTGGGTTATTAATAATCTGCTCCACAACACAACTGACATGGAACCATTATGGCAGTGAGCATACCACCGACTGAAGACATTACAGAATTCATCACCAGAACGAAAGAACAATGGGTACAGGAAGTAGGATGTAACTGGGAAAACACTGGAGGGAATGTAATAATATTAAGGTGAACCAGTCTTTGTCTCATCCCTCACTGGTCACTCTGGGGGTACCACAGGGGTCCTTGCTTTCACCCTCTCTCTTCAACTTGTTCATGGAGCCTTTAACAGAAATTTTGAAACTATCAAACATTCACTATCACATGTATGCTGATGACACCAAACTATACTTGAAGGTCTCCTCCCCCGAAGACATCAGGTCCCTCAACTCAGTTTTACAGAAATTCCAAAGTTGGCTGACACTTAACCATCTGAAATTAAATGCTCTTAAAGCGGAATTCCTCTTAATCACCCCACCCAAACAGTCATCAGTCATTGAAGAATGAATGAATAAACTAACAGCTCTTAATTGCACGCCACACATAATTGATTCCACAAAGTCATTGGGAATAATGCTAGATAAGAGTCTGAACATGCAGAAGAACATTAGTGTACTCACCCTCACCTATGGAGCAAACTTCCAACTGAGCAACTTAAGGAAAAAAAAATGTCTTCCCCTCTGATGACTTAAAGGTTGAGAAACAAGTCCTAGTGCTCTCTAAGCTGGATTATGGAAGCACAACACTTCCTATATCGAAGACGGCTCCACTTACGGCCTCTCTCAACTCTGCTGCAAGGCTCTTAACAAGTTCTAAAAGAAACAATCATATCACACCTGAGCTGATATCCTCAAATTGGCTCCCATATGAAGCAAGGATACAACAAACAATTGCATGCATGGCCCACAAAGCCATTCATTTCAACATCCCGATATACCTCGCACAAAACACTTGAGCTCTCTGGAAGCTCTAGATCCTCTAGAAGTGCCAGCACCTTCCTGCTCAAACCAAAGATATTCCATAAAAAGAAGTAGCTGAGTGGGCAGCACTGACACATTGTTCCTTTTCATCAACAGCTCACACAAGGAAGCTAGCATGTGTGACAGTACACCAGTGTAGAAGGCTAGTATATCTATTTATGTAAGAAAGAGAGTAGAAAATATAGAGATGGCAAGAAAGACAAAAATAAATTCTCCCTTTAACAAAGGGTGAATTTTTTATCCATCTCAGGTTTTAAGATTATTTCTCACTGTATTAACTCTTCCCAGGCATGTACAGTCAGATTAGGGCATGAAAACCAAGCTGAGATTGCCTGCAGGCCATCAATGTTTGAACTTGTAATTCAGATGTTCTCTTTCCATTTTGCTCCAAAGCAAAAGAGGTAAGCTCATATTTGTTTCTGTAAAGAGTGTGGCTCAGTTGTTAAGTTCTGCTTGAGTGGGTATCAATCTGAAATAAAATCTCATGTTGCTTCATTACCAAATGTGTCCGCTTCTCCGCTGAATGTATGAGCCACAGATTTCTTAGCAATCTGGCTCCTGACAATGACTGTTTGAATTTCTGCTTCACTTCTACAGAGATTCCACCTGTGAACTCTTGCTATGAATGAGTAGTGGTCTAGTCATTTCCTATCTATGAAAGAAGAACATGAGATTAAGATCCAGGGGCATAGCACTGTTCTTTATGTCCTTAATCCAACTGAACACTAATATAGCACACAACTATCTGGCAAACAACAAACTGTAACATGTTGTGGGGATTCTATTCAGAGATGAATGCGTAATCAGGATAGAAGGAAAACTATGTGGTTCACAATGCTTGAGAATCAGGAGCCAAAAGGCTGTATCCCAAAGACTAGAAAAGCATGATAGGGCTCTCAGCAATGATACATAGGTTTACCACATAGGATAGTACATTCTTGTGTCCCTGCAGGATGTATTACATATAATCTAACTTCTGTATCATTCCAAAGATACAAAACAGCAAAGCTCTATTCTTTTGTTTAAACACAAATCTTACCCATTTTGGTTCTTGAAGAAAATTCTTCACTAATAGGTATGGGGAAGATGAAATAACAGTTGACACACACTTTCCTCTCCTGTAATGGATGTGGGGTTTTCACCTTACAGGTGCATTGAGAGGCTTTTTCTGACTAAAAGAAAAAATCCCATGATGGTAGCTCTGCATTTTTCCCTTAGTCCATCTATAGCATCCACAAAGCACACAAGGTTCCTATAACAGTTTTGGACAGCTCTCAATAGGGAGGTCCATAACAATTTCATAAGTCAAATTAATTCAATTCAGACCAGTTATTCTGATTAGGATCCTACTAAATGGCCAGCACATTCAGAAACACAAAGCCTTCATTGGAATGTGGAAGTCTCAGGATACTATACATTATTCAGGATAGCCTCATTCCAAACAAATATTTAGAGAGTAGCACGGATTTCGGAAAACAATGTGGCACCAAAATAGGAAATCCCTTTAAAGCAATGTGAAACAGAGTATAGTTAGGGTAATAGATAAAAAAGAGACCATTATTGATCTAAATCCCAAAGCACTTATGTTTATCTAGTGAGATACAAAAAAACATTTGCCAACATGCCTTTCATGCTGTCTATCTCCCTCCTATAAGCAGACCCTAGTCACGTTAGTCTTAAATAAGAGTTTAACTAACTCTTCCATTGCCTTCCATCCTTCTAGCAGATATCTTATAGTATTTGTTAAGAACCTTAGGAACATAAGTCCCCTTCCATCTCCTGCCTCTTTGTTTTCCTTGATTCATCAACAGCATCACATATGAGGGATTGTGCTATGCGCCTTTGCTTTATCAACAAGGAATGAGCGGGAGAGGCTCTCTATTGAAATGGTTTTATTCTTAACCAGCAAACACAATCCCTAAGTTTAGATCTCACCGATCTCGTGCAGACTTCCTGAATTTCTCTTTTTGCCCCCTTAGAATGTAACATTTATGTTGCTCTCTGGATGCACAATTGCATCAAAATGGTGTCTTCATTCATCAAAGTGCAGCAATACTCCGCTATATTTGATGCTCAATGACGAAAATAGTCACCTCATCAATCATGAATGACTCAGACGAGGTTAACCCACAAGTCACTCTGCCTCTAATTACAAAAAAAAACAATATAATAGACAGACCAGATACAAGGTTGTTATTTTACAAAATCTTGCATCATCCACAACTGTCAACAATATGGGTTATAGAATTTCCTTTTGTTTGATAAAGTCCTATGGGACTTTACAACCAATTCTGACATTCACTAGGCAACCCTTGCCCGTTTAAACGATCTTTCCTAAATCTAACCAACAAATTCAGTTTGAACATAGCTTGCTTTTAGGAAAAGTTTAAGGAGAATTTGTTTAGAGTTGATACAATTACTGGTTTTCCAAGAACCCTAATTAGTGGTCACTTTAATGTTTTAGAACACTTAAATACAGCACAAATATTTTCAGAAGTTGTTATTACTTATCTTAAGAAAAACATTGAGATTGATAACTTTCCCATCAAAAAAGTGAAAGAGCGTAATGCTACAAGTAACTGAGATGGCCATAATACAGTTGAAGCATCGTTTCACACGATATCACCCAAATAGGAAGCCTCACAAGCAGCATGACAGTAAGAAGAGGAGTGCTCCAAGCACAGTGGTGATGTTTAGAAAAGGGTAGGTATGTTGAATTGGCAGGATTACGAAGTGTCACCCTCTCATCCAATTTAATTATAAACAGCGGTCCCTCACAACAAAAAAGGACTACTGTAATTGACACAGAAAAACAATGTCGTCTATGTTCATATATTCAAATGAATGTTATACTTTTATTATTGCATACTGGAAGGGGGTGGCGACTATAATCACCAGGTTGCAGCTACACTTTTATTAGACACTCAGGGAGGGTGCACCTGAGTAACTTCCTTGTCCTCCTGCCTTGACACTACACACCACTGGGATTCGCTTCGTATTGTTTGAGTCACGCCAGAGGCAATTCACACTCCACCGCACCGGACAAGGCATTGCACCTTGGTTCCTTATTTCGCTCTACCATGGGCACCGCAGTTCTCGTTGATCGCATTTAATTCGGGCCTCGCATTCAACGGAGCTGAATTCCCCAATTTCGGGATTGAACGCGAATCACCTCCTTTCCCATCTGGAACTCGTTCTGGGACCTGATACTTTTATCTCCCTAGCGCTTAATGCATTGTTTCCTGAGAGCTATGCTCTCAGGAATAAATACTTGTGTCCTGATGATGATCCCACTATTTGGGATCGCGACGTCGTCGACTTCAGTGTCTTGATTTGAATTGCTACTTGTATATTTTCTTAAAAAGCAAAGATACTTTTATGTATCATGACTCAGAATCGGTATTACGTCGTATATCACCCAAATGAACAAAGCCTGAAACCTGGAAATCTTTTTCACCCATATTTGTTTTCCCCCTGAATTGCTTTCATTATTTCTTTTAGGTTTGAATTTATGTTTGACTAAATAAATTATTTAAGTCTCCATTTGTAGTTCATATGCGTAGTCTTTCATTGTAAATTCTAAGTCTTATTAATTAATTTGTCTTGGAAGGGACTTTTGTTTTCTGTAAGACTTAAAAACATAGCACGCAGGCTTTGACAGGATACAGTGCTACTAATAAAAGGTCCTGTAACTACTTGCTGTTAATTTGTCCATCAGTACACAAAGCCAGCACTTGAAGGAGGCAAGGAAAAATAGCAGCCTTCCACTGCAACCTAGTGAGGATGGTAGATTACTTCAAAAAGCCCAATATTGCATTTTTTGTGGCTGGGTTCACCATGCTCCAACAGGCAAGTGTGTACTTTGCATGGAGAAATAAAAATCCTTACACTTTTCTGGTCCACGCAATAGAGGATACTTACCTTGCATACAACACAGGAAAAGGTTCATAGAATCATACCGCACCCTCCAGAAACAAAAAGAGCGTAGGAGAGCAAAGCCATTTTCAGTGAGTTCCAATTTGTGTACATGGTTGCCACCGCTGACGGTCCTTACATGAGGATCCCAGGATCAATTTCCAGTCCCATGTCGCATAGCTGCATTCTCATTTTGTTATGGAAAACTGTTCTATTCAACGGTCATAACTGATTTTAGTTTGCAAGTATTGATGGATGGTGATATAAGTTGCATTTGTTTTAGCCTAGAACTGAACTCGTTCATCAACAAAATGCAACAATTAAAACTCAGATATTAAAAGAAAACCTTGCATAAAACGGAGTCTATAATCTATACAAAGACAGTTTTTTTCCCAAAACTCTTAAAGATTCAAATGTAGTGCACCATATCTCATATTTTGAGACTCAACTTTTTGAAAGACCATCAAAAAATTATCAAAAACATAAAAGCGTTGTACATAGAGGGTGGGATTACTACATTAGACAGCTATTAAAATACAGCTAGGCTTGTTTGATTTCCTGATGCTCAAAATAGCGAAAGACACTGTTACAATTCACCTGTATAAGAATATACTTTTATTGTGCAGGGCACAATAAAAACATGTTTTTTCACATTGTGCTTCAAACCACAGCATTGCCGAGGTAAGACCAGGATTTACCGTTTACCCAGTTCACTGACCTCAGGAAGGACAAGTTGGTATTGCCGGGTTAGGAAACGTGACCTGCAGGACACAACAGCTGTCCAACTACAAGTGGCTACTTCGCTGAGCCATCGCACTGGATGTGAAGATGAAATATGGCACTTTCCAGCTCCCACAGAGGTTTTATATATTCACATACACTTTCTAATTTACATTTTAATTTCGACTGCATGTACCAAAATGTAAATAATGTATCAAAACAGAGTTCTAACAAGATCAGTAATCTCCTATCCCTAATATGATGGTTTTGATAGTTTTCTTAATTCGCCTGAAAAAATACACGAAGTGCCACGTCGACTGCACTCAGTATTTAACTTCCTTGATTTGAGATTCAATTTGTGGTTTTAGGCAGCATTAACTTACTGGAATGGGTTTGGTTGAATTTAACGTCTGCTATCTAACCAATTATTTGATGAATCATAGAGCCGCTGCCTCAGGCTTATGCTTCACAAAGGTCCAATGACATTTATCGAACATATTACTTGGGACCTACAATTACACAAAATGTAAAGCTATTACCCAAGATATTGTTTTGATTTCGCCTGCCCACATAATGAGTTCGAGACTCCGGGGACGTAGTACATGTTATGCTCCAATACAGTCAAACTAGAAGATGGATAACACGCCCATGGGTTTCAGAGGCTGCCTTAAAATGTATACACTGAAGACCACAGCCTTTCCTGTAACATGTCACGGAAAAACAACTGCCCTGGCACCAAAACATTACAATTATAGGTGTTATCAACTGCAGTCCATAATAATTGCACATAAATTTAGATGCAAAAGAAAGAAAACATCAGTTATATCTATTTATAAAATATTTCTCAACCATCAATTCCATACACGATGGTACAAGGCCTACGAGAGTCTTCAGACACACAAACATTTTCTAGTTTTAATGCTTTCACACTGCACAGGAAGCATGGGGTATATGCAATATGTGGCAATGCGAGCAAAAGGCTAAATGGCCAAAAACATGCAGGACACAGAAACGAAAACATTTTTTTTTAGTGCAGAGGAGAACATTTAGGGGCAGATTTACAAGCCCCTCGCGTCTTCTTGCGTATCCACGCGTCACTTTTTTTGACGCAACGGCTGTGCAAACAATGCGGCCAATTTACAACACAATGCATTTATGGAGATTACTCACATTGTAAAGCCCTGCATCACATTATAAATGCGCCAGGAATAATGTATGCAGGCTAGGAGTTCCCACACAAAAAGCCATGTAGAACTGACGCAGTGAATTTACAACATTTCACTGCGTCACTCTACGCCTTCACTGCATCAAAATCCCTAGGCCTGCTAAGACCAGGCGTAAGGAATGGTGCAGGGGTTTTTGTATGGGACTTACCTATCTGTTTTGAGGAACATTGCTGGAGTTGCGTCACTTTCATGAGCAACTCCAGCGATGCGTCACTTTTGTGCCAACAGATGCGTCAGTATTTCTGGCGCATCTGTTAATCCTTGCGCCATGGAGCACTGTTTCGTAAATACAGCGCATCCATGGTGGCACAAAGACATTTGGCACTGGCGCAGGGAAACTGACACACCTATGCAGATGCATCAGTTCCTTGTAAACCTGCCCCAAAGAGCTTAATTAGAAGAAGAAAGGTGAGCTAATGCGCCCATAGCCCTGTTGAAACCAAATTATCAACGGGTGTGCCCCAGACTCAGAGGACAGAATACCTATGGTAGCTCAGAGTAGACCCCATCAAGTCCCCCCAGACATATGTGATGCATAAACCTCAAACAACTCAGAGGACAGAATACCTATGGTAGCTCAGAGTAGACCCCATCAAGTCCCCCCAGACATATGTGATGCATAAACCTCAAACATTCCACTGCTGAATAGCATCACACATATCCTAAAGCAATGGCAGCCTTGCACTGCTCTTCTGGCATTGTGTGTGTGGGAAGGGAGGGTGTGTGTATGGGTGCACTGCCTTGCAAGTCTCTTTGATTTCTCCCTCTATTGTGTGTTGCAACAAAGGCAAATAGTCCCACTTTCACTGAGCCTGTTGCCCAGTTCCTGCTGGCCATGTACATCACAATGCTAGTCTGTTATGACACCTGTTAACGTGTTTATCCGAGACATCACTCTCAACTGCTACCTGTTCCTACCCTCCATAGCGGTCTGCGGAATTATGTCCCCCTGTACTTGTATCCCTTTTCTATGGCACTTCTGATCACTTAGAAGGGTTGCTGGAATCTGTGCTTAATTGGCTCACCCTAAAATTGTGTACTCAGCAGAAGTTCCACATCCTCACTCATGCTGATCTAAAGCATCCATTTGAGGACAGCCTTATTCATCACTCCAACTTTACTTAATTATTTGGCTTCAATGATTAAAAAAAATGCACTCAGAAAGCAGATACATATTTTTCAAACACTGTCCAGTCAACAAAAGAGCATAGCTTATGTATGACCAGGCCTGCAGCATGCCTAATACACAACTAGAAAACTAGACATCATAATTCAAACTGGATACATCTAACATAGTTTGCCCATCTCACAAATTGTTATAAATATCCAACACATTAACAATTAGAAATCAAAAAACGTCACTTTTGGAATAGTAGTATCTCGAAGAATTAAAGAGGTAGTGCATGTAATAAGGTAATCAGCACGATTGAGTGATGTAGGGCACTTCTCATTCATCACAGAGATCTTTTTGTGTAAGTATAATAGGTCCATCAATAGAAAACATTGGCGGTATACTTCCAAGAGCTTAACTTTTGCTAATGTTTTTAGAGCGGGCTTATTTTGGACAGTGCTGGTTTGGGCTTCAGGAACTGATATATGAGCATACTAGAACCTTATTTACTAAGTAGTCACAGATTAAAGCTATAACAGCGAAGAGCAGATGGACAGGTGTTAGACAGCCGGATAGAGTAGAGTAAGACACCCAGTACAAAACAGCACATCTCATTCAACTGCTTTTGGAGCTCATATATATATGTATATATATATATATATATATATATATATATATATATATATATATATTACCTACTGGCGATCGCCAGTAGGTAGGTAGGTAGTTATAGTTGTAGGATCTATTTTCCATAGGAAATCCGCAACATTCTATTTCCAATAAGTCTGGCGCCGGTTGACGAATCTTCGCAACATTTTCCACACTTTTGGTCAGCTCTGGTCCGCTCCTATCCTGAAAGTTTCGTGGTGATTCGTCAAGCGGGGGCTGAGATAAAAGGGGGGTCCCAAAACGCGTTTTCCCCATGCAATTTCCCATAGGACCTGTTGACGCAGCTACAGCTTGAACTGCTGAACAAAATTACACCAAATTTGGCAGAAAGGTAGACCTTGGTTCAGAGTCGTGCCGTTTGCTTAAATGGTGTAAATCCGTTCAGTAGTTCATGAGAAAATCAAAAGTAAAATCACATATATATCTGGGCGGGGCCTAACCACATATCTCATCGTGAGATCTGATTGGCTGTCAGCACTTCATCCAAGAAGTCTTGGCAGCCATCTTGGGACCAATATACATGATAGCACCTCATTAAAAAGCATTGCAGTTAATAGAAGGTTTTAAGACTTTAGTTACATTATAAATCATTTGTTGATGGTACCATACTCATTTTAGGAATTGTGGTATGTTCTAAGGTGATTTTACCATGTGAAAAAGCCTTCTGCTGGGATATCATGAATCATGTTTGAGAGAAAACTATTTTCACATGCTTTTCCCACAGAGGTTTGGAAGGTGATCTATAAGCTAAACTGAGAGCATATTTTCTGTAAATTCACATTATCTTTCTTAGTCATGTGAGAATGAAGTCTGACATTCTCAGTAAAACATGTACATCCAACAAGGGCAGAGACTGTCAGTTGATTCCTTTGTGTTCTTCTGCAGCTTCCCAGAGTGTTCCAAAGAACAACTAGGAGCGCTAACACTCCTACTTATGATAAACGTATGGCACACCTGAAGCCATCTTGATTGGAATAAAGTGGTAACTCTTAAAACATTTAATTTAAAAAGGAACAAAATGAGGGGGTTCATTTTGCCATAGAATGTATGATTAGTGCTGCAGAAAGAAAAATGAGGGCACATTGTGAGTGACTTCTCAAATCCTCTTCTATTTCATTAAAGAATTCTGACATGCAGACTGAAACATGCACTTTCAATACCAGCGGCAGACCTCCCTGGTGAGCAGTAGCTTTACTACAGTGATCTAATGAGCAACTAGAGTGCTAACATTCTGAATGTATGGCAAATGTGTGACACATCTGAATGCCTTCTTCATTGAATCAAAGTAAAAAACTGACAGTATGCCTACTGAGGAGACTGTAGTAAATGAGGAAATTAGGAAACTTCATAACAAGTCTCTCAAGATGGCCACCAGAGACAAAAGAGCCCAAATGTAGCACAAATATCACCGAGATGTAGCCGAAGTATAGCCCAATGACAGAAATCCCAGAGTGTTTTAAAGAACAACTATAGTGCTAACAGTCTTACTTATGACAAAAGTATGGCACGCCTGAAGCCGTCTTGATTGGAATAAAGTGGTAACACTTAAATCATTTAATTTGCAAAGGAACAAAATGAGGGGGTTAATTTTGCCATAGAAATTATGATTAGTGCTGCAGAAAGACAAATTAGGGCACATTTTGACTTCTCAAATCCTCTTCTATTTCATTAAAAAGTTCTGACATGCAGACTGAAACATGCACTTTGAATACCAGCAGCAGACTTCCCTGGTGAGCAGTAGCTTTACTACAGTGATCTAATGAGGAACTAGAGTGATACCATTCAGAATTTATGGCAAATGTGTCACATCTGAATGCCTTCTTGATGGAACCAAAGTAAACCAGCATTGAAAATGCAATAGGTCTCGCCCTCGTTTAAGTTAAAGCAATTCTGTTTGTAATTAGGTGGCTTTTTAGCTATGCTTTTATTAGTGTTTTCAAAATTTCATGTACATAACATGCATATATGTATATGTATGCATGCATTTATATTTGTATTTATATAGATATGCAGATTATATATATGTTTATATATGTATGTATATATATATACACACATACATATATATAAATGCATATGCATATATGTGCATATGTGTGCGTGTAGAGAGAGGTAGAGAGGTAGAGTTGTAGAGGTAGAGACGTAGAGGTAGAGGTAGAGAGTACCAGAGAGAGAGGTAGAGAGAGGTAGAGAGTAGAGGATGAGTAATAGAGAGAGAGAGTAGAGAGAGAGTTGTAGAGAGTAGTAGAGAGAGTAGCAGAGAATGAGTAGGAGAGAGTAGTAGAGAGAGTAGTAGAGAGTGAGTAGGACAGAGTGAGTAGTAGAGTGAGTAGTAGAGAGTAGTAGAGAGTGAGTAGTAGAGAGTACAGTGATCTAATGAGCAACAAGGGTGCTACCATTCAGAATTTATGGAAAATGTGTGACACATCTGAATGCCTTCTTGATGGAATCAAAGTAAACAAGCATTGAAAATGCAATAGGTCTCGCCCTCGTTTAAGTTAAAGCAATTCTGTTTGTAATTAGGTGGCTTTTTAGCTTTGCTTGTATTAGAGTTTTTCGAACTTTCATGTACATACCATGCATATGTATGCATATATGTATATGTATATGTTTGCATGCATTTATATTTATATAGATATGCTGATTATATTTATATGTTTATATATATATGCACTAGAGGTCCATTTGGATCAGTATTGCACTATTTGCACTTCCTTTTCTGCGCCTTCGGATTTTATTATTATTCCATCTATTATTGATTTTATATCTCTTAAACATCTGGGTACTTATGATTATTAATCAGTGCACCGTTTTTTTTAACTGCATACAAGATGAGGCCTCAGGTATATGCAGCTAATTTCAAATATTATCCGGGGTGCATTCACCAGGTATTTTGCACAGGTATAGGGCAAGCACATCTGTTTCTTTTTTACACACACACACAGGTTCGAGATAATGAATGATTAAAATATCCCTACCAGGTCTTATTCCTTTATTGGTATTTAACAGGCATCAGTAAATATTATATATGTTCAAAACTGTAAACATTTAAGTTTATTGGTCCATAGGATCTGTGTAAATTAGGTATTTTACTTGTATGTATGTTTACACACAAATGTCGTACATATTTAATGTATTATTTTATCGACATTAATCTGGTACCTATCAGTCTGTTCTCTATCTCTATGAACTCAGACCATGTGTGTGGGGTTGTTTTTTCAAAGCACTAGCACTTTAAATTCTGAGTAAAACTCTCTGAACATTGTCATGTGATCAAGGCCGCTGTGACGGCTGAAACGCGTAATGGCAGGCGAGGAGGAATAAAGCATCTTTGAAACCATACAAGAAGGTCTACGTTCGTTCTTTTTTCCTTGGAGAAAACTGTGAGCGAAGAGAGCTCATATATATATATATATATATATATATATATATATATACACATACATATATATAAATGCAAATGCATATATATGCATATATATATGTGCATATGTGTGCATGTACTGAGAGGTAGAGAGGTAGAGGTGTATAGGTAGAGGTGTCGAGGTAGAGAGGTAGAGGTAGAGAGTAGAGAGCGAGTAATAGAGAGTAGAGAGTAGTAGAGAGTAGTAGAGAAAGTATCAGAGAGTGAGTAGTAGAGAATAGTAGAGTGAGTATTAGAGAGTGAGTAGTAGAGAGTGAGTATTATAGAGTGAGTAGTAGAGAGTAGTAGTGAGTAGTAAAGAGTGAGTAGCAGAGGGAGAGAATTAGAGAGTAGTAGAGAGTGAGTAGCAGAGTGAGTAGTAGAGAGTAGTAGAGAGAGTAGTAGAGAGTGAGTAGTAGAGAGTAGTAGAGAGTGAGTAGTAGAGAGTAGTAGAGAGAGAGTAGTAGAGAGTGAGTAGTAGAGAGAGTAGTAGAGAGTGAGTAGTAGAGAGTGAGTAGTAGAGAGTAGTAGAGAGTGAATAGTAGAGAGTGAGTAGTAGAGAGAGAGTAGTAGAGTAGTAGAGAGAGAGTAGTAGAGAGTGAGTAGTAGAGAGTAGTAGAGAGTGAGTAGTAGAGAGAGTACTAGAGAGTAGTAGAGAGCGAGTAGCAGAGAGCAAGTGGTAGAGAGTGTGTAGTAGAGAGTGAGTAGTAGAGAGTAGTAGAGAGTGAGTAGTAGAGAGAGAGTAGTAGAGAGTGAGAAGTAGAGACAGTAATAGAGTAGTAGAGAGTGAGTAGTAGAGTGAGTAGTCGAGAGTAGTTGAGAGCGAGTAGTAGAGAATGAGTAGTAGAGAGTGAGTAGTAGAGAGTAGTAGAGTGAGTAGTAGAGAGTGAGTAGTAGAGAGAGAGTAGTAGAGTAGTAGAGAGTGAGTGGTAGAGAGTAGGAGAGAGTAGTAGAGAGTGAGTGGTAGAGCGAGTAGTAGAGAGTAGTAGAGTAGTAGAGAGTGAGTAGTAGAGAGTGAGTAGCAGAGTAGTAGAGAGTGAGTAGTAGAGAGTAGTAGAGAGCGAGTAGTAGAGAGTGAGTAGTGGAGAGTGAGTAGTAGAGAGCGAGTAGTAGAGAGTGAGTAGTAGAGAGTGAAAAGTAGAGAGAGTAGTAGAAAGTGAGTAGTAGAGAGTAGTAGAGAGAGAGTAGTAGAGAGGAGCAGAGAGTAGTAGAGTGAGTAATAAAGAGTGAGTAGTAGAGAGTGAATAGTAGAGAGTAGTAGAGAGTGAGTAGTAGAGAGAGTAGTGGTAGACAGTGAGTAGTAGAGAGTAGTAGAGCTTGAGTAGTAGAGAGTAGTAGCGAGTGAGTAGTAGAGAGTGAGTAGTAGAGAGTGAGTAGTAGAGAGTGAGTAGTAGAGAGAGAGTAGTAGAGAGTCAATAGTAGAGTAGTAGAGAGTAGTCAGTGTCAGTCAGTGTCAGTCAGTCAGTGTCAGTCAGTCAGTCAGTGTCAGTCAATCAGTGTCAGTCAGTGTCAGTCAATCAGTGTCAGTCAGTGTCAATCAGTGTCAGTCAGTGTCAATCAGTCAGTGTCAGTCAGTCAGTGTCAATCAGTGTCAGTCAGTGTCAGTCAATCTGTGTCAGTCAGTGTTAATCAGTCAGTGTCAGTCAGTCAGTGTCAGCTAGAGCAGCTCTGCTGACCTGGTTCTCTGGCTCTAAAGCAGCTCTGCTGACCTGGTTCTCTCTCTCTAAAGCAGCTCCGCTGGCCTGGTTTCTCTGACTCTACAGCAGGTCTGCTTACCTGGTTCTCTGGCTCTATAGCAGCTCTGCTGACCTAGTTCTTATGCAACAGAGCAGCTCCGCTGACCCAGTTCTATGGCTCTGAAGCAGCTCTGCTGACATGGTTCTCTCCCTCTAAAGCAGCTCTACTGACCTGGTTTCTCTGGCTCTGCAGCAGCTCTGCAGACCTGGTTCTCTGGCTCTAGAGCAGCTCTGTTGACCTGGTTCTTAGGCTCTAGAGCAGCTCTACTGACCTGGTTCTCTGGCTCTAAAGCAGCTCTGCTGACCTGGTTCTATGGCTCTAAAGCAGCTCTGCTGCTTTGGCTCTCTGGCTCTAGAGCAGCTCTGCTGACCTGGTTCTCTGGCTCTAAAGCAGGTCTGCTAACCTGGTTCTCTGGCTCTAAAGCAGCTCTGCTGGCCTGGTTCTCTGGCTCTAAAGCAGCTCTGCTGACCTGGTTCTCTCCCTCTAAAGCAGCTCTGCTGACCTGGTTTCTCTGGCTCTACAGCAGCTCTGCTGACCTGGTTCTCTGGCTCTAGAGCAGCTCTGCTGACCTAGTTCTTAGGCTCTAGAGCAGCTCTGCTGACCTGGTTCTCTGGCTCTACAGCAGCTCTGCTGACCTGGTTTTCTGCACTCACGATGCACGCACCCGACTTCGCGAAAATATATTTAAAAATAATATAAGTTTTTTATAAGTAAAAATATATTATTTTGATGAATATCTTACATAATCTCTTGCCTTAATATGTATATTAACCCCTTCAGCGCTGCGGGAATTCCCCCGCGGTGCTGAAGGGTTCGAGCGCGGGCGGGCCCATGACGGAACGGTTCCGTCATGAGCACAGCGCAACCGATGCTCATGACGGAACCGTTCCGTCATGGGCATGGAAGGGGTTAAAGACACATACATATCATTTTGGAACATAATTTTTTTTTGCGGTAGTCGTGCACCCAGCGCACCCCAGCACGTATATGATGTCACGCGGGACCCGCAACCGCGCAAACATCTCGTACCGTAATGTGCGTGTGTCGCGAATGCGCGGGAGCAGGAGTCGCAGAATGGTCGCATACCAATCGCGCATATCACGTGATATTAAATGTATATGATGTAACTGAAAAACACGCAGCCGTCGCACACCATACGTGGATCCTTCATGACTTTTCTAAAATGGCGGCTAGATTGCGCGCACCCACCGTGATGTGTACACTTTGAGTGCGCGACTCCGAAAAAAATTGGAATTTTAAAAAAAAGAAAATAATATAAATATATTAAAATAGAAAATGAAAACAAGAACATTAATCAATATTTCAGTTTTAATTTAAAAAATGTTTTTTTTGCAATTTTCTGAAAAATATATAATGTTATTTAATGAATAAAATATTTATAAATAAACAGTTAAAAAACTGTAGAAAATCAGTACAAAAAAATAGATAGAACTACTATCACACTTAAAAGTTAGCATTTAAAAAACCTTTGAAATTCACTGAAAAAAACATAGGTTTCAGAGACGTTATAGTTAGAAATTAGCATTTAAAAAACCTTAGAAATTCACAGAAAAAAACATAGGTTTCAGGGGTGTTATAGTTAGCTGCCCATTTCACTCATACAAAACCATAGAAATTCCTCCGTTATAGTTAGTTCTGCTAACTATAACTCACGCGCCCGCAATGCACTGCTGATGATGTCACATATTGCATCATTCATGACATGGTCAGTGACATCACTGATGACATCACTGATGACATCTCAAATGACATCACTGATGACATCATCTACTTGACAATCTGATACACCTCATCATACACTAGTATAACCTTTCATCACTCACTGTAAAATACAGAGTACCATATTGGAAACCATTGACACACCAATACCAGTTACTACATACCCACCCACTGATTCCTAAGTCTACACACACAACTACCCATTCAACAACAGAATCATCTATACATGCAGTCATTAATTAATAGAACACTATCAAATGCGCTTATAGACATTGACACATCAGTAGTCATCTTAGTCGGTTATGCAGTCATCCTGCTCACTCATGAAAAAAATGTATCGCACTTAAATGTACTCACA
The DNA here is from genome assembly GCF_964204655.1 of Triturus cristatus. Classification (NCBI taxonomy): domain Eukaryota; kingdom Metazoa; phylum Chordata; class Amphibia; order Caudata; family Salamandridae; genus Triturus; species Triturus cristatus. The sequence goes on from NC_140580.1 coordinate 779,779,391, forward strand.
CAATTATCCAAAAACACCTGATTTATTCAAACACATAGTAACTCATCGTTAATATGTTAAAAAAGCACCATTACAATTATACACTCATTCATATAGTTACTCTCACAATCACTGACTCTTACACATACTTATGTATATACACCAACTCTCACATACAATGCCTTTTATTTTTTTACTTTGTTGAAGATGTACAACTAAAACATATATCCGCTCACCAACACACAAATAAATACACTCAGTCACCCAAACAACTGTTTCCACATGCACTCTTAAACCCATACACCTAGTCAATCAACCATTCACACATCTATGCATAGAGTTACACACACCCCATCCAACCACACACAAACTCAGTGTCCCATACAAATACTCACCCAACTAATCAATAACTAATATACACACTCATGTAGTTAGTGACCAACTGATGCAGCATGTTATACAACAACAGAGACAGTGCTGCACACATTCACATAGTTTAGTTACTAATCCAGTGAGACACTTTTAATTATTCACTTAAAAAGACAGTCAGACAGCTACTAATTCCTCCATCCAGACAGTTATATATCCACTCAATCTTCAATACAGATTGGTATATATATAATACATATTTAAATTTCAAACTAAACCACATGCAGTGGATGATGTCATCAGTGATGTCATCATTGATGTCATTTGAGATGTCATCAGTGATGTCATCAGTGATGTCACGGACCATGTCATGAATGATGCAATATGTGACATCATCAGCAGTGCATTGCGGGCACGTGAGTTATAGTTAGCAGAACTAACTATAACGGAGGAATTTCTATGGTTTTGTATGAGTGAAATGGGCAGCTAACTATGACACCCCTGAAACCTATGGTTTTTACTGTGAATATATATATATTTACTGACTGATTTAACCACTTTGTCCTTTATCTAACAATCTGTATATCTTGTGTGCCAGACATTCATGCTTTATTTATTAATACTAGCTATCAAGTAAATCTTACACAAGTGAAATTGTTTACAGCAGAAGGATTTTCTTTTTGTAAAATGTTTTCGTTAAACGAGGGAACATCTTTCCCTGGTGTCCCAAGATTATTACTTTTTTTTCAAACTGTGAGAGGAGCAGCACACAGTGCACTGACGTCACACAGATGGAAAGTGAAAGTAGTCAGCACAAACAGTTTTCAATATGATCAGTATTTAGGGGCATCTCTCTGCCCCCCAGCACGGATCAAGACGGGAGAGGCACCAGTGGAAAGATAATGTTGCTTTTCCAATTTTACTGCTATCTAGTGAATCCCTCCTTAGGGATTGCCACATAACTACCCACATAGGTTACTACTCACTGCACTCCAGGGAATGGGGGAGCTGCTTATCAGTCTTGGGCAATTGGTCATTCTCCAAAAAATAAAAATTCAGCCTTGGAATAAGGGGCAGCCCACCCTGTCCGATGATTGAGTGAATATAGTAGTACATATCTAGATATGGGGCTCAGCATTCTAGTATTGGATGACTGTCCTAATCTAGATGTGCCTGTTAAAGATGACGAGGTACTGCAACAAATGTAATACCTGCTTTGTGGAATATCTGCCAAAGATCTCATCCCAGTGGAATTCTATAGGACCGTTTCAGATGTTTTGAACAATATTCTTTTTAACTAACAACTCTTCCTATAGCGGAGAGGCCACACAACCATCATGGTAGCATATCCATACTGCCATCCTTTTAAACACATTCAAACACTCATCTGAGAGGGCATCATACCAAACAATATCTCTGATTAAGGTGGATGTCAATTTTGTTTCTAAAATGCTTGTCACGTGACTTTCAAAGGTGATAGAGAGACTGATGTCAGTATAGCAGCATAGCATTTTTCCAGGCATGGCTCCTGGAGCATTTGGTGCTGCTGAAAGGCTACAAAAGAAAGTTTTTATGATCCTCCTTGATGCTGAAAAAACATTTAACAGGGTTTCCCGGCAACATCCATGGATGACGATGAAAAAAATTGAATTGAGCCCAAAATTCATGACACTTTTGCAGCAACATTTTAAGACCCCAAACTGTCAGAATGGCAACCATGAATGCTCTTTGTGACTGTAAGAAAACTGTCACAGCAGAGGCCAGGTGGGTCCAATATTTCCTTTACTATTTATGCTGAGAGTGGTACCTGTGGGAAATTATACAGGCTGTTGAGCTGAATGGCTATCAAAGTTGCCACCTATGAGAATGGTATTGCGGTCTTCAGCTAAAATGCTGATAATGCTGGCAATAAAGAGAATTGCCAAGAAATTTGAATCGATTTTCAGGTATAAATTGAATGCTACTAAGATGATAAGTAACAACGATACTGCCTGGACCAACATGGTCTCAAATTCATTATAATTAGGGATCAGAATATTTTACAAATTTTAAGAGATAATTAGGCTTGAATATAAACTCCTGTTAAAAGCTGTTCCTATATTTTGTGTAACTTGAATAGACTACTGATCCCATTGATCAGTGGAAACATTACAGTTAAAATGGTCATTCTTTCTTAATTTGTATCTCTTTTCTGATCAAACCCACTAAACAGGATAATGCATTCTAATGTCACCTGGATTCCATTGCTGGAGATTTTATATGTTACTATAAATGAGCCTGCCAACGCATCAGAATATTGATATTACATCAGAATATTGATATTACAAATTTTGAAGAGTGGTTGGTTGCTCCAACATTTGTTTCTATTTTCTGGGCTGCCATAGGAAAATGCTGGTCTACTCTAGTTACCCACTAGAATAAATAATGAATTTATTTATTAGTATTTAGGACACACCTTAGCCTTGTGACCTGAAAAGATAGAGGTTCCGGGGAGAAGTCACAACCTGGCGTGGGGTAACATCCCAGGAATCAGGAGACCAAGGGGAACACAGTCTCTTCTCTAAGCTTCCACCCAGGACACATCACTGCCAGTCAGGAAAAGACCAGGTGACATGCAGAAGATCTACTAGTCTGAGCAGTGCATGAAAAGGATAACAGGGGGGCAAGAAGATACAGGGAGCAGACGGATGGAGGTTCAGGATCAGGGATGGGGAAGAGCCCATCAGTGTGGCAAGTGCTCTGAGCACACCGATCTCCGCGATATCCTGATGGAAAGTTAACTGTGATAATAACAATACCTACTAGCATGACAAGCCTTTCTTCTGTATGTTCTGGGGAGGGGGATTGGTCACCAGAGCAAGGACCGTGGGCCCGAGGGAAGATGGGGGTCACAGACACCATGCAGGAGTCCCATTCCCCGTTGAATACTTCTAGTTCATCACTGAGTTTGTAAGTGGCCCTTTTGTGCTCCACCACCCTCTGCTGGTCAATCAACTGTTTCATGACTATTCGGTAGGGAGGGCTGATGCCAATGCCAGAGGATGCAAACTTTGACTACCACCAGCTACCCGTGCATATGGGGGTTAGGTCAACAATGTTTAAAGTGTCATGGAGAGCAAGCTGAGGAGCGAACAAGGAAGAAGAAGCTATAAGCCCTCAGATGGGTCCTCACCTCTGTAACCATTTTGTCATGGTCTAGGAGTAATGAGGGCCAGTCCTCTGGGGTATATAACTTGTTGAGGTGTTTCTGCCATGCCAGCCTGGTCACATTAGAGGAGGGGCCAGAGCGGAGGGCTTTAAGAAGTACCTCTTAGAAGCCAGAGACTACTCCTTGGTTTTGGCCCAAGTCCAGTAGATACTGAAGTACTCATGAGGAGGGACATTCCCCCGGTAATGCTTCCAATTGTGGTGCGTAGGCAATGGGCAAGTCGCCAATACCTCCAAATGATCGGAGGTCTGGAGTCCAAATTCGAGCTGTTGTTCGGGAAATGGTTTGAGGGCTGTGTTGCTGTACATTTGTTCCAACCTAGTCAGACCTCTCTCCTGCACAGGACCTTCAGTAGCACATCCATCCCACATTACGCATGGCTGCATTATGCCAAAGTGGCACTTTGTGATACAGGATTGGTCCCTTGCCTAAGAGTTTATGAGACGCTTTCCAGATTTGGAGCATAGATCGGAGGATGGGATGACTTGTTACTGCAAGGTCTGCAGGTGGTAAGAACACTGGGAGCAGCATATAGGTGCACTCCACAAGATGTCTTTCACATCTCACCCGCCATGGCATTTCCTTAGGCCAGCTCTGGTAGGGGGCTAGTGGTGATAAATGAAAGGCGAGGTTATAGTGACGCATGCGGGGTAGTCGTAAACCCCTGGGAATCACACTTTAAGGGTACACAAGCTACATCTAGGCTACCAGGCATCTGTGTATTTTGTAATGATTTGCAGAGCAGAGATTTTCTACAGATGGATAATAATATGGTTTTAAATAGTGACAAGAATGTATTGATGGACATTTTAAAACAGGTGGCAAGGTTTGTGAGAATTAAAAATGCTTATCGCTTAATTGCTCGCTGGTCACATAAATATAACAGAACAGTGGACTTCTTTTTTGAAAGCGACTGCTATAGCTCAGGCATTCTTATTACTGTTAACTTACAGCTTCTGCACTAGCAAACTGAGCAGATGTTATAAAATATTATATAATTGAAAATGTAAAAATAACTCTAATTGCCCTATGTGCGGCAAACCAAAAGCAGATTATTTGCATATATTTGCCTGTAGTAACAAATTGGAAACATTTTGTTTTTCTCTAACCTATAAATTAAGCTGTAACTTGCAAATGGATAGCCATTTTAAGAGCTCTTCTATAATGCTCAGCTTTGATGCTAACCTGGAACAATTGTATATTGTATTACACTTTGTGGCAACAGTGGTAGCTCCCCATGGAATTGTTAAATTTTTGATAGACCCACATGCCTCCTAGTTCTGAATACTCAGCATATGTAATATACACAAAATCTAAAATGCTATCTAGGAGAATAACCGTGGGAGGCATAAAAGACTTTCTACATGGAACTTATTTACCGACTAGCAAAATATTAATTAGATTATGGAATGAATTTAGTTGAACAAATATTGGATATATTGAATGTCAGATTACCAAGACTTGTATAAGATATGAATAATGATTTAAATTGCATCAAATCTATAACTGTTGACAATTATTCTTCAATATTTGTATTATAGTACAGGTTTTTTTCTCACTTAAAAAAATTGAAACATTCCAAAATGCTTTTCTTCAACTGACTGAATGGCTCATAATTCTCTATTTCTTGGAAATATCAACATGAACAAGTACATTTTCTGAGTCATAAAAATTATTTTGTCAACATCAACAAAATCCGCCATAGTGTTCTCTCATGTATTTTATGTCCTACAATCTTTGTTGGTAAAATCAATATGTATAAAATGCAGAGAATGTCCACATACAAGAGCCCTGGCTTTCTATTTACAATTCCTGCTGCAGGTATTAAATTGTCTCATTGTATTGTTATTAGGTTTTCCTTCAGAGGTCCTGCTTTCATTATTCCAGGATGCAGTGTTTTCAATTTTCTATTGTCACTACACACACATTTAAAACAAATGTTTTGTACAGAAATTAGATCAATGTTCTCCTTCTACCATCTATTTAAAAACAGGGAAGATATATCAAAATATTCTGAAAATGCAGAGTGTCATCTAAAAACCAGAAACTGTTTCTTGACATAAATTGTTAATATGCTTTGTCTAAAATTAACTGTAAAACTAAGTGCCTGTCTATTCAGCAACTTATAAAATGCCCAAACATTTTATAAAGAAAGCAAAAAGCTTTCTTTATAAAAATGTCTTATGCATACAGTTTTGCTATCATTTTCAGTGCATCTGCAGGTTTCTTCCCTGCAGCTATAAAGCAATATAAATGTAATCTTAGAAATGAGAACAGCAAATCTGGAATATAAAAAAGGTTCACTTCAGAGAGAAGTGCTCATATTCTGTAACTATGGTTTCTGTCTAAGTAATTTGATGCATCTGTGTATTTTTAATATGATACATAGTTTATATGCATTTTACCCTTTCTGTTTTGTGAACCTCTGGTACAGCTATTAATTGTAATGAATGCTTGTCAGCAACAACATTTTCTAAAACATGGGCAAATGTGGGTTCCCTAGCAAAAGGTTCGTTTTTTAATAATTTAATATCAAAACATTAGACAATGTGCCACACGTCCAGTCATGTCCATCATTTTTCAGTCCACATTCCTAATTCAGCCACCCCAATAAAAAAATTGATATTGCATAATAAAATTAATGTATGCCAAGTTTGCCCATCAATCATTAATAGTTAAACCTGAGAGCACAGGAGGGCATACATTTTCCTGATCAATTTAAATGCAAAAACCAAAGCCTCGATTCAGTTACATATTAAGTCGCTCTACGGACTCTTTCCTTTAAAGTGTGTTACATTGCTGTACTATTTATTAATATTTAATCTGCACAATTTTCAGAGGTGGCGTGCAAAATACATTTGGATAGCACTGTGTCAGGGTACTTTAAAATAATGAGTTGAGTTATACTATTTTTATTTTATTGCTGTTAATTACTTAGCACAGGCCTGGACTGAAAAAGCCAGAGAGCTCTTTACACACAATGGGGAGACATGGCAAGCATGCACCAATACAGGATACTTAAGGGCTCTTTAACTTGTGGGAAAATACACATATAATCAAACAAGAGGTTGTTTAGGTCTGGGCTGGGGAAGCAAAATGGAGAAGAGAAGGCTTGACCACCACAGGAACCCCTGCCAGACCAGTCATCTGCACTCAAGTATGTGTGGCCAAGTTGTCACTGTCTCATTGCACTGTAAAACAGAGCTATTGGGGGTGATAATGGTTCACCTTTGTACAATAATAAAAGCATTTCCTTCAACCAGATATCACTCTAAAGCCAGATTTGGCAATTTTCCTAAACTAAGACAAACACAGAGGGCCTGACTCACAAACTGCACTTTTGACTAAGTTTACTACTTTTCGGAATTCACAATGTGCACTTTTGTAGTACCTTACACGTTGGTAGTAACTACAGCACTACACATGGCCATCCACTGGTACTGCAACACCATCCCATAGAAAATAATGGTGGTAGGGACTTAAAATAAGTAAATAGTACATATCTTCCTTTTAATTATAAAATATGAGATAGTCTGATTTATCAGGTTAATGCATATTTCATAATTAAATATAACAATTAAATAAAATAATAAAAAAGTACTATTATTTTTTTCCATGAATTTATAAAATTCATGGAATAAATAACCAAAGAACCCTCACAGAAATATAGGAAGCCTTTACAGAGGTGTGTTCCCAGAAGACTCTGCCCTAGCCTCTCTATGGGCTCCCACCACAGATGTAGATACTAAACTGACACTAGCCTTGAAATAGATCCAGACCAGGCCCCATCTAAAGGAAACAACACCAAAGATCAACAAAGTTGAATTTAACCCATGATACACCAAAACGTGCTGTGATGCCAAAAAGGCTTTAATAGATGCTCTAAAAAAAACTTATAATATGCAAAGGGTGCATGCTCTAAGATGCCTTCATAAGACAATTAGAGAAACCCGGTCAGCTTGCGAGGAAGCATGCTGGGTGGACCTAGTCATGGATGCCAAAATGGGGGAAAATGATCTCTTTTGAAAAATTATCGCCAACAAGAGTAGGACTGCAACCCCAGAGATAGACTGCCATCTGAACCCAGGGGCTTGAGCGGATCACTTTTCACATATATATAAGCAGCCCCTGATGGACACCCAGGCACAGCCCACTCTTTTCAATAATCACATTAGTTCAGATGCCTATTTTACGCCTGAGGAGACTTGGTAAGCCATTCTGTCAATTAATCTGGGCAAGGCCCCAGGTCCTGATAAAATCCCTGGAGATTTGTACTGTCACTACTTGGTAGTCTGAGTTCCCTATGTTAATAGGTTGACTAATGCTGTAGCAGCAGGAGCCCCTATCCCTGACGCTTGGAAAGAGGCAGAAGTCATACCGATCTTTAAAAAGGGGAGTGGGGAAACCCAGCAAACTATCAACCAATTAGCCTACTGGATGCCGTGCAGAAAGTCTATGCTCGACAATTGTTAAGTAAACTTAATGATTAGATTGAGGGACTAGAGATTGTGCCCCCATATCAAGCAAAGTTTAGGCCAAAAGTTAGCACTATTGACCAAGTCCTAAGGCTGCTGATCATCCTCTGGAAATATACAAGACTCAGAGATGGAGACATATATATTGCATTTGTGACCTCAGAGCAGCCTTCGACCTGGTTCCCAGGAGGCTGTTCTGGGTATCTTTAAAGATCTAGGGGTCCCAACGCCCTCCTCACCCAGATAATCAGACTCCACCAGAGCAACTATGCCCAAGTCCATTGGCGAACAGGAGGGAAATTAAGTGACAGAATTCCGATTACCAGGGTAGTGAGGCAAAGATGCGTCCTGGCCCCTACCCTTTTTTCCCCTATACATCAAAAACATAGTGGAAGTTTTCTACCTAGGAATATAGATACACCTAAACTGGACGGGGCTAGGGTGCCCGCACTCCTATTCGCTGATGACACCCTTTTAATCTCTCAGACCTCGATGGGCCTCTAGCAGCTCGACTTATTTTAATGCTTTTTGTCTAGCTAAGAGCCTCAAGATCTCACAAAACATTTAAGCAAGCTATCTCTCTGGTAAATGAAAACCTGGGACGAGTATCTAGATTCGAGTACCTGGGCATAATGCTTGAGGGTAAATTGTCATGGTCTGCACACAAAGAAGGGTTGTGACTGAACACCAGGCCTCAGCAATATACAGGTGGTTCCAGGTAACATCAAAAGCCCTACTCCCAGCTCTTGAACTTTACAAACTAAAGGCCCAAACAGCCACGTTGTACGGGGCAGAACTTTGGGGACATGATAATCTAGATGCTCTCACCATAAGCAAAAACAAGTTTCTCCGCTCACTACTCCATCTCTCAAAAGAGTCGAACATGTAGCCAGACTAAGGCCCCTTTTGAATTGGGTGAGGCTTTGGAGCACGGAACAGTTGAGGCCATACCAGATGGCTGTTGAGGATTTGTTGGTCCTCAACAAAGCCCTGACTTTCCCTGGTTCAAAAACATCCACCAATGGCTTGAAAACTGGACCTTGGATCCTTTTGGTCAGATCCTGCCTCGTTGGAGGCTTCTTCTAAGTTGCTGCTAAAAAAAACGCTACTGGAAACACATATACACTAGTCTTTTTTCACAGTTCCTCACTTGGTAGGCTGACAGATCAGTTTTTGTCAATCAAGGACCGCCCATTCTATGAAACCTTTGTGACCGTCCGCTCCAGCAACCACCAAAAACCTTATATCTAAAATGTTGCCATGATACATTGGAGCTGGGGTCATTTCCTGCCCTATGGAATTTGACCAGGAGTGTTGTTCACTCATCTGTATGCACCATGTGCTCGCTAGCTGCAAATGAATCCATACACCATGTAATATTTTTCTACCCAGCATAAGCAAAGCCTAGAGGGAAATGAATACGTCCACTCTGTTAGTATTATGGCTTCCGGAGATATCTGGCGGCAATGACAATCTTGAAGGGCAGCATGACTATTTACATTGTTTTTGCTGTAGGCAAGTTTTTATATATAGCCGGATTAATAAGAAAAGCTAAAGGTCTTAAACTCTAGCTCTAGCCAAAATGGGCTGCTTATACAGATCGCCTCCCTGCGCATGTCTGACTCTGTTTTTTAGGTGGGGTTACTGGACCTGCTCCACTTTCTATTTTACTTTAAAGAGAGCCATCTTGTGATTTTATTGTTTTTAAACAGAGTTATTCTATGTTAGGTCTTAAAGTGATCTCAATTGTTCTTAACAATTTTGTAATATTGATTAGAAGAGTATTAGAGTAAATAGTAAGAAAGATAAAATAAGAATAAGAAAGAATATAAAAAGAAAAATGGTAAGAGAAAAGAGCAAATATAATTGAAATGTATCCTATTAAAAATTACAGAAATACGATATTATTGCTAAGACATTAGAAATGAATGTACATCAATAACGAGGAATTTAAAAATTATACATAACAGTCATAAAGAGTAATGGAGGCTTGGGTACCTCTTCAAGGATCAGGTGAATTGGCAGATTTTGCTAAGAGGAGTCCAGGAACGTTGTCACAGGAAGCCAAAGAATGTCTCTTTTGAGGGCAAGAGATATTGGGTTGACATATGCTCTGTGAAGTCTGATTATAGCAAACACCATTCCACCAGGCTGGAAAAGATATATTGGAAGAGCCTTTCCATGATTTAGTGATCTGCTGAAAGGCAACTGAAAGAAGTAAATCTAGTACATCAACTTTAGTTGAATGATAAGACCAAAATTCTGAGATACCACCTAGAAATATATTTTTGAAGTTAAGATACTTGTATGTGAAAAATAGTACTGATATGTTTCTAGACTTTCAACCAAAATTGATACGTAGAGACATTCAAATAGCATATATTTTAGGTAAGAGGGAGTGGTATTGCAGAACAACATCAAGAGGAGGAGGAGGAGGTAGGATTTACTATATGTAAAGTAGCTGAGGTAATCAAAGGTCTATTGAAAATACAAAACTAAGTTTGAAATGTATGAGTTGCTCTAGAGGATTTCCATATTGTAAGCCAGATCTTGTCCCATAAACTAATTGTAAAAGAGGTGTCTAAGTCATGTTCCCAACGTAACTCCACATCTGTCTTGTCTTGATCTTCTGGAGAAGAGCTTAGTTTATTGTAAATTTGGGATACTGATTGAAAGAATAACAAAGACATAGCCAGATGTGGGGTAGGAGTAATAGAAGTGATATTATGGGAAGGTTGTTTATAGGTTGAGTGAATCACAGATATTAATGACATATTTAGTATGAGGGAGGAAAGAAACACCGTTGTAGAGCTTGTGCAAAAGGAAGGCAAGAATGATTAAGAAATAGTTGATGCACCCATGTTTGACCTTTCTCCTCCCAGGTCTTCCCAAAAATAATGTTATTATTTATTTTAACATATTTAATATATTGAGATAATGGTTGTATACCACTAAAGCAGTGCATGCTTGAGTTCAGGTATCTGTAAAACCTGGCCACCACATTTATAAACATATTTAAAATGCCATATTGAAGAATGGCAAAATTGTTCTTTAACATTATGATAGGAGACAAAAATAGGACCTAGAATCTTACATGCATTTTTTTGAATAAGGCGGACATAGATAGAGATTTCAGGTTAAAGATAAAAATTCTCGAAAAGAGAAAGAATGAAGAAACAGTTTTCAATATCAACCCAGAGGGGAGGTGTGATATATTCCTCTGTAGATAGGGAAAAACGGCTTGTTTAGGAAAAAATCACTGAATGATATGAGCGCAAATTGGGAAAATGCACACCTTCCATATGTTTAGAACATTTAAGTTTTTGAAGAGACATGCAATATTTTTTTATTATTTCACAAAAAGATGGAGAAAATAGAGTAGCTTTTTAAAAACTAAAGATAAGGGATATTTCTAGGAATATTGGAAAGATAAAAAAAGTATTATAGAACTAGCATCATCTTCAGCGTATTTAATCATCCGCACCAAGATTAGAACAGAGTATTTCATTTAGATGTAAGAGAAGATGTAGGAGTTGTGAGAACCCCCTTCATATTGATAGAAACCTTCTTTTTTTCCCAGGTTTTTTATGGAGTTTTATATAGCGTGAACTTCAGCCGGTATCAGAGCGCTTTACATAGCACCAGTTACGTTACATGAGGACACATTCATTTTCATTAGGCACGGGGAGATTAGGTGATTTGCCCAGAATCACAGGATGTTCAGCGTCATTGCCGAGATTCGAGCCCGGTTCCCCAGATTCGAGGTCGTACGCCCTAGCCGTTAGGCCAACTCCTCTCCCCTCTTTTATAGTAGCAGTGAACCAAAGACCAAGGTATTTGATTTTATCTTGATTAAAATTGAAATGAGAAGAAATGAAATCAGCATGAAAACATTTATTTAACGTGAGTATTTTACATTTATCTTCATTTGGTTTGTATCCTAAAAGAGAGGCAAAGTTTGTGACTTCAGTTAAGAATCCTGGTAAAGAGGTTTGTGGATGCGACATGAAGGGAAGAATATTGATTGTGTGCATTATCAAGAAATTTAAATGTTTCTCTCCATATTGGAAACCATGAATGTCTGAATTCAAACGAAGTTTTAGCAGGAAGGGCTCTAAGGTAAGAACAAATAATAGAGGCGAGAGAGGGTAGCTTTGACAAACACCTTGATGAAGTGAAAATGGTGTGGAAATAAGACTACTGAAAATGATTGAGACCTGAGAGGAGAATATAGCAGAAAAATTAAGTAATACATTTAGGGCTGAAACTGAAGGAGAAAATAAATGGCTGGCCAACATAGACAATCAAGAGAAATAGCTTCTAAAGAGTGTCTATAAGATTTGGACATACTTAAACATTAAAAAATAATCTATGGTTATCAGAAATGTGCCGTCCTTTAATAAACTTTATCTCTTGCTAGACTAGGAATTGCCAATTGAATGGTACAGCACATCTCGTTAATAAGTAGAAAAACAAGTTGACACAAAAAAATTATTTACACACGGTATATTATCAATCATATAACGTAGAGCAGTGCAGATTATGACATATCAACACAACACACAGAAGTGTCATGTAAATAATGCAATAACAAAAAAACAAAAAAATCAAATAAGTGCATCAAAAATGAAAAACATTAAATGCGTATGACATAAAACACTTTAACATAAAGTACACAAAGGACTCCGTAGGGTGTCCGTTAAAAACATATATATATGTATTATACATAATAGCAGGAGTGACAGTATATAAATCCACGTGTCACCAACTACCTTCATGGATATATATATAAAAAAATGTAATCCCCATAAGTAGAAAGCGGCTACTATTTACAATTTCTATTTTTTTCTAAAGAAACTATTTTGAGACACGAGTTTGTGGTAAAGTCAAAGCACAAAAGCTCAGCAACAATCAGATAATTTGTGATTCTCTTTGTAAATACTGTAGCAGAAACTGAATGAAAAGTTCAGCTGATTAAAATCCAACTCTAACTTTCATATTTCAAATTGTTGCACTCCACGTTTCAGCATCTTTTTTAACTACCCCTTACCACTTTTATTTGAGATGTAAATGATAGACAATGTTTCCTCTGTGGCCCCATCATATTTCTAAGGCTGAATCAAAGCAACTTTTCTGTTTATGCTTGCAGAGAATAGGCAAATCAACTGTACATCAAGTCTTTTAAATCCCTTAAAATCTCAGAAAAAGAGAAAGAATCCAAAACTATTTGAGAAATCACTATTCCTATCACAACATTTGGAAATTGAGAATGTTAAATCTGGGAAATTCTGGTTAATGCACCAATGTTTACATTATATTCGAAGTTCCTTGGAAATTAGAAAATTCAAATTGCTCATTACTACAATTTCAGGCACATTTCCTAATTTCTTTCTGAAATGTCATGAGTACAACAGATGAGAAAAAAAGAGTCATATATCAACCATTTCCAATATTTGAAAATTCAGAATGAAATTCCAGCCCAAACCTACCCCTCATCCTAATCTTAAACAATTACCAGCAACTGTGGAGGCCAATGGGGGTGGCTCAATTTGCACTTTAAACCTATCGAACAATGATACTCCTTTAAGCAATGCACTATATTTACACCAATCAAATAAACAACTAGAAAAATAACATACCTGTGCTCACATTTACAACATATAGGTGTTAGAACTGGGATTTCTGGTTGGCTAAGGCGTGCGCCAAAGCCAGGCAGAAACCACCACTCTAGTCAGGGCAAGGAAGTTACACGCCAAAGATAACCCCTGCTCACCCCCTTGGTAGCTTGGCACGAGCAGTCAGGCTTATCTCTGAGGCGATGTGTAAAGCGTTTGCGCGCGCACCCAGCAACAACACCCAAGGCCCACCACAAAGGAAACTCCACACAAGGTATTCTATAAAAATAACCTTTGTATTATACACAACACATTAGATAAAAACACACACTTTACAATGTGCCAACAGGCACGGGCAGAATTTACAAGGGATTATATATATATACAGGGGACAGGGCCGCATGGACCACTGTCAAGAACCAGTACTTTTAGAATATAAAATTACTGTAGCACAAAATACACATATACACACAACCAGTAACTACTGGTGACAAGAAAGTATCACCTACGCAACCCTAACCACTTTTAGGAGAATACTGCGCAGGGAACTAGGACCTCACTAGCACCACCTGTACTAGTAGGAAACAAACAACCACCTAAGTATCACCATACCTATAGGGGTAAACACACATTACACATGATGCCTAAAACATTCAGAGGTGTAGGGAAGGAAAACACATGATGCAAAAAAATACATTCAGCGGTGTAAAGCAATGGAAAACACATGATGCATAAAAACATTCAGAGGTGTAAGGAAGGAAAACACATGATGCCTGAAAACACATTCAGCGGTGTAAAGCCATGGCACATGACGCATCGAAATACATTCAGAGGTGCAGGTAAGGGAAACACGCATAAGCCACCACCTGTGGCAGTCCCTAGGCCAACTGGCCTTGTCGGGGCTAGGACGCTCTGTCCCAGTCAAGCTGCGCCTGCTGCGCAAGCCAAAAAGCGTAAGATCCCAACCTAAACGTGGCAGCTGCCCACTAAGTGCTGGGCAGCTGTAAGCCAATGTTACTGGGGCCAACGTTGGAGCCCCACCGGGCTCTGGGCAGGACTAATGCCCCCAAAGCAACGTAGGAGCCACGTGGGCTCAAGACCACAAGAAATGCCCCCTAGAGCCTCTCTGGGCTCTAATCAAACAAATGCCCCCGTTTGGAGCCTCGTGGGCTCGAAAAGGATGGTGCCACTAACGTTGGAGCGGCCCGCTGCCTTCCGGGGCCGCTCGGATCGCCCCCAGGATGCCCCCGTGGTGGTGGAGTCTCTCAGGGTTCAGGAGCAACTGTTGTACCTGGCGCGCCACCGCTGCCCACTGTCAGGCGGGGCAGCGGAACAAAGGGGAACGAGCCTGGCGCCCTCTGCTCGGACGTTGCTAGGGGGACGGGGCAGCACCGAGAACCGTGCCCGTCTCGCTCCCCGCCCCCAGCTGCTAAGCCCCACTCACCGGAATGAAGGCGCTGGCTGCTGGTCACCGGCAGCGCTACGGTGGAGTCCCGCTTCTGGGACTCTGGAAACCTCCGGACGTCGGCACCACTCCCCGGACTCTTGACTTCCTCCTTCACCGTCCAGTGCGGGGTGGGCTCCCGCCTGGATTCTCCACTTCACGGAGCAGCGTCGCTTCCTCCCAGGCCAACAACGTGGGTGAGGGCTTCCGGACTCCGGCTAGGCCCCGCCCATGTCACAGCCCAGATTGCCTGACTTCCTGCTCGGCCGCGGCTCGGGCCGCTGCGGTGATTTCTCCTGCCGTAAGAGGGGTGGGCTCCCTCGAGATAATAAAAACAATATCCCGCGGGGTGGGCACCCGCTTACAGCCGCAGCAATGTCCCTGGCAGGGTGGGCACCTGCCAGGGGACTTCGGAATCGCCGAGGACGGGGCAAACGCCGGGTGGACACCGGCTTCCAGAATTAAAGCGCTCACAGCGCTATAAAGTCCATAAAAGCGCTCCCAGGCGCTTTAGAAATAGCAGGTCCAGAAAAACAGCGCTCCCAGAGCAGGGGGGCAAAGACTGGGCCCAGAGCCAGCTCACAGGGCCCTCCAGCAGGGAGGCAGTCCCCAGTGGCGGTCTCTCCTGGCGCCCAGCAGCAGCAGGCCCCCCCTCAAGTGGATCCTGCAAGAGAACAACATGTAAGGGGACACAGCCCCTTTTTATACAGTACAAGGCTTTGTCTAAGGTGCAGGGAAGAGGCGAACCAGTTCCAACAGGTTCCTGAGCACTTTGTTTTGCTCAGCCCCTCTCCCTATTCACTGGCAGGGCTAGGGTCATTAGACGCACCACAGGGGCCGGCGCCAGCATTGTGTGGGGGAAGCCCTGTCCTATTCAGGACCCAGGTACACTCCTCCCCAGCCATCAACATGCTAACTCCCCATTCACCACTGGGTGACTCCTCCTGACTCTGGGGAATTCCCTAGTCCGTCACCTGACCTCACCAGCCAATCGCCAGACAAGCCACACATTTCAGACTGCACACTGAAGTGCCCACTTCTAGAAGTGGCACTTCCACACCAGGTACATGCACGCCGCACACATCAACGCGCAGCATTCACTCACACGAGTCCGCACATACCAAACACGGGCCTGCACACCCCACGCATCAGGAACTACCGGGACACATACATTCCCCCATGCATTCCTATGGGAGGGCAGGCCAACCTCACAACACGCACGCACTTTACCCTGGGACACCGCGGTAAAAGTGCGCCGAAGTCAATAAAATCACTAAACCAAGTCACCCATAAAAAGCAAAAAGTTTCGGGGTGAACCTGCCAGAAGGGCCGGGTCCAACACAACCCCCTTCCAGCCAAAACGCAGGGTAGACCAATCACCACCGTGAAGGTCTTCCCTGCTTTGGGTGACAAAACACGGACACAGGCCCGCAACGGCAGGGACACTCTCCGGTTTTACGCCACTCTAAACCCCTGGAGTTCCTTCTAAAAGAACTCGGCGGACCAACTGGGCCACCCCACTGGCACTCCTCAGCTGTCCGTGGCCAGGACCAGGTCCTAGGCCATCTAGGCGCCACTGGTCCTTGCCTAACCACAGAGTGGGGGGTAGTAACCCCTGGCACGTAGTGACCATTTTCCACTCTTCCCCTCATCAGGGCTGTTCTAAACATCCACTGATCTTCCAGCCCAGGGTCCGTACCCTCAAGCTGACCAACAGTCACGGGTGAGGCTCTCCTCCCCCTACCTCTCCTTCTAGGGTTCCGTCCTCTTCTCCTCTGAGAGGCACCCTCAGAAATCAACTTTCCCACCAGCTCAGGACCTCTCCCGGAGAACTGGTCTACCAACCTAGGGTTTAACCCCTCAGGTTGCACCGGGGTCAGAGATGGGCTCTCCCACCCTCTGCACCCCCTTCCAGAGTCCTGCTCCCTACCAACTGGGGCGGTACCTCTGGAAGAAGCACTGGTCAGGACACGGGTTACAGTCGTCCTGCCCTTCAGGTCAGGCTGACCCTGAACCTGGCCTCCCAACCTCTGGTCTAGAACCTTCGGCTGCATACTTGCCTGGCACTCCAGGACTTCTGGGGCCTCACACAGTATCCCCCCAAGAGTAACATATGCCTCATATGTTGCATGACAGTCTGCCTGGCGCAGATCTCCCGCCCCCTGTCCACCTGACAGTGCGCGCAGATCCCCCAGGACAGACGTGTAGTCGCCATGGTCACCTCTAGGAGACTCAGCCCTACCGGCTGGTCCCTGACCCACTGGCTCCTCCACCGGGGAACACAGCCCCATGCCACTCCTCTCGCTGGACTTCCGCACCCTCCCTACTGGAGCGGTACTGCCGGACACCAGAACCACTGGAGCTCTATTTACAGAGACTCCAGGTTCTCCATACTCTGGGCGATCCTCCTCAAGTGGCCTAACAGGACAGCCTAGGCCCCCTACCTGGTGTTCCCTGAAGAAACCATCCAGGTTCTGAGACTGGGTTTCGGGCCTCTGGGGACTCAAAGTCACCCGCTCACTCCTACTCCGCTGAGATAGGCCGTGAACCCCTACACCCCTCTCACTACTCTGGGACCTAGCTGGGCTACTCTGCACCTCTACCCCCATCCAGGATGGGAAGATACCTGAGCCACTACTGTTGGAAGTACTCTCCCATACCTCCTCAGAACCTGGGGCACTTTCCCAGCGCTCTGCTTCCTTGGCCAGGTCCCATGGACTAGCAAACCCACACCCCAACAGGTGTTGGCGCAACTCGGGACAACAACCACTGAGCACTTGCTCTTTGATAATCAGATTGAACATTTCATCCAAATCTTCTACCGCGTTAACCGTCACCCAATCGCACAGTGCATCATAACAGTCATCCACAAAATTCCCCCAATCCTGGTGAGACAGCTTCTTACTGCCCCTGAACTTCAACCTATACTCCTCCTCTTGGGAAACAGGTACCAGACTGGGTGAACTGGGACTCTCTGCACTGGGCTCTCTATCGCTGCCACCACTGGACTCTACCCTCACTGGTGAATCCAGAAAACTACCACTGCGCTCTGGGGACAACTTACCCTCCAGAGCTAATCTCTCCCTGGCGAAGGCCCTCTCAGCCTCCGCCATCCTCTCCTCCACACCCAGCTGCGCCATCTCCTTGGCATGCTCTAACCTGAGCTTCTCCATGGCCAGCTGATGCTCCCTCTCTTCCCTCCTATCTATCCACTCCTCTGGGGACAGGTAAAGGGATGGGGTGCTGCTCCTGACACTGGACCCAGCAAGGGACTCCCTATCTATGGGGTCTTCACTTTCTACTGGCGTCCCTGTCAGGTAACCTTCCTCCTCTTCTGAATCTTCAGGGCTCCCCACAGACCCACCACCCTCTCGGCGTGCGGCCCGGGCCCTATCTTCCTCGCTGCGCTCTCGCTCCCACTCAACCTTTTGCCAAGTGATCAGGTTGTCCCTCAGTTTGGACTGGGTATCCAACTCACCCACCTCTATGCCCCTCTCCTCACAGAACCTTACCAGCTCCAACCTACTGTACCTAAACAGACTACAGAAATTAAAAGCTGGCTCCATTTTGGCGGACGTTCCTGAGAAGAGTTTAACACAAGGAACCTGAGTGTCTGAGCTAACACAGGAGTACATGATTCAAAAAGGACACCTTTAGGAGAGGAAATAATGGAACTCAAAAACGATAATCCCTAAAATGTGGTTTATCTAATGCAGAGTTTTGTGGTGTAGCCAGTCGCTGCTGCGGTACAGCGCAAACGCAAGTCCAAATCCCACCGCTGAACACCAATGTTAGAACTGGGATTTCTGGTTGGCTAAGGCGTGCGCCAAAGCCAGGCAGAAACCACCACTCTAGTCAGGGCAAGGAAGTTACACGCCAAAGATAACCCCTGCTCACCCCCTTGGTAGCTTGGCACGAGCAGTCAGGCTTATCTCTGAGGCGATGTGTAAAGCGTTTGCGCGCGCACCCAGCAACAACACCCAAGGCCCACCACAAAGGAAACTCCACACAAGGTATTCTATAAAAATAACCTTTGTATTATACACAACACATTAGATAAAAACACACACTTTACAATGTGCCAACAGGCACGGGCAGAATTTACAAGGGATTATATATATATACAGGGGACAGGGCCGCATGGACCACTGTCAAGAACCAGTACTTTTAGAATATAAAATTACTGTAGCACAAAATACACATATACACACAACCAGTAACTACTGGTGACAAGAAAGTATCACCTACGCAACCCTAACCACTTTTAGGAGAATACTGCGCAGGGAACTAGGACCTCACTAGCACCACCTGTACTAGTAGGAAACAAACAACCACCTAAGTATCACCATACCTATAGGGGTAAACACACATTACACATGATGCCTAAAACATTCAGAGGTGTAGGGAAGGAAAACACATGATGCAAAAAAAATACATTCAGCGGTGTAAAGCAATGGAAAACACATGATGCATAAAAACATTCAGAGGTGTAAGGAAGGAAAACACATGATGCCTGAAAACACATTCAGCGGTGTAAAGCCATGGCACATGACGCATCGAAATACATTCAGAGGTGCAGGTAAGGGAAACACGCATAAGCCACCACCTGTGGCAGTCCCTAGGCCAACTGGCCTTGTCGGGGCTAGGACGCTCTGTCCCAGTCAAGCTGCGCCTGCTGCGCAAGCCAAAAAGCGTAAGATCCCAACCTAAACGTGGCAGCTGCCCACTAAGTGCTGGGCAGCTGTAAGCCAATGTTACTGGGGCCAACGTTGGAGCCCCACCGGGCTCTGGGCAGGACTAATGCCCCCAAAGCAACGTAGGAGCCACGTGGGCTCAAGACCACAAGAAATGCCCCCTAGAGCCTCTCTGGGCTCTAATCAAACAAATGCCCCCGTTTGGAGCCTCGTGGGCTCGAAAAGGATGGTGCCACTAACGTTGGAGCGGCCCGCTGCCTTCCGGGGCCGCTCGGATCGCCCCCAGGATGCCCCCGTGGTGGTGGAGTCTCTCAGGGTTCAGGAGCAACTGTTGTACCTGGCGCGCCACCGCTGCCCACTGTCAGGCGGGGCAGCGGAACAAAGGGGAACGAGCCTGGCGCCCTCTGCTCGGACGTTGCTAGGGGGACGGGGCAGCACCGAGAACCGTGCCCGTCTCGCTCCCCGCCCCCAGCTGCTAAGCCCCACTCACCGGAATGAAGGCGCTGGCTGCTGGTCACCGGCAGCGCTACGGTGGAGTCCCGCTTCTGGGACTCTGGAAACCTCCGGACGTCGGCACCACTCCCCGGACTCTTGACTTCCTCCTTCACCGTCCAGTGCGGGGTGGGCTCCCGCCTGGATTCTCCACTTCACGGAGCAGCGTCGCTTCCTCCCAGGCCAACAACGTGGGTGAGGGCTTCCGGACTCCGGCTAGGCCCCGCCCATGTCACAGCCCAGATTGCCTGACTTCCTGCTCGGCCGCGGCTCGGGCCACTGCGGTGATTTCTCCTGCCGTAAGAGGGGTGGGCTCCCTCGAGATAATAAAAACAATATCCCGCGGGGTGGGCACCCGCTTACAGCCGCAGCAATGTCCCTGGCAGGGTGGGCACCTGCCAGGGGACTTCGGAATCGCCGAGGACGGGGCAAACGCCGGGTGGGCACCGGCTTCCAGAATTAAAGCGCTCACAGCGCTATAAAGTCCATAAAAGCGCTCCCAGGCGCTTTAGAAATAGCAGGTCCAGAAAAACAGCGCTCCCAGAGCAGGGGGGCAAAGACTGGGCCCAGAGCCAGCTCACAGGGCCCTCCAGCAGGGAGGCAGTCCCCAGTGGCGGTCTCTCCTGGCGCCCAGCAGCAGCAGGCCCCCCCTCAAGTGGATCCTGCAAGAGAACAACATGTAAGGGGACACAGCCCCTTTTTATACAGTACAAGGCTTTGTCTAAGGTGCAGGGAAGAGGCGAACCAGTTCCAACAGGTTCCTGAGCACTTTGTTTTGCTCAGCCCCTCTCCCTATTCACTGGCAGGGCTAGGGTCATTAGACGCACCACAGGGGCCGGCGCCAGCATTGTGTGGGGAAAGCCCTGTCCTATTCAGGACCCAGGTACACTCCTCCCCAGCCATCAACATGCTAACTCCCCATTCACCACTGGGTGACTCCTCCTGACTCTGGGGAATTCCCTAGTCCGTCACCTGACCTCACCAGCCAATCGCCAGACAAGCCACACATTTCAGACTGCACACTGAAGTGCCCACTTCTAGAAGTGGCACTTCCACACCAGGTACATGCACGCCGCACACATCAACGCGCAGCATTCACTCACACGAGTCCGCACATACCAAACACGGGCCTGCACACCCCACGCATCAGGAACTACCGGGACACATACATTCCCCCATGCATTCCTATGGGAGGGCAGGCCAACCTCACAACACGCACGCACTTTACCCTGGGACACCGCGGTAAAAGTGCGCCGAAGTCAATAAAATCACTAAACCAAGTCACCCATAAAAAGCAAAAAGTTTCGGGGTGAACCTGCCAGAAGGGCCGGGTCCAACAATAGGTCACACTTCTGACTAAAGGGAGTTGTATGTGGTTAAGTGAACCCAATGTTAATAAATGTCAAATTAACACATTTACTGTATGTACTAAACAAAACATAAAAAGCTGTATTACTATCCATAATTGAAAGTACCATATGTACAATTTAGATGAAACACTGTGTAATTTTAAAATAATCGATCTATGAAACGTTTCATCAAAGGTGAGTAAATTGATATAATTGCCCTAATTGCGAGTTACCCCAAAGCAGTGTTCCTACACCCAGAATAATCAATTACACAGGGCCCTTAGCTGGCACTATCCATTGCCTCTGCCAATGACAGTGCCAACACACCTACTAACCATCGTCCCCATACAAGTGTGACAATTTAGACTATTCCAGGCCATCAACGCTAGAAGAATGGAATGTGTGGCAGGCATTAGTCATTTTTTATGTATATTGAATTAATAAACCACTGTTGTTCTGCTCATCTATAAATAAGACAAACAGCACCACTATGCATCAGACTATCGAAAGTGCCAGTGTTGGCAATTAAGTGCCTATGCCCACCAACGGAAACCACCGTCTCAAATTAAGCACTGGCCGGAGCAGTAATCCTGAGGTGCAGGAATAACTTAGTTTTCCAAGTTTAGATTGGAGAAGTGGGAAATCACCTTGGGGACCTTTGCAATAGATTCGTGCACATTTCTTTTCAGTTACATGCCATTTTGAACCTAAATATTCTTCAAAGTTACCGGTCAAAAATGTAGGAAAACATACAGTAGTGTAGCGTCCCAACAAAACGTGTAATCCTAACTTGACTCTGAACACATTTTACTGACGGAATCATGAATAGCCCCAACTCAAAATAAAGTAGTAGGTCATTTTGTCTACCGAACAATGAAACATCATCAATCTGCTCCCTAAAATCCTGTCAGCAGTCACCACTTTCATTCAACTGCATTACTGTGCTTGTGTTTTGTCTGTAGTTTCCATAACACTCATATGTATTATGCTACATACATTTCACAAACCTTTACCAAACTATCTTATGTACTTGATAGAGTGACTATATTTCTATAAATCCATAGATAGGGCAAATGAAATGTTCTAGTGTTTCTTGACTAACAATATTAAACAACAGACTGGGAGTACTTTCCCAGCCCAGTCCTTTCCTCAGAGCCCAGCTTGTGGCTCAGGATAGAATTCTGTTTCTGAAGTCACCTAAACAAGACCGTGATACATATACATTCGGAACAGCAGATTGGAAATGGAATAAACCATGAGAAGACCACAACAAATAAAGAATCACCTGGATTTTCTGCTCACAATGGTAGAGCGGAAAGTACATTTCTAACTGGTGTATTTCCAAGCCGTTTTAGTAAGTTTTAAGTTAAGAACAGAAAATCAAAATATTAACCAGTCCTGCAGCTCAAGAATCAGGAGGTTATAGTAAAGCTATAGGACTCAGTACAGGCGCGGCACTGAGTGCATGCAGTCCGATATAAATCAGCATAAATTTAGTTGAGGTTTAAATCGGATTTATGCCTGAAGACGTTTGCTGCCTATAACCACACAATTTAAGCTAAACTCAAAAAGCATGGGAGGAAAAAAGAGTAAATAGACTACCCTGTCTTAGCTTTTTATTTAATTTGTAGAAATCGGTATCCCCCAAGGAATGTTTCACTCAAAATGTGGGGGACAACACCCAGCCTAACTGTAGTGATTTTTCACCTGAAGAGGCATGTTCCATACTTACAAGCACATCTAACCTTAAGCTGAATGATCCAGGTGTGCTACTGAATGTGCAGGCAAGTGCATCCACTATCACAGTGTTCAATGGGGTGTAGCAGAAGATGATACATATCAGAGGAATATTTTCAAATTAACATTAAAACAAGATTATTTTAATCTGGTTCATATTTCTCAGCCATGCACATGAGAAACTTACACAATGAAGACTAAAAAGTCTACAAAGTAAAGTGCAAGTGACCTTTTTCTATGACTTATTTACATAACCACGCCTCCTGACAAGCATATATTATGCAAGTGTACGTTGGTAAATTTTGTGAATTAGCGAAGCAGGTTTAGATGATGATCATGAACAGGTGTAAATTACTCGTTTCACGCTCATTATGGGTGTCGTTGCCATTTTAATCTGCAAGTTGTGCTTTTTTAATTAACTGCAGGTTTTCATTCCCCAAGCAGATAATAGTGGCTAAAACCTGGAGATATATGAGCAAAGAAACAAGTCTTGACAGGAGAAAAACCTGGCAAAATCAGTGTCTCAGCCTGTAATCCTGCAGTTATTCCACACTCAGAAACTCTGATGCCTGCAGTATCGGTATTTTTGAGTGAAAATAAAATTACAAACACTCACAGAGTTTATCATCTGTATATGTCAGACCCACCACCAATGTGATGCTACATATGACTCTACTCGTTGCCCACCCACAAGATATTTACTCAAATGTGTATTTTATCTTATGGTTTGGGAAATGGGCAGTTTTAACACTAGGAGTGCCCCCCCCCCCCATCCAAAAAAAAACAATTCTGTTCCAACTCTGTTCCAACTCTGTTCCCAATAATGTAGCTGTGACCTATATTTCGTCTGTGTTCTAGAGTGGTAGAAACACTGTCTGGGGTGGCAGAAAACTTTCTGAACTCCATTCCTGTATTTGTGAAAGCTGGTCTACTCTGTCACAGATACCCAAACAAGTATGGCCTCTTTCGCTGTTTGCGGCTTGCACTTGCCTGGGCATTGGAAGGTTTCTTAGGTCCATATGTGCTGTCTGCCTCCTAGCCCTTCACACTTTAGTGACTGGTGTTTAAAAAGTGAATGTGGATATGGTACCCCGTGGCCATCAATTAATTTAGAAGAAGTTTATCTGCATTCCCATAATGAATGACTGAATGAATGAAAGAGCATTTATAAAGCGCACAGCTACTCAGAAAGAGTGTCCTGGCGCTGAAAGACTCAATCAGACCTGTTGCTGCCCCACAGGGTGGGAGACATGGGGTTAGTTCCGGAAAAGCCAGGTTTTGAGCATTTTCCTGAATATGGTTACATCGGACAACTGCCTGAGTGTCAGAGGTAAGACGTTCCAGGCACTTGAAAGGAGCGGCCGCCTGTGCGGACGCTGCATATCTTAGGAATGGAAGCCAAATTCAGTGTGGAGGACCTCAAGGTTCTAGGAGGCACATAGTGTGTGACTCTCCTTCTGTAATGTGATTCAATAAGCATTGTACTCCATAAAGGCAAGCAAGGACCTGGTGTTTGGTATAAAGCCCTCACTACCACCTTCAAGTGGAGTTCTTGGTAGCAAATTTCAGCCAGAGCTTTCATTACTGTAATCACATTATTCTAGGGCTTCTTTTCACGAGCCTGCAACATTTTATTATTCCCCTCATTGAACAGAGACAGATTTTCGTGATGGGAAATAAGAGAATGCACGTTATCAGAGTGTCTCTCTAGAAACCACTCTGGTATTCCCAAGCGTCACGTTCTTTAACTCAGGCAACTGTATTAAATATCATTTAACATCTTGCTTGCCTTTTCTCTATAAAGGGATTATTAAACCACAACAGGGTGTTTTCCTTCTGATTTTACAGTATATTTCCCATGTTTTTTTAATTAGAATGATGGCTTTATTTAGGGATGCTAATGTACACACAATGTGTGTGATTTTAATATGTTTGCTGTTTTATGAAATTCCTAAAAGCTTGGTAAGGCATTATTAATTTGCCACCCACAAGCATTTTTTTGTGGTGAATTGTGAACTTTTGTTCCAGTTTTTTTTTGGTATTCACTGGAAAGATTGCAGACTGTGAAATAAAGCTGTTTTGCATTTTCGATTCATCATTTCAAGTCTGACTCCAAATTATTGATTTAAAAAATGTTGTTTTAGGCAAAGCAGTGAGCATTAAAAAAATGCTTTTTGTGGCGTGTTTGTGGTTTAAAAATCTGCACGCAATGATAAAACTACACTGAAAAAAGTAGGACATGTTTAGGAGCGATAAGGACATTGTAGATCTCCACTGCAAACTACAATCAGAAAGTGATCAATCATACTCTTAAAGTACTCCTTTTTCAAAAATGTTTACCCTTTTAGAGCGCAAATTCACTTTCTGGCCTTTAAATGACGATATGCAGTCTCGAATTTAGAATTCTTGGCAAGTTGCCAAGTTGAAGTCATGAGGGAACCAAGGATATGAAGAGATCAGTGTTTTCTAATGGGGAAAAGGCATGTAGATTTTCCAGCATGTCTGCAAGCAATCAAGATTTGCTGACTATAAATGAGGCTGTTTGAAATGTATTTTTAGAGAACTATCATTTAGAATTCAAATTGGAGCCAAAAACAAATCCTTATAAAGCAACGTTAAAGGTGACTGTAGAGACAACGGCACATAAATATACATAAATATTAGTATAATCGAGTAACTTGAGCAGCCGGATACAAATACATCATGCCCTTCCAATAAGACCTTGCTCTAATTAGGGCAAACTGGGAAAATAAACTTGTGTTCCCATGGCATTCAAAATGTTTTCTGGCAGGGCGATTTCACATTACAATGCAGCAGGATGAGCAATACCATACGGAAAAGAAAAGTGATTTTCATTATTCCAGATGTTTGCATAAACATAAAAGAGCCCTCCCTCCTTGTGTTAACAAAACAGATGTTAGAACATGTACGGCTTTCAAAGCTGACATTTAGAAGAGGAAACACATTCTCAGAGAAAAATGATGCCTTTCTATTTTTTATTTCAGATTAAAGAAGGTAGAGAGCCCTATTGTTGTTCAATCAACATTCAAAAACCAAATATAGCACTCTAACCACTTTAAAAAAACGTTTTTTCCCCTCCATTTTTGAAAAACAAGATGGGTTGCGCTACTGTCTATTACAGGCATCACAATGCTACAACCACTCATAGATTCCTTCTGAATGCTATTTTTTTTTCAGGATAAACATTTAGTTCAAATTTGCTTCATTTTGTGTACATTTTTCTAATGAGGATATTCTAAAAAGCCATACGGATCCAGCACTCATTGACCTACGATGTGCAACACTGCAATTGGCTCTGGTCCAGCTCTTTCCAGATTCCAATGTTTGGAGTGCAACAGTCCATCAGCGAATGGGAACTAACCCTTAATTCTAGAATGAAGTAAAAAAAAGTACACGTTTAGGTGCACGAGTGACATTTTCAGGTTGAGCCTACCAGACAGCAGAGCAGTCTAGGTTCAAAATACCTATTGTGAACTTAGCAAGAGCTTAAAGAAGATTACAGCCCGCCCACTGCTTACTATTGGTTAGCTCTATTGTCACTCTCACTTGCATACTTCTAATTAGATAGCTTTCCTTATCCTAGTCTGTCCATCTCGAGTTTGTCATTTCCCTAGAGCATAGTTTATTTACCATCTCCCTGAATGACTGGTTTCTTTCATTCCACTGCTTACTTTAAGAGCACTTCCTTTTTAGGTCTCTACGCAGTGCGCATGCGCTGCATAGGATGAGACTTCTTGAAATCTATTCGCTTTTGGCCCCAAAACGTGCACGCGTTACATTGCTTTCAATGGCAACGCGTGCACGTTTGGCGATTCCCTTGCGGGAGCGAGCATGTGTCAGCAATTATCGCGCGTTGCTGCTCCCTCCCGCAAAGGGAAACACCCTCCCCCCGCACTCACTCCGCTGTCCGAGCCTTTCTGCTTCCCCCTCCCCCGCCATTGCTAATGTGCTCAGTTAGAACTAAAATCAGCGCCTTTATGGTTCTTGTTGATGTGTCTACACACGTGCAGTGGTGTAGATTTCTAGTACACTTGGCATTTAACTGTTGACCACGATGTGACAGCTTAGGGGTGAAAGGTTATTTAGCCCTCTGCCAAACTGACGAGCAATCTAGTCCCCCAGTCTCTCTTTATCTCCCCCCTCTTCCTTCCTTAAGAGTACAACCCCTCTCTCCCTTAGCTGTCCCCCTCGGAAATATTTGCTTCTGTGCAGTATTAAGTAAGATGGTTTTGCGCTTTTTTATGCTCGCTGCTGACACATAGGGTGACCTGATTCACAAATACGAAGACCAGTGCAACACTCATCCTTCTGATATATATATATATATATTGATTGATTTGTGTTAAATTGGATAACAGTGGCATTTGTTATTTACATAACTAACATGGAGATCTATAGAAAGAGGATTAACGTAAACAGTTTATTTGCACCAGTGACAGTCTGAACCAGTGCAACGTGATGAATGTCAATAGCGCCTCTCAGCAAATTAGATCTACAGTGTGCACTTTTCAGGCTAATAAATGTACACATGGCAAATACAACTGAGTTTGACCTTTCAAGAGGCGTCTGTAGTCCGTCAATCAAACGCGTTCTTCATAGCAACCAAGCACCGACGCGAACGCGTGTGAGCTGTGTGCGCTGAGGCACATAAATGTGCTGTATTGTCGTTGGCTGTGGGACGTGGAGGAGTCAAACATTTATAATACCTACAGTAACCTGCACAGCTGTTAGAGCTGGTGTCACAGGCCTGCCCAGCCCTACACACACACTGCACACTCCCGGCAATCTCAGTGGGCAGGGAGCCCAGCAGCAGAATTTCACTATCACCCATCCCCAGACAGACACACACACAGATGAATGGAGTCCAACTAGTTGTCTGCTGCATTTTATCAGCATAAATTGTTATTTGACCCCAGTGTGAACTACTCCGTAACTTTTCAGTGGCCTGGCTAAAGATGTTCTTTATTCTGCAAGACTTTTTCAATGAAAAAAAATCGTAAGAGCTACAGAAAATAAGAACTGAAAAGGCGTATATTACGAAGGTAGAAATGGGAGAAAAGGTACATCCTTGTTGGCTGAGTGTAGTCAGTCTGGCCCAGCTGCAGTATCGGTCTCTAGATAGATGGACCTGAGGGGTTTGCGGATCTTGCTTCCACTAATGAATCTTTTGTAAGACATTGACCATGCACAGGCAGGCCTGATATCCAGGCAGAGCCAGACATGTGCCTGGGGTCACATCAGATAAAGGGCTTAAAAATTCTGTCCAAGGACACACACTTTCATCTCAGGTCGAATGCTTTTTAGGCGGGGTCTGGTTTGCTAACGAAAGCTTCCCAGGGAATGCATTACACCCATTGGTTACCAATGGCTTTGTGGGTTGTAAATTATATTCGCTTGCTTTCTATTTGCTGGCTCTGCTTGTTTTAGGTTGTCCAGCTTGAGTTCGTCCCTTCGTTGCTCAAACCCTATTTACTGTATTCTTCCACCAGTACACCAGGTGAATCAATAAGTCAAGCACTGGTACTGAGCTTTAGCAAAACGCCCAGCACCTCCCTAGAAGTGAAACAAGCATTGGCATAGCCAATAGGTCTCGTCTTTGGGATCTTATAAGTGTTTAGCCATGCAACAATTGATGTTGTTGCACCAAGGATATTGTGCTGCATAAGTTAATACTTATAATGTCCCAAAAGCGAGAACTATTGGCTATGCCAATGCTTGTTCTTTTTGGCTTAGCACTGCATGAGAGTGCATGTGTTTTTTAGCTCTCTGCCTCTTGAACATCTGCCCCCACGCAAATAACTGCCTCTTGCATTGCTGTCTCCCTCATGTACTGAAAACTGTCCTGTTTACCATCAAAGGTGTTTTCGTACTACTTCAATGTCATTACAACAAGGTTTGTTTTGTCTTTCTCAACCAAAAGAATTATTGACCCACTCCTATACAATATTTCACAAGCAAGATATAACTAGTGTTCTTACTGCAGATTTCAATTGCACAAACACATTATAATAATTCGAATTACTTTGATAGTGAATGTATTCTTATATTGCCTAACAATATTCATGATAAACCAGATTATTTACATGGGACCCAATTTAACCCGTTCGACGCGCATGACGGAACGGTTCCGTCATGCACGTCGGTTGCGCTGTGCGCATGACGGAACCGTTCCGTCATGAAGGGGTTAATACTGGGAAAAGAATAAGTGTAGATGCTCCAACTGGAGAAGTGCTTTTATTGGAATGACTAAGTTATTTCTATATGTCAAAGTTAGGCTTGGAAGACAGATCACAAATATCTTCAGTGAAATACCAACAGTCTTAAATAAGGCAGAACACCAAAGAAACCATTTTATGTTGTTATGTTCTTTGGATTTGTATAGCGCACTTGTCACCCGAGAGGGTTCTCAAGTACTGGGCAGGAAAGAAAGCCGCTGCCTGTATACAAGCTGTGATTGCCTGTGACGCCGGGTTTATTGGACAGTCAGGTCTTCAGCTTCTGGCAGAATTTAAGAAGCGAAGACGAGGCCCAAGGTGATGGAGGAGCCCATTAGCCCATTCCAGGTCTTGGCAGCAATGTGGGAAAACAAACAACCACCAGGTCTGCTTCTGTGGGTGTGGGGCGGGGGGTTGCGAGCGAGTGAGAGTGAAACTAAGCACAGTTGCTGGTCGGTTGGTAAAAATGTAGGCGGTGGTTGAGGCAGGTGGGTCCAATGTTGTTCAATGCCTTGAATGCGTGGATGAGAAATTTGAAGTGGCAGCCTTTATGGATGGGGAGCCAGTGGAGCTACGAGGTGAGGTGTGATGTAAGTGTGGCGGGGAGGTCGAGGATGAGTCTGGCCGTGGCATTCTGGATGGACTGCAGTCTGTGGAGGAGGTGGGAAGCAAGGGCAGCTGTGTCGCCCCACTACTCTTTGAGCAGGAAAAATAAAATAACATAGTTATTATCATTTCATTTTTTGCAGGTTCGGGGCTGGGTTAGGGCGGGGCTGGAGTGGTCTGCACACCCCAAGTGCACATGACTGCTTGGCCGGCCGTCTTGGCATGGCCAAACAGTCAGGCGCACTTTGCATGTTTCCCACCAGGTTGCATTACTCAGCCTGGTGGGGAACATGCCCAGGCCCCAAGTCTCCATCTGAGCTTCAATCCACAGCGCTCAGACTAATCACAACACTGCATTGCAGCATTGTGCTTGGCTTAGGGGAGCTAATCACAACGCTGCATTGCAGTATTGAGATTGGCTATGGGAAGCCTGGATGCTTCCTGGTCCTGGGAGTCGCTGGAGAGACACGGCTGGCAGATGAGGCAAGTAGTATTTTGTATTATTTTGTCCCCCACACCACCCCACATGTCCCCCGCTCCCCTCTTTCCCTGTGTTGCCATAGTCCAATCTGCTCGAAATGAGGGCCTGTGTTATGGTGCATCTGGAGTTCTGGAGGAGCCACCTGAAGACCTTATGCAGCATTGGTAGGATGTGGAAAGAAGAGGAGGCAACAGCGTTGACCTGCGAGTCCATGGTGAATTAAAACCAGACCGGCAAATTATCCTTATTACTATTCCAGAGGCAGTTTTACAGTGACACTGCTTCCAGTTGCATACATTTAGTTTCTTTTTAAACCACACAAATATTTTGGGTGGCTTTTATTTCAAAAGGAATTGTGAAATCCAGAATTTTGCGAGACAATTTCACTGTAGCCCGTCCAAACATCAAAAGCAAAGGAGGTCTAATAGCATCAAATGAGGCCATTTTTCGATCCATCAGCTGGCTTCCTGTTCCCGTAATACACTATGAGTGAAGTTGATCCTGCACCTGAAGAAGATGAACAATGTCTACCTCTGAGGGGGTGTTTACATTTTGCACTCCAGTTGAGACAGTGGGCAGATGGGGGTGAGGAAATAAGGGACCCATAGATCTACTGGAGGAACCTGCGGGAGGGTTGCATTTATACACTGGCTGACTGTTTCAAGTTGAGAACAGCAGAGTCGAGTGGCCTGGCTTCACAAAATTCAGGTCCTGAACAAGCTTACTCAGGCGGCATGACCTAAACACGTTTAAAGATCATTAGGTGGGACAAAGTGAGTGAGCCCATATACAGCTACCAGGGGTATAAGATACTATAAGGTAATCTAGGCATTATACGCTGCTGTGGGGCAGGCAAGCAGGTGATCCCCCTCTTCCTGATGCACAACACAATTTATATAAAAGCCAGGTGGAATCATTAATTGCGCATTCATTTAAAGACACAAGCAAGGAGTGTGTCACATGCAAATTCAGTGGTTTGGCAGCATAATTAAGTAACTAGTACTATTGTGCTTGAATGCAGGTTTAGCATTCTTTGAACACAAGGGGTGAATTAATACCATGGCATAGATCTACACTGTACGGAATAATAAGGAACAACATTAAAATACCAATATGCTCCATGCATCAGAGAATTACAAGGAATGTGTAATTTGCTGAGTCTCCCATTAATCATTGCGTTGAGGAAATGACAAACAAAGCAAACCTCAGTCGTTTTACCCCTGGGGTCTGATGACCCTGAGAGAGGAATAGTAGGCCAAGCTGGGCCCCAAAATGAGAATGGTAACTCTAGCCCCGACTTAGCGCTTCTTGCATCCATTTCAACTCTGTCAGTACAGCAAGTCCACGACCGCCTGCAATCAATAAAGTTAGTGTCCCCTCTAAACCCCTGCCCTCCCAAGATTGTGTAGTTGTCTCCTAATGTACTAGCCAGCCACCTGACGTGTATGAAATGATAAATCAGGAATCCTTTCTGAATGTTATTAAGATAGCTTCCATTCTGCTACTTCTTAAGAAACCGAACTCGTCACCTTCGGACCCAAATAACTATAGGCCAATTTCATGCCTCCCCTTCCCTGCCAAGATTATACAGAAATCAAAAGACATAAAAATGATGGACGGAATGCGGAACAAATCAAACATTCAGCCCCCGTCAAGAGATCTGGGTTAAACCGATTGTTCTTTTGCTCTCCAAGCCACCCCAGTTTAGACCAAGCCATTTGCAAATCAGTCCAGCCCGAAATGCCAATTCAGGTCCTCCCTGGACCAGAAACACGCATCCTAGGACTGGTATCGGGGTAGCACCCCTCATCAGCCAGGCTAGCTTGAATCAAGTGGCACAGTGAGCCCGGATCCAAGTCTGGGCATACCTAGCACACTTACGGCGAGAAAGCAAAAGACTAACAAATGATGGATGGAATTCGGAAAAAATCAAACATTCACCCCCAGACAAGAGATCGGAGTTAAAACCATCGTTCTTTTGCTTACCATGCCATCCCAGTTTAGACCCAGCCATATGCAAATAAGTCTTGACCATGCTTCTCATGAGAACAGTCCAGCCCAAACTGGATTCAAGCTAGCCTGGCTGATGAGGGGGACTTTTAAAACTAGATTATTGTAATGGACTATGGGCCAGATGTACAATGTGTTTATGCATGCGCAAACAGGTTTGCGACCCGTTTGCACATGCAAAAATACCTAAGGGCCATGTACAAACCTGAATTAGCGAGTCGCAATTTATTTGCGACTCACTAATTAGGATTTGCGACTCGCTATTAGGTAGGGGCGTTTCAAGGGCATCCCTTCCTAATAGCGAGTCTGAGCCCTAAGTATGTTTTGCAACCGCAACTGCGGTTGCAAAACAGTCACAATTTACTACCTACTTCAAATAGGCGGTAAAGCATTCGCAAGTGGCAAGGGGTCCCCAGGGGACCCATTCTCCTTTGAGAATGCATGGGAAAATATTTGTTAAGGAAAGGCCGTGGTCCCAGGGACCACTGCCTGCCCTTAAAAAATTAAACAAAAGTGTTTCATCATTTTAAAAAATGCATCCCGTTTTCCTTTAAGGAAAACGGGCTGCATTTAAAAAAAAAACCTGCCTAATTTAAAAGCAGTCCCAGACATGGAGGGCTGCTGAGCCCAGCAGGCCCCCATCCCTGGGAGGGCCAGCCATTCACAATGGGGTCGCAAATTGCGAGTGGCTCATTAATATTCATGAACCTCGCATTTTGCGACCCCATTGGGAGTCGCTAACAGTGTCTCTGACACTGTTGTACATTTGCTTTTGCAACTCGCAAACTGCGACTCAAAGTTTTTCGCAATTTGCGAGTTGCAAAAGCAAATGGTCGCACATCTGGCCCTATATGTCAATTTACAGCAAAGGTTAACAGACAAACTACAAGTTCAGTTCTACAAAACTCTCCAGCATGTATTCCCTAGCCTTGGCTCAGCTCCACTGGCTGCTTATTTGCAAACTAATTGATTTTAAAGCTCTTTGTATGGCTTTTAAAGGGCTGAATGGCCAGGACCCAGAATATTTGAAGCAAAAAATCATCGGGTACTGCCTATTTAGAACCTTGCGGTGAAGAGAGTTCGCTAGGGAGGCAGGAGATTTATTTACTTACTGTACAGCTACAAAATGGAATTCTCTTCCCCATTTTTTTGAAGAAATGTACTGATCTTCACACATTCAGGAAAGCCTTGAAAACATGGCTTTCTAAGCAGTAATGTTTTTTTCCTTCTATGTTTTGCAGCATCTTCTTCTAACCCTGCATTGCCTTTCTTGTGCAGGTGGAAGTGCCTCGACACCTTCGGGCATTAGATTGCTATATAAAAATAAATTTTCATTTTTCATTTCATACATTGTTTGGGCACAGAGAACACTCTTCTTCGCATCATTCCTATTGAAGTGTGTGTACAACTCTGCTTTCCATATACAACAAGCACTGGCAAAGCCAATAGATCTGGCCTTGGATAGCTGGTGTGATGAATATTTTTTATAGCAATAATATGCTAAATATTTAAAAAGAAAATATGGTCTAGGCTAAATGTTGTGCCCATATGCTTGCTATAATTTTAAGTTAAATAAATGTAACCATCACATAATTTTGATATAACATTACGGACACTTAGTAGAAGGCAGGTTTAGTTAGAACAGATAAAGAAATCCTATATTTATAACGAACATCACAGGAAAATAAGATTCTTATTGGCTCAAAGAAAAGCTACTATTGGCTTTGAACTACTGTAAACTAAAGACATAGCTTAAACTCACAAGGATGCCTAAATAAATAAAGCTTAACGAACAAAAAAACATTGCCAAGGTTAAGTTTTGGCCCACCAGCCTTACTACTGAAGTGTGTTTCTTTTTAGGCAGATTTGCACATTTGACAAAATGTCATCAGTCTCAGTGCAAGAAAGCCACTGCCTGAAATTGTCGAACATACTGCCACATTCTGTTTGTTGTAGAGAGTGAAAGTAAACTGTGAATGACTGCTCAACAAACCGATAGATGAAAAGGGCTGACCAAAAGCCCCTCTATGTATCTATACGTCCATGTATTTTTAATTTTCAAATTGTATTTCAAAGTATGCGTTAAAGTATTTAATTATATTAGGGTAGCAGAGAAGGGCCTTACTTGATTGACATAAACATGTCAAGAGTATGCCAGATTGATTGCATAGTGTTGGGATTCGCAGATGATTTAGCAAGGTCACGGTGCGTGCTTCTAAGAGAGGTAACCCATTCCCACTGCATGTGAGCTCCTCTCCCCATCCAAACACTTCCTTTTTATTTTTTTTATTTTATTTATTGATTTTCAATGACATAAAGTTGTAACATTAAAATCAATCAGAGACACACATAACAATGTGAATCAACACACGGTAGTCAGTTCATACAGAAGCAATTCATAATGAAAAGGAAATAACCACCCCGGTCCTGATGTTTTCTCTGGACCTCGCCTAATAAAGCAAGCATTGTGGCCGTCAAAACCCCATTAACGGCAACAGCTGGGTTAGGACATTGAAGGCATATGGTGTTAACACAATGGAGATCCAAGACCCAGTATCCACAGATCGACACTGGAACATCCAGAAATATGCGTGGAGAAAGTGAGGGTGAAGTGTTTATACAAAGTGTACAAAGAGGTATCCCATGCACAATGTTCTCCTAGATATCTCTGTCCCTGGTTCTTCGTCAGTGACAGCAGGAACTGCCGAGGGATATGTGTGAAGGTAGTTTTTTAGGGGATCCCAGATATCCCAGGGTCGGGAAGTCGAGGGGAGTAGTTCTGCATAATTACTCAATTGTTCTTGACATTATGTTAGATCGGAGATTCCAATCCTTAAACTTCGGCGCTCTGCCACTACCCCAGCTGCAGGCGACACAGCGTTTAGCCATCAACGAAGCAATTAACAGGAAGCGGTGGTGGGGCCTTGCTATTGATGCTTGGTAGCCCAGTAAAGCCAATAGTGGGGTGGGCTCTAAAGAAAGTGCTGTCATCTTTTCTAGAGCCTCAAAGATCTGCCTCCAATACTCATTCACCACGGAGCAGTCCCAGGCCAGATGGAGAAAATCTGCCCCAGCAAATTCACATCTATCACATCGGCCTGATTCTTTCAGTTCGTACTTATACATTTTGACAGGGGTATAATATATGCGATGCAAAAATTTAAAGTGTGTAATGCGGAGTCTGCTGCTGGCCGAGATCTGCTCTGTTTGTAAACAGCAGTAAGCCCAATGTTCGTCTGTGAGCTCAGAACCTAATTCTGTGTTCCAGTGGACACGAGAAGGGCAAGGAGCCACCTCCTGTTGTGTGTGAATGGTGTGATAAGAGTCTGGAGACGACATGCCCCGGGGAAGTAGCCTGTAAGACCAGATGCAGAGGGGCCAACATAGGGGGCTCCTGAGGAAACGCTGGGGAAATGTGACGCATACCCTGTGTGAGCCGTACATAAAGGAATACGTCTAATGTAGAGAGCTGAGTATCGAGAAATATCTGCTCCCGCGATTTGAACGTTCCATTGAGATAAAGGTTATCCCAAGTTGCGATTTTTGTCCCTTAAAGAAGTTTAAGAAATCTCGTCTCCTGCAGCAATGGCATGTGGGGATGATATGACAGTGGGAGTAATGGTGAGTAAAGTAAGGTACCTCGTAGTAATGTATGAATGCGGCGCCAGGCCTCAACCGTGCAGGTGATCATTGTGGGTGTTTTGTCTCGTGACTGAGAGATGGCACAAATCATGCCCCGAGGGGGACAGGTTCTGCCAACCATTGTTCTACTGCTACCTGTGGCATGTATGCGGGTGGGTGGAACCAAAAGTAAGCATAGTGTGCCTGAGCACAAGTGTAGTATAATTCAAAGTTTGGGACATCGAAGCCCCCCACGGCATAGGGCCTAGTAAGTATATTCCATTGTAATGTTTGCCCCCCCATGTTAATCTGATCATTTCTGAACACAGCGCCTTAAAGACGTGCCTACCGGGGTGGTATGGAATATTAAGGAATAAGTATAGCAGCTGCGGGATAGCAACCATTTTTATTAGGGAGACACAACTCGCCATGAAAAGCGGTAAGGAGATCCATCGGGTCACACAGCTGGCAATACGGTCAAGGGTTGTGCCATAATTGAGGCGCATTAATTCCTCCCGATCTCTGGAGATGTGTATCACCAAGTAGCGTAGATCGGAGCTACACCATTCCAGTGGGAAGTCCATGGGGAATTGTGTGGCAGCGGGTCTGAGAGGAATACTTGTGATTTTCCCCAGTTAATATGAATCCCGGAGAGTTTTCCCTAAGACAAATTCTCGCAGGAGCGGGTTTATGTTGTGTTATAGGGTGACGTCATCAGGATACAGGGATATAAGTATTTGGTGCAAGTTGCAGCGCAATGCCTTATCCTGGTGGTGTTGCCGAATCTTAGCCGCCAGGGGTTCGATCGCAAGGGCAAAGAGCAGTGGGGAAAGTGGGCACCCCTGTCTGGTTCCCCTGGTTACGGGGAAGGCTGGAGATAGTCGGCCATTGATCATGACTCTGGCGGTAGGGAGGCGGTATAGTAAACGGATCCACAAAAGAAACAGTGGAGGGAAGCCCATGCACTGCAGTACCCCTAGTAGATAATCCCATTCAACAGAATCAAACGCCTTGGTGGCATCTAGAAAGACAGCTGCCAGGGCCAGATCGGGATCAATGTTGTGCAATATGGAGAAAAATGTGCGTAAGTTATGTGTAGTCGAACGCCCAGGAATAAATCCCGATTGGTCGGGGAGGACGAGTTTCTCCATGAGCAGGTTCAGTCTATTCGCAAGGACCTTAGCTAGGATTTTGGTGTCGCAAGTGATGAGGGACAGTCGTCTATACGAGTCGCAGTGGACTGATGACTTCCCAGGGTTAAGTAGGGAGGTGTTGAGCACCTCTCTCATAGAGGGGGGAAGCGTACCTTGCTCTAGGGAATCCTCATATATCTCCCTGAGAATGGGAGCTAGTTGATCAATGTATGCCTTGTAGAAGTTGATGGGGAGCATAATTGCTTCCCTTATTTCATCTAGTTCAAATGGGGCACACAGGAACTCCCTCTGCGAGTCCCCCAACCATCCCAAGGGGATGTTGGTGAGGTAGCTGTCAAGGTCAAGGGCATCCCGTCTGCCCGAGGTGTACAACGTAGAGTAGTGTGTGGTAAATATGTTAATTATATCCACTGTGCCTTTGTATAGCACCTCCCCAGGACCCTTAACTTCCAGGACATAGTTAGAAAAGTGAGGCTTTCGTATAGTCTCTGCCAGAGCCCTGCCGGGGAACTCGCTTTTGTCATATCGTCAGGCTACCCAATACATCCCTCTGAATTTTGCCTCCCGCTCTGCTGTGTTAGCGTAATCCGAGAGCTTATCTCGAAGCTCACTTTGAGCTCGTCCATCCGCGCCATGAGAAAGTCTAGTCTCTATACCTTTAAGCTCCTTCTCTAGTGTCTGTAGAGTACGCTAGATGTCCCGCAAAAGCTCTTTGAGATACAAACCCCCCGGATTGTTACCTTGAAGGCCTCCCATATTGTTTTGACGCTCTCAACAGAGCCTTGATTCCTCTGGGGAAAAATCAGCAATTTCTTGTCCTAGTTCGTCATGAAACGCTGCGTCCAGCAGCGTGAGGGGCGACAGTCTCCAGATACTTTGTGGGAGATCATATCCCGAAGCGGAGAGCGTCATTTTTACAGGAGAGTGATTAGACTATGTGCACATTAACTGCGTGACTGTCAGTGTCGACAGGGCGAGGCCCTGGGAAGTGTGACAATAATCCAATCTGGCCCATGAAGCGGAGTGTGCTGTGAAGTGTGTACCTTCTGCAGTGTGGGAATGCATATGATGCCAGGTAGCTATCAACTCATTGTCAGTCAATATATCTTGCAGCACTTTTTGCGTTCTAGTGTAATGATGCGGCGCAGGGTTGGACCTGTCTGCAGCGGGATTAAGGACAACATTGAAGTCCCCCCCATATTATGAGGGTGGAACCGATCTCAATGATTTTCCCCCACAGCATGGCAAAGAACTCCGGAGAGTCAATATTAGGGCCATAGCAGCACACTAAGGTGACTGATTCAGGCCCAGTCTACCCCATACAATGCAGTAGCGACCATGCTGGTCCTGTGTTGTACCGGCTACTACAAAGGGAGTGTTATTTTCTATAAGTATGGCTGTCCCTCAAGAGTATGAGGAATAAGAGGAAAATGTTCTGTGATTCGCCCATTTGGACGCAAAGGTGTTGTTGTGATGGGGATTGAGATGGGTTTCTTGGAGCATTATGACCTGTGCCTGGTGACAATCTAGATATGCCAAGACTCTCCGCCTCTTCCTCGGAACTCCTAACCCCCTAACATTCCAGGTGAGGACGTGTAGAAGTTGGGAAGGTGATGGATTAGACATGTGATAATTTGAACTCTAATGCTCGATATTGTGATTTTCTTACTTCTGTAACAAGGGTAAATAAGCTAAACATTGTCGGTCTGTGACAGTATGTCGCGTGTGTTAAGGAAACAATCATAAACAGTCCCATTACCACCCTCACCCACTGAAGCATCCCAAACATGCCAGAAAATACAGTTCCTCCCCCAAAAAACCCATGAACCTCAAGAAACATCTTTAGACTGGTCTGCAGCAAGATTCAAAGGGGGAATGCCCTCTGGGGGGGAACTCCTAGGCGTATGCACGGATCCTCCCCTCCCTCAGAGTAGCAGGAAAATGGAAAGACCATACTCTTCGAGGACGAGGGCGCTTGGTACATAAGTTAGTGAGCCCTCATTCAACACTTGCCTGACCAGTAGCGTCAGATGTCCAATTCTGTCGGATCTGTGCGTCAAGTTTGTCTGTTGCTGTGACGCTGCAGCACCACAAGCGTCATTGAAATTGTGATGACGTGACACTGACCACGTTTAGTCTGCAGCTGTAGAAGTCTTGCTAGGAGATGTATCCGGGGTAGAGGATGTGTTATTATGATGCTTTAGACGTTTTGGGAAGTTATCCATCTGTTGCGGGTTGGTAAAAAAGGATTGCTTGCCCTGGTGTGTGATTCTCAGCCGTGCTGGGTAGAGAAGGGCGTAATCAATCTGGGCTTGGCGTAGATTTTGCTTGGCGGGGTTGAACTTACGCCGTTCTTGTTGCACTGCCGCTGTGAAATCCGGATAGAGAGTAAACTTGTTACCTTTGAAGACAAGTTGGTGTTTCTCCCAAGCCATCTTGAGAGCAACATCGAGGTTACGGTAATTTAAGAGCCGGGCAATTATAGGACGCGGCGTGCCTCCCAGTGGTGGTCTGGGACTGAGAGTGCAATGCACCCTTTCGACTATGAATTGGGAGGAAAAGGATGTGGTCCCAATAGTGTCTTACAGAAGTCTTTCTATGTACTATTCCATTCTGCCTGTGTTGGTACTCTCGGAAATGCCAAGAACGCGTACATTATTCCTCCGACTGCGCACTTCAAGATCTTCATTGTTTGCGGCAATGATTTTAAGCAACTTGTCCATCTGCGCCACATGAGTCTGAATGTTGGAAGTGCTGTCTTCCACTTCTGAAACGCGGCGCTCGGTTTCTTTGATGCGCTCGTGTCCGTCCAGCTTGTGGGCGATGGCATCCATCCGGTTGGTCATTGCGTCCAATTTTTATGCAATAGGGGTTAGACTCTGTCACACATCTAAAAGAAGAGATTTCATATCGTCCTCCTGTAAGGGGCCCGCACCCTGTGTATTTTCCTCCCTGGCCCCCTCAGAACCCTCCTGCTGAGAGCAACCAACCCTCTTGGTCTCGAAATTCAGCCGGGGTTGCTTGATGTATGCCTTCCCCATGATATATATAGGATAGCTGATGGCACGATGTTGGCTGACACGGAAAGGATATTGAGCAGTCTAAGGCAGGATGTAGGTGGCACAGGCGCCTATCTGGACTGACCCAAGTAAGGACAGTAGAGTTACATGTTGCTCTTCACCAGATCCACCTCACAGTGCCCGCCATATCAAGGTGAGAGAAGTATGGTTAATCAGCCAGTCCCACGGGAGGTGCAGCACCACTGGGATGATGACACCCGGTAGCGTAGGCTGTTTTGGTACTTGAGGGGCCAGTGGTCAGGTCACTCAGTGAGTGGCATGTGCGGCCTCTGGAATTCAAAGCAGGCCACACCGTCAGGAAGAGCCCAGGGTAGTGCAAGAAATCAGGGAGATCGCCATCCATAGCGTCAGCATCCATGCAGCCTAACAGACCAGGAGAAGGCAAAAGTTCTGATGATGTAGAAACTATTAACCCACCAGGCCACGACAATATGAGCATAGAAGAGCTAAGCCCAAGCAGTGGTCAATTGCGTTCAAGAAGGGAGGTGGCGCAATAGAGATATCAGGTGCGAGGCCCCCTCCCAGGCCGATGATGCAGGCAGGTAGCAGTGGCATTATTCTTCACTGTTGCAGGCAGAGCGAATGAATGCTGGTGCGGCAGGGCCACTTGTACTGCACTGCGAGCGCCACTCTAGGTAGTATTGTAGTGAGTTGTGGGAACAGCGGCATGACGGTCCAATACAGTGTTGGATGCAGCCCCCCCCCCCCCCCCCCGGGAGAGAGAATAACGGAGCCGTGGAGAGTCAAAGGCGTAGCAAGTGGTTATGTTCCGATTTCACCCTAGGGCTGGCAGCAATACTCCGCACTGTCTATGATGCCGCCACACCACCTGCAGGGACAATGAATGCGTAACCGCGCAGCAAGCACCAGAAATGATGAGCAGAAGGCTCTGTGTTATTGGAGGAGGCCACCTACAGGTATGTGGGTGTTTTGTCAATAATTGTACCTCCGGATGTGTAGGATAAGGAATTACAAAGAGCGAGTTGGGGGTAGTTTGAAGATCACTCACCCCTAGTGTGTGGCAGCGGCGCAGGCTTCAGCCGCATCCGGGAAGCGGTCCAGTCGCCACTTGGGCGCCGCGGCGCTCCAGTACTGAGCCAAGCCCTGCAAGGGCTCCAGACAGTGCAGGTATCTCCGGCGGTGGCACCAAGGTAGCATAGTGATAGTATTTAGCGATGCGCCACCAGCCTCAAACTTACTCCGCCAGGGAAACGGATCTCAGTCGTCACATCGGCGCAACAAGGAGCAGGTTACGATCCAAAAGGTAGGATAAATGATAGGATAATGATGCCGAGCAGCAAGAGCCTCACACCAGTGCGGCCATATTGCTCGTGCGCCACCTAGTGCCCCCCATCTAAACCCTTTCATTGCTT
The DNA here is from genome assembly GCF_964204655.1 of Triturus cristatus. Lineage (NCBI taxonomy): Eukaryota > Metazoa > Chordata > Amphibia > Caudata > Salamandridae > Triturus > Triturus cristatus. The sequence goes on from NC_140580.1 coordinate 779,821,314, forward strand.
AGTGGTCATACTGCATTCTCCCCTCCCCCTGTTTCCCATTCCTTTGCTCCCCTTTCCTGTCTTCTCACCCACCAATGTTTGAGGCATAGCTGCCTACTTGACCCCCCCCTCCCTCTATTGGTCCCTACTACTTTAAATTGGGAGTTTATCCATCTTCTTAATCCACTACTGTGGATTATTGTATTTTGAACTGCCTATGGCCAATGTTATTTGCTACCTATAATTCTTCTCACAGGATACAGCCAGCTGTTTTAGCCGCTTCGAAGGCGGCTAATGATATGGTAGGTGCTATGTCAGAAGTGATACTTGTATTCTGTCATGTTCTCTATCTACAAAATCAATACAAATGTTTAGAACAAATAATTTTTTGTTTTATTAACATCATACCAGCAACCAAATTGAACAGTTTATTTATAATACTTAAAGTAATTGTGTTAGATGAGACATATTTTTTCATTTTCTACTTAGGGAACTTTAAACAGAAACGACTTTGGCCCAGGGGCTAGCGCAGCATTTGACATATTTTAAGATTAAGTGAAGTGGCGCACAAGTTACAAATTGTGTGGTACTTACTTAAAAGTAACTTGGCAGTTGGGGCGGTTACATCATTTTGGGTTACAGAAGCAGAATTACATCTGCGTTTTAGACAGTTCATGTTTACACGTTTATAAATGTATGTATGACCTAGCGGTTAGGCAGGAAATTGACTTTGTAGAAGATTTTATGGAGATCTTTCCAGAAGGTCAGGCCTGAAGGTGTCAATCACATTCAGGGCGAGTTATTTCCAGGGGAAGGAGTAACAGAGTAGAACGCTTGCTTATTTAAATGTATTTTACTTTTTTAGTTTAGTCCTTCTTACTTCTGTGTCCTAATAGGATCAGCTGGTTGATACTGCAGTAGTTTGTGGTGTGGCCATTGATCCAGCATTTTTCTTCTGGGAAACTATGGATTTGCATAAAGTTGCATAAATATTAGTCCAAGCCTTAGTGGTGAGTTGCTTGGATTACGTCAAAGACTGCACACAAAATAATGTATTTTTTTCAAAAGCAGCACACCATGCTTTTTAGGTCTCGCCTGACCCAGCGCATGCGCTGGTCTGGCGAGACCTATTGAGAGGGCTCCAAAAAGTGCTACCAGGCCAGCCTAGAGCTACAGTGCATCTGCGCGGGCGCGCGCGCCGCGCTTTACCGCGATTACTTTCACTTTCGCTTTGCATAGCCAATAGGTCTCGCTTTTGGGACCTTATAAGTATTTAGTTATGCAACTGTTGCATGGCTAAACACTAATAAGGTCCCAAAGGCGAGACCTATTGGCTATGCCAATGCTTGTTTTTAAAGCAGCGCGGCGCACCGCACTTTATTAATTTTGTCTGCCAGGCATAATCTTATGTTTTCACTTCAATAATAGTGGTTGCACCGTAATCTAAGTGTCCTTTTCCAGTGTTTACAGCTAGGGGCGTGTCCTGTCATTTACAATGCCAATAGCTCTAACGTTCACGAATGCAAAACTTATTGTAGTGCAAATGCTTTTTCCACCATGTTTCTGAGTGTATCTCAACAAGCCTGTACACACTTCTCTCTTAAAGGTAGTTCAGACACCTGCAGGTCCTTCCTAATAACCCTGAGCAATAATATAATGACTCTTTAATTCTGAAAAATATCCATAAGTGTGGAACCGGTTTGCAAGGGTGGAGGTGTGCATTCTGCAGAGCCCAAAACTTTACCTACCACCCTCCACATCTGCTGCACTGAAGAAGTTGAGAAAGAGACAAAATAGAATACCTACTGTGCTGCATCAATTATGAGGAATGTGTCAGCCATAGGGTTAGGCAAGTTCCCATTTTCCACCTTTAGAAAGCCATATAATTTGGTATTTTTCTACATTCAAGTAGCGTCCTGGGAGGGTCTTGTTGAGCATATGCAAACTTCCTCTGCACCCCTAACAGTTGTCCCAAACCCTAGACTGAGTCTTCCAAAAATGTTCATTCCTAGTCTGTTGGACAATCACAAACAGCAAGGAGAGCTTTCCCATTTGTGATATTCGCCCTACCATCAGTCTAGCATCTAAGTCCCCTTCTTTTGAAAACCGTCCAGCTAAATACAGGTGTGCCGTCATAAAATAATATTTTATGTGGGAATCTATTGTCTGTCTTCCTCATATCTGTGTTAGAGTACATCTAGTTTAACCCTCCATTGTATCTCCACTCAGATTAGGATACCAGTATGCTGTCCAGTTCTCCAAACGCAGAAGGGGGCATGTAATACATAATACATTGAAATATGTATGTGCTTCTGAGGAAGGTTATCATTCTGGTCAATGTTACCCGTTCACATGATGACAAGTGAAATGTCTTTCGAAATGTACCAGATTTTTTTAATTTTGGATCACTATGTGTATTAAGAGAATACCACAGTTTATTCACGCCTGCTATTCTAATTCCTAAGTCTCAAAACAAGTCATTTCTGCCATGTTACAGGCAACTTTGGCATTACAGCATTTGACAATTCCTTATTAATTGTTCAATACTTAGACCTTACAGATTCTTTGTAAAATTTCAAGCAACTTCCACACAGGCTCAACTGAGTCCAACAGATTCACCAAAAAATCTTCAGTGTATAGCAACACCATGCGCTATACCAGTACAATATTCATCCCATTGTTGCTAAATTTATCCGTGAGGACAAGCTTGTGATACCACCTTCAGCATGACAATTAGTGAAGACAAGAGGCAACCTTGTCTATAACTTATGCATTGTGGTTCATAAAATCAAATCAATCTGTCAATGGCATTGTTGATTCACAATAGAATTTAATACATTATGCACCCTTTATTAATTGAACACTGCAGTAAAGCAGGAACTAGGATTGTTAGCCCACTGAGTATTGAAATCCAGTTAGCTTTTCACGATAACCACAAATAATTAAATATGTCTGAAATGCAACACAATTTCAGAATTAATACGATTTTAGATTTTACGACATTGCAAATCATGTCATCAAAAGTAATCCATGTATCTGAGTTTTCAGCTATTCCTTGACCAGGATTCAGTCCACACTGTCTGCCACCATAATGACTAGCTCCACTGGTACTTTGCATTGTTATGGTGTAAACCATGGGGATTTGCAGACTTTTTCCCAGGGGCCAAAAAGTATGGTCTGTTGGGTGACCTAGGGCCGCCTTGATGCCAGCACACTGTGAGTGGGGGTGAAGGTGTGAATAGAAGAAGTGAAGCGAGGGGAGGGAAGGTGGGCATAGGGGAAGTGAAGCAAGTACAACGTTTGGATAGTAAGTTGTGGATTTATATTCAGGGTTTCTTTCCACACTGCCCTCTAAATTAAGCCCCTAGTCCTAGAAAAATCATAGATTTGACAATACTTTGTTATACTATATCAGGGGCGCTATCCCTCTACTACACCCTGGGGTAAGCCTCCTCTGCTTTCTGTTGCAACCGTTGACAAATTAAGTGTACAAAGGTAGTAACCTAATTATTGAATTGAATTTAAAAAAAACTCACACCTCTTATGTCTTTAGTCTCTTATCTGTAAATGCAGTGCTTGGAAACAGGTGCAGTTAAAGTAGCCAGTGCTGTATAAAATCATAGACAAATATCCCCCAACAACATGTGCAGTTCACTGAGGTGGGCAGACACAAACACCCAACCAAACTCCACCGCTAAACATGGGACAGTGGGAAAATGTTATCCTTGGCATTAGGATACTTGACATTTAATCTCGCTATAGCACTTTGCCAAAAAATGCTGGTTGTATACTCTGTACTTAAAGTCTCAGTAGATTCCACGGCACAGGGGCATTTCATTGGTCAGAGTAGTCCCCTAGTCTCGCCATCGGAACTACTCAAACACCTACTTGTTGTACAATGATCAAGATGGTAACAGTGACCAAGAAGGCATGTTTTTTTTTATTAATTTCGGCATAAACTTGTGACAAATTGTACCTCTTGGATTATCACTTTCTTAGCATTTTTCTCTAAACCATTTTTTAAACAGATAGCAAAAACCTACACTAAACACCAGTAGTAAGCATGTAATGAGAAAATAGGGTAGTAAACCAACAATCATTGTATTTTACCCACGGGGAGAGAATACCCAGTCTCACACCCCCACTCACTATAATTTGGTGTAGTGAGAAAGTTATGAATCTTGAAAACAAAGTTTTATGCAAACCATATCGGTCCAAGATACACCCTGGGGGCTCCAGTCTAGATGCTGATTTCAAGCGAGTAGACTTTACTGTGGCTGGACCTCATAGAACGTATACATCCAATATCGAGCCTACTGTTAAATGTGTATATAAGAGATATTGTTAATGTGGCATATTAATTCAAGCACATGTTTAACCGTAGCCAGATGAAAGTTATTCAGGCAATTGGAATGCATAGAATGCAGTCATAACAAGTTACGTGTTTATGTTTGATTTGTACGACCCTCTAAAAACGTGAATGGGAAGTACACACTGAATTTAGTCTAAGAACTATTTAAGAAGAGTTCTAGGTTTCGGGGTCACACAGGTTCGGCCATTTTAGAACGCTGCACATGATAAAAGAAAATATGGACCCCTAAAAGAGATGTAAGGCCTAAATACTACCGTGGTAGAAATCATGTATTCAATTATGTACATACTAGGTAAAATGCAAGTGATTTTGGATAAATACTGCAAGCAATACAGCATTCTCTACTGTTGGTTACGGTCACAAGTTTATGCTTATATCGTGAAGAGATACTCTGTGAGAGAAATATGCAGAATATACAGCCAACATTCTTTAAATCCGTAAGACGTTAACAGCTGGACGTTTGCTTACATAGCTGTTTTGAAGCAATATTCAAATGTGTTTTAAAGAAAACATATGTTCTGTAACAAGCTAGCATAAAAAATATGTAAGCCGATATTCTTTCAAGGAGGAGTACCTCAAGCGTTCCCAAATCTTAAATCAAGTATTCAAATATCAAGACAAATTTTAAGTACAGAAAGTGGTATTTTCAAGAAAGCATTATTTAGTATTTAAGACACAAGATTAGATTACTGAGACTCTTGCCTGTAATCCTCTCGACGACACTAGATTGCCACCAGGTATTCCTTCTGTGGGGCTTGTTTTCCCCAAGAGATGTTTCAAAAGCTTAAAAGCATGTTAGAATCAAGAAAAACTCCCAATATCTTGCATTCCTTCCAAAGGTTTCTAACAACAAATGATTCAATGTGGTCCACAATGCTGCATTTTACTATATTTTCTAATGGGCACTACCAATGCCAATATGTCTCCCTTTAGTGTGGTAATATAAGGAAACAGCATTTATGTATGCCAGGGATCACCATGTACTCTCCACAGACACACCTCTCACCCTGCATAGGGGCACACCCCTCACCCTGTACTCAGACAGACATACAAAACATTAGCCAGGAGGCACATCAAGCATTGGTACATTGCAAACCTAGAAAAGTCACACACATGCAAAAGAACACTTGGCAATTATGCTCGGAAGAGGACTCTATTCTAGAATCCCCACCCAGTGTCCGCTAACAACACCATAGTACTTCAGAGACTTTCTTGCCCAGAACTTCCTAAGATTGCCACTGCCGGCCATTGTGCCTGAGAAGCTCTTATACCCATTCTTCTTTGGACTCAGGCCATATATACTGTTCCCCATCCATCCCTACTAGGATGTGTGGGACAAGTTGCATTAAAGACCTCAAGGACAGAGTCTGTATTCTTGTGACTAGGAAGGGGCCATCCTGTACGGAGAGCTGAGATCCCTTCAAGCTTTCTCTGTTAGACTCAATCATTCTTTGCTCTACTTCACCAGATGCTGCGGTCTCCCACTGCTAGACCCTTATGAGAGCAGGTCTTCAACAATACATCACTGGGCCAGATTGAGACAGATGGAAAGGACTAGAGATGGAATCATCGACCTTCAACATTGACAGAGATCAAAGACAAAGTACAATGCGCCACTAAGAACATCTGCATGGATTTCACTACCAAGACTAGGTTAAAAGAGTAATTTTATAATGAAAAAGTTATAAGAAGTGCCAGACCAGAATGACTATTCAAAAAGAAAAAGTAAGCAAGGCTTAAATTTGTGTTGTCGTTAAATATTTATTTTCCCAGCACTAAAAAATGTGTTATTAAAAAAGTCTAATCCAATGTTATTGGCTGGCATGTATGGAGAACCTGTTTTTTTGTGGGGGGAGAGATCTGCAGAGATCTAATAATTAAACAGAGAGGTAACTTGTTTCACAGATGGTGCTACAAGTAGGTGCTTGCTAGCAGTGAATGTCATGCTGCTGGTTAGATGACCACATTTTCAAAACTGGAACAGGCCACAAAGAATTAAGACTACAATTTGACAGGAACAATCGACAGGCAGGGTCTACAATGGAAACAATCAAAGATCTAGAATAAAGGATACAGGCTCAGAGACTGCCACTAGCAACATGTGAGGCTTGCTTCATTGTGTTGGCCATGCTGCTGCTGACTCATGAAACATGACGTGGTGCAGCACTTCATGGAATAAGAATGGTTTCTTTTAGGGGAACATATGTATTTAACCAACAGACTTCTATTGCAATGCATGGACAATCTCTATGCTGCTTGGTGAAGCTATTTCTTTCTGATTACATGAGCTATGGCAAACAGCTGTGCTGTCAAGGTAGGCTTAGAAAGCTATAGCTAAGTGTGAGCATAACCGACATATAGGACAGGTTCTTAAAGTATCGATACAGCTTTGCATTGCATTTCTTTCTGTACAGATTAGCTCAGATGATATTTCATGTACTCTTTCCTTCACGTTATCACGCTTAGGTAATTCAAAACAAACTTGCAGTGACACAGAACAGGAAAGTAGGAGTAACATATAGAAATCACTGCTCTACCTCTTTTCTCACACTGCAAAGGGGAGAATCTAGCTAAACCAAATTAGTTATAGCAAATTTACTTATTTGGAGAAACTAAATATTTTTCATACTACACTCAGTGATAGCCACTGCAAAGACTGAACTAATAGCAGATTGTGGTCCTGTACTGGGAAAAATGTGAGCAAGTGAAGAGATTTTGAGTTATAGAAAAGATATGCAAATATATGGACTATTGGATTTCCAAGTTTTATGTAGAAGGAAACACAAAAACATGGTTCTGGTGTGAAAACATTTATCAAACATATAAAAAATACCCTGGATGACCCATTATATCAGCCAAAGGAAATCGTTTTGAAAATGTCTTTATCTAAAAAGGATTGCCAGTATCCCTTGGGAATATGAGTATTTGTTAATTACATCAGCTGTTACCTCACTGTAAACATTTATAAAAAATTATAATGGTTGAAGGCTACAGATCATTACCTCAGAGCTCGGATATTGCAATATTTTTATCACACACAAACAATCTTGCCAATGATCAGATAGTGCTCAATGAAGAACAGCTTTCTATTTGAAGAGCACTTGTATAGACAGCTCCAAGGAACCTCGATGGGCACCTGCGTCACCCCCAGCTATGTGAATCTATTCAAAGGTCTGCAGAAAGAGCTGGTGGCCTGTGTCAATTCCAGGAAGAATATGAGGCAAACGCTGCCTAGGGTTATGTTGTATAGATGGTTTAGCTATAATTTGGAGAGGCTCAGAAAACGACGCAAAAAAAATAGGTGACATATCTGAATAACCACAATTTAAATCTACATTTTACTAGCACAATGAGTAAGCATCAAATTACATTTCTAGATGTGCAGCTTAAAGCTGTAAACAATGAACTGCAAACGGTAATTCATAGGAAGGACACAGCAGGGAACAGTACATTGCATTTAAGAGTTTCCATCCTATAGCACATCAAAATTAGTATCCTTGCAGGGAATATTCGAGGGCAAAAGGTAATTGTAGCTCACGGGAACTGCATGAAAAGGAAAGGGAAGTAATCAGGGGCCAATTCTAAGCCCGGGGATATCCCTGTGAAGTTTAAAAGGAAGAAGAGATCAGGGTAAAAGCAATAGATAGAGAGAAATTACAGCTTGAAGAAAAAACAAAACCTGGTGCCAACAAAAGGACTACAGTAATTACTACCCACAGTACACAGCATAGAGAGAGAGAAGAGGTATATTACAGAAGCATAGAAAGCTCGTGCATCTGGACCCAATTATAGGCCATACAGTGGAGGAAAGGCCAGGAATTATATTCCCCAAAACATTCTTTAAGAGATGAGCTACCCTTCAGTCATTATTTTCCAGTCAAGAAAAACAATACTTGGATACAGCCAACAGGGGGTTTTAAGAAATGCACAAAATGAAGAACATGCAAAAATTATGTCAATACCAAGAAGTGTAATAGTCCAATCTGGTCTGAACTCAGAAAGATCAGAAATTCCTTAACCTGTAAAACAGATTTTGTAGAGAATGTGTTGAAATGCCTGTTTAAAAGTGTTGTGTGGGAAGTACAATCTTTACGGCCTACAAGTGTGTCCTGGAACACCTTAGGGTGTTAAGAAATGGAAACATAATTATCCAGTAGTGAGGCATATCATGGTGTGTCAGGGGTTTGGATGTCAATCAATTATGTTATTTTGTTATTGATCAAGTTCCACAATCCCCTGGAGGAGGGGACATGAAAAGAGTACTTAGGAGACTTGAATAGTATTACATAATCGAATTCAACGCCTTGAACCAATGAACCCAAGCATTTGTGACATTAAAATACATTTTGTTAAACTAAATAAGGCTATACACCTTCTCTTTCATTTTGCCTTCTTCTGAACACTTGTTCATTTTTATTAATTCTAGTATTTCTGTGGTTCTAAATCTCAATTATGTTTTTGTAGGTGGGGACAACACTAGCAATGAGAACAACAGAATGAATACAGATGCAAACATGAACTGCAGAATTTAACTCAAAATGCAGATAATAGCAACCACATGATGGCTAGAACATTGTCAGGGACACAAATGGGACTCGAAAAAACTGTTCAATTTGAGTTGAAATGCTACAGTGAATAATAGTAAAATGAGACACATCAGCCAACTGTGGTATGAGAGTAGTAAAAGGTGGTGAATTGATCTAAGTTGCTCATGTACAAAAATCACATTCTGTTTTGTCTAAGTTTGTTCCTGTTGCAACAATTGGCACATAGTATGCATATAATAAGCGGGCTTTGTGGAAAATAAATGTATACAAAATGGTAATTGGAGGTCTTAATAATGAAATGATGTACATATACACAGTATCTTCTCAAATAAAATAGAGTTAATCCATTTGAGGAAAAGACTGTATTTTTGGATACAGTCCCATTTCTTTAGCCATTATTTTTGGTGAAAGCTTTTCATGATATGGACCTCAGTGAAATGTAATATAAATATTTGTGTTTTCAAATAAATGCATAGTTTTCAGCCCACCATTTGGATATTATAGATTATCTTCATTTGGGTTAAGCCAGAGAGGAGATGAAGTCTGATTTCACTAAAAATGCATTAAATGATGCAGACACACAACCAAACTCTGTTGTGAGCAAGGCGGCAATGCTGAAACGTGTTGAACTTTTTTGGCACTGTAATGTTGCAAGAATGGGAACTAATCTCCAGCTAGGGTGTGGACTTTTTCTTGTGGATATATATCGAGAGATGGACAGTTGTGTTTAAGCGAGGCAATGGATAGAAGAGGCACCGAGGGCATACAATGTCACTGTCATTTGTGATATATATCTCTATAGTCTATATCATATATATATATATACATGAATGAAGTTCGCCACCAACACCAGTCATTCAAGGACCAAAGGACGAAAGCGGACCACCAAAGTCTGTGCAATTTCCAATTTATTCCAAGCCAAGCAAATCCGCCATTACGCGTTTCAACCCCCAATCGGGTCTTGATCACATGTACATATACATATACATACACATATACATACACACACATATATATTTATTTACTACTTTTTTTCTAATGGTCACTTTCCATAGGAGAGCAGTTTTGATAAGAACTGTGGTGCTGTTTTGGGAACCTTCACAAACGCTTCCACAAAAAACAAAAGTCCATCTACCTACGCTCCTGGAAAGTTTTGGGGTCATCAGTCAAGCAAGAGCCAAGAAAAAGTGGTGGCGTTTGTCATAAAATACATTTTCCCCATGCAGTATCTTATCGGATTTTCAAGAAGCATTTTAGAAGAAAAGACAACACAATTTCACCATATCTATCAGAGAGCTTGATCTTTACTTCAAAAATGTTCTTAGTGTGATTTGGTGTAAATCTGTTCGGACATTTTAAGAAACTAAGCTTCAAAAGTTAGTTATATCTGGACAGATGCTCATACAGGAGTACCACTGTACTTCTAAAATATTGCAAAACAAATTAAAAATAGAGTAATCTGATTGGTCATCAATATAAACTCATAACATCAATGAAAAAAGAGAAAGTATGTTAAAGACATGTTGTTGCACTTTGATAAATGTCCATGATGAACGTCCTTCATTTTCATTGTGATGTTTTCTCCATCAACATTAAGTGATAATGTCAATTTGTAAAAAAATAAAACTATCAATAGTAATTTGGGAAGATTACCAGGTGTATGTGCTACAGAATGAGTGAGGCAGCATTGTCTCCCTAGAAGAGGGAGATCAGAAGGAATTAGTTAGTGGGTAGTCTGAATCTCCCAAAATGTGGCATGTCTTTTGGCTGTTAGCATCATCCACCTAAGGAGCCATCTCCTAAATCAGTGTTAAGTATTCTCTGCATTTGATTTGTAGATGAACTATATTTGCTTGCTGTGGCTTATTTATCTGGGCTATTTATTTGTAAAGATTTCCCTAACTCAAAGTTTGCAAAAACATAAATACAACTATAAAGTATGCAGTTCTAAGATGGCCCAAAATAAATACATTTCGAATTTGTATTCCTATTGCAATGAAAACTAATTGAAAGCTAAGTGTAAACTCGGCTAATTAGTAATGCATGTTAGACAGATAGCATCTGAACTAGCTCTTCTTTGAAAAAAAAACTACACTTTAACATAGTGATTCTAGTTCCGACTAAAACACTATCTGCACAATAAAACAGATTCTGGGAAGGAGCTTTTTTCAATGAAGAGAAGTGAGCTTAAAATACTTTATGGTTTGGAAGCATGAAACAATAAGCGATCATCATTTTCTGAATGCCTTTGCACTTCGAAGAAGAAAGCTTTCCCCATATATCAGCTTTTTCCAAAGTAAGGTTAATAAAAGCTTCATCAATCCTTTTCTCAGAACTGAGGCAAACCTAATATTTCAAACCCATAAATCATGTTGACGAGTCTGCAGCTACATTCTGTACAATATTTGCATTTCACAGTTGATGTATAATTCAGGAGCAGAATACTTTAAGGTACTAAACAAAAGCTAAAATGGGAAGAGAGTTTTTTTCCCCACAGTTAAGTATGCACACTCCTGCCTATGCAAGCAAACCAAATGGGTCCCAGACTATTCGGGCCAAAAGGCTTCATGCCAAGACACAGTTAAGAGGAACTGCTGTTCATTTTTTAATCGAACAACAAACTTGTAACAAGCAAACAGAACACCCACTACACATCCTGTCAATCTATTTATATCTAATTGAAGTGGAAAATGTTGCACTTTTCCATCCAGCCCTACTGTAAAACAGTGCTTGTAGCTACAATTGTTAGGCAGCAATAGATTTACTGTACATGTTTCTGCCTTTGTATAATTTCAAGCTATTTTATCTTGAAGGTCATGATAAAGTAGTGGGGGATCTACAAACAAGGAATTAATCACTCTTCAATTTTGTGTCTTTTTTACATAACTGGACGAACTAGTAGTTTCCTGTTCCAACCTACAAAATAGCATTGCTTCAAAAAAGTTAACTCCTCTTTTCTTGCCAGCAGTTTCCATTTAATTAAATTGACAGCAAAACAGGTCCTGTAAGTAATGCGATCCAGACCAGTTTTCCTTAAATGTAGTTTCCCAGGCATTAAATTACATTAGAAACAGACAAAATAATCCTTCTATAATTTAAAGGTAAAATGTAATCATACTATAAAGTGGCGGTTCCTCTGAACCTTATTTTTTAGCATGGATCGGCAATTATTTTCCAGTTGTAGCACCAAAAATGGTGCATTATCCTGCTTAATGTTTCCAAGGAAACGTTTGCTTTTCTTTGGTTTACATCATTCTGTAAAAGCATTTTTGTGGCCTGTCAGATTCACACACTGATACATGGCATGCAGGTGCATGAGTTTCTTTGACATTCACTTCAGGTTGAAAAACAGGCTAATAATAGCAGTTCAATCTTCCAAAGACAATACCCGTGACAGGGCCACTCACCAAAAGAAAAATGTGCTGCTTGATGGATTTTCTAAGGAATTTTAAACATCAATGCTATACAGTAACAAAATACACCAGTCGAAATAAGACATGTCATATCAAGATTATAAATCAGGCTCAGGCACTACAATACAGAGAAATGTTTCTTTACTATATCGTCTGAGATAAGATTAATAGAACTCGCCTTACAAACAACACAGTTGAATTCCTGTATGTATTTGGTTTTTTCAAAACGCACTAATAGTTTTTTTAGCGGGATTGAATAATTTTTTTTTTTAGCGGGATTGAATTTTTTTTAAAAATATTTTTTTAGCAGGGCTCTACATTCAACATATCTATTCAAGTTGATATAGTAGTGTGATAGCAGTAAATTAATTTGCTTAGAGACGAGGTAGAGGGTGCAGCGCGAGAATGTAAACTAAAGCGAAAGTACTGGACATTCTTTAACTCCTTTCTTCAGAGCAGAAAGAAAAGTATCTAAGCCTGGTTTTTAACGAATTCGCATATCTGTAGTTGTAGGTTTATTTCCTTGCAGTAGATGAGGTTTTTATTTTTTTACAAAAGGCTTTCAAGAGAACCCCTGGAATCCTGCTACATCCACAAGTTAACAGGAGCAACCCAGGAAATGTTTTGCTAGTTCAGCATCACATCTATGGGAAGGCAATTCAGTATTCATAACTGTACATTGTGAACAATTGTAAACTCATAAATGCGTTCGCTTTAGTGCAACTGCCCTTTTTGTCATACACTGGGAAAAATATTTTCCTCAAATTTTCCCTCTCTCTACACCCAAGGTAATTTGGTGCTGTCCTTTTCCCGATCTCACCCTGGAAAATAATTCATTCCTGCCCTCCATAGGCATAGGCCTCAAACTGTTTTCAGGATGTGAACAGGTAACAAGGCTTGTAAATACCGCCAACCAGGGAGTCCTTGGCTGTATCACTATAATGCAAGCCCACTGGGAGAGAATCTACACATTGAGACCATTACGCCATACTATGGTGTTATAACATAGGAGTAAAACATCCGAATACCACAAATTCATTTATAGTGAATTACCACAGTACATTTAAGTAATTCAAGCCATTTACATATGCACAGGGACATCTTAAGGATTTGCAGGGCCCTGGGCCAGACACAATGTGGAGCGCCCTTTTCGGATAAGGATTCAATTTATGATCCAGTTTCAGCTCTTTAATGCAATCTTTGGCAAGGTCACTGACAGTGCACAGACACACTGGTGCAAATTCTAAATGTGTTTACATCTAATATTCAAGGACCACATGTGTTTCCAATATTGCAATACAGCAGCAGCTCACTAATATTACTGCAAATAATCTCTGTGACACCCTCCAATTTCTCATACGTGAGGTCCAGTTTTGATCTAAAAGATTTTTTTATGGATGTTGCATGAATCAAAAATAAAACATTTATCTTCAGAATGTCTGTAATAGACACACTTCACCTGCATTGAAAATAAATTAAGTGAAAACGGTATTTAAAACAGTATGTTCAAGAATTATTTATGGTCATCAGGGGAAGGCTCTTCAGAATAGAGCTGCCTCTATCAGGGGCCCCCCTGAAAGGCGGAGGCCCTAACCGAAGCCTACTTTGCCCATGCCTTAAAACTGCATATGGAAGTTTAAATTTCTAGTGCAAGTGGCTGGGTCACTCACGCCCTCAGTGATTGTGATTTTGTATATTCGATAACAGCCGAGTAATATTACTTACCTCTAAATTTGATCCGAGGGACAATATATTCCATTAAGCTGGATGTGAATCACCATGCGTGCTCATCATAACTCTTTCATGATGTAACTCTTAACCTTCAAACGGGTTATCCACGGCACCTTTATCAGATATATATTTGACAGTATTTCATAGGCAACACTACAACTTTTTCTTTTGTATGGCACCTTCAGGCATGTCCTTAAAGAACTACATACTCCAAGTTCAAAGAGCAGCGTTTTTTTCCCCAGTGAAATCAGCAGACCTTTTCAGTATTTTACTATATAATCATTTTATTTTCTTTGCTCTAGAACAAGTATTTGTACCACACAAATATATATTAGCATCAAGATGGTTTTAACTAATAATAAAGGACATGAGGAATGAAAGTACTGGGGCTACCTTCATTGTTGATTTATGATAGAATGTCTTCAACACACTATACTTTTTATTAGACAGTTTTTATACATTTTGATGTATTTCTGTAAAAATGCTGACAATATTGCTTCATATGGAAGTACATCTGATTTGATCCAAGCAAAAAAGTTATTATTAATAGTTTTGAAAAGTTGTCCACTTTGCTATCTATTAATATCCCCACAGCTGAATGCCATCTGTGAAGGCTAGACATGTTTTCAGACTGTCTCTGGAGTTTTCCTGTATAATGCAAAGAAATGCCACTTTTGTGGTGATGGCTTCTTAAGTTCAGTTACTGCATTATGCAATAATATTCCAATAAACACTTAAGTACATGAACTGGCTAAGTGTTAAATGTGTACCCTCTACCTGCCACAGGAGGGAAAGCATTAATTAATAATTCACTTTTCAAGTGGCATCACACTGATACCGCAGAGGCAAATGGAGTACTGTTTCATACCCTGTCAAAAGGTATTTGTTAACAGGTCCCAGGAAGTATCTAAATATTTCTATTTATAGAGCACTAAAAAGAGATGGCTTCGGGCTTTGCCTAAGTAAGACCAACATAAAAAATATTGGAGTTCAATTTAGGCACTCCGAGAAATATTACTTTTCATACTATAGGACTAGAGGAGGTTCCCCTATTAACCTCCAGAAATTGACTAGCCCAAATAAGGATGTGATCGATAAAAGCTTTATCCATTATTAATTTCCTATTGAACGTGAACGGCCTTCTAATCTTTACCTGCCTTAAGCTATATATATCTAACAATAATGGGCCATGATCTGCCGTTATCCTAGGCCATACCTGCATTTTAGTTCCAACAATGTATGACCTAGGCATAAATACATAATCGAGTCTCACCAATTTATGATGGGGATATGAATAAAAGGTATAACCCGGATCTAAATCGTATACAGACCTCCATACACCTACTAACCCATGATCCTTCATTTAAATGCTCTAAAACCTTGAGTTTTCGGCCCATATATCTGTCATTTTTATCATCTAAGACTAGCCCATCCATATGTTTATTGAAGTCCCCGCACAAGATCAAGGGAGTAGGCCACAGAGCCAGTTCTGTATTTAAACTCTCCAATATAGCAGCTTCCTCAAAGTTTGACCCATAAACTGTACACATTGTACACTTAGTTCCTTCTATCACGCATTCGGCAATAGCCCATCTTCCATAGTTGTCAGTCATTAGACGTCCCATCCCACTAGTCCCACCCCGCGTTTGAATAGCAACTCCCCTGCTAGTAATAGTCTGCCTGGTCGTACCCAACTCTTCTAGCACCCTGAGCTTTCCCCAATGTATATACGTTTCTTGAATACACAAGATATCAGGCTTCATTAAACGCAGATCTGCAGCTACCCTTCTCTTCTTATTGTTATTATTCAGGCCACATAAGTTAAATGAACATATACGAATCCCACTAGCCATCATTCATCCCAGATGTAAGTAAAATAGTTAACTAACTTGATAGTACTAAATATACAACTTCTCATAAAACATTCTTCATTCAATCTCTGTATTTTCAAGTTAACCTGTATAATACAGAATCCACTGGAACTTGATATACACAAGCATTCCTTAAACAAAGGTAAATCTATCAGAACTTAAATAAAGTAGTTAGAAATGGGTTATCTCATTCTGAGAATGGGTCAGAATTTCCTTCTAGTTGTGGTATGTTAGGTACTGAAAATGGCAGGGTCAACCTCTAGGATTCAGGGTTCAAGAATTACTTTTAATTAACCACAGTATGATGAAGAAATAATTGTACTTTTCAGAGAACCAAATGTGGTGCTTAGGCCATGATGTAAAGTTGTGCACAGACATCAGGCAATGTAAATTTTCACTTTGAGACAAGTGATATGTCATTAGTAGCTCGTGTACAGTATCACCGATTTGAAAACAGCTAAAGACAACAGATGGCTTTGAGTGGCTAATATTCTATCCTATATATTTGCTAAATTGTTTGAAAAATAAGTTGCCACGCTTTCTCCTAAAATATATAACTATGTACATGGTCAAGCAGTCCATCCAGTCTATCCGAATCAGATCTTTAGATTTACATTGGAGTTGCTTTGTTTTCCTTTCACCTAATACATGTCTTCCAGGGTTTTTTATCCCACTTATCTATTGTGTTGAGTGTTTTACATTCTAAAACTTGAGAAATAATTTCAGTTGGCTGTAACCCAGAAACATCCAAAAACAAGAGAGCAAATTCTAATTTAGATACTGGTTACACCAATCTTACTGCCATCGTCTTCCAAAAGAAGAAATCTTCAAGCTCTAAGGCTAACTTTTCTCTAACCATGCATAACTAAGTAAAACGATTTGATTGGGGGCTCTCCAAAATATGGAAACACCTCCTCTTGCTAAAGAGAGGTACTCAATACTTTAAAAAAGTCCATCCTTAAATCAAAAAACATTCAGCAGGATACAGATGATAATCATACGCTACTAAAAAATTCAACCCAAGTGTCAATCTCTCTAATATAATAAGGCTGACATTAGGGTTGCCCCAAATTTTAGCTGGCCTCCATAGAAAAACACTGGCCACGACCATAAAAAACAAGCTAAGATGGAAACACTAGGTGACATACAGGTTCCTTTGTTGATTTTTTTTGAGAAATTAGTTAGAAAATTGTGAAAGTATAATTGCCTTATTAATGTTTTCTTTCTTGTGGATGCTTGCTTGATAAAGTTATCCTATTTCACAACTAGTTAAGTTGCTCAATAAATTGTCGTTGACATACAGAAGAATGATGTTGATCTTTCTGGACCAGATAGATAGAACTTAAAAGGGTTGCGTGTTATTGGCCATTATAAGTCAGCAATGATTACGTGGTCATTACACTACTGTAAAAAGTGATTTATTTTGTTGCCTTTATAGAGTAACAGTCTCTTTTGAAGTGAACTCTTGTCACATAGAGAAATGGTCAGAATTTTAGTACTACTGTTAAATGTAAATGTAAATGTAAATGTCAAGGTACTTATAGAGCGCACTGTCACCAGACGGCCACCTTGCAGTGTCGCCTTTGCGGTTTCCTGGCACTGATACTCATACCGCTGTGGAACCCCTCCTGGCTTTCCCTGTGAAGTGTCCACTCCTGGGCACCCCCAGGGTGAAGCCAGGCATCCTTAGCGCTGTTGGGGCCGGTGTGGAGGCTAAGCAAGCTATTGCCCAGAGTTGCAGCGTGGGGCCCGTGATTAGAATAGGCACCGAGGCGAGAATAGACAGGTCCGAGGAAATTGTGCCCGAGCCCCGCCGAGG
Organism: Triturus cristatus; assembly: GCF_964204655.1. Lineage (NCBI taxonomy): Eukaryota > Metazoa > Chordata > Amphibia > Caudata > Salamandridae > Triturus > Triturus cristatus. The sequence goes on from NC_140580.1 coordinate 779,839,046, forward strand.
CGGGAATCGAACCCTGGTCCCTGGCCAGAACTCTGCTTCAGGGTCTGCCGCTCTAACCATTGAGTCACACTCCTCCACTATTGTAATGTATAATGTATGTATTCTCGGTCAGATTATCAGTTTATTTGAAACCATCCTCATGATCAACACCTAATGCATCAGTGCATAATCACCACTGGAACACTGAAATACTGTTTATACTAAGATGATCATGAGTTCCCTGCAATAGTGGCTCCATGTGGCTAGGTGAAAAACTATTTCTCAAGATCAGTTTTGTAGTACAGCAGGTTTACAGCAAAGTTGTAATAGAAAATAATGATGTGGTACCTATTTGGGGATTAGCTCTATCAGAGGAACCTACATTGATGAAACTCTTTGACTTTAATCCGGGTATTAATTGTACTTTTAGTTTTTCATCACACATAGAATTGGCATTAGCATCAAAATCTTTGTTCATAGTAATTCTGGCTGTAGATAGCGATTGTATGCTCTCCACCACAAATGCCTTGAGGTAGAACAAACTAAAACTAAAGTTTTAACTGGGGCATAGATTTGACCCATTTGAGTAGAAACCTTTGTTGTGTATAGCCTAGTTTATTTACTATGGGAATTTGCTTGTTCCTGTACTTGGATACTTAAAGGCCAGTGTATTGAGAGAGATTGTGAATAATGTTCAATTTGTTCGAATAGTCATGCTTCCAAGGGGATTGTGTTCAACAGAGTGTGCTGGATGAGAAAACGAGGGAATGTAAATTGAGTATTGTCTTTTCGTCACCACCCTCAACTAGAATGATTTCCAGACCTAGTGGTCTTTAACTGCCCTCTGTTATGTTATATTATTTTGTTCATTTTGCATGCTCTCTCCTTTGCTTACAAAATCTTTTCTCTAAGCTTAATACCATGAAGAACTTCCAGTTGCAGTAGATTTTCTTCTGTACTGAGCTCAATCAGCAGCTGTATTTATTTACATACTTTTTTGGGGGGATGGGAGGTTTGGGAAATTAACAAGCACAGATGATTCTGCACACCTAACTTTCGACTAGGTGAGCAAAAAAGTGTGTTAATCATGTCTTGCACTATAATGAATCATACTTGAAAATCCTATGTTTTGTGAGGAAATCCTGAGTGCTGCCAAGTTTCACGATATACAAGTATGTGTTTTACACAAAAAACAATGTTTTTAAAAAATGGCCCTTAATAAAAAATATTAGTTTTTTGAGCCAGATATACTTTTGTGGTGAGATAATTCTGTCAAGGTCTTCCAGATTTTATTCTTCAGCTACCTATCTCATTTCTTAATGATTAATTTACACAGACAAATGTTTCTATGTGAAGCTTGAAGTTTTCAGCTGCCAGCATTAGTTCAACAACATTCCTCTTCTCCTAAACAAAATCACAATGCAGAACACAACCAAACTGTAGTTGTTCTTTGCTGCTATTAAAAACGTGGCTATCAAGCATATTCAAACCTTCCACATCATTCTGTGTGCAATAGTCTTACATTATTGCCCAATGCATTAATATTATTCTCCTACAATACTGTGCAATTGTCGAAAGAGCTACACACACACACACACACACACACAGGTATATAAATTACACAATGAAATTCAGATTTGTAATCTGCAGAAGTCCATTTGCATTTAGCTTTCTGTTTCTATCAATTATGCAACATACCAAAGGTGCAAACGTGCCTTCATATTTTATGAACTTGTAAAACATGCTCCTTAAAATAATATATATTTTCTTTTTCATTCACATCTTTTAGATGTATATATTTTCTTCTGAGTAGACATTTGGGATACTATTATGCCCCTACACAGAAGATGTGTGTATAATGTTACTCACAAATACTTCTATTTCTGCATTCCTTTATTAATGTTCATGAATATTTAACTTGCAACAATATTAAGGTTGTACTTGGAGTAAGTCTCCTTTTTTACAAATGCAACTCAATAAAGGCATCACTAGAACCTAGTCATCCTTGTATTCATGGTATGACGCTCGTGATTCACTCAAATAGTTCCATAATGATTATTAATATGTACCTATTGGAGCTAGCCATCTGTTATTACATATACATACAAACATACAGATGTAGCTATTCATTGTGTACCTACAGTTATAGATTAATGTGCATACCATGATAGTGAAAATACATGTGTCCCAATAACACTAAATTCAAAGTAAATACCTTAATAATGACACATTTATTACTAGAGTGCAAATGTCAAATTCCACTTTATTGCTACAGTAACGTCAAACTGACAGAGGATAAACACTTTGTTTTCGTTCACAGATTGCATGTTGCAACATTACCTCTAGTGAATTGCTCATCCCCACACTCAACAATGATAATAAATCATACCTTACACTCTGCACATCTGTTTACATACTATATATCATATTTATATTTTCTTTTTTCCCATATATGCTTTCCATGGTATTGAAACTGAATGTGGCCCAATTTCATATTATTTAGTGCAACTGTACTAATAAATTAACATTTCCACAATTATTACTACATATTAGCATAACTGCCATGAGTAAACACTACTTAAAGTCTAACCAAATTCATGTTACAATTACAGAGAAGCTACTCTCCTAATACTCACAAGACGTACTCGATAAAATGTAACCCCTTGCATACTAGTTTTGGTTAAATATGTTTTGTTGTAAGAAATGCATATGAAATAGAGTATACTCTGCTATTTATTCCTATTGTTGATGAGGGGAAGTGCATAGGTGCACATCCGGACAATGGCCATAAATAGAATATTACACACTACATATTATTTGATAAAAACACACACACACACGTATGTTGTTATCGAACATTTCACCTAACTATAACGTTACTTTAACCTTTGTTTTTTATCACTGAATTTCTAGGTTTTTTTTTAACTTAAACTAATAATTAACATTTGTTAACCCAACCAGGGCTTGGCCTGTGGCCTGTGGCCAGGCCTGGCAGCCAACCCCCTGTATGCAGTCAACTCCACGCTGCGCAGGGTGTTCGGTCATGCATGGCAGAGGGCTGGCCACCACCAATCCCCATGATGCAGCCAGCTCCATGATGTGTACGGCCAAATGCGCACAGCCTTTGGCCGTACGCTGGCCACAATGTCTATGGCAAACCCTCCAAAAGCAGTAACTCCACACCACTCACAGCCTTCGACCATGTGCCTGCAGTGGGGAATTATCCAAAAGTCATTTTTCTTTTTTTTTTTTTAGAGGAGGGGGCCATCCTCCTCCCCAAACCTATAATGGCCTTAGGGACCCCATCTCCCTGGGCCATATATATTTTAGAGGGGAGGGGGCCACATGGCTTCCCTCCTTTGATCCTTATTAGGCCCCATGGACACCAGGGCCACTATTACAATTAAAGAGGAGCTGGACCACAAGTCCCCCCTCCCTGAATCTTGTAAGGCCCTGGGAGCCCCATCTCCCAGGGCTGTTTTTAAAAATAATGGGGAGGGGTAGCCGTGCAGCTCCCCTCCTTGAGCCTTGATAGGCCCTGTGGACCCCATTCTGCAGGGTCATTAATTAAAATTGAGGGGAGGGGGGCAAGCACCTCCCTCCTTTGGCCAGTCTCAGCCTCGGGGACCCCATCCCCAAAGTCCCAGTGCATATTTTAGGGGAAGAGGGAAACACAACGCCCCCCTCCCTGGGTCACTTTTGACCCCAGTGACCCCATCACCCAGGGAATATTTTAGGGAGAGTGGGCATGCAGACACCGTCCCTGGGATGATTTCCACTTCGGGACCCCATCTCCCAGAGCCCAGCTCCATATTCAATGGAAAGGGGGGTACACACCTCCACTCCCCACATCTAGCTTTCTGCCAAATTTGGTGTCATTCTGTTCAGCAGTTCAGGCTATAGTCATACTTAAAATCCCTATGAGAAATTGCATCAGGAAAACGCATTGGGGACCTTCCTCTTATCTCAACCCTCGCTTATCGGATCACCCAGAAACTTTCCAGACAGCAGCTGAATTGACAAGTACACTCGATTTGAACATTTTATGAAGATTCGTCAAATGGCGGCAAAGTTATTTGCAAAGCAAAAAAGACTTCGTTTTTGGACACTAGGTCCTAACTATAGCTATATATATATATATAAAATACTAGGCCTAGATTGTGCATTATTTACACATTTATTTGTCTTTGATTATGAAGAACTTTTGTGCAAAAAATCTTAGTTCATTAATGCCTTTACTCTGGTAGTAGTATTGTTTCACTGTCTATAAACCGTAACCCCTATTTCTATGGGGAATTGGGCACAGGTCATTTGCTTGACAAAGGCTTCGCCGAAACGCGTCGTACTGTTTTGTTTTTGAGACAATAAATCTTTATTGAACTCGTCCTTTGGTGTGCCGCTGGGAGTTATTCTGCAATTTTGGATAACGACTTCTTTGGTAAACAATAACGCTCATTACAGGACGCAGAGAAAGCAGAGATCCATAACCTACCTACTTGCCGTGAGGGGAACGGCTCGCAGAGGTGCTGCGGGGCTGAATATCCACGGAGTAACACCGCCGTGAGGGAAACGGCCTGTTCAAACTCCATATCCCAGCATTCCCCTTGGCAGCGCACGCTGATGACGACGCTATTCAGCGCCGGTCTGCTTTAAATCCGAGCAGGCGCTCACGCAGCGCGGGACGCGCGCGGGCAGCGCCCGGGCGAAGCCCGGGCCAAGGGCGGGCCCGTCCTTGCCCGTGTGAGACCGGACTGGACCACCCATTGTGGTTTTTCCTTATATCCTTACATCTTCCCATCACGATCTTCCCTCAAGGATTGGTGCTCATCCGCAGGTAATTGCCATCCATTCCTGTAACACTAACTGATCCGAACTTTTTTGATTACATCTACCAGCCTGTGGGCAAAATAAACGCCCTTAGATATAGTTGAATATCTCTCTTTATCATGGGCAAAAGGAAAGCATTGAGCTGCGAACCAACTGAGGGAATGGACACAAAGAAGCCAAAAAAGCAATCTCTACTAACATATTTGACTGGGGCAATGGGGGCAATTGAAAAACAAATCTCCTCAGTAGAACAATCATTAGCAGCGGGTACTCTGGTGAATGAAGAAGTCAGTGAGGGGGACGATCAACTCACTCTCATTAACCCCATTATTTCGACTGTGAGCACAGATATTGTAATACCAGTTAATGGGTGTGTCCAAAATATTACAAATGACATAATAGTACACAACAACAGCGATCAAAACTTAGTACAACAAGATAAGGGGAAAAACTTGACTAAGAAACAGTTAGGGAAACAAGGTAAAGGCACAAAAGTGGTTAGTCAATCTAGGCCACATAGAGGTAAGGACATTTTTGGCAAGAAAAAAACCCAAGACAGGGCTAAAAACTCAACACAACTTCCTGATACATCCCATATAGCAACCAATAACCCCATACAACAACATAATAAGGGGACTGAACCGGAATGTATCCTCTCTTCCATTAAAATTCTTGATGCTTTCGTTAGAGAAGCTGTTGAGGCGATCGGTTCTAGACTAGATCAGATTGAGTCCCAGGTCGCGAAACTCCTTTCGCGTAAAGAAGATACACCTATCTCATCCCCCAGCTTAAGGTCCACTAGTAACAGCGCGAATTACACCAGGAAATCTCGAACCTCTCATCCCCATATTGACGCACCTGTAGAGACTCCCACAACTGAAAGTACCAAACAGCTTAGGGTAACAAAGACACCACATAATACAGTCATGCCGTCTCACACAGTCTCTAATAGTCACTCCTCTTCTGCTATTAATCCAACATCTGTAAAGGCGTCTCATCCTTTACATCTCGATCTTCCTCCAGCATGTACTCCTTATACAGTGATTTTGGGCAATGTTCCCCATCTAGGCCTAAACGATCAGGAGAGCAACGAATCATTAAGGAACAAAGCACTACATTGGTTGGGAGACAGAGTGGGTGACACTAACATCCTGTTCGAAGAGTTCAAGATGATACGCAGAATAGGATGGATAGGAAGATCAAGGAAATCCTTTATGGGTGACTGCCTGATACTGACTTTTAGATCCCCCTGGTTAGTTAGAAAAATTTTGGGGTCCGCGCCAAAAAATATATTCGACAAAGGGATTAAGATTCTTCCCCTAGGCTTTTTCTATCGCCCTCCCTCCGAACAAATGAATTCGGTTCATCATCAATTTTCGTTGAACCAAAAATTTAACATCCCTGTCCGTAATCGTTTTGGTGTACTCACCTCTCTAGACGATCAAGATTGACTCTCCCTAAAGCCATTAAATAGAGCTAGGAGTCTAGCTGGGAACTCCGACATCTGCTTGCTTCCTCATCCTCGAAGGAGCTCTCCTGAGATTGAGATTGATTTAGTAGCAACAGCCGCTGACACCGAAAGGCAGCCACGGCACAAGTCAATGCAGGAGGATATACACGCTATAGCTTGCAATAATAAAATCAACCTGAATCCTACTTTAGAGGAAACAGAGGCCCCAAGACTAGCTGACCTTCCACTTATAATATCTAGGAAAGAGGAAGGTTATATTAATATCACATACTGGAATATATGGGGCCTATACTCAAAAATTCACAACGACCTTTTCACTGATTTTGTTAAAAACTCGGACATTTTATGTCTGCAGGAGACTTGGTCGGTAAGCGCAATTAATATCAATGGCTTCAAAACTTTCCATATTCCAGCCTCTCCCTCCCCTTATGGAAGACCAAAGGGAGGCCTATGTATATACTTATCCAATCTTGTGGTACTAAAAAAAGTCAAACTAGAATGTTCAAATTCTTATTTTCAAATACTCACCCTCACATTAGATAGGAAAGACGTTTTAATACTCGTCAATTTTTACAACAACATCCCAAAAGAGAACGAACTTAAAGTTATTGATCACCTCAGACAAGCTGTTCATGACATTCAGCTGGTCAACTCAGGTGACGCCCAAATCATCTGGGGAGGGGATTTTAACGTTAAGTTGTGCCCCATAAATAATAATAGGATTTGTGGTATGACTGACGAGGACAATTATAATCTTACACACTTTCCTCATAATATTTTGGGGGGTGCTCTGAATGAATCTCTATTTATGCTGAACCTGAGATTCGCAAATGAACTAGTGATCCCTCCAACTGCATTCTTACCCACTTATAATGGGAGAGGAACAGGCTCTGTAATAGATTTTATTCTTGCATCAAATAATCTCGAAAACAGGGTAAAGCAATTTACCACCCATAAGATCGCTATTAGCGACCACTTCCCACAGACCGTAGATATCATGAGGAAAAGTTCTAATTCCCCCACTAAACGCAAAACGAATATATTCCGTCATAATTGTCCCAATCTTGCTATTGATAGTCTGAATGGTTTCTCTTTAAAATGGGAACTAGTAGACCCAGAAACCATTACTTCTTCAGTGGTGACTAAGGCCCTACCCCATATAATGTCCTGCTTGGAAGAGAATACCCCTTCATCGACTATCATAGACAGTTTTATTTCCATTACAACTACTATAAAAAACACACTGATTGTAAACAAGAAAAATACAGACCCAAAGAAAACAAAATGGTTCGATAAAACCTGCACAAATGCCCATCGCACCCTAAAAAGAGCCATCCATAATAGGGACAAAGACGGACTAGCAGTCCAGCAAGCAAGGAAAAGTTACAATCAGGCTATCGCGACCAGGAAAAAGGTATTAAAAGAATCATTGTGGGAGGATCTACATAGGGCAAGCAACCAGAATGATATCAAAAAATTCTGGAAAGTAATTAGGTCCCCGTTTCTTTCAACGGATAATCAACCATCAATAGAAATAGCTATTGACGAGGCCCAATGGGTGAATCACTTCACAAGAATTTTTGGCGACTCAGAGTCGCGAAATAGTTTTGCCTCAAATTCACCACCGCAATATGAAGTTCCTATCCCCCTTACCACTGAGTTATCTTTCTCACTTGAGGAAGTCCTAATTGCACTAAATGAAAGTAAAGGCTCCAAGGCCCCTGGTCCTGACGGGGTCCCGGTAGACATCTATAAATATAACACAGATCTCTGGGCACCAATATTAACCCGCGTTCTCAATGCTACCTCCTCTCAGGGCCTCATTAACAGTTGGACGGAATCCATCATGGTCCCTATTTACAAAAAGGGCAATAGACAGGATCCTTCCTGCTACAGACCAATCTCACTCCTGGATTCACTAGGAAAAGTAGCAGGAAGGATCCTTCTGACGCGGCTGCAAACCTGGGCTGCAGACAAGAACATACTGTCTGACTTACAGTTCGGTTTCAGAGAAGGCCTGGGGACAATAGACCAGGGACTTAATCTAGCCATTTTGTTGGGCAAATACACGAGGGCGAAGAGAGGGAAACTATACCTTGCGTTTGTTGACCTCTCTTCAGCCTTCGATTGTGTTGCTCACGATAAACTGTGGCATATTTTAAAGGAAATGAAAGTAGAAGAACCTTTAATAGATTTTTTAAAAGCCCTCTACAGCAATGCCTCAGCGAGAGTTCGATACGGAAAAGCGGGAGAATGTACTTCGTCATTTAAAGTACTTAGAGGGGTTAGACAGGGGTGCGTCCTGGCCCCATTCCTTTTCACTCTTTATACAAACGGCCTTGAGAAGGCTTTACTGGATGGAACCCAGGACGTCCCCCAGGTTCAGCAAATCTCGACCCCTAGACGTATACCAGCATTATTGTATGCTGACGACGCTGTGATCCTAGCTAGGACCCCCATAGCTCTCCAGAAGGCATTAGTATTGTATAACAAATATATGCAAGGCATCGACTTAAATATCAATATTTCAAAAACTTTTGTGATGAACTGTGGCAATGGTAGCAGAAAGAGTAAAGATATCTACCTAAACGGGAATAAATTGGCCAGTACACCTACTTACTCTTACTTGGGAATACTTATAGATGATAAGGGCACATGGAACCAAGCAATCATACAAAGAAAACTCCTTTTTACGAGAGCCACCACTGCCCTTGTCAATTTTTCACAAAAACTGGGGAAAAGACCACCATCAGAACTGATCAAAATCTACAAAGCAAAATGTATAAGCGTGGCAACATACGGGGCAGGGATCTGGGGACATAGGAATGTATTTGAATTGCAGAAAGTGGAAAACGCATTTCTAAGATATCTATTAGCGGTTCCAGCTTCAACTTCCACTTTCGTTTGCCATGCTGAGTTGGGAGTCCCTTACATCACGGACATTATAAAAATTCAACCCGTAACTTTATGGCACCGTATTTAGAAGTCAGAAACAAACCACTTTAATCAATTGGTGCTTCAAGATGTTCTCAAACTGGACCACTGCCTCGAAATTAAATGGATTAAGTATGTGAAGGATTTTATGACAGACATTGGTAATCCCGATTATTTTAACAATCCCTTTTCCATGACAGCTATTGCAAGGAAAGACTTTAAGAAACGTTGTATGAATCATATGGAGAGTTTGAGACTAACCAATGAAGCCACAAAACTATCAGTGAGCCATAACCTAATGATATCTACTTCACTAGGCATGCAATTATATCTTCAAAACACAGATAAAAGTTATGATAGATTTGTGCTCACTCGCTTCCGTCTAAATGTTTTCCATAGGCTGGTGACTTTTCCAACTGTCAATAACTGGTCTAACGAACTTTTACCCTGTCCATGTGATTCCATTTCTGTGCAATCAACAATTCATGTCATTTTATTTTGTAAATTTTATGATGAACACAGAAAGAGATGGTTGAAACCAATTTTTAAACTTTGGGGAATTCGTCAATGTCGACCAGCATTTTTGGCCCTACAATGTCTTGATAACAACAGTATAAATTACAATGATGCCGTCTTTTTAAAACATTTGATTAAACACAGAAATAGTATTGTTCTAGATTCTTTGTGAATAGAGCAAATCTTTAGAAGAATAGCAGACATCAGTTACCAAACGTTGTTTTGGATTTATCCCCCAATGCATCCTAAAAAAGCAGTAGGGGGCATACGTTTCTTCTATTTTGCCCTAAAAAACTGTTAACTCATTTTTAGCACCTTTGTATATATGGACTTTTAAAGTTGTTAATATTGTATTATATATTTGCTGGGTGGATTCTCTTTATCGCCTTCACATGACATATAAATGTTTCCCAGTTAGGTTCTAGGTGAACAGATGGACAAACAGTATTATTGATATAAAGACATAGCTCCAAACGTTGTTTTGGTTTTATCCCCCAACTGCATCCTAATAACGCAGTAGGGGGCGCACATTACATTGTTTCTGGTCTCCAGTTTTCACAAAATTTTTAACCAATTTAATAACAGGGCAGATAAATTTGAAATAACGACTTGTATATTTTCGAGCTGTAAAGTTGCTTTCGCTTTTTCCAATTTTGTACCGATAATTTCCTTGCACTACATCTTGTACATATAGGATTTTATAAACCTTTTTATGTGTATATGTATTCAGTATGATATGTTATAATGTATACGCTTTTATGGATTGAAATCAACTTTCCGAATAAAGCTTATTTTTGATTTTGAACAATAATAGCGGGACTGTGTCCGCTGCTGGCACCGGCGTCGTTAGGAGGGTGAGCGGCTCTTCACATTGACTCTCGTACACATATATATATATATATATATATATATATATATATGCATGCGTTTTTTAAAGAAAAGCGAAACATGTCAAATATGCACTGAAAACACATGAACAGTGAAATTCAAGGTTGCAAAATATAAAATCGAAAAAGAAATAGCTACTAAGCTTTGCCTCACTGGGTAAATATGTAACTTTTGCGCATATGAGCTAACATGACCATAATGCACTAGGAGGGTGACCAATGACTGGCTTTACTAAAAGCCCACTGCTGAATGTTATTTCTTGTGAGCAGTAAACAATTTATAATGGGACAAGGTATGGGTACCAAGAACCCATGGGCCATGTGTGGGGGAGGGGACCCCCTGAGGACAAATATTTTTTTTGGCGGGGGGATTCTGTGGATCAACAAATCCACCACAAGATTCTGTGAGGCTCCTTGGAGAAACAATGAGGATCAATGATGCAACAAAATAAAATTAAAAAATGAGGGGCTGGATGCCCAACTCAATTCTAGACATGCTAAGAGCAGCCAGGGGTATGAGTGCCCATGGGTGGTGGGGCGCAAGGCCTGGCCATAAGCCAGGCCTTACAGTCAACCCCAAGCTGATCACGGTATTGGACATCTTACTTTGCACTAAGAATAAAAAGAAATTCACTGGAAAAAAACAAAAGTTTGTGATATTATAGTTATATAGTTAAGAATTATAATAATATCTTGCTTTACATTATCATACTTTGCCCTAAAGAAACTATAGCTTGCGCACTCACCATGCACTTCTTGTATCCTCACATATGAAATCACTCATTACATGTTAATGTCTGCATTGATAAAATCCTTAATGTCATAGTGCATGGCAAGACTGAGAGGTATAGTTACTTTAGGGTATGAATTATAGTTACTTAACTATAACTTGTTAGTTTAAAACAGTATATATTAACTGAAATGTTCACCCAACTATAACGTCTCTTTAACCTTTGTTTTTTTCCATTAAATTTGTACGACTTTTTTAATGTAAAGTAAGGTATTATTACAATTCCTAACTGTAACGACCCTTTAACCTTTGGTTTTTCAGGGAATATATATATACACAACAATGTATGCAATTCCATACATTTATTAATACAGTGCAATTGCTGTACTACTTCTTACTTTCACAATTCAGTGAAAGTGACATGAGAAAAATCCTGTTCACTATGTCACGGATTGTATGTAATATGATTTTCACGGCTGCTGCCACTGTGCCTGGGACTGCATTGTGGACTCTCAAGTCCACAAAGCCTTGCTTCTCCCAGGAGGGAGGGGCCTCCAGATGCGCTCTTAAGCGCCACAGCCTCTCCACAGTGCAGGATGCGTGCGGGCTGCGCCAGGGCCAAGACAGGGCCAAGGGCGGGCGCGTCCTTGCCCGTCACTGAGAGGAAGGGGCAGGTCCACCCCCATTTAATCTGGCTCCTGGTCATAAGACTTACCACGAACCAGCAAGGGCACGTATTGGCTTTTGCGATATTGTACAGCTACTGCACACTTGTTGGTGCCCTGTTTAGCTGGGATCCCAGGTCTTTCTGTTCTGCACTTATTGGTAGAATCCACTGCGTACTTGTGCACAAGGGCAGTCCAATGCTATCTGATTACTGAGAGAGCTGAGTCTTGGGTAAGGTTGGTCTAGTCCTGGTCGATAATCATTTGAAGCTCAGAAGTATGGGGAAAAGGAAATCCATGGAGGGTAGCGGAGGAGGGGGTGGTGGCGGTGTAAATGGGAGGGCCGACAAGAGAAAGAAGGCTGGGAAGAAACAAAAACATGCAGGCAGTAACTGTGTTTTGGATCGGATAGATACCCTCATTAGTTAATGTGAGGATATCCTAGAAGGCAAACCAACTACACAGCCTGGGATTGTAAAATCTCCCTATCAACCCATTTCATCTATTATCCTTAGCCCAAGCCACCAGCCTACCATTCCTGCTATCCCAGCCATGTTTCATAAACCAGCCAAAAAAAGGGGTCTTGCGTCAAACAGGGTTGATACAGCGAGGGACTGTCGGTCCCCCAACAAGCCCCCAGGTAATAATCACCAGCAGCTGGGACCTGTTATCTCCTGCTCCAACAGGATTTTACCCTTGGTGGATCAGCCAGAGGGGGGCACGGAAGACAGACCGCAATCCCCCCTCCTTCTCCTCCTCTGTCTTCTGTGCCGGCTCAGACTCCTAGTATAGAGCCTGACCCAACTCTTAATATTGAATCCCCGGAAACACACTGTCTTATTAATACTCTTAGACTAGAAATAGGGACCATGAGAACAATGATTGAGGGCCTTACTTCCATGGTTATTCTCTCACTGCACAAGGATTTCACCTGTTTTGAGAATAATAACCCTAAGACAAGACACTCACTCCAGTCCTGTGAGACTAACCATGTAGTAAGTGAGACAGCTACCATCGATAAGGGCTCCTGTTGAAGTTCCTCTACCCAGCCCGCCCATGCTACCACGCCTCACATGTTAACACGAGCTCTCCAGAGGATTAAGCGCCCAATTGACTCTCGTACAAGCCAACATAATACTCCCCACGGTAGCGTCTCAACTGTTCAGGTCCACCCAACCTGTATTAGACACACTTTCTTACCATCTGTACATTATTTCCCGCAGAGCTTACAACATCGACCAGCTGATTGGACTAGCTCCAATTTGCCACAGGCTCCCAAAATCTTTATGGTTAACGAACCCCAGTACGATACCAGGAATGGCGTTGAAACAGCGGACTCCCTGACTAACAAAGTTAAACACTGTATTCGTCATGTTAGGGGCTGCCGCTCAGTTATTCAGGAAGATATCATCAGGACACATAGACTCACCTCCCGAGCTCAACCGCTAGACAGTATAGAGCTTACGTTGAAGGGGCTGATCTCACAGAAAATCTCTTTGCTCTAGAATTCCGCACTTGCCCCCCAGAAACGTCTTCCATTTAGTTTAGGCGGAATCCACTTAGTAGCCAATGTAGGGGACCCGCTAGGCAATCATCTATTCGCCTAGCAGGATGTTCCTCTCTGGAGGCTAACAACTGACTGCAGAGTTAACCTGAAAACCACCTGGGATCTCATACCGTTTCCCCAAATAGCAGGGTTACCCATTTTAATGTCTCCTCTAGTACCGAGCCCCAGGTAATTGTCCCTGAACGGGTGCCTAGAAACATACTGATAGCATCTCACTCACCTGTAAGGATGTGGGCTCCTAATGGTGAACCATCTAATATTCCCAATGGGCAAGTGCCTTCTCCCCAAAGTTCAACAAAAAAACTGTGACATCTTGGAATACGGCTGGGCTGAGGTCGAAGGATACATCTCCCATCTGGCACACTTTTATTGAGCAGTTTGACATCTGTCTATTCCAGGAAACCTGGCAGCTGGATCCCGTCTACTGTATAGGATACCTAAATTATCATATTCCAGCTACCAGTGAGGGGAAAGGTCGTCCTTCAGGGGTCTGACTTTAATGGTTTGCCAAGCAATTGGCTTTGATATCCAGGTACTCCAGATGCAGAGTAAGGACATTCTTGCAATCAGGCTGAAGTGGGTACAGTAAAGGGCCATTAACATCTATAATGTCCATGCGAGAGGATCAAAGGGTAAAAAGTCAGAAGTTTTTGCGGCTCTCGATCTACTAGATCTGTACTCTTGGGATTCCAAAGTCATAATAGCGGGTGGCTTTCATGTGGCCTTTGAGCCTCTTGCCAACGAGGAATGTGACTTTACTGATGAGGAGGATGCTCAGTGGGGCATTCCAAAATTAGAATTAACACCCATAAAAAATGGTCTGATATGGCAATTCAAATTAATTCCATTTGCCTGGAGAAAGGCCTACGGGCGGCAAATGGAGGAACTCCATCTGATAGACAGGGGGCCAATACATTTAATAATGGCCACAGTGCTAGTCACATAGACTATATACTGATCAATCTGCAGTTATGGCATGCCCTCATAGATATGATTGTGAGGGATCATCTAGAGAACTACCATAATCCCTTATATGCAATTTTTTTATCTATTGCCGCAGAGAGAACTTACACAATCAGGTAGCAAACTGCTTACTCTTGATGTGGTACCCTCAAATGATATGAGAAGACTAAAATGAGCTAACATACTTGAGAAGCCTGACGTCCTAGCTACTATTTCTAAGGATTTTGACTGTGCGATAGTTGAGGTAGAGGTTTGTGTGGCCAACTCTGAGGCTCCTGACTCCACCAGTACCGTTCATGACAATTGTTTTGCTCAGTTACGTACTCACTCCATTAGGCAATGTAAGCCGAAGGGCACTCAATCAAAGAAAGTGTGCCAGTGGTATAGCGAGGAATGTAGAGTAGAGCGTAGATCCCTAGGAAATGCGATTAAAGAAGGGAATCCTGGCGAACTGCGGTTACGAAGGTAAACTTATAGGAGAGCTCAGGAAAAGGCAAAGAAGGCGTGGGACAAAAATAGATGGCAGGATCTTAGACTGGCATGTGCCAGCAAAAGTTCCAAGCAGTTCTGGAATATAGTAAAGTGGGAATGGGGTGGCCAGACTTTACAGCCGCAAAATCATATAACACAGGACCAATGGGTCATCCATTTTAAGCGCCAATATGCCCGTAACTTAGACGAGAGTGAGATGGTAGAGCCCCATATTCGCACTACCAAGGCATGGTTTTTGTTGAGGTCGACCTCAGCATTGCCCTAGGAGCAGTCTTGGAGGGTAAAGCACCGGGCTTAGATGGTATCCCGGCTGATATATTTCTTTATGATAAGACTAAGTGGTCCCGGTATATAGTGCTGCTGGCTAATGCAGTTGGCCAGGGTGCATCAGTTCCTGAATCCAGGAAAGGGGCTGATATTATTCCCGTTTTTAAAAAAGGGGATAAATCTCACCCTGGAAACTATAGGCCCATCAGCCTAATAGATTCCCTGCAAAAGATAATGGGGAGGTTAGTCCTAAACAAGGTACAGGATTGGATAGATGAGCAGGGTATCCTGTCCCCACTACAGGCCGGTTTTTGGGCACACACCGGTACTATAGACCAGGTGTTCAGATTCAATTTGTTATACTGGAAGACCGTGGTCCTGGACAAGGGCAGCTTGTATGCTGCCTTTGTGGACCTTAAATCAGCATTCAAGCTCGTCCCCCTTAGCAAATTATGGGCAGTACTGTAAGAGATGGGGATGTCCCCCGAACTGTTAACACTTCTTGTTAGACTTCATGTGGGCAATTATGCCCAAATTCACTGGGGTGTACAGGGTAATGATACAAGTCCTTTTCCCATAGAGAAAGGAGTGTATCAAGGTTGCGTAATGGCACCCACACTCTTTTCTCTGTTTATTAACGGGATTGCTAAATTTTTGGAGTTTACTTCTACTGATGTCTCAGCCCTAGCAGGTATAAAAATCCCCATTTTAATGTTCACGGATGACACGTTAATTATTGCAAAATCACTGAGCGGCCTCCAACGAGCTTTGCAATGATTTGTGGAGTTCCGTTGCTTACGGGGTTTGGAAATTAACATGTAAAAAATTAAATGTATGTCTTTTAACCAGCATAGAGCATTTAGAGGAGGCATAGAGTTGAACAAACGATCCATGGAACAAGTTACCGACTTTACATATCTGGGGGTCATTTTGCAGAATGACCTGGGGTGGAATAAGCAGTTTGATATGGCCTTGTTGAAGCAGCAGCAACTAGCCAGAGTTTTGAAAACAGAGTTTAACACTTCTCTCACGAAACCAGTTAGTCCGGTGCTTCAAAAATACAACATGAAAGTGGTCAGTCCTGCCCTGTATGGGGCTGAGCTTTGGGGGTACGAGAATCTCTTTAGGATAACCGCAGCAGAGAATAGGTTCCTACGTAAAATTACCAACCTCCCACAAAGCACCCCAGTGCGTCCACTGCTTTATGACCAAGGCAGAAAGGCACTGGCAGACATAGCGAGACTGCGTCCCTTACTGTACTGGCGGAGAATTTGGTGTACACCTGAATTGGCAACCTATGCTGCAGGCCTTAAGGACCTTATTAGAGCAGATCGCTTCTACAAAATAAAATGGCTGCAGGAGGTAAGAGCCTTCCTAACACGTATCGGCTTGGCATCACTATGGGAGAATCCAGCAGGTACCTCGTTCCCTTCTAAATCGATCCTAAAAGTAAAGCATTTGATCAATGGGTGACTCAAAACACTTTGAGGGATAGTGATACTTCTTCACTCACTAGAAGATTACTAGAAGTTAAACCAGTCCCAAGTTTGGAACAGTATTGGGATATAATAGCCAAGCCGCATGACCGGAAGTTGTACATTCAATTCAGGGTAGGCTCACTACCAGTAAGATCATTTGCAGCTAGATATAGTAACATGGGTGACGAATCCTGTCCCATTTGTCATGCCCAATTGGAGTCATTGGCCCATTTGTTGTTTGTCAGCCCGGCATACGCTGCCCCATGCCGAGTTTGGCTGACACCAATTTGCAGATCATTGGGCACCAGAAGGAACAACGTTGCACTAAGATTATTGCGCTCGGATGCAACAATCCCCATTGTCATTGCAATGGCAACGTTTTTGGGATGGTCTTGGGCCATTAGATCACAGGCACGGACTGCAAACTGAAGGCCTGTAGCGGTCTTGTTCTTCAGTATATGGGTATATGGAGCTGGACACTTGTACACAAGACATTGTGGTATTGCCATGGTATGTCCAAGTATGTGCTAACTGCTAGTGATGCAATTCTTGCGCCCCAGTATTATGTAACACAATGAATTGTATAGTACATGAAAGGTTTTATAAGTATTAATATTTCCAATCATTTTAAATTTTAATAACTGTATTTTATTATGTTGGAGGACAGTTTTCTATATGTTTTTAGAAAAGAAAAAGGGTTTTAACTGTGCTTATATATGTGACTCATGGAATATTTTCATGTATGTATTGTGCTTTGATGACATATCGGTCGAATAAAGCTTTTTGGATTGGATTGGTAATATGATATTTACTAGTCTCAGTGAGAGGAAAGGCTTCCTGACCTACACTCAACAATCGTAATAAATAGCCGATTCCACTCTCCACTTCCATATTACAAATACACAAGAATATATATGCAAAATGTATCTATACTGTTACATCTATATGTAAACCTAGCTCCATATGCACACGTGAATAAAGAGAGAACGTGAGATTAACATTTTACCGAGAGATGAATTTGGAGATGAAATCCCTGCCAAATGCCTTTGCACGGGCGGACTGAGGCAGCATAATTGACCGTGAGCATGCTTCAAAAATGAAACTGGTGCTTTAATAACCTCAGCCTAGAATATATTCTGTTGTATGCCTCAAAGGGTTTCAATAAAACGTCAACCTGTAGAGGAATATTTTCTCAGCTTAAACAACAATCCACTGAATATAAATGCAGTGCAACTGTAATGGCATATTTATAGGCCAATAAAGCTTGCACTGCAGCTTTCAATACTCTTAAAGGGACTCTGTAAGAAGCCGTGTTATATGAAAAATGTGCAAAAAATGGAATTCAAAATGCCGAAATATGCTCGCAAGAGGCGAACATCCCCGTGCACCTGTGTTCGCTGGTTTGACAGATTGCTGTTCACGATCAGTTTCTCTTTAACGAATGCAAAATAATTCTAAGAGGCAGAAATAAATGAACAGGAGGGCTGACAAGTGAATTAAGTAAATGGATTCCCGGACTCCGGCAAATGCTTGCATCCTTTTTGAATTTTATGAATACTTTAAACATGAATATGAAATGGTAAATGAAATGTGTTTCTTCTGTTGTTTCTGTTAAATATTAGCCTAGTCGTGCAGCATGTGGGAGTTTAGAAATGCCTGAATATTAATAACCCAACCTTTTCTTATAATACCTAATGAAGAAGCTAGAAAAAGACAAGCCTGTTGTGCACATACAAGGCCCGATTTAGAATTGGATGGCACATGAAAGTCAACGCAATTATGAAAAAAGAGATACATTTTCAGTTGCCAATTGACTTTAAATCCTGCCCTCTGTGCAATTGTTATACAATAAAGCTAAGGTTCTAATGGGATTTATTATAGTGGTTTTTTAAGATGGCTAGCTTAAAATACTAACATGTGCAACACTGACAACTTTTGTACTCTTCTTTGACGGACAGCTTTGCTAGAGCATTTCTACACAAAGCTATGGGTGACACGTGACACATGCTGGACATGTATAATATTACAATAGAGAAAAAAACATGGGAAGAGTAAATTAGTATGTTTGGATTACAAGCATTTTCACAAAATGTTCCCAACACACCATAATAAAGTCCAATCATGACTTTGCTGAGAGAAACAACAAAAATCTACAAATAACACTTTGATAAAGAGAATTAGTTGGACCAACGATTGCAGAAGGTTGAAAAGCAGGAAGCGATGGTGGTAACCTTTGTACAGGTGTGCTCCACTGAAGCAGGTACAGGTACTAACTCCAGTGCCTAGAGTTGCTAACACCACACTGTTTACAGTTCTTAGATGAGCCATGGAACAAGACGATGCTTTATTTGCACTGACACAGTAACTGATCAATGCACCATGCATAATGAGATCCAAAATAATCATAAGATTTCATGAAGTCATTTACAATGCACTTTAAGTAGCATGGATTTGTATGGAAAGCATCAACCCATTGCCTAGGTAAGTGTTTCTGCCAGCAAAACATTATAACCAATCACCATTCACTTGTGATCAAATGATTTTTGGTGTATCTTTTTCTTATATGAAGCAAGCAAGTTACATAGCAGGAACAGACAGGAGTGGCACTTTGAGGATCAAGCGGCACTGAAAGTA
Organism: Triturus cristatus; assembly: GCF_964204655.1. Lineage (NCBI taxonomy): Eukaryota > Metazoa > Chordata > Amphibia > Caudata > Salamandridae > Triturus > Triturus cristatus. The sequence goes on from NC_140580.1 coordinate 779,858,456, forward strand.
GCACAAATTGTGTGGTTTACGAACATAAACTGTTTATCCCATTGATGCCATTTCTTTGGTAAGAAACAACAATATCCTGCCTAGATTTAGCTATGGAAAAATGGCAGTACCAAAATAGAGCTGTCGAAGATATGGTCGCCCCTTGATCTTTAGTTTAGGAGTATAATTTCAACATTTTCAATAAGACTCTCCAAAGTTTATGAATTCCAAGCTTGTATGCCATACTATTTATTTATTTATTTATTTTTATTTTTGTAGAGCGCGTAGTCACCCGGAGGTATCCCAGCGCTAGACGATCCTATCTCCTGAATTCAGTGGGAAAAGGGAAAGAAGAGGGACAGGGAAGAGGAAGGGGAGGGGGACACGAGGGATCAAGGTTAAGGACAAAACAAAGTTCACTGAGGGAAAAGGTGAGTTTTGAGCCGTTTCCTAAAGCGGAGATAATGCGGTTCGAGTCGCAAGACGCGGGGGAGTGAGTTCCAGAGTTGTGCAGTATGGACTGAGAAACGTCTTCCTCCTGACCGGGCTTTCTTAAATCTGGGGGTGGCAATGAAGTTTTCCGTGTCCGAGCGGAGGGGTCTAGAGGATTTGTAGGATGTGATGAGTTTCTTTCTAGATACTAATTTACTCTAGGCAAAGTACCAGACACCATTAAGCATGCATACATAATCCAGCTACTAAAAGTGCCTAACTCCAATTCTACAGACCCATCTTATTTTTAGATCAATATTCAACATTCCTTGCTCAATAGAGGTGCTTGATAACGTGACCTCAGTGTAGTTACAGATTGTGGTTAATCTTGGGGTGTTAAGGACCTCTTTCAGCCAGGGAAAGTAACTGAATCATTCTACCAGTCAGTCTCAATTAACATCGCACTCAAACTGTTTAGTGAACTTTTGAAAGCTTTGGTCCTATTAGCCAAAGCATTTGATACTGTGGCCAGAGTTTATAGCTGTCTGGTGAAATGCTGATGCGAAATGCTCTCTGTATTGTCAAAAACCAGTGCGTCCCAAGTCATTTCACCTCCTCCAAATTCTACGCAGCTTCAGCCTCAAACCCATTGATACTCCTCATCGGCCAGCCCATTCCCTTTTTTCAAAATATTCAAAGTCACTGATGAATATCATTCACGCTTATGATTTGGTTTTTCACGAATGTGCTGAGGATACTACACCCTGCAGAGGGTTCAGTGGCCAAACTTCAGTCTCAATCGTTGTCATCCTGTTACACATTTCTGACAAGCCCTTTATAACTGAATAAATCAAAAAAAAAAACTTAAAAGACGGAGTTAGCTGTGTTCAGCCTAAATTTTTAAACTACAGAATACAGATATCTGTTGAGTGGATGTGGGATCGTGCCCCAAATTAGAAGCTGTCAGGAAAGGGTGCTGTCATAAGCAAGTCATTTATGTATTTACTACATTATGTTGTTCAATCCTGTTGATCATCTTTTGACTCTACACACAATTTTCAGAAACTTGAACTTACAACACTGGCTTTTTACAATTCTGGCATGGCATTAGACTCTGCACATTTTGTTCAGTCTGATGAATCAAATTTTGAGCTGAATCTACCTTTTTAATAGGATTCACTGCCACCTACTCTGGCCTGTAACAGAGAGAGCATCAGGATGTATTCTGAAGTAGGATATGGACCATTACAAGGTTACCCGACCACACAAGAATTGTGGGCTTTGAGCCCCAGAAGAACCACAATGACTTTGACTGGCTGACATCAGCCAATCAGAAAAAGAGTAACAGAGCACCCTATTCTGACTAGTTCAATAAGTAACCAGAACAACTCTTGGAACAGCAATCTGATTTGGCAAAAAGACACCTGAAAAAGTGTGTGTTTTCATTTAGACCACCTAAATGCCAGAAAGGGTTTTAAACAGTTTGAGTCTCCAAAGATGACTGGCCTAAGTTAGCTCAGCCTCTCCAGGGGCCTGTACATGCAGTCTTGTGTAGGAGAGAGACCTTAATGATAAGTAACCACAATGCAGCAAAAATGCAGTTTCCATTAGTGCTTCAAGCCTGTATATATAGGCGACCTGGTTTCTGTCTCACCAGCCTGCCTGTCAAGTCAACACCACTGTCACACACACTGAAATATGCCCTAAAATCTTGCATATAATATTGGCATAAACATAAATAACCTAAAATTGCATCGGAACATCATATCATAAGACACAGCCTGGCTTATAATGAGTGTATGAAAAGCACTATGCTCTGGCTGAGCATGGACAGCTGATCCGCTAATGCGGAGGAAATTCGAAAATGTTTCAGCACACCCATCAATACACATAAAACACCACAAACTTCTTCCTAGATCAACCTCACCTTTCTTTAACAGTAACTCGCACAAAGCATTTCAAAATCTAAACACTGTACAAATGCTCTACTAGCCACACAAAATCAACCACCAATAGGTAAGACTATCAAACAACGGTTCCTTCAGTCTGATTGATGACTTTCACAGATCCTTGATACAGGTTACCAAAGTAGAGAATGTATTAAAATGCCATTACAATGGTGGTTGTCACAATAAAAAATGCAAGCAACATAAGGCAGAAAGTAATTAGATAATAAAATTTACCAAGTTCCATCTTTTCTTTGAGAACATCTTTGAAGTTCAGTCCACAGTTAAGTGTAGACTGCCTGTGTTTAAGAAAAACTTGCTTCTGACCATTCTTCAGCTCTTTACATTTAACAGGTAGAGCCTTAAGACCATGCTTCCATTTTGAGAAATCCGAATGGGCCCATTTTACAAGATCTTCAAGTTTGACGATCACCTTTTCTGAGACTGCAATAACTTCATCCTGTATGAGAAAAGACAGAGTATTGTTAGCTGTGTGTGCTTAAAAAAATAGCATGATTGTCATTATAAATTTCAACTTGTCAGTGGTAAATTTGATCTTTCCAGTGTTCGGTTGGCAGCATCAATTGTATCCACAGCTAATTGCCGAAGTTGTCTGCATGCAATTTACATACTTCCACTCTCGATTTGTTAATGAATGGAAACATATATGCACGATTACACAGAGAAGGCATAGTAGGAAATGTAAAATTCAATCTTTGTAAATTTCCCATTTGAAGAAAGCTGTATTTTTATGTATACCGGGCTGAAAATATAACAAACAATATCTATTGGCACCTAGTCTTTACATAAAATGACTAATTCTCATGAGATTGGATCTTAGACTCACTGAATAATTCCTACTTGGTGTTGTTTTCATTTAAAAGATTTTTGTGTTCTTAAATGACAGGTCAACTGTAAAATGCTGGTAACAGAATCAGAATTTGAAAATCCTGGTTCAGCAAATTAAGTATCTGTGAAATGGTATGACTAAATTCCACTTACAACTAAACCTAAAATAAAGGTGGATTTTCCAGAACGGTGGGTAGAGGGGGTTAAGTGGAAAATGGGTGCGTACAGGTGTGCTAAACGAGTGGTCACTGAGAATGTGGTGGACAACCACAAAGTCGTATTAACTTTGTGGTTTTTCCCAAATTTTTCCTATGTATTCTCATATCCATTTTGAGATGTAATTTTAAATGCAAAAATGCTGGCTTTGGTGCGCAAATAGGGTGTAAATGTGCAACAAAAAATGTCATCTTTTCAGTGATGTGAAGCATGCAATTTCTCAGCTTTGGAAACAGTTTCAATATGTTAGCATGAATCTCGACCCTAACTTAAAACTCGCTGGTTTTCCACCATGTGAAAATCTGCAAATTTTAGGTTAGGTGCACGTTTGAGAAGCTACAGAACTGGATTGTGGTGCAGTCTTAAAAATAAAAATGAGTAACTTCAAAATAACTGTGTATCTAAGCCTACACCTGAGTACATTACTAACAATACTGTATGAATCTGGCTCGACTTTGCTACAGTGACTTTAGTAAGCATCTTTCAGGAGGAAGGTCAAGTCTAACTGTTTAAACTTATACCATTAAATAAAATACTGGGCAAAAGACCGATGAGAAATTCTGAAAAAATAATAAAACCAGCAATTAAACGGGTTACTTGTGTTAATAATGGAACAATCACAATGATTCATCAGATCATCATAAAATTGCATACATCATGCACATGCATAAAAAGGAGAAAAAAAGCACAACACACACAACTAGTGCACCATTTTTGTTGTGTTGTACTGCAGTTGTTTTGTGTTATACTTTGACTGCGTTGTTATGATGCGACCAGATATGTTTTGTGTTATGATGCTTTGTATATGTTACTATGTTAGGGTCAGTTGACTTCTTTAAATGTTAAAGAATGTTGCTACATTTCCAGTCAAAAGCTGCACTCCTTTAAGGATCCTGTGACATGTTCTATTTACCACGGTGTAAAGTGAAACAAATTGTGCTGCTTCGACTCTTCAGCTATTTAAGACACCACTCAGGCCAAAACTGTGGCATATACTCTGTATTATCATAGCACTGCCAGTGCTCACTTTAAGTGTTACGGTCAAAAATGTATCATAAATTGTAAAGTATTTCAACAACCATGGGTAGCCAAATTAGCAATTTTAAGGAATATGATCTATAATCTGGTGAAATCTATCTGGCAAACAGGGAAAATATAAACACATTTCAGAAATTATTTTACTTTGGAAGCTAGATTGATTGCAGATTATGAATTGGACAATGGAAATTTTATATATGAATCATTTATTCATTAAAGAATAGTCAAAAGTCTCAAACCATGACATGCATTTTTGCTTAGCTCTTGGAAGTCATAAAATATGTAATAGATGTAATCTAATCAGTATATCAAAGCCATACACAAAACCATAAATGAATGTATAGACTGGAAGCAGTCTGGGAAAGATACAAAATTTAATTCTAAAAAGTACACATTGCAAGTTTGGTCATAAATTAAGGTATGTTTGCAGTCAATAAATTCAATGCGATTCTTCCAAATTATGAAAATAGTACTCTTAAATTTTCATACTGTATACTTCTCCAAGAAGCATAACTATTTGTGCATTTTATGACTTTAAGTCGGATTGTTGGAGTATTCACTAACTTTTTCTTCACATAAGTCAAAAATGTGCTTATTTTTATAAAAGTGTATAATATGACAGATTTGGATTTGTACTTTTTTTTTCCAAGAGCTCTATTAAGTGTTGATGGCGAATGAAACAAAACATGAAGGAAGTATACAAAAAGGTGTAGCATAAAATGACCCCAAAATTACATCCATACAAGCACTTTAGACTAAGTAATCAGAAGATCACGGATACAATATCAAACATTTGATATTTCATTCTACTAGTAAAACCAATGAGCGATTGAGTGACCTTGGATGTGATATTGGAAGGTTCAATCCAGCTTGAAAAATCCTTGTATCTTAATACTTGAAAGTCAGTATAATTACAGAGAAATGTGAAGAGCAGCAGTAGGCAGGGGTGACAGTGAAGAAGCAGTGCAGTGTAGAGACAAGGGCAGCGCCCATATCCAATAGATGTGGATTGGAATATCAGTAAAATAGGAATGATTGCTATTATGCTAGCTGGGATAAAATATTATGTAATTGAAAGTACTTGAAGTCATGTAGGGTCAACTTTTTGAAGGTGTTCAATAAACGCTATGCCATAACGGGAATGCGTGACATGAGAGTTTGCAGAGAACATAAAGGTTTTTGAGCACCCCTTAAAAGGATAAGCCAAGACGGCCAAATGTGAAAGGAGATTCCTTCAGAGATTTCCATTGCAAGAGAATTAATTTTGTAGACATGGTTAGTATTAGCTCAAAGGGTTTCTGATCTGCTGATGAAAATGTGAGTTTGACAGGAGCTGCTAGGATGCCTATTTCTATTGTAACAAAAGCAAAGAGCAATTTGTGATTTAAATAAATCTATCTTTGATGTAGGAGTTGATGGAATCCCATAGTGATTTGATATAGTGACAGCTGTAACGTGTGCAAGATTACCAGTTTCCTCTGCACAATTCCATGATCTGTTTGATGATGTTAAGCCTAATTGTGCTAACTTTAAACCTAGTCAGCTTGCAACCTTTAAGCCTAATTTTGTTAGAAATCCTTGCTTTTCTTTCTTTAAATTATTGGCTTAACTTGCTGTTTCTTCCTCCAGTCCCCTCTGAAAACAAAGGTAAATAAATGGTGACCCTTCCTATCCTACCCTTTCTACAGCAGTAATGTATGGACATTCAGTAGTAACTTAAGTGTGCAAATACATGTAAATTACACCGGGGTGGGGCACACGCTTCATTGTATGGGATCTCATTAACCATTTTCCCAACAAATCCTAGAGAGTACCCTTCAGTGAAAACATAAGAGAAATTGAAGAGTGCATTCTTAACTGTTAACTAACAGTCTTCAAACTACCTTAAACAAGTTACTGCCACTTACAGGCACCATCAGTACTAAGACGGAAACATTTCACTGCAAAAACAGGTACTATGTTTTAACACCGGGTTCAAGATTCTATATCTGATAATCAATATAGACTTTAGTCTTCTTAACCCCTGTTTTCTATTGCTTTTTCAGATAGGAATTTATCCAGCAAACACAATTTTAGAAGACCCATGTTTTAATCATGTCTTTGTTTAAAATGTCTTGCTATGGGATATTGCTTATCTTCATTGGTGATCGCTCTCATGTGCCCCAAAATAATTTTCGCTTTATGAATCGTTCTGCCTATGTAATACATCTCATACCGGCAGCACAATGCATAAGCGTACATGTCTGAATTACAGGTAAGATGCTTTGTGATTATAGAAGGCTGATCCTCTTTTGATAGTTTGGACTAAATTTGCAGGCTTTACATGCACCGCCTTGTATGTTGTTAGGGCCCTCCCTTGATTGTACCAGACTGTTACTTAGAGTATCCTTCAAAGAAGCACATCTCTGAATGACATCTGTGGGTTATCTCCTATCTGTGGGGCCAAGATCTTATCTGTCTTGAGTACTTGCAACATTTTTAACAAACTACACTTCACCTCCCATGCCTAATTACTAAACGAGTTTATAAATCTCAAAAGTTGAATATTTAATGCTTCTCTTGCTTTTGAGACAAGTATTCCTTCTCTTTGCATGTTTTTGACTTTCATACATGCCTGTTCTATGACTTTGAAAGAGTACCCTCTTTCTTAAAATCTCAGCTTCATAACATTCCTCTCTTCCAGGAATGTTACTTCCGAACTGCAGTTGCATTTCGCTCTAAATAGTTGGCCATACAGTATACTTTCAATTAAGTTCTTAGGATGGACAACTCCCTGCATGCAGCAGACTATTGCCTGCTGTCTTTTTACGAAAGAGGCTACTTCCAATTTGTTGTTGCATACCTTCAATCGTACGTCCAGGAATTCATCTTCTGTTTGATGTATATGTCTCGTGAAGCTGAGATTTAATCAATTATCATTCAGTAGGTCAATAAATCCATGAGCTTCGTCTCTGCTTCCCTTCCACATACAGAAAATGTTGTCTATATAGCGAACCCAGAGGGCGAAATGGTGATCAAATTGTCTGATGTTACTGATGACCTGCTCCTCCTACAAGCGTAGGTAGAGACCTGCGTAGATGGGGGAGAAGCAGGTCCCTATCGTCATCCCCTGGGTTTGCCTATAGATCTTTTGGTCAAAAATGAAAAAAATTCCCTATCGCCATCCCTGGGTTTGCCTATAGATCTATTGGTCAAAAATGAAAAAAAATGTTTGTTAAGCATGCATACACCATATCTAAGAGCATCTCAGTATGAAAAATATTAGGTAATGACCAAGCTCTCTTAAAGTGTGTAAATGGACTAATTCCCAAATCATGGGGTATGCAAGTATGCAGGCTGTTCAAGTCAAGACAGAGGAGTAAACAGTTTTCTTCCCACTCTATATCGACAATCAGCCTTAAAAATCACCTGTCTCTTATGTAAGAGGGAAGAGACTGTACAAAGGGTCTTAAAAAGTAAGTCAATGTATATTGAGGAATATTCTAGAGTACTGCCTCTACAGGAGCTACAGGCTCCGAAACGCGTTGGGCTGATTTTGCTGCCGTTTTGAAAATAAAAAACAAACATGCTGCAAGCAATTGAGCTGTGACCCGTCTTTCTTTTTTGCGAACGTTTCAGGATAAGTGGATTGAAGTGGTGTGGAATATTAGGGGTTCGCTACTCCGACGCAGGCTCGCAGTCACAAGAGGCGGGGATATCAGCGCTTTGGAGAGTGGAATATATATCGAAGAAACATAATATTTATTTGCTGGAAAGTATTATTTTACTAGATCTTGAGATCTGTACACAGGGAACACCATTAGTAGGCCGTGACTTGATTGAGTGAAATATGTGTATTAGATAGATTGAAACTGCAATATAAAATGTTTTCTCAACCATGTAAATAAACCATACAAAAGTCTTTGCCTCTTAAGACTATGATCAATAGTGAAAAAGGTAAAAAGCAGTAAAAAGAGCAAGTGTTAAATACAGTAGTGTTTTTCGAAAATAAATGACAGATTAATTTGTCTACAGTTATTCTGGTTCATCTCATAGTATTAAATGTCAGTTACTGTTGACCATATTATTCAATTTCAGCTGATTTCCTTGACAAAGAAAATGGAGCCGGTTAGCAGCATTTTGGCCACAAATGAGAACCTACTAAACTACTATAGACAGGTATAAAAAGATCAGAGCAGAAAATTCCATTGGAAACCTTGTATTTGGAGTGTTCCTCTGAATTACAAATGAGCTTGTAGACATGCCTTTTCAATGTCCTGGATACATTATTACAGTATTATAGAGTTATTGCTTTGTTGTTCACTTCTACTTATTTTTCAAGTATACATTAAGCATTTCTTATCTCTAATTACGAATTTTGTATCAATCTTTGGTCATGTCATGTGAAATATTGAACATTTTCAGGTTAGTGTCGGTGGCTACAGCTCAGTTCTTGGTGCCTCCTATTTACAGAGCATGGTCGAGTGGCCTAATTTGGTTAGAGCTAGGCCATAAGTTACTTATCCTTGGCAATCCCCTTTCTGGTGGATACTCTAACTGCAGATTCCTCACCATGAGGATTTCCCAAAGCGCCAGACTGGATCTGTGAATACCTGCACCGATATCCAATTAATGTACAGAAGGTAGGCATTTAATGCAAGCAAATTACCTGCATCTCCAGAAAACAGTATAGATGGGTCTCCCCCAAAGTTCAGGGACCTGTGATCTCCACCTCTCCCAGATGACCTCCCCTACCCAGTAGCGACCTAACCATCACCACACAAACTCTGTGTGGTGTAGCCAGAGGGGTCTGCCAAACTAAAGTTGTGCAGCCACCATGGCAGATCTTTTCCTGCCTCCTGAAACACTTCAATGAAATCTGACAAGTTCCCTTGGTTCTAGGCCAAATAATACTTCAGATTCCACGGTAAAGCTTGCATGGTCAGAGAGCAGGATACTAGTTTACCAAGAAGCCTCAAAGCTGCCTCCGAAGACAGAGTGAACTTTGGGATCATAGCCTGAATGTCCTGGACTCATTGGTCCAGAAGAAAGGCTAGAATGTGCATCATATCCAGTATGGCTTTGATGAACGCAGTCAGGTGTGACTCTGACAGGTTGAATGAAAACCCCACAATGATGTCAGGAGGTTTGCCATTATCTGGAGGTGGTCTGTAACTGATGTGAGCCTACCTTCAACAGCCTCTCTTTGAGATAGGGGGAGCACTGGTATCCAGAGCTCCGAATAGGGGCAGCGACCACCCTCATTACCTTTGTGAACACCAGAGGGGTACATGTGAGGCCCAAAAGCATGCAAGGCAAAGTACTCATGAATCACAGGTAGCACCTATGAACCTGCAGGATAGGGATGTGAAAATAAGTGTCCTCCAGGTCCAGCATACCATCCTGTCTCTGAGATTCAGGGCAGAGAGAACCTGGGTCAGGGTGAGCATTTTGAATTTGTCCTTGCACAGGAAGGGGCTGAGAAGATGAAAGTCCATCATAGGACAGAGGCCTCATCTTTCTTTGGCATAAGGACATAGTAGAAATAGCACGCAGTTACTAAGTCAGAGGCTGGCACCCGCTCAATGGCTTTTTGGCCAAATAGCCTTTACTTCCTGGCATAAAACAGACATATGGTCCTCAGAGAAGTGGTTTGATATATGTGGCTGGTGTGGTGGATCAAAAAGGGATGGCAGGGTGTACCCCCATTGGACAATCTTCAGGACAATTTGTCAAAGGAAATGTGTTGCTATCCCTGCAGAAAGTGGCTGATCCTGCCTCCTACCAGATGGTGGTGTGCTGCTAATGGTAAATTAATGGTGTTTTAAGTTTGTGGCCAGACAAGGCAAAGAATGGGATGTATGCTTCCCCTGATAGCCAGGTTGTTGTCTGTTGGGCCCACGGCCCCAATCACGAAAGGGCTGGAAGTCCTATTGTGCCGGTAGTGGAAACTAACATTGTTGGTACTTCAGTACCCTCTCATATCTTTGAAAGGGTCAACATTTTTGGAGGGGGGGATAGGGGCAAGGACATCTTTTCACCAAACAGACAGGAGTCATAAAAAGGATGTCCATTAAGGACATCCCCAAGCAGCATGCTGACGCCCTGACACCTTCGCTCAAGAATGAGAGTGGCAGAAATAGTCTGAGTGCTGCTTGGACTTCTCATGTTTTTTCTCTGACTTACACAAAGACTGACTGAGTGGGAGAACTGTCTCCGGAACCATGTAGCAAGCAAAATTGGGTCCACAACCTCAACTACCTCCTGGAGCGGGACTGCGTGGAGGTTGCTGAAGCCTTTTCAAGATCAATTAATTGATTTGCCTGAATATGCAGTATTGTTATTTCTTTGCTTAAAATATGGACTGTAGTATAACTACGGTAACAATTACACCCTGAATCATCTAAGATCTGGTCTACTACTGTGCTCTTGATCTATAACAGTAGGATCACAGTTCTTAAGTGTTGCACTATTTCATTTTTGTGTACCTTTGGTTATATGATGATCATTAAAATGCCTGTTCTACATTCATGCGTTGATCTCTTTAGTATCACTCAATTTCATATCCCTTTTAAATACTGTAAAGAGATTCATTTGTCAGTTGCCAGATTTAGAAGGAATACTAAAAACGTAATAATGGCTTAAAACTGGCTTAGACACATCTCAAAATGGAGAGGACTGTCCTTACAAGGTACTGAGTTTTATTAATGAGCATCTTTGGATGAGAGATTCTTTAAAATAATATAATCTCAGATTGGGCAACAGAGGCCACAATGTTTTTCTATTCGGTTTTATGACTATCTTGTGTGTAGCAATTTTCTTCTTAAATGTCATAGCCTCGACTTCCTAAAAAGATAGATCTAAACTCTAGGTGCCCGATTCACCAATTAAGCCAGACATTTATGGGCAGGGATATTCACCTCTGTGTGACATAACTTTTCAAATTTTTTGGAATTCAAAAATATTCCCAGGAGTTTGCCTGGAAAGCAGTTTCAGGCGCAGGCTTCCAGGCATATTTCTGGGAAGCTCAAGTGACATTCCCACTAGGATCCTATTCCCACGGTTTTGCATTCTCCATAACAATTGGAACATAGGATCCCTTGTACAAATGCATTTTTTCTCCAAGGGTAAATTAGGTTTCCCTGTGGAGAAAGTCCCTCCCAGAAAATTAGGGAGTGCGTCATTCCACTTCTGCCAGAACTTGGCTACAGTAAACATCATATCACTTCCAGGGTGAAAAAGAGACTGAGAGGAGTTTGTAAATGTCCACAAAGGCGCATGCTTGTGGACATTCACAAAAGCCCAAGGCTATCATTCCTTGGAATACCTATTTTTATACCTCTAAGTGGGATTTAAGGATGCAGAGAGCTGCACAGTTGTTGCAGACATATTCACATACATTATCTGGCTTACACATACCAGGAGTGCCATTGCAAATTCTTGACTGGCATAGAAAGGATACATTTGATTGCACACTTATATGTCCAAATATACCTCCTCACATGGGCGTTTTTGCTTCACCTCTTTAAAGCGATTATAATATGGGCCCCATTTACATACAAATGAACCTACAAAATGGCGAACTACTAGAATGTACTTTTATACTTATTTAACATTCACGTAGCAGGTGTAACAGTGCACCTGGAAAGTGAAGTCAGCCACAGATTTCTAGGCACAATATTCTACATGTCCTGTGACTTCTTCAAGACTGCCTATTCCCTTGTGCCAAATTGTACATGGTATACAAGTTCACAAAGCGGGGAGATGTACAAAAACATTTCTTTACTAAATATAAAACATTTGTATCTATGGAGAAATCCTTTCTCCTACACCGTAGCAATTGGGGTGATTAGTTCCTCTTCCTGTGAAGGATGTTACTCTAGGCATTGAAATGCTTTAGTAACTTTCAGACCATTTCCAGGATTGGAGAGGATGTATTTCAGTTTGAAGCTACAGTAAATAACTACAAAAACTCTCTCTCCTTACAACTACTTATTTGATATGGAGGTTTGTAAAGCACTTCTCCATCAGTATCTCAAATACCTGACCTGCAGATTAGTAATCTTTCATTTCTCACCTTTCTAACAACATATGTACCAATGTTGCATCGGAGTATGAAAGAATTAATTTTGTCCTTTAATTCTAGGGATGGGATGGCAAACACATCTCTCCTTCACTCGCTGTATATCTGGTGACAACACTCTTGCCTAGGAGAGTCTTAGATTCATATTGCCATTAATAAACAAAACTGATCACACATTTGGAATGAAATTAGGTAAGATTTTTTGCATCAATTGTGTCAACACCAATAAAAATGCGATTGGGTCATCATCAGAAAAACATTGTTAAAAATATAATCTTGGCTAGGAACATGGCAATCAACATTGACACTACTTCCAATGCCTTGTGCAACCCAGCAATACCTTAACTAGCATTGTTTCAAATCTGCTTTGCTTCCAAAGGCACACAATTTTCATCCATTTTCAAGGTACCTAATATTTGACCAAAATGTCACCCTTGGCTGCCATGACATGAAGAGATTACAAACTTTAGCATTAAGCTCAAACATATTCTTATTTAATGAAAATAATCTGTATTAAATTTTTCAGATTTTATTGCGCCCTAACTCCAAATGGGACATCTAGTGCTACCTAATTTTTACTGCGACACTTGTCACACCCAGCCATAAATAAGAGATGATTGATAAATTTTAACCCCAAACCAAATGCTCATATAACAAGATCTATGGTTATATTAATTTTTGTCTGACAGGTGTAAATTTGACATAGTAAAACAAAATAATTTTAGAAAAACGTATCAATGAAATGTTGTGTTTCTTTCCTGTGTTTGACGCAAATGTAGATGACTACAAAACAGGCACTTTTCTTGAATGGATACATTTGAAAAATAGCTTGGTAGAAGCGGGAATTTGTAAATCCGCATCAAAGTGACAAAAGTCCCACAGAAGCAGACACTACCTTTGCAAGGAATACTAGAACAAAAATCACCGGTAGAGGTTAGCACTTAATGGTTAATCTGTGGTGTCGAATACTTTCCATAATACCTCAGGAAGAAGAACTTACTGCCTGATTTAAAGTTTGTCGGATGGCTACTCTGTAACAACGTTACAAGTGTTCCGTCCATCATAGTACAAGTACAATAAATCCTACGACACTTGCAATAAGGTTGATTGATATCCATCAATTTTTAGTCAATCTACGTTAACTTTTTGTACAAACATTGATGCTCAATGTACTCTTAACAGCAATTAGTCCTAATTGGCAGAGATCGTCAAAGTGTTGCAAGAAAAAATCCATAATTTGAACTACTTCGGTTTCACACCCCAATACTACTGGCTCATAGCAGGGCTATGAGGCACGGTGGTACTACAAGGCAAAAGTCTACTTCTCCCTTATCAAAGGGCCCCTTGATGGTGCTGAAGAAATAGCTGTCAAATGATCAGTGAGTCTAAACCACAGCTTAGAAATACCATTCAGTCAGGAGAAAAAGGTTTTGTTTCTGGGGTGTTTTTTGCAACTGAGAAAGCAGCTTATCTTTTGTCAGCAAAGTGGATTGGAAATGTAAAGAAAATCTGAGAACTGGGCACACTACACAGTAAATTATGGGTGGATGCGCTATTTTGCCAAGACATATTATAGAGATCATCAAACTGAAGAATTCTTAACAACAACCCAGAAATCGGAAGGATAGGGGCAATGTGAGAAAACTGGATCGTCCAGTAACATACTTGAAATGTTCCAGGATAACTTTGTGACACACCCGGTATTTGACTTTTCACTTTATGTGAAAAACAAATCAACTCCTAAAGACGACCTGGTTGTTATCTACGAATGTCTTTCCATTTATAGATCCCATTTCACTTTATGTCCCTGCAATTCCTTTACTGAATATTTTCCAATATAAGTAAACATTTAGGCAATTGCTATTCAGAGAAAAGTGTACAGGATGGGGGAGATGAAAGCGCAAGACTAGGATATTTTTAACTGTAGCAATTACTTCTTGCCGCAAAGTAAGGCATTGATTTTAGAGAATGCTATCAGCTACTACTAATTACAATTTCAACAACTCTCTAAGTGATGGATTATACTTGGCTGATAATTCTTGGGGGATCTCAACAACAACTTTATTCACCTAAATCTTAAATTAGACTTTAGCAGGGAGGGAAACAGGAGAGGCACACAGTCAGTGTAATAACCATAAACAACTACGGATCAAATTTACTAAAAATGTATACCGGATATACTTCACAAAAGTGACAAAAACCAATGAAAACTGTTGATATGGGATTTACTTTCTAGAGTAAAACATTATTTATGCTGGAAAGTAGCACTAAAGTAATGCAATGAAGGACTAGGGATGCTTTGCTTCAACTGGGTGTCCCACGTATGAAACATGGGCGGAACCAATGCAACCACCTATGAACTTTGAGGCATATACTATCTGTAGCGTTCTAAAAGCCCAGGTACTTGCCAATAACCACGCCACATATGGAGAAGAGTTTTACATGTCTTTAATCCGCTGCATGTAAGTCAGGACTCAACATTCTAAGCCTGCCTTCAATTCCTCCCTCCAACACTTACATCAAAGGCCTATGGTGTACAGTGAGAACCAAGAGAGTTTCAGCATTCTTTTATTTACAAGACACTACACGATCTACAAAAAATAGTAGACAAAACTTTGAGACAAAAATATTGCCTCTTCGAGGAAGGTGTTAAAAAGGAGAAATTTTACATTTTTCCTAACTTCATTGCATGTGTGATGTACTGTACAGCACACATCTAATGTAGGAAATGTTTTAAACTATGTATAAGAATACTACTTTGCACTAGAAAGCTTACCTTCCGGCACACAACCTACACTAGACATCACATGATCATGTTTGCTCTATGGTGGAGAGTGTGTCCAGGATGTAAGACAGGATTGAAGAGCGCCGACGCAGGTGGAGAGGTAAACCACGCAATCTCTTAGTACATACGCACCATTTCTCTCTCTTCCTTTTACCCAAATCTGTGCAGCAACTTTAGTTACTGGTCAGCGTTGCATGAATTGTTATTTAATTCACCCCACAACTAATATGTAATCCTGTGCATTGACGTACACAAAAGAGCACACATTTGAAGCTGTTTTAAAGGTGTCTCTTCCTGCACCAGAAAGAAAATGAAAGCTGTAAGAGACAGAGTGGTTCTTTCAGCCTATGTGATCATAGATTTTGCTTTGAGGCGTGCTAAAAAGATTGGGACTATATTTGTTTACAAAGGGAAGTATCAAACCTTACCAAAAATGAGCATATTTGGATAGATGTCCTTGGTTTTTGCTTAACGAACAGCTTATCTCATAAGCAGAATTCTTTCAGCCAAAGTTGGAAAAAGTGGATTTATTGACATGTCTGAAAGCGTACATTAGAGGAGGGAGGTCAGGTGGATTTTCTTACTAAAGGTAGCAATAACTACAGTTTCACTGCTGGGGCAGTCTTTGCTCTCATTACTGCATGTAACGTAGAGAGGACTCTAGGTGGCCATTGTGAAAAATGTAAGCACAAATGAAACGCAGCAAGCCAAGGGGACATTACTTTTCTACAGGTTTGAAGGACACGAAATGCTTGTGTTTATCTTACATTCAGGGTACATTTAGTCTTTCATACTAGTCATTGGTCAACATTTCTCACTCGCCATAATATAATGATGAATCCCTTCCGTCTTCTAAAAAGGAAGAGAAGTGGCAGGTTTACACACTCAAAGCACTGGGAACCAAAATGTAACAAAATAGAAACGCTGCTGAAGTTGCTAAATTAAAGCTGGACAGTTCAGAAATAGAATGGAATTGGGAAGTTTCAAAATGAGGGGTGCGGTGGCCGTGCAGGCAAGTGTATTTTACAAAAGTCAATGGCGCTAAAGGGGAACCCAAACCCACAGGAAATGCATCACTGCAAACCACTTACAGTAAACGGTGGAAGGATTTGCTTTCGGTTTTCATTGTGTGTGCAAATCATCAAACCGTATTTTAAGTATCGTACAGGGAATGTAAAAGCCAGTGCTTGCTGTGTTCAGAATTTCTCATCGAAGTTTGGACAGCCCTTAAAACCCATGGTAGGGACATCCAGCTACTTGTCAGAGCTAAGGATGATAAGAGATTGTTTATAATTTCTTTCTGTACTACAAGAAGGTGTATTTTACACGTGTAAGTAGGTAGGCTGTTTTAACTGACAAACAAGCTGCCATTTCATTTGCCACCTGCCACGAAGCAGGCACATTTAACACGAAACAGCAATATGTTGCTGTTGGATCCAAAAAAGACTTTAAATGAGCATTTGCTGCCATTCATTTACATTCTCATAAACCTCAATGAAAAGCTCAAACTAACTGAGCACTCAGAGATCAGCTTTTTTCAAACCAATGCAAAACAAAATATCACTTTCCACAGTAGAGATTGGCGAGTGCTTAAAAACATTAATAAATATGAGGCTCCTCTCTAAGGATAGATAATCACACACCGAGTACTCACAAAGGTTAGATGTACTGGATGATTGGTTTCGACTAATGCTCATCAAATGCTCTGGCTCAACGGTATGTAAAATTAGTTAAAGCTGTGCAATCTGCCAGTGCTCACTGAGGCTCATTTACTCTAAAGCTGAGGAATAGTTCTGTGTTCCTGGTTGAGTGCACTATAAGGTTGTTTTGGCATTCTTATGCCCAATTTAGCCATCGGCCCATGACATAGCTGTCTGATTAAACAACCAATGGCATTTCATAAGAAACAATACATAACAAAATGGACCAACCAATCATGGTGATCACAAATTCCCTCACCTTTGGTTCATGTTCAATGTACTTTCCACAGTGATCCAATAGAGATCCTGTGTGTAAATCTTCCCAGTGACTACCCTTAACTCTACTCTTCACAACATGATTTCTCTACCCTCTTTTCAGTGTTTCTCTTCCATTTAAATTCAGTTTTACATTGCAGGGTAAAGAGAAACCAGGTCTCCGCAGTTCTACAATGTTAAGAAGACTAACACCCATGCCAGAGAGCTGCAGCTCTAGACATACATGTTAAATAAACAATTGGAAACATATTCAAGTCTATGATTTGATATGCACAGTTGAAAAAAGAAAGAACAAATAATGTGGTAAAGAAATGAAGGACATTTAATATATTGGCACTTGCCTTATTTTGTGTTTTATTTCAAGTTTGTTCTAATGCTGTGCTTCGTTTGCCAGCATATTTTGTACTATGTCTAGAAGGTATCATGTATGGTATTTGTTATGCATTAAAATAATAAACTATTCTATGTGTACTTCTGCCCATATATAATACAAGGTCCTGAGGCTCAGAAAGGAAAATAACAAGAATAATCCGTAAACCTTTCAATCTTACAATTTCAAACCCGGAGTAAGGGAGAAATAGGTGAATTTATGTGAGATGGAATTACAGTGGTATGGCCATAGGGAATTTAAGAGATACAGAAAAGAGAACAGGTAATGTTTCTTCTGCCTTGGGAATGAATGCACCTCTCTTATCTCAGGCATACAGAGTTCTCCCAGTAAAATTTCATTTTAGTGATACCTTGATATTCCCTGTATTTTGATCATGATTTTGACTTAGCAGTACTGTTTTCAACCACATTGAAAAAGAGCTGCATCATTATCAAATTTCCATTCCTGCAAGACATTTATAAGGGTGGCATAGTCTTCACATCCCAGTTATAGCTCCTCTGTAGCCACACTCTTCAAGAGAATGCTTTTTCTCAATTTTCGGATATTCAGGATTTTCAACAAGCTATATGTTTTGCCACTTCTTAATCTACATACTAGCACAAGATTGGCTGAGCACTCATATCTGGTTGGAATGCACACAAGTGATGCGGCTCCTAATAACATTGTTATTGGTGTAGCCACCCTTTCCTGTACTTCCTCCAGTGCTTTTATTTTTTCCTTCAAATGCACAGGAATGAGCATCAGTAGACAGTGAAGACGTGATGACTGCTACCAGGAGGTTCCAGTTATTAGCTGGTTTGTGTTTTTTCATGGCCTCAGTAATTCATTTTTCAGTCATGCTTCATTGTTCTAACAAACTAGATGAACCTATTTGTCTTTTATATGGTCACTTTTTGTGACTCTAAATATATTTGCTAACTATATGAATACACCATGGTGCATGCGCCAATAATTATTTCCCGCTCTTACCGGCTGCTGTCTAATGTATCTTTTGCTGATGGTACATTTTTGTATTTTTCTCAGTTGTGAAGTTATTCCTTTATTTGTGCAAATTAACTGTGCCACTCAACCCACAGAGACAGTGAAAGAAACACCAGGCACCCATTTATTGCCCTACAATACTTTAAAAATTTTAAGAGAAATGTCTGAAATTATTTTCCAAATACTATAGAAAGTATAGGATTAATACAAAACCAACAAATGTTAGGAACATACAAAAGAAACCTAGTTACCACCAAGTCCACATTCATTGTAAAATAAAGATGCCACTTTGTGTTGAAGGCAGTTTCGTGTGAAATCTATTTAGGCGCAATAAGCACTACAAATGCAAAGAAATGTCAAAACTAGGTCTGGGCAGGCCTTATGCCCGCGAAGTGACATAAAAACTGTGCAGAGTTCCGCAAGCAGCAGAGTGTGAAGCGAACTGCCGCTTGCGCTGATCTTCCTGTTGCTCAGATAGAAATTCTGCCCCAACTGCAGCTTGCACTCAGCAACTTACCGTTGGCGAGCGGGGAAAAAACTGGAGCAGAGTTTTCTGCACTCCGAAAGCTACCCGAAGTGTGGAGTGCAGAAAACTCTGCAAACTCCACGAAAGGAGTGGAGTTCTCCGCCCAGGCCAAGTTAAAATGCTTGTAGAAAGACTAAAACATCACAAGCCTCGTTTTGCACCACTGGTCAGCAAGATGACATCTTTGGTTATATTGCACAACTTTTCACTGTTCCTAAAAACTAGTAGGAACTGTATGCAAATTACATTTTAAATTCTGGTTATCTTTGTTTCCAATTTCTAGCCTTACCCTAACTGCTGCAGCATATGGAGAGGGAGCGCAGATGGCATGACAGGGGCACAGGCAAACAGATAAGAACAAGCATTTGCAATGCAATCGGTCTCGCCTTTGGGGCCTTATATGTATTTAGCCATGCAGCAGATTAGCCTGGGTGCTGAAACATCTACTGTTCTAGCAGCACCACCCTGCACTGCCCTTGACACAACTTCAAAGAGACTCGTTTTAGTTTTTTCAGAGTATCATCATGTCAGACCTAAAGCATTTTCAATGTTATATATAACAAAGCCATATATGGTGTTTATTTATCAAATGCAACTAACAACCATTGACAAAGCAAATAATCTAAACAACCTAACAAGCTCCCACACTTGTTCTTCGCCTTCCTAGCCCTGCTCAGCTTTCTCCTTGCTTTTCATTTCCGAGCAAGCTTTCCAGGTCAGGGGCCTCCCCTTTTTAGCCAGGGGGACTAAGGGCTTTAAAGCGTCACTTTTCCTTTAACTGTGAACCAGCAGAGGAATTTCAGGGCTAGTGTGATGCTACTGTATCATTTCAGACCAAACAAAATCTGAGCCGTGTCTCTAGCAGTGCCAGAGATATACAGTGGAGACCAGGATATAAATCCACACTTCACATAGCCACAGAGAGAATTAATGCGATTTTCTGAGAGTAACAGAGTAGCAGCTGTACAAGTTTTAGCAGGTAAAGATGGTGGAATGCTGATTTGAAAAACTACCTGGTCTGGGGGAAATTTAAAAAAAAACCCTGTTTGAGTGCCATACCAAATTGCAGAATTCATCCCCAGAGACCGAGGGCAGAGGGAGCAATGCCCAATTCCTCCGGCCAAAGTAAGAACTCCGAACTTTCCCAGGCCATGCACGGGTAACTCACCCAGCCAGGCTTTCCCCCCATTGCATTGTGGAACTTGTAGTTCTGTTAACCATTATAAAATAGGATCTAGAAGTCTCAGTAAGAGAAAAGCAGATACCTGGACAAGTTGAACTATTCATGCACAGACATGGGAGACTTGAAAGGTCTATCAGAGTAGAGGAAAAAGTGGCTGGACAGTAAGAGTCCGGAAATAGGATTTAAGGAAGATTTTTTTTTTTTCTTAAATGGTACTCAAACCAATAATTTAAATTAAATACGTTTTCCAAAGAGATACACATTTGCATGGATGTCATTTTTAAAAATCTAATTTGGTAGTGTTCTTTCTGAGGGAGAAGGGGTTGGTTCTCCTTTGGTAGATATAGGGAGGAGGGGTGTCTCGCTATGGATGGTCACTGAGTTGAAGCAAGTTGGGGAATCTGTTTAAAAATGCTCAGGTTTGTGTGGGCTTTCTATGCCTCACCTGCTCAGAGTAGAGGGTCTCTCTCCGACGGTCTCTCGCTGTGAATGGCATTATGGAAAGTGGCGTTCAGTGCTGGTCTGAAACATGATTAAGAGTGTCAGTGCATTTATTAAAAAGATAGCTATAAAAGATCTAAAAAAAAATTCCTAAACTACACACAACCAAGCTTTTGTGCAAGGCAAAAGTGACTTTTAAAACTAAAGTTAGACTTTACATTACGTCAGGCCCCTATCTAACTCAAAAATGCAAATGGGAAAGCACATAATGCGATTTGCCAAAAGTAGCATGGTATTAGATTTAACATCAGGGAATAACGGAGTGTCATTCAGTCTTTTGAGGTCTTGAATGAGTGGCCAAGTTAGGGCTGTATCATTAAAAAGAGTGCAGAGATCTGGCTACAAACAGGACGCCCACTGACTTTGACAGAAGTAAGCAAGCCTAAAGATAAGGTGTTCTCAAAGTTTACGATAATAACAAGCACAGTGAGGCTCTAAGAAAACCTTCTGCACCCATACTATGAAAAATATATATATGTTCATGAATTACTACATTATCATCGTTAGGTCAGAGCTTGGCAGGTATTTAACGGTGAATGTTTTTCTTTATACACTGCCTTATAATAAAAGATCCCCGATGCTGGATACATTACATTCTGCCACTGGAACTCTCCGAAAAAGAGTAAGGCACGACGAGCGCAATTCTAACAGTTTGCTTAGTAAGTTTGTTTCAGATAATTAAAACCATTTCGTTTTTCTGAAACAAAATATAGAAATATAGAGAACCATAGCAACTTAGAGAAGTTCCATACATCATTATTAAAACTGAATTAATACAAAATATAAAATACAGCGGTCTAACAGCAGGGGCTGAATAGCGTTGGATTGTCATTTAAGTAATCTCCGGAGGAGAGCTAAAATTGTACAAGACCTCGCTCCAATACATTAAAATACTTGCAGCCACACTCTGGATAATACTTCATTTTAAGGCAACTCCTTAAAGCTGAAATAAATGATATGGCTTATTGATCTTGGAGTCAGTTCCTGTTGCAGAAAACGTCAGAGAAAGAGGGAGATGTATACAAGGCCCTCTACTGTTACTTAATATTGAAGAATGTGGCTTAGTTTTCCTTGAATGGGACGATTGTAACACTTTAAGCCAAGGTTAAAGAGAGCTGCGCACTATAGCATTTCTTCGGCAACATCCTACAAGGGACGTGTGATCAACCAACTATTAGCATCGAGAACAATT
Source organism: Triturus cristatus (assembly GCF_964204655.1). Lineage (NCBI taxonomy): Eukaryota > Metazoa > Chordata > Amphibia > Caudata > Salamandridae > Triturus > Triturus cristatus. The sequence goes on from NC_140580.1 coordinate 779,880,513, forward strand.
TATGTGTTGAGCCTATGTACGAGATAAGCATCTCAGCTGCTCGCAGCACTTCAGGACGGATAGCACACTGAGGAAGATAGTGATCCAAATGAGAATATAAGGGGCGGGGCGAGCCACGGTAGTGGCTACGATGTGCCTCATGAATACTTTCTTTCACTTGTTGATGGTGTGTAGCTTTGTGACGGAGCAGTGGCAGAGACTGACAACTACCAATGCAGGCAGCAGGTGGGGGCTATTCGTCTTCCGTGGCCAGTGGTGGGAGCGAAAGTACAAGTGACAGCATGACAGCTTCAGGACAGGAGTTAACAAGCCCCAACGCCGTTCAAAAGAGGCCTGAACAGAACTGGCGCCCGTAGAAAGATGTAGGATAATGAAGTTACCTTCTCACATGGAGGACAAACAAGCTACCGAAACAAAGATGGCGTGGGCCAGTCGCCATGGGCGGTCCCCAAAGGTGAAAGGGCGGAAACAACAAAGCCCGCTATCCAATCACACGCCACTGTTTACCATAACGGATGATGCAAGCCAATCGGAAAGAGGGGCGGGGATTCAAGTTCCTTTTTAAATCTTGTTTACTATAGCTCTCACAGGCGAGGAGCACATGCGCGCTCCAACGCCAGACGAGACCTAAAAAAAATAGACAGTGTATCAGGGTGGCGGACAAGTCTCAAAGTTGAAAAATTACTTCAGGCAATGGGATAGCATTTAGGAAAAATACAGGGAATATGGGGTAGAAAAGGTTAACAAAGGAGACAGTAGGCGCACAGGTGAGTGTTTCGCACAGGTAAAATGCAACAAAAGGGAGCAGTGTTCTAATAAGAAGAGAGCTGAACACTCAGGAGTCTCATAGCCAGACAAACACCAGAGATCTACAAGGGTCATGTAGCTGTATTGGAGAAATAGAAGTGTCCAAATAAAGAACATGTGTCTAGGTAAAAAATGGGGACGAATAGTGCACTGGGTGTTGGAGAGAAGGGGAAACAAGCACGAGAAAAGAAATGTATGTGACCCTCTTACATGCAAAATAGCTTAGTGAATACAATTTCAAGATCGATATATTCACCAAGTTGGGCATGAAAACTTGGCAAAAGGAATTTATCTTAAAAATGTAGAGCAAATGTATTATGGGAAAGGAGTTCAATAATTTGGCTTTTCTCCAAAATGGCATACAATCAATCAATGGATGCCACGGCACAGGTATTATACTTAATGACATAGCCTGGCTAGCACAGGTCTGCCTAGATTTGATATGCTTAGATGTAGTCTCTAATGCCTACATACACCCTCAAATGCCCAAGTACTACAAGCACATGTGTGGGTTTTTCCTACATGTCCAGATACATATTGTTAATCCAAACTGAGTATATACAATCCCAGTACAAGCCCAAATACTCAGGCACAGGGCGTTGTGCATTGGCAAAATCATTACATGCCCACGCAACGTTTCAGGTGGTAGGGTAAAGCTTTGTTTGCAAAGCTCGCCCTCCAAGGTATAGCTATTATTTTCTAGTTGTAACTTCAAATGTCCATGTATTGCCAGAACCCCACCTCAGTCCAATAGGTAAATCCTTAGGCTTCAAATATTTTGGTAAATTTTGTCTAGTTCTGTTTAATTTAGTAAATTCAGAATGACTACTACTCTGCTACAGTTATCAGATAGAGGAAGAATATGCAATCAGACTATGTCAGTATTTGTTTTGAGCTCTGCATAGTCTGTATGTATATTTCTGACTTGGCAACATACATTATTCAGAAGGATTTGTAGCACTCCATTTTCAAAACAAAATTATCTTGTGAACGCATAATTATTTTTCAAAGGCGCCTGCCTGTGATCTGGTTTCCTACGCCCTCTTCATATTAAAAGAAAAAAAAAGTAAGGCCTTTTTGTATTAACACATTTTCCAATCAATAAAGAATGTGTAAAAGCCTTGGATATTCTACACCTAGTTCCCTGTCCCACACTGGTGATGGACCACTTCCTCACTGCAGCTGTAGAAGCACTAAAGCCTTTTTTTGGTTTCGCCTTGCTTGTGAAATCTATTGCATTTATTAAAAAACGTAAAAGGGGATAACATCCCACCCTTACTTTTGATTGGTTTGTGTGAGTGCCACTTACTTTTCTATTTTCTGTTGTTCTTCGTGTGCTTCTCTTATCCGTGTCCCAAGGTCCAAATACTATTTTTATCCACTTTGTGGAACTTTTTTTTAGCTTTTGCCTGCATAGCGTTTTCCCGTGCTTGTTTTGGTTGTCTTCCGCCACCTGCAGCTGCACACATTTAATTAGCAAGTATGTTCCCCAACCCCCTCCCGTTGTTCCTTCTTTTATATTACCAATTTAAGATAGCGCGAAGGTATTGGAGTCCTTTGCATGAGCAGAAGTTGAATTAAGTTATTTGCCCAGAATTAAAGGATGTTGAGTATCCCGCCAAGACTCGAACCCTGTTCCCCGGCATTGAGGTTGTTACTCTAGCCCATATGGTACATTCTCTGCTCGAATCAAGAAGATCAGCATATAAGAAGGCTGGCACTTCTTTGGAGTGAACAATTAAAAGGCATTTCCATTATGCATTCCAAAGCAGCTCCAGGCATTTTCTTTTTATATCACGCTTCTTTTTTTTTTACTTGCCTTCACACACATACAAGTGCATGTGTTTGCACCACACTGACTAATTGTTTTTTCTTTTTCTGTACTTCCGCACTGACTCTCAAGCCTGTCTGCCCCTTCTCGCCTCATTCTGTTCCTTCAGCACCCCAACTCTGTCCACTCCGAGTACACTCTGTGTTCTCTTAACTTATGCTGTCCCTTCAGCTTCGAAAACTGTCCAGTCTCCCTTCACTCTGCCTTCTCATATCTCACTCTGCCCCATCAGGCATCTACTCTGTCACATCATATCTCAGCCTGGCTCATCAGACTCCGAATGTGTTTCTTTCCCCCCAGTCTGCCCCTTACACTCCTCTGAAAACCAACCTGTCCCACCAAGCCCTTCTCCCTGTATCAGACCACTGACTTATGCCATTAGACCTCAGTCTGTCATCTTTGGCCTCATTCTGCTCCATCTGATCCACACTCTGCCCAATCAAACCCTCCTGGCCTCACCAGACCGATCACCCTGTCCTATTAGAACCAGCCTGTCCTCTCCAAGCTCATTTTGCACAGTGCTTAATTTGTACAAAAAATAAGTGCCAGGGCTCTTGTCAAGAGGCCACTGCTGCTTTCACCACACATTTGCTCCATCTGATCCACACTCTGCCCAATCAAACCCTCCTGGCCTCACCAGACCGATCACCCTGTCCTATTAGAACCAGCCTGTCCTCTCCAAGCTCATTTTGCACAGTGCTTAATTTGTACAAAAAATAAGTGCCAGGGCTCTTGTCAAGAGGCCACTGCTGCTTTCACCACACATTTCCCCTGCCATGCTGCCAATGATAGTAACACACAACTCACCATCACACTCCTACAAGTGTGACAATTCGGACTATTTCAGGCTCCCAAAGCTATAAGAATGGCTTGTGCGGTAGGTAAAATATATTGAATTAATAATTAACTGTTGTTGTGGTCATCTCTAAATTAGCCAGACAGAAATGTGCTATTCGCCAAAAAGCACTTCGATGTCTTGTCAGGGGGTAGTAAGTGCTATATAAATATAATACAATTACACTGAAGGCACAAGAGCGCAGGGGTGGCAACCGTGCACTGCGCGCGTGGCCTGCCAGCACACTCATTTTCGACCTGGCATCCGTTCTTGTTATATGTGATCACACCCCCAGATAGGAAGTCATCTGAATCATTGTTATGTCTTTGCATTCCACTTTTTTGTTACTCATTCACACTCTAACGTTTCACAGAAAAAGCCTTACATGCTTGGGAGTCATTATGGTAGGCTGAGCATGAATCCACTAACCTCACTCACACCCATGGGAGGATTTAAATGATACAACACTGTGCGCACTTATTTTAGTGTTGGGTGTCGTATGTGCTGCTATTGTTTTATAGCATCAACGTCTGTTTCATTCTATTCACTGCAGGGGAGTAAACGCAGGCCCCGGCGATGTACAGTGCCGACTAACTTTCAGCCAAAGGCATATGAATATCCATAAGATTATGGAAGTGTCAGAGGCCCCTGAACACATTCTGCAGAGAGGCTGTATAATTTTGTGTTACACCATTGTCCCATCGATAAGGTGGATTCTCTATTCAGGGAGCACACCAGACGTCATAGTGCACCACCTGAACTACTGTAAAATCATCTGTAATAGCTTGTATATAAAAGAAAGTAGCTAAGGGAGATAGAAAGTGCTTAACAGACTCAAACTATATACCCAGGAATTTGTTGGCCCTAGTTCTGGAAAGAGGTCTGTTTAAGGTACACTGTACTTTTCACAAGACAGTTTACGGCTGCAACCCTAACTAGAAGATGTTCATATACTTTTACTAAAGCATTTGTGGCCACTACATTCTTCTTACCAGTCACAGACCTCACAATATACAAATATTTTACTCGATGTAAGTATACAGGGAGGAATGAGCGTGATGTGTCCTTGCAGCTTTGAAGAGATGCTTTGCATTGCAGTACTAAATATCACAGGTTTTGGGGCACAGCAAGGTTAGCCCGAGAAAGGGTTACAATATGGTTGGTGAATGCTGATGGCTGCATTTCATTGCTCACCAAGCTAACACTAACAAAAAAATAAACACATTTTTAAACACGTGGGCGAAACCTATTTCATTTGACAGTGCTTGTTTATTCTAGTCAAAAGTAGACACCATAGTCTGACAGATAAAGGTTGTGTGAAAACGGTCACACAATCATCAGTATCATCACCAACTTTATACGAAACTCAGAGGCAATCCTAAACATATATAGACAAAATACAAAACACATTAAAAACAGTTTTCACATAAGAGTAATTAAAAAAGCGTATGCTTACAATGATAAACAGCTAATTTAAAAAAACATAATTCTCTATAACATACAACCTCATAATGTAACAATTGTGGGAATCAAGTGCTACATGGGATTGAGTAAATTTGGGTTTTCTTAAGAGTGGCAGCAAAAATTGGACTCTAAAAACTTCATAAAAATTACAAAAGAATATAAAACGCAAAATCATTTGGGTGGAAGCACTATCATGGGGACATACAGATTTATTTATTTAGGAGATTTCTTTAGCGCTGGCTAGACCCAAGGGCATCAGAGCTCTTTACTACATTGTTAAGCAATATCAGTCAATAATACTTTATAACATTGTCAGAGGCATTGTCAGTCAATAATAATACAGTATGATTAAAGTGTTGAGTGTTGAATCAATGTAAAGTCCTTGTGGATACATGCGTAGAGCGAAGTAGAAATTCCAGAGTAAGTTAGGTGTTATTTCTAGATGGTTGAGGTATTGATTGAGGATGAATTCTTTTAGTTGTCTCTTGAAGCTTATTAAGGAGGGGTTAGTTTTGATATGTAATGGGAGGGAGATTTAGATTTTGGGGGGATTGCCTGAGAAAGAGCGAGAGAGGGCTTTTTGTTTATGTTTTTTGTGGGCGGGTTTGAAAAAGTGTGTTTGAGCTTCTTAGATTTTTCGTTTGGCCTGTCTGTATGAGTTTGGACGTGAGGTGGGTTGGATTACCAGTGTGTAGAACTTTGTGTGTGAGACAGGCAGTTTTGAAACAACAGCGTTCTTTGATTGGTAACCACTTTAGGCTTTTCAGTTAGGGGAAATGTGTTCGTATGTCTTTGCTACGGAAACCATATTTGCCGCGGCATTTAGAGGGGTTCTGAATGGGGCTAAGTAAGAATTTGGGGTGCCTGCGAGGTTGGCGTTCCCGTAGTCCAGTCTGGGCAGAACCAGAGCTTGTGTGGAGGTTTTTAGGTCAATTGGTGGGAGGAAGGGCTTAATTTTATTAAGTAGTTTCAGGTTGTAGAAGGCGCCCTTTACTGTAGTCTTTATGTGAAATCTCATGCTTAGACTAGAGTCCACGTTGATCCCCAGTGTTTCGGCGGAGTCCACCAAAGTCATTTTTGCAGTTTAGAGTGTCTACGTTATTTAGCCATTCTTGGATCTGTGGGGACTAGCTGTGGTTGGACAGAAGGAATTCCCATCTTTTCTTGGTTGAGTTTGAGGTAGTTGTAAGCAGCCAGTTTTGACATTTATGTGAGTAGTGTTCAACCAGCATATGTCAGCTAGAGAGGATACTTCCAGGTAGAGTCGTGTGTCATCCGCATAAAGGTGGTAGGCAATGTTTGCTTGTTTAAGTATTACGGTGAAGGTTTCCATGTAAGTATTGAAGACTGTGGGTGAGAGGACTGAGCCTTGGACGATGCCTTGGGTGGTGACAGAAGTATTAGATGTTGAATAGTTTATTCTTATTTGTTGTGAGCGGTTGTAAAGAAATGACACAAACCACTGCATAACCATGCCATGAGCTCCAATCCTTTGTTGTTTGTTGCAGGGATTTCAGAAGAGCTTGCGGTCGACAGTGTCAAAGGCCACTGATAGGTCTAGGAGTATGAGCAGGCAGCATCTATCTGCTTCAAAAGAATTATGTTTATCATCTGCCATATTCAGAATGGCAGTACACTAAGTTTGCTAAATTGTCCCAAAGGGAAACATAAAAGATGGCTAATAGTGCTAGCTCTAAATCTTGGTAACAAGGCCCTCTCCCAACTTCTGCATACAAACGTCAGATAGGGCTCCGTACGGCCAGTGTTTTTTAAAATTACATATGGCCTCTCTAGTGGTTTGCTCTTTTATACAACTTCCCCTAATAAATACCTTTGTTGTAAAAACACACACTTGACATGTAACTTATCCCTCTTACTCACAGATGATGGGTCCTCAAAAAGGACCTGCCCAACTTTCCAAGCTTCTGCTTGACATATGCGAGGGGCATTTTCATTTGGTGTTAGCTTAGCAAGCAGTCCTTAATTATTGCCTGATTAAAAATGTCATGAAGATTATTCCAGACGGAAAGCCACAAAAAGAGGGGGCTAAGCTTAATATAGTCCTCAATATATGGTAGACCTGGTTCTTCATGTCAAATAAAGTGTGATGTGGATTAGGGAGGAAAAGAAGATGCCTACAAAATCAATTCTTCTCTGCTTTCAATGTGTGCCAATCAGATTAACCCCAAAAGCCGTTTCCATAGCTCACAATCAATAAGCACTGGGTTTTGATAGATCACCAGAAAAGTGGGGATGGATGTGCCACCACAAGAGTAATGAAGACTAAAAATAGAATTGCTGCTTGAGTAAACTAAGCACTGCGGCTAAAGAGGTTACTGGCCCAGGATGCATTGGACTCAAGCACCGCCATCTGACATGGGAAACTAGACACATGTTTTAACTAGTTCCCATTTATAGAAAGGGTGCACAGTTTAGTACATTTGGAGCCACAGTGTGCGATTTAGAAAAGTTCCAAGTTGGACATAAATTGTGAAAAAGCTCCAACTAAACATTGTAAATAATTTGTGATGCATGTAAGAAGAATTGCATCATTTGCATACCTCACTGTATGCAGACAATGCTGTTCTTCTAACACGCATTCCACATTCAGGTGTAGATACGGAGTTAACCAACAATACATCCTAGGCAGTGGTTTTCAGATAATCATTGAGTTTATTGATATATAAAATTAAAATAAAAAAGAGGGCAAAGACCCAGCCTTGGGCACACCTCATCACAATATAAAACGGTCGGAAAGCTCCCCAATGGGTCCAAATCCGACCCTAACAGATAAATCCTGATGCATAAATGGTAAAAACGCACCAAGGTGGCATCCAACCCCAAATCAAGCAAATGCAGCCATAATTTAGCATGCTTAACCCTATCAAAAGCATATGATGAATGCATAAATGCTAGGTACAATGGGCAGTGCTTCGCTATAGTGTACTTGCTTATAAGCAAATGCAAATTTAAGCACTGCTCCACTGTATCCAGCCACTCCCTGAAGCCACATTAGCAATGACTAATAATATTGTGCACCCAGACCCAGTCCCGTATTTTCTTAAATAAAACTAAGGAGTTGATAAGTGATATTTTGTCTGTAGCATTTAGGATCCATGTGACTCCCTTTCTTAAAATTTGGTAATATAGTTGAGCTCAACTACTATAGGGGGCATTCTAACCCACACATTTCATTAAATACAATGGTAAGTAACAGGGTTCATAAATCAACTTTGGATTTAAAAATAACAAGATGATCCCCATCAGGACTGGGAGCTTTACAGGCAGAACTCTGGTTGAGGGCAAAGATGATTTAATCTGTAGTGAATTGCAAAGTAATGCCCAACTATGGTAGTTCGAAAAGTCAATGGCCAAATCGCTAGTAGAAGTCAAACATTAAATATTCCTGAAGTGAGAGACCCATTGATCACCTGTAACATTGCAGCTCATAATGGGATCGCATTTGTTTACTCTCTGATGGACTCGACTGTCCTTCAAAACAATGCAGGGTTTTTTGATCTAGCAACTGAGGTCGAACGTTCCCAGTTACAATGGCTAATTTTCCTTCTCATTAGTGCCTTTTTGTATGAAAGTCGAGCAGCTGAAAACTCATATGAGATTCACATGCAATCCCGAGAATACTCCTGGAAATTCATCACAGTTAAACACACATGCTCATATTCTCAGGAATGCTCCCAATCTACCATACTTAATTCAGTGGAAGTAATCATATGCCATAAGGATATATGAAAAAACATACTCTCTGAAGAGTTCTTATATGTTTAGGTTGCCAAATCTATCTTGCTCTCTCGCTCTTCCCAACATTGCTTTACATACTCATACCATTTCATATTTGTACCAATAGACATTAACTTGTACAAAAGTGCCCTGAAACGATCTTGACGGTAGATAACCCTACATGAACCACTTTCTCCAAATACATAACTACATATTCAAACAGAAATGCATAACAGCACAGGTGGAAGGGGTAAGAAGCATTGGAATAGCCAATAGGTCTCGCCTTTGGGACCTTAAAAGTGTTTAGCCATGCAGCACATTATATTAGATTAGCCATTAAAGACATCAAATTTTGTGATACATTTATAGCGGGTCACATTATTAAAAAGCAATCAAATAAATGAATATGTAAGGTCATTAGTAATAATTCAGAAATTGATTGATACCTTGATTAATTGACAGAAGGTATTGGACCAGGTGATAAGTATGTGCAAATTTGCTTCAGTGATTTGTCAACCTCACTCCGCATTGAAGGCATTGTTTTAGTTGAAAAATTAACACTGTGTCTTTAATTTGTGGGTCATGAGGTTAAACTGTGGGTGTTAGTCAAAAGACAAACTGAGGCTTGGCTCGCCTTGGGCTCAAGGGTCCAAGATGACCTCAAGCTGAGTCACAGCAAAGGATATGGCTCTGTCCTAAATCAAGCTTTCAGTACATGCCGACCTCTATTACGAGCTGTGCACCTTATTTAGTCACTGCATATTCCCCCATTCACCACATTTCGTCCACTTCCGACTCATTAACAAGCAGATTCCCAAGCCGCATTGTTTAACCTGAACAGGGAACAGTCTCAGGTGCACTTGCATTGCCCAGCCCACCCTCTCCCAGGGTCCAATGATATCAGTATTGGTTGCAATAAGGAACGCAATTTAACTGCCCAGTTTTTTTCAGTAGGACTTAGCTCAGTCTACACCCGCTCACTGTGCAGAGAACACTGTGCACCCAACTGCGGACAAATGTAGTGCCGAGTCACGAATGAACTACAGAATGACATTTTGGAAAGGTGCTAAATCCAACATACCACAACTACAGTAATATATAAAAATCAAATATTTGCACATCAAATATCTTACAAGTGTGGCAAAGTAATGTTTAAAAAAATTGAGTCCATCTGTGATGCCACAGAACTGTCACACACTGAGCGACTATGGGTTACATTGAGCTGTATGGTGGCGAAGCGCAATATAGCTAGAACATGGAAGGGAGGAACCCAGCCCAGGTACAGTGACTGGGAGTCGGATGTGGATTGGTGCATGCAGGCGGAGAGCAGGGGTTGCCCACATAAATGGACAAAAATATGGGGCCCTTGGAACGAAGATAGAGGTTTGTTGTGCACTCCGGTCAGCCTCCCTCCCAACCTTGTGGTTGACAATGAAGATATATAATGATCTAAGGTATGGAACAAAGTTATTTGCTTCTTGTAAGTAACCCAATGCCTGAACCTGTATCTGTCTTATGGACTGCCATTTTGAGCAATGCATTGTACTGCATTTGTTTTGATTGTATTTTTATATTTTATGTTATTCTTTGAATAACAAACAAATAAAAAAATTAAAAAAGATGTTAAAAAAAAACGTTCAGTACATTTTTATTTCAGTTTTTATCAACAAAACAATTGAAAAATAGCTTAATATTTTCCTTCTCCTTAGAAATTTTGTTTGTGTTTTCATTTTCGTCCGGTTCTCTTTACTTTGAATTCAAAGCGTTCTTTTCTAAGATGTCTGTTCAAATTGCAAACAATGGAAACGGACTAACATGAGAGCATGTACCGTTCAGGCTTGTCGAGTGGCTTGAATACCAGAGAGCAGCACTGGAGAGATAATGTCTCCACCCACACCAAAGTAGCTGTGTAGTGGGTCTTTAGTAGGCCAGTGGACTTTAATTTTTAAATTATTCTCAGAAAAAAACCAAAAAAACACGGTTGCGTGATATGAAATGAACGTTTTTAATGGATGTTATGTTTTATATTCATCAATCATAATAACTGTGTAAAATACAATTTGAAAGATGAAAGCAGTATTTTCATTTTAAAATACTAAACCATCGTAAACTTCACTACTCGCTCCAAATCGCTCTAAGAAGACAGGCAGGGGTGCAGCTTTGCGGGAGAAGTGCCTTGCCATGCCACCAACTAAAAATAAAAACCAGCAAGGGTAGTGGGAACGCGAGTGGATGCGTGCAACGAAGAAAAGGCATAGGGCCATTAAATGATAAAAAGAGAAAGAGCGCTGAACAAATGATAAATATATCCAAGAGTGAGGGGACATGTTAAAAGGGGCAGTCACCACTAAAGTGAAAGCACACCCATAAGCGGGACAAAGAGCAATGTTTCACCAATAAAAAGAAAGGAATTTAGAAATACATACGAAAGAACAAATGAAAAGCGGTGGGCATGGTCTAAGCCCATCGTGGAAATACAGCATGCCTCGCAGAGCAGCGCATGCACGCTGCTAGGCTCGACCTCAAAAACCAACAAAGGAGCTCAGTTGCATCCAGGTTCGATTGAACCACTTCCAACACACCCCACATCCTTTGAGATAGTAGACTGACCGAGGACATCAAAATCTGTAAAGCACTTTAACATTTAAGTCTTCCTAATGCTAGACAACCAGTAAATAGATAAATAATGCAGACAATGACAAGCAGAATATTCAATTCTGCAATGCCTTAAAGAGGCCTGAAAGATTGCCAGATTCTTAGTTCGAACAAAGTTTAGGGAGCAGGGAACATAACAGTTTACACCTATGCGAGGAATAACGAAGAGAAGTGGAATGCGGTGTGATACTGCAGAAGACGGTCAATTTCCGACTTCTCTATGCCACAAATGACTCTATGAGGCATAAAAAGGCATTTAAAGATCACTCAAAATTCAACTGCTAGCCAATTGAGGTCTCTTTAGGGCTATGAGACGTAAGGAAAAATATAGTTGCTATAGCTCATAACTGATTGCCCACATGTGATCAGTAAACCTCAAACACGGGAATGCACGTCAAAATCATTTGCCGAGAAGTATATTTTACCCAGGATTTTTACAGCACTGACTGATATATTTTCCATCCAGCTGTCCTTAGACGAAAAATAATGCTTTCTTCAGAGAAACGCTCAGAAATGGGGGCAATGTATCTTTGAAAACCAGCACCCTGAAATATTATGTCATCGTTGTCTAAGCAACCAAGACAGAACACTAAAAGCATTGAAACTTTCAAGAGTCTGACTCAGCAGACAGGCTGAGCGGCTATAACATAATGTAGGCCATCAGACAGCTATAACACAAATGCAATTTGAGAACAGCTATGGATTGATGGGTTTCAGTAACACAATGAAAACGAGCCCCTCGATTCCTGAATCAGAAATCACAGTACACCGACATATGCAAAGACTTTTCTCCAATTTCTACTGGCCAAAATAAAGAAGTCTCAGAGCTGGTAATCCGTCCTACACTGGGCTGCCCATTGTGAATTACTCACTAATTTAGGGGAAAAAATGTGGTTTACAGGAAACAGCAATCAAGCTGAATGCCTTTAGTGATTCGCTGACATCAAGCGTGAGTTCTAAGAAAACGTCAGAAATTATAACTTTGTTTTCCTTTTTTTAAAAGAGTATTTATCTGCACAATAGATTTCGTGTTTTTTTTCCCTCTTCCCAGCATAATGGCGATGAACAAGCCATTTTTCTCAGGCTTTCACTGCAGCAAATAGCTGTGACAGTCTACTTTACAGAGGAATATTCCCATGCAGCGCTGCTACAAATGTACTCAAGAACACAACGCCACTTTAAAGGATGCATAAGAGGGCAGCGCAAAGCTCTTCCTTGACACTACCTTTTATTGTTATACATGAAATACCTTTGAAAAACACATTTGCAGAGCTTAAGGCACATTTTTACAGGCTTAGCACAAGGTTAGCACATACTGGAGCGGACGGCCTTGTAACATTACGCATTATTTTCATATTAGGTTAAGTGTTATTTTAACATACTATTATAAAATAAACGACATGGTTTTATGAATCACTGAGAAATGGGAGTGGACAGCAGGTTGATATGTGCTGAACATCGCTGTGTATTAAGGAAAAGCACGCGCCCTTTGGAGTATTCATTCATATGTTAGGTAAAGCTGAATTGTTATTGTAATTGCATTTATATAGCGTTTACTACCCCTGATGAGGCGTCGAAGCGAGTAAATGGCTAAGACTAAGTACCAGGAGCCCCTGCATGGCAGAGGAGGTCCATCCCGTTGCGGGTCCCCAGCCCTTCTGGGGGTCCTATTTGGCCCATGGTCAATGAATATCGATGAGATATTGGAGAATTGGGGCCCCCGTCATTTTGAGTTACGCCACTGCCAAGTACAATGTCTGAAGACTTGATATATGACCAATCACACATAGACTATGTTTAACAAACATACAGGCACATGCATCAAGCTAGGATTTTGCGAGTCCTTAATTGCGAATATTAAGGATTCGCAATTAAGAACTCACAAAATCCTATGCATGTAGGAATTGCTATAATAATAGCGATTCCTACACATTCCTTATTTGCGAGTCGCAAATAGCGAGTCGCAAATAAGGAATAGCTTCCCATTCATTCCTATGGGCCTGTAGGCCCATAGGAATGAATGGGAAATTGCAAGCGCAATTTGCGAGTACCAATTGGTACTCGCAAATTGCTCATGCAATTTCAAGGGTGCAAGGGTGTCAAAAGGACACCCTGTTGCACCCCTGAAATTGATCTGTGTACAAATGTTGCGCACACACATGTCCCAAGGACATGTGTGTGTGTGTAACCTACAACTTTGAAAAATGCACTTTAGTGCATTTTTCAAAGTTTTGCAAATTACCATGAAGTTCAACTTCATGGTAATTTGTGCCCCCTAGTAGCAAAATCGCTACTTCAAAGTGGTTCTTGCATTGCATTTAAGGAATCACAAAATGCGATTCCTTAAATGCAATCACAATTTGAGAACTCACAATTATTTGCGAATTCTCAAATTGCGAGGGTCTTGACCCTTGATACATCTCAAAAGCTAATTTTGCAATCGCAAACGGCCGATTTTTACGAATCGCACCGTTTACGATTGCAAAAAGCTTTGATGCATGTGCCAGATAGCCTTTTGCTATTCCTTATTAGCGAATCCTTATTTTTAGCTAATAAGGAATCGCAAATGGCATTCTTGATGCATGTGCCAGCAAAACGATTATTTCAAATCATGTCACCAAAACACAGTTTTTTCTCAAAACAAATAAAAAATAGCCAAACCAACAACCCTTCAGTGATTAAGTCATCCACATAACGTTTTAATGGACAGATCAAGCCTACTAACACACCTATAAATTGCAAAAGCAGCAAAGCGGATTAAAATGCATAAAAGCACTAAGAGACCTACAGTTAGCGAGAATGAAATAAACGTAATTAATTATTTTTTCAACTGCATTAGTTTAACTTAAAACCAAGGAAGGTTCATACGGCAACCCATCATTTTCACACACAATGCTTATGAGCTCCTTATATATTACAGCAATAAATAACACCTAAACGCAAAATGTAATTAAAATAAAAAATACTATACTCACAGTCCCTTCCTTCAAAGTTGTAAGGTTAATGTGATATGCAATTTCATCAGCAAGATTTTTTACATTTGTAATTACATTTGTCACTTTAAAGATGAGGTCATGAGCGTTTCATACGCTGTGCGACTTGTTTTACACGTTTATTGTGCGAGTTATGGATCATCGTCCTAATCATAATTTACAAATTTCAGGGGTTTATCTGTTTTAATCTGCAGCCATAAATACGCTATAACTGTGGAATTTAAAGTACATTTCTGAGTTTATTATTTAAATTCTGCTTGAGATGCCATAACTAAAGCCATCTATAATTTCACTTAAACTGATTTTATCAGTAAAAAACATATTACATAATTTCTTTTGCTGGATATGGGCACACTTTCACGCTATACTTAGCAGGAATGGGGCGGGCAATGGGTGTTGTGGTGGACGTTCCACTGCAACACCCATTGATTTTGACGCTGCCCCATATTTACAATGGTGGCGTAAATATGGGGCAGCACCAAAATTAAGACCAGGGAATACCTGGTCTTACCCTGGCGCAAAGAGAAATGTTTAATTTCTCCTCGTTTGTGCTGTTTCCATGTGTGCTGCATTGTGCACCACACATAGAAACAGCAAAACACCATTGATTGTTTATGTGCAGGAAGGGATACCTTCCTGCACATAAACAATCATTTACAAAAATGACGTTTTGCAACTTCTATGTGTGCTGCATTAAGCAGCACACATAGAAGTTTCAAAAAGCCATTTCAGATTGTTTATGTGATAAACAATCATTCCCCTCAACGCAGGCGCCCTTGCACTATGGTGCAAGGGTGCCAGCATTGGCACTAGGTAGTTCATGGAGAGGTGTGGCTCACTAGTTAGAGGCGGCAGACCCGTAAGCAGAGAATCGGCCAGGGACCAGGGTTCAATTCCCGACGCGGCAGGGTTGTGGACCAGGGTCAAAACGGACTCGATAATTCTCGCCTCGGTACCTACTCTAACCAGGAACACACTTGGCAACTATGGGCATTAAGCTTGCCTCATCTCTACAACGGCCCCCCGCAGACGCCGGGGATGCCTGGTTTCACCTTGGAGATACCCAGAAAGGGACCATCTCACAGGGATAGCCAGGACGGGTTCCCCAGTGGTCTACAGCGCCGGGACGCCCCGTTGCTGGGGTAGCTGTGCGCTTTACAAGTCCACAACATTTACATTTACATTTTACATTAGTGCCAGCCCAGGGGGAAAACGTAAGGCTGCATCGTATTCTTGTAAATATGGTGCAGCCCTGAGTTTCAGAAGGGTCAGAGAGTGTGGAGTTAAGCAAAGGAGATTAACACCGCACTCTGCCACGTCCTTGTAAATATGCCCCTAGAGATGGCTTCTTCCACCAGGAATCATCTTTTTTCCCTCCTTTCTTCATCAAACCACTTACCTTACCTTCTGACATTGTCCTTGTACTAACATTTTCAAAATAAAAGCCTTGTGTGTGCTCCAGAAAACTATTTGGAATTTGCATTAATAACCACCAAGGTTGAAGCAAGATCAAAACATGGTATGGGATAGTTCATTCTGTTCTCCTCTCTGCAGTATACGGAGTGAGAGTAAAGGCATATCCTCCATACGTACTTGACCTACATAATATATACAACAGACTCTCCACTTTCACCTCCAAACACAAGAAGCTCATCTGCGGAGTCCCTTAAGGCTCTCCCTCAGCCCAACCCTGTTCAACGTTTGCAGGGCACCTCTTGCCCGCATCATAAGAACCCACTGCATCAACTTTTTCTCCTATGCCAATGGCACTCCGCTCATCCTCTCCCTCACTGACACGAACAACACCAGGACCAACGTCACCACTTGCATGTCCAGCATGACCAACTGGATACGAGAGAACTCCCTCAAACTCATCACGGACAAAACAGGGATCCTGATCTTCGGAAGTAAGACCTCCCCTGCCTCCAAATTCACAAGAGACCCTCTTTCATTTCTTCTTGCCGGATTGCCATACCTTTCATTCGCATCCCTCAGTCGTCCCTGACACTCGGGGGTGCAGATCAGAATATGTATGCAATATTTATGCAAAGACGCATCTGGGCCTGTGCAAATCCTATTTGGGTTGCCACAATAGTTTTATTGCCAGGAAACAAAATTCAATTCAGAACAATGACGTTCCTTTTCATAAGGTCACATATTGAATCCAGTGCTCAATTCTAAAGTAGTCCTCAGATTGTGTGTTATATGAACAAGACACTATTAAGTGTATAAACTTTAAGTTGTTGTGCCTTTGCTTATAATAGAAGCAAAGCACAACTGTTACTAACCAGCGGGTTGTAATTTCATTGTATAGATTAAATAATGTGATTATAGGCTGTAAATTTAAGGACAGAATATCCAAAATATTTTTCTAAGTAGGAACTGCCATCTTTGAGCAGAAGGATGGACTACTGCCAACTGCTGAGGTCACGCAACTGAGGCCGCAGTAAGTACCTTTCAACATTTTAGTTGCAAAATACTTAGAACAACTTGAGATGGTGCTCTAACTCGCATGTCAGCACGATTTACCATTTAGTGTAAAACTGTAAATAAAATAGTAAATAATATGTCAGCTGTGAATGCTTCTTTCAATGTATTAGCGAGTTTCTTGACCGGAGGGAAAAGCAAATGTCTTTTTAAACTATCCTGCTGAATAATTTCATACATCTTTGCACAATCTGATTTTGGGTATCCTCTTTCAGAAAATAATCATAGGCACTGACCTATAACAATAACTGTGTTAACAAAGCATGCTAATCAGAAATCAAATTCGGCCAACCTATCATCTATACCCAACTGGGTTGAACATTAGTTAAAAGACCGAAAATTTACATAGTTTATGCTTTGTCCTCCTCTACAGCATGATGATTATGGTCAAGGGACTCGCAGCATGAAAAATCCAATTTGCCATACATATGCTCGGGAACACTAGAGTGTTACTTAGCAACAACAGACAAAATACGGTCTCATTAATTCACTTCTATGCCTATTTAAGTCAAAATTAGAACATTTTTTATGTTTTAGCAAGCACAGTGACGAATATACTTGGAATGATCTTTATGAAATGTTCCCTATTCATGAAGGAAACATTTGAATGCCGCTGTATTTGGTAACCTATCCAAATTATCAACATGTTTATTTCATGCTTTCCTTCCTTCACTGCCACTCGCCTTTTCTCGTGTTTCGCTTCTCATTAATCATATTTATGGCTCTCCAATGTCTCGTGTTGTTTTTGTTCCCAGTAGCCCCGAATGTTTATGACGATACCACATTGTAACAAAACCTCTTCTCACGCGCTTGTGAAACTTGGTTAACATACGAAAAAAAAGCGAATACATCAAAATAACTAGAATAAAAAAAATTGTAGCCTGATGTTTGTTGCCTCCAACAAATCGTGTTGGTGCTGTTTCGGCATGGATGCTCACAGCGAACGGGCTCGTTTATGCTAAGTGGAAGGAGCTTCAGCTACCGAAGTTATTAACAATTTTACTTCATGACAGAGAGTCTTGCTGACATGCATTCAGAGCGACTGAGTGCTCAGCTCAAGAGCATTTACCAAAGACTACTAATCATGTAACCAGAGTTTCCATGTCATCTTCCTCAGAGACAAAACAAGTTATCTTTTTTGATCATGCATTTTCGGCAGCAACATGGACTCACAATCAGTGTGTGAGCTAGAGGCATTGAAAATCTGACGTTAGGCCACATTATTAATCAGTGTAAATATAGGGGGTGATGAGATTCCTCACTGAACTCAGAGGTACCTACAGCGGAGGCTGGCATGACTTGCGAATGGCGGGGTGGGCGCGCATGGGGTGGAATGGGGGCATGAGGTAGTGCAATGGAAAACAAAAAGAATTAAAACACTTACCTTGCCGCCAGTCCCGCTACCACGTCTCTGCTCCTTGCTCCTGCTCTCCTCGTGGGACTGAAAGCCAGGCTCCCCTGACCAATCACAACGCTGCAATGCAGCGTTGTGATTGGTAAGCACCCAGGCTCCCCTGACCAATCACAGCACTGCAATGCAGCGTTGTGATTGGTTTAGAGCGTCCTGATTCGACGCTCAACCACGGAATGGGGGCCTGGGCTTGTTCTTCATGCAGGCTTTAATCCAGTCTGCATGGAGAACAGGTAAAGTGTGCATGACTGGTTTGGGCAGCCCGAGAGAGAGTCATTGTGCACCTAGGAGTGGGTAAACCACTCCTCTCCTGCTCCGTGAGCAGAGCAGCCCCACCCACCCGCAAAGGAAGGAAACATAAAATGATAATAACTAAAAGTTAATATTATTTTATATTTCCTTTCCTTTACACGGCTCAGAGCAGTGGCGCACCGCTCCTCCGTTATAGCGGAGGAGCCACCACTGGTTGCCCACTAGCTGTGAAGGCCATTATCTCTTTCTCTCTTTCCATCTGAAAGGAATATGGTTTGCCTCCATGACTTGCATGTTATGTGTTGTGTATTCACTGCTGTACCTACCCTGAGAAAGCACACCTACCGACCTTATCAAAATTTGTATCTTCTTTCCTGCCCCTATTAAAAGGTGAAAGAGCTCCTAAGCCCTGGAAGTTAATACCAACTGTAACTGAGACCCATCTCATTTCTATCGACCTGACTTGGTCTATCACTCATTTTGATCCAACTGTGGCTCAGACCAAGTATGAGTGGAACTGAGCTCAGCATCCCACCTGTAGAATCTTACCAAAAAGGGAAATTGGAAAATATGTGAAGGGTCTATGTGGCAAGAGGTACATACAGAGCAGTAAGGAAGCTAAAAGCAACAGAGCTTGCCCATCAAACGACAGATAGAAATAATTCCATTAGTCGGTGACTAATTACATTTTCAATGACTGAAAATTAGCAAGGCTTCAAACACAGTTGATACTTCAAGAAAGCCACCTTTTTGTCAAATGCCGAATTCCATCCCACCCGATGAAGAGTAAAGTGATGGATTGCAGGATGTGTACTGCTAGGCACCTGTGAATAAAAGCTTAAAAGGAATAAAACATTTCAAGTCTATTTCTATGTTGAAAATTATAGCAGAGACACAAAAAGTTATACATCGTTCCCTGTTAGAAGTACTGCTCAATATATTAAATTTTATATCTGTGCATCGCTTGTCAGAGATAGTAGCAGGTTGAATCATGATGTTTGCTTTCTATACTTTAGACAATGCATCCTTTCTTTAGAACAATAATGGGAAATCCTAAATACTATTGTTCCAAAAGCATAAATGTGGTAAAGACATAAATTGATCTTCAAGCTAAGGGTTTACTGTTTCAGCAAAGACTTCTTAAAGAACATCACATCAGAGGCCAATTTTTGAAATTAACTGGAAACAGCAAATACGTGCTTTAACAAATATTCCGAGTTCTAGTGATGTCATCTAATGCATGTAGATAGTTTGGGATTTTATTTGGTTCGTCTACCAAAGAAAGCTTTCAGCGACATCTAAACCCTTGGATAATCAATCGCATGAGTAGTCCTTTTTAAGTTACAAGAAGGTTCTAGCAGTTGGGAGAGCATTTTTTCATCAATTTCAAATTCTAAACACAAGACTACAGTTCTAATTGGTCTCACCCCATCTCAGCCAAGATAACGGCACAATTCCACAGAGCTTTTGTCTTGGTTCATTTATTAATTTTCCACATGATCTCAAATCTTATCAAATCCATGGAGAATGGAAAAGGTCTAAAGCAGAGGCATTTGAGATAAGTTGTCGGGATGTATGAGATTCTTAAGACATATGAGCCCAACGTTACAACATAGCACTCAAAAATATCAGTGGTGCCAGCCTTATGAAATATTTGCTGACGAGTTGCTGACTTGTTTAACTCATTCAATGTTCCTTTTTTTCCTCCAATACAATCTGTGTCTACTGAAGAATGGGGTAAACACTGTATGCGTTGTACAATAGCATGGAAGCAGCAAGGGATTTCTTGCAACCAAGAATGCCCTGAAATAAAATGACCCCTAGTGTTGAATACCATTTACCTGTGGACTCTCTAGATAGCTAGCCATGCCACAAATCTTTCTCAAACATTTGATTACTATATCTTGTGGAGATGTATATAAGAAATAATCTCAAAAACCTATATTATATATATATATATATATGTGTTTTATACGCAAGAACATTTCTTATCAACAAGTATTTGTGTGCTTCCTTTTATACATACAGACTTTAAAAGCATCTTAATCCACATTCTATAAATCATCAGTGCCACTTCTCTATCACATGCCTTATTGAAAATGCATTGGACCCAATTAGACTTAGTTTAGACAGAGTAAAGACGGCTAAGCTGGCAGATTACTTTATGTCCGTTACCCTGCCTTTACTCTGCCTCCTAAACAGAGTTCACGAAGAGTCCAACGGTAAACTGTATGTGTTTGCATTACCACTGTGACAGCAATTCATATCAAAGCCATTTAAAAGTTTGGTGTGCATCTGTCACTGAAGATTGCAGCTTACACCAACCACAAACTTCCAATACTGGAGTTTATGTTTGGAAAAGAAAAAAACTAATGGCCCCAATTGCATGTTAGTTTTCTTCCATGGTGAGGAGGCCATTTTTTTTTTTTTACTACACACTATAGGGTATTTCTAGCAGTGAAGGACAGTTAAAAATAAAAAAAGGACATCCGACCATCGACTCTTAAAAAAGGAGAGGTGGCCAGAATGCTTACCTCCAATGGCCCATACTTCTGCATGGGGTCAGAGAAAGGTTTACGCCGATGGAGTACATTTTACTTTGTTGGCGTAAACCTGACTGTCCGACTAACAAAAATAGGACAGGCAGACCTACAGTTTTACAGACAGGGTACTTCGTCGGTTGTCATTTAGCACCCTGTCTGTAAAATTCTAAATAGGGTGCATGGCTGCGGCTGCTACTAAAATGTCATTAGATTTTATTGCATATAAAAACACTCATCCTTGTCGTTTTCAAAGAAACGATGAAAGAAACCATACATATGTTCTTCACACCTAAGATTTTATGGCGCACAAGCAGGATATTTCGGACTACTGGCCACAAGTGTTTCACAAATACAATGCTGTTTCAGGGCAAACTGATGTTTATTTTAAAAGACTCATGACCAGTGTATCATCTATTTTCTTGCTCTTTTAATGAATATCAAAGATTTTTCCAAAAATGCAGCACTTCATTACATGACTAATTTTCATTTGTTCAGTCCCATATCTTTCATATTTATAATCATGACGGTCTCAAAAAATGTAAGCCTTGTTTTATTTTTTGCACGGATCTCTCCCAGAACTTCCTACAGTCAAAATTCTTCCTCAATTGTAGTCTGGAAATGGAATAACTAACTGCACAGATCGGTGAGCTGCACCGAGATCCTGGCACGGACCTATAAATATACTGACTTGAGAAACTGGGAAGATACATGTGACACACTTCTTCACCTTCTTTTGCTGTGGAAACCTGGTGACTTGCCAGTGGTTTACAGACTGTGTACTCAGTCTTTGTCACACTGAGTAGATTTGCAAACACATATCTGCAGATTGCCATCAGAAAATTCAGAAACACAAATCTGCAGATTGCCACCAGAAAAATCAGAAACACATTTCTGCAGATTGCCACCAGAAAAATAGCTGTGTGGAATGTTGCTCCTGCAAGCATATGAACATCCACCATCTTCTTATACATCATCACTTAAGTGGGAATACAAATAAAGGGCACAATGTCATACAGAAGCATCTGGATTGAGACAGTCGCTGAAATTTGCTCTCAACCTATAAACACCAGAGAGCATGGTTCTACAAGCAGAATAAAGTACCAAGATTTAACTTTCTCATAACCCAGGTGACACCAATGGTTTCAGAATCAACGAAACCTCAACCCTTCTACTCAAAGGTGCATCAAAGCTCATTCGAGCACCCTTGATGGCTTTCAGAGTTTAACCAACATCAATAACAGTTACTCACTAGTGCACTTGGTACATCATTAGCAAACCAGGACCATAAGCGAACCCTCCAAAAAAACAAAATCAGCTGCTGTGTCACAAGTAACAGTGATCATCTTCAAAACCACTGAATGCCCCAACCTGCTGTCGAGCTGCCTATTCTAGTGTAACACTGTATCGCTCATATTGCCCTACAAGTCTTAAAACATGTCACTCTGCTATACAACACTTCAGGCACTACTTTGGTAGCCTTAGACCACCAACTTGCCCTTAGTTCATATGGTAGGAACACATAGATGCTGTTCACCGTTAAGTGCCCTACAGATGTATTTTGAAACATATTTAAATCTCCTTCGGATATTGAGGTGATATACTCAGTTCACAGTTATATAGATTCTCACCTACACCGAAATACAATTATATGAAAGGTTTTGTTAGTGTAGAATTTTATATATTTATCATGCTAATTTTGCAACCCAGAATCTGGGTCTTACTGAGAACCCATTTAATTGTTGAACCCGTTAGATCAAGTTAAATCGGAATCAATGTTAGTGCATGGGGCGTGGTTGGCCATATTTAGCAACATCATTTTAATGTGAATAGCAAGAATCAGAAGGGTGTTGCTGGAAAGGGATGAAAGTGTGACTATTGCTGATGAGACCTCAAGATGTGTTCGGAAACGAACATGTAATCAATCCATCATGTTAAAACTCAAGGATTGAGAAATGAAACAGAAGTAGCATTATTCTTCTTCCATGATTCTTGTAGACCCTCTTTTTCAGTTGGGCTAGCCAAAGCTTGAATGTTTTTCTCATGCGAAATCTACATTGCAAGAATTTTTTTTGTACTTTTATGACTGGGTTACAGCCGCCTTCACTCACGTATATGGCTGCAACAATGATTTGTCACATAGAACATCATCCCAAAATTCCAGGATCTGGGGAACTCAGGGTATATACATTTAAAACAAACGTAATAGTCCCAATCTTAAAACAAAAGAAAACATTTAGCAAATTGATATTTTGCAAAAGGTGGGTCCAATAATAATAATAATATTGCTCACAGCATCTTCATCAATATTTTAAAGTTGTCTTAAATTTTGGGGAAATATAGGAAATACACTGTTTCCACGCCATTACTGCAAAACTCCTATAGCATTAAACAGCAGCAGGTTTTGCAAACACCAGCCAGTAGTGTGAGGTATTACCAGCAAGGGTCAAGTAATTTTTGGAAATGTCCGAAACACCCAAGATAGAGAAAAAATGCTCGAATCTAGATTACTGCCTTTCCTTGTGAGCGTACTTCTGACTTTCTTTCGCCTCAAGGAAAAAACATTTGGCGTGCATCTCCTTTTCTTTACATGAGTTAATAATGGTTCAGTTAAAAGAACAATGGACTCCATTGGTCTGGTGCATCAAAGGCAAGGCGAGGACATCAATTTAGCACAAGCTAATTTTTCTGACTTTGGTCATGTGTTTCTTGAATCATTGTGAGGTAGTGGTTACATTTTTAAGTTTGTAAAATGTTCTTATTTTTATTGAATGTCACAGAGAGTAAGCCAATATTAACAAACTGAGCTTTAGACATGTAAACATGTTAATATGAATATCATATAATATGAATATTGGCAGTTCACTAATGCATTACAAGATCTGTAGAGAGGATCATTACAGATGAGGGTTCCTTGCTACATGCAAAGAACATCCATGAAAGAAATATTTCTGAAAACAAAACACATGCAGTAAATCGGGCTTCACATGAGAGGCGGATTGTACCAGGTTGAATATTTCAGTGACTTAAATACAACTCACACAAATAGAGTGTTCTTCTACTTCATATTAAAAAAATAAATGGTAATTCTATTTCATTCAGATTGAAACAATCACATGTGAAACACTGCTAACCTTAATTGAAATATTTAATGCAATTTTAGTGTCAATCATAATATGTGTTTTAAGAATGGCAATGCCAAATCTGTAATACGCTAACAACAGCCCAGTTTAAAAGTAGGTTCTACCAAGTAGCTCAGCAAAGGTAACAATTTTGACCCCCCATCAACAGCACTGATCAACTAAAACAACAAAATGAACTTTTGGATGTCCAATACCTATCAGGAGGATAACTTTAGGTTATTAAATAAATGCTCAATTACACATAATCCAACGTGTCCACAAATGTTACAAAGCATAAAGTGTCTCACAGAATGTGACAGTTCCCCAAAAGGAGGAATGAAACCCTGCCATAATGATTTGTACAATTCACACAAAATAATGCTGTCATTCACATGATATTGTGTTATTTTGATAAGATTTGATCTCAGTATATTTATATAAAAATGGCATTGAAAAGAACGAAAAGACTTACTCTAAAGTAGATTTCACATGGTATGATGGACTAGCAGACTGAGGTGTTTAAACATGGCCATCCATTGGCATTGTTCTAAATGCGGTACCGATGTATGTTTAGATGCTATACAGGATTTTAGGAGAACTTTGCACGAAAATAATCCACAGTTTACCATTGGGAATTGATACAGCTAAAGTTCGAATCTAAATACAATATGACGGTAACACCATCTTAATGAACTGAACAATGTGGCCATCAAAATGAAAACAACATCTCCATGCATCTCCCTCAGTAAATTATAGCAGTACGAGGAAATCATGTTCTCCCATGTCTAATTATCTGCACCTATGTATATTGAAAAAACGCAGCCACAGTCACCAATTTATCTTGTTTCGAAATCATCAATTTTAAAATCCAAATAGAAAAAGGCATCAAACTTCCTATGAGTAACTGATAATATATAAATAATAGAATGGATATAATATCACAATATAACATCAATTTCCTGCAATAGTTAAAGGAAAGATCCATTAAACGACAGCTTAACGCAAATGGCTCAATTAATTAGAGCAATGAGGGGCGACAACAATCTCGGTCTTAACATTACATGGCTTACATTCATTGCTACCATAGCCACCAAGACAAGGAGAAATGCAGGGACAACGGTCATAAAACGCTCACTCATACTAAAGCTGTAAATATTTAAAAAACAATCTATTTAAAATTCAGTTTATTGGACAACTGATACTTATAGCTATTACAAACAACAAAATAAATACCATACATTACGTATTAATGCATTTCGAAATTTATTAACGAATTATGCAATCATTTTTATGTATCTTGAGAAAATTTCCTCACTGCTAATACTACAGCAGACTCTTACAAATCAAATAGAAATTATGCAGCTGCCACATCTCATTAAGCCACAACACAGGTACAATTATCTAGGTCTGTCAAAAGGGGAAATGCAAGAGATTACCCTGAGCTCTGAGACTACAGTTATACCACCCCAAGGCTGACCAATGAGAACACACTTTGTGTAAGCACGGGTGTAGCGTAGTTTGTAGTAAGAACTGATGTATGTGGGGGATCTGGCTTTGATCCTAGATAAGAGTTATACTAGTGAGGTTTTCGAATCATACATCACACAGAACTATTACCACTCAAATATTTATGGTTTTCAATGAATGAATGAATGAATGAAAAGGCAGACAATATTTTGACCATTTGGCAATGAAGGCCAATTTCTTAATTCTCTACATGGCCAGCCGATGTGATGCCATATTTCTAAAACAATCCATTTAATTTGGTTTCAACGGGTAAATATTACAGCACCAAGTACCTCATCCTTCTAATAGCTCAGACAGGCATAATCTTGCTACTGCTACTTCAGGGTTTTCAATCAAGTTTTAATAAAATTTAATAACAGGCTTAAAATCTGTTTTGGGTACTACCTCCCTTAAATATTGTAGTTGAATGTGTTTGATAGCCATAGGGAACCCCTACAAAATGAATGGGGCTACATTACTACTAGATGCCCTTACTAATGGCACACGGGAGGCATCCCCGGGCGAAGTTAAACTTTCTTAAGGCATTCACTATATAGAAAACACAACCATTTAAAATTCAGGAGTCACCTAAGATAAGGAGTCACCCAAGACCATTCATCACAAAACTGGAAAAACAAATATTTATATTTAGAACTGCAAATAAATGGAGTTTTGTCAGGTAGCCAGATCATCTTATCAGCATAAGCTTATAAATCTGTTTTCACTGCATCTAAAAAAGGCAACCGACCTGGCGATGAAGGACAACTGAAATCAGACTCAATACAACCAAGTTATCTGCAAACAGTAAAATGTTAGCATTAGATTGCTTCACTAATGGGAGGAAGCATCTTATGTTCCTTAATGGTGGTAGCAGATTTATTGAAAATAGTGAGAACAAACGTGTGCATATGCATCCTTTCATAAGAAATTAGAAAGTAGAATTTTCTTTGTTAGTGATCACCTAAGGTCCAAATGTACACGTCCATTTTGGTAAATGTAATGCTTTAAAGAGATCTAACAAACCATCAGACAGGCCTAAATTAACAAGCACTATTCAATTGATGGCAAGGTCCACCTTGTTGAATACTTGCCTGAATTCAATGAAGCAGGTTTATAATTAAACCTACACCATGTACTTCCTGGTTTAAAAAAAAAACAACCACAAATAAACAGACACAGCGTAAGAGCATGTTGGCCCATGCTCACCCCAGGTTGAATATCTACATGATCCTGAGGAATGAGAAACCTGCTCTCCTGAAAAGATGGAATTCTGATTTAACCAATGCTCAAG
The DNA here is from genome assembly GCF_964204655.1 of Triturus cristatus. Taxonomy (NCBI): domain Eukaryota; kingdom Metazoa; phylum Chordata; class Amphibia; order Caudata; family Salamandridae; genus Triturus; species Triturus cristatus. The sequence continues at coordinate 779,907,445 of NC_140580.1, forward strand.
ATTTACAAGAGTAGGTGTAGGTAGGTGCAAATCTTCGCAAGCCATTAAGAGGAAGGGTCATCTTGAGAAACTTTTTTGTTTATAGGTTTTACAATGCCACCAGCCCATGCAGGAGAAACAATGCCAGTTGCAAGTAAAGAATGGAGGTATGTCCACAAGTTGGGCGAGCTTTTAATTATCGACTGTGTACCCAGTCGAGAACAGCAGTTGGGTTTGGTTTTGAAGACTCAATGATTTTAACAATAAAAGGCAGTATCATAATTCAGTCTCTAAGTGTCCCCAAAAAAACCGTCAGCAATCTCAAGTAGAGTAGTTGCTCTATCCAAGGGGCCTGATTCACAAATGCTTCTCACAGCAACCCCAATTTTTTGGAAGATGTTTAATGAGCGCTATTTAAAGAGGTTAGTGAACATCAAGTAGAATTATTTAAGTTAATTCAAGTATGCTTTTTTATGTATGAAGTTCACAAACATCATATTGATTAGTACATTTCAGAAGCCAATGCATATTATTGTTACAAAACTCCATTAATCTTTGGTGAACATATAAACTGCACATGTATGTGAAAGTTATAAAAGTTGAGCCACACAGGGGTTTGACTTAGGCCATCTCAAGGTTGTTGTTGTATTTATTATCATAAAGATCCATTTGCATTTGGTTAGTAGACAAAACATGACTTATGACCTGAATGCCTATGTAGTATATGTACAAGTTAGGACTGCAAGGTGGTGAAGGCAGGTGGGTAACACCACCCTGTTAAGGTTGAGGTCCTTCAACATATGATTATATTTAAGGTAATGTTTTGCCTGTATGTATACATGATGGGCATACTGATTGAGTTTGTAAGCTAATCATGTTGATTGTTTTTTTATGCTCATAAAGGTTCATTTTTGTTACATATTTAGGGCCTGATTTGGATGTCGGTCGGAGTTGCCTCCGACCAACATCCCTGTGGTTGCGGAACCGACTGACCTCGGTCCGAAACCGCACATGGTGCGGTCGCAGGCTCCCATTTCCCTAGGGGAGCTTGTGCGGTGGTCAGAAACCGGTGGCAGCACAAGCTTCCATAGAGAACTGGGAGTTACTGTAAATCTCTGCACTGTGTGGCAGCTACCCCACAGTGCCTGCATCACGGTGCAGGAATTTTTTACCTCAGCCCCCAACCAGAGGCCGTGGTAGAAGAGGGGCCCTGCTAGGGGACCCCAAAGTCGCTTTCTGACAGGTTTTCCATGTTAGAAAGCCCGACATGGAAAGCCTGTCGGAAACCGAAATAATAATCTCAACGGTTTAAACAGGGTCCGTACGAGATTATATGGCAGTTCAGACTGACAGACGGGCTCCTTGAGCCCGTCGGAAGCCAGTCGGATTGACCGGCCGGTTTCAAATCCGACTCCCATCACTGTTATACGGCCGTCGGATTTGAAACCTTGGATGTCAGTCAAAAAGCCTCCAACCTGGGGTCAGAGGCTTTCCCACGGACATTCAAATTAGGGCCTTAATATTTAATTCACTATAACTATTTGTAGTGTTACAGCGAGAATAGCAAGGGCATATAGGCTTCGCCCAGGGCAAGTTTGTGCATGATTATATTTGTAATCTTTGTGACTACTTATGTAGTAAACGATTTACAGTTAAGCACCACAAAGTGTGTTCGCTCACTAAGTGCATGCACAAATGCACAATGTCTGCAACCTCTATTGTTAGTGAATGGTTATCCAGGGTTTGTCAATATTTAGGGGCACACACAGCCCTGGTGCATGCATTCTGGACACTTGGTCTTGCTTAGTAACTCCAACATGGCTAAATAATAATTGCTAAAACAAGGAAACGGCACTGAATTAATCCAAACACTAGAAGCCTGTAAAGTGTGGAAACTTTGTTCAGCGGTTTTAGAATTATTTGTGCAGGAATTTACCTATGGTGATTTACATATTTTTTTTTTAAGTGTTTCGATTTTGAACCCCTATTATAACCTTTTACCCCTTACACCAATTAGAACATTATTCAGCTGTAATTCTAAGGGTTATTTGTGCTACGATTGGTGTAAAATGTTTGGGTGGCAGGAGCAAAGTTATTATCGACGCAAGAAAGGCATTCCCTACGGAGTAATGACCCAAGTGTTGTTTCTCCTCAGTATGATGAATAATGGTACCTATACCTCTACAACTCTGGGTTGTCAATCTTGAAATTGGGAGAGCCATCTTAAATCGACAACCTGAACTGTATTAGGACTGTGAAAGGTTCTACCTAAACTGAGTGTTCCACATATACTCCATCTAGACTGCTTGTTATTTTACTAGGTAGTATATTTCATAGGGCCAGTCCATAAAGAAGCAGATCTCCACATTATGGGTTTTTTCAGAAGGAGAGTCTGCAGCACAATGATTCATGTGTGCAAAATGGTGATCTGAATGACCGCCACATTTAAAAAAAACATTACCCATATCTTCTGCACTAGGAGGCCAGGGGAATGAGTGCTCCACAGTTAAGCAAGATTCTGACTATAACTGAAAGATTGATTAACCACAAATGGTTTGGTGTAGCCAGAGTGTAAGTAACCATTCTGAGATCATACAGTTACAGTAAAAACATGCTGAAGTCTCTGAAACATCTCAGCACATGTGCACATTATCAATGATATTAACAATAAACACCAATGATCTTACCTTCCAAATACACAATGAAATGTTCAACAATAATTGGCTTCAACACACTTAGAGGAACACAACTTGATCTTACATGAGTCAGTGTGTTCATATTACACTGTATTTGAATTCATCATAAAGGGCCTTACAAATATGTAGACAAGGTCCTACGTTCACAATAATCTAAAATTGAATAACTGGGTAATGAAGCCAAAAGATAATTACATACCAAAATAGCAAAGTTTCATTGCTAATATCCAAGGGAAACTGAACCATGCCTTCCTCCGCTGCCAGGCATCCTGGCTTCCAACACCTTTGAGACATGGTCAAGTCACTTATTGTTAGCACAATGCGTTGAAGGCTAGGTTTCTGCTATTCTCATGATACATGTAACAAACATCAAGTGTTTCTAACATTAAGTCAGAAAATAAAGCCTAAATTTGACTGTACAGAGAAAGAGGCTTATCCATTTCAGTGTTATGCAGTAAAATAAATATTCACAATAAAATTGCACTAACCACAAAAACTAGGGCTTAATGTGAGATTTTGGATTTAGGATTTCATGCTGTAGTAACCATTTTATGCTAAACCTAACTTTACCAATCAATCAAGGATTTATAAAGTGCAACAAATCACCCATGTGGGTCTCAAGGCACTGGTGTTGCTAGCTACTTTGATGCAATCTTGTTCATTCGAACAACCAGGTCTTGAGTCTTTTCTTGATTTTCCAGAGCGATGAGGCTGTCCTGATTACAGGGGAAGGTCTTCCTAGGCTTTGCCCACCAGGTGTGAGGAGGAGCTCAGCGGATCCAGGGGTGGCTGTGAGGTAGCGAGAGGCAGATCCTTGGTGTCTGGTCGATTGGTGGAAGGTCAATGCGTTTGTTGAGGTATGCTGGTCCTTCGTTGTGCAGGGCTTTGTAGCGTGGGTCAAAATCTTGAACTGCTGTCTCTTCTGGATTGGGAGTCAGTGTACCTTCTTGGGGGGGGGGGGTGAACTGGGTCCACCTGGAGAGGTCGAGGATGAGTCTTGCTGCTGGCTTGTGTATTGTCTGTTGTCTCTTCAGAAGGCTTGCAGTGATTCCTATGTAGAGTTTGTTCCCGTAATCCAGCCTGCTAGAGACGAGTGCCTGCATGATGGTCCTTCTGGTGTGACTGGGAGTCACCTGAAGCCCTTGTGGAGTATGCATAGGGTGTGGAAGCAGGTGGATGAGACTGCATTTACCTGTTTCTTCATAGATAGCTTGCTGCCCAAGATGATGCTGAGGTTGCGGGCGTGGTCTGTTGGGTCAGGGGATGGACAGAGTTCAACAGGGCACCATGCATTGCTCCATTGTGAAGTGTTGTTCCCAAAGATGAGGTCTTCCATCTTGTCTGTGTTGCGCTTGAGACAGTTGTCTTTCATTGAGTTGTCGACATTCATTAGACATCTGTGGAAGTTGTCTCTGGTGTGGAGAGGTCTTCTGAAAGCAAGAGAATGAGCTGGGTATCATCAGCATAGGAAATGATGTTGAGTCCGTATGATCTGACAGTGTTGGCCGGGGGGGGGGGGGGGGGGGGTCATGAATATGATGAAAAGGGTGGGGCTGAATGAGTCTGAATGAGCTGTCAGTCTATCTCAAAGTACTGGACAAAGGTGGTAGGCTGGAAAGATTATTGGGTAATCATGACAGTACAGGACAGAATTACAAATTTATATGAAAAGGAACCACACTTTATCTAAATTGCAAGGCATGACATTTTTTGCTTTTAAGTATAACTTGACAACTAGTACATGTGCATGTCACTTACGTTTTAACCACATACTTAGTCTGTAATTCTATGTCAAAAATCTAATAAAAATGAGTTAAAAAAAACACAAGAAGTGTTGCGATGGTGGTGGGGCACGTTGGGCAGAGGGCAATGTGGGAAACTGTTACAACTACCTCTGTGGTGGACGTTTATGTGCTCTATTCTAGTCCCCACATGGTAGAATTAAATGTTTATGGGGGTCAATTCAACCCACCTAGAAATGTTGATATGTTTCTACCCTATCATTACCCGCCAATGAGTTGTTGGAGCTTTTGTCAGGGCCTGAGACCTACTCTGCAACAACCGGTGTAACTGTACACTAACTGGATCTAAAGCACACAAAAATCCACCCGAGAGGAATTTCCTCCTCCCCCTCTGCCCAACTTACTCCACACCACAATCGCACACTTCATCAAAGGGCACTACAATGTGAAAAGATATGTTCTACCCCTGAGTTCCCTATAACCCAGGATGTAGCCTGCACTTGGATTTGCAAAGCCAGTACCATGAGGGGCCCGATGATAAAGCATGCTGCCTTGATGGTGGGTGAGGGCTTTTCATCCTGTTGACAGGAAGGCTTAATACATCGTACCTGATGAATAGATATTGAGGCCGCAGGTCTGTAATTGTACCAGGGTGCCCCTTGCTAATGGCCACCTCCCCCTACCTCCCCAAGAGCATGTGGACCCTAGGTATTCTCTCTATCCTGCTGTACACTCCAGATGGCAGGGACAAATCGCCCACAATTCTCTAAGCTCCAGGAAAGGAGACTACTGCGAGATACACCCGGAAGCCTCACTGCTACTGCTCAGCCATTCTCCTTCACTGCGGTCAGTGTTAGAATCTGGCAATTATATTCAACTATGGGGACTATTTAGCAGACCCCTTGTGGTGCAAGTATTTCCGCCATCTAATTGGCATCTCTATCTCCTTCCCCCACCTTGCATCTGGTGACTGGAAGAAGGAAAATAGCAATTTTGTGGTGGCTCGCCCAAATAGGGGCCACATTGTTAGGGGGCAGCCCAAATTACCAGGGATAAAAACGGTTTGCTTTAAAAATGAAAAAAAAAACACAGTTCCCAAATTATGAAGAGAAAGGTTCATAATTATTGCAATTAGATTCCACCCAAGATTTGTGCACTTTTTATGCTTCATTTCAGAACTGAAATGTATTACAACTGACACTCCTGTTCTGCTCAAATGAATGCATTCACTGAAGAAATACATTGGTGTTAAAATTACTTCTGAATTTGTTGTTAAGATTTCTTCGGAACATTTAGTACATGTTTATGAATTGGTTTGTATGATTCATTTTGCTCTTCCTTCTTTTCTATGATGTGGCAGTTCAACCGTAGTGGCATATTTTACATGCTGATTTTTTTTCTAGGTTTTCCATTTCTGCCCATCACGGGGATACTTAATTAACTTCTGGATATGACTGAGACGCACTTCACATCGCCAACTTAGATTGTTTTACACGGAGAGTGTTAATCTGTCATTCTACCATTTCATTTTTAACAGATCTAGTGTATTGGTGAGAAATGGTGTAGTATTGCTCTGATTTTTGATTTATAAATTAGTGTGTTTTAATGATCTGTTTAAAAAAAATATGTTTCTCTTTCATCATTGTGTAAAGCGCTTTTTCTCAGTCATTCAGGTCATGAATTTTGTGTGTAGGCTTTATTCACATTAAGCTAATAAATAGCATTTTACCATGTCAGAGTGGCACTGTTAATTTAATGAGAAATCAGTTACTTTGCTAAGCAATCCAAAATACAATTTTCATAAAAAGCAGGACATTACTAGGGATGCTGATTTGCATTACTCGTGTGACCCTGAGCACATGTCACCCACCAATTTATTTACAGATGTTTGTGTGAATCACATAAAATCTATTTTGACTTCAACACAGAAGCGTAGCATTTGGGGTTTTGAAATTATCTAAAAACAGGACTAAAACGCACCATGAAATAAAGTTTGCTAACATGTGGGTGAAGAAAAGGCACCCATTCCAGTGTTGACGAGGTTAACGTACCTGTTTGCCCATGAAATAATATCCAATCTGAGAATTGTGCTGAAATTAGGCACCAGTCAGAAATGGAGTGAAGGCAGAAACAGAGAAATGACAATGACTTTTGACGAACTCAAAACCGGGTCTTTACTTAAACCATAGAAATGTCTGCAGTATCTTTTGCAGAAAAACAAAACCAGGAATTGGCATAGCCAATAGTTCTCGCCTATGGGACCGTATAAGTATTTTGCCATGCAGCACAATCTGTGCCTCCTACCTAGCCATGTTTAACCAGTATTTGTTCTGAAATACTAGCCGCAAGTGTCACAAATAGACCCTACAATTCCCATATAGAGCATTGTGCCTCAAAGCATTATACAGTGGTAAATCAACCAGTTCATGGAAGTGCATGTTTTCTTCTCATACTTCATATAACTCTCTAATATAATACACTGTTCTTCATGAGGAATTAGCTGTCATGAGGGCCCCACCTTGTGAGGCCAGCATGACTAGAGATGGTTGAAGGAATTACCGTGCTGTGTTAAGCTAGGTTTGAGAAAAAACAGTTTTTTCAAACCGTGGACATCAGTTTGGTGCAAGGTGTTGTTCTTCATTATTCTTACATTTCATGTTCTGACTTCTGAAATGTATTTTCAATGTGTCCTTTCTTCTTTTATTATTTTTGTCTTCTAAATAATATTCTTGCTCAAGAGAGGGCAGTGTGGAAGTGGCTAAGTTCCAAAGTGGTTGCTGTTCTTTTGTGTTCCCACCTCAGCTATGTTTTTCACTGCCCAAACACCAGGTGGACCACTGGACCTGATAATGTGGAGGCAGGGGAGCGTTGGATGGAGCTCAATTCCTAAGCTGGCCCAGGGCCGATATTTCAGACATGAGCACTACCCTTCAACCATCGGTAGCCATCCCGATGAAGGAGAGTGTTGCATGAATACTGTGATTCGGTGGCAAATTGAGTCATCCGCCCTTGCTTCTAGGATGGAGGCAAAGTAGTGTGGAGGATTTTGCAGCCTACAGCATGTTCATGACTTGCGGACCCCAGACTGTAACCAATCACAGATAAACATATTGGTGCTGTGCGACACATGGCAGAGGAGGAACTCGCTGAGGAGGTAATGACAGGAGGTTAAAAGTGTGTCCTTAGTTGACAATTGAAGCTCATTCCCCCCTTGTGGTCAGTAGACAGAGCTTCTTTGTGCACTAGTATCAGAGCGGACAGTTTGCAGTTCTAAGTAGGTCCCAAAGAGCCATTCTGTCTGGTGTTTGTGGCCTCAGGGTATTCAGACACTCTTGTGGGGCCTGCATTACAGCAGATGGCTGAGTGATTTACCATGCTGTGTTAAGCTAGGGTTGAGAAAAAACAAAACCATGGACATCAGTTTGGTGCAAGAGACATACAAGTCGGGCGTGGCCTGAAGTAGTCAGGTGTTGTCTTCTCAGGAGGGATGGGTCTGGATGAGTTTAACTGTGTGTGAATTTACTCACTGATCGCATACGTTAGTTACATCGACCTGTGCTTTTGGACTATCCTATCTCTTTCTCCTTAGGATTTTTCTACAGCTAGTTTATTTTCAGGGTCTATAATAATTCTGCAAGTGTTAAGGTTAGTAACTGACACTACTGAGACCAAACTGAGAAATATTGTAAATACTCCTCCTGATTGGATATTTGTGAGGCTCTCTGTCTCTCTGCTGTTGATTTTCAATAAAACGATTTAATAGAGAATATGCCCTTGATTAGGTTGAAAAAATGTGAATAAGAAATCCACCGCAGGTTAAAACCTGGCTATGAGCACAATCAGATTACATTTTCCCCTTATAAAAAGCGCCCTGCCCTGCTTCGGCAGATGTAGCAGTTTGTTTGCTACTGCTTATCCGCAGAGGGCGGCCCCTGGCGTCTCTGGTGCTGGTAATGATTGTTTTTTTCACGAACAGGAAAAAAACGGCAAAGCAAGGAGGAGTGGGAGCGAGCTCCGCTCACCTCAAGCGACCCAGTAAGCCGCGTTTCTGAGCCTCTGTGTGTTGACGCAGTTGGGCCATGAGGGAGGGTTAGGGAGGGTGAACAAAGTACTAAGAAGCGAAACAAAAGATTACATTTCTTGAGGGTATATAATAAAACGTGTCTCGCGATTTTCTGCATCTCAGTTCCCTTCTCTGCCAGTATAAGAAATGCTTAAACATGTTTGCATCAGAGCTAAAGAAACTCAGCGGCTGTTTTCATTTCGTGTAGTATGTCCCCGCAGCACCAATAAAGGTGCTCCTTCCTGGTCCTACTACAACACTGAAACAGAGAGAAAGGTACATGTAGGGGGACAGATTCATGAAACAGAAACTTCTCAAACGACAACACTGCGCCCTTAAAACAGCTGCTAAAATCAATGCCAGGAAAATATGCATCCATGAGCAACAAGCAGCCTAGGCAGGACCTAACAAGCCCGGAAGTGGTGCATGTGTGCGCGCGCGGTCTTCACTTTTCAGGCTCTGCACTCGTGCTTGTGTCGCGCCACTGCTCGCTCCCGCAAGGTGGATGCCGCCCCAAGCAGGAGCGCAGTGCTTGAAAAGTGAAGACCGATGGCTAAAGGCCCTCCTAGGGCAGCGCATGCGCGCTGCCTAGGCGAGACCTAAAAACAGCAAAAGACATGGCAAGTTTCAACACTCGCCTGGGGACGGATGACTTCCCACCTTTATTAGAACCAACCCCAAAGAGAAGATCCTGCTTCCAGGACCAGACTTTTTTGCGAAGATGGTTTGGTATTAGTACAGGATGATGAATCTATCCCTAGTAACTTATATATTCCAGAGTCATAAATATGACCGCAGACTGACTTCAGGAATCAGAAGGGTTTGAATGTCAGAATATCAGTAACAAAACCTCCATCTCATAAATATTATGGCCTAAGCCTTGTTTACCAAAATATCACCATTAGGAGTAGATTTTCTATTATTAACACCAATGGAGCAAATGTTTTGTAAGCTATATGGAACTTAGGAAACTATCTTTTGGTTAAACAGTATTTATACCATGATATTCTGGTACCAGCCATCAAGAGGACTCTAGTAACTACATCTGTGCAGTCTGTTTGCCAAATGGTTGAACAGTTGAGTATGAAGGTTGTAATGCTCAAGACCAATACTCGGAGCCTTGTGGTTAATAGATTCACACAGAATCGTAATAAAGACTTCTACAGATCATTTCAACCATTTGCCATTATATCTATCAAAGACAGCTGTTCTCTAAGCAGATATACCTCCAGTAATATTTACTGATGTAAACAATCTCTATCTAATACAGCCATGGATGGTATCCTCCTTTGGACTGCCTTTATCAGACCATCCTTCATCGGAAAAGTCCAGGGACCTTCAACTAGAGAGCATTATTATGCAGAGTAAGAAAGAAGCTGTTGCTGCTGTGACAGATTCATGGGATCCATATCATACTTCTGTCCATAATGTAACATATTTATCCTTCGACACTGCACTTATAAGACTTGGAAAATAAGTCAATTTATAACTGTCCTCTCCAGATTTGCAGGCCGTTTTTCAGTCAACTAAAAGGTACATATGAACATATCTTTACTTCCAAATCTAGATAGATTGAATACGTGGGTAAGGCTTTGAGGTCCAAAATATCCTATTTTGTGAGTTGCCGACTTAACGTTAAAGTTTTAGCAGAGGTTAAATTATAAAAACTTTTACATTTAAAACAATATTTGCACTTTTGACTGTGCTGAGGGTTTCGATCTTCAAAACAACAGTAGGGTTTACAGACATGGATTGATACAGGGTACAAAATAACTTAAAACAACTCCACTTTCAGTTTGATAGAGGAACAAATGCCTTTATCCTTGATATATTCTTTTATTCACAGTAATGACATCATTTTCACACTGTGCTGTTCTTTTTTAAAATTAAATAAGGAGGTTTTTTTCTGCTTCCAGGCAAATATTCTATTTGTATTTTCACTATGAAGTTTCATAACAGCATGATACCACACTTAATTGCCACATTGAGTCAGTGCTCTACAAGACTGCCAGGATTGGCACTAAAGTAATTGCCCCACATTCTATGTAGGAAATGGATTAAAGTAAGACATTAGTATTTGTTATTAAAGTTTGCAAATATTAAGAATACTACAAATTTTTCTAGAGTCTTTGTTTTGTAAGTTGTCATATAGAGATGACTCATTCAACACTTAACACTCTTATGAGCTTATTACTCATGGTTTTTATATCCAAAGGGCTAATAACAATAATTGCTGGCACCATCTAAATTACTAAATGTGCGGTAAATCAGTGGATGTGTTGCATTTCAACAAGAGAGTCTGCCTAGTAAAAGATGGTTGAGTCTCCTGGTGAAACAACACTGGGGACATGAGGAATAACCAGTGGGCTCAGGACAAGCATTACTGATAATACTGATAATGTTTTATTTGTAAAGGAACCAGTGAGGCGTTAAAAGGTGACATCTGGTGACTAACACCCACCCACCAAAGTCATTGACGTACCTAGTCCCACTAGCTTCAGGGCATGGTGGACTATGTAATTAGCCCCCATTAGGCCCTCAGGGGTAGAAATAGTCATGTGTTTTTAGGTCGAGCCTAGCAGCAGCGCACATGCACTGCTCGCTCTGCAAGGCATGCAGTAGTCGAGTATGCTGTGGAAGCCTTGCCTTCTCTCCGCCCATATTTTTAATTGGCTGGTGTCATTGTCCTTGGTAAATGTTGGCTTCCGATTGATAATGAGGCTTGTTAGTCCCTCCTTGTTACCACCCTGTCGCCATTTGTTACCTCCCATGAGGACTGGATCTTTTACTTGTGGCGTAACACGGTCTCCTTCATAAGTCGGTAAGCGCGGTCCACTTTCACTTTAGCGGCCATGTTTGTTTATTTAATTAATTTGCCGCAACAGCCAAAAAGGAGGATTCTACTCACTAATCTAACAAGCATTTGCAATGCAATAGGTCTTGCATTTACGCGAGATTGAGCTATTGACATTGCAAATAACAATGTCTTTTATTTTTGTTTTCATTTTTAAAACATGAATAAAAGGCATTGTCATTTACAATACCAATAGCTTAAACTCGCGTAAATGCGATACCTATTGCATTGCAAATGCTTGTTAACTGGGACACTAGTAAGTCTCTGTGACATGAATTAAAATGTAAATTCTGCAAAGGGGCCTGTAGAAGACTTCTAATGTGTTAAGGGCAACAGGACACAATTAATGTCTCTCATCAACATTTGTTTTCGATTTACTTTAGGAAAACATCCTTCTGGAATCCTGGATAAAGAACAAAGGGTCAGGGAAAAACACTGTGTAGTAGTTCAAAACATGTCCCACGAGGGTGTTTTAGTTCTTTTGGGGTACAGCAAAAGAAGAGAACTGCCTGCAGCCATGATCCGATTCCAATCAGGAGGAAGAAACGGTGGATGATTGGATTTTTAGGGGCTAAAGAGTTAGGAGAGTACAAGGATTTCAAAGTACGCTTAAAAACGGAAATTAAGAATGGAAAATGGACAGCGGATACACAGTAATAAAGAAAATACACCATCTCTTTAGTTGAGTTTGCAGAATTGCATTTCTAGGCATTTCACTAGAGGCAATTCAGAACAATCTAGTAAAGATTAATTTTCACGAGTCAGATTCATCAAACAATCAAAAGCCTCATTGTAGTATTTCTATTAATATTATGTCGGTCAAACTTAGTGTTGTCAGAGCTGAAACCTTACAGGCTGCATACAAAGCAGCCTTTGACAGCAGATTCAATTGCTGGAGGCTTAGACAAGTATCACATGAAATTTTATAAGCCGATACTGCGTATACACAGATGTTACAGATTTTATATATCTTCCACTACCCCGTCACGGAAATGCACTCTTGGTCTTCTAACTTTAGGGTCTTTTTGATTACATTTAAATATTTAACAATTATCATCACTAGAACCCTCTTTGTCAATAGTTAGCTATGATGGGTTCAACATGCAGTTCATTCAAAAGTAAAAAGTGCACAATTATTTTACTAATCAATATATAAGTTACAACATGTATAAGGGAAATTAAAATTAAATTGATTTTCAATACCTTATTATCTCAATGATACACAAGGCCAGATACACCAGGCGCATAGTGGCTATTGTACGAAAATCAGCAGAACAGTAGCTAGTACCCTTTGATGTGAGGGGTGTGATAGTTGCACATACATACTCCGACCTAAACAAAAGAACATTTCAATTGTGGCTACACAGACCTCCTAGCAGCAAGGACGTAGGAGGCCGAGTAAAATTCTAGAAAGTTCTACAGGCTAATACAAAAACAACAGAGCACTGCAAGAAAAGGTGCACACTTAGCACCAGGGAAGTAAGTTACAGTTCGGCTTTGGCTGTAGGGATTGGTGTGGCAGTGACTTTGTTATTTTTCAGAATGATTCACAAATATATAGAGTGAAAAATAATTCTCTGTTTCTAGCAAATTTCTAACATGTATGGGAGTTACAAATTTTCCAAGGATTACACCTGGAAATATACCAGAGTTGTAGATTTCCCGTAACACTGACATATGCAAAATGTAATTGTGTGCTACTGGCGGGCATAATAACGACTTGTGACCATTCCTGGGACAAATTCATTAAGCAAGAATTCTAGGCTAGGTTTTTCAAAAAAGTTTAATTAATCAAGTGCCCACTACCCAGCATCTCGAAAGGGATTCCAGCAAAACCCAAGCAGTGCTGACTCGGGCTTTAATTCTTCCGCAAGTGATAAACTGAATACCAGTGATGTGGAAAATAATTACGCCCAAGTGAACTTTTAAATGTGCTGGCATAATTTGTTTAATAATATGAACTTTTCATAATGCTTGTTAGGTGAAATTCCTGAAGTTACACCACTGCACCTCCTCATATAATTACACCACGTTTGTGGCAAAATTATAATACAGGAACCATTCACATCATCGGAAGCTGGTGCTTGTGTTTTTGGCGCTATTTGCCATATTTATTTAGTTAAAACATTACGAGAATTTCGCACACACCTACTTATGACACTCAGCATACAATTCTACAAAACGCCGGGGAAAAAATCACACAAGAAAGGTATTCTTTCCGTCATTGGAGTTATTTTCTATGTTCCATTTAGTAACAAAGAAAATTCTCTTTATTCACATGCATGTAATATACAATAGCAAGGGCATGGAAGATATGAGCTTTGTCTTGAAGAGTGCGAGTCAAGCTCTGGCCTCATGCTTATTTTGCAGTTCTCAAGGATGCCTTTAAGTTTTCAGGTGCTCACTATTTTGCTTTAATTAGAATGATGGATGAGGCTGCAGTTTCCCCATATGTATTTATCATTAGAAACAAGAGTGACATTGCTGTACTGTTCTCCTGCTGCGTGTCAATAGCTGACTCAACATCTGTTAAAAAACAAAAAAAAACAAGCTGGCACATTTTCCCTTGAAAGAGCTTTTAGAAAACTTTGACTGTTACCTGCTAAAATCTGACATTGTGACTTTTACAGCCCCCTACAATATCTCACAAAATGAGAGTAATTTTTCCAATTTATCACCCTGGTAGAATGTACCCACGCAGCATTTCTATTAGGTAGAAATTAAGCATAAATATACATGAGCAAATGTGCATTTGCATATTTATTTATTTTGTGTTTCTCTGCTCAGGAAAAGATTATACTCGATGAGAGCTCTCCTTCCTTTACACCCCAATTAAATATCAAGTTGTTTCTATTCAATTCCAACACTGGAAATGCACCTACTCTTGATGCTGAAAGGCGAAAACAGGCATGGGCTTCCAAGGTATGAAATTATCTGCAAATGGTACATGAAAACCCACAAACATCAAAATGTTTCAGTCACCTACATTTCCAGGAACGTTCATCCAGTAGCACCCGCAAACCCACCACAAACTGTGCATTTGCGAGAGAGGAAATTTTACTGGAAGGCCGGATTTCCGCATTCGCATATGACATTTTCGTCGGTAAAAGTCTATTACCCCCAGGTCCTTTATGTCCTTGTCCCATTCATAACTAATTGGAGATATTCATCTCCGGACAGAAAAAAGAAAAGAGGAATGCTGGGACCCTAAGCCTAGCCCCTCCCACCGGGAGTACATAGGCAGTACTCACCCAGCATCCCGTCTGTTCTTTTTTTCTGTCTGTCGACAGAATTGAGATGGGGATGCTGTTGCTGCTCCTGCTGGGTTGGAGTGGCTTTTTTTCTTGGATTTCCCCCGTCCGCCTGCCTGGCTGTGCGGTTGGGGTGTCTGGTGCTCAGCCTCCCGGCCTGCCGGGCTTGCTGGGAGGCTGGGTTTGGCTGATCCGGTTCTTCCTTGCAGATGGTGGACTGCGGGCCCTTTGTGGCTGGTGTGCCGGCCTTCCGGGTACTTCCGTGTTGTTGGGCTTGTCTTACTGGGGCCTGGCCGGGTGGAGGACGTGCCAATTTTCCAGGTTCCCCTGCCTTCCTGGTTTTCTCCTGTCCTGGCGGCGGTTTGTGCAGGTGCCTTGGGCTGGCTGGAAGTGGGGGGGGGCCTTGTTCCTGTCTCCACCCTCCCCCCCGGTAAATCCCGCATGGCGGTTTTTTTTTCTGTGTCGCTCTGCATGCCATCAATCAATCAATCAACCATAGAATTTGTAAAGCGCGCTACTCACCCGTGAGGGTCTCAAGGTGCTGAGAGGGGAGGGGGGGGGGGGGGAGTTTCGCTACTGCTCGAAGAGCCAGGTCTTGAGGAGTCTTCTGAAGGCGAGTAGGTCTTCGGTCTGCCGTAGGTGGGTAGGTAGGGTGTTCCAGGTCTTGGCGGCGAGGTAGGAGAAGGATCTGCCTCCGGAGGTTGTTCGTTGGATGTGGGGGATGGCGGTGAGTGTTTGTCAGGTGGGGGTTGATGTGGCTGCGGCGGGGGACGTTGACGATCAGTCGGGCGGAGGCATTTTGGATGCGCTGTTGTCGTCGTAGGTGTTTGGATGGGATTCCGGCGGAGAGTGTGTTGCCGTAGTCCAGCCTCCTGCTGACGAGGGCCTGTGTCACCGTTCTTCTTGTTTCGGTCCGGAACCACTTGTAGATCCTGCGAAGCGTGCGGAGGGTGTTGTAGCAGGAGGAGGAGACGGCGTTAATCTGTTTGGACATGGAGAGGGAGGAGTCGAGGATGAATCCTAGATTGCGTACGTGGTCGGTGGGTGTCGGTAATGTCCCCAGAGTGGTCGGCCACCAGGAGTCGTCCCAGGCCGAGGGGATGGGTCCGAGGATGAGGACCTCTGTCTTGTCTGAGTTCAGTTTCAGCCGGCTGCTCCTCATCCAGTCGGCGATGGCCTTCATTCCGTCGTGGATGTTGATTTTGGCGGTGCGTGGGTCCTTGGTGAGGGAGAGGATGAGCTGAGTGTCGTCGGCGTAGGAGATGATGTTGAGGTTGTGGTGGCGGGCCACTTGTGCGAGGGGGGCCATGTAGATGTTGAACAGCGTTGGGCTGAGGGAGGAGCCCTGGGGGACACCGCAGATGATGTTGGTGGCTTCGGATCGGAAGGGTGGAAGGCGGACGCTCTGGGATCTGCCAGAGAGGAAGGATGTGGTCCGTCGAGGGCCTTCTCTTGGATACCGGCTTCTTGGAGGCTTGTTTTTAGAGTGCGATGGCAGACTGTGTCAAAGGTGGCCGAGAGGTCCAGGAGGATGAGGGCTGATGTTTTGCCGTTGTCTAATTGGCCCCTGATGTCGTCTGCGGCGTCGATGAGGGCAGTCTCTGTGCTGTGGTTTAGTCTGAATCCGGATTGGGACGGGTCCAGGATGTTGTTGTCTTCGAGGTGGCGGATCAATTGCATGTTGACGATTTTCTCGATGACCTTCGCCGGGAACGGGAGCAGGGAGATGGGCCGGAAGTTCTTGAGGTCCTTGGGGTCCGCCTTGGGCTTCTTGAGGAGGGCGTTGATTTCGGCGTGCTTCCGGCTTTCCGGGAATTTCGCTGTTTCGAAGGAGATGTTGATGATCTTCCATAGTTGGGGGGCAATGGCTGCGTCTGCCTTGTTGAATATGTGGTGTGGGCACGGGTCTGTCAGAGATCCTGAGTGGATGGAGTTCATGACCTTGCGTTTCTCGTCGTTGCTGACGTTGGACCAGGAGGTAAGGCGGTTGGCGTTGTTGGTGTTTGGAGGAGGGGTGGAGTCTGGCATGGTCCGGTCGGTCGTGGTGCTGAAACTGTCGTGGATGTCAGCGATCTTGCGGTGGAAGAAGATTGCCAGTGAGTCGCACAGTTCCTGTGAGGGTGGGATGTCGTTGGTGTTGGCGCTGGGGTTGGAGAGTTCAACGATGCGGAAGAGCTCTTTGCTGTCGTGTGCGTTGTTATCCAGGTGGTCTTTGAAGGAGGACCTCTTGGCTGATCTGATGAGGTGGTGGTGTCTGCGGGTGGCGTCCTTGTGGGCTGCGTGGTTGTCTGGTGTACGTTCGTGGAGCCATTTCTTCTCCAGTTTCCGGCATGCACGCTTGGAGGCCAGGAGCTCGTCAGTGAACCAGGTGGCTCTCTTGCTGGCGTGGCTGTTGGAGGGTTTCTTCAGTGGGGCGAGGGTGTTGGCACAGTTGCCGATCCATTGTCTGAGGTTGCGGGCTGCGGCGTCTGGGTTGGTGGGGTCAGTGGGTGGGTTCTGGGAGAGGGTGGTGAGCAGCTGGTCTTCGGTGACTTTGCTCCAGCCGCGGCGAGGCAGCTGTTGGGTGCGGTGGTGCGTGGTTGGTTTTTTGAAGGTGAAGTGAATGCAGTGGTGGTCGGTCCAGTGGGGTTCGGTGGTGTGATCGAAAATGACGTGGATGCTTGTGGAGAAGACAGCGTCCAGCGTGTGGCCGGCGGCATGGGTGGGTGCAGTGACGAGTTGTCTGAGGCCGTGGTTGGCGAGGTTGCCGATCAGCGTGGTGGAGTTGACATCGTTGTTGTTCTCGAGGTGGAAATTCAGGTCCCCGAGGAGGATGTAGTCCATGGAGGCGATGGAGTCACTAAACTGGGCCCGGGGTCCAGGGGGTCTGTAGACGAGCGTTCCTCTGAGGGTGGTGTTGGGGTCGGTGTGGATCCGGAAGTGCAGGTGTTCGGCAGTGTTGAGGGTGTCGTCTGCGTGGGTGGTGACCTTGAGGGTGGACTTGTGGACGATGGCAATTCCTCCTCTGATGCCGTTGGCGCGGTCCCTGCGGGTGATCTTGTAGCTGTCTGGGATGGCAATGGCGATGTCTGGTGCAGAGGAGTCGTTCCACCACGTCTCGGTCAGGAAGGCTACGTCCGGGGCAGTGGCGTCGAGCAGGTCCCAGAGCTCGATGGTGTGTCTGCGTGCGGAGCGGGTGTTGAGGAGTATGCAGCGGAGGTGGTTGGGTCTGGTCCTTGATGGTATGGTGGTTCTGTCGCAGGTGAAGCTGCAGCTGCGGCAGAAAAAGGGTCCGTGGGTGCGTTTCGGGGCGGCCTGGTTGCAGCGTTGGTCTCGGCTGGTGTTGAGAGCGTGGAGGTAGTCGGCGTCGTATGGTGCGGTGGGGTGCGTGGGGTCCAGGGGTTCTGGCGCGGGGCGTGGTCCAGGCGCGGACGGGCGCAGACGGGCTTGCCTCTGGCACGCCTCCGTGCAGCGTCCTGCATTAAGAAGGGGTGGAGGGAGGGGGGAGCAGCTGGGAGGCGGGTGGCAGGAAGCGAATGGGAGAGGAGGAGGGCGGGGCCGCAGGGGATGCAGCGGCGGGAAAGGAATGCAGGGAGTGCGGGGAGCCGGGCGCCGAAGAACTTAAGGCACAGGAGAAAGGAAACAGGCAACAAAAACACAGGCAACAGTTATTTAAGCAGCGCACAGAAAAACAGGCAACAAAAACACAGGCAACAGTTATTTAAGCAGCGCACAGAGAAAACAGGCAACAAATACAATACAAATACAGGAAACAGGAGGCAGATCAGACCGAATACTTACCGCCCACCACTGGGCCACCAGGGATGAGGCGCAGGCGGGAGCCTGCGGGTGGAGGAGGGCCTCGAACTCCCAGCAGCAGCGAAGGGCAGCAGACAGAGGGCACAGCATAAGCAGGGAACGCTGGAGGAGTGGGGGGAGCGTCCTGGCCTGAGAACAGGTCAAGGTTCGCCATGCCATGTACGTGCACAGGTCAGGGATTTGACTGGGGGTTGGAGTCTTCGCCGCGCTTCGTGTGCTGGCGTGCTCCGTTTCCTTCCTCCTGGGGCACGGCGCAGTTCTCCGCTCTGTCTGGTATGCTGTCTTGGGCTATATGTTTGTTTTCGGCCCTTGTTCCGGGGGTTGGTGACGGTTTGCTTCCATGTGCCTCTCTTGATCGCCTGCAGTGCATGGCGGCTTCCTCTGGCTCCCTGTGGCGGGTGCCTCGGGCCGCTGCCTGTTCCGGCTGGGGGTTGTCCTGCTGTCCATCCCTGATCTGGGGGCGGTGTGCGCGGCTGCCGCTGGTGAGCCGGCCTCCCGGGTCCTTCCGCTGGCCCGCCCGTGTTGCTGTCTTGTTTTTCCCCAGTCTTGGGTTGGTGCAACGCCGTGGTTTGTCTGCAGCTGGGGGGGAGGGTGGGGGGGGGGGGAAGAGAGCCTTGTTCCTGTCCCCCCCCCTCCGGATGAGTCCCGCATGGTGTAGTCCGTGCCTTTTTAGTGCTGGTGCGTGCTGCCTTCTCCATTCCTGCAGGTCGTCCTGGAGGTTTGTGTTGGTATTCCTGTCTTGCCGGGTCTGGTGGCTCAGTGGTCTATTGCGTCCACTACAGGGGCCTTTGTTCGCATCATGGTCACAGGTTCGTACCCCGGAGGGTCCTCTCACCCTTTCATCTATATGAGGTCGATTCCGTGAGTTCCGTTGGGTACCTCTATGTGTCTGTTATTCAGTGCCAAGTGACTTATAGGTGCACATGTGCTTTGCAACTACTTGCCCTTTTTCTTTCCATGAGGGGGCTGGCTGGCCAGGTGCTCCTGTGGTTTCTGGGGCCCACCTCCGGTCATGCCACCCTGACAGCCTCTGCTGCCATCTGTCCTCTGCTGTTGGGCTGGATCAGGCCTTGCTCGTGCCTGTTGGGACCTGTGTCTGCCTGGTCCTGTGGGTTTTTCAGGTTTTCCTGTTTGTTTCTGCGTCGGCTCCCTCTCATGTGTTGAGGGGGAAGGGGCTTGCTTGCTTCTCCTGGGCCTGCTGTGTTTGCTGGTGCCTTTACCTGCTGCTCCTTCTTTGGCCGCTTCTTCGGCCTCCGTGCAGTCTGCTCTGTGCCTCCTGATCTCGTCTGCTATGTGCAGTTTCTCTGGGACGTGCCTGGTTGGGTTGCTGTCTGGGACTGCCTGGTGCTGTGGGGCAGTGCCTGCGGTGTGCCTAGGACGTCACTGGCTCTCTTTTTGCTCTGCTTGTTTGAGTGCTCTGGGTTCTGGGCGGTTGTCTCCCCTGCGGCCCTCTTGGTCGCGTTCGGATGGCCCTGGCCCGTGTTGTGTTTTGGCTTGGCTCGGGGTCCCTTAGGCCCTGTCCGGGTCCCACCTTGCCTGCTGTGCCCGGTATGTCCTTCTGGTCCTGGTCTTTTGCGTTCCTCGTTGGGGGCTCCTGCTCGCGTCTGCTCTCTGGGGTTGTGCGGGGTCTGGCCTGGTTTGTGCCTGGTTGGGTGTCCGCCTGGGGAGGCCCGGTGCTGTGGGCTTCCGTCAGGCCTCTTCGGTTTTGTCTCTTGTGCTGCCGCTGTGGGTTCCTGGTTTGTCCTCCTGGGCGTCCTGGTTCCTCGCTCAATTGCTTTCCTGGCCTCTCCTAAGCAGCATTTTCTCTTGGGAGTTGTTTCCCTGGGGGTCTGCCTGGTTTTGCGGGGGCTGTGTTCTCTGGCCCCTCTGTGTCTGGTTCTGGGCTGCATCTTTGCCCGCCTGTCCGCCCCCGGGGTTGCCTGGTTGCTGGGTGTGCCCGTCTCTTGCTGGGGTGGGTGGGTTTTGCCCTATGTGACTTTGGCCTCCCCTTTCGGTCTGCCGGGGTTTTCTGCCTTGGTGGCTGTTCCTGTCTTTCTGGTGTGCCCTTCCCCTTTCTGGGGCCCGCTTTCCTTGTCCACTGTGCTGTTTCTCGGTGGCGTGTCTTGGGCCTTTGGTAGTGTGGGCTCTTGCAGGGCGGGGGTTCACCTCCTGCGCTTGCTCTCATCTTCTCCTATGATGACTGGTTTTGCCCTTGTGCTTTTGCTTGCTGTGTCTGTTTCTATGTGCCCCCCCCTCGCTCTGTTCAGGTGGGGCAGTCGCTGGTTGTTTTGTCTTCCCCCTTGGTTTGCCTGCCTGCTTGGCTGCTGGTTTCCGGGGCTGGTTGCTGTGGTTTGTGGGTGTGGTTGGGGGGGGGGCTTGTACCTCTTGGCTCCTCTGACCCTCCCTGGCATTTGTTTTCGCATGTGCCCTGCTTGGGTCTTCCCATTTGGGGTCCTTCCGCGGTTGTGGGTTGGGCTGCTGGGTCCTTCTGGTCTGGCTGGTTGATTGGCTTCGGCCCTGGCTTCCCATCTGCCTGGTGCTCTGTTGTCTGGGTTCTGTCCTGGGGTTTTGTTTGTTTCCCCTGCACCTGCCCTCCCTTGGTGGGTGCTGGGCTGTGGTGTTTGTGGACCTGGGCGGTCTGCTGTGCTTCTGTCATGGCTTCTTTTGCCTCCCTGGTTGGCCTGGCTTTGGGGGGTCTGTTTCCTCCCCTCGGGGGTCGGGGGTTTTGGGCCGTTGGCTCTGTCCCGTGCGGGTTCCGGGATGTTGGTCCCGGGTCTTTGCTGGCCTGTCTGTTGTTTTGTCAGCTGTCTCTGGTCTCTTTGGGGGCGTCTCTGGATGGCTTCATCTTCTACCCTGGTCTTTGTGGGCTTGAGGGTGGGCCTTGCGTGCCCCTGCTGCTGTGGGGTTTCCTGTTGGTCCCTGGTTCGGTTGGGGCCTTGTTCCTTGTGGGGCGTTTATCATCCTGCAGTTCTGGTCTCTGGCTCTTCCCCTGTCCTTTTCGGTTTGGTTGGGGTCTGGCTGTCTGGTCCTCTTGGTGTTCTGTCGGTGCCTGGTTCTGTTGAGTTATCGGCCTGCTCCTTTCTGGCTCTGTGGGCCTTGTGGAGTGGAGTCCCTGGGGTTGTGTTCTTCTTTCCCCGGCTTTCTTGTGTGCCTTTGCCTTGACTGGCTCTTGGATGGTTCCTGGGCTCTCCCTGTGGCTCCACCTTCCTGTCAGGGTTGTTGGTGGTGGTCGTTCGGCTGCTCTGGATGTTGTTGCTGACCGTTCTTGCATGGTGCCAGGTCCTCCTCTGTGGGGTTTCAGGGGCTTTGTCCTCTGGGCTCTCTGGGGGCCTGGTTGTTCTGCTTGGGGGGGGGGGGTTGGCTCGTGCCTGGCTGGTGCTTCCTTCCTTCTGGGTTTGGTTTGGGCACCTTTCCCTTTCGGGCTTTGTGCGTCGTCGGCTGTGGGACCATCCTTTCTTCCATTTTGGAAAGGTTTGTGAGTCCCTTTGTCAGTCGGGGCTTCCCTGCTTCTTGTTGGGGCTGGCTCTTTGTCTGTGCTGCGGCAGGGTCTTGTGTGCCTGCCTGGTGGTGCTGGGCTTGTTGGCCTTTTTTGTCCTGTGTGCTCCTTGGGTGGGTCCTGTTGGGGTTTCTTCTCCGGTCCGCTGCGGTCCGGGGTGTTTGTTTCTGTGGCGCCTATTTCCCTTCTGG
The DNA here is from genome assembly GCF_964204655.1 of Triturus cristatus. Taxonomy (NCBI): domain Eukaryota; kingdom Metazoa; phylum Chordata; class Amphibia; order Caudata; family Salamandridae; genus Triturus; species Triturus cristatus. The sequence goes on from NC_140580.1 coordinate 779,929,494, forward strand.
GGCTTTGCCTTTGGGGTCTCTTTGGGGTGCCTCCTTTTCGACTTCCTTTTGTCTGGTCGCCCTTTGGCGTGCTGTGCTCCGTTTGGCGGGTTGGGGTTTCCCTTGGTTGGCCTGGTTGCCTCTGGTTCCTGTTTCTCTGGTTGGCTGCCTCCTGGCTGTCGCCTTCGGTTTTCCTTGGTCTCGGTTTCCGGTCCTTGGTTGTTTCCCTGCTGGCCTGTTCTGGCTTCCTGGCCGGTTGGGTCTCTGGGAGTCTTCTTCTATGGCCTCCTCGCTGTCCTTTTGTTGTGGGCGGCCTCTGTTGGGGTTTTTTGTTTGGTGTGTTCTCCCCTTCCTTGTTTTGGGGGGTGTGGCTCCTGGCTTGGGCTGTTTCCCCTCTGTTGGTCTTTTCCCGTTTCTTTAGGGGTTGTGACCCTGCTTTGGTGGGGTGCTTTCATGTCTGGGTGCTCTGCCTGTTGTTTCCTCCAGTTCTCCCTTTTGCTTCTCTTGGGTTAATGCCTTTGGTGTGGATTCCTGGGTGTGCTTGGGGGTTTGGAAGGCCGGGTTTTCTGCTTTGGTATTCTCCAATTAGTTATGAATGGGACGGGGACATAAGGGACCTGGGGGTATATTACTTACGGTAATCTTCATTACTCCGGGTCCCGTTCTCGTCCCATTCATACGCCCCTCCCTCCCTCCCAGACGACCGGCCTTCCTGTGTAGGCTTGGTTGTTCAGACGGGATGCTGGGTGAGTACTGCCTATGTACTCCCAGTGGGAGGGGCTAGGCTTAGGAATAAAATACGATGCTATCAAAGTGTAGATGAGCAACTTATTAAAGATGACTCTTTAGCAGATTTGATCTACTGTTGATCATTCTTACTTTGGAATTTGATAACTCACTGTACTTTCCCCTTTTCAAACCCTTCTCTAAAAGAGCACCTTTTACTTACTCTCCAGTTGCACTGTAGCTTTTGTGTAACTTATAGGAAAATATACGCTTTCCCTGAACAACTGAACTGATAACAACTGAACTGATAGCTAATCAAATCTTAGTTACACATGGTCAAATAAAAACCTCTTACCTACTAACTTTTCCCATATTTCCAGTATAAGACTTGGTGGATGTTGTGTATGTTCTCTGCAACTGGAAGAGGCAGTTTTTTTTAATTACAGGCAAAAATAAATGAATTATTGATATAATTCATTTCTTACAAGATCCACCTTTAGATTTCTGCTATGCAGGTCAGGTGTTCTGTAATAACCATTCTACCATAGAGTGAGAGTTTGGTTTGTATAGAGGGTTAAAGGATTACTAGGATTCTGCATTAAGAGGGACACAGTTTGTAGGTAACAATAAAAAACATAGCAGCGCAAGGGAGGATCCCTGTGGACTTCTTACTTCAGTGGCTTCAAGGGGGACTAGAAGGTGACCAAGCAATCATATGGATTTGCTATATCAGGAATAACGTTATCCAAGTCAGAGTACCTGTATGCAAAGGTCTGAAAAGATTCTGTACAGGGCTCACTGGCCTAAAAGGACAAGTGAGCCAATGTACGTCATCCAAATTGGACACTACCACACCTTCTAATGATGCAGGTCTGAATCCAGTTTGAAAGGTACTGAAAAGTCAAAATTCCTCTGCTCTTGGGCATTAATGACAGTTGCAGCCTGATACCTGTAGAATGTTGACCAAATTGAGGGGATCCAGAGTGATTTGTTTTCATAAAGGGGATCACAATGTCTTGTCCAAGATCTTTTGGTAAATCACCAGATTTTAATTAGCTGTCCACAATGTGGTGGAGTTCTGGAGGTATAGTCTAAATACATTACTTGGAAGTACATCATATGGTAACAAAAGGTAAGTTAGCTGCATACTGAAGTATTTTCTGGTCTGTTTATGTACTGAATAAATCTTTAAATGGCTTTCTGCACTACTAATTTCTATAATGATGTGTGTTATTTAACAATTAGCTGCTTTCATTAAATGACACTATTTCACCACAGAATCATTCACCACCCATTGAAGAAGAATAAAACCTATGTAAAATAGGCTTACATCCCTTGCCCACTCAGGACCTGGTGCCACATTCAGGGTGCATCATCAGACCCAGAAACACAATGATATCAGTTATAGGCAGGGCCACTGGAAATATGCGATTCTGCAGCCACTGTATTTTTCAGCATAATTATGCATTTGCCACATAATCCTCGGAGTTTGATGGGGACGGTATAAAAAACTGCCTTGGGGAGATTTTTGCATGGTTTAATGACAACCAATTAAAGTGCAACTCCGATAAATCGGAGATCATCTTTTTTGGCTCCCAAACCCATGAAGCTTGGCTTTCCTGGTGGCCACAGGACATGTCTCCCCCACTCTCGGAAGTCACGATTGCGAAGAATCTGGGTGTCAAATTGGACTCTACTCTTTCTATGAAGATGCAAGTCCAATTTGTGGCTGGCACTTGCTTTGGGATTTTGAAAATGTTGAAAAATGTTCTTCCACTTCTCCCAGTATCACATCGTAAAACAGTGGTCCAGACCTTGGTGTTGTTGAGACTGGATTATGTTAATTCGCTGTATCTGGGACTTCCAGAGTATCTACTGAGTCAGCTACAAATCATCCAGAATATGGCTGCCAGGGCTATTTTTCTAACTAAGCCCAGAACGCATACCTCACATCTGCTGTCTTCACTCCACTGGCTTCCAGTGCAAAAAAGAATTTATTTTAAAGCCTTGGTTCTGGTCTTTAAGGCTCTCCACGAGATGGGGGCCCCGTATTTACGGGAATGATTTCAGCCCTATGTACTTCAGCGCTCTTTACGATCCTCCTCCCAGTCCCTGACCTTAATTCCAAGGATCAGGCTTTCGCGGGTTGGAGGAAGATCATTTCAGGTTATGGCCTCCCGACTTTGGAACGGCCTCCCTCTCTCACTGCGTCAGAGCTCGAACCTTCTGACCTTTAGACGAAACTTGAAGACGTGGCTTTTTCAACTTTAGGTCTCCTTTTTTTCTAGGACGGCGACTAGGGGCGTTGTTCGTTTTGGTTGGTTGTTAGTGGTTTTCTGTAGCGCCGGGACACTCCTTGGAGTAGCTGCGCGCTGTATAAATCACGAATAACATAACATAACATAACATAATCCATTATCTGCTGCATAATCTACAGATTTTAACAAAAAAATTGTTTCTAGCTCAAACGTATCTAGTTACTAAAAACATGGTGACGCATGTTCCTGTGCACTGTAAGACCCTTTGCAAAGATTGACTGCTTACCTTTCAGTTGCTTATTGATGTATTTGGGTGTTAAATTGGCGCTAGTGAGGTGAAACTTTTTTCCAGACAGTTTTACCATGTGTCAAAGTGACAAAATAATGAAGCAATACAATCAGAAAATGTGCCGCATTATGCTGCATAATTTGTCTTTTCTTGCTGCATAATTTAGTCAACTCTGTCAGCAGAATTCCAGGGCCCCTGCTCATATGTACCTCAGGGCTCCACTGAGACACCTACAAACCAGCCTAAGGATACAGCTGTCATGTTTCAAGTTGTAGTACTGCTTCCTGTAGCTGCCCATATCTGGTAGGCTGCATTAAAGGGGGTATATGTAGATAACATTGTTTTATTAATCTAGAGGAATGGCATCCCTAGGCAAGGAATAGTGAGCATGCGGCTTTGCTTGTATAAAATGTTGTCTTCCAACTGCACAGTTGAAATGGCAGCAATTTAGTTTTTCCTTTTTCACTGATTAATGCGAAACTACTCACAGAATCCAGTTTTTACATCCCAATATGAAATTTGCTTCAAGTTGTACACCTGAGTAGACTTTTTTCATGTTTCCAAATTTCAGCCTCCATTACAAATGTGTTGCAAGTACAAATGGCACCACACAATATCTAGGAATGCTATTCAGAACCATATGCCATTATAAATGTTTCCCTCATTACAGGATTCCCCCTGGTGCACAACACATGCAATCCGTATGATTCCCCTTTTGTCAGGTGTGTTTCCTTTCTCTAGGAGAGGTAATTATAGGGAGTAACATGGTGACTTGAGGCACAGATGTGATGAGAGCTATCTGTACGGTCTCAATGCCTAGGGCTTTCCTGACCACTTAGAAGGGTACATGGTGTCACTACCCGGTAAGGGTTGCTTGGCCCACCATCGTCCCAAATCCATTCTTACTTCCTACTGGGCTAATGGAAAATTAGGAGTTAGATACTACTAGCAATTCTTTTATGACAAGTATTTTGCGGGCTGCTTGAGAACGGAAGTGAGAATATCTCCATCCGATTGTCCATATCGTACCTCCGCCCATGCATTTAAGAGTCAGCTGGGAGACAAGAGGTCGAAGCTTGTTGGAGAAAGACTGCAGTTCTCTATTTCCAACCATGATGTTGGAAATGGTGTCCATATTCTGATGTGAGATGCATGGCTGGGGATAGATACATTTTAAAGAATGCAAATAGCCCCTCTCCATACAACTAGACTGGATTTAATAGAAGATCCATTTTTAGAAAGGAACGATAATGGGAGAATTGAAAATGGTAAACATGTTACTTGAACAATTTAAATAATGAGTGCCTTGAATCATGAGCAAGAGAACTGCTCTTTTGTTCCTAACCGATCATGCGACTTACTTTAAACATACACGGGTGAGATCTACACAACGAAGGGATAAAGAATTGAATGAAATAGTAATAAACAAATTTGACATATCCTTTTACTCACTCCTAATTATATTCTAAATTCACTACTCCAGGGAATCAGTTATTCAACATATGCTAACAATATGTAGCACTTACAATGTTTCAGAAATAACCAAGGAATTTGTATTAAAAATGGATTTCCTTTGAACGATTCAAGTATGCAATGTAATTACTGTACAGTAAACTGAAAGTTAATTGGCGTTAACATAATGTATATTACTTCAGCTTTATATTCTCCAATCATTGAGTATTAATACACGGAAAATCCTCACCGATCCAGTGAAATCTAACAAAATAAGAGTGGAAATATTTGCCAAAAACATTATTTGAGTAGGCTGTGGGACCTGCTGTATTTGCCTATGCCTTTGTTAGCTTGAGAGCACTCTGTTGCTGTTTCCATGTTGTGGGGAGGAAGTGATGTAAAACTAAAACGGTTCGACTACAAAAGCTGTTTCAGGCTGGAATGGTGTTTACTCTGGTTCACATCTGGAATATCATATATGTAAACAATTTAGAAAACAAAGTTTGTTAATTAAAGTGACTGAACAACCAAATGGCCCTCTACCCCAGTACGAGTGACTGGCCATATTTCAATATAATCTAATAACACTTTGCATTTCTGCATATTCCTTTTCAAAAGTTATTCTTGTATTTCATGTTCCCAACTTACACTGTAATTATCTCTTCTTGCATGTTATTCTCCACCCCTCTAGAAGAAAGGCACTGTTATGCTGGGGTAGTGATCGTGCATTATGGCTGAACCACCAGGGACTGTTGTGGTAATGAAATATGTGAAGCAATACGAGTGTCTAGGGCAAAGCACTGTGTGATCCTGGGAAAATAATTCTCATTCACTCCCATAGTAAGCCCAGAATCCCATCACGATTAAAAGAAGGATCGGTGCAGGCAACCTTGCTTGAGTCACAGAAGGGAGCAAGATTCCAGTTATACAAGCAAATTAGTCACTGGGGCATGTTTTTAGGAAGAAATCTACCTGCTTGGAATATAACATCAAGAATTACGTGGGCTAGATAATCTGTTTCAATTTATAACACAAAGCCATGTGATTTCCTTCCTATTAATTCTCCCACAAAGGATGAGAAATTCTGTTCATGCTGGTAAGATTGCCCTGCAGCTACTTCATATTTTCGGTTATTGGTTCCGCTCCAGTTATGCTCCCTTTCTGCAGATCGTATCCAGGTAACCACCGTACTCTGGATTTGTTATGAGCTTTGTAGAAATAGAATGCAAGATTCTGTATGTTGCATTTATGTGATATGCTATATGGTCTTTATACACAAATCTTTTATTGACTGATATAAAGGTTGTCACAATTTACTTCCAAGATATATTCAACCCAGTGGACATTTCGTGTAATACTAGGGTTGGAAGAGGGTTGAGATTGTGTGCAGATTTCCAGTTCTGGAATGACACTCATTTGTCACAACTCAAGGGTGGGAATTAATCTGTGGGACCTTCTGAGACATTGGGTGAGATGGTGAGCATAACCTCCAGCACGTATAGATATCCTTAGTCATAGGAAGTATGATGTATCCTTAAACTCACAATTATTTCTGCTTTTAAGAAATGTATTTTCTCAAACTTATGTGTACTTTTTTATCTAATATGTAATTGTGGTTAGGCAGTGAACACGGAATCTATTGGATTTATTTACATCTGAGGAACATGGTCGTGAGAAAGGTAAAATTGAGCTCTCCCCTACTACACAAGCCAGGGGAATTCTTAAATAACTCTGGGTGTGCGTCTCATACAAGAAAAATCTGTGATGACAAAGTTTGATCTGCTAATAGCTCATGGACCACTGAAGAGGAGATGAGATAGGAGAAATGGAGAGTGTGTATGGTAGTGGGTAATATGGCTATGTAAAAACTGAGCAATGTGTATGTCCATGACAGTGAGAAGAAGCATTGGCATAGCCAATAGGTCTCGCCTTTGGGACCTTATAAGTGTTTAGTTATCCAGCACAATATCCTTTGTGCAACAACATCAACTGTTGCATGGCTAAACACTTATAAGGTCCCAAAGGCAAGACCTATTGGTTATGCCAATGCTTGTTTTGCATGTATAGGACACCGTAAGGTATGCATTTTAAACCAGGCTTTTAAAAATCCTGTCTACAGTATTACTTAAATATGTTGGGGGGGGGGGCTTTCAAAATAATTAAATCGCATCTTATACCTGAAATGGAGCACAATGTGTGTAGTTGTAACCAACAACATTAACATGTTTTTGCTAGCTGTGTCATTGTTATCGTTGTCTGCGGACCCAGGGGGTTTATGGAGCCCCTTTTGTTTACATTAGTATAGATTTGAAGATCAATTTATCCTCCCTAACCTGGAGACCTCCGAAGCCAAGCTTCAGAAAGGTGTTATTTATTTAGTCTTCCTAAATCCGGGATGCTCTTCATTGAAAACACGAGGATGTTTTACCCGCAACTCCCTCGCCGTCACCAACTGAAAGGATCACCCCTCTATGGGATTACATTTATGTAGAATCCTTCGACAAAGTTGTCATTTTTCCCAGTATATTATTTTGACCAGACGTGCAGATTAATAGGAATCCCAAATCGCCGTCTGAGCCACAGGTTTTCCGGGAATACACAGAGAGAAATGGTGATGATGTTACTGCTGATATCATGTAGAAATGGAATAATTGCTCATATAGGTTGTAAATAGGTACAACATCATGTGCAAGCACAACACACTAAAATTAAGTTTAAAAAATGTGGGTAGGGGGACCACATTTCCTTAAGGAAAGTGCTCATATGAAAAATAAAAAATAAATCATTTTTTTGTCCATTGTGCTTTTTGACATCATGTGCGCGCACAAAACACTAAAATAAAGTTTGCAAAATGAGCGCAGGGGGAGCTGCATTGTCCGTGTTTGCATATGCTTTTGGGCTAAATGTAATACTTGCCTGTATTCAGACATTCATTCGCCTGCACATGTAATCATTTTAGTGCAGGCCCTATTCAATCTTGCTTAAGGCACAGTTTCAGAGCAAAATACAACACACCACATATTAAAACACGACTGCAAAACAAACGGAAAGAGCGCATGAATGCTTTATGAAGCACTAAGTATATTTAAATTCAACCTCTAGAGAAACACAGATGCTCTTCGTAATGACTTTCCAAACACCCCCCAAAACAAGAGCGGCCGCGTGGCCTCAAAATTGAAAGGGAGGAATGCAGCTGCAGCGGGAGAGTAGGCAAAGGCAAACAGCTCTTTTCAAGCACTCGTGCTTGTGCTGGCATCCACCTTACGGGAGCGAGCAGCAGCGCGCGGGCCATCTGTTTTCAATTAGCGCGTGCGCCGCTGCTCACTCCGGCAAGGTGGATGCCAGCTCGAGCACGAGTGCTTGAAAAGAGCTGACCAATTTCTAAAGGTCATCTCCTAGGCAACGCATGCTCACTGCCTAGGCGAGACCTAAAAAGTGTAATCTGCTTTACTGTGAAATGTCGAATTTGGCAGTATCTCTTAAACTATGTCAATGTAGAGAATGTTGTATGGCCCATGCACATTGGAATGTGATTTAAAGCACACCATGTACCATTAACTTGTCAAAAATAGAAGAGTTCTGTGAACATCACTATAAAGCACCAAACCCCTGGGTGCAGTGTTCTTTAAATCTGCCAAACTATTACCAATGCTACATCTGCAAAGTGCTTCTCCAAACGGCATCTACACATCCTTTACTTTCTTTTAAAATTTACCAAAACTTAATGTCTTTGGGAATCTCTTTCTGATTAAAACGGAGTTTCTTGGGGGTTGCACATCTTTGGTTAGGTAGTTATGCCCTGGATTGCATAACCTTAACTTAACAGAACCTCGTGGGTCTTCACCTCATTATGCAAGAGGGCTGCATCATTATGCAGGAGGTATGCAAGGCAGAGAAGACCCATGTCTATCCAGCATTCACCCTTCTTCGGCAAAAGAACACAAAACTTACAGTAACATCCACAAGCACCGTTTAGAGTAAGCTGAAAAAATTTATATCAAGCACAAAACAATCACACGTTTGAAGAACTAGCTATAACTATAGACAAAGGCCCGCAAAAGTGAAGAGGAGCATGGGCCGTAAATAGAACCTAATCCCCAGAGTTTACAGGAAAGAAGTCACAGGGCTAGGTGCTGTAGATCCAAGTAGACTCTCTTATCGCCCACTTAATTCTAGACATTATATTTCAAGCAGGCAGGCTTCTTCCTAATAACATGTCCCGTGACTTAATTCCCTAGGGGACTGGCGCCCGTCCCTTTTGTGACTCAAGCAAGACTGCCTGCACTGATCCTTCTTTCCATCGTGATGGGGTTCTGGGCATATTATGGGAGTAATGAAGAATTATTTTCCCAGGAACACACACTGCTTTGGAGTAGATACTCGCACTGCTCCACACATTGGCATTACCACAATACTCCTTTGTGGTACATCCAAAATGCACACTCAGAACAAACATAACGGTACCTTCCTCCTAGAGGGCTAGAAAATGACATCCAAGAAGAGATAAATACAATGTCATTTGTGAACATGCTACACAAGAAGATTGAGAGTCAAAAGGAGTATGCAGAAATGCCAAGTGTCCATAAGAATAGACTAAAATATGGACAGTCACTCCTGCTGGGGTAGGTGACCATTTGGTTTTTCAGCCCCTTTAATTAACCACCTATGTATTGTTTGGTTCATTATTTCGATTGCTTAGTCTTTTTAGATTGTGAACCAAACCAAGCTGTATTTTGGTTGTAGTAAAAAAATAACATCAAACTCAAGTTAGGCTTAAAGTGCAAATAAGACCTGAAACAAACAACAAAATCAAAATCAGTTCCTGGTGCTTGACCACCATGTACACACCAACTGCTGGCATCTTCTGGCTCATTCCTAGAGGAGGTGGACGCAAACAGTAGCACATCTCCAAAGGAGGGATAACTGCGAACTTTGCAGCCACACAGTGTGCCTTACATAAAATACTGCACAAAGGTCTGAGGCCGCTTCAGTAATAGCTAAGGACACGCATAGAGATATAATGTGTGCACATGCATGTTATGCTCTTGGACACTGTTGATATGGCTCATGGGCTGAATTTAAACTACTAATTGACTATGCATGTAGGCAGAGGTATACTGAAACTGCACAGGTCTAGCTGGGAAGAGACAAGACCCACAGGTATGACTGAGTTTTTGTTTACAGATAGACGACTTCCTATAATGTGTGAAAAAGTCTTTCTTGAAAAGGTGAATCTTGAACTCCTGCCAAGTCTAAATATGTATTTAAATGTGAACATATGGGTTTTCAAGGTGCCTTCTTAAATTTCACCAACATAAATTAAATGAACAATGGCAAGGTATTATTAAGCAAGACAACAATGCGGCTAAACAATTGTCACAATTTGCTAACTCTGCTTAAGCACAAATTTTCTCACTCAATAGTGTAGTTTTAACTTAATAAAAAATATTAGGCACTGGAACAAAGAAAACATAGTATTAAAAAGTTAGCTATCCAGTAAAAGCATTTGTGCATAAACAAGTTAATGAGTAAGTGGAAACTAAGCACATTTCTTAATGGGAGTGTAATATTGCCCTCTCCAGGCCCTGGCTCCAAATGCTAGTTTCTGCGGGCAGGCTGCCAAACAAATATCGCTGTATGCTGTTTCTGGTTCTGGTGCTGCTATTCTGCTAATGAATGACTAACTAGGGCCGGAGGGGAAATGACATCACAGAGTCAGGCCATGTTCTCTCCTACTAGAGGTAAATGTTTATCGGCGAATACATACACAAGGCGTGTTTGCGCTTTGTAGAAAGGGTGTCCATGCTGGTCATGCTTAGTGTGGCTACTTTGGGAGTAAACTTTTGCTGACGAAATCCCATGGTGTCTGAAAAGCTTCTTCAACGCAGGCACTGTACTCCTACTGTTTCCCAGAGAGCCGCTTCTAAATATTTACAGCAGGGCATAAAACAGAAGTAAATACCTTCTGGTTCGCGCTATTAACGTGTTAAGGAACAGTCAGGAAAAAATAGCCTACATCATTCAGATGGGAGGAAGGGCTGACTTCAAAGGAGTGTTCGCCAATGCTTTTGATGGAAGCACATTTTAAATTTTCTAACAAAAATCGATTGCACAAGAATTTAAATTAAAACGAAAATCAGCCCAGTGGAGTACATTAGTGCCCCTGTCGACCTACATTGCTGCTGCGCCTTTCACAATACCAGCACTCCAGCAATCTGTTTAATGCGCGGGCACAAAAAATGATCTGAGGGGGAGCAGAAACAGGCGAACCACAGACACAAATTAATTTTAACAGTTGCTTTAGCCGCATTCCAGAAGGTACTCTCTCTCTGCCTCTCTCTTCCTTCTTGGATACGCTGCCATTCTCCCTTCCCCCTTCCAGTTCACTTCACAGAACATGCTAAAGTCATAATTTTGAAAAGCGAATAAACTCCAGGTGGGGTGCAGGCCCCTGCATCCCACGGATACATGCCCCCCAACCCTTCAGGGAGCCCAAATCCATCAGGGACCCACATTCAGCCCAAGGCCAATGTATATCTGTGAGATGGGGGGAGACAGTGGTGACACTAATAACATAGGGGGGGGCATTATTATGGGTACTCTACTGTGCATTGGAGGGCGGGGGGCAGCTGCGATGTGAAGTTCGGCCGGAGAGGGGTCAATGCAAGAGCAACATGTCTGCAAAAGTGTGTGATTTTTTTAACGCAATCTCAGCAAACATTTGTGCGTTTGTTAATCTCGACATCCGAATAATCGACTATAATTACACATGTGCAGACTGAACACGTCCCCGTCTCACAGGGGTGTAATCCCATACTTGTAAGTGAGCATTGTGCAATTACCCATTTCAAGCTGCCGGCTACTGCACTCAGATCATAAATACACTGTAAACACACACAAAAAACGAGAGTAGTTAAGCATCGAGGCGAGCCGGCACTCGAGTCACGGAAACCATCGCCGCCCCCCCCCCCCCCCCCCCCGCCCTCGTCCGCTCGCGACTGTGATGATCTAATTGACAATTGTATTCCAGTCACATAAATATGGCGCAGTCCACGCAGACTCTATGAAAATAGTTTGTCAACGTAATGTAATGCTTGTCAGCTAACAAGAGCACCTCTGTGGTCGTACATGAAATTACACCTCGGCGCGAATCTATTGTAAGGCACTATTCGCTCGTCTATCTGCGAGTCAGCGCACAATTACATGAATGTAGCCTTCCTTGCGCTGTGCACGGCAGGCGCCCTCTCTGATGCAAAGTGAGGTGGTGTTGGGTTACACTTGACCACAACTGTCAAACCAGCAATAAACCGGACTCGCATAGAAGTCTCGAGGAACTCAAACATTGACTCAAACATGCCCTTCCGCCGACGCCTCATCGCCCTAGCCAGCCAAGCGTGGAATGGGAGAGGAGAAAACACGTTTCGCAAACGCATAGCCCAGCGAGTGTCGTATTCGCATATCACTTTATGAAACATGTTGTGTCAGCTCAACTGCTTTTATTCTCGTGCGAGAGTCCATTTCACAATTTATGCCTTTCATCACACAGAGACACTTGAAAATACATGTTTATGTACACACACACGAACATATATACATACATATATCAATATAGAGGTATGTTCAAATTACACCATGATCCACGACACGTGACAATCAGTGAGTCTATGCACTGTGTATAAAGTAAAAGCGTTCATGAAAGAAGCAGATGTTACTCAGGTTCGCCTACCAATAATCACAGAACAACTATACTAGCATGCCTTGTGCTTCTTGCTGCTCACAAGCACGGTCATCGTCCACAACTCTGGCGCTGGAAACCTTGCCGTAGCTTCAACCATGTTGCCAGCGGGCTCTTCTTTTTAATAACGCCCCTTACCTGGCCGTGCTCGCTGCTCCGGCCCCTCGGAGTGTCCTCGGGCAGGAAGTACAGCTTAGAGCTGGACAGGAGCTGCCCGCTGGTCCTCTCCTCCCACAGGAGCTGCAGTTCCGCTATGCAGACCGGGTGCCCCCCAGGCTGGCACCGAACAGGGAAGAAGTCACCAAGGCACAGGATCCTGTCTCTGCCCTCCAAGCAGCACTGGAAAGCCTTGTAGAAGGTGTACGATCCGTGCGACCCGCAAGGGGAGCCGACCCACTGCAAAGAGGCGAGAAATAAAGCAGGATCAGGCGCTAAGAGGTGTTAACGGCCCCCACGCGTGTTAATGGCACTCTGCCCGGGCAGTGGAGAGCTCCTGGGGTCAGCCGCGCCCCTGAAGCCTCAGGTATGCATCTGGCTGCCCGTCCTGCCGGGGTTAGGGGTGAGCGGCAGGGCACGGGACGTGTGTCAAGGAATTATTCCTGGCACAGATCACGTCCCCGTGCCGCCCCCTGGCCTGGAAGTTACTGCCGGTCCTGCCTGCGAGCTCCCATCCAGACCCTCCATCCCAACCCTTGGTGCGAGCGGACCCAACCCTCCCTCTTACCTGCAGCTCGGAGCTCCGCTCCTCCATCTCGCGGCTCCGCTCAGCGCATTGAACTCATAACATTCTCTCGCAAAACTTGTTGGCTTGAATGGACGGCGCGGGAGGTCCTGGCAGGGAAGGGCGCCTCCGGCTGCCGTGAGCTCAATATAGCCCCTGAGCCCCGACGGGAAGTAAGAGGGCCACGGGTGGAACCCCACCGAGCCCCGTGCTCAGACCCGAGCGAGAACGGGGAGGCTCAACCCCCGCCAAGAGGAGAACGCGTCCTGGGCGGAGGGCTGGGCGTGCGTGCACCGGAGACCGTAGCCGGCTCTGCCAGGACGCTGAAGGGGGCAGGCGGGAGATACAAAATGTAAAAATAGGCGAGTCCCTGCCACTAGGTCCTCCAGGATCTAACGGCGGCCGGTACGGGCTGACGGGGCTCCGTTTTGTATTTTTGCCAGCTTGTTTTCCGCGCTCGCCGTGTATCACCCTGCCAGGACCTGCTTGTATATATCTGATATAAAGAGCATTTCCTGCAGCGGCGGCAGAGGCTCTGGCAGGGCTCCCGCTTTACTTGCGCTCCCCCCAGCACAGGTCTGATGCATTACACATTGCAGCCTTGTGTGGGTTGCAGCCGTTCGTGTGAAGATTATTTGCACAGGGGAGGGGGTAATTATACTAATGCATTAATGCTGGTGCCTAATATTGTGATTGCATAAATATGAGTGGATTCGTGATCAGTGTTAAAGGACCAACTGCATCTATTTAGGAAAGAAGAGGAGGAGGCGTTGCAGAAGGTCACAGGGTGCGACTGAATGACATGAGGAGGTGGTATTAAGGTCACAGGGTGCAGAGGGTCACGAGGTGCGAATGCATGCTGTGAGGAGCAGCCAGGCGCTGGGTTACAGGTTGAAGTGTCAGAGGGTCACAGGCTGAGCTGTGTACAGCACAGTAAATTATTTGAGAGAAGGGCTAATGAATAATTTTCCCGCTTGTCCAGTGAAGGAAAGACATGTGCTTATGTCTTCAAGTACTTGAACAAGGCCTGCAATGTTTCACCATGCAGTACGGTCATTGTGCTACACCTGGACATGCTCAGGCTGTTGATGGGAGTCCGGAAATATCATTTGCATGTACAGTACTGCCGACGCCTTCCTCCTGCACTCTGAGGAGAGAAAGAAGCCAGACTGCGCAGATGTGGCAGCCTGACGAATATCCCTTTAGTCAGCAGTCAAACAGACATAGACAATTAAACTGTTGAAAGGTGGGCGTGAGGGAGGGGCGGTGACCCCCCCCCCTCTCAACCCCCCCGGACAATGCAAGAAATTTAAATTTACATATTTTGGATTTGGGGTCTATATAGGAGTGCGTTATGCCTTTTTTTGTTTTCAAACACAGGTAGGAGAGGGCACAGAATAGAAAAGGCACCCAGAGGACATCACATGTAACCCCCCACATCCCATGGGCAGTAGCGTACTCAGGGTACCATGGGCCCTGGTGCCAGTAAGAAAACGTCCCCTTTGTCTGGTATTGTAGTAAAAATACAGGGTTCAATGGGCCCCGGCGCCACTGCACCGGCTGCACCAATGCCAGCCACGCCCAGCTTGTAGAGCACTTTGGGAAGGGGCTGTGGAACGAGCGGTCTTGGCAGGGCCGAATGGAGAGAAAGGGGCCTAGCACGGTTAGAAATAAACATGTCACGGATGGGGAACTGGGTCTGTTAAGTATGACAGTTGAAACCCGATCTAAGATAAAATCACAGGATGTTGAAATCACCAGTAAGCTATTTTTATCGCTTTCGCAATGTTTCACCTCCAGTCGCTGCCTCCAGCTGAAACAGGATTACTTTAATGAAAATTATCCGCACATGACTGGAGCTAATGCAACCGAGAAGGGACAAATTCCTGATACTTCAAAGCGCTCATTTATTAATATATTTTGAATAATGCATGCAGTTATTTCTCGGTGTGATTGGAATAGAATTGACAGTCGCTGGGATACAAGTTATTAGTATTTTTTTTTTAGACTGGGTTGAAACAGACGCAAGATCTGTCTTGTTTCTTCCCAAGTGAAGAGGTAATCAAAAGAAAATTGCAGGGCATCAAATTACTGAAAGCAATAAGGCCCGCAAACAAAAGAAGAGATTTCCTCCGAGCCGGTTAAAGCTGTTTTCGCCATTTACGAGAAACAACATGAAACCCTTGCGAAGTAAGAGACACAGAAAACAGTAATTGGCATTGTTTTTTTCAGCAGGCTGAAAAGGAAAATTATGATCTAAGAGCCCCCTTTCATTATGTGACTCTATATTTGGAAGATCTTTGAATTTAATAAACGTGCTACTTAGGGAAATTATAGCCCATATTCACTTTAGAGACACAGATATCGACACTCCTATTCTTTCATCAGGGTTTCAACTGTAAATATCACTCAACATTTATTGGCCAGCCCCACATTTGCGAAAAGCAAATGTACCAGTGGTTCAGATAAAAACGAGGGGTCGCTGCAAAAAAACAAAACAAACAAAAAACTTAAAAAAAAAACCAAAAAACAGTTCAACTTGCTATTGTGAACTCGAAATGAGTCAGCTTCCTGTATCAAATGCTGCAACCTTTTGTTCAGGAAACCTCAATCGAGAGCCCGAGGGCATCCCAGGCGTAAGTAATATATGGCATTAAGCGAGCTGTATTTCACCACAGGGTTTTCATATCAGCAGCTGACTGTCAGCAGGGTGGGAACCCGGCCCCACTGATGCCTCTCAGATGATTGACTGGAAACACCGCCTTGTGTGATGCAGGTAACACGCGGGATTTTCAGTTTCTGAAGAAAAAATCTGTATTTTTTTTTTTTTTTTTTTTGCAGTTTTATATAGCGCGAACTTGACCCGAATCCATTCAGGTATCAGAGCGCTTTACATAGCACCAGTTATGTTACATGAGGACACACATTCATTTTTTTTTTTTTTTTTAGTCACGGGGAGATTAAGTGATTTGCCCAGAATCACAGGATGTTCAGCGTCATTACCGAGACTCGACCCAGTTCCCCAGGTCCGAGGTCGAGCGCCCTAGCCTTTAGGCCAACTCTAGCTCACTCTGGATACTGTTTCAACGTCTGCGATTGCACAATTAAATTTCAACAGCCAAAACTAATACTTAAAATGCTGGCATGCCACAGACTGCACAGTGCCGTTTAGCTGGCACGTTCTGCCAATGTGGGCATGCAACTCCCCTCAAAATTAAAGAAAAAAAAACATGATGCAAATCCCATCTGTAATATATGCATCATTTCAGTGACTGTGTACAGCGCACCGTGTCCTCTATCTGCTTGAGCAACTCCCCCCACAAAGAAAGTTTCAATTAAGATAAGTAGATTGTATTGAAACAGCCCTTTGAAGTAATGCAGTTAATAGCCTGTTTGATTTCTGCTTGCGAGAGGGTAATAACGTGTATTCAAGGCCCCATCAATCACAGAGCAGATGTAAGACATCAGGCACCGGCACCCAGGGGAACGGAGGCCTGCTTTTGCCGTGCAGGCCTGGACTAATGCAAAGTAAATACTGGGCCACAGACTGAGCCGTGCAGCAGGGCCGCGCATCCGGGGCTTTTACACCCAGCCGAGCAATGGCGTCGTTTGTCCACTAGAGCATGAAGTGACTCCGGGAGGTGCACGGGATGTCACTTTCAAGAAAATAATCCGACATAATTTAATAATCCTTTGACTACCCAAAGTACCTTTTCCCGAGGAAAGAGTTGACGCAAAGGTTTTTAAGCACGGGTGAATGTATTAATAAATCAGCAGGTGCAGTGGCACCCCCCCAACCTTGTTGTGAGCGGTGCTGTGCACCCAATTGTGGCGATTTTCTGCTCAGGTGGGACAGGGTGGCTTTGTCCGAGGCGCTATGACTTCTTGTCACGCCACTGCCACTGGTATTAAGCGTATAAGCAAAGGGACACTGTGTCCAAACTTGACACAAAGTTGCCCGTGAAAATTCTGCTGCAACATCTGTTGCAAATATGCGAATTCCGCAGTAAGCGAAAACATGGAAATTAATAGGGCGAGAAACTAGACACATTTAGGTAATCAATGAAGCACACACCTGTTATGTTTCGGTTTACTCAGGAGTTTACCTGCTAATTGCTACATGATACCGCGTGTGGCTTGAATATGTAATCGCTGTTTTTTTCTGTCGATGGTAGAATTGCTTGAGCAGAACTACGAAATGAAGCGGGCGAAATTTTTATTTTACCCTTCGGGTAGTGGTTTATATTCTCAGCGACAGAGATCAGAACAGAGACAACACATTGACCGGTAATCCTCATAAACATGTCAGACACGTCACTTCCTGTTCAAGCAATGGAGATATAGGGTTTTTGATTGCAGAGATCCCCTCTGGGCCTCGGCACCCTAACAGGATAATAATATGTTTCCTTATCTATTTAAATAGGCCTCTCACTATTGCACCGATATTAGGATTTTACAATGAGCGAAATGCATTCTGTCAACATTTCATTGTAAAGGCAAGCCGTAATATAATGGATTGCTGCAAGGGAAGATGTGAGCTCCGCTATCAAAGCTTATGAATCACTCAGATGAAGCACGGTGCGTCCACACACCCAGCAGTTGGCGTGTGAGTGTGCTCGCAATTATGAATGTGTGTCATGACATCACAAGTGACATCATACGTGACATGACTGGTGAAGTCACGACATCGTTAGTGAATTAATCAAGTACACCACACACATGGTATTATTCCTAAGTAGAGGAGTAGCTGAAGTGGCGAGAATGCTCTTTACACACACTTCTGACCTCCACCTACGCATTCTGCACAACTATGGGTAGCCACGTGCACCTATACAACCAAGAGTCATAAAATCACCATACACTCCTGGAACCCAGGTTGCCCCATACAGTGCAGATTCCCTTATGACCAAAACGCACAAAGAACTCACAGACGTTCCCTATGTATACTCTTCCATACTCTGCAATCACCTATGTTTCTTTGTCACTTCACTAGTCACATGCCCTTGAAATAGTTGCGGCAACCATATGTACTACACACTTCCTGTTCATAAGTATATAAGTATGTGCTTTCACTGTATGCAGTCGTTTATATCTGTTTATTTATTTCTGTGTGAATTTATAGTAAAATTTATGTATATGATGTATTGAGCTTTTCTTTATTAACTAAGCAATAATGGGCCTCATTATGATGTCGGTCAGAAAGCATTCCGACCGACTCGGTCTCGGAATCATTTCCGACCGAATCGGATCCGGGGAGTCTGACCGACCGATTACAATGTTTCTGAACACCGTTCAGTCAGACTCGCATTGACTTCAATGGGAGCCTGTATTCTGGCTTACAACACAGGCTCCCATTGAAAAAAGGGGGGGGGGGGGTCATGGAAAATCTTGCACCCCTTGGTGCCTGCCACACCGTGCATGGTTGGAAAGAGGGGCCCCATGGGTACCCCCACGGGCCCCAACCAGAGGCCTCCAGGTGAAGGGGGCCTGCTACAGGCCCCCAGAGTTAGATTCCGACAGCTAATCCGTGTTGGACAAACCGATTTGGAAAGGCTGTCTGAATCCGACATCACAATGCATCAAGAGGAAACGCGCTCCATAGATTCGCCTCCTAATGACTCGGTTTCTCTGAATACCAATCAGAACCGAGTCTCAACGACCGAACAGTTTCCGACTATCGTAATCGGTCGGTCGGATGTGTTTCAGTGTCGGTAGGAAATGTGGGTTCTGAATCAGATTCGGACAAACCGAATGCCGTTCGGAGCTTTTCCGACTGACATCGAAATGAGGCCCAAAGTCTCTATTGCTTAGTTAACAAAGTACTCTCTCCCTCATTCACAACCAGGCCCTATGGAGAATCCTGCATAGTATGTAAAAATAACCTTCAAATATTCCTGAAATGAGCCGAGTGCTGAATACTGTTTTAACAATTATTACAGTTATACTGTGACTTGAACTGTCTGTGAGTCACCTATAGACTACAAATCTTACAGCAATGTATAATGTCTCACCATTTTCAGTTAACTTATGGAAATAAATATCTGCACTTTACAACTCTCCATTTTTTTATAACTTGTTGATAGCGCTACATGAGAACTCTTCAACTTTAGTATGTGCACAGAAATCCATAAGTGAATAATGTATTGTGAGGAGAAGTTTTAGTTTTTTGCACAAGTTTGGTAGCAAGACTCTGAATGAACCCAGAACTTAATTGAAACGTACATCTGCAACTCACACTAGTCGTGCTCAATCACTACCTTGTTTAAATGAAGTACTGCTTGCACTTAAAACTTCACTGGTAGCTCAGGTGTGGACCATTTAACTTTAACCATACTGAATCATACTAGTTTTCAGTACAACACTTTGTCTATTTAGTACACGGACACATGTAAATATAGTCAACTTATGCAATATATGTTTGTGGGCCCTTTACTACCTCCTTTGTTTTTTAAAATGATTTAGCCAGATGTATGATAGAACAGCGCATTCCGTTGCAATGCATGATGTTACAACACATGCGTTATAACACAAATGCCATTACCACACATTTGTTTACAACGATTATGCCTTTACCATGCATGCCTTTACAACAAATTTTGTTGTAAAGCCTGAATGTTAATGGCATATATATGCATGGTAAAGGGTATTCCTGATCCCAGCCCTGAGCCATTAAACCGGACCCGTGCACAACTCCCCCGTGGCCCACAGCACTTTTTAAAAACACATGGCCCCAGCCCTGAGCCCTAAAACCGGACCGTGGTGCGACCCCCCCCCCCCCCCCCCCCGGGCCCCAGACCTTTTAAAAGACACCTGGCCTCTACCCTAAGCCCTTAAACCGTACCCCTGATCCGACCTCCCTTGGCCCCCAGGCCATTTTTAAACATACCCGGCCCCTGCCCTGAGCCCTAAAACCAGGACCTGGTGCAAACCCCCTGGCCTCTGTCCTTAAAAAAAACCTACCCAAAGCCCTAAAGCCGTGCCCACGCACAGTTCCCCTTACCTCACGATGACGAGGCAGCTGTTCAAGGCTGAGGCGTGGCACAGGTCATTAAGAGGAAGGGTATCTTTGTTTCCTCTAACAACGCTGATTGCCACACATATGCTTTCACCTCCATTACCACACATATGCCCTTACCACAAGTACCATGCATACACCTTTACCATTCATACCGTTACACCGTAATTCGTTGTAAAGTTATGCGTGGTAAAGGCATATACGATGTAAAGAAATGCGTTGTAAAGGCTATGCGTGATAACGGTACACACGTTGTAACACACGTGTGGTTAAGGCTATGCGTGGTAACAGCCACATGTAATGGGTGTTTCCCGATTTAGCCACTTATAGAATAATTTTAGGACCACTAGGTTGGATGATGTCATCATTGACATCATCAATGATGTTATTTAGCATATCATGAGTGATATAATATTTTGGGTCATAAGCAGTGGATGACATGACACAAGTTATAGTTAGCTCAGTAAACATTTGTTTTTGTAGTAATTATGCACCTAACTATAACATCCACTTCAATCTTTGTTTTTTCAGTTAATATATATATATATATGTGTGTGTAGTAAAAAGAAAATGAAAGCAGTACTCCAATGCCAGAATCACCGTGAGTTTATTCGGTGTCACACACACAACATGTTTCGGACTATCAAGAAGGATTTCTAAAGTGAAATTTGAGCCGAATACCCTTGGAAACAAATACAGAAAACCAAACTAAACATAAAAGACATAATATACTTTATGAAAACACTCAAGTTAAAAACATTGCATCTGCATCAATCATCATGGTAATTATATCAATAATAACTTCATTATTTATTAAAATCGAAAATTGAACAAAATATGAATCACATGAACATAATTCATTAGGCAAATAATCAACACATGATTTGTAAGCAACGACGATGGCCAGAATGCAATGCGATCAACAAAAAATGTAGACTAAAATCAATTCCATTCTATTAATTGTTGTATTGGCTATATACCTCATCAAATCATTGTATTCCTTATCAATAAAGTTGATTGTACACATCCTAAAGTAAAGTACTGCGGTATGATCATATTGGCTAATGTACACTGCAGGTTCTGAGTCAGGCTGAAATATAATAGACTTATAATGGTATAACCCCCTGGATGCAATATAATGTGAGTCTTCTATAGATCTGCAAGAGTCAAGTGTTACAGAAGTGATATCCCCTCAGTGGGCCTGCTCCTAGAAACAAGGCAATATGCAACATGGTTCCAGTTTAGAGACACATCATGAAAGTAGTATAGCCCTAGTGGGTCTGCAATATGTGTAGTGAACATACGTCTCACACCATATCATCATAAGCAATCAGTACAATTGGCATATCCAAAAAACAATAGGGACGATCCACTAGTATGCAACTAAAAAGTATCGCCACTTCTGGCCGCAAACCTGCCAAGGCATCTGAAAATCAAAACTGGTAGAGTTAAAAGGAAATGCATTGTATGAAATATCAAATGAGCAAGACAGAGAAACAAAATTATGAGGATGATTCAATAATCAGAAAAGGTAATCCATATATTTTTAAATTATACCTGTTCCAGTCAGTATCAGTTGGGAAGCACAATTCATTAGTAGGAAGGAATCAATTTGAGTGGATATAAATGGTCATCTCTTCATCCTTATTGAGAACAAAAGTTAATTTGGAATGTAAGTCAAAAAAATATAGTGAGATTCCAAACTTCGTAATCTTTCCTCTGTCTCCCCCACAAGTACATTTGTTCACCCTATCAGTACCAAAAAATGGCGTAAGTTCGCATCACTCTGATGTAGCTCAAAGAAATGTCGAGCAACCAGATAAGTCATACTCTGATTCCTGATTGCCCTTTGATGCTCCAAAATCTTTTTATGTACCGGAAAGATAGTACTACCAATATACCAAAGTTCCCAAGGATATTCAAGTACAAGAACAGTTATCAGTATTACAGGTAATACATTTGAAAATATTACTAGAATTCACAGTAGACAAAGTGTATGATGCACGATTCTTGCTATTTGTGCATGCCTTACATAATCCGCATTTGTGAAAACCCAGAAAAGGTGCTAACCACTGCTGTGTCTTTTGTGGTTCAAGTGACTATGTACTAATAAGTTGCATGCAGTCACTTTTCAGAATGTATCTGCTGCGTGTGCGCCTACATCCTTCCCAATAATGTTATCCATCTTCAGTATGTTCCAGTGTTTATTGAGTAATTGTCTCCTATGGTAAGACTGAATATGAAAATCAGTGATACATTTGACAGATTAAATTCAGGATTTTCTTTCCTTTTATGAAAATAAAACATCCTCCCTTTGTTGGTTATTAACCTTTTGTATGGCATCATTTACTACCTTTGTGGGATAACCCCACTCCTCAACGCTGTTACAGATGTTCGTAGCTTCCTCTGTAAGGTCCTTGTTATCACTGCAGATGTTTCTGGCTCACTGGAGATCCCGGCAAGGGATACCCCATTTGAGTTGAATTCGGTGATAGCTCTCAACATGTTGTGCACTCCAGACCACCTGCTCCTCTCACCAGCTCATGAAGGGGTTTGCAAAGCTTAGGATCAAGCAAGTGTCCATTGCAGTCCCTGTTAATTGTCTGTGGTAAGTGTCTTCAAATACAAAAATGTTCTGCAAAAGACAGAATGACATGATTTCTTTTAATATTTCAGTATGGTCTATTAGACTGACTGCTCTCCTTCAAAGAAAATGCATACAAGCTGCGATGCTATTTTCATGTTTAATGCTTGTATTTAGGAAATTGACATCTAAAGTCACAATAATGTAATTACTGTCCCATGCCATGTCATGTATTTTCTTTATGAAGTCTATTGTATCTTTGCAGTATAAAGGTAAAGAGTTTACAAATGTATATAGAAAAAAGTCTAGCTAGATGGCTGTATTCTCCAACAAGCTCACATTAGAAGAGACAATAGGACATCCAGGGGGATTGGTCAAATGTTTGTGTACCTTAGGCAGAAGACGCAAACAAGGTACCACCGTTTTTTTCTATTTTAAGTGAACTGTATTCATCCCAGTCCAACAAACCTTTTCCCCTCCATGCCAAAGGTAGCCATGGTAAGCACAAATGGTATTTCTGTACTCGACATTGGAAATAACTTTAAAGCATTTGCTGTCAGACAATTGCCGCAATGCTTTCATCCTATGCTATATACTTCAATGTTCAATCAATGTTTTTCTGGGACCGGTACCCCGCCTGGAGCACTGGCACTACATATATATATATATATATATATAAAAATATAATACATATTACCTACTGGCGGTCCAAAGTAGGTAGTTATAGCTAGGACCTAGTTTTCATAGAAAAACCTTTTTTTAATTTGCCAATATCTTTGGCACCGTTTGATCAATCTTCGCGAAATTTTCAAAACGAATGGTTCACTCAGGTCACCTCCTGTCTTGGAAGTTTCGGGGTGATTCATCGAGCAGGGCCAAGAAAAAAGGGGAGTCATAGGACATTTTAGTCAAGCTACAGCCTGAACTGCTGAATGGAACTACACCAAATATGGCAAAAAGGTAGCTCTTTCTTCAGAGAGCGACCATTTTTTAAAATGTGTATATCCGTTCAGTAGTTCCTGAGAAAAAAAATAAAAAATATCGATATTTGGTGGCCGAGGAGGATTCGCGAACCCTCCTGAGCACGAGCTTCATTCTGATTGGCTGCCAACACTCCAAACCAAAAAGTGTTGGCAGTCATTTTGTGACTCTGTTGAAACGAGTCACAAGATAAAGGTAAAAAAAAGGTTAAAAATGAAGAAAAGGGGCACCCCTGACCCCCTAGGCCTGCTCAAGGGGTTCCACAGGGACCCCCCCGGCCAAAGAAAAAGCATTAAAAAAAATGGCAGAATTTGTGCTGGGTGCGCGAATCCCACCAAAATCTTTAAAAAACATGAAGCGCAGTCCCCTGAGCTTCATTTTAATCAGCCCCTGGGTGGGCCAGGTCCTGGGGGCAATAAAACAATATATGTAGAGGGGGCCCGTGGAAACCCTTGCAGCCCCAGGGCCTTTATGAAAAAAACTGCGTGGGGGGCTCCTGCCCCCCACGTTGCACCGGGGACAACCACCTCCCTGCTGCATCCCTAATTATGTGCGGGGAGACTCGCAGACTCCCCAAGCCACGGCAACCACAACCTCCCTGGGGCTTAAATGAAAATAAAGAAAGTGTGGGGGACTCCTGCCCCTCCCCACACTGCCCCGGGGACCACCACCTCCCCTGGGCAAACTTAAATTTGGGTGGGGGTCCGTTGTGGACCCCCAGCCCCGGGGACCGCCACTTTCCCGGGGCTTTTCATGCGGCCCCCCTCCAGGAGCCCACTATGGCCATGGGGACCGCCCCACCCCAGGGCCGGCTCCAGCAATGTCCCAGGAAGCCTACCCCCCGGACATTGCTGTTTGCAATGGCAGAGCCGGAGCATTGCACCTGCCATGCCATTGCAAACTCTGCTTTGCTTTGTGGAACCGAGAGCAGGAAACCTGCTCTCACTTCCACGAAGTGAAGCAAAATTGCTTCTAGACAAGGGGAGCTGCATGTTAGCAGCTCCCCTTGTCCAAAAGCAATGCCGGCTCCCGCAGGAGGTGGGGAGCCGGCAGGGACCGCAGGGGCATTGGGGCTCCCCCTGCGGTCCCCAATGTAAGGCCAGGCCTGGGGGAGGGGGTCTCCAGGGCCAAAAGTGGCCCAGGGAAGGGGAGCCACGTGGCCCCCCTCCCCTAATTAAAAAAAAAGAGGCCAGGTCTTGGGGGATGGGGTCCCGGGGCCAGACATGGCCCAGGGAAGGGGGGCCATATGGCCCCCTTCCCCTAATTAAAAAAGAGGCCAGGCCCTGGGGGATGGGGTCCCTGGGGCCAAAAGTGGCCCAGGGAAAGGGGGTCGCATGGCCCCCTTCCCTAATTAAAAAAAATAAAATAAAAAAATAAAAAAGAGGCCAAGCCCCGGGGATAGGGGCCTGGGGCCAAAAGTGTCCCAGGGAAGGGGGGGCCACGAAAACAGGCCTGGGCCCGGGGGATGGGTCCCCAGGACCGAAATTGGCCTCAGGAGGGAGGGTCGAGCAGCCCCATTCCTGGTTTTTAAAATTAAATTAAAAAAAGGGTCAGGCCCTCAGAGATGGGGTCCCAAAGGCCTTAAAATTACTATTAGAAGGGGGCCACACAGCCCCCCTTGTAAAATAATAAATAAAACAGAAGCCGGCATCTCGCCGGAGGCCCTGTCCCCTACATGCACCACTCTACAAACGCGCTTCCTGGCACGTTCTGGGTTGGGGGCTTAAGTCCCCTAGAATATTAAGGGTAATTAGCGGCCAACTAGCCCACCGGGTACCTCCAGTAAGCCCTACACAGCTGGATTGCTGAGAGTGGTCTGAGGCCACACTCCCTTTTTACACCACTCTGCAAATGCGCCTCTTGGCGCACTGCTGGTGGCGCAATGAGGTCCACTTCTGTTCTGAGGACCTCAGGACTGAAGTGGACTTCATCCCCCGAGCAGCAGTGCACCAGGAGCTGCGTTTGCAGAGTGGTGTAGAAAGGGGGTGTGTCCTCGGACCACCTCTCTGCAACACAGCTCTGTGTTGCATACTGGAGGTAACTGGTGGGCTAGTTGGCCCCCAGGGACCCTCAGGAATGAAGGGGACTTAATACCCCAACTTAGAACGCGCCAGGTGGCGCATTTGCAGAGTGGTGTAAAAAGGGGGCGTGGCCTCAGTCCACTATCAGTAATCCAGCTGTGTGGGGCTTCCTGGAGGTAACAGGAGGGCTAATTGGCCCCCAGGAACCCTCAGGAGGCAAGGGGACTTTATCCCCCAACCAGGAGCGTGCCAGGAGGCGGTTTGCAGAGTGGTGCAGAAAGGGGGCATGGCCTGTGTCCACCTCTCAGTAATCCCACTATATGGGGCTTAATGGAGGTATCAGGTAGGCTAGTTGGCCCCTAAGGACCACAAGCAGTGAAGGGGACTTCACTCCCCATCCAAGAGTGCGCCGGGGAGCAAGTTTGCAGACTGGTTGTCAAAAGGGGCATGGCCTGCTTTGAGAACTTGCCAATGCTGCTGTGTTGGACTTACTGGAGGAAATAGGAGGGATAGTTGGCCCCCTAGGCTGTCCTTGGGGGCCAACTTCCCTCCTGTTACCTCCAGTAAGTCCCACACAGTGGGATTGCTAAGACGTCTTTGGAGGCAATGCCCCCTTTTCTCCACCACTCTGCAAACGCGCCTCCTGGCACACTACGGGTTGGGGGATGAAGTCCACTTTGCTCCTGAGGGACTTTGGGGGCCAAGAAGCCCTCCTGGTACCTCCTGTAAGTCCTATGCAGTGGAATTTCTGAGCGCTGGTCGGAGGCCCAGCCCCCTTTCTCCACCTCTCTGCAAACTCGACTACTAGTCTTTTTCTGCACCTCTCTCGCCTCAGTCTGCCCACCTGTTCCCTCTTTCTGCATCCCTTTTGTCTGTTTCTGTAGCTCTCTTGCCTCTTTCTGCAGTTCTCTTGCCTCCTTCTGCACCTCTCTTGCCTCTTTCTACACTTCTCTGGACTGTTTCTGCACCTCCCTTGCCTTTTTCTTCACAGCACTTGCTTCTTTCTGCACCCCTTTTGCCTGTTTCTGCACCCCTCTTTCTTCTTTGTGCAACTCTCTTGCCTCTTTCTCCACCTCTCTTCCCTCTTTCTGTACCACTCTTGGCTATTTCTTACCTCTGTTGCTTCTTTTTGCACTCCTCTTGCCTCTTTTTGCACCTCTGTTGGTTCTTTCTGCACCTCTTTTGCTTTGTTCTGCACTTCACTTGCCGCTTTCTGTACCCCTCTTGACTCTTTTTGCACCTCTGTTGGTTCTTTCTGCACTGCTCTTGCTTATTTCCGCACCTCTGTTCCAAATTTCTGCACGCCTCTTTCTACACCCCTCTTCCCTCTTTCTGCACCTCTATTGCCTCAGTCTGCCCACTTGTTCCCTCTTTCTGCATCCCTTTTGTCTGTTTCTACAACTCTCTTGCCTCTTTCTGTAGTTCTATTGCCTATTTCTGTACCTCACTTGCCTCTTTCTGCACCTGTTGGTTCTTTTGCACTGCTCTTGATTCTTTCTGCACCTCTCTTGAGAATTGCTGCACACCTCTTGCCTTTTTCTGCACCCCTGTTCCCTGTTTCTGTACCTCTTTTGCCTGTTTCTGTAACTCTCTTGACTCATTCTGCAGTTCTCTCGCCTCCTTCTGCACCTCTGTTGCTTCTTTCTGCACTTCTCTTGCCTCTTTCTGCACCCCTGTTGTTTCATTCTGCACTTCCCATGCTTCTTTCTGCACCTGCCTTGCTTCTTTCTGCACCCCTGTTGTCTCTTTCTTCACTCGTCTTCCCTCTTTCTGCACCTCTCTTGCCTCTTTCTGCACCTCACTTGCCTTTTTCTGCACTTCTCTTGCTTCTTTATACACCTCTGTTGCTTCTTTCAGCAATTCTCTTGCCTCTTTCTGCACCTCTCTTGCCTCTTTCTGCACATCACTTGCTTCTTTCTGCACCCATCTTGCCTCTTTCTGCACCCCCTTCCCTCTTTGTGCAACTGTCTATGCCTCTTTCTACACCTCTCTTCCCTCTTTCCGCACCACTCTTGCCTCTTTCTGTACTCTGCTGCATCTTTCTGCACTTCTCCTGCCTCTTTCTGCAGCCTTCGTGCCTCTTTCAGTACCTCTGTTGCTTTTTTCTGCACTTCTCTTCCTTCTTTCTGCACCCTCCTGCCTCTTTCTGTATCCCCCTTGCCTTTTTGTTTACCTCTGTTAGTCCTTTATGCACTGTTCTTGGTTCTTTCTGCACCTCTTTTGCAAATTTCTGCATCACTCTTCCCTCTTTGTCCACCTCTCTTGCTTCTTTCTGCACTTCTCTTGCTTCTTTCTGCACTGCTCTTGCTTCTTTCTTTACCTCTCTTGCAGACGTCTGTATCCCTTTTGCCTCTTTCTGCACACCTATTCCCTCTTTCTGCACCTTTCTTGCCTGCTTCTGCACATTTCTTGCCTCTTTCTGCACCTCTGTTGCTTCTTTCTGTACTTCTCTAGCTTCTTTCTGCACCTCTCTTGCTTCTTTCAGCACCTCTGTTACTTCTTTCTGCACTTCTCTTGCTTCTTTCTGCACCCCACTTGCCTCTTTCTGCACCCCTCTTGCCTCTTTGTGCACCTCTCCTAACTTATTCTGCACCTCCCTTGCCTTTTTCAGCAATTCTCTTGCCTCTTTCTGCACCTCTTTTGCTTCGTTCTGTACTTTACTTGCCTCTTTCTGTACCCTCTTGCCTCTGTCTGCACCTCTGTTGGTTCTTTCTGCACTGCTCTTACTTCTTTCTGTACCTCTGTGCTAAATTTCTGCATCCTTCTTGCCTCTTTCTGCACCCCTCTTCCCTCTTTCTGCACCTCTCTTGTCTCAGTCTGCCCACCTGTTCCCTCTTTCTGTACCCCTTTCGCCTGTGTCTGCAACTCTCTTGCCTCTTTTTGCAGTTCTCTTGTCTCCTTCTGCACCCCTCTTGCCTCTTTCTGCACCACTCTTGCCTCCTTCTGCACATCGGTTGGTTCTTTCTGCACCTCTTTTGTCTGTTTCTGCACTTCTCATGCCTCCTTCTGCACCTCTGTTGCTTCTGTTTGCACCTCTGTTGCCTCTTGCTGTACCCCTCTTGCTTCTTTCTGCACCTCTGTTGCTTCTTTCTGCACTTCTGTTGCTTCTTTCTGCACCTCTGTTGCTTCTTCCTGTACTCCTCTTGCCTCTTTCTGCAGCTCTCTCGTCCCTTTCTGCACTTCTCTTGCTTCTTTCTGCACCTCTCTTGCTTCTTTCTGCACCCCTCTTGTCTCTTCCTGTACCCCTCTTCCATCTTTCTGTACCTCTGTTGCCTTTTTCTGCACCTCTGTTGCCTTTTTCTGCACGTCTCTTGCCTCTTTCTGCACCTCTCTTGCCTCTTTCTGCACCTCTGTTACTTTTTTCTCCATTCCTCTTGCCTCTTTTTGCACCCTTCTTCCCTCCTTCTGTGCCCCTCTTGCCTCTTTCTGCACCCCTGTTCCCTTTGTGTGCACCTCTCTTGCCTGTTTCTGCAACTCTCTTGCCTCTTTCTGCAGTTCTCTTGTCTCCTTCTGCACCTCTGTTGCTTTTTTCTGCACTTCTCTTGCCTCTTTCTGCACCCCTCTTGCCTCGGTCTGCACCTCTGTCAGTTCTTTCTACACTGCTCTTGCTTCTTTCTGCACCTCCCTTGTAAATTTCTGTACCCCGCTTGCCTCTTTCTGCACCCCTCTTCCCTCTTTGTGCACCTCTCTTGCCTCTATCTGTACCCCTGTTCCCTCTTTCTGCACCTCTTTTGCCTGTTTCAGCAACTCTCATGCTTCTTTCTGAACTTCTCTTGCCTCTTTCTGTACTCAAATGGGAAGTGCAAGCTGTCAAGTTGAAAGGTCTGCGTGCTCTCATGACTGAGGTGTATGTCTACTTGTATATGTATTCTTACATGTGTTATGCATCTGAAGATGTTAGCTTAAAAAGTGGGTAACTTCTCCTAAAAGTGGTCAAATTTTCTCAGTTCTGCTCTGTCATTTGGTTGCACAGGCAGACATGTCTTATGTAGATATGTGTTATAGAACCCCTCGAATATACTATTGAATGCCCATGTGCCCTGTATTGTGAGCAGAAAGATATGCATACACCTTTTTTTACACAAATTTACAGAGTATGCTGCTTGAAACACAGGTATTCAAGTGTTTCTATGTGCATTTTCATTTAACATGTCACTAGGTAAAAGCATAGACACGCATGCATGCCTTCACAAACTTGGTCAGACTTACAACAGTGATATGCTTAGGATTGCTGTTTTATATTTGTTAGGCCTAACATTCTGAGCAGTCGATTAATAGTGAACCTTCAAGAGAAAAGTGAGGTTTAAGACATCTTCGGAGAAGGATTAGTGATGTGGTACATTGTATGAGGTACAGTCAAAGTAGGCCTCTTTCTGCACCTCTGTTGGTTCTTTCTGCCCATCTCTTGCCCATCTCTTGCTTCTTTCTGCACTTTCTTCCTCTTTCTGCACCTCTCTTGCCTCTTTATGCACTTCTCGTTCTTCTTTATGCGCCTTTCTTCCTCTTTCTACACATGTCCTACCTTTGTAGGCATAGTTAGGAATTAGCATTTAGAATACCTTAGAAATTCACTGCATTTAAAAAACTTTAAAGATTCACTGAAAAAACCATAGGTTTCAGGGACGTTATAGTTAGTTGGAAATTTCACTCTTATAAAACCAGAGAAATTCAGCCGTTATAGTTAGTAGAGCTAACAATGCCCTGCAATGCACTGCTGATGACATCACATATCACGTTACTCATGACATGGTCAGTGACATTTCGGAGATGTACTCCAAATGTCAAAGCTTGCCTCCTTGATACGTGACCGAGCCTTCCTTCCGTGGCTCCTGAAAAGAAATTATTTATATATATCATGTGATCAAGTTCCCCGTGAGGGACGAATAGCGTCATGGCTGTTGCTTCATTTTGGGAATTTAAATAAAAGAAAGCAACCGACAAAATTTGGTGGTCTGCGCTCTTTCTTTATGCCTTTAAGTAACGAACAAACCAGAAGGAGTCTGTTCTGATATACATATATATATATATATATATATATATACATATATATCACTGAAAAAACCATAGGTTTCACACATGTTATAGTTAGCGGAAATTTTACTGATAAAAAAACAATGAAATTCCCCCGTTATAGTTAGTGCAGGCAACTATAACTCACGCGACCGCAATCCTCTGCTGATGCTAATACTGTATTTAGACACTTATTTGCCCATGTCTTCTTCCATACATTTTTAGCTATACATATATTACAAATATTTTTTTTTCATAAAGACACATATGTCATCAGCAGAAGATTGCGGTCGCGTGAGTTATAGTTGCCTGCACTAACTATAACGGGGGAATTTCATTGGTTTTTTATCAGTAAAATTTCCGCTAACTATAACATGTGTGAAACCTATGGTTTTTTCAGTGAATTTGCAAGGTTTTTTAAATGCTAATTCCTAACTATAACTTGTGTGAAACCTATGGTTTTTTCAGTGAATTTGTACGGTTTTTTAAATGCTAAGTTACTTTACGCCATTTGTGGCGTGCGCGCCCACTTAACGCAGTTCGTTCCGTGCGCGCACCAATTGCATACGGGGTGGGGAGAGTGTGGATAATTTTTTTTTTTTATAATTTTTTACCGTACGCGTACGGTAAGCGTAATCGGCGAAATTAGCAAAAAAATAAAAATTCCGTTTTTGGCCTTGGGGGATCTTTGGGGACTCCCTCAACATTGCTATGTGTGTGGGAGCTGTCTAAACAACCCCTTTACATGTTTTTGTGCTTTATATTTTAAACATCACTCTCAGTGCGAGAGAGAAAATGGCGGCTGCCGCTTCCTGGTTTCGGCCGATTCGAATGTTTACTAAGATCTAAGAGCCAATCAGAATCGCGCTCGTGCACGCCACCGTACGCGTACGGTAAGCGTACCGTAAGCGCACCGTAAGCTGGCTCAGATATATATATATTGATTTAAAGGCTATTTTCTCAGAATCTACTGAACAGATTTACACCAAACCTACAAAAGGCACTTCCTTGACCTGAGGACTACCTCTCTGCCAAATTTCTAGTAATTCTGTTCAGCCGTTCGGGCTGTAGCCCTGTCTAAAGGTCCTATGGAAAAATGCATGGAAAAAACGCGTTTTGGGACCCCCCTTTTATCTCAGCCCCCGCTTGACGAATCCCCCCGAGACTTTCAGGGTAGGAGCGGAGCATAGCGCCCCACCTATTTTGAAAAATTCGCGAGGATTCGTCGACCGGTGCCAAAGTTATTCAAAATAGAATGTTGCGGATTTCCTATGGAAACGTGGTCCTAACTATAACTACCTACTGGCGACCGCCAGTAGGTAATATATATATATATATATATATATATATATATATATATATATATATATATATATATATATATGTTCAAAAAAACGAAGTTCCACTCGCGCTCTCGGGCGGCACATGCAGAGAAACAGCGGACTCAAATCCAAGAGTAAAGGGGGTTTATTTCAAGTCATAGACCCGCCGTGATGCGTTTCGCCACTGTCGTGGCTTGTTCACACAACGAGGATCTTGGCTTTAATATATATATATATATATATCCAACTGAACCCTCCATCCCTGAAGAGAAAATTCTTGCAGCGTTGTTCCAGCAAGTTAATTTATTTCTTTAAGTTCATTTAACAGGAGCTCAGACAAAAAACAACGCGTTTCGGTATTTCCTAACACCTTGTTAACGGTTAACTCTCGGCGCGGTCTCGGCTGTTTTTTTAAACAATTCAAAGCGCCAGATGTCATTTCACAATCTAATGTCGCCCCAATGCAGGGTGTGGTCTGAGGTCTCTAAATGGCAGAGACAACAAGAACTATTATAATTAATTTTGAGGTGGTCTGCATATTGAGCCATACTAGAATGGACTGTAATATGGCAAACACTGTAGTTTGAAAATGCTTGTCTCTTGGTGGAAATGTAGTTATTGTTTAGATTTTAATGCACAGCACTTATAATAGAATTTATTTTTGCACTATTTGTAACACTGCACGGAAAAACAGAGGGAACTCCAACTCCCAGAAAGCTGTGGAGAGACTTCCCTGCCAAACAGGAAATGACGTCTGGCGCTTTGAATTGTTTAAAAAAACAGCCGAGCTCGCGCCTGTTAAATGAACTTAAAGAAATAAATTAACTTGCTGAAACAACGCTGCAAGAGTGCGACCCATTTTCTCTTCAGGAATGGAGGGTTCAGTTGGATGTTAAGTGGTTTGGTTCAACCGCGGAGGTAACGCACCTTATTGAGCGCCAGCAACCGGGGCGAAAGGGAACCAAACTTGGAAGGATATATATATATATATATATATATATATATATATATATATATATATATATATATATATATACAAGCAAATCCTTGCACGCAGTTGTTCTCCAACCCGATACACAGAAACGGACACCACATCCAATTCAAAATTGAAGTGCTTTCTTCAGGTAAAATATCATTGCAGATACAAAGGCTAATGACTTCCGTCCTTTTTGACCGCTGGAACACGGTCTTGATCACATGACAGCTCTGCATCACATTACCTCTTTTATTCTTTTCCTTACTTAATGTGCAAGCTGTTTTAGCAAAAATGAAAGAAAGACTATCACTTTGACTGATATTCAACCCAATTTATTGTACATAGCATTTCAAATTGTATACATCATTAAAATTCATGACATCATTATAACCAAATTTTCATTAAAGGCGTATAAATATTTACACAAATTACTTATCTATTTGTAAATCTTTGTGCAGCTCACAGATCAACTATTTTTGGCTTTGTCCTTTCCTGCTCATACTGAAAGCCTTGTCACTGTACATTTAGTATCTGCATTGCTGACTGTATAATCACAACCAATTTGAAAAGGATCATTGCATGTTGGGCTCAACTTAGGTCATGGCCAATACTATCGCTTATGTTTCATATTTTATTGTTGTGACGCCATCATAATCCTCCAT
This sequence comes from Triturus cristatus, assembly GCF_964204655.1. Taxonomy (NCBI): domain Eukaryota; kingdom Metazoa; phylum Chordata; class Amphibia; order Caudata; family Salamandridae; genus Triturus; species Triturus cristatus. Next base: position 779,963,225 of record NC_140580.1, read on the forward strand.
TTTACATTATTTCTGTTGCCTAATAAAGTGCTATATGTCCCTATTATAAATTCTGTATAAAGTGCAAAGTGATATTTTAAAGTGCTCTATGCCTATTAAAGTGCAACATAATTTCTATTTTTACATGTATTTTCCTGAAGCCTTCTATTAGCAGCATATATTGCTTGTTCACTGTGTTAGTGACATAAACTTAGGTTATCAATGGTTCACAAGTTAATCCTGATCTCACATACCATGTTTAGATTTTAATGTCACTCTCATAACCCCAATCGTTCTAAAGTGTAAAGTGTCTATTTAAAGTGCAAAAGAGTGGATTTTAAAATTATAGGGATGCAACAAGTGCACAATAAAGTGACTAGTGCTCAACAAATCTCATCATATCTCATCCGATTCTATTCAGTCATCTTCACTAAATATTGAGGAGTATATTCTATAGACACTGAAATTATTTGGACCCGTCAGATGGAATTTAAATGAGTTATTGAAAAACTTGAAGGTCTTCACTCATAATTAACCCATTCAGCATTTTGGTGAATAACTCAATTATAAACTCAGATTCCATCTGCCTCAATATTTTCTCCCTATTGCCACCTCTTCTTAACACGGGAACAGCCCCAATCACAAAATAGTTAAGGTACTCCAAATTATTTTGATGGACAAGTTTAAAATGCCTCGCCACCGGGTTAGCTGGGTCAGAGTTGACGATGGCCCTGATGTGTTGCAGAATTCTATTATATACTTGTAGTTTGGTACTTCCTACGTACGCAGGAACATTCAAGTATATAAACTGCAAACTACGTCCTACAAATGTGGGGCCATTTGATCTTCACTTGTTTATTGCAGAATGCAGTCATGTAACTATGCACATTTATACCAAATTTACAGGTCCTACACAAACTGCATTTGAAGAACCCATTTTTCGGTGACAACCAATTCTGGATAGGAGTAACCTCAGGGCTACTACTCATGAATGAATCCCTCATTGATGGCGTACATCTGAATGTCAGGGAAGGTTTGTCAGGGAGAATTTGACTTAATGTAATATCAGTCAATACTAAGGGCCATTGCGTGTTAATGGTTTTCCTTATTTGTCTCTCCTGTTTACTGTAGGTATTGATTAACCTAATCTCCTGGACTTTTTTGGCTATACTAAGGGTTGATGTGGTATCAGAGACCCCTTCATTGTTGACTCCAAATAGTCTGACATCCCTGGATTGAGCATTGGCTTTAAGTCTGGCCTTGTGCAAATTAGTGATGTTGTAGCCACGTAAAATGAATCTGTCAGTAGCTTTTTTTTCTCCATATTTAAAGATCCCTCTCAGAACTACAGATTCTCCGCATTCTTAAATACTTCCCATACGGGATGCTCTCAATTAAGTGTCTAGGATGTGAACTTTTAGCATGGAGGATCGAATTTTCAGCCATTGCTTTCCTATACAATTTAGTTTCTACTTTGTCCTTGTCTATATACAGTTGCACATCCAATAATTCAATAACATGATTGTTAATTTGGGCTATAAATTCTAGATTCAAATAATGTTCATGGATCCATTTCACAAAAGCCATAGGACTTTCTTCCGTTCCCCTCCAGACAATAAAAACATTGTCGATAAAATGCCACCATTTCATTATGTGGGTTTTCCATTCATGGCTAAATTGCGTTTTAAGGACCTGCTCCTCCCACTAGCCCACGTGAAAACACGCGTAGCTGGGGGAGAAGCAGGCCCCCATAGCCACTCCCCTCAATTGTTGATATACCTCTTTGTTGAACAAAAACTAGTTATTATTTAAACATAAATTGATCATTTCAATTAAAATTTTGTTATGTTCATATAAGCCTACTGAGGAAATGTTCCACTGCTTCTAAACCGTCTGGGTTATTTATACTGGTATATAACAATGTAATATTCATGGCTATAAATAAGAATTCATTTTCCAACTTAAATTATGTATTTTCCTGAGGAAATCCCTCGTGTCTTTGATATATGATGGCATATCTGACACAAACTCCTGTAAAAAAGAATCCACATATTTTGACATAGGTTCATACAGACTTTTTCTGGCGGAAATGATCGGTCGCCCTGGTACTGGTGCTGTTCCTTTGTGTACTTTAGGGATAAAATACAACACTGGAACCACTGGAAATTAATTTTTGAGGAAATTGATCTCATCCTTTGTGACTATACCTTTTCGTTTCCACTTATATTTATATATGCATATAGTTTGGGAACAGGGTTGTGGGCTGCAACGGAAACGCAGAGACGTGTCATTTTCCTGAGTGAATCAATAAACTTTTTAAATGTGCTGAGGAGTGGCAACATTGTTCTTAACAGTGGGCATAGTTATTTGGATATATCCTACTGGCAGTCGTCAGTGGATAGTTATGGTTAGGACCTAGTTTCCATAGGAAAAGTGTTTTTTGACCTGGGTATATCGTTGGTGCAGTTTGACGAATCTTCATGAAATTTTCTAAAACAAGTTTCTTTTTGGGTTTTGTTGTGCATGGAAAGTTTTGGGGTGATCTGTCAAGCAGGGGCTGAGAAAAATGGGTGAGTCAAAGAAAGTGCATTTCCCATGTTAATTCCCATAGAAATTTTAGACTTGAGTGCAGCCCGAATCGCTGAATGGAATTACACCACATTTGGCAGAAAGGTAGCTCTTGGTACAGAAAGCACACTTTTTGATATTTGGTATAACTCTCTTCAGTAGTGTTTGAGATATTAAAGAAAATTCAAATTTGTTTATTTTGGGTGAAGCCTATGCACAGATCACATGGTGAGATCTGGTTGGCTGTCATCATTTCAACCAGAAAGTGATTGCAGCAATCTTGGAACCAATATACATGATAGCACCCCATTCAAATGGTAGTTAATGGCAGGTTTTGAGGGTCAAAAAAAGAAGAATGTTTAAAGGGTGATGTAAGAATCCGGGGTCTCTGGTTGGCACAGGTATGCACTTGCGACAAGCAGGGACCCTTTCCTCTAAGTCAAGGCGTAAGATTACCTCTTTAAAAATAACCCCTGCTCACCCTCTAGGTAACGTGGCGCGACCAGTCAGGCTAGATTCCAGAGGGCATTAGGTTAAGCATTCACGATGTCCCACACAATAACCACCAACCCACCACACAGAGACACAAGGCTGTATTTATGTAAAAATAAAGTTCTTTATATATAAGATTTCTTTACGCAGGCTTTCAAAAATACAGTTCTCTACTTAAATGAGGTTCCAGTTACTTGTATTAATTTTAGGCAGTCCACAGTTCTTAAGACGGCACTTTTCTACTTAAAATAGGCTTCTTTGGGGTGTTGTGCGCTTCGTAGCGCCTCCGGTACGCTTCGTACCGCTGTTTGGACGCGTCGTGACATTTCTCATGCTTCTCGCGTGAGCACGCGTACGCTGGACGTGAGCCGTACGGACCGTACCCTCGTAGGTATGCGTCGTACACATCCGGTACGCCTCTTGCTGAACCTCACGCTTCCCGCGTGAGCACCGTCAATGTATTTAATGCTGTACGGGCCATACCTTCGTCGGGATGCCTCGTACAGCTGGTTCGCACGTTGCCAAAGTTCACGCTTCACGCGTGTGAAGCGAAGCGAAGGCAGCTGCGTACAGAGGCGCTGCAGCTTACGGTACCTTGTTCTTTGGGGGAAATGTTCGTAGAGGCTTTCAGGAGTCCACAGAGGAGTGTCCCACGTCGCGTTGTCGTCCCTCGTGGTCAGTGGGCGGCGATGCTTCGTGGGGCGCTTCAGGACGTTCCCAGGCACACAACGAGGTCGGGAGAAGGAGGGGCAGGCAGGGGGTGATTTCCAGCACGTCACAGCGCTGTCGGCTTCGCTCAGGTGATGAACAGTGCGTTGCAGGTCCTTACAGGGATCTTCACGGCCAGGGGGGTCGCAGAGGCTCAGCGCTAGGAGCCTGGTCAGTCTCTTCCTTACTTTGCGAGCTACGGCTCGGGGGGCAGTTGCTTGCTGTGCTCGGGCCAGGCAGGCAGGCCTTTACTGTGCTCACAGCAGCCCCGGTGGCAGAAGTCGCGGTGCTCAGATGAGGGACACACAGGTTCTCTGGGGTCAGCGTTTGCAGAATCACCTCCAGCAGCTTCTATTCTTCCAGGGGAAAGGTAGCGCCCACTGTTCCTGGGGCGCAGTTCAGGGGGCAAGTTCAAAAGCAAGCCCTTGGAGATTGTTTGATAAGCACAAGTTGAATCAAAGTTTCTTCTTCAGTCTTTACCTCTCCTTTAGCAGCAAGGCACCCACCACAGGCCAGTCTCTCAGGCTTAGAGACAGTACTCCTCCATGCAGCTTTCCCAGGTCCTTCTCTTCAGGCAGAGTTTCTTCTTGGCGCAAACAGGATCTGATTTCTTAGGAGCAGGGCTCCTTCTTTTATAGCAAGTTTCTTTTGTTCTTTGTCGCCAGGGGGCCTGGGCCTGGCTCAGTCCGGTTTTGGAGCACTTTGTTGTGGTGACTCTGCTCTTTCCTTTCAGCAGCAGGGGAGAGACATCAGCCGCTCCACAGGGGGCGGAGCCGGCATTGTGGTGGCAGAGCACAGGTCTATTCAGAGTCAAGGTGTACTCCTCCCACCCACCCATCCTGGTGTAATCTCTCTACCCACCACCTGGCAGCCAGCCTGTCTCCTGGAATTCCCCAGCCCTGCTACTTACTGTTACTAGGCAGAACACACACACACAGCAGAGGCGGACTGAAATGGCCAGGTCAGTAAATACTAACTTTCTAAATGTAGCATTTACAAACACAGGATATTAAAATAAACTTTACTAAAAGAAGTATTTTATTATTCTGAGTTCAGGCATACTAAACTTGACTTTCTACCATGCTCTATGAGTCCACTGGGATTACAGCGTGTAGTAATTCCAGCAGCCCATTCTGGCCTATGGAGAGCAGGTAGCCTTCAATAGTGAAAATGGCTGTAATTCACTACTAAGACATGCCACACAAATCAGGGCATGTCCTACCTTATGCCTACAATGCACCCTGCCCTTGGGCCTACCAGAGGGGTGACTAATATGTAGTTAAGGGAAGGTTTAGGGACTGGCAAGTGGGTGCACTTGCGCAGTCAGCGCGACAGTACCAGACTGCACGCAGGTTCTGCAGTGGCAGACCTTAGACACATTTTACTAGGCCGCTTCTGTGGGTAGAACAACCAGTGCTGCAAGCCCACCAGCAGCATTTGTATTTACAAGCCCTGGCACTCCTGGTGCACTTTACTAGGGGCTGATAGTAAACCAAATAAGCCAAACATGGACACCAATCAATGTATACATTTTACAAAAGGGAGCACTTGCACTGTGGCACTGATTAGCAGTGGCACAGTGCCCTGAGCAGCTAACACCAACAAAACACAATGAGGCACATCAGCAAAAAGTGGAAGGGAAACTCACGCCAAGGTGCCAGGTCTAACAGGTGATAACAGATTTTAGTTAGAATATAAACCATTTGTTGCTAAGGTGATTTTACCTTGTGAAAAAAGCATTCTGCTGGGATTTAATAAAGCACGTTTGAGAGAAAACAGTTTTCTCATCATTTTCCCATAGAGGTTATCAAAAGTGCTCCAGAAGCTAAAATGGGAGCATACTTTCTGCAAATTCTAACTATCTGTCTCACCCATAAGAAAATAAAGTCTGACGTTCTCACTAAGTTGTTTAAACAAAAGATTTTGCTATACAAGAGAAAAAGAAAATTCTTCTCTACACACCAGAGAAAAAGACACAAATAATTATTTTTGTAGAGAAACAAATATCCTTTATGTTCTCTTATTTTACAAAATATCAAAGTAAATTATACATACAAATGCCAAAAATGTATCAATCAATGGTTGCTCTAAAAGAGGGTGCAAAGGAAGAGTGCTCATGTGCAAGGTGAATAAGAAAAATACAGTTTCAGTGAAAAGTATATGAAAATCATATATGTGTATTTTTCTCTGGTGTGTAGAGAAGAATTTTCTTTTTCTCTTGTATAACAAGTTATTTTGTTTAATCACTTTAGCAACTGACCAAATTTAATTTATGGGTCACATTTCTCTTGGTTCTTCGAAGAAGGGATGTCAGGACCACCCTGTGTCTTTACCATGTTATATCCAGGTCCTTTGGTGTGTTATGGGTTACCCCATTACTTTATAATGGAGGCATATAATTTGGCAATGGAGGGGAGGAACAATGGGCAGGGACATCAAGCTAAATGGAGGGCAGTGGCAGTGCATCAGACCCTGCACGGCAGGAGGAAGAGGGCTGGTGAGTGGACTCAGACAACAGATAGTAGGGAGGAGGTAGATGGGGCAGCAAGCTAACTGTTCATGACAGGATGGAAGGGCAGTGGCAGGTCCACTGTCACACAGGGCTGTAATGAGGGAGCTGGGGAATGGACTTGGGCAATGGATGACAAGGAGGAGGGGGCAGGAGCAGCAAGCTTACGTGAGGGCAGCACAGTGCCAGTCAAGACCCTTCATCCAACTCCCCCCACCATGCATTGAAATGAGCATTCTACTTAATGTTAAAAAAACACCCTAGAAAATCACTGAAAAAACCAAAGGTTACAAGGATGTTATAGTTAGGAAGTAGAATAAAAAAACTTAGAAATTCACTAAAAAACAAAGCTTAAAGGGGAATTATAGTTAGGGTCAGATTTTACATGCACAAAACCATAGAAATTCAGCTGGTAGAATTATTTCAACTCGTGCCCCAATGTAACTATACCTCGCACTTTCATCATGCACTGCTATTTACCCCAGATATTTCATCACTCATGACATCTTCTATGATATCATTGATATTATCACTGTAAAATTTGCAGTACAATTATAAAAAAAAATGATGAGGGTGTGAGTTATATTCACCTGAGGGCATGAGTTATAGTTGCTTGAAATAACTATAACAACTGAATTTGTATGGTTTTGTGCGTGTAAACTCTGAACCTAACACTAAAGTACCTGTAACCTTTGGCTTTTTAGTGGGAAAAAATATATATATATTCACTGAAAAAAACAAAGGTTACAGGGACGTTATAGTTAGGAAATGGAATTAAAAAAACTTGAAAATTCACTGAAAAATCCAAAGGTTACAGGGATGTTATAATTAGGCTCAGGTTTCACTCTTACAAAACCAGTAATATTCATTCAGTATAGTTAGATAGCTAACTTTAACTCCTGCCCCCGCAATGCACTGCTTATGACCTCACATATTGCATCACTCATGACATCTCAAATGACATCACTGATGACATCATCCAGTGACTGTGAGTGTTTTTAAAAAGTTTGCAGGAGCACTGAAACGCATAAGGGATTGGTTAAATGAATTGGAAAAGGGTGTGCCGGTTTTTTGAATAAAGGTTCTGTTGAACTTTCCTCACAGGAGTGGCGTCTTTGAGCTCAGGAGCATTGTTGAATGATGTTATTACACGGCGGCTCCGGCCGTGAAAGATCGCACCACCTGACGGAAAGGAATGCAGGTCTGCATGACTGCAACTAGTGGCAGCCTGATAGCAGCACGGAGGAAAATGTAATTTTGAAACCGGACATCCTTCTCGAGGCCCACTGGAGGGTTTTAATTTGGTGAAACACTGGGGCTTCTTTGAAATATTGAACAAACACTTGGACCCCACCGGGGGGAAGTATATTGGCACTACAAAACCCAGCATGCCACTCACTGGAGAGCGCATGCAAATGGGAGAAAATGACTTTGCAGTGCGTTTCCAGGTATTGTGCAGTCCCCACCCTATGATTAAGGTGCAGGAGCACTGAAACGCGTAAGGGATTGGTTAAATGAATTGGAAAAGGGTGTGCCGGTTTTTTGAATAAAGGTTCTGTTGAACTTTCCTCCCAGGAGTGGCGTCTTTGAGCTCAGGAGCATTGTTGAATGATGTTTTTACACGGCGGCTCCGGCCGTGAAAGATCGCACCACCTGACGGAAAGGAATGCAGGTCTGCATGACTGCAACTAGTGGCAGCCTGATAGCAGCATGGAGGAAAATGTAATTTTGAAACCGGACATCCTTCTCGAAGCCCACTGGAGGGTTTTAATTTGGTGAAACACTGGGGCTTCTTTGAAATATTGAACAAACACTTGGACCCCACCGGGGGGAAGTATATTGGCACTACAAAGCCCAGCATGTCACTCACTGGAGAGCGCATGCAAATGGGAGAAAGTGACTTTGCAGTGCGTTTCCAGGTTTTGTGCAGTCCCCACCCTATGATTAAGGTGCAGGATCACTGAAATGTGTAAGGGATTGGTTAAATGAATTGGAACAGGGTGTGCCGGTTTTTTGAATAATATATATATATATATATATATATATATATATATAGCTATATCTCTCTCTATATAAATATTCACTGAAAAAACCACAGGTTTCATGGACGTTATAGTTAGTTGGACATTTCACTCGTACAAAACCTGTGAAATTCAGCCGTTATAGTTAGTTCAGCTAACTATAACTCGCGCCCCTGCAATGCACTGCTGAGGACGTCACATATTACATCACCCATGACATGGTCAGTGACATCACTGATGACATCTCAAATGACATCACTGATGACATCACTGATTATATCATCCAGTGACTGTGTGTTTCTGTAAAGTTTAAATAAGTTCGATATATATATGCCAAGCTGTATTGAAGAATGAGTGGGTATATGAGTGTCTCAATGGATGATTTAGTAGGTGCGTGACAGACTCTATAAGTGAGAGATTAAACATATCTTACTGAATGCATGGGTTACTGACTAAACTGTGTGAATGTCTGTATCAGTCTGTCTGTTGGTATGTAAGCGGCTGCATGGGTTGGTGAATAGCTACATGAGTGTCCCCATATGGGTTATAGATTGGTTGTCTGAGTATCAGTATGGGTGCCTCAGTGTTTGTGTGGGTGGGGGGTGTGTGACTCTGTGCATAGATGTGTAAGTGGGTGATTCACTGCGTGTATGGATTCAAGAGTGCATCTGTGAAGGGCTGTATGGGTGGGTGAGTGAGTGTATAGGTGTGTTGGTGAGAGAATGGATGTCTCAGTGGTACATGTGTGAGTAACTAGATATGTGAAAGGAAGTATATGTGAGTGTTGGAATGACTGTATGTGAGAGTGAGTGATTGTGAGAGTGGCTGTATGGATGAGTGTGTGCTTCTATCAGTGACTGTATAGTAGCGTAAGTATGTATTAGTATCTGTATGAGTAAGTGAGGTGGTGTGTGTATAACTGTATAGGTGAGTAAATGGGAGTGTGCTTAATTCTTTGCATGACTGACTAGGTGTGTGAGTAACTCTATGGATGAGTGGTGGTGTGTGAGTGTCTATATAGGTGTATGAGTGCATATGATGGTCCTGTACGGATGAGTGACCGAAAGTATAAGTGACTGTATGTGTGACTGAGTGGATGTGTGTATAGACCTAAGAATCAGTGAGTGGGTACGTAGTTATTGGTGTTGGAGTGTCTATGGTTTTGAGAATTGCAGTCTGTAATTTAGAGTGGGTGTATCAAAGGTTATATTAGGGTGTGAGAAGATGCATCAGATTATCACTTGGATGATGAGTGATGTAATATGTGATGTCATCAGCAGTGCATTGCGGGGACGCAAGTTATAGTTAGCTGAACTAACAAAAGCGGCAGAATTTCACAGGTTTTGTATGAGTGAAATGTCCAACTAACTATAACGTCCCTGAAACCTGTGGTTATTTCAGTGAATTTCAAAGGTTTTTTAAATGCTAATTTCTAACTATAACGTCCCTGAAACCTATGTTTTTTTCAGTGAATTTCAAAGGTTTTTTAAATGCTAATTTCTAACTATAACATCCCTGAAACCTGTGGTTTTTTCAGTGAATTTCAAAGGTTTTTTTAAATGCTAATTTCTAACTATAATGTCCCAGAAACCTGTGTTTTTTTCAGTGAATTTCAAAGGTTTTTTAAATGCTAATTTCTAACTATGCCTACAGAGGTAGGACATGTGCAGAAAGAGGAATGAAGGCGTAGAAAGAAAGAAGAGAAATGCAAAAAGAGGCAACAGAAGTTCAGAAAGTCAAAGAAAGGTGCAGAAAGAAGCAAGAAATGGGCACAAAAAACCAACAGAGGATCAGAAAGAGGCCTTGGTGCAAAGTCATCCTGTGCCCCCAACTTTTTGCTGATGAGTACTGGTGGTAACTGACTCTGAATAACCAGGCCTAGAGCCAGTGCTATGCTAAAAGATACTTAGAATACAGTGAAAACACCTACATACACTAGGGAACACTTTGCGTTGGGGTACCCCTGTGATTGGCATGACTTCCTCTGTGAGGCCCTAGTACATATTAGGCCAGGGGGATTAAAACTACCTCTAAGTCAGAGGTGCAGAAAGTTGCTTCTTTAAGTAGTAGTCACGTTTGCAGAGTGGTGGAGAAAGGATGCTGGGCCTCCGACCAGCGCTCAAGAATTCCTCTGCGTAGGACTTACAGGAGGTACCAGGAGGGCTTCTTGGCCCCAAACGTCCCTCTGGAGTAAATTGGACTTCATCCCCCATCCCGTAGTCTGCCAGGAGGCACGGTTGCAGAGTGGTGGAGAAAGGGGGGCATGTCATCCTTAGACGTCTTAGCAATCCCACTATGTGAGACTTACTACAGGTAAGAAGAGGTGTAGTTAGCCCCCAACGACAACCTTGGCGGCCAACTACCCCTCCTATTACCTCCAGTAAGTCCCACACAGCAGGATTGCTAAGTTCTCATAGCAGGCCACGCCCCCTTTGCCCACCACTCTGCAAACACGCTCCTTGGCATGCTTTTGGATAGGGATTGAAGTCCCCTTCACTGCTGGGGGTCCTTTAGGGGCCAACTAGCCTACGTCTTACCTCCAGTAAGCCCCACACAGTAGGACTGCTGAGAGGTAGACAAAGGCCACCCCCCCTTTCTCCACCACTTTGCTAACATGCCTCCTGTCACGTTCTACGTTGGGGTATTAAGTCCCCTTCATTCCTGAGGGTCCCTGGGGGCCAACTTGCCCACCAGGTACCTCCAGTATGCGCCACAGAGCGGCATTGCAGAGAGGTGGTCCGAGAACACGCCCCTGTTTCTACACCACTCTGCAAAAGCAGCTCCTGGCGCACTGCCGCTCGGGGAATAAATTCCACTTGTGTCCTGAGGTCCTCAGGACACAAGAGGACCTCATTACCCCACCACCAGTGCTCCAGGAGGCACGTTTGCAGAGTGGTGTAAAAAGGGGCGTGGCCTCGGACCAACCTCTGCAACGTAGCTCTGTGCCGCATACTGGAGGTACCTGGTGGGCTAATTGGCCCCCAGGGACCGTCAGTATTCAAGGGGAATTAATTCCTCTATTTACAACGCACCAGGGGGCATGTTTGCAGAGTGCTTTTTCATTTATTTCTTTTTTTTATAAGGGGGGCTGTGTGGCCCCCCTTCTTTTACAGTAATTGGGGCCCTGGGGACACCATCCCCCAGGTCCTGACCCGTTTTGTTTAGGAAAAAAAAGAACAGGAAGGGGGCCGCGTGATCCCCGTTCCGAGAGGCCAATTTGGGGACCCCATCCCCAGGGGCATGGCCACATATTGATCTTTAAAAAAAAACTAATTTCAAGGGGGGGGCTGCGTGGCCCCCTCCTGAGGTCTCTATTGGCCCCGGGGACCCTATCCCCGGGGCTGTGCCTCTTTTTTTATTTAATATTTTATTGAGGGAGGGGAGCCATGAGGCCCCCCTCCCGGGCCACTTCTGGCATGGGGACCCCATCCCCCGGGGCCTGGCCTCATGTTGGGGACTATGGGGGAGCCCAATGCCCCCACGGTCCCACCGGCTCCCTGCCTCCTGACATGTAGCTCCCCTTGTTCAAAAGCAATTCTGCTTTGCTTCCTTGAAGTGAGAGCAGGTTTCCCGTGCTCCCGCCCTGCCATAGCAAACAGCAGTGTCCCAGGGTGGGCACACAGGGACACTGCAGGAGCCGGCCCTGCGGGGTGGCGGTCCCCAGGGCCATTTAGGGCTCCTGGAGGGCGGGACGTGAGGCCCCCTCCCTCCGTTTCAAAGCCCTGGGGAGGTGGTGGTCACTGGGGCTGCAGGGGGCTGCGTGCCCCCATATTCAATTTAATCAGCCCCTGGGAGGTGGCAGTCCCCGGGGCTGCGAGGGCCCTCATGGGCCCCCGCAAATAAATCAATTATTGCCCCCGGGACCTGGCCCACCCGGGGGCTTTCTGAAAATGAAGCACAGGGACCCACGCTTCGTTTTTTTAATTTTCTTGGCAAGCTTCGCGACCCCAGCGTGAATTCTGCGTTTTAAAAAAAATGCTTTTTTGGCCCTGGGGGTCCTTGTGGGATCCCCTGAGCAGGCCTAGGGGGCCAGGGTGTTTCTACCCTGCCCCCTTTTCTTCTTTTTCATGGTCGTTTTTTCTGATTTCTTGTGACTCTGTTAACGAGTCACAAGATGGCTGCCAACATTTCCTGGTTTGAAATGTTGGCAACCAATCAGAATTGAGCTTGTGCTCGGGAGGGGTCGCAAATCCTCCTTGGTCTCAGATATCGATATTTTTTGTTTTTTGTATTCCTCAGGAACTACCAAACTGATTTACACCATTTAGCAAAACCAGCTCTTTATGAACCAAGACCTACCTTTTTGCCAAGTTTGGTGTAATTCCATTTAGCAGTTCGGGCTGTAGCTTTGTCTAAAGTTTCCTATGGAAATTTACATGGGGAAAACGTGTTTTAGGACCCCCCCTTTTTTCTCGGAGCCCACTTGTCGAATCACCCCAAAACTTTCAAGACAGGAGCAGACCAGAGCGCCCCACTAGTTTTGAAAATTTCACGAAGATTCGTCAAACGAAGCCAAAGTTATTGAGAAAACAAAAAATGCTTTTTGAATAGAAACGAGGTCTTAACTATAACTACCTACTGGCCAGTAGGTAATATAAATCTATAGCTATATATATCTATATATATGTATCTATATATATATTCACTGAAAAAACCATAGGTTTCAGGCACGTTATAGTTAGGAATTAGCACTTAAAAAACCTTAGAAATTCACAGAAAAAATCATAGGTTTCAGGGGTGTTATAGTTAGCTGGACTTTTCACTCATACAAAACGATTGAAATTCCCCCATTACAGTTAGTTAAGCTAACTATAACTCGCGCGCCCGCAATGCACTGCTGATGACGTCACACAGTGACATCACTCATGACATCACTGATGACATCTCAAATGACATCACTGATGACATCACTGATGACATCATCCAGTGAATGTGTGTTTTTCTGAAAATTACATATGTTTTATATATGTATATCTCAAGGTCGATGGAAGAATAAATGGGTATATAAGTGTCTAAATGGATGATTTGTTTTTGAAAAATTGATTGTATAACTGACTGATTAAGTGTATCTTAGTGAATACATGGCTTAGTGAGTAATGTTTAAATATGTAAATATCTGTATCAGTCTCTCACTTTGTGTATGAGTGGCTGCATGGGTTGGTGAGTAGCTACATGAGTGTCTATATAGGTTATTAGTTGGTTTTTTGAGTATCAGTATGAGTGTCTGAGTGTCTGTATGGTTCGGTGGGGGGGATTACGTAGTGCATAGGGGCATGAATGAGTGACTCACTGTTTGTATGTGTTGAAGACAGCATGTGTGCAGGACTGTATGGGTGGAGGAGTGTGTACATGGGTGTGTTAGTGAGTGAATGACTGTCTCAATAGTGTCTTTATGAGTGACTACATATGTTTTAAACTAGTATATGTGACTATTGGTGTATATAAGTGAGTATATGTGAGAGTGAGAGATTGGAAGAGATCCTGTATGAATAAGTATGTGTTTCTATAAGTGATTGTTTAAAAGACTAAGTAAGTGTAAGTTTCTGTAGAAGTAAGTGTGGTGGTGTGTGTATAACTGTATATGCAAATAAATGGATGTTTGATTCTTTATTAGCATGAGTGACTATGTGTGTGAGTAACTCTATGGATGAGTGGCATTGTGTAAAAGGATGTATAGGTGTATGAGTACATATGATGAGTGAGTACATGTATGGGAGACTGTATAGGACTGTTGGTGAATGAGTGGATGTGGATCTTAGAATTACTGAATAGGTTGTTGTGACTGGTATTGGTATGTCCATAGTTTTGAAAATTTTAGTTTCTATTTCTGAATGTGTGTATCAAAGGTTATATTAGGGGGATAGGAGGTCTGCCACTCTATCACAAGGATGATGTCATCAGTGATGTCATGAGTGATGTCACTGACCATGTCATGAGTAATGTAATATGTGACGTCATCAGCAGTGCATTGCGGGCGCGTGAGTTATAGTTAGCTGAACTAACTATAACGGGGGAATTTCAATGGTTTTGTACGAGTGAAAAGTCCAGCTAACTATAACGCCCCTGAAACCTATGGTTTTTTCAGTGAATTTCTAATGTTTTTTAAATGCTAATTCATAACTATAACGTGCCTGAAACCTATGGATTTTTCAGTGAATTTCAAAGGTTTTTTAAATGCTAATTTCTAACTATGCCTACAGAGATAGGACATGTGAAGAAAGAAGAAAAAATGCACAGAAAAAAAAAGAAATGCAGAAAGAAGCAACAGAAGTCCTCAAAGACGAAGAAAAGTGCAGGAAGAAGGATAACGTGCAGAAAGAACAAACAGAAGAGCAGAAAGAAGGCTTGTTGCAAAATCATCCTGTACCCTCAACTTTTTCAGAAGGATACTGGTGGTAACTGAGTCTGACTAACCAGTCCTAGAGCCAGTGCTATGTTAAAAGACACTCAGAATACAGTGAAAACACCTACATACACTAGGGAACACTATGCGTTGGGGTCCCCCTGTGATTAGCATGACCTCCTCTGTAAGCCCCTAGTATATAATAGGGCAGGGGATTAAAACTACCTCTTAAAACGCGCCACAGGGCGTGTTTGCACACGTCACCTCAGGCCCCATCCCCTCCCTTCCCCACTGTGTAAACACGCCCTGTGGCTGGTTTAAGTTGGGAGATTAAGTCCCCTTGAATTCTGAGGGTCCCTAGGGTCCAACTAGACCACTAGGTACCTACAGTAAGCGCCACAGAGCTGCGTTGCATAGAGGTGTAAAAAGGGGCATGGCCTCAGAACACCTGTCTGCAACGCAGCTCCCTGGCGCATACTGGAGATACCTGTTGGGCTAGTTGGCCCTCAGGGACCCTCAGTATTGAAGGGGAATTAATTCCCCAACTTACAACTGGCCAGGGGGCGCGTTTGCAGAGTGCTGCAAGGAGGGGGCAAGGCCTCAGCAGCGATGCCGGTCTTTTATTTATTTAATTTTTTTTAAGAAGGAGGGCTGTGTGGCCCCCCTTCTTTTTCTAAGTTATTGGCCCTGAGGACCCCATCCCCCAGGGCCTGCACCCTAATTTATTTTGTAGAAAAATATAAATTTGGAAGGGGGCCGCGTGGCCCCCCTCCCAAGGCCTTAATCGGCCCCGGGGACCCCAATCCCCGGGTCATGGCCTTTTTTTTTTATTCTTTAGGAGGGGGGCTACGTTGCCCTCCTCCTCAGGCCACTTATGGCCCCGGGGACCCCATCCCCCGGGGCCGGCCTTTGTTTTTTAATTTTTTTTAAAAATATATATTTATAGAAACACCTAGGACATGTTGGCAAACCGTATGTACCTATCACCATGACGATTTGCGTGATATTCATTAAAAGGCGACTATGCATACAATGAATCCACGTGGAATGTATTTACACCGCTAGTAAAGCTCTGACGTGTCTGACGCCCTACCGTGCCTAATCCCGGCGCCCCCGCCGGTGGGTACTCTCCAAGTAGACACCCTTGTCGTTTATTTATACAAACATGGGTAGCTATTGACGGGCACATTTAATACACACGCACACCAAGCCATTCAAAGGGGATTCGACAAAAATTCGACCAAACTATGCAAGAAACCCCCCTCACGGTTAATAAAACACACATCCACCGCCGGATGTGTAATACTTTTTATTTTACTCTCTGGAAAGTAGACTATCCTCACTTGAGAGTCACAGCGTGCTCCTGGCTGAGTCCAATGCTGTGTTACACCCACCAGTGCCCGCCGAGTGCCACACACTTCTGTGTTGTATTCCACAAGCTAGTGCGTATGCTATGACACTCTCTAGCCCATGTGCACTGTAACACCACCCCTTAAATATGTCATGCCACACTTGCCTTCGCATGGGTTATATTGCCCCATCTAACGTGCCTTCCTCGATGCCTATGTTATAACGCACGGCGCTATGCCATACATATTGCAATCTGGGATCCATATCTTTGTCACAGTGCAAATGCGATGTTACACTCCCCAGCACATATTTTATATTACAACTTTAGAGACTAGTTAGGTTACACAACACTGCCCTGTGCATATTACACTCCAAGGCGCATATCGCATAGCATGCGCTAGTGCCTGTGCTATCTCGCGCTCTCCAATGAATCTGTCATTGCGCACAATGTATTGCAAATTATATTTCACGCCCCGGTTCGTCTTATATCTCACTTTTTGGTGCATAGTTTATACCATATCTAGTTTTCATTTTCAATCATGCTCTCAGGACTATATTCTATATAACACTGCCTCCACCTACCCTTTTCACAGGCATTATATTTTGTGATGGGGGTGGAGGGTCAGGGGGTGTTTCTGCCAAGTGAGCCTGGAGTCACAGTCACAAACGTCCTCTTCTTCCTGAAAAAAAGTGAGATTATGCTGCATACTTGTTCATATTTTAAGTAGTTCGCACAGACACACATTTTAAAAACAACAAAGTTCCTAATACCCACCTTCTCTGAACAGTTAGCTTGCTGCCCCATCCACCTCCTCCCTATCCTCTGTTGTCTGAATCCATGGACTAGCCTCCTCCCTCCTGCCATGCATGGTCTGATGTGCTGCCACTGCCCTCCATTTAGCATGATGTACCAGTCCACCCCTCCTGCCCTCCATTGCCCAATTCTATGGCCCATCATTGACCTCCTGCTTAGCCTCTGTGCTTAGCTTGCTGCCCCTATTCTCCTTCCCCCTTCCCTCCGATATATTTGTGCATGCCCCTGCTCCATCCTTTTTGCCCACCATGTTCCATGGACCTGCCACTCCTATCTACTCTGAGTGTTCTGTTGAGCTGCCACTCCCCTCCCACCTGCCTAGCATTGTCAGATGACTGTAACCTGTTCCTGCCACCTCCACCCTGCCTGTCCACATGCCATGCCCCTATCCCTTTCCTCCTGTCCTCCATGGTCCATTTTACAGCCTCACCCTTCTGCCCTCCCTGGTCTGTTGTGCTGCAACTGCTCCTCCTGCCAGCCCCGCGCGGTCTGTTGTGAGGCCCCTTCCCCCGAACTCTCTTGTCTGTGCACAGGTCCTGACCCTCCCTTCTATCCTCCATCGTCCTTTGTGCATGCCCCTGCACCCTCCTTCTTGCCCATCATAGCCATTGTGCTGCCACTAACCCTCCCGCTTGCCATGCATGGTCTTCTGTGCTGCCATGTCCCCTCCCACCTTCCCTGTGTGGTCAGCTAGCTGCCCCTGACCCCCTCCCACCTTCCCTCCATGGTCTGTGTGTATGCCATCATAGTCTCACTGTTGCCCTCCATGGTGTGTCTTGTTTCTAGTGCCCATCCTGCCTGACCTCCATGGTCATCTTGCTGCTCCTGCCTTGCCCCCTTGCCCCCAGCTCTCTGTTTCTATGTGCAGACCCCTATTCTCTCCCTCCTGGTTTGTCTGTTCCATTGTAAGGCCCCTGATCCGTCCCTCCTGCCCTTTAGGGGCTGTTATGCTGCAGCTTTCTCTCTTGTCTGTCCATTATGGTCAGCTAGCTACCATTGCCTCTTTCCCCTCTGTTCTCTGTTGTCCATGTGCATGGTCCTGTCCCCTCCCTATTGCTTTCTATGGATTGTTGTGCTGCACTCCCGTCCCGCATGCCCTGTGTGGTGTATTGTGCTGCTGCAAACCCTGATGCCTGCCCTGTAGGGTCAGTTTGGTGCACCTCTCCATGTCCCTCCTGTCCTCTGTTATCCGAATCCATGCCCCTACCCCAATTCCCCCTGCCTACCATGATCCAATGTACCATACTTGGTAAGAGGGAGATTTTGAAAAAAAAATGGGGTATTGATTTTCCTCTTTGAGTGACATTGAAAAAGAGGAGATTGTAGACAGGAGACAGATCAAATAAAGCCCATTTGAGCTTAAAAACATTGGACGTTTCCTGGCTGAAACGGGTCTGTTGGCATGTATGGTTGTACTACCACTGCCTCTTCCTTCTGCCCACAATGGTCTATTATATTGCCACATCCTCTCTTGCCAGTCCTGTATTGTTGGTTTGTTGCCCCTGCCCCCCTTTCCACTGCCCTCCATAGTCTGTTGTGCTGCCACTGCCCTTCCTGCATGCCCAGTGTGGTCAAATTGTTGCCTCTGCACTCTCCTACCTGCCTTCAATTTTCAGAGTCCATGCCCCTGGCCTCTGCCTCTCAACAGTATCCCAATGAACAACTAATTTGCTAACATTCTATATTTATTACAAAAGTGTGGAACGCCTGACGTCATCTTGATGTAATCAAAACTGTAATACCTAGAGCATTTCCTTTAGAAATTACATATATGAGAGGGTCTTATTTGCATCAAAATTATGGTTAGTGCTCTAAAAAACTAAAATGAGGACATATTTTCTGAGTTTTCAAATAGCGACAAAGAACTTTTAAATTATTAGTAATCTTTATGTTTTTTTATCCAGTTGACCACTTGATTAAATGTTGCACTTAGGGGAGATGATGTGGTGTTACTTCCAGAGCTGCAGACTTTGCAACTGGGGAACCAGGTTGGAGTTTCTGCTTCAGCTCAACATTCTGTGATTCTGGTCAAATCACTTAATCTCCCCATGTCTACAACCAAAATTAATTTGATCTTGTGTGATGTAACCAATGATCATTTAAAACACTCCAATACCTGACAAGTCTGCACTATATAAAATTGCAAATACACAAAAAATAAGTGTTTTGCACACTTCTGTCATTGGGCTACATGTGGGCTACATCTGGGTGATATTTGTGCTGCATTTGTGCTCTTTTGTCTCTGGTGGCCATCTTGGGAGATTTATTTGTTATGACGTTTTCTAATTTCCTCATTTACTGCAGTCTCCTCAGTAGGAAATGCTTTCAGTTTTTTACTTTGATTCCATCAAGAAGATGTTCAGATATGTCACAGATTTGCCATAAATTCTGAATGTTAGCACTCTAGTTGCTCATTAGATCACTGTAGTAAAGCTAATGCTCACCATGGAAGTCTGCTGCTGGTATTAAAAGTGCATGTTTCAGTCTTCATATCAGAATTTGTTAATGAAATAGAAGAGGATTTGAGAAGTCACTCAAAATGTGCCCTAATTTTTCTTTCTTCAGCACTAATCATAATTTCTATGGCAAAATGAACCCCCTCATTGTGTTCATTTTTAAATTAAATGTTTTAAGTGTTACCAGTTTATTCCAATCAAGATGGCTTCAGGTGTGCCATACTTTTGTCATAAGTAAGACAGTAAGCGCTCTAGTTGTTCTTAAGAACACTCTGGGACATTCTGTCATTGGGCTATACTTGGGCTACATCTGGGTGATATTTGGGCTACATTTGGGCTCTTTTGTCTCTGGTGGCCATCTTGGGAGATTTATTTGTTATGAAGTTTCCTAATTTCCTCATTTACTGCAGTCTCCTCGGTAGGAAATACTTTCAGTTTTTTACTTTGGTTCCATCAAGAAGGCATTCAGATGTGTCACACATTTGCCATAAATTCTGAATGTTAGCACTCTAGTTGCTCATTAGATCACTGTAGTAAAGCTACTGCTCACCAGGAAAGTCTGCTGCTGGTATTCAAAGTGCATGTTTCAGTCTGCATGTCAGAATTTTTTTATGAAATAGAAGAGGATTTGAGAGGTCAAAATGTGCCCTAATTTTTCTTTCTGCAGCACTAATCATAATTTCTATGGCAAAATGAACCCCCTCATTTTGTTCCTTTGTAAATTAAATGTTTTAAGTGTTACCACTTTATTCCAATCAAGATGGCTTCAGGTGTGCCATACTTTTGTCATAAGTAAGACTGTTAGCGCTCTAGTTGTTCGTCAGAACACTCTGGAACATTCTGTCATTGGGCTTTACTTGGGCTACATCTGGGTGATATTTGGGCTCTTTTGTCTCTGGTGGCCATCTTGGGAGATTTATTTGTTATGAAGTTTCCTAATTTCCTCATTTACTGTAGTCTCCTCAGTAGGAAATACTTTCAGTTTTTTACTTTGATTCCATCAAGAAGGCATTCAGATGTGTCACACATTTGCCATAAATTCTGAATGTTAGCACTCTCATTAGATCACTGTAGTAAAGCTACTGCTCGCCAGGGAAGTCTGCTGCTGGTATTGAAAGTGCATGTTTCAGTCTGCATGTCAGAATATTTTAATGAAATAGAAGAGGATTTGAGAAGTCACTCCAAATGTGTCCTAATTTTTCTTTCTGCAGCACTAATCATACTTTCTATAGCAAAACGAACCCCCTCATTTTGTTCCTTTTTAAATTAAATGTTTTAAGAGTTACCACTTTATTCCAATCAAGATGGCTTCAGGTGTGCAATACGTTTGTCATAAGTAGGACTGTTAGAGCTCTAGTTGTTCTTTAGAACACTCTGGGAAGCTGCAGTAAAACACAAAGTAATCAACTGACAGTCTCTGCCCTTGTTGGATGTACATGTTTTACTGAGAATGTCAGATTTCATTCTCACATGACTGAGAAAGATAATGTGAATTTACAGAAAATATGCTCTCAGTTTAGCTTATAGATCACCTTCCAAACCTCTGTGGGAAAAGCATGAGAAAATAGTTTTCTCTCAAACATGATTCATGATATCACAGCGGAAGGCTTTTTCACATTGTAAAATCACCTTAGAACACACCACAGTTCTTAAAATGAGTATGGTACCATCAACAAATGATTTATAATGTAACTTAAGTCTTAAAACCTTCTATTAACTGCAATGCTTTTTAATGAGGTGCTATCATGTATATTGGTCCCAAGATGGCTGCCAACACTTCTTGGATGAAGCACTGACAGCCAATTAGATCTCACGATGAGATGTGTGGTTAGGCTTCACCCAGATATATCTCTCTTTTTAACTCTAATTTTCTCAGGAACTACTGAACAGATTTACACCATTTAAGCAAAAGGCACAAGTATGAACTGAGGACTACCTCTTTGCCAAACTTGGTGTAATTCCGTTCAGCAATTCGGGCTGTAGCTGCGTCAACAGGTCCTATGGGAAAATGCATGGGGAGAATGCATTTTGGGACCCCCTTTTTTCTCGGCCCCCGCTTGACGAATCACTGTGAAATTTTCAGGATAGGAGCGGACCGGAGCTGGCCAAAAGTTTGGAAAAGTTCGCGAAGATTCGTCAATCGGCGCCAACGTTATTCCAAATAGAATGTTGCGGATTCCCTATGGAAAATAGGTCCTAACTATAACTACCTACTGGTGACTGCCAGTAGGTTATATATATATATATATATATATATATATATATATATATATATATATATTTTTTTTTTTTTCTACCTACGGTTGCAAGTAGGTAGTTATAGCTTGGACCTTGTTACTATAGGAAAATGGCAACATTCTATTTGCAATAACTTTGGCGCCGATTGATGAATCTTCATGAAATCTTCAAAAGTAATTCGTTGTTGAGATCAGCTCCCATGTTGAAAGTTTGGGGGTGATTCGTCAAGGGGGGGCCGAGAAAAAAGGGGGTCCCAAAACATGTTTTTTCAATGTTAATTTCCATAGGAAACTTTAGACAAGGCTACAGGTCGAACGGGTGAGCGGAATTACCCCAAATTTGGCAGGGAGAAGGGTCTTGGTCTAGAAAGCACGCTTTTGTTTATTTGGTGTAAATCCGTTCAGTAGTTTTTGAGAAATATCAAAATTTACAGTTATTGATATTTGGGAATTCTGACATCTGATTGGCTGAGGCGTTACGAGCACAAGCTTGCTGCTGATTTGCTGCGAGTGCTGCAAGCGTTTGCAACTAGGAAGTGTTGGCCGCCATTTTGTGATTCCATTGAAGCGAGTAAGGGGGAAAAAGGGAGAAAAATGTGGGAAAGAGGAGGGTAGGAGCACTGTAACCTTTGTGAGGTGTAAGTGAGGTATTGGCTAGTGTGTGATGTTTCTAAGGTGAGCTTGTGCGCGACTTGAGGATTAAAACGTGAGCCCACACTGTGTGTCTTATGCTGTGAAGTCATATGCCTTGGCCGCTGCAGTACAGTTGTGGAAGTAGTGTCAGCATGTGTTTATACCTACTAGGATGAACTACTGACCCGTAGTGGTGTGAAAGTCCTGGGTACGGAAAATATGTGAGGCATTGTCTAGAGTCTCATGGAAGGAGGAAGTGTTGGCCGCCATTTTGTGATTCCGTTGAAGCGAGTAAGGGGAAAAAAGGGTGAAAAAAGTGGGAAATAGGAGGGTAGGAGCACTGTAACCTCTGTGGGGTGTTTAGGGTGTGCTATAGACGGGGTGCAAAGTGAACTAATCATACCTACCGGTGTGAAAGTGCTAGGCTATGAAAATTAAGTGAGGTTTTGCCTAGAGTGTGATGCTGCTAAGGTGAGGTGGTGCGGGACTCGGGGATTAGAGTGTGAGTCTAAATTGTGTATCTTATGCTATGAAGTCATGTGTCGTGGCCGCTGCAGTACAGTTGTGGAAGTAGTGTCAGCATGTATTTATAACTACTAGGGCAAACTACTGACCTGTACTGGTCTGAAAGTTCTGGGATATGGAAAATATGTGAGGTAGTGTGTAGAGTCTCATGCTGCTAAGCTGAGCTGCTGCCAGACTCGGGGATGAAAGCGTGAGCCCAAACTGTGTGCCATATGCTGTGAAGTCATGTGCTCTGGCCGCTGTGCCACATCTGTGCAAGTAGTGTCAGCATGTAGTTATAGCTACTTGGAGGAACTTTTGTTTCGAACATTGTAACTTGTGTATGGTGTTAGGGGGTGTTATATAGGGAGTGCGAAGGTAAATTTGTGTGTATGAAATGAATTTGTTTTTTGTAAAGTGGAAAGCACTGACTCCTACGGGTCAGATGACGCTGGGGGCATAAGGTGAGGTGCTGCTGGAGTTGGGAATAAAGCTGATGAACTACTGACCCCTATTGTGAACTTTTAACGTGCACGTGCCGTTGAATGTTCGATAAAATGTTGCAAAAGTATATCGTTAGGTTAAAAAAAAAATTAGGAACTTTTAACCTGCAGGTGTCGTAGAAGGTTCCAGAAAGTGTGGTGATAAAATAGGTTGAACTTGTGACCTGTATGTGGCGCGGAATAATAAGTAGCTTTTCGGAAGGAAAAAAATTAACCAATGGAGGTAAGTTTTGGAATGTCGTTGAAGGAATAAAGTATTCTGATTTGTTCTTTACATGTATTTATGTGTGGAGCGACAGAGAAATTGTGCCATTCCTGGTTTCATTCTTGATGTAGTCGGAGCTTTACATGTACTATGTGAGAAAGAGAGATTTGTATGCGTGTGTCATTTGAAGTCTGGATAACAACTACAAAGGTGAGTTAGAAATGAACAAGGTGTGTTATGTGTTGTATAGTATTGATTAAGTATTTGAGGTGATGTTTTTAATTATGAAAGTATTTTTTATTTCAAAGTAATATAGTGTTAGAAAAGTGTGGTGTTTGATATTGGTTATGAAATATGCATAAAATTTGAGCTGTTGTTATATAAGTATTTTCTATATGTTTAGGAATTTTTCACAGAGAAGAAGTGTAGTTTGTCTCCTTTATAGGACTGTATTGTTTTGAAAATGAGGTACAGCGTTAATTTGAGTTTGTAATGTATTTGGGGAGATAAAGAAAATGTTGCACGTTTGCAGCTGATACTTTTTGTGAAAATAATGGGGTGGGGGTGGTGGTAGGAGACGGATGTGTAATTAAGTTAAAAGCGATAAAACGAAATGCATAAGTGTTATGTGGGCAGGTTGTGGTCTTATTTTTGACACTGAGAGGTAGGTTTGAATGTAAGTCAGGGTAGGTTGTTGTACAGTAGGGCTGTGTACAGTGTTTTGAGAGTACATGGAGAGGAGATGGAGATAGGAAAAGTGATACGTTCCTTTTATATGTGCGCATAGTTTGAATCATGTGATCCTAAGTTGAGATAAATATGAATATGGTTTCTGGTTTGCATTTGGGTATAGTGGATAGTTTTTGTAGTTTCTGACTAGTGGATAATAAAAAGGTAGATATACTAAAATAGATGGTAGTAAACGTATTAATTATTGTCTGTTCTTATGGAATAGAAGTAGTTGGGGAATGCTTCTTTAGAAGAGATGTTTTATAAATGTGTGAGAGATAAAAAAAATTAAATGTGCGGTATATTTTCTGTATGACTTTGTTGACATTAGAGAACTACATGTGATCATAAGTGATACTATTTGTCAGGCTGTGTCGCTGTGGCGGATATATGTAGGTGTTGAAGTGGTTCGTGTTTTACTGATGGTGAGCTTCACTATCCCTTTTGAGACACTCGTCAATTTATTCATTCCATTTAATATCTTTAATATAGATACAGTAAACGGACTGTATATCAAAAGTTTGGGAATTAGAACTTTGTTTACTCTCCCCATGCCCTGCCATACACTCTACAGAGTGTTTAAACGACTTTCGTAACATATAGATGTCTAGCTAGTAAAGGTGGTGTAGTTCGACTGGGCCCATTTATAAACCGTGCTATGGGATGGTTTATGTTTTACCCGGCAATTTGCATGTTTGAATACTTTTTGCTGATAAGTGTTTTGGCAGACGCCTGTTAAAATTAACGTTGTATATGGGTATAGTGGTGCTACTGGGAATGGTGGGGGTTTCTGTTTGATTTTGTACGGTTAAGCAAGGGCGGGGGTGGGTGTGGGGGAGGTAGTTACGTTGCTGTTTGAAACACAGAATATAGTAAATTGGAGATGTGGAGGTACTAAAGGTGATGTAGTGCCACTGGGAGCACTTATAAAGTACTATATGGCATGGTATATGTTTTACCCGCAGATTTGCATGTTTTAATACATTTTGCTGATGAGCTTTTCGGGAGACATCTGTTGAAATTAAGCCTCTGTATGGCTATAGTGGTGCTTCTACGTTTGTGGGGCTCTTTCTTTTATTGCGTAAAGTTAAGCAAGGGCGGGTGTTGAGGTGGTGTAGTGGTACTGTGACTATTTATAAACCGTCTTATGGTATGGTGTATGTGTGAGTTGTAAAATTGTAAGTTTTAATAGCTTTTGCTGATGAGCGTTCCAGCAGACACCTGTTGACATTAAGTCTATGTATGGATATAGTGGCGGTAACGGGAGTGCTGGGGGGGCTCGTTGTTTGATTTCGTAAGGTTAAGCAAGGGATGGGTGGGGGTGGGGAGGTGCATATGCTGCTGATTATAAGACGGATATTTCTAACGTGGGCATGTGTAGTTACTAAGGGAAATTTAGTTTCACTGGGCCCATTTATAAACAGTGCTATGGGATGGTTTATGTTTTACCCGCAAATTTGCATGTTTGAATAGTTTTTGCTGATAAGTGTTCCGGTAGACACATGTTAAAATTAAGCCTGTGTATGGGTATAGTGGCGCTAATAGGAGTGGGGGGTTTCTGTTTGATTTCGTACTGTTAACCAAGGGCGGGGGTGGGTGTGGGGGAGGTAGTTATGTTGCTGTTTGAAATACAGAATATAGTAACGTGGAGATGTGGAGCTACTAAAGGTGATGTAGTACCACTGGGAGCACTTATAAAGTGCCCTATGGCATGGTATATGTTTTTCCTGCAAATTTGCATGTTTGAATACTTTTTGTTGATAAGTTTTCCGGCACACACCTGTTAAAATTAAGCCTGTGTATAGTTATAGTGGCGCTACTAGGAATGGTGGGGGTTTCCTTTTTATTTTGTACAGTTAAGGAAGGGCGTGGGTGGTTGCGGGTGTGGGGGAGGTGGGTATGTTTGTGATTAAAACACAGAATATAGTAACGTGCAGATGTCGAGCTAATAAAGGTGATGTAGTACCACTGGGAGCACTTATAAAGTGCCCTATGGCATGGTATATGTTTTACTTGCAAATTTGCATGTTTTAATCCGCTTTTCTTATGAGCGTTTCAGAAAGTGGGAGTGCTCTAAAAGGGAGGGGGGCACAGCTCTTAAAGGGGTGTGTGCTATGCAAGTTGGGCCGTGGTCTAAATCAAGATAAGTATCATTGTGTGCTTTAGAAAATCCTCTCCAATTATCCTACATTTGGAAAAAAAACATTCTTTAAAGGATTTCCCTTCCTTCTACAATGTGGGTAACATCGCATGATGTCTCCAGTTCTCAGTAGTGAGCAAAATAAGCATCCATACATCGATGTGCATGCTCTCACTGCAGTGCAATAAAAAAATAAAAAATAAATTGACTATGTTTGCGAGGGTCGAAAATAAAATTGACTATGTTTGCGAGGGCTGAATATAGAGCTTGATAAAGACCCTTTTGGAGGCTCCTTGAAAATAAGTGCTGGTCCTGGTCCCAATTAAAGCCCAGTATTCATCTATCCTAAGCACTGCGCCATCCAACCATCTTTTAATTGATGCATACATTCCTACTTATATACATACATACATCTGTTCCTGCACTTATCTTAATCATCTATGAGCGCACTCGCCAATTGTAAGCACTGTCTCATTCACGCAGCTATACGCCTATATATCCATAAATACATCTGTCCCATAGCCAATCCTAAGCATCTATCAGTCCACCAGTCTATCGTAAGTACTGGTCACTGTATTCATTTATCCTTCCATTCATACATTGATACATCCATCTATGTATATATGCATTGATGCATCTGGCCATGCATCCACTCACCTTTTATTCAACTATACGTTCTTATTTTCGGGCATCAGCCACCCCCGATCCTAAATAGGACGTATTATACTCATACATCCATCCTGTTAAGGGGTCGAAAAGGTTTGCGAAAAGCATTGACAGGCTGATTATTTTATAAAGAATAACAAAGCTTTGAGTTGCTCTTTGTGGAGCATACTTCACCATCCTTCTCTGTTGGTGTTTTAAAGAAAGGTACATATAGCAAAAGAAATTTAAAGGAGCTTTTAAGTATAAGACGTTAATTTAAAAATATAACGTTTTGTCAGGTTGTATATAGGTACACTGTTTAAAAGTGGTCGTGACTGACGGATACTGAATACCTGTATTTCTTACATTTGAGAAAGTATACCAGAGAGGTAATTTGGGTTGGTGAGAACCTTGATTTCTATATTTCCATGTGAAGTACAGTATAGGAATATAAAAGTAAGTGGAAAGCTTTTATGTTCATATTAAAGAGGGGGTGTGAGAACTAAGTGAGGCAGGCAAAGCGTGTGTTTTCGTAGCCCTAAAACAAGAGAATGTGTAAGGTCAGAGCAGGTTGGTGCTGGAGTTGCTTGCTTGTGGTCGTTTCAAGAGGCGCAACCAGAGCGAAATTTAGGGGGAGCCTAATTTTTTCAGCACTAGGCAGAGTGGGGCTGTAGGTGCTGTAAATAGGGGTGAAAAAGAACAGAGTCTTCACGATGATGTTGCTCCTGCGTTGCAAAAAAAGAAGGAAAATTCTGAGAGAAAAAGTTCTTTGTAAAGGATTTACCTTCTCCTACAATGCAAGTCACCTGGCATGACGTCTGCACTTCTAAGAATTGAGTAATGTGCATGCTCTCACAGTCTCACTGCAGTGCAATAAAGAAAAAAAAAGGGATGAGGTTTGCGAGGCCCGAAAGTAGACCCCCATAAAGACCTGTTTCGAGGCCACCTAAAATAAAGTGCTGTTGCTCAGACACCCACAGACACCCCTCCCCCCGCACTTAAAACCGGGGGGGGGCAGTGTTATGTTTGGAAAGTTGTAGATAAAATTGTAGGCTAATAATGGTAATTTTTGTGTGTGCTTTTTGGTTGATAATATCATCATAAGTACATAGATTACATTTTTTTACAAATACTATCTATAAAGTTGCCTGTGGTGGGTTGCAGAGAGAGTGGTGTGGGGTGGTGGGGTGCGGCAGAGAGGTGAAAAGTACGAGGTAGTGCAGTTACATATAAATTGTAAAGGTGTTTGTAATGAATTAAATAAATACTTGCTGTATGTTCTATGGCACTACTTGTCATGTTAGTGCTGCTCTGTCGTGTTCAATCACGTTGCAGCACTGGGTGTGGAAGTCGTTAGTGGAAGTTTTGTAATTGTATGTTATCATTTTAACATAGTGAACAAATGTGAAAAATAATTGAATCTATTTTGTTTTTCAGAAAATTATTTCGTTTGGATTAAAATTTGGAAATGCCAAGAAGAAGTAAAAAAAAAAAAGAAAAGAGAAGAAAAAAATATATCTGTGCAAAAGGCAAAAGTTTGTATTTGGAAAAAATGGGAGTAGTACAGAAAAACTTTGTTCTACTATAAGTAAAAGAGGAAAAAAGGATCACACAAGAGGAAAAATAGGAATTTTTCAACTAAGTTGAAGCAGAATTCAATTTCAAATACCAGGAAAAGGAAAGATGATAAAGAAATAGTATTGGTTACTCGGAGACAAAATGAGTTTCATGGAAATCATCAGAGACTTTTTCGATCTAGAGTGATTCAGAATTCAATGACAGAATGCTTCAAATATAAAAGGAATGTTTTTGAATTGAAAGAGAAACAGCGTTTTGAAAGTATAGTGGATAGTGCTTTCAATTTAAAACAGAAGTTATTCATTTTGATTTTGAAGAGAAAGTATTAAACAGAACGTTAAGGTGTTACAAGGACTAGATCTATGTCATGTAAGAAAATATACTGAGAAGTATGGGCATTCTCTGGCTTGTCTTTGAAGAAAAGTTTGTAAAAGTGTTTTTTATCAGTTAAGGATGTTAGCAGTATGTTATTCAGAAATGCGGAAGTTTGTGAGGAAAGTGTACTATGTAAAAAGTTCTGCATTATTTCTAAGTGAACTGAGTACAAGTCATATATATGCTTCTTTATTAGTTGTTCAAAAAAAGTGTGATGATATTGAAATGTGATATTTTGGTTCAGAGGAGCAGTTCATAGAACGTGAAAGTTTGACAATTACAGATGTTGGAGGAGATGGGAAAGTGATTAGCACTGATCAGTTTGAAGAAGAAATTGGAAAGTTTAATGTAGTGTGGTGTGAAATACGAGACTATGTTTGTGTTTGTTGTCGACGTACTGATTATAAAAGTCAAAGTAGGAATGTTGATTTGTATTTGAAAAGTGAAAAGGAGAACAATGGTAAGTGGGTAGAATTTACAATTTACTTGTTGGTGGAAGGTCAATTTGAGTTAGGTAGTGATCAACGTATATGTAAATATTGTTATAATAAATTAGAAGAGAACAAAATGCCTTTTAGAGCAGTACATACTAACTTAGAATTAGTAGCTATTCCGGAGGAACTGGCAGAATTGAATACATATGAGTCTGTTCTAATTCATTTTGTTAATTCTTTTCAAACTACAATTCGGATGGAGCTTAAAACATGTAAACGGTCACCAACAGACTTGCAAACAGGTTTGAAGGAAGAGTGGTGTACTTACCTTTGGATTTTAAGAAAAATATTGAAACTATTTCTGGAGTGAAAGAGGAAAATTAGGCAGTAGTCATTCTAGTAAATGTTGTAGTGACAAAAAGTCGGAAAAATATGGAAAGATTTTGTGGGTGTTAATAAAGTTGAAAAGGCTACCTTATATCTTATAGAGAACAATATTTATTACAAAACTGTAAATGTGGGTGAACAGGTAAAAAGTTTAGAAGATGAATCTTGTTGATCGATATTCTGAAGCTGCAATCGGTACAGATGGATCATTATACCGTCCACCTTCTCCTGTAGGAAACAGCTGTGGAAAATAATGACCTTCCAAGGTTTTCTCCCATACACTTATTGGAGTCCCCTGTGCGTTTTTCATTTCAAATAACTCAATGCTGTTTCCTATTACTTCTTTTGAATGCAAAGGACATATTGTGTAATGTTCACAAATATCTCCAGTCCTTGACTTGTCCACTTTCTCTATTTGACCACTTGAAATTTCAGATTATATTCTGAAGATCCTAGATTTCGACAGTGCATTTTAAACATATTTCACCTTTTTGTTTGAAAGTGATCTGTCTTCTTTGTCGTATGCAGTGAACCACATACTTAAAAATAAAGTTCATCAATAAGTTCTTTCTGCGAAAGAATTTGTGGAGAAGCCTCAAGAAGAGATGAAAATTTAGAAGGACACTTAATCAATTTGATGGCATGTCAACGTGGAACAAATGAGTACTGGTATTGTCGTCATGAAGAACTCAAGTGTATGTTACGGAACGTAGGTACAAGAACATGGTTTGTCTCACTTAGCTGTGCAGAGTATGCATGGGAAGATTTGCTTGACTTTCTAAGAAAAGCTCATTCCAATATAAAAAATGTTGAAATAAAGACTCGTGGTGAACTGTGTTCATTGGATCCTGTATATGTGTGCAGATATTGTAATGATAGGTTTCAACCTATAATGTCTTTTATCTGCAATAAAAAGAATATAGCTCTTGGAGAGGTTACCGATTTCTTTTGGAGAAAGGAGGAACCTACATTTGTAAATGATTCTGATGAAACAGTATTGTCTTTCAATGAATAGTTTGTGACATGTGAGATACCAAGAGAAGAAGGAGATAGAAGCTTGAGATAGCAAGTTTTACGTTTCCAAAGTCACAGTTGTTGAAAGTATTGCAGAAGAAACTACAACTTTAAAGGAACATTTTACACCAGATGTCGGTTTGGTTTCTCCTGTCCAGTCATTTGTAAAGGAAGAGTAAATAATTTTTTTCTTCTGTAAGGCACACAATAACTCAGAAATCTCAAAAGAATAACTACAAGTTAAAAAGAAGAGAAGTGTCAAAGTATATCAATGATTACAATCCAGTCATTTTAAAAATGTGGAATGCGAACATGTACATTCAGTATGTTGCAGATAACTCAATTGCTGTTGCATGTTACGTTACATCGTACATAACAAAATCAGAAAAAATAGAGAAGAAAGAACTGTGGGAAGAAATTACACAAGAGAAAAGCCTTAGTAAAGAATTGTACAGTTTTACTTTGAAAATGCTTTCCCACCGAGAAATTGGATTGTATGGATGTTCAGACTGATTGTGCTCTTCAAGTTTAAATCCAAAGTCACGAGGAATCATTTGGGTAAGTTTAGGTCTTGCCTGCAAAGGAAATGGAGTCTTGAAATGATTTGAAGAAATTGAAGAATTAGCAGCAAATGAAGCAGACAGTACAGACAATCTTAAAACTAATATGTTGGACACATACTAACCGAAAAGGAGTCAACATCTGGAACAGCTATGTCTGTATGAAGTACTTCAACATTACAGCTTGAAATCTGAAAGAGAATGTAAAAGAAGGAAAATATGCAGTAGTTTGATGTCATGGTTGTTTAGTAAAACATGCAAAGAGTAATCTCATAAACCACAAGAAAGTTAGTTGTGAAAGTTTAGATAAGGGAGAATTTTACTATTTAGCACTTCTGCAACTGTTTAATTCATGGTGTAGTGAAAGTGAATTATTTGGAGACTTTGACTGCTACGAAGATTCTTGTAATACATGTAAAAGTAGCGTTGCATGTACAATTTTTGCTATATATTTAAAAATGTTGAATGATGAAGTTGAACAAAAAAGAACTATGACAGCTGAAATTACTAATGAAAGTTCTCAAGATAGTGAAAGTAGTGGTCCATGTAATCACGATCTTCTTGGACGAGCAATACTGGAAAATGAAGCAGCCATTGCCATGCATGAAGTTGAAATTGCAATGCGGTACAGCATGTCCGAACAGTGAAACGGGGTCTTGATTCTATGATTGAGGATGTCAGAAGTTAAAGTCTGTGATAATTTCTGTGTACCCCCTCTGACCAGGTGCAATCAACTCTAGGTCCCAACAGTGGAATGGCATCTTGATCCCACAATGGACGATGTTACAACTGTATCAGAGAGTGGAGATGAAGGTACTCCCTTCGAGCAGGTGCAACTAACTCTAGGTCCCAACAGTGAAACGGTGTCTTGATTCCACCATGGATGATGTCCGATATTACCTGCTCGTTGTTTTTTGCAGAACTCACTCTGTTGAGGTGCATCAGACTCTGTGCTTCCGTAGCTAACTGCTGTACAGGATTATTGGGGTTGGTTGAGTGTAGTCACTGGAGTACACTGCGGTACAGCAGGTCCGAATACTGAAACGGGGTCTTGATTCTATTATTGAGGATGTCACAAGTTAAAGTCTGTGTTTATTTCTGTGTAACAGCTTTGACCAGGTGCAACCAGCTCTGGGTCCTACTAGTGGAACGGTGTCTTGATCCCAAAATGGAAGATGTCCAATATTACTTGTTGCTTGGTTTTCATAGAACTTCCTCCGTTGAGGTGCATCAGACACTGTGCTTCCGTAGTTAACTGTTGCACATGATTATTGTGCTTCGTTGACACCAGTCAGTGGAGTACACCATGGTACAGCAGGTTCAAACAGTGAAACGGGGTCTTGATTCCGTGATTAAGGATGTGAGAAGTTAATGTGTGTGATGATTTTTGTGTACCCCCTCTGATCAGGTGCAACGCACTGTAGGTTCCAACAGTGGAACAGTCTTTTGATCCCATAATGGATGATGTTAGAACTGCATCTGAGAGTGGAGATGAAGGTACTCCTTTTGACCAGGTGCAACCAACTCTAGGTCCCAACAGTGGAACGGTGTCTTGATCCCACAATGGATGATGTCCGATATAACATGTAGGTGAATTTTCAGATGTCCTTCTGTTGAGGTGCATCAGACTTTGTGCTTCCGTAGTTAACTGCTGCACATGATTAATGGCCTTGGTTGACTGTAGTTGGTGGAGTACACCACGGTACAGCAGGTCCGAACAGTGGAACGGGGTCTTGATTCTATGATTGAGGATGTCAGAAGTTACAGTTTGTGATGATTTGTGGTACCCCCTCCGATGAGGTGCATCAAACTCTAGGTCCCAACAGTGGAACGGTGTCTTGGTCTGACAATGGAATATGTTAGAACTTCATCTGAGAGTGGAGAAGAAGGTACTCCCTTCGACGAGGTGCAAGCAACTGCAGGTCCCAACAGCGGAACAGTGTCTTGATTCCACAGTGGGAGATGTCCGATATTACTTGTTGCTTGGTGTTCATAGAACTCCCTCCGTTGAGGTGCATCAGACTCGGTGTTTCCGTAGATAACTGTTGCACATTATTATTGTGCTTGGTTAACACTAGTCAGTGGAGTACACTGTGGTACAGCAGGTCCGAACAGTGAAATGGGGTCTTGATTGTATGATTGAGGATGTCAGAATTTGAAGTTTGATATTATGTCTGTGTACCCCTTCTGATCTGCTGCAAGCAAGTCCATGCTTTCGAATTCAACGGTACATGGCTGTCAGGTGTTAATGAAAAGTGAGTCTGGCCTACAATGCAGACAGGAGTATTCACAATTCAGATTGAGTGCTGATTGTTTAATTATAGCATCCAGTAGTCAAGTAACTACAACGTCTATTGGAATATACATATTATGTTTTTAGTATACTTCTTTGAAGACATTTTTTGAAATGACTTATAGGTTTAGTACAATGACCACATTTAATTTGCAAGTGCAAAAGAACACTGAATAGTCTACACTGCAGACAGCAGAAATGGTATTTGAATTGTTTTGCTTTATTTATTGCAGGTTTATCTGCAATTGATGTTGTTGTCTTTTGTTAAGAGGAAGTGAGAGAAAGTATTCATGTGTGCGTGAGTACTGTTTACAATTAACACTGCAAATAGCAGTGTTCACAATTCGGATCGAGTTGGTCTTGTAGATGACGCAGTTCTGTAGGAAAAGACATTGCTCCAGTGTGCTCTGTCTACACCATGAATACGTATTATTACAGGCTCCAGACACGCTTTTGTTGCTTCGCGTACGACAAACTGTGTAGATGAATTCCACCTTACGTAGCTGTGGGCCCTTGCTGACCGCTCTCTCTGGCCTACACTGTAGACAGCAGTGTTGACAATTTAGATTGAGTTGCTATTGCTGATGATGTTCTGTTGATGGCAACAGATATTACTCCAAGTACGGCCTACCCGTCTACAGCACACATCATTGCTGGTTGTTGACATGCTGAATGATTTTGATGTGGCTTTCTGAGTGCACTAAAACTGATGGACCCTTTATGATAAAATCTTTTTGTATATTATTTCTGATCTATTAATTGTGTCTCAGTATACCATAAGTTGTGTTTCTTTTACGATAGAATATTTTTCTGTATTACTTCACATTTACTGTCCCTACCTTACTGCAGTACAAACTATTGATTCTTTTATTGTTGAATGTCTGTGTGTGATCCAATGATTACTATTGTAGTAGATGATAGCAGCAACTATTCCTTGAGGAATGGTTTACACTGACTCCACACACATCCACCACAGACGTTACTGGATATGTGATCCTGGTAATAAAAAAGTGTCAAGGCCATGTGTTCATATTCACTTCCACTATCTATCTGTGTCCGTGTGTTCATTATCTATGCATGCTAGTGCCCCTGGGCTGTATGATATCACATTGTGCTGTGGGCAGTATATGTAACTATGTTACCTCTGGTAGTGAGGAAAACTTTGGTTATGTAACTTGTAGGTGTATGGCTATCACAGGTGGAAGGCTACTTTAAAGACCATGAATATCGATGAAGATGATGGTTGCATGTTGTGTGTAGTGTAAGATATGTATTCATTGCAAAAAGTTTAGGAAAAAGCTCTCTAAGCAGAAGAGGTGTGTCTCATCAAATGTAGTACAGAGATTGACTAAAATGGGTGGCGTTTTCCAACTGTTACAATGGGAAATGTTATGAACTAATTAAGTGCTTTTTTTAAGGGTCACATGGCAATCGTGCACCTAGTGCGCAAGGAGACCACACCCAACGTGATTTTGAGAAAATATAATTGGTAAAATATCAGTTTATTACAGTTAGAAATATATAAATGTTTAAAATATGTTAGATTATCGCTTGATCTCATATACACTTTAAAGTTATTTAGATATAGTTTTGAGACAAAAAAATGGCGTACGTGGTGCAACACCGTACGTTTATGATGTAACACAGGGTGTGGCAGCATGCACTCGTCGCATTCGCAATGTGCAGCTGGCACGACCCATACGTACATGACGTAATGCACGGCTTGGTAGTGTGTACCCATCGCATACTAAAGTAGCAGCTGGCACGACCTCATATGTACATGTTGTTACGCGGGACGTGGTGTCACAAACCTGTCGGATACGAAATGTGCATCATTTAAATGTGGTGGATAGGATTCGCGTGCTGATCGAGGTTGGTAGAGTACCGGTAAGGGACTGTAGTTTTCTCAACAAAAAAAAAAGTTTGATACGCATACTTTTTGGGGAATATATAAAACATTACATAATTTTTAACATAGGTTTCAGGGGCGTTATAGTTAGTTGGACATTTCACTCGTACAAAACCATAGAAATTCCCCCGTTATAGTTAGTTCAGCTAACTATAACTCACGCCCCCGCAAAGCACTGCTGATGACGTCACATATTACATCACTCATGACATGGTCAGTGACATCACTGATGACATCACTGATGACATCTCAAATGACATCACTGATGACATCATCCAGTGACTGTGTGTTTCTGTAAAGTTTAAATATGTTTAATATATATAGGGAAAGGCATTTGAAGAATGAGTGGGTGTATATGTGTCTGAATGAATGATTTAGTAGGTGCGTGACTGACTCTATAAGTGAGTGATTAAACGTATCTTACTGAATGCATGGGTTAGTGACTAAACTGTGTGAATGTCTGTATCCGTCTGTCTGTTGGTGTGTAAGCGGCTGCATGGTTTTGTGAATAGCTACATGAGTGCCTATATGGGTTATTGATTGGTTGTCTGAGTATCTGTATGGGTGCCTGAGTGTTTGTGTGGGTGGGGTATGTATGCATAGATGTGTGAGTGGGTGATTCACTGGGTGAGTGTGTGTATGGGTGTGTTAGCGAGTGAATGTATATCTCAGTGGTACATGTGTGAGTAACTACAAATGTGAAAGGCAGTATATATGTGTGTTGGAGTATATAAATGGCTATAAGTGAGAGTGTGTGATTGTGAGAGTGGCTGTATGGATGAGTGTGTGCTTGTATCAGTGACTGTATAAGAGCATAAGAATGTGCTTGTATTTGTATGAGTAAGTGAGCTGGTGTGTGTACAACTGTATAGCTGAGGAAATGGGAGTGTGATTGATTATTTGCATGACTGACCAGGTGTGTGAGTAACTCCATGGATGAGTGGCAGTGTGTGAGTGTCCATATAGGTGTATGAGTGCATATGATAGTCCTGTACTGAGTGACCATAAGTATGAGTGACTGTACGGGTGAGTGAGTGGATGTGCATGTAAACCTAAGAATCAGTGAGTGGGTATGTAGTTATTGGTGTTGGAGTGTCTATGGTTTTGAGAATGGCAGTCTGTAATTTAGAGTGGGTGTATCAAAAGTTATATTAGGGTGAGAGAAGATGCATGGAATTATCACATGGATGATGTCATCAGTGATGTCATCAGTGATGTCATTTGAGATGTCATCAGTGATGTCATCAGTGATGTCACTGACCATGTCATAAGTGATGTAATATGTGACGTCATCTGCAGTGCATTGCGGGGGCGTGAGTTATAGTTAGCTGAACTAACTATAACGGGGGAATTTCTATGGTTTTGTACGAGTGAAATGTCCAACTAACTAAAACGCCCCTGAAACCTATGGTTTTTTCAGTACATTTCTAAGGTTTTTTAAATGCTAATTTCTAACTATAACCTGCCTGAAACCTATTTTTTTTTTAGTGAATATCTATCTATCTATCTATCTATCTATCTATCTATCTATCTATCTATCTATCTATCTATCTATCTATCTAGAATCTATGCAGAATGAGGAGCTCCTTGGGAGTACTTATGTGGAACAGTGTGCAAAGCACAGGCACCAAGACAAAAAAGTATTTCACATCGCAATGCACTGCACCCTGAACTGATGTGAATTTTCCCTTTTGGTGCATTATGGGTAATGAAGGACTTTTGGACTATAACGCTCAGAGGTATGCACCTTTAAATCTTGACCACTTGGCAATACAACCCATCCCCCAATGATTAAGGCTAATTAGCCGAAACGCGTCTGGAAGTGATTGAAATCTGCCGCCCTATGTCTAATAAAGAGCCCTGTTATGAGGAAATTCGATTTTTGATCACGATCGTATTGAGCCTCCATTTTGTGCTCCGCCGCCATTTTGTGTTGCCCGCACTCAGGCAGCGCGACGAACGAAGTCTTTTCTGCTTTTCCTGCAGTATTGTGTCAAAATAGCCTTGTGCCTCTGTTTACAAAGCTGGTGTTAGAGACTGGCCGAGGACATTAATCCCTGTCTGTTTTTTCTAATCCGTGTCTTAAATATCTGTTGGTTCACACTATTCACTTCTGACTTTATCTCATCTTCTGGCCTTCGCTGTCCTCTGCTCGTATTCTCTCGTTTCACAACTGTCCTCCAAAACACACGAACGTATCTCGCCACCTGCAAGTCAGTTACAGACACGTTAATACCTTAACCTGTGGGAGGGGTGGCAAACACAGTTGGAGGAGAGACTTCTTCGGGTTACTCGATACTTTTGTTTTCCAATTCTTTCTATTGGCTTTGACTTACTTTCCAGACTATTCCTATTGGTCTTTTATGTATGTTTTAGGTGTGTCCTTCGTTAATGTATATCTCACCTATGTACTATA
Source organism: Triturus cristatus (assembly GCF_964204655.1). NCBI lineage: Eukaryota > Metazoa > Chordata > Amphibia > Caudata > Salamandridae > Triturus > Triturus cristatus. Next base: position 780,001,027 of record NC_140580.1, read on the forward strand.
TAAGATTGTGCACCACGGAATGAAGTGGCAGTCTCCTGAGAACATACCGTGTGTACTTCTAGGACAACTGTACAAGCTGCAGCTAATAAAATCTGATCTTTTACGCCGACAGAGTGTCCCCGTGTCTCTGTTAGCTGAAGCAGGAGAACCGAGGAGATTAAGGCGTACCCTGCGCCGCCAGGCCCATAAGGTTTCTGGTTCTTCAACTCGCGCCCCACGTGGGGCGGCTTCAGAGGTAGTGGTTCTGCCTGAAGGTCGTGAGGAACCCCGCAAGAAAATTCTGGAGGAATCGCGAACCACGTCAAGCGACCCCTGTATGTCGAAAGTGGTCCGAAGGTCTTTTGCAGCGTGGTTGCTCCTTCCTGACGGCTACTGACGACTGCTGCCCTGACTGCCGCCCTGCCTTGGCCCTCTTTTTGGTGATGTATGGTAAAGCGAGACGATAGATGGGCCTATGTTGGTGTAAGAAGACATCTTAGTTAAGTATTAGTGGGTCGCTCCCACAATTGGTTCTTTGGTTCTTTGGTTCTTTGGTCCTTTGGTTCTTTGGTTCTTTGGTTCTTTGGGTCTTTGATTCGGGTATTGCAATAACCGAAGCCGAGGGGTAAGTACATTTGTGCTGTGTTAATTGAGTTAACCCCCTTGATGTTTGTGAACAGTCCAGTGAAATAACGATGCCTGGTCTGACTAAGTTTAGGAAACTATGTTGTTTTGGTTGTAATAGGGATTCCCGGCTGGAGGACTCTTGTCCGATTCCTTCGGTTGGAACTCCCACTTATGAGCTCTATTCTAAACATGGTGTTGGCCCCATTGCCTTTAATGAGACATGGATCCGATACACGAAGAATGATGGTGTTTTAAAATGGCCAGAAAATGGTAGTTTTGAGCCTGACATACTAGATAATTTGGAAACTATTTTATTTAAAAGAAAAGCCCGGCCGGCAATGTTTGACTCTTTCCGCCTTTGGCGTAAGGAAGCCAAACAGAGAAAAATTAAGCAAGAAAAACGAGATAGGAAAGCACAGGGTATGACAATTATACAGGCTGCTCAGCAACTTAAAGATAATGAAGTTGATAATGCGATGGAAATTTCAGAAAGACAACATCGTATGGCGATAGATAAATGCTATCCGATGTTGCCAGCTTCCCCTTCTGATAAAAGAAAAGATTCAGAGGAAGATCCCTTGATGTCTCACCTATTGAGATTGCCTCCGCCTTATGTACAAGGTGCTAATGCACCCCCATTATTACAGCCTGTTCAGCCGCCAGTTGCGCCTCCGCTTGCTCCGGCTCTTCCACATTTGCCCCCTCAAGTATTGCCGCCTCTGCCAGCTTTGCCTTCGACTCCTTTACCTTCATCTTCTTTGCCCTCTGCTCCCCCGGTAATTACTGATTTCTCTTCAGTTAGTTCGCCTAATACATTGTCCCCTATCCTTATGTCCAATTCTCCGTCTATGCGTAAACGACCTACAGATATGGTCTCTGGTCTTTTATCTCCTTTCTTTGAGGCGTTAAATGTGTCTCCGGCATTTTCTCGAAGACAGTCTCGTAGTCAGTTCCCAGCTTCCGAAGAAAGAGAGAGGTTGGATTCTCTCGCTCGCAAATGGATTGAGAAGGGTCCTCGGTATAGTGTACCCGACATTATGCCTACCTTCTCACAGTGGAATGCGACTACACAGAGATATGTTTTCAATGTTATGTACGATACTCTTGTTAAAGGTTGGGAGGATATGGACTTGGGTTCGGTTCCCCAGGGTCTGTTAGATATTCAGGCTAATTTTGATAAGGGACTCATTGTGGGTTCTAAGGTTGAGGACGCTGTAAAGACACGTGTTACCTTTAGAACCTTATTTGCCTCACAGACTTTTCTTGACTCCGATCCCTCAGTTAGGTTAACACTGAAAAATTACCCAATGAGAGAGGTTCCTCCAGTATGGAGAGAAGAGGTTCCAGCAACAGGTGCTAATCAAGCTATTCCTGCTCACTTCCAGCGAATATGGGTACATGTCCCCTGGAAAAGATCTGAAGTTTTGGCTCTTAAACAGTCTTTACCGGATCCTCGTAAGAACCCTGCAGGTTATTATAAAGAGTTTTCACAGACTGTTGATGCCTGCATCATGAATTTAGCAGATATCGATATGTTTATGGGGAATGTAGTCCCACAAGCGTTATGGGCTAGGATTCGTAAAGAGAATCACACACAAGAACTAGGTGCTGATTGGAATGCTATAATTGCCGCAGATGCAGCCCAAGTGGGGGGTGCCAAGCCCGATGCTTTGATTTCAGAACTCCCTGGTAGGATTATTATATTAATGAAAACGATGATGCCTGCCTTGAGAGTTAACTGGGATAAACTAGCTGCGTGTAAACAGAAGAAAGATGAGAGTGTCTCCGATTTCTTCACTCGTTTCGAGGAGACATTCATTGATCACAGTGGTCAGGACATGACTACGGAGGGTGGACAGCGATTATTTGTAGATAAGTTCGTATTTAATTTGCATCCCGAGCTATCGCATAAGCTGAAAGACTCCGAAAGTTCATGGGCTGTTTCCTCTTCAGCCCAGATATTGGCTACTGCTCAATATTATGAAAATAGAGATAAAGAAGAAAAAGATAAGCAAGAGAAAAAGACTAAAGAATTGAAAACTAAGATTCTCTTACAACAGGCTTATCCACCTCGTTATGCTCAGCCCCAGTTTCAACAGCCTCCACAGTTTCAGAGGGTGTATCAAAAGCCTGAGCCATATATTCCGAGACCTTTGTTAGGTTGAGGAAATAAAAATTATGAGACCTATGTGTCGCCTATGTGCCCCTCCCAACGGATTTTTATGCACATGCATGTATGACATGCATTCTCCCTCCATGGCCTATCAACCTATCAACCTATCAGCTATGCTATAACGTGGCCTGCCATCATCCAGTCTCCCATGAGAGAAACGACAAATCTGCACTGAGGCCTACACGTTTTGCATCATGTTTTCCCGCATTTTCATGAAAACCCATGTTTGTGGCTCAGCCAGAACCGAAAAGAGGTTTCAGGCCTCAAACGCTCTGAGAGCTGCAGCTGCGTATCCTTGGCCTTGCACACTTGGGCCTCAGCCAAAGGGGCCCTGTCCGAGGTGCAGAGACAGTATTGAGCACGGTTATCTGCTTACTCCTACTGAACCACATTCCTGCCTGGAGAAGGAGGAATAAACACGACCCGTCTGCAAAGGAGAGAGCCTAGCCTTTCTGTCTCTTTTCGTGTGATTGCAAAGCTCACGTCAGTGAAAAGCCCATAGCCCCCATGTAAGGCCTACGCAGTGAATGAAGAAATAGATGCCACATTGGCTCTTGGTGATGGGCAACCTATGTCACAAATCAGTCCCTGCCCCAGACTTTAGATATCAGATAATACAAGATGTGCTGGTCGTCCTGACACTGAAGGCCTCACTTCCAGACTCCCCGATTGCACAGCAGCCCTTCCCCACGTCAGTTACACGTCATGCTCGAGTTAAGCACAAGTAAGGCAAAGTTCCAGTAAAGTTCCAGCTGATCACGCAACCCCCTCCAGGTATCCACCCACCTATGACATTCACCAATGATCATCACGTGGACGCCCACATGGACGCCCACCTTCACGCCTACTTACACGCCCACATGCTCTTATCTCATTCTCTCTTGCTCTGCCTGAAGCACTCCTGCTTACGTATATTATTGAATGTATATATACTGTGCTCTGTGAATAAAGTTTGAGAATATTTTGAGAATTATTGAGAAATCCCAGATCCGTCCTGATCCCTTGTAGTGATGGAACTATTCTCCCTATAACTCGAGTTATTTGAATAAAGCCCTTTTGAACCTGATACCAGCCTCTTGCTTTATGCATGATCATATTGATACATATAGAAATTCCGAGTGCGTAATACTTTATTTACGACATTTAATGGCGCCCGAACAGGAACAAATCTCTTTCCCCACGCGCCGGAGATGAAGGTCCTGTTTTGCCCCCTTCTACAGCCGTGACGGACTTCAAGTGTACACGTCGCGGGTTTTCCCGCCAACTCCCTCAGGCCAACGAAGGAGACGGACTGCGACCAGGCATCCATACGAGGCGGTGAGGATTGCGGATCGTCCCGACCCAGAGCCCACCCTGCGAGAGAGCTGTGTCCGAGGTTTCTAGAGATCCACCAAAGATACGCCATTCCCTGCGCAGCGTCAAGTGTCTGAGGCCTTCAAGTTCTGCTTCCCGGTGAGTTTTTCATGGGGGTTGCATAAAGACGGGTTCATTTAATGAACACGGTAAAGACGTGTCTCACTTGTGAGACCGGTATATTTTCAAGTTTTCCAGGATTCAAGAGCATGCATCAAGTATTAAAGAATTAAAGTAATCCAAGTATTCAGGTGCACCGATATAACTGTATGAATGTTATTGTCTTAGTCAGGTTCAGTTAGGTTTGAATGTGCCAGGTTTTTATGTAAGTTTGTTTCATTGTGATTTTTGTTTTTTGAGTCATTGTGATTTTTGTTTTCGGTTACATTCCAACATGCCGTTGTTTTCGAAACTGCGTAAGATATGTACCAGAAAAGGTGTACTAGAGGAACCAGTTAACATTCCGCCTAGAGACACACCTGGACATTTCATGTACTGTAAGCATGGTTTAGATACCGTGTTGTTTTTAGAACTATGGGTGGATTACACGAAGGATTTAGAGACAAAGTATAGATGGCCTATCACGGGAACATGGGATGCGGAATGCATCATGAAGGTAGAGGAAGAGCTATGGAAGAGAAAATGTAGACCTGCTCAGAAGGATGCCATTGAGTTTTGGCGCAAGGAGTCACATAGAAGAACAGAGAGAGAGTTCCACAAAGCAGAGAGAAGGAAACAGGAGTCCGAAAAAGCCAAAGAAAAGAAATTACAAGAGGAAGGGGAACGGGTAAAAAGAGAACAGACTGAAAGAGAAAGAAATACTGTCGTTGCTGGTATTTATCCCATCCTTTCAGAGGAACTAGCAAGAGTGGCCCCGGTAGAAAGACCCATTAGAGTGCCACCGCAAGTACCCCGAAAAATAAAACCAACAGCATCCGAAAAGTTTATTAACACCTACCTAGAGGAATCCCCACCAGCATACGTGGACGGATCTTTCCCTGCACCCCCAACGCAATCCCAGCTCCAGGAGCTCGAGGACGGCGGGGAGGGAGGATCCGGGACAACATCAGGAGGGGGGCCGACAGTAAAAGTAGACATCTCCGAATGTATATATGATCCAGATCCAGGAAAGGGCAGGATGCTCGTGTTTTCACTAAGGCTTAGACGAGCAGTCGCAGATTTTGAAAAATTACCAGATATGGATAAACATCTAAAGAAAATGTACACATTCATAAGAACAGGGGAAGGTCCTGAGTGCATAGCAGAAGCCATACAAAATAGAAAAGTAATTATTAAGAACTATATCCTTCGCTTCCTGATTAACTGTCTGATCAGGGAAAAAGACGAAGGTGACGGGGACGTAGACCGTTGTTATATTGGTTGGAGTGATCGCATAGATGCCAGTCAGCATGATAAATCAGGTCAGACAGACAACATGTTGGCCAAAATCCGAAAGGCAATAATAGCCTCACACAAAGCAGGAACGGACGAAAAGGCTGAGTCAGCCTCTGATGACGAAGCAGGGGACAAAGACAGAGTACTATATGTGGGCCATGCCCGACGGTTCGAGAGGCCCAAGGGCCTCAATCACCGTAAACAGGGAACGGCTATAAAAGAAAGATATTCCCTTGAAAGTTTATTCCAAATCACAGAAAAAGCGGTGAATAAATGGTTAGGTAACGATCAGCCCCTCACCCCGACCGAAAATGAATTAGCACGGTCAGCCACCCTGTGGGTATCCCAATATGATACATATAATAATGATATCGTAGCACAGACGTTCTTGAGCCTCCCACCAAACGAACAGCGCATAGCTGGTGTTTACATGGTCCAACATTTGATTACGTTGTATGAGAGTCAATATTCTGCTCCTGGTCTATTGTATAAGTTGCTGGACGACATAATACTAGACAGGTGGATGAACATGGGTACTGAATTGATTAATGTCATCCTGGATCAGCGACACAAACATATAGTATACGTTACTAGGTCCCTGCTTCCCGCTCCACCACAGGATAAGGGACAGTTATACGACAAGCTGAACCCCCTACGAGAGGTTCATCCTGTAAAGGATGCAAACAATGCGCTGCAACGGGTGTATGTCTACACCCCCTTGTCAAAATTAGAGATACTGGAAATGAAAAAAATGTTGCCCTCCCATGATAAAGACCCGGGGGGTTTTCACCGAGAACTAAAAGACATTCTCCGCTTAGGAGAATATACATATGCTGACATTCTAAAGTTATTAAAAGTACTATTGCCTGCTGGTATTTACGAGAAGCTTAAAGGAAAGGACTGGGAGGTGGGAGAGAAAAAGATTAGCTGGGATCTGTTGGAAACAGAGGAAGAAGAAAGAGGCCCGGGGGTTGGTCTGGGTCCCCGAGCTAAAGACTTACCTGAACTCCTTGTACAAGTTTTGCCTAAATTATTAGTTACTAAGAAAGAAGACTGGGATGCTATTTTAGCCTGTAAACAGAAACCAGACGAGGACACTAGCGATTTTTACTCTAGGTTTGAGAAATGTTTTACTATCAATAATGGCCTTAAGCCCGGTAGCGATTCATATCCCCATCTGTTCGTGAGCAAACTAGTAGAAAATTCCCTACCAGAGGTAAAGTATAGGGTACTGAAGGTTGAGAGTACTTGGCAAGCAAACAGCCCTTCCCAAATGTTACAGATGTTACAATATCACCAGAACAGAATTAGAGAAGAACACGACCAGGAAAAGAGACGCATGAAAGACACAAAGATGAAGATGCTGGTGGCCCAATCGACACCGGCAAACACAAACACGAACAAGAATAAACAAACTAGTGGGACCTGTAATTATTGCAAGAAGCCAGGCCACTTCGTAAATGAATGTGCAGTCCTGAAACACAATATAGCTATAGGTAAAACAAAGCCACGTCCTTATCCTCCCAAGGAAAATAACACACATCAGGCATCAGATACGTTTCCACCGCCGCCACCGCCTGTCCATGCACCTGCACCAGCCCACGCCACAACACAAATGTATGAGCACGCTCAAACTAACTATCCAGAATACCAAGCATATTCATGAAACAGCCCAGAGAGGGAATTCGACTTGCCCCTTATTCCAGTCCCTGTGGACCAAGAGGGTCCCTATGTACATGCACGTTTACTAGGACAAGATAAAAAGTTTTTGATTGACACCGGGGCGAGTAGAACTACCATCAGTCATTCCGAAGTTCCAGGGGCACCCCTCTCGGGCTCAAAGAGCATATCCCTGGGCTTTTCAGGAAAGCCTATTATTAATGAGGTTTCAGAACCAGTCTCTTTAGGAGTTGGTCCACTAATACATACAACAGACTTACTGCTTACTAAATCATGTCCAGAAAACTTACTTGGTATAAAGACATTAAAGGAACTGGGAGAAATTATCTGTTGCTCGCCAGAAGGAGTGCGACTGTATTTACGTGATTTCAAAGGACATTTTGTAATGAAAGATATTGACATCAGGCTCCGAAATGTACCACAACACCTATGGGCACAAGGCCCGACTGACGTAGGTTTCATGAACATTACACCACACCAGGTCACCCTCAAGGAAGGAGTAGTGCTGCCACGGATTAGACAATACAAAATCCCACCTGAGGCTGAAGTAGGGTTACTGAGAATAATCGATGAACTCATTGCACAAGGGGTGGTGGTAGAGACGGATTCAAACATATGCAACTCACCTGTTCTTCCTATTCTTAAACGAACTGATCCCAATACAACACCTGTCTATAGATTAGTTGTGGACCTGCGAGAATTAAACAAATGTGTGGTGCCACAGTACCCTGTGGTCCCGGACATTTCTTCATTATTGACTGCTATTGATGCGAAGGCTACGTTCTTTACAGTTATCGATCTGAAGAATGCATTTTTCAGTATCCCAATACATCCAGACAGCCAATATCTTTTTGGTTTCAGTTTAAAAGGCCGCAGCTTCAGATTCACAAGAGCACCACAGGGCTTCACGGAAAGTCCTAGCATATACAGTCAGGCACTCAAACGACAACTGGACAGTATTCATATGCCTACCACTACAGCACTGATACAGTATGTAGATGACATTCTCATCACTGCGAGATCGGAAACTGACTGTGAAAATGCATCACTCACGGTTTTACACTTCCTGGCTGACAAGGGGCACAAAGTGTCCCCTTCGAAGCTACAATTCTGTGAACAGCAAGTGGCGTACCTTGGGCACTTGCTATCCAAGGAGGGTAGGCGACTGACACCAGAACGTATTCAATTGATTTCTGGCCTTTCACAGCCCAAGACACAAAAGGAGGTACGTGCATTCATTGGCCTCACTTCATATTGTAGGCAGTGGATTCCCCAGTATGCTTACATAGCCAAGCCCCTAACACAGTTGACGACACAGGAGGCAGCTTCTACTAATGTCCTCCCTTGGACACAAGAACACACTGTGGCATTTGAAGAATTAAAAAGAGCTTTATGTCAAGCACCAGTTTTAGCGATCCCTGATTACAACAAATCTTTTATGCTTTTTGTGACAGAGCGGGATGGAACAGCACTATCTGTCCTAACACAAGATCATGCAGGAAAACACAAGCCCTGTGCTTATTTTTCTAGCACATTGGACCCAGTAGCACAGGCTTTGCCTGCGTGCCTAAAATCTGTTGCAGCAACGGCCTTAGCCATAAGACAAAGTGACTCGATAGTGCTGGGCCACCCCTTGACAGTACAAGTACCGCACGCAGTGGAGGTTCTCTTGAACCGAACACAAACCCAACACCTGACTGTAGCGAGACTGACAGGTTATGAGCTGACGTTATTTCAACCACACATAGAGATCAGACGATGCAACATATTGAATCCTGCTACTCTTTTGCCCTCTAGTACAGAAAACGTTCCACCACATGACTGTGTTGAAGTAATACATACCGTGACTAAACCAAGACAAGACTTGACAGATGTTGCACTCCCAGACCCTGACCTAACACTCTATGTTGACGGCTCATGCATGAGGACGGGGCGGGAGAATTAGTGGCAGCATATGCAGTGACCACTACTACTGAAATCATAGAGACTAAAAGAATAGACATACTGTCAGCACAAGCAGCAGAGCTCATCGCCCTGACACAAGCGTGCATAAGAGCTAAGCACTTGAGAGTAAACATTTACACCGATTCACAATACGCATTCGGGGTAGTTCATGACTTCGGAGTACTGTGGAGAGAAAGAGGTTTCTTGACCTCTCACGGTGCCAAGATACAGCATGGCCCCCTTATACAAGCCCTTCTGGAAGCGATACATTTACCAACAGCCATAGCTATCCTGAAATGCAAAGCACATACTAAAGCCACAGATACCATTTCTCAAGGCAATGATCTGGCAGACCGAACTGCTAAACATACAGCTCAGACCCCACTAGACATGACAAACTCACAGATACCATCAATGACCAAAGCCATGACAGTCAGGGATCCTTCCAGGGATGTACAAGACATACAGACACATGCTACTCTAGATGAATTAAAGAAATGGTCGGAACAAGGAGGGGTACTGACTGATCAGGGTTGGATGACTAAGGGCAAAACAACATGGTTTCTTCCTGATTCGATGGTACAAGTGATCATAAATACCGCACATAGTCCTGCACACTTAGGAGAGAAAGCAATGCTAGACAGCTTACAGAATATATGGTTCAACAAGCACCTGCGTGCAGCAGCGAAACAAAAGGTCAGAACATGTATGATCTGTTGCCAATTCAATCCAGGTAAAGGCATTCCGATGGAACAAGGTGGATTCCATCCACCTGACCACCCTTTTGAAGTCCTCCAGATGGAATATATCCAAATGGACAGATGTAGAGGTTACAAATATGTCCTGGTAGTAGTATGTTCACTGACAAGGTGGACAGAAGCTTATCCAGTTCCTGATTATACTGCTGTAACTACCGCCAGACAATTGGTGCGAGAGTTTTTCCCACGTTATGGATTACCGCGTGTCGTATATTCCGACAACGGTCAGCCTTTCTCCTCTGAACTCATGAAACAGGTGTCCCTTCTGTTAGGGTATAACTGGAAGTTCCATTGTGTACGACATCCTGAGGCAGCAGGCCTTGTAGAAAGACATAATCAGACCTTAAAGATAAAACTAGCAAAGATTTGCGCAGACAAAGGTGTAGATTGGATGGTAGCCCTGCCGGTAGCCCATTCTAGAACAGGCTTATCTCCCTATGAAGTGGTCTTTGGTAGACCACCGAATATGTGGGGCACTCCGATGCCTAAAAAGATTACTGATGTTAATAGTAACATGCTGACAGATTACCTGGCTTCCTTGATGTCTGCACTACTCTCTTGTCGTTCGCAGGTTGCTGCCGCCTTCCCTGACAACACCCAGGTGAAGGAACACTCCGTCGCTCCTGGGGATTATGTCCTAATAAGGAACTTTGATAGATCAAGTCCTCTTGAGCCGAGGTGGAAGGCGCCGAAGCTAGTGTTATTAACAACGAGGACAGCGGTTAAAGTCGAAGGACGGAAAGGATGGGTTCATCTTCATCATTGTAAACGCTACTTCGGGAATAACGATTCTTTTAAAAAGGACACAAACTTTTCAGACTTTGAGCCCCCTTTACTAGAGGAGACTCCCCAGCAGGAGTACAAAGCTAAACTTAGATCCAAAAAGTCAGAACCCGTTTGATCAATTAAGTCCACTAGGTGGTGAAGCGGTTGAACATGTATTCTGACTTGCATAAGATCTTGGACAATGATAATGATAAAAAGAGGAAGATGAAAAGCAAATACTGTAAAATATTGCGTGGTAGATGTATAGTGACTTTGATTTTTCTATCTCTTCTGTGCATCACGATAATATGTATCAGCTTAATACTACATGCTATTTTTCCTCCTATTGCCTCACTCTTACACTCCTCTACTAATGATACCATAAAGCACACATTTAGTGATCTGCCATCCCATGAGCTATCATATCGACTTGCCTTACGCAACAATACCTTTATTCAGATGCTGCACCATTCACATCAGACTAGCAATGCTACAGACTGCTGGGTCTGTGGCCGACTTCCCCCGTATCAGAAGGTGAAGGGAGTGTTGCCTCTTTTCCCTTTTCCATTCTCCCATAATGGTTCTTGCGGAGCATGGTTTGCCTTAATGACATCCATCAACGGTGATGCCAAAGAATGTCAAGACAAGGAGTGTAGAGGCGACTGGGTATGGGGTAACTTGAATAAAGTCATGAATGAAGCATGTTTCCCAGATGAAGAAGGTCTTCCCCAAAGGAAAGGTACAGATCTAGAAAATGAAGAGTATCTGCAAGGAAATGCGACCCTCGACTTTATAGTGTTGAATGTCAAACCCATACACAATTTAGGTCCATCCTCAATTACAGTCCTGCCAGTAAAAGGGAACTTGTGTGTCAGAAAAAAAGGATCAGTACATTTGGGGCACAGCGAGTGTAATACTATAATAGTGTTTAAAGACAAAGGAAAGTCCTATTTCAGAGCATCACGACACACCTACTTTATTTGTGGCCAGACAGCCTATGTGCAACTGCCCTTAGACTGGGGTGGGACGTGCTACATATCATTTCTTTTACCACCCGTTTTCTTGGCCCCATCGAACTATCATCAAGATCTCCAACTAGCACTTATCAGACACAGACGAGGGCTCGATGCCTCCGGCATTGACCAGACTGAGACAGCTTGGGAGCAATATACAGATTTCAACAAATGATTCTTTTTCTTCATAGGTCCCGTCCAGAATAGTAAACTTATCCGCAGGCTAACAAGGATTCTAGAAACAGTTGCAAATGAGACTGCATCAGCCCTGGGGAACTTGACCCAGGAACAGTCTGCTATGAGAATGGTCGTTCTTCAGAATCGTCTTGTTCTTGACGTCATCCTGGTGGATAGTGGGGGGACTTGTAGGGTCATCGGCTCCAGCTGTTGCGTTTTCATCCCTAATAACGCACCGTCTGTATACAAAGCAATAACAAGGCTCCACAAGATTGCCCAAAGCATACACCAAGACCCAGGCAAGTGGACTTGGTCCAGTTGGCTCTGGGGAGTAATATCGGCATGGGGATGGAAAGTGTTGACCGTCTGTGGGTTAATACTACTAATGATATTCAGTTGTTGTCTATGTCTGCAGTGTGGCCCGGCCGTTTGCGGTCTGTGTGCTACTGCATGTGTTCCACATCCCCATTTACAGAGCATTGAAAATGGAAAAATAATGCTGCAAGAACAGATTGACTGTCTCATGAGAATAGATGTGACATGAAGGGTCCACTAGGAGACAAGGAGGGAATGAGGAAATAAAAATTATGAGACCTATGTGTCCCCTATGTGCCCCTCCCAACGGATTTTTATGCACATGCATGTATGACATGCATTCTCCCTCCATGGCCTATCAACCTATCAACCATGATGCTTATGCTATAACGTGGCCTGCCATCATCCAGTCTCCCATGAGAGAAACGACAAATCTGCACTGAGGCCTACACGTTTTGCATCATGTTTTCCCGCATTTTCATGAAAACCCATGTTTGTGGCTCAGCCAGAACCGAAAAGAGGTTTCAGGCCTCAGACGCTCTGAGAGCTGCAGCTGCGTATCCTTGGCCTTGCACACTTGGGCCTCAGCCAAAGGGGCCCTGTCCGAGGTGCCGAGACAGTATTGAGCACGGTTATCTGCTTACTCCTACTGAACCACATTCCTGCCTGGAGAAGGAGGAATAAACATGACCCGTCTGCAAAGGAGAGAGCCTAGCCTTTCTGTCTCTTTTCGTGTGATTGCAAAGCTCACGTCAGTGAAAAGCCCATAGCCCCCATGTAAGGCCTACGCAGTGAATGAAGAAATAGATGCCACATTGGCTCTTGGTGATGGGCAACCTATGTCACAAATCAGTCCCTGCCCCAGACTTTAGATATCAGATAATACAAGATGTGCTGGTCGTCCTGACACTGAAGGCCTCACTTACAGACTCCCCGATTGCACAGCAGCCCTTCCCCACGTCAGTTACACGTCATGCTCGAGTTAAGCACAAGTAAGGCAAAGTTCCAGTAAAGTTCCAGCTGATCACGCAACCCCCTCCAGGTATCCACCCACCTATGACATTCACCAATGATCATCACGTGGACGCCCACATGGACGCCCACCTTCACGCCTACTTACACGCCCACATGCTCTTATCTCATTCTCTCTTGCTCTGCCTGAAGCACTCCTGCTTACGTATATTATTGAATGTATATATACTGTGCTCTGTGAATAAAGTTTGAGAATATTTTGAGAATTATTGAGAAATCCCAGATCCGTCCTGATCCCTTGTGGTGATGGAACTATTCTCCCTATAACTCGAGTTATTTGAATAAAGCCCTTTTGAACCTGATACCACAGACTCAGCCTCTTGCTTTATGCATGATCATATTGATACATATAGAAAGTGCGTAATACTTTATTTACGACAAGGTCCTAATCAATGTGCCTATTGTAGAGAGGAAGGTCATTTTAAGAATAGTTGTCCGGTTTTATTGCAGCGTAATGGGACACTATCTGCTCCACGAGGTCGTGGTGGCCTCCAGTCAACAAACAGAGGTAGAGGTCGAGGTATGTTGACCCAAGAACAGCGTTCCCTTCCGGCTTCTAATTCCGTGAACTACTTTGATTAGCAAAACGTTCGGTCTACACAGTATTACAATGAGGATTGTTTTTTATTTTATTTTATTTATTTAGAAAGTTTTATAGAGCGCGAACAAGATCCTTGCGGATATCAGAGCGCTTTACATAACAGCAGCCTATAAGAGGAACAAAAAACAGAGATAAACAAGTGAACAAACATATAAAAACCATGATGAGGGCAAATATAGTGGTATAGAGGGATTACAACATGGTGCTGTCACATAAGACAGGAACTAGCGAACTCAGTTCTGAAGGGAAAGAGCTCAAGTAAATTTTGCCATGAGAAGCGCTTTGACTTCTTTTTTGAAAGCGGCGGAGGAGGCATTCCGTCTGGTTTCGGGGGGAAGAGTGTTCCAAATTTTGGGCGCCATCCCAGAGAAGGATCGATTATATGTTTTCTTTTTGTTGAACCTTTGAGGTTTCAGTAAAAGGTTTTCGGCACTCCTGGAAGTCCGTAGACCACCAGAGATTGTCAGTTTCTGCGCGAGGTAGCTGGGAGAGTTGTGGTGTAAGGCTTTATGAGTCATGCAGGCCACTTTTAGGTGGATTCTAGCTTCAAATGGAAGCCAATTCAAGGATTTTAAGTCAGGGGTAATGTGTGCAGTTCTTTTCGAGCCAGTGATGAGTCTTGCCGCAGCGTTGATAGACGCTCTTAAGGGCGCTGTTGCGGCTTTTGGTAGCCCACACAGGGAGACGCTTCCGTAATCCACACAAGGGAGAACTAGGGCTTGTACTGCCAACTTGAGGTCCTCGATTGGCAGGAAGGGTTTCAGCTTCCTTAGGGTACTTATCTGGAAATTAGCTCTCTTTGTGGCGTTACTGATGTGTTTTTGCATCATGAGATTGTTGTCGAGAGTGATCCCCAAGGATTTTGCAGAATCCACGATAGTTGGTTGTACGTTGAACGCGGAGAGTTGTTTGATCAGGTCATGCATTAGAGGGATCTTGGCCGGTGGTGCTATGAGGAGGAATTCTGTTTTTAATGCGTTGAGTTTGAGGTGATTTTCTGATAACCAAGACTGGGTGATCATGAGTGTGGAGTTGAGCAAATTAATGTCCTCTATGGAATTGATCTTGAGGTATAGTTGTGTGTCGTCTGCATACATATGAAATTGAACATTGGATGTTTGCAGGATTTCAGTGAGCGGTTCCATGAACAGGTTGAATAAGGACGGTGAGAGTGCGGACCCTTGCGGCACCCCAAGAGATACAGGGGAGGCATTGGAGAGCGCGTTGTTGACCTTGAATTTTTGTGAACGGTTATTCAGGAAGGATGTAAACCATTTTAGCACTGTGCCAGACAGACCCATCCTATGCTCCAGGAGATCTAATAGTTTCTGGTGTTTGACCGTATCAAAGGCTGATGAGAGGTCTAGTAAGATGAGTAAGCACGAACCATTCTGGTCAAGGATTTGTAGCGCATCATCAAGAATGTGTGTCATGGCCGATTCAGTGCTGTGACCCGCTCTGAAGCCTGATTGGTGTTTATTTAGTAGGTTGAAGTGATCCATGTGATTGGTCAGTTGCCCGTTTACACATTTTTCTAGCAATTTGGCCAAAGTGGGGATATTGGAAATGGGACGGTAGTTGTTGAGGTCAGAGGGGTCCGCAGTGAGTTTCTTTAGGATAGGTGAGACTTGGCCTACTTTGAGGGAGTCCGGGATGCAGCCTTGTTGGAGTGAGCTGTTAATGATTTTGGTCCAGAGTGGAAGGAGCCACGGTGAAAGGGCTTTGACTGCATTAGCCGGGAGGGGGTCAGTGAAATGATTAGCCGGTTTCAGGTTGTTGAGGATCTTGCCTAGGTCGACTTCAGTGTACGTCTCAAAGGAAGACCATGCTGCCTTGTTTTTGGGGCAGGCCTTAGGGGGGGAAAGGCATGGGATGGGTGTAAATAACGGGGTGATAACCGTATGTGGAGCAGTGTGTGGTGGGCTGTCATTAAGGAGGTCCTTTATGAGGTTGTCGGTCTTCAGATTGAAGAAGGTGGAGAATTCTTGACAGTTAGGTTGTGGGCGATCTAGGTCTCGGGCCTGTTGGAGAGCTTCCTTGGATTGATTTTTGACAAGTTCGAAGAGCTTTTTTGGCCGGTTTTTAGCTTGGTCAAGTTGGTGTCTGAAGAAGTCAGCTTTAGTGCGTTTAATTTTTTTGTAGTATGCATTTCTCTTTTTCCTAAGAAGTTTGAGGTGGAGAGCCGATGGGACTGCTCTCCAGTTGCGTTCTGAGGATCTGAGGGCTCTTCGATCTTCATTAAGTAGAGCGTTGTACCAGGGCTTGGAATCTTTAATGGGAGCTCTCTTAAGTTGCAGTGGGGCGGCCTCATTTATTATCGAGGTCATGGCGTCGAGATAGTGATTCGTGAGAACATGGACGTCAGAGGTGTTTACAGGGGGCTGGAGCAGGTTATAGCTGGAGGCGGGTAGTGAGTTGGGGTTGATTTTTTTCCAGTCTCGTTTCCAGATCTTTGGTTTTGTGGGTTGCGATGAGTTGAGTTTAAAGGTTTCTTTGATGTGAAAGGCAATAATGTGATGGTCGGACCAGTCGCATGGGTGGATCGAGTCCACCTGGATGACGTCAGCTTTGGAGATAATGAGATCAAGGGTTGATCCTTTAATGTGAGTAGGACTACTGCAGGATTGGGTGAAGGCTAGATCATCCAGGAAGTTTTTGAAACTGTTGACCCCTGAGTCATTAATGTCATTCCAATGGAGATTGAAGTCGCCTAGGAATATTTGGGTAATTTGCCGCCCGTTGTTTGAGGAGATCATATCCATGAGATGTTCGATGAAAAGGAGGTTGTCTCCTGGGGGATGGTAGATGATGTGGAATGAGCAAACAGGTTTGCCCTTGCAGCAAATGTTTAGGCATAAGTATTCGCAAGATGTGAAAGATGGCGAAATGGCTCTGTTTATGGTGATGCTGCTGCGATGTATACAAGCTATGCCGCCCCCTATCTTGTCCGATCTATCGAGTCTAATGATGTCGTAGTTAGGAGGGACGAGGATGTCGAGTAGTGGTGTGGATGAATCTGTTAGCCAGGTTTCCGTAAGAAATAGGATGTCAAGCTCCTGGGAGATGATGAGGTCAGCTATGTCGGCAGCATGTCTGGAGGCTGATCGGCAGTTAAGAAGAGTGCATTTCAGATGGGGTGCAGAGAGGGAAGAAGAGGGATCTGGAGGTACAAGGATTCTTCTAAGGTTATTAGCACATACTCCTCTGTTGTTGTGTGTGGCGGGTCTGCGAGGGTTGAGGGGGATAGTCGGGATGGTAGTCTGAGAGGATGGAAGGGGGTTGGGGAGGGGGGGGTCGTAAGAGTGCAGAAGAGAGAGGAGATCGCTCTCCGAGAGTAAATTGGTGGTGCGTATCGGGCGTGTACGGGTGTTGTGGGAGGGAACTGTTTTCCAAGATGGAGGGGGCATTTTAGAGGCAGGTGGAATGGGGTCCAAATGCCCGTGTGACTTATATGACTTAGATGGTGTGCAACGCTGTGAATGTCTCGACAGCATCATCTTGAACGAATGTAACTCCGCTTTAATTTGGTGCAAGGTGATCATAATTTCATCTATTCTGGGGTCTGATGCGGATGGGTGAGATGTAGGAGGGAGTGATGTGTCAGTCGGAGGCTGAGTGGGGGGTTGTAGGGTTGTGGATGCTGCCAGTTGTACAGGAATGAGGAAAGGATGGAAGGTGGTTTGTTCAGAAAGGGGCGTAGTAGCCAAAAGGGGGGGAGGTGAGACATTATTATCACGCAGTCTCTGTGGAGGGGGGGACAACGTTGAGGGGAGTAGGTGTCAGGTGAGGCCGGGTCATGCGATAGGGAGGTGGCTGAAGGGAACGAGTCAGAGGAATAGAGATTGTATGGGGGAAGAGGAGCGGAGGGTTCCAGAGGAATGGATTCCTCCTCTGAGAGGGGCGCAAAGGTTGGAGTAGTCGTGTTGGGCCGTAGGGTTAGTGGGTCGGGTGCAATGTCGGGGGGGTATGGGGGGGAGGGGTGCTCGTGGGGGAGGGAGAGCTATAAGGCGATGGAGTAGGAGGTGGCAGGGGCGTAAGGGGGGTAGGGGAGATAGAGGCACTAGGTGTTGAGGGTGAGGTTAAGTGCTGAGCGTGGGAGAAGGGGGTAGGTTGAGTGGGGGAGGGACTGGAACCAGGTGGAGATGGTGAGAGGTTATAAGTAGGGATGGGGGGGTTAATCCAGTCTGAGTTGCCACGGTCGGGGGGAGGAGAGGGCAGCTGTGACATAGACACACGGTTTTTAATGGTGGGGAAGATGGTATCTAAGAGTTTTAGATTATGATCCGAGGCCTGAATGAGGATGGTGCCGTTATTGTAGATAGTGATGGACGCTGTCGCATGAAATAGTTGGGAGGGGGAAATAACGAAGGCAGTCCCATGTGCGGTTTTCCTAGTAGAGGAAATCGGGAGAGAGGCTAGGAATGCTTTTCTCCATTGGGCTCTTCTCTTAGTGTGGAAAATGAGATCTGTGGTAGTGATTCCAGTTCGAGGTGAGAAATAAGGGTCCGCGAAAAGCGTTTCAGGGTGAAGTTTAATAAAATTATGTTTGAAGCGCTTGGAAGATTGTTTAGAAAGGTTAGGGGGATAGATGATGCTGTAGGTGTGTGTGCCTGCACGCTCCATGACGTCCACCCCAGTGGAGTGATGTACGTAGAGGTGGGAGTGGAGAGGCGTGAGCGCAGAGGGGAGGTCAAAAGAGGCCAAGGAGAGGTTTTTTTTTTTTTTTTTTTATATAGGATGGGGAGGACAGAGAGTGTGAGAGGTAAAGAGACGTGTAGCACTAAAAAGGAACAATGGTCGAGGTAAGGGAGGGGGGATCGGAAGTAGGTGAGATAGAGGGAATAGAGCCCTTGAAGAGGGGCATGTAAAGCAAGAGGGGTACTAGTTGAGAGATTGTGTATGTGTCGCAAGAGTATTCAGGGAAGAGCCTGCTGGGAGTGGTTGTCAGAGAAGTGAGGCCCGAGCTGGCTCTGTGATGTGGAATTTTAGAAACTCAAAGGGTGAGCAGACAGGTCAGTGGTAAAGATTGAGATAACTAATAGGAAAGCCATTCCAAGATGGCTGCCAAGAAGACCAGAAGTAATAGGGTTCCAGAGAGTTGTCCTATCACTCTTTTCGTGATCCTGACTCTCGGTTTAAAGTCCTCTGTCTATAATCATAGACCGATGTAGAAACCGTGTGGTCGTTATTTAAATTATTAGATTAATTATTATTATTTTTTTTTTTTCCTTTCTTGGTACGAGGCGGGGGAAATACCTGCGTTTGTATCGACACCACTAGCACATCTGTGTGTCACCAAGCCGCATCCATCCTCGCGAGAGCGGAGCTGCCTCCGGTGCTGTGTTCCGACCCAAGCTAATTTTCGGAAACCTACCGATGCCGCCGCGGGACTGCCTCCGGTCTTGGCGTCAGATTTGGGGGCTCCAGAGTACACAGCCAGAGACGATGTGACGATGTGGGCGCGAGCTAAGTCGTCCCGGAGGGTCGTCACCAGCGAGCAAGCTGCACCGCAGCGTCCCGCTCCTGACCCGGGGGGCTCCAGCCGAAGCGACTCTCCGGTAAGGAAATCCTGGTTTTGTCTCTGTGACGATGCGGCTCTCTCCGGTTGTGACGCGGCAAGGGCTGGCGAGGGCTAATGCAGGGATATATTGTCCGTTACGATCCCCAGCCTACGGAGCTCCATTCCTGGGCTCCTCTCCGGTCGCCATTTTGAAGGCGAGAATGAAAGTCTTCATGTTAACTCGGATAGCCATGGACAAAGTAAGGGAGTTGTGTCGATTCCAGTAGATCAGAATGGACCTTATGTTAATGTCACTACAATGGGTGTTTCAGAGACATTTCTTTTAGATACTGGTGCGATGAGAAGTTCTATCATTCATTCAAAACTCCCTGGGGCACCTTTGTCTGGCTTAACGAATGTATCTGTAGGTTTTTCTGGCGCCCCAGTTCGTAATCCGGTTTCTTGCCCTTTGCCTATTTCAATTGGCCCTTATGATTTAGAAGTTCCGCTTCTCTTAACGAATGGTTGCGGCAAGAATCTATTGGGCTTGGATCTATTGAAAAGATTGCATGCAACGATATATTGCTCTCCCTCTGGTGTATATCTTACTTTAGGACAGAAACTGACTTCTCCAATGTATTTGTCTAAAGATCAATTCCCACCTGAATTGCTCTCTCTTCCTACAACGCTTTGGGCCACAGGTCCAAATGATGTTGGTTGTCTTGAGATTCCACCTTATGTTGTTACTCTCAAACCCAATGGTGAATTGCCACGTGTTCCTCAATATAGAATTTCCACTGAAGGTGAAAGAGCGCTTTTGGAAATCATTCATGATTTGATTCAGAAGGATGTGGTTGAGGAAACGAGAGGTAACATATGTAATAGCTCTATTCTTCCAGTTCTTAAACGTACTGATCCTTCTCAGCCTCCTGTTTATCGCTTTGTAATTGATCTTCGGGAGGTAAACAAAATTGTTGTACCACAGTTTCCTGTTGTCCCAGATATCACTGCACTGTTGACGATGATACCTTCTACAGCGGTTTGGTTTTCTGTTATTGATCTGAAAAATGCTTTCTTTAGTATTCCCATTGCCGAAGAGAGTAGGGATATTTTTGGCTTCTCTCTTGGAGGCCGAAGCTTCCGGTTCAAATGCGCACCTCAAGGCTATTGTGAAAGTCCCTCTATTTATAGTCAAGCTTTGAAATGTCATCTTGATGCTTTTCCTTGCCGTCTGGTGCTGCTCTCATTCATTACATGGACGATTTGTTAATCGCTGCTGATTCAGAGGATATATGTAAGAATGTGACGGTTGCATTATTGCGACACTTATCCAATCTTAATCATAAGGTTTCACCTTCTAAGCTACAATATGTTCATCGAGAGGTCACCTATTTGGGTCATCTCTTATCAAAGGAGGGAAGACGATTAACCCCAGAACGTATCCAAGCAATTGCGCAAATGTCTGTGCCATCCACACAAAGAGAGGTACGTGCCTTTCTGGGTATTACTTCCTATTGTAGGCAGTGGATCCCTAACTTTTCTCTGTTGGCCAAACCTTTGTTGGCACTCACTTTGAAAGATACGCCTCAGCCCCTTCCATGGACTGACGAATGTCAGAGGAGTTTTACTGACTTACGTGCTGCTCTGTGTTCTGCTCCTATACTAGGTACTCCTGATTACAGTAAACCTTTTATGCTCTATGTTCATGAAAGAGAAGGTTGTGCATTGTCAGTCTTGACACAGCGATTTGGAGATAAACAGCGACCATGTGCCTATTTTTCGGCTACGTTAGATCCAGTAGCTAAAGCATTGCCTAGTTGTCTTAAAGCGACAGCAGCAACAGCAACTTCTATTCGACAGTCGGCTGGAGTGGTGCTAGATAATACTCTCATTGTTATGGTGCCACATGCAGTGGATACTTTGCTAAACAGAACAAAAACACAGCATCTTACGAGTGCTCGCTTGTCTGGATATGAGCTGACGCTCTTGGCTAGTCACGTGCATATCAAACGATGTAATACTTTGAATCCAGCTACTTTGTTGCCTCTACCAGAAGAGAAAGGTGTTCAAGAACAACATGATTGTTTCTTCCGTACTGAGGAAGAGACAAAAGGTAGAATTGACTTAACAGATACGCCATTAGTGAATCCAGATGGAACGTTATGGGTAGATGGCTCTTGTTTTAAGCTTCCTAATGGAGAGACAACTTCCGCCTATGCTGTTACTACCTTGCATACAATCGTGGAAACAGCACGCATCAGACATAATTCAGCTCAGGCAGTTGAACTGATAGCTTTGACCAGAGCGTGTGTGTTATCTAAAGGAAAAAGAGTGAACGTGTACACCGATAGTCAGTACGCTTTTGGTGTGGCATTCAATTTCGGACGTTTGTGGAGAGAAAGGGGATTCCTTACTTCCCACGGTACTAAGATACAACATGGTCAGTTGGTGACTGACCTCCTTGAGTCACTTGCTTTGCCTACCCAGATATTGTGAAGTGTAGTGCGCATAAGAAGATTACTGACGATGTTGATCGCGGGAATGCATTTGCGGATTAGGTAGCGAAAAAGCCACCCAGAGATGCTACAAGTCGCATGTATGTTGCAGGCCCTGCAAATTGGGTCAGAGAAAGAGGAATGTATGAGGATACAGTAGAAAGTGTGAGATCGATTCAAGAAGAGGCTACAGAGAAAGAACTGAGTAGGTGGAAAGAAAGTACAGGAATGTTAGACGAGATGGGATGTTGGGTGGAATTGTCCGAGCACCAACGTTGGCTGTTACCGGATGCCTATGTACTACCAGTAGTTACTATGGCGCATGGTCCAGCCCACCTAAGTGCGAAAGGAATATGCAAGCTTCTGGCTCCAGTATGGCATAATGAAGGAATCCCAAAGTGTGCAGACAATGTAGTGAAACATTGCATTATTTGCTTAATGTACAATCCGGGAAAGGGAACCCCAACTCCAGCAGGTCATTTTGCTCCTCTGACCTATCCATTTGAGGTGTTGCAAATCGATTACATTCACATGGAACGATGCAACAATCTCAAATATGTTCTAGTGGTGGTATGTGCCTTTTCCAGATGGATAGAGGATGACCCCCTGAAAGACAATACTGCTTTATCTACAGCCAAAGTACTTCTAAAGGAGTTTTTCCCTAGATTTGGTTTGCCGCGCATTGTCTGGAGTGACAATGGGAGCGAATTTGTGGGCCAAGTCATGCAAAAAGTTTGTGCAGGTCTTGATATAAAACAGAAGTTCCATGCGGCAAACCATACACAGTCAGCAGGTCTAGTGGAGTGCTATAATGGCACTCTAAAACTCAAACTTGCTAAAATACAAGCTAGTACAGGCCTTAGTTGGCCCGATTCCCTACCTTTGGCTCTTCTATCCACCAGAACGGCTGTGCATTCTCGTTTGGGACTTAGCCCTTATGATATAGTTTTCGGACGCCCAGCTAATATATGGGGAGTCCCTCGCCCTAAAAAGTATTCAGACTTGCCATATCCAATGTTGATTGATTATTTGCACGACCTTACAACTAAATTGCGTGTTCTCCATCAACAGGTTCAGAGGGCTTTGCCAGAGGCCTCCACAGACTCAGGTCATTCCATCCAACCAGGTGACTGGGTTTGTGTGAAGAATTTCCAAAGGACGAAAAATTTGGAGCCTCGCTGGAGAGAACCCCGTCAGGTTCTCCTGACTACTCGTACAGCAGTAAAGGTTGAAGGAAAGAAGAACTGGATTCACGGCGTGCACTGCAAGAAGGTTCCTTTGCCTTTGCCCTTTGATCAGTGGGTCCGCAAGGGTATAAGTGACTCTGAAAGCGAGAAGGTTCCACGATTTATACCTTTTAGTGATGCACGCTTGAATGGAACTTTGTCGGAAAAAGAAAACGACGACATTCTCCAAGAAGCTGTACCACCACATTTTCGTCTGAATACCACAAATCCACGAACATTGTTTCAGGATCAGACTGTACCTGATAAGGCTCATTACGATTTAAGACCCAGACTGAAGAAGAAAACTTGAGATTCTCTCTTCTGTGTAGTTTCTATCCCGGTTGCAGGGTCACGGTAGGAGTCTTGGTTGTGACCTGAGTAGTGGCAATAGGCCTGCAGGACTTGCAGTGTCATAGGACAGCAGACAATCGTAACCAAGTGATTAAGGAAGATTGCCGTGAGCATCCATTTAGAAGATGGAAACTACATTAGGCGAAAGAGAAAGAAAGAACAAAATGAAAGACAATCATTATAAAATAATATACAGTCGTTGTGGTATAACTTTATGTGTTTTTATATTATTATGCATTTTATATTTCATTTGGCGTGTATAGGTTGGATTGTTTATGCTATGCAGCAAAAAGTTGTCCCTTCTTCTATTACTGTGTCTTCTTTTTCTACTATCTCTCCGCATCTATTTCATACACTTCCTCAGCATGAACTCGTTAGAAGAACCGAATATTACAATAATTCATTTATCCAGTTATTGCACCAACACCAATTAGTAATTAATACAACCGATTGTTGGGTGTGTGGACTAATGCCTCATACCACAGAAAAAGGGATGCCATATTTAGTCCTTCCGTTCTCTTATGAAGGTTCTGCTTGGGCTTATTTTGTAATTTTCTCTAACGCCTATCGAAGCCGATTTAAACGACCTGTCAGTTCCTATATTGGTGGACCAGATTTCAATCATAGTTCATTGATAAAGGGAATGGTAGCTATGGCTAAAATCATGGAAAATAGTAAAATTTCTGTTGATGAGAGAAAAGCATATACTAATTGGAACGTCACTAATTATATCACTAGCCTTAGTGATAAGGTTAAACAGGGAAAATCTCCACCAATTTGGACTGTACCTCATCAAAGCAATTTCTGTTTGCAAATAAATGGCCAAACTACTGACACCGAACAGAGAAAAAGTTTTTGTTCCCATACATACATCCACTCATCTAAGAATTCGCCGCCGTTAGTGCCATCTCAGGGGACGTATTTCATCTGTCACGATAGAGCCTATACGTGGTTGCCAACTAGTTTTTCTGGAACTTGCTATATAGCTTTTCTTCTTCCCCTGACATACACTGCTTCTTCAAATTTTCATAAAAACAGATACGGCAGAGGAATTATTAATTCCAAAGACACAGCAGGACAAGAGGGAGGAGACTTCCTGAAAGGATCTTTTCCTTTTTGGGGTCCTATGGCAAACAGCAGGAATATGAGACAACTGGTTCGTGTTGTAGAGACATCACTGTAGGAGCTTTGAGTAATATTACAGCGGAACTACAGGCGGATCGTCTTATGACTTTGCAAAACCGAGTTGCCTTAGATGTTATTCTTGCAGATCGTGGTGGAGTCTGTAAATTGATCAAATCAAGTTGCTGTATTTATATACCTGATGATGCTCCAACAGTATACCAGGCCATCTCTAAATTACACATAATCTCCGAGTCGATTCATCAGGACGAAGAAGATTGGTCGTTATTGGGATGGTTTTGGGGACTACTGTCCAAATGGGGTTGGAAAGTGCTAACATTCCTTTGTATGGTTTTAGCCATCATTTTCTCTTGTTGTCTTTGTATGCACTGTGGTCCCGCTATCTGTGACCTTTGTGCTACTGTGTGCATCCCAAAACCTAAGACACAAAGAACAGAGAATATTAGAATGATGTTACAGCAACAACTCGATGACCTCATGGCCATCGACATCGACTCAGATTAACGTGAGTCTGTGTATCTTGCCTGAGTTCTGGCAAAAGGAGGGTCTGAGGAAATTCGATTTTCGATCATGATCGTATTGAGCCTCCATTTTGTGCTCCGACGCCATTTTGTGTTGCCCGCACTCAGGCAGCGCGACGAACGAAGTCTTTTCTGCTTTTCCTGCAGTATTGTGTCAAAATAGCCTTGTGCCTCTGTTTACAAAGCTGGTGTTAGAGACTGGCCGAGTACAATAATCCCTGTCTGGTTTTTCTAATCCCTGTTTTAACTATATGTTGGTTCACACTATTCACTTCCGACTTTATCTCATCTTCTGGCCTTCGCTGTCCTCTGCTCATATTCTCTCGTTTCACAACTGTCCTCAAAAACACACAAACGTATCTCGCCACCTGCAAGTCAGTTACAGATACGTTAATACCTTAACCTGTGGGATGGGTGGCAAACACAGTTGGAGGAGAGACTTCTTCGGGTTACTCGATACTTTTGTTTTCCAATTCTTTCTATTGGCTTTGACTTACTTTCCAGACTATTCCTATTGGTCTTTTATGTATGTTTTAGGTGTGTCCTTCGTTAATGTATATGTCACCTATGTACTATATAAGATTGTGCACCACGGAATGAAGTGGCAGTCTCCTGAGAACATACCGTGTGTACTTTAGCTGCAGCTAATAAAATCTGATCTTTTACGCCGACAGAGTGTCCCCGTGTCTCTGTTAGCTGAAGCAGGAGAACCCAGGAGATTAAGGCGTACCCTGCGCCGCCAGGCCCATAAGGTTTCTGGTTCTTCAGTTATCTCCGATGTCGAGTCTTGGCATTTCATTGTGCTGTGGAGTCAAAAGCAGGATGCTCCGTTCCTGCATCGCCGAGACCGCCCTGTCAGGGTCAGCGGCCCCTCAGCATGGAGAAACTTTGTGTGATATATATATATATATATATATATATATATATATATATATATATATATTCACTGAAAAAACCATAGGTTTCACACATGTTATAGTTAGCTGGAAATTTTACTGATAAAAAACCAATGAAATTCCCCCGTTATAGTTACTGTAGGCAACTATAACTCACGCGACCGTAATCCTCTGCTGATGCTAATACTGTATTTAGACACTTATTTGCCCATGTCTTCTTCCATTAAATTTTAGCTATACATATATTACAAATATTTTTTTTTCATAAAGACACATATGTCATCAGCAGAGGATTACGGTCGCGTGAGTTATAGTTGCCTACAGTAACTATAACGGGGGAATTTCATTGGTTTTTTATCAGTAAAATTTCCAGCTAACTATAACATGTGTGAAACCTATGGTTTTTTCAGTGAATTTGTACGGTTTTTTAAATGCTAAGTTACTTTACGCCATTTGTGGCGTGCGCGCCCACTTAACGCAGTTCGTTCCATTCGTTCCATGCGCGCACGGTGCGCTTCGCGCACCGTGCGCGCACAGTGAGCACGCGGTGCGCTTCGCGCACCGCGTGCCCACATTACGCTAGATGGGCCATGAACGCACGATGCGCTTCGCGCACCGTGCGCACATGGAGGACATATGATGAGCAAACTCTTAAATCTGCTTTTCATTTATTTTTTTTTATTTTTTTTACCGTACGCTTACCGTAAGCTTACGGTACGCGTACCCCGTGATTTTTTTTAAAATCAATAAATGTTTTTTTTGTACTTTTCTGTCCTTCTTTGACCCCCTTACAAATGTTAGGGGGTCTGTAACTCTCCTCATTGCCCCCTTTCCTTGTTTTCTCTGTTTTTTTTCTGAGTGAAACACACAAAATGGCGGCCGCCGCTTCCTGGTTTCGGCCGATTCGAATGTTTACTAAGATCTAAGAGCCAATCAGAATCGCGCTCGCGCACGCCATGTTTCTTCCGTACGCTTACCGTAAGCTTACCGTACGCGTACCCCGTGATTTTTTTTAAAAATCAATAAATGTTTGTTTTGTACTTTACAGTCCTTCTTTGACCCCCTCACAAATGTAAGGGGGTCTGTAACTCTCCTCATTGCCCCTTTTCTTGTTTTCACTCTTTTTTTTTTCTTAGAGTGAAACACAGAAAATGGCGGCCGCCGCTTCCTGGTTTCGGCCGATTCGAATGTTTACTAAGATCTAAGAGCCAATCAGAATCGCGCTCGCGCACGCCACCGTACGCTTACCGTAAGCGTACGGTAAGCGTACCGTAAGCGGGCTCAGATATATATATTGATTTAAAGGCTATTTTCTCAGAATCTACTGAACAGATTTACACCAAACCTACAAAAGGCACTTCCTTGACCTAGGGACTACCTCTCTGCCAAATTTTGAGTAATTCTGTTCAGCCGTTCGGGCTGTAGCTCGTTCTAAAGGTCCTATGGAAAAATGCATGGGAAAAACGCGTTTTGGGACCCCCCTTTTATCTCAGCCCCCGCTTGACGGATCCCCCCGAGACTTTCAGGGTAGGAGCGGAGCGTAGCGCCCCACCTATTTTGAGAAATTCGCGAGGATTCGTCGACCGGCGCCAAAGTTATTCAAAATAGAATGTTGAGGTTTTCCTATGGAAACGTGGTCCTAACTATAACTACCTACTGGCGACCGCCAGTAGGTAATATATATATATATATATATATTTATATATTCACTGAAAAAACCATAGGTTTCATGCACGTTATAGTTAGGAATTGGCATTTAAAAAACCTTTGAAATTCACTGAAAAAACCAAAGGTTTCAGGGGCGTTATACTTAGGAATTGGCATTTAAAAAACCTTAGAAATTCACTAAAAAAACATAGGTTTCAGGGGCATTATAGTTAGCTGGACATTTCCCTCATACAAAACCCTAGAAATTCCCCTGTTATAGTTAGTTCAGCTAACTATAACTCGCGCCCCGCAATGCCCTGCTGATGACGTCACATATTACATCACTCATGACATGGTCAGTGACATCACTGATGACATCACTGATGACATCTCAAATGACATCACTGATGACATCACTGATGACATCATCCAGTGAATGTGTGTTTTTCTGAAAAGTTTAAATAAGTTTTATTTATTTATAGTGCTAAGCCTATGGAAGAATGAGTGGGTGTATAAGTGTGTGAATGGGTGATTTTCTAGGTGCGTAACTGACTCTATAAGTGAGTCATTAAATGTATCTTACTGCAGACTAGTGACTAAACTGTGTGAATGTCTGTATGTGTCTGTGTGTTGGTTTATAAGTGGCTGCATGGTTTTGTGAATAGCTATATGAGTGTCTATATGGGTTATTGATTGTTTGTCTGAGTAGCTGTATGGGTGCCTGAGTGTTTGTGTGGGTAGGGTGTGTGTGACTCTGTGCATAGATGTCTGAGTGGGTGATTCAGTGGGTGCATGGTTTTAAGAGTGCATGTGTGATGGACTGTATGGTTGGGCGACTGTATGTAAGGGTGTGTTAGTGATTGAATGTATATTTCAGTTGTACATGTATCAGTAACTACATATGTGAAACACAGTGTATATGTGTGTAAGAGTATATAACTATTTATATGTGAGAGTGTGTGATTTTGGGAGTGGCTGTATGGATGAGTGTGTGCTTGTATCAGTAATTGTATAAGAGCGTCAGAATTTGTTAGTACTTTTATGAGTAAGTGAACTTGAGTGTATTTAACTGTATAGGTGAGTAAATTGGACTATAATTAATTATTTGCATGACTGACTAGGTGTGTCAGTACCTCAATGGATGATTGGCAGTGTGTGAGTGTCTATATAGGTGTATAAATGCATATGAATGTCCTGTACTGAGTGACTGTAAGTATGAGTGACTGTACAGGTGAGTGAGTGGAGGTGTATGTAGACCTAAGAGTCAATGAGTGGGTAAGTAGTTATTGGTATAGGAGTATCTATGGTTTTCAAATGGCCGTCTGAATTTTTGAGTCGGTGTCTCAAAGGTTATATTAGGGTGTGGCAAGATGCACTAATTTATCACATGGATGATGTCATCAGTGATGTCATGAGTGATGTCATTTGAGATGTCATCAGTGATGTCATCAGTGATGTCACTGACCATGTCATGAGTGATGTAATATGTGACGTCATCAGCAGTGCATTGCGGGGGCGTGAGTTATAGTTAGCTGAACTAACTATAGCAGGGGAATTTCTAGGGTTTTGTACGAGGGAAATGTCCAGCTAACTATAACGCCCCTGAAACATATGTTTTTTTTAGTGAATTTCTAAGGTTTTTTAAATGCCAATTCCTAAGTATACCGCCCCTGAAACCTTTGGTTTTTTCAGTGAATTTCAAAGGCTTTTTAAATGCCAATTCCTAACTATAACCTGCATGAAACCTATGGTTTTTTCAGTGAATTTTAAAGGTTTTTTAACTGCTAATTCCTATCTATAACTTATCTCTAAAGATATCATGTTTAATGATTTTCATTGGATTCCTATATTTTTCAATTTCAGTGTGTCAATTTCATTAATTATGTTTTTTTGAAACTCTTTTTTATCACCATTTTTAAAATTGATTTATTTAATTAATTCTTTTAAAAAATAAAAAATATTATTTGTTTTTATTGGGTTTTTCAAACATATTTTTTTATATTTTCAAAAATATTTCTTTAACTATATGTTCAAAACTTTATTTTACATATTTTTTTTCAATGTTTTTGGATCCGCGCACCCTATGCGCACCGTTCTCGATACCTACGCGGAAGCATCCATTCACGGTATGCGTTGGGAACGTGTTTAGTGCTCGATCGCAATGCAACAGGTACGCGACTCCCAGCCTATACGCGACACGTTCGATGTACGTAACGCGACGTTTACGCGCTTCCGCGATGCGTCATCTGCGTCTATGACGCGGTAGGTGCGCGGATCCCGCGAAATATTTAACATTTAAAAAAACATATATATATGTATTTCATGTGAATATTAATTGAAGACAAACTCTAAACTAGTCTTAAAACTAAGATATTTTTACATCTAATCCTATAATTTTTTTTAATTCAATTTCGCGGATGCGCGCTGGGTGCGTGCTGCGTAAGCGCAGGGTGCGCGGATCCCATGTGACCTGCAAAAAAAGAGATTTGATTAGTTCATTACACTTCCTGTTCTAACTATTGAAAGACCCCACCCAATTCAATCATTCTTCTTTGACCTTCTTTGGAGGAGCATCTCTTTGCAGAGAAGAAGATTTTTTAGACTAAGTTTACAATTAGCTCTAACTTTTTTCAACTAAAAATGGCTTCAGTGCAGCAGGCATCACCTGCATCTCCTCATACATCTGAGGATGAATTTTTGGAGGAGGCACCATGCAAAGAACGTTTTTCTTCAGTGGTGTGGAAATGTTTTACTTTTCCCGAGGGGCAATCAAAGACCAATGCCACCTTGGTCACATGCAAGATTTGCCAAAGAGTGCTGTCGCGAGGGGATCCTAACAAGAAATACTCGTGCGGCACGGCTAGTATGATGAAGCACATAAGGACCCTTCATCCAAACAATCTTGCACGAGAAGAGTGCAAACGGATGAGAAACACTCCTGCTCCTGCGCCTTCCACCTCATCGCAGCCGAGCACTTCAAGAGTGCATCCATCAGCCCAAAATTTGGACATCCGTCCTCAATTTCAATATTTAAAAGTGCTCTGCACTAAGTGCAATGCGACTTTGTGCTATGGTCAGCAGTCGATCGATTTGATCTGCCGCCGGCAAGAAAGTCACATTTGCTAGTTTTTTTTTAGTTTTTTTTTATTGTTCCCTGAAGTTCATTGTTTGGTTCCTCCTGTTTTGTTTGTTGTTGTTTTCGTGCAGAAAAACCCCCCAAAAATAAAAATTGTTCAGAAAACCCCCCAAAAAATATAAAAGATGAAAAAAAAAGTTCTTGTAAGAACTAACTTTCCTGGTTTAAAAAAAGAACTAAATTTCTTTGTTAGTGTGTGAAAGTTTAGATGAATGTATGTGTAGTACGTAATTGACTGAATGAATGCATTAGTAGCGTATGGTGAATGTATAAGTGCAGAACTATGAGGAAGTGCTGCAGCATCACACAGTAACCTCTTTAACTGCAGTGTGCTGTAGTACTTCCGAAGCACAGGGATGCAACATATGTACATAAATATGCTGCAAATCTATGCTTCTCTCTGCACGGCTGCTTAAACTGCAGTCATGTGGTGACACAGGCACCCTTGCACCATAGTGCAAGGATATTTGTATCATGTGCTGTTTGTTTTTGCGCAGGAAGACACACCTTCCTGCACAAAAACAATCAGTAAAGGCATTTTTCTCCTTCAATGTATGCTGAGCATTGTAACATGCATTGAAGATATAAAAATGTGGAGAAATGAAAACAATTCTCCTTGTTGTGCTTTCCTACACCAATTTTAGAATGGTGCAGCATTCACACACATATCGAAATTTATAATTTCTGACAAATCTAGACATGTGTCTTGTTCTATGAGTATTCAGTGCAATCATGCACAACAACACTTATAGAACACCCTTTCAATGCAAACTGGTGTGCATAATGAGGTTGTATTTACATGGAGTATAAAAAGTGCACAGAGTGCCTTTTCCTCTCTTTGTAAATATGAAAGAGTGTCTTGCCCAATAACTATGTTACGAAAAGTGACATATTTCCAGTTTTAAAATTCCTTGCGAATTATAGAAGGTAAGCACAGAGTTTTGCCTGCAAAGATATTCAAAGAAGAATGATTGAAATGATTGAGATCCTTCAATAGCTACAATGGGAAATATTATGAACCCCTCAAATCTCTTTTTTTGCAGGTCACATGATATCTGATTATGGTCAGATTTCAAAACTACATAGGTATAAACAGAGTGTTTTTAGACACGTGTTTCAACTTTGTAGCTTCTTGCAGACCTCCTCATTCTGCATATTGAGACTTAGTTAAACTTACCTTCACAGTAATAGGAATAAAAAATGGTATACATTTTATTCAGATTTTCATTGCAATCTAAATTCATATAAATTGCTTATTTTTAAATTTAGATCTGTGAAAGAAAAGGAAAACAAAATTATAACATGTAATAATACATTTTTTACAACACAGCATAATTTCCACAAAGTAATTTGTTTGCCTTTTTTGCTGTTCTCAGAATATATTGAATTTCACTAAAATAGTGATTTCAATCGTACTCATCATTTAACTGCGGGCAAAAAAAAAAAAAACAATCAGAAAGATTGTTAAAAAAAACCCAACATGCTATTCTCAGCAAAATACCACAAGATACAAATCACAGATATATGAAATGCTTACGGCTAACAACATTTTATAAGTTTAACTTACAAAAACTGTAAATGTTGTCGCTTTAAAATATTCACCGAATCTAAGGATGAATTTTTGGAGGAGGCATCATGCGCACAACGTTTTTCTTCAGTGCTATGGACATTTTTTACTTTTCCCGAGGGGCAAACAAAGGTCAATGCCACCATGGTCACGTGCAAGATTTGCAAAAGAGTTCTGTTGCGAGGGGATCCTAACAAGAAATACTCGTATGGCACGGCAAGTATGATGAAACACCGAAGGACCCTTCATCCAAACAATCTTGCACGAGAAGAGTGCAAACGGATGAGAAACACTCCTATTCTGTATCTGTAAAAAAGAATCACAAATAAATGTATTTTAATAACTTTCAAATGTATACTATTGCATTACTGTACAACACATTTTATATAAAAACTGACTAAGAAACTATAACCCTGAACCACAAGTGTGACGATGGTTAAAACACTACATGCATAGTGCATACTACTTTGAAGCAGTTCATGCCCTAAAGCCTACCTCTCTAAAATACTACATGCTAACTGACTGAATAATTACACTACTATAAGGAGACACACTGGGTGAGTAACAGGGTGTTTGCTAGAAGTGTATGAATACTGACTCTGGAATTGAAGGTGTGAAAGACAACTGTATAGGTGGTTAGAGGCCTGCATGCATAGTGAACAGGCATTTGAAGCAGTCTATGTGCTAATGCCTGGCTCACTGCATGAGTACTTGGGAACTGACGGAATGATTAGAGTACAGCAAAGAGAGTGCCTGGGTGAATTTGTAAGTGGTTTGCTTTTGACACAGTGAATGGATTAGTACTTGGTACTGAATGGGTCACTAGAGGAGTGCAAAGGGAGTGACAGGATGTTTGCTGGACTGTATGGATACTGACTAGGGAATTGAAGATGTGAAAGACAAGTGTATAGTTTGTTAGAAGACTGCATGCATACTGCATAGACATTTGAAGCAGTCTATGTGGTAATGTATGGTTCACAACATGAGTACTTGGAAACTGACTAAATCATCAGACTACTGCTAGGACAGTGCCTGGGTAAAACATTTAAATTTTCAGTTCTGGCACAGTAAAGATAATAGTACATGGTACTGCACTTTAGTGTCAAACCCTGACTCATTTTATCAATGCATGAGCAAAGAATAGCTTCTAAAGCTACTAAAACTTGACAACATGACCGGTTTTAAAACAGTTATCTGTCAGCAAATACACAATGTTATCAAATGCTTCTATCACAATCCTTACCCAAATGCACACAGACTCACAGTGTGATCTTAGACAAGCAACACTATCCTAGGAGTTTACCAAAACTCATTCACTAGTCTAGAAGAGGTAAGGGTACTGCACACAATCTACATATTTAAGTACAGCACATTAGTGTCAAAGCATAACTCATTTAATCAACGCATAAGGAAAGACTGGCTTTTAATGCTACCAAATGCTTCTCTCACAGTGGTTCCCAAATGCACACAGACTCACCGTGTGATTCTAGACAACAACCACTATACCTAGGAGTTTACCAAAAATCATTCACTACAGTGGAAGTGATAAGGGAACTGCACACAATCTACATATTTCAGGACTGCACTTTTGTGTCAAAGCCTGACTCATTTAATCAAAGCATAAGCAAAAACTGGCTTCTAATGCTACTAAACCTTGACAACAAGACAGGTTTTAAAACAATTATCTGTCAGCAAATACACAATGTTACCAAATGCTTCTCTCACAGTGGTTCCCAAATGCACACAGACTCACAGTGTGATTCTAGACAAGCAACACTATCCCTAGCAGCTTACCAAAACTAATTCACTACTGTGCAAGGGGTAAGGAGACTACACACAATCTACATATTAAAGTACAGCACATTAGTGTCAACAACCACTATACCTAGGAGTTTACCAAAATCATTCACTACTGTGGAAGTGGTAAGGGAACTGCACACAATCTACATATTTCAGGACTGCACTTTTGTGTCAATGCCTGACTCATTTAATCAAAGCATAAGCAAAAACTGCCTTCTAATGCTAGTAAAACTTGACAACAAGACAGGTTTTAAAACAGTTATCTGTCAGCAAATACACAATGTTACCTAATGCTTCTCTCACAGTGGTTCCCAAATGCACAGAGACTCACAGTGTGATTCTAGACAAGCACTACTATCCCTAGGAGTTTACCAAATCTCATTCACTACAGTGGAAGTGGTAAGGGAACTGCACACAATCTACATACTTCAGGACTGCACTTTTGTGTCAAACCCTGACTCATTTAATCAAAGCATAAGCAAAAACTGCCTTCTAATGCTACTAAAACTTGACAACAAGACAGGTTTTAAAACAGTTATCTGTCAGCAAATACACGATGTTACCAAATGCTTCTCTCACAGTGGTTCCCAAATGCATACAGACTCACAGTGTGATTCTAGACAAGCAACACTATCCCTAGCAGCTTACCAAAACACATTTCTTCAGCTAGAAGGAGTACTACATTTTAGTATAGAAACATAACTAATTTCACAAATTCATAAACAAGGACTGGTTTCTAATTCTACCAAAATATAAAAACAGCACAGTTATCTGTCTGCAAACACATGAAAAACACAAATGCTTATCACAGAATGGTTCCTACATGCACACACACTGTCAATAAGATTGTAGAGAAAAAAAGTACTCCCTACACTTTAGCAGGAGAAATACATTAGTCTGATTAAAATCAAAATAGTCTACATACATCCCCTCACAATTAAATAACTCACCTTTCAAGTTGTTTTGTAGATTAAGAAGTATATCAGTCACACACCAGATTTTCTTTTACAGAATCTCTGCACTGTGCACCTCTCAGCAAAAGCAAAGAATGGAAAAGTTTCCCTTTCATTTTCCACACATATACATGTAAACATCAAATCACAATCCTTCACACATAAATTCAAAAGCAAACACACATTTCTATTGGTTAAACATTTCAACCCTTTCCAAATGAAATACATTTCAACCCTTCCCCCAATCTTCCTTCTGCCTGTTACCATAGAAACAGGTCATGGAACACTGCACTGAGCACACAGGTCACAAGTTCAGCACACAATGTTGCTAACCAAGACAGCAAGTGTGCTTGACTTTTCAACATATCAGCTTATCATATATAATGTTCCTTACAATCAGTTTTTGTTAACCAATAAGAATCATGCCTTTAAAAAACAGAAATATACACTCTACCTTTCAGTGTAGAAAGTTGTCATACAACCAATGATTTCTTGTCTTTTTTTAAATTTTTTTTCCTTGGATCCGCGCACCCAACACGAGAGAATCCGTGCACCCAACGCGATAGGATGCGCGCATCGTACGCGCATTTCGTCGTTTAAAAAAAAAAAAAGGGGGCCCCAGGGGTTCCTTCTGGGACCCCCTAAGCACCTCTAGAGGGTCATAGTATTTCCACTCTGCCCCCTTTATATGTTTTACACACTTATTCCCCTTGCTTCTTCAGCCTCGCTTCTACCGAGGCAGAAAATGGCCGCCAACAGTTCTTGGTTTCGAATGTAGACAGACACTCAACAGCCAATTAGCATTCAGCGCGCGATCGGAAGGGTGCGCCCTCGGTTCGAGGAGAGTGAGCTTATGGTGCGGGTAGGGTGCGCGGATCCTCCCCGGCCATAGATATATATGTACTTTTAACTCTAATTTTCTCAGGAACTACTAAACGGATTCACACCATTTATGCAAAAGGCACGAGTCTGAACTGAGGACTACCTCTTTGCCAAATTTGGTGCCATTCCGTTCAGCCGTTCGGGCTGTAGCTGCGACAATAGATCCTATGGAAAATTGCATGGGGAAAATGCGTTTTGGGACCCCCCTTTTTTCTCAGCCCCCGCTTGACCGATCACCTCAAAACTTTCAGGGTAGGAGCGGAGCGGACCTGGCCAAAAGTTTGGAAAATTTCGCGAGGATTCATCAGCTGGCGCCAGACTTATTGGGAATAGAATGTTGCGGATTTCCTATGGAAAATAGGTCCTAATTATAACTATCTACTGGCGACCGCCAGTAGATAATATATATATATATATATATCACTGAAAAAACCATAGGTTTCACACATGTTATAGTTAGCTGGACATTTCACTCGTACAACCGCAATCCACTGCTGATGACGTCACATATTACATCACTCATGACATGGTCAGTGACATCACTCATGACATCACTGATGACATCTCAAATGACATCACTGATGACATCACTGATGACATCATCCAGTGAATATGTGTCTTTCTGAAAAATAAATATTTTTTATATATGTATATCTAAAGGTTAATGGAAGAATAAATGGGTAAATAAGTGTCTAAATGGATGTTTTTTTTTGTAAAATTAATTGTATAACTGACTTATTAACAGTATCTTAGTGAATACAAGTATTAGTGACTAATATTTAAATATTTAAATATCTGTATCAGTGTCTCACTTTGTGTATAAGTGTATAAGTGGCTGCATGGGTTGGTGAGTAGCTACATGAGTGGGTATATGGGTTATTAGTTCGTTTTTAGAGTATCAGTATGAGTGTCTGTATGGTTCAGTGGGGGATGTTACTTAGCGTATGGATGCATGAATGAGTGACTCACTGTTTGTATGTGTTTTGAAGACAGTATGTGAGCAGGACAGTATGGGTGGATGAGTGTGTGTATGGGTGAGTAAGAGAGTGAATGACTGTCTCAATAGTGTCTTTATGAGTAAGTCCATATGTTTTGAACTAGTATATGTGAGTATTGATGTACATAAGTGAGGATATATGAGAGTGAGAGATTGGAAGAGTTCCTGTATAAATAAGTATGTGTTTCTATAAGTGATTGTTTAAGAGAGTAAGTATGTGTACGTTTCTGTAAAAGTAAGTGTACTGGTGTGTGTATAGCTGTATATGCAAGTAAATTGATGTTTATTTGCATGTGTGAGTATGTGTGTGAGTAACCCTATGTATGAGTGTAGGTGTGTAACAGGGTGTATAGGTGTATGAGTACATATGATGACTGAGTACATGTATGAGTGACTATATAGAAGTGTTGATGAATGAGTGGATGCGTATGTAGATTTTGGAATTACTGAATAGGTTGTTCTAACTGGTATTGGTATCTCTATAGTTTTCAAAACTTTAGTTTGTATTTTTCAATGTGTGTATCAAAGTTTATATTCGGATAAGAGGAGGTCTGCCACTCTTACACAAGGATGATGTCATCAGTGATGTCATCAGTGATGTCATTTGAGATGTCATCAGTGATGTCATGAGTGATGTCACTGACCATGTCATGAGTGATGTAATATGTGACGTCATCAGCAGTGGATTGCGGTTGCGCGAGTTATAGTTAGCTGAACTAACTATAACGGGGGAATTTCAATGGTTTTGTACGAGTGAAATGTCCAGCTAACTATAACATGTGTGAAACCTATGGTTTTTTCAGTGAATTTGCAAGGTTTTTTAAATGCTAATTTATCTATGTATTATTATATTTTTTATATATTTATTTTACAATAAACTACTTATGTATATAGGTATAGATTGGCTGTATCCTGTAATATCTCCTATAAACTTATAAACAGTTTAAAATGTTTTTTTTTTTTAAGGGTTTTTCACAGTGCGCGCATGCGTGCGAGCACCGTGTGCGCACCGGCAATTTTTTTTATTAAAGGAAATGTTTTTTTTTTATTTACGAGGTCCTTTAGGTACCCACTGAGAAGGTCTAGGGGGTCAGGGAGTGTCTTCCCTGCCTCCTTTTCATGTTTTAGAAATCGGGTTAAAAGTAATTCATTTCTGATGCGTGCGTGCACCGTGCGCGCATGCGTGCGAGCACCGTGTGCGCACCGGCAATTCTTTTTTATTAAATGAAATGTTTTTTTTTTTGATTTACGAGGTCATTTAGGGACCCCCTGAGAAGGTCTAGGGGGTCAGGGAGTGTCTTCCCTGCCTCCTTTTCATGTTTTAGAAATCGGGTTAAAAGTAATTCATTTCTGATCCGTGCGTGCACCGTGCGCGCATGTGTGCGAGCACCGCGCGCGCACGGTGCACGCACGGTGCACGCATACGTGTGAGCACCGTGCGCGCACGGCAAGTCATGTGATTACGAAACAACACTTTTCATTGGTTCATAGTAGTTTCTGTTCCAGAATCTTCAAACACCACACCCACTCCCCTCACTATTTCTTCTTATTTCCTGGGAGAAGGTTGCTGAACAGCTACTCGAGTGAAATCTTACTTGAAAATGGCAGAACAGCAGTCAACTTCAGGGAGTGAGGAGGAGACCTTTGTGGAACCACCAAGGAAGAGCAAACAAAAACACTCTTTCATCTGGAATTATTTCACCTTTCCAGAGGGCCAAAAGAAGGTGAATGCGCCGAAGGTAACATGCACTATTTGTGGAAGTGTCTTATCTAGAGGTGATCCCAGCAAAAAATACTCCTTTAGTATTTATTCAATGCTGAGGCACTTCAAAACAGTGCATCCTATACGCTATGCTCGAGAAACAACTAGAGCCCTAAGGGACAACCCTCCACCTGCTCAGCCGAGCACATTATCTGCGGCCGCAGATTCACCGTGCACCAGGCCACTGGACATCCGCCCCCTTTTTCAGAAGGTGCACATACATTGCAATGTGTGCAATGCTGTTATTTGCTACAGTGAGAGCAGCATAAACTTGATTGAAAACAGAATACAGCAGCACACATGCTCCAGCCCATAATTTTTTTCATTTTTTTTTTGTTCCTGTTGAACAGTTTTTCATTACCAGTTAAAAAACTAAAAAAAAATACAAAACAAAAAAGACAAAAAAACTGTTATTTTCAGAACTCACTATATTCCTAATATTCTGTGTTGTAATTTTATTGAATGAATGTGTAGTGTATACATGAATGATTCAAATGATTGAAATGACTGAGTGAAGAGGAGGAAAGGACAGACAGAATGAGTAAGAAAAGGAAAGTATGATCAGTCATGAAAGGGAAGTGAAAGACTGACTGCAACAAAAGGACTAAGGGTAGAGGATACAGGTAAGAAGAGTGAATGAGTAAGGGAATGGCAGTGAGTAATGGAGAGTGATGGAGGAGAAGTGAGAAAAGGGGAGTAAGGGATGGAGATAGGAAAAGGGAGTCACATATGAAGCAGATGAAGTACAGCAGGGTAAAGGGATTGAAAGTAAGAGAAGTGGAGTGATGGTGAGATAAGGGGTATGAGGATTAGAAAAGGGGGTAAGGGAAAGTGAGAGATGGGGAATGAGGGGATGGAGGGATTCAGGAAACTGGAGTGAGAGAAAGGGAGTCAGGATTTCAATGAGCAAAGGAGAGTGAGGGAGAGTGAAGGAAAGAATGTGAAAAGATGAAGGGGTGTGAGATACAGACAGGAGGAAGTGAAGTAGGAGAATAGGAGTGACTATGAGTAAAGAATAGTGACAGTTAGGGAAGGTGAGGGAAGGAGAATGACGGAGAAGGTTAAAAAATTAACATAGATGGAAAATGAGTGATGGAGAGAGGAGGAGTGGTAGAATCAAAGGGGCAGATTTATGTTAGACTTGCGCCACTTTTACGCCGCCGTTGCTTCACTTTTGTGATGCTGCGGCGGCGTAAACCCTGCGCCACGTTGCGCCCTATTTACATTGTGACGCATCTATGGAGATTATTGCAACTGCAACAAAAGTCTTTCCTGATATTGATAATTGATTTCCTACAAACTTCTTTATTAAAGTGTCCAATTTTGTTCCATCAACTCTACAACGTTGCATCATTAAAATTATATACTGTCCATATTTCTTTAAAAATAACGTTGATAATATTTCTGATTTATATTGAGAACATTCCATGTTGTGATTTGCATCTTTAACTAATTTACTAAAAGTCACTGATTTACTCTCTGGTAATGGTAAATGTATGAACCTTTCAGAATCAACATTAGTGCTGCATGTGTTCATACAGTTTTCACAACAATGTTCCCATTTATAAGAGAGACCAAACATATTTTCTATTTCTACCCCTTCATCTTCCAGTACCATAAGCATATACATTAAGAATTCCTGTGCATCTTGCTGGACATTTTGAGTAAACTGTGCACATCCAGAACATACATCTAAAAGATTTCTAACATCAGAAGCACTTTCTATTTTAGTTTTATCATTACTCAACTTCACATAAAGGAAACTCAGCAGAGAACAAAATCTTTTTTCATGATTTAGTATTATCTGCTCTTGCAAACTTTCAAGATGAAATACAACATTCAGCACTACATTAGCATAGCAGTTGACACCAGAGCTATTTTCAAAAGGACAACCAACAACCTCTTCAACATTGTCCTTTTTCTTTTTGCTTGCAATCACATCACTCTCTTTTTGTTTTCTCTTCCGTACATCCTCATTACAGATATTCTCAATTC
This sequence comes from Triturus cristatus, assembly GCF_964204655.1. Classification (NCBI taxonomy): domain Eukaryota; kingdom Metazoa; phylum Chordata; class Amphibia; order Caudata; family Salamandridae; genus Triturus; species Triturus cristatus. The sequence continues at coordinate 780,041,710 of NC_140580.1, forward strand.
TCCTTTTCCGACAAACAACACGTTTTTCAAACACAGGATACTGACCTAAATGAGGAGCATAGCTTCTTCTTAATCTATTATACTCCTTTACACAATTTGCATCGCACTAACTTTTGAGTCATCAATAAACCAGATAATTTTTTCATTCGTGACAAAGCAACATATGCCATACCTTCTTTAAACACACTAGATCCAATATTTACAAAAGCACTATCTACAGTTAATCCTTGAGATTTGTGAATAGTTACAGCATATGCTAGAGAAAACGGAAACTGCTTCCTACGTACATATAAGTCTTTCACAAGCAAAAAACGAACTGAACAACGACTAATGTCTTTAACCTCTTCAATCTGATCAAATTTTATTTTTAAAAATTCAATTCCATCTTTTTTCTGGTAATTAACAAAACCCACAACTTTACCCATAGCTCCATTCACTAAACCTTTTTCTAAATTCAAATTACGTCTTAAAATTACTCGACAGTTCATACATACATAAAGATTCTTTTCTAAACCAGCTGTTTTCGATATGTTTTTCTCTAGAGAATCCAATTTAGTTTTCAATTTGCCTGTGAATATAATAGATATTCCTTCATGCTGTATTTTATCCACGGCTTCCATTTTCATAATCTCTTCATTTACCAATTTCAAAAGTTCTTCATTGAATATAGAGCATTCATGTAGTGTTGGCATTAAACAGATTACAGTATTTTTTTCTGCAATTTCCTTGTATATTTTCTCTGGAACTATTTGTTCTGTTGGAAACAAATTACATAGCAATCAACTCTGTAAAGCTTTTCTGCCATGTTCTGTGAGTAGTCCAATTCTGATATCTTTGAGAATACTTGCATAATCATCATTATTTGCTTGCCGCATATTGGTAATGAGTTCTTTGTACTCAAAGTATGACCAAATATTCACATTACCTATACTTCCTAATGACTTTTTCGTTTCTTCATGTGCAAGAGTATTAAATACTAGTTGTCCTTTAACTGGAGTGAGCTGCAGTAGATCCCCAAAAACTATAACATGTTTTCCTCCAAATAACACGTCATAGTCTGTCTTTAGAATTTGCTGCATTCTTAAATGCACAAAGGCAAGCATTAAGTTTGATACCATGCTTACCTCATCAATAATGAGAACTTTCATTGTCTTCAACACTCTTGAAACTTCAAAACATGCTTCTCCTGTTAGCTTGTGGTATTCTATTTTGTTCTCATGCTCTACTGGTAACATTAGCAAACGATGTAAGGTAATTCCTTTTATGTTATATGCTGCTAACCCAGTTGGAGCAGTAACAACACAAGACAAAGTTGAATCAGTTTTTTTCTGTAGGTAGCTTCCAATTACTTTAATTAAGAAACTTTTTCCAGTTCCAGCTTGTCCACTCACATACATTCTGATTGGTTCAAATGATGTGCATGAGCACTCTTTATTTTCATGTAGTAATCCATGATCAATTTGTTTTGTGATTTCTTCATAAATTTGTTGTTGTTCATAATTCAGTTGTTGGTCCAAATTTGGTAAGTCTATTAAATCTTCCTGAGCTTGATTCATAGCTGTTTCCACTTCAGTCATGGGTATTGCAGCTTCATTTTCTACGATTGGTTGTCCTAGGGGATCTTGACTGAGCGTACCAGAACTTTTACTGTCTTGAGAACTGTCTCTAGCTACTTCAGCTGCAATTGTAGCTTCTTGTTTAATTTCTTCATTTAACATTTGTACATAATTTGTGAAAGTACTGCATTCTATGCTATCTTTACATGCATTAAAGGAATCTTCATAGCTCTGAAAATCTCCAAGTAATTCATCCTCTGAACGCCATGGTTTAAACAGCTGTAAAAGTGCTAAGTAGTAAAATTCCTTTTTGTCAGTAGTGTCGTAACTCATTTTGTGTAGAATTTATCTTTACTCTTGTACTTTCGTCGACAGTATTTTCCACACCGATGACTTTGGAAACGTAAAACTTACTCTTTTAAGTTTTTTTCTTCTGTGCTTTTAGGTATAGCACATGTTGCATATTCTTCAATGAAAGATAAAACTGCATCATCAGAATCTGTTCCAAATTTTGGGGCATCCTTGATCCACAACAGCATATGAATATGAGGAGCACCTCTTGCTTTGTACTCTTTTCTCCAAAAGAAATCCACAACTTCTCCAAGAGGTGGATTTTTTTTATTGCAGATGAAGGACATCATAACCTCAAATCTATGATTGAAATATCTGCAAACATTAAGCGGATCCAATGAGCACAATTCTCCTGCTGTCTTGTATTGGATGTTTTCAATATTTGAATTTGCCTCTCGAAGAAAATCCAGTAAATCATCCCAAGCGTACTCAGCGCAGCTTAGGGTAAGGAACCATGTAGGAGTTCCTAAATTCCAAACATACATTTCAATTCTCCATGGCGTCGGTACCAATATTCATTAGTTCCACGCTGACAAGCCATCAGATTAATCAATTGAGATTCCGAATGATCATCTCGCTGTTGCACTTTGTTCATAAAATCCTTTGCAGACACATTATGTAGATGTACTCCAGTTTTTAAAATGTGATTTACTGCATAAGATAGTGCAGACAAGTCACTTTCAAATAAAAGATGGAACAAATAAGGAATACTTTGACGAAATCTTGGATCTTCTGCATATAATCTTGTAGTCCGATACTCAGAAGCAGGAATCTGTACTGGACGTTCATCATATCGTCCACCTTTTCCTGTAGGAAACAGCTGGGGAAAAAAACAAGCTTCCAAGCTCTCCTCCCATACACTCACGGGAGTTGCTTTTGCTTTTTTCATCTGAAACAGATCAATAGTGTTTCCCATAACTTCTTTAGAATGAAGAGGATGTATGCTGAAATGTTCATAAATTTCTTCTTCTTTTGACTTATCCACTTTTTCAATTTGCCCAGTTGGTATTCCTGTGTCTGCTAGTAAAACTTCTTCATCTTCATCCATATAAATTGATTCATAGTACTTATTATTTCTTTTCAAATATAAATTTGCTCTTTGTACTTTTCGTACATCTACTAGCTCCTGCCAAATTTTCTTATTCTTTGTAGGTACACCATTAACCAGAATAACTAATGGTTCAGTTTCCAAACTATCTGCATCAATTGTTTCAATATTTTTTTTCAAATCTAATGGCAAATAGAAAACTCTTCCTTTTAAACCTCTTTGTAAATCTGAAGGAGGTAATTTACCTGTTTTGGGCTCCATACGAACTATAGTCTGAAACGGATGGACACATTGAATGAGTATAGACTCATACATATTTAAATCACTAAGTTCTGCAGGAATATCAACCAATTCTAAATTATTATGTACAGCTCTTGCTGGCATTTTATTTTCTTCTAACTTGTTATAACAGTATTTACAAATACGCTGATCTTCACCCAAATCAAAACAATTTTCCAGAAACAAATATGTAGCAAAATCCTTCCACTCATAATTATTTTCTTTTTCACTTTTTTTATAGAGATCAACATTCCTTGTTTGAGTTTTATAATGGCTTCTCCGGCAACAAATACAAGTAATATTTGGTCTTTCATTAGAGATGATAGTAAATTTTGTCATTTGATCTTCAAAATGTTTACTAACAGTGGGTTCTACATTCTCTTCCACATTTTCTTCAATAACTGTGTCATTTCCTGCACTTTCTTGTTCTGGACCAAAGTAACAAAACTGAATATCATCAGTAACCTTCTCTACATCTGATACAGATCCACGCAACAGAGCACAATTCAACTCATTTAACTTTAGTGCTGGACTTTTAGCAAAATACAATCTTCTCACAAACTTTCTCATTTCAGTATGATGTACTGCCAGCATCCTAAAATGGTGAAAAACTCTTTGACAAACTTTCCTAGAAAGACAAGCCAGAGAATGTCCTTGCAAACCAGTATTCTTTCTCACTCTGCATGGATCTAGTCTTTGAAGCACCTTAATCTTCTGTTTAACACTTTTTTTTTACTATATTCTCTTAGAAAGTCACGTAATTTATCAATAGATTCTTGTCGTACAGTACAAATACTACTACAATTCCAAGTGTACACTGGGGCTTTAGGACGTTAACCCATAACCTCATCAGCTAACACTTCTTCCTCATTTCTTGGAACCATTTTCTCCTTTACCATTACACAACCATCTTTAACTTCATAACTTCGACCACTGGTGTCAACTGCATGCAGCAAACTATTACTTTGAAGATAACTCTCTTCATTAAAAATGGTTCAGTACTTGAACTATGCTTCCATTCTCCTAAGAACACATTCCAAAAGGTACTTTTTTCACTACTCTTTTCCTTTTGCTTTTTGACTTCATTACATTGACTATTTTATCTAATGTACGGATCCTGTTCAAAATTAAAATGAATAGTTTTCTTTTTAATTCCAAAGCCTTTGCAACAATTAATTCAATATGTTTCTTTTTCTTATAAAATATTGCTTTCTTCCTATATTTTTTCACATCCTTTAGCAAATTGAACACCACTCTTCTCTGAAACATTTTTTTACAAATGTTTTGAAATTCTGTTTTTCTTTTTAAGTCATTCTTTCTTGCTTCTGATTGTACATTAGCATTTAGTAATTTCTTTCTATTGTGTTGTTGTTTTCTTCTTGAAACACTATTTGCAGTGGATATACTTTCTACATTTTTTCTATGTTTGAGGATATTTTAAAAAAAATCTTTAGTCTGCTTATTAGAAGACTTTTTCTTTTTTCCAACATGAGGTTCTTCAACTAATTTCTGTTGTCCAGTTGTCTTCAAATATAGATGTTTTTGCTATTCTTTTCTCTTTCTTGATTTTATAAGCATGTTTAATTTATTTCTGTGTTGTTCAGCAATACCTAAAGGAAACTAAAAAAAACATACCTTTATGTAATTTAAATATATTACTATATTTCTTTTGAGCTTTTCAAATCCTATTATATGAGCTGCCCCTTTCCTACGAGTGGAAGGAAAATATACCCTGTTGTTTTCAAATGTGTTAGCATTTGCCTCTCATCTGTGAGATGGTGATGTGTGCTGTATGCTAACCATCACAGTTCAAGAAAACAAGCTGCCCCTTTCCTACGAGTGCAAGTCTTACAGAACAAGAGCAACACAAATTAAATCTCTGACAACAATTCCTGTGTGCACACAGACTCATGGTGAGATTCTAGGCAGAAAACGATATTTGATTGGCAATTTCAAAGCACATTTACTACTGTGGTAGAGCAAGTGATAATTACTGTAACAGCCTGACACATTTTCCTTATAGTTTAGAGAGGCAGAAAAGAGCACATGTCCTAACAGCTACTTGAGACCATGAGCATGTGGAACCTGGGTGAGTGATTAGACTAGAGCAAAGGAAATGAGCCTTGGTGATGTTGAATGTGTTAGCGTTACACACTGCTATCTGAAATACCACACAGTGCTGAATAGTAAGCATGGGAGTGCAGGAGAAACAGCTGCCTGTGTGCTAAGAGTGTGTTTCTGGAGACTGTGTATTGTCAGGTGCAAGAGAGATCTGCATGGACGCTTGCACAACTGCATGAAGACTGCAGAGATGTATGTAAGATCACCTGTGGTAAGGGTTAATTGGAGTTTTGAACATGTAGGAACTACCTCACCCATTGCAGGAGTGGAAGGAAAATCTACCCTGTTGTTTTCAAATGTGTTAGCATTTGCCTCTCATCTGTGAGATGGTGATGTGTGCTGTATGCTAACCATCACAGTTCAAGAAAACAAGCTGCCCCTTTCCTACGAGTGCAAGTCTTACAGAACAAGAGCAACACAAATTAAATCTCTGACAACAATTCCTGTGTGCACACAGACTCATGGTGTGATTCTAGGCAGAAAACAATATTTGATTGGCAATTTCAAAGCACATTTACTACTGTGGTAGAGCAAGTGATAATTACTGTAACAGCCTGACACATTTTCCTTCTAGTTTAGAGAGGCAGAAAAGAGCACATGTCCTAACAGCTACTTGAGACCATGAGCATGTGGAACCTGGGTGAGTGATTAGACTAGAGCAAAGGAAATGAGCCTTGGTGATGTTGAATGTGTTAGCGTTACACACTGCTATCTGAAATACCACACAGTGCTGAATAGTAAGCATGGGAGTGCAGGAGAAGCAGCTGCCTGTGTGCTAAGAGTGTGTTTCTGGAGACTGTGTATTGTCAGGTGCAAGAGAGATCTGCATGGACGCTTGCACAACTGCATGAAGACTACAGAGATGTATGTAAGATCACCTGTGGTACGGATTAATTGGAGTTTTGAACATGTAGGAACTACCTCACCCATTGCAGGAGTGGAAGGAAAATCTACCCTGTTATTTTCAAATGTGTTAGCATTAGCCTCTCATCTGTGAGATGGTGATGTGTGCTGTATGCTAACCATCATAGTTCAAGAAAACAAGCTGCCCCTTTCCTACGAGTGCAAATCTTACAGAACAAGAGCAACACAAATTAAATCTCTGACAACAATTCCTGTGTGCACAGAGACTCATGGTGTGATTCTCGGCAGAAAACAATATTTGATTGGCAATTTCAAAGCACATTTACTACTGTGGTAGAGCAAGTGATAATTGCTGTCACAGCCTGACACATTTTCCTTATAGTTTAGAGAGGCAGAAAAGATCACATGTCCCAACAGCTACTTGAGACCATGAGCATGTGGAACCTGGGTGAGTGATTAGACTAGAGCAAAGGAAATGAGCCTTGGTGATGTTGAATGTGTTAGCGTTACACACTGCTATCTGAAATACCACACAGTGCTGAATAGTAAGCATGAGAGTGCAGGAGAAACAGCTGCCTGTGTGCTAAGAGTGTGTTTCTGGAGACTGTGTATTGTCAGGTGCAAGAGAGATCGGCATGGACGCTTACACAACTGCATGACGACTGCAGAGATGTATGTAAGATCACCTGTGGTAAGGGTTAATTGGAGTTTTGAACATGTCGGAACTACCTCACCCATTCCAGGAGTGGAAGGAAAATCTACCCTGTTGTTTTCAAATGTGTTAGCATTTGCCTCTCATCTGTGAGATAGTGATTTGTGCTGAATGCTAACCATCACAGTTCAAGAAAACAAGCTGCCCCTTTCCTACGAGTGCAAGTCTTACAGAACAAGAGCAACACAAATTAAATCTCTGACAACAATTCCTGTGTGCACACAGACTCATGGTGTGATTCTAGGCAGAAAACGATATTTGATTGGCAATTTCAAAGCACATTTACTACTGTGGTAGAGCAAGTGATAATTACTGTAACAGCCTGACACATTTTCCTTATAGTTTAGAGAGGCAGAAAAGAGCACATGTCCTAACAGCTACTTGAGACCATGAGCATGTGGAACCTGGGTGAGTGATTAGACTAGAGCAAAGGAAATGAGCCTTGGTGATGTTGAATGTGTTAGCGTTACACACTGCTATCTGAAATACCACACAGTGCTGAATAGTAAGCATGGGAGTGCAGGAGAAGCAGCTGCCTGTGTGCTAAGAGTGTGTTTCTGGAGACTGTTTATTGTCAGGTGCAAGAGAGATCTGCATGGACGCTTGCACAACTGCATGAAGACTACAGAGATGTATGTAAGATCACCTGTGGTACGGATTAATTGGAGTTTTGAACATGTAGGAACTACCTCACCCATTGCAGGAGTGGAAGGAAAATCTACCCTGTTGTTTTCAAATGTGTTAGCATTTGCCTCTCATCTGTGAGATGGTGATGTGTGCTGTATGCTAACCATCACAGTTCAAGAAAACAAGCTGGCCCTTTCTTACGAGTGCAAGTCTTACAGAACAAGAGCAACACAAATTAAATCTCTGACAACAATTCCTGTGTGCACACAGACTCATGGTGTGATTCTCGGCAGAAAACAATATTTGATTGGCAATTTCAAAGCACATTTACTACTGTGGTAGAGCAAGTGATAATTACTGTCACAGCCTGACACATTTTCCTTATAGTTTAGAGAGGCAGAAAAGATCACATGTCCCAACAGCTACTTGAGACCATGAGCATGTGGAACCTGGGTGAGTGATTAGACTAGAGCAAAGGAAATGAGCCTTGGTGATGTTGAATGTGTTAGCGTTACACACTGCTATCTGAAATACCACACAGTGCTGAATAGTAAGCATGAGAGTGCAGGAGAAACAGCTGCCTGTGTGCTAAGAGTGTGTTTCTGGAGACTGTGTATTGTCAGGTGCAAGAGAGATCGGCATGGACGCTTACACAACTGCATGACGACTGCAGAGATGTATGTAAGATCACCTGTGGTAAGGGTTAATTGGAGTTTTGAACATGTCGGAACTACCTCACCCATTCCAGGAGTGGAAGGAAAATCTACCCTGTTGTTTTCAAATGTGTTCGCATTTGCCTCTCATCTGTGAGATAGTGATTTGTGCTGAATGCTAACCATCACAGTTCAAGAAAACAAGCTGCCCCTTTCCTACGAGTGCAAGTCTTACAGAACAAGAGCAACACAAATTAAATCTCTGACAACAATTCCTGTGTGAACACAGACTCATGGTGTGATTCTAGGCAGAAAACGATATTTGGTTGGCAATTTCAAAGCACATTTACTACTGTGGCAGAGCAAGTGATAATTACTGTAACAGCCTGACACATTTTCCTTATAGTTTAGAGAGGCAGAAAATAGCACATGTCCTAACAGCTACTTGAGACCATGAGCATGTGGAACCTGGGTGAGTGATTAGACTAGAGCAAAGGAAATGAGCCTTGGTGATGTTGAATGTGTTAGCGTTACACACTGCTATCTGAAATAGCACACAGTGCTGAATAGTAAGCATGGGAGTGCAGGAGAAGCAGCTGCCTGTGTGAAAAGAGTGTGTTTCTGGAGACTGTGTATTGTCAGGTGCAAGAGAGATCTGCATGGACGCTTGCACAACTGCATGAAGACTACAGAGATGTATGTAAGATCAACTGTGGTAAGGGTTAATTGGAGTTTTGACCATGTAGGAACTACCTCACCCATTGCAGGAGTGGAAGGAAAATCTACCCTGTTGTTTTCAAATGTGTTAGCATTTGCCTCTCATCTGTGAGATGGTGATGTGTGCTGTATGCTAACCATCACAGTTCAAGAAAACAAGCTGCCCCTTTCTTACGAGTGCAAGTCTTACAGAACAAGAGCAACACAAATTAAATCTCTGACAACAATTCCTGTGTGCACAGACTCATGGTGTGATTCTCGGCAGAAAACAATATTTGATTGGCAATTTCAAAGCACATTTACTACTGTGGTAGAGCAAGTGATAATTACTGTAACAGCCTGACACATTTTCCTTATAGTTTAGAGAGGCAGAAAAGATCACATGTCCCAACAGCTACTTGAGACCATGAGCATGTGGAACCTGGGTGAGTGATTAGACTAGAGGAAAGGAAATGAGCCTTGGTGATGTTGAATGTGTTAGCGTTACACACTGCTATCTGAAATACCACACAGTGCTGAATAGTAAGCATGAGAGTGCAGGAGAAACAGCTGCCTGTGTGCTAAGAGTGTGTTTCTGGAGACTGTGTATTGTCAGGTGCAAGAGAGATCGGCATGGACGCTTACACAACTGCATGATGACTGCAGAGATGTATGTAAGATCACCTGTGGTAAGGGTTAATTGGAGTTTTAAACATGTCGGAACTACCTCACCCATTGCAGGAGTGGAAGGAAAATCTACCCTGTTGTTTTTAAATGTGTTAGCATTTGCCTCTCATCTGTGAGATAGTGATTTGTGCTGAATGCTAACCATCACAGTTCAAGAAAACAAGCTGCCCCTTTCCTACGAGTGCAAGTCTTACAGAACAAGAGCAACACAAATTAAATCTCTGACAACAATTCCTGTGTGCACACAGACTCATGGTGTGATTCTAGGCAGAAAACGATATTTGATTGGCAATTTCAAAGCACATTTACTACTGTGGTAGAGCAAGTGATAATTACTGTAACAGCCTGACACATTTTCCTTATAGTTTAGAGAGGCAGAAAAGAGCACATGTCCTAACAGCTACTTGAGACCATGAGCATGTGGAACCTGGGTGAGTGATTAGACTAGAGCAAAGGAAATGAGCCTTGGTGATGTTGAATGTGTTAGCGTTACACACTGCTATCTGAAATACCACACAGTGCTGAATAGTAAGCATGGGAGTGCAGGAGAAGCAGCTGCCTGTGTGCTAAGAGTGTGTTTCTGGAGACTGTGTATTGTCAGGTGCAAGAGAGATCTGCATGGACGATTGCACAACTGCATGAAGACTGCAGAGATGTATGTAAGATCACCTGTGGTAAGGGTTAATTGGAGTTTTGAACATGTAGGAACTACCTCACCCATTGCAGGAGTGGAAGGAAAATCACCCTGTTTTTTTCAAATGTGTTAGCATTTGTCTCTCATCTGTGAGATAGTGATTTGTGCTGAATGCTAACCATCACATTTCAAGAAAACAAGCTGTCCCTTTCCTACGAGTGCAAGTCTTACAGAAGAAGAGCAACACGAATTAAATCTCTGACAACAATTCCTGTGTGCACACAGACTCATGGTGTTATTCTAGGCAGAAAACAATATTTGATTGGCAATTTCAAAGCACATTTACTACTGTGGTAGAGCAAGTGATATTTACTGTAACAGCCTGACACATTTTCCTTATAGTTTAGAGAGGCAGAAAAGAGCACATGTCCCATCAGCTACTTGAGACCATGAGCATGTGGAACCTGGGTGAGTGATTAGACTAGAGCAAAGGAAATGAGCCTTGGTGATGTTGAATGTGTTTGCGTTACACACTGCTATCTGAAATACCACACAGTGCTGAATAGTAAGCATGGGAGTGCAGGAGAAGCAGCTGCCTGTGTGCTAAGAGTGTGTTTCTGGAGACTGTGTATTGTCAGGTGCAAGAGAGATCTGCATGGACGCTTACACAACTGCATGAAGACTGCAGAGATGTATGTAAGATCACTTGTGGTAAGGGTTAATTAGAGTTTTGAACATGTAGGAACTACCTCACCCATTGCAGGAGTGGAAGGAAAATCTACCCTGTTGTTTTCAAATGTGTTAGCATTTGCCTCTCATCTGTGAGATAGTGATTTGTGCTGAATGCTAACCATCACAGTTCAAGAAAACAAGCTGCCCCTTTCCTACGAGTGCAAGTCTTACAGAACAAGAGCAACACAAATTAAATCTCTGACAACAATTCCTGTGTGCACACAGACTCATGGTGTGATTCTAGGCAGAAAACGATATTTGATTGGCAATTTCAAAGCACATTTACTACTGTGGTAGAGCAAGTGATAATTACTGTAACAGCCTGACACATTTTCCTTATAGTTTAGAGAGGCAGAAAAGAGCACATGTCCTAACAGCTACTTGAGACCATGAGCATGTGGAACCTGGGTGAGTGATTAGACTAGAGCAAAGGAAATGAGCCTTGGTGATGTTGAATGTGTTAGCGTTACACACTGCTATCTGAAATACCACACAGTGCTGAATAGTAAGCATGGGAGTGCAGGAGAAGCAGCTGCCTGTGTGCTAAGAGTGTGTTTCTGGAGACTGTGTATTGTCAGGTGCAAGAGAGATCTGCATGGACGCTTACACAACTGCATGAAGACTGCAGAGATGTATGTACGATCACCTGTGGTAAGGGTTAATTAGAGTTTTGAACATGTAGGAACTACCTCACCCATTGCAGGAGTGGAAGGAAAATCTACCCTGTTGTTTTCAAATGTGTTAGCATTTGCCTCTCATCTGTGAGATAGTGATTTGTGCTGAATGCTAACCATCACAGTTCAAGAAAACAAGCTGCCCCTTTCCTACGAGTGCAAGTCTTACAGAACAAGAGCAACACAAATTAAATCTATGACAACAATTCCTGTGTGCACACAGACTCATGGTGTGATTCTAGGCAGAAAACGATATTTGATTGGCAATTTCGAAGCACATTTACTACTGTGGTAGAGCAAGTGATAATTACTGTAACAGCCTGACACATTTTCCTTATAGTTTAGAGAGGCAGAAAAGAGCACATGTCCTAACAGCTACTTGAGACCATGAGCATGTGGAACCTGGGTGAGTGATTAGACTAGAGCAAAGGAAATTAGCCTTGGTGATGTTGAATGTGTTAGCGTTACACACTGCTATCTGAAATACCACACAGTGCTGAATAGTAAGCATGAGAGTGCAGGAGAAACAGCTGCCTGTGTGCTAAGAGTGTGTTTCTGGAGACTGTGTATTGTCAGGTGCAAGAGAGATCGGAATGGACGCTTGCACAACTGCATGAAGACTGCAGAGATTTATGTAAGATCAGCTGTGGTAAGGGTTAATTGGAGTTTTGAACATGTAGGAACTACCTCACCCATTGCAGGAGTGGAAGGAAAATCTACCCTGTTGTCTTCAAATGTGTTAGCATTTGTCTCTCATCTGTGAGATAGTGATTTGTGCTGAATGCTAACCATCACAGTTCAAGAAAACAAGCTGCCCATTCCCTACGAGTGCAAGTCTTACAGAACAAGAGCAACACAAATTAAATCTCTGACAACAATTCCTGTTTGCACACAGACTCATGGTGTGATTCTTGGCAGAAAACGATATTTGATTGTCAATTTCAAAGCACATTTACTACTGTGGTAGAGCAAGTGATAATTACTGTAACAGCCTGACACATTTTCCTAATAGTTTAGAGAGGCAGAAAAGAGCACATGTCCTAACAGCTACTTGAGACCATGAGCATGTGGAACCTGGGTGAGTGATTAGACTAGAGCAAAGGAAATGAGCCTTGGTGATGTTGAATGTGTTAGCGTTGCACACTGCTATCTGACATACCACACAGTACTGAATAGTAAGCATGGGAGTACAGGAGAAACAGCTGCCTGTGTGCTAAGAGTGTGTTTCTGGAGACTGTGGATTGTCAGGTGCAAGAGAGATCTGCATGGACGCTTACACAACTGCATGAAGACTGCAGAGATGTATGTAAGATCACCTGTGGTAAGGGTTAATTGGAGTTTTGAACATGTAGGAACTACCTCACCCATTGCAGGAGTGGAAGGAAAATCTACCCTGTTGTTTTCAAATGTGTTAGCATTTGTCTCTCATCTGTGAGATAGTGATGTGTGCTGAATGCTAACCATCACAGTTCAATAAAACAAGCTGCCCCTTTCCTACGAGTGCAAGTCTTACAGAACAAGAGCAACACAAATTAAATCTCTGACAACAATTCTTGTGTGCACACAGACTCATGGTGTGATTCTAGGCACAAAACAGTATTCCTGGGTGATACCAGTACACCTTAACTTATGGTGAAGACATACTCCATAATATCTTACAAGTTCAAGGCAGTTAAATATCTTCCAAAACATAAAATGTAAAACACAACTTTAAAAGAAGAAACAAATTTCTATTATTTATATCAAAATACACCACATACATCCCCTCTCAAATTCATAACTCACCTTTAAAAGTAGTTAGTTGAGAAAGAAATGTGCCACTCACACAGCAGATTATCAGAGCCAGAATCTCTGAGCTGTACTCCTCTCACCAAAACCATTAAATGGCAAAATTTCCCTCTCTTTTTTCACACATATACATGTTAACTTCAAATCACATTGCTTCCCAAATTTTTTTAAATGGAAACACACATTTCTATTGGTTGCAAATTTCAACCCTTTTCCAAATGATTCCTACCCCCAACATGACTTTTGCCTGCTACCATAGCAACAGATCATGGAACAATAGTGTGAGCAGAGAGGTCAGAAGTTCAGCACACAATGTTTCTAATCCAAAGAGCAAGAGTGCTTGACTTTTCAAACCTAACAGCATATCCAAAGTAATCTTCTGTGGGAACACATTTTTCTGAACCAATACAAAACATGCTTTTAAAAATTTAAACATACAGCCTAGTTTTTAGTGTTGAATGGTCTGAAACAGCCAATGAACTCTTTTTATTAAAAACAAAGTATGTAAGCCTCCATTTTACAACTATATTTCTTTTCATATTGCCATTCTACTGAAAGACACCTTCTGAGTGCATCCAGATCTCCTTGAAAGATGTTCACAGTGTGGATTGTAGGTCATAGCTATGTCTACTGGAGTGAAAAGTATGCAGAAAAAAGAGGTATTGTGAAAGACCTTGCTTTGCCAAATGTAGACATTAAATGGATTGGTCAGAGAGGGTTAAAGTGGCACAAATTAATGCCTTTGGTAAAATCCTTTCTACATCTCCCACAGCCTGACCTTATAATTGTGCACTGTGGTGGAAATGACCTAGGCACTTTAACTGGGGTAGGTCTGGAAATGCTTGTTAAGGACACCTTTGTGCAATTGATGTCACTTTTTCCACAAACTACCTTTGTATATTCTAATATATGCCAAAGGCAAAAGTGGAACTGGTCCAACCAATATTGTCCGCAGTTTGAGAAAGCAAAAAAGCACGTCAATAAGTCTGTTTCTGCTTTCCTCAGAGACTATGGTATGGGTTCTATATACCACAACAACTTGCGTTACAACATGCAAGGCATTTATAGAGGAGACGGTGTTCATTTCACAGATGAAGGGAACAGAGTCGTCCTCTTGAACTTTAGACTCTGCATCGGTACTTACTTGTAGGTACAAAAAAACACTCAATGAACACAACGGCTCTTTTTAGAGCCAACCAACATCTAAACACTTAAACTTGATTTTTGATTCTATTATTTTTATGAATCTTTTGCCGCCGTGCGTGCACCGTGCGCGCACTGCGCAATATTTATAATTTTCTTTTTTTTTTTTGGGACCTTAGGGGTCTTTCATGGTCCCCCTGAGAAGGCCTAGGGGGTCAGGGACTCTCTACCCTGCCCCCTTTTCACGTTCTCCACTTGTGTTTTTAGCTCTCTTCTGCCTCTAAAACTCAAAATGGCGGCTTCTTGAAAAAAAATAAATCGTTTTTTTTCACCCTTGACCCCCTGACAAAGGCTAGGGGGTCAGGAACTCTCTACCCTGCCCCCTTTTCACGTTCTCAACCTTTCTTTTTCACTGCCACACACAAAATGGCGTCCGACACATCCTGATTTCGACCGATTCGAATGTTGACTAACATCTAACCACCAATCAGAATTACGCTCGCGCACGGCACTCGCACTGTGCGCGCACGGTGCGCGCATATAGATATTTATGCACTTTTAACTGCAATTTTCTCAGGAACTACTGAACAGATTGACACCATATATGCAAAAGTCACATCCCTGACCTGAGGACTACCTCTTTTCCAAATTTCAAGTAATTCTGTTCAGCTGTTCGGGCTGTACCTTCGACTAAAGGTCCTATGGGAAAATGCATGGGGAAAACGTGTTTTGGGACCCCCCTTTTTTCTCAGCCCCCGCTTGACGAATCACCCCGAAACTTTCAGGGTAGGAGCTGAGCGGAGCGCCCCATTCGTTTTGAAAATTTCATGAAGATAAGTCAACCGGCGCCAAAGTTATTCAAAATAGAATTTTCAGATTTCCCATGGGAACTCGGTCCTAACAATAACTATCTACTGGCGACCGCCAGTAGATAATATATATATATATATATATATATATAGATAGATAGATAGATAGATAGATAGATAGATAGATAGATAGATAGATAGATAGATAGATAGATAGATAGATAGATAGATAGATAGATAGATAGATAGATAGATAGATAGATAGATAGATAGATAGATAGATAGATAGATAGATAGATAGATAGATAGATAGATAGATAGATAGATAGATATATGGATATAGATATATATATATTCTCGACACGGTGAGAAAGGCGTGCAAAAACATCAGGCCCATGTCTGGGTTATAAAGGAATAAAGGCTATACCTTGATTTGATTTACGCGTACATCACATATATTCCGTTGTCCATTTCATAAATCTCACTGACGTTCAAGCTCCTTAGATCTGCTTTTCCCGCTTTAGATCTGTCATTTTCCTTCCCTTTCTGCTTCCATTTCAGCTCAATCCAGCACCCAGACTACCTTGATTATGTTATAGAAGTCATAACTTGACAAGTAAACCACACTAAAAAACCAGCCTGGCCTGCTTATTGTATAGGCCCTCTTTAAGCGCTACCTAAATATGAGACTTGAAAATTAATTATTCTCCGGTTCATTCATGATCAGCAAGCGTTATTTAGGCAGGTCACAAGGAAGAACACACAAAACATCCTGGTAGTGTCGGCTTCCAGATTCAGAAAGCGCTTTGAGGCCATAAACATGCTGCGAAGGTGCTATACATATTTATATACCTTAACAGCAAGCCTCGTTAGGGGAGGATGCGCAGGTGAGGAGGCAGAGCCTAGGGTGAACATGGCATTAAAGATCTGTTTAGGGGGATATCACACAAACATAGCCCGGGCGCACCTGGGGGCTGGACCCCCACCCTCACAATCTTTACACTTAGGTGGTGTCTTATAATATGCACAGCCGGAACATTGCTGACATCAGAAAATGGTCACATTCACCCCCCCCAAAAAGAGATGCTCGCTTAGGCAACAGGCAGAAAGAAGCAGGGGACACTGCAACGCGATTAAACAGCACCCCTCATTGGGCACCGTGTTTACTGCAGTCTGTAGCGCGTGCACAGGCGAAGTAAGCTTTAAGAAAGATGCCGTTTTCGGAGGACCCTATATATTTTTTAAACCTTAATAGGGTCCAGATCTTTCTCTTCCAAAAAGGCATCAAGGGCTGTTTCTCGTTTGTGATTTTAATACGTGTCCTCCTCCCACGGCCTGTTTTTCACCCAGAGCTCAGTCTTACCGCTGGACTGTTCCCATGAGGCACAGGGTCAGACTGATTTGCATATGGCCATGTCTGAACTGGGGTGGCAGAGTGGGCTAAAGAACGGTGATGGATTAAACCCAGATCAGTTGACTGGGGGTGAGTGCTTGCAATGTTCAACACTCCGTCCATCATTTCCTTTGGTTTTGCTTTGTTCGCCATAAGTTGGCAGGGAATGCTCAGACGTGAGTCCCTTGCTCACTTTGCCACTGGATTCAAACAAGCCTGGCTGAAGACGACTGAAATGCCAGAAACCAGTCCTAGGAAGCTTGTTTCTGGTCCAGGGAAGACATGGCTTGGCAGTTCGGGCTGGACTGTTCCCATGAGGCACAGGGTCAGACTGATTTGCATATGGCCATGTCTGAACTGGGGTGGCAGAGTGGGCTAAAGAACGGTGATGGATTAAACCCAGATCAGTTGACTGGGTGAGTGCTTGCAATGTTAAACACTCCGTCCATCATTTCCTTTGGTTTTGCCCTAATCTCACACACACACACACACCCCCGAGCTACCCTCTCACCCCTGCGCAGTGTATTGTGCCTTAGAGTAAAGGCAGGTATTTTGTGTGTTTGTGTGCGGGGAAAGGACTCACCCCTGACCCACCTACATGCTTGTTTCATACAGAAACACACATGTACAGCTCGAATGCTCTAAAACCATTGACCACATCACCCGGAGCCCCGTTCATCTATATGTCCTTCACTGCCCCCGGGACCTGGCCCACCCGGGGGCTTCAATACAACGAGCGCGGGAGCACCCAGCACGAATTCGGCCGATTTAAAAAGAAAATGCTTTTTGGGCCCTGGGGGTCCTTGTGGGACCCCCTGAACAGGCCTAGGGGGTCAGGGTGATTCTACCCTGCCCCCTTTTCTTGTTTTTTGTATTGTTTCCCTGTTTTCTTATGCCTCGGTTACCGAGGCACAAGATGGCTGCCAACAATTCCTGGTTTGAAGTGCTGACAGCCAATTAGAATGCAGCTCGTGGTCAGGAGGGTGCACGGATCCACCACGCCTCTAAATATTGAAACTTTTATTTTTTGATTTTCTCAGCAACTACTGAATGGATTTACATCATTTAAAGAAAAGGTCTCTTTCTGAACCAAGGGCTACCTTTTCGCCAAATTTGGTGTAATTCTGTTCAGCAGTTCAAGCTGTAACCGTGTCTAAACTTTCCTATGGGAAATTGATTTTCCGACCTCTATTTTTTGAATTTCTCAGGAACTACTGAAGGGATGTACACCATTTAACAAAAAGGTCTCTTTCTGAGCCAAGGGCTACCTTTCTGCCAAATTTGGTGTAATTCCGTTAAGCAGTTCGGGCTGTAGCCGTGTCTAAAGTTTCCTATGGGAATTAACATGGAGAAAACATTTTTTGGGACCCCCCCTTTTTTCTCGGCCATAAGTTTTGAAAATTTCGCGAAGATTCGTCAACCGGCACCAAAGTTATTAGGAAAACAAAAAACTTGCCAGTAGGTAGTTAAAGTTAGGAAACTAGGTCCTAACTTTAACTACCTACTGGCAACCGCCAGTAGGTAATATATATATATCTATAACAAATAACCGTTTTTCCAACAATTTCTGCAATGCTGAATCGAAAAACGGAACAGGCTCCTCTTTCTTGTTCCAGCAGTTTATTTTGTGCGCTGTGCTGCCATGACATGTTTCGGCCATATCTATATATATATATATATATATATATATATATATATATATATATATATATATATATATACTTTTTTCTCAGCCCCCGCTTGACGAATCACCCCGAGACTTTCAGGGTAGGAGCTGAACGGAGCGCCTCATTAGTTTTGAAATTTTCACGAAGATAAGTCGACCGGCGCCAAAGTTATTCAAAATAGAATTTTCAGATTTCCTATGGGAACTTGGTCCTAACTATAACTATCTACTGGCGACCGCCAGTAGATAATATATATATATATATATATATATATATAGATAATTGCTTAAACTCCTCGAACCTCCGCTACCAGACCACGACAGCAGCAGCAGCGGCAAACAAAGGAAAACGGACCCCGATTGCTGGCAGGAAGATTTTATTTGCTCCTTCGCTTAGTGACGCGTTTCAGGCACAGCCGTACCCTTGATCACACACTCGTAACCGGCTGCCAATACAATTTAAATAAGCCAGGTGAGTTTCACTTCCTGTGTCACATGATTATAGACATAGGCAACGGACTATTACAGAAGACAGATTAGCGTATAATCGTAGGAAGAATCATCACAACTTTCTTAAAAGCCTCAATAGATTGCTAAATTGTTTGTGCAATATTGCTGTATAAATACAGGTAAACCAACTAAATCATTTGGTTAAAATCGAACATGATGTTTTGGAGCAAATACATATATAAATATATTTACAAATCAACACTGGTAATGGATAAAAAAGTGAACCACATTGTAAACACTGTTAATAAATAGGATAAAATATCACTAATAAAACAGTATCAAATTAGTGCCACATAATCCAGTTATGAGCCAGCGGAAATCTTGCATAGCAGCCTGAATGCTAATGTAGTTATGGCCTGATTGTTGTTGTTGTATGTCTACATACATGTCTGAACTAAATGTAAAAGTGCCGTGAACTATGTGCAAAATATAACAATTTTTTATCTTTTCCTCAAATTCCTCTCTTTTGGAAAAAGGATTGTCCATTGTGAGTGAAACACCTAAAAAAATCCCTACAACTTTAAAAAGCCAGGACATGTGCAAAAGAAGCAGAAGCAGCTAGAATTCTATGATAAGTCTCCGACACTGACAAAGAATATGTATATAAGCAACCCATTATATACTCTAAAGAACAATTAGTTCACATCCTGTATCAGGAAGGAGTGGATGTCAGAGAAAAAAAAAATATATATATATACATATATATACACCAATATAAAGGGAGATGACTAAAAGACATCAGTGTACAAAAAGATGTAAAAAATGTACAAAATGTAGAAAGTGTAAAAAGTGTAAACAATGTAAAAAATGTAAAGAGCCTAAAAGATGTGTAAACAAACCAGATCTTCAATTCAGTCAATAAAGCAATACAGGATAAAAAACCACATATTTATCTATAAGAAATTGTGTAAATCTTCTGTTGTATTAAGGCCATGTGGGGCTTTACTATCCAGTTCCAGAATAATGCGCGATTCTAATTGTCTTAGTTTCTTTTCTTTGTTACCACCCCTTCTTAGGGGGGGAATCGCATTAATTACAAAGTACGAGAGGCAGTTTAAATCATTATCATGTTCTCGTTTGAAATGTCGGGCTACAGGGTATGATGAGTCATTGTTGACTATGGCCCGGATATGCTGCAATATTCTGACGTGCACCTGTAGCTTGGTACTTCCCACATAACGCAAGCCACAGGTGCACGCCAGAACATACACAGCATACTCAGTGCGGCAGTTGTAGTTCCCTTGGATGGTATACTTTTCTTCGGAGAATGGAGTGGTGTAATGAGTAGTATTAACACCAAACTTGCACGCACGACATGAAGAACACTTGAAAAAACCTTTCCTAGGTTTGAGCCACGTGCCAGTGATTCCCATCTCTGGGCAGCTCTTTACTAACTGACTCCTCATGGATTTGGCTCTTCTGAAAGTGATAGTAGGAGTGTTAGGGAGACGTGGTCCAAGAACCCCATCTGTAAGTACAATAGGCCAATTTTTCTTGATAATAGATTTGATTTTCCTCTCCTGTTTGCTATATGTTGTGATTAGCCTTGGGCATGAGTCAGCTTCAGTTTCATCAGAAATTATAACTGTCTTGTTAAACAATGTGTCTCTAGGTCTGTCTTGGGACTTAACTAGGGCTCGATTCAGAATTTTGTCGCTGTACCCTCTTTGTCTAAGTCTGTGTAACACATCATTAGTACATTTGTCAAATTGTTCTACGGTACTGCAGATGCGTTTGATCCGCAGTATTTTGCCAAATGGAATGCTCTCTATTAAGTGCTTGGGATGACTGCAGTGGGCATGTAAAGTGCTGTTGCCTGCTGTGGGCTTTCTAAATAAAGTTGTTTCAAGTTTGTCATTTTCAATCAGCACTCTAACATCTAAAAATTCAATTGTAGATGTACTGATTTGTGCGGTAAAGTGCAAATTCATACAGTTGTGATTAATAGTTGAAATAAAATTAATTGCACTCTCCTCATCTCCTCTCCAAATCAGAAACACATCATCAATAAAGCGCAGCCAATGCACTACATGATTATTGACAATTTCACGATGTTGTTTTTTTAGGACCTGTTCCTCCCACCAGCCGTGTAAACAAGCGTAGCTGGGGGAGAAACAGGATCCCATAGCCACGCCTCTTTGTTGTTTAAAAACGTCATTCCCAAACAGAAAAAAGTTGTTATTTAAACACCAGGTAATCAAATTCATTAGCATTCTGTTGTGAAGAAAAAATTCACCACCCCTGGATTCAAGGAAATAATTGACCGCATTGAGTCCATCCATGTGATTGATGCTAGTATATAGCGATTCAATGTCTAAAGCAATCAATAGAAAATTTGTTTCCCACGAAATGTCTTTGATCTTATTAAGGAAATCTCCAGTGTCCTTTATATAGCTAGGGAGTTTTCTCACAAAATCTTGTAGAAAAAAATCAATGTACTGGGAAATGTGTTCACTAACACTATTAATGGCCGAAATAATTGGTCTTCCTGGTACAGGTTGGGTTAATTTATGCACCTTTGGAATCAAGTACAATGTAGGTAATACAGGGAAGTCAATGTCTAAAAATTTATATTCAGATGCTGAAATCAGACCTTCCCTCTTATACTGTAACAGTTGTTTCCTTAATGATTCTTTTGCATGTTTATATTCTTTAAGATTGGATTTCCCATAGCATTCCTGATTGTTAAGTTGTATTCTTGCTTCAGTGACATACTCCCTTTTGGGCCAGAGTACAATGTTGCCACCTTTATCAGATGCATTGATGATGATTTCATTGTTTTTACCCAATTTAGTCATGAGTCGGTCATATTGATTGTTCAAGAAGAAGGCATTCTTTGAATTCTTCTTAGACTTAGTATATAATATTTGATATCGTCTATTACCCGGTCATGGAATATATCCACTGAATCTTTAGGCATCATAGGAATGAAGGTGCTCTTCGGTTTGAACGGACTGATTCCAGCTCCAATTTGAGTGATTCCTGCATTGTGTAGTCTGCTCTGGGTATTGATACCATCTTCTGTTGCAGGTAGTGTTGTAGATTCCTCATTGCTCAATTCTTGCATCGTTAGGAGAGTTGACATATCCACCGCTTGCAATCCCACAGAGTTTCCAGGAGAAATGTCTTGCGATGTATGGCCAGTTTACACCGTAAAATTTATTTTTTATTTGAGTTTGCGGATAAAGCAAAAAATATCAATCCTGGTATTAGCGTAATTGAAAGACCTCTCAGGACAGAAGCTGAGACCTAGGGATAAAAGCTGTTTCTCTGCTGTAGAGAGTTCGACGCTAGACAAATTGATTATGGTTTGTTCTATTATCGCCTCTTTCTCTGCCATTGTTGTTTTTTCTTTTGTGTTGTTTTTCTGGCATTTCCGTCTTGCTTTTCTTCTGGCATTTCTTTTCTTTCGTTTGGTTGATTGTTCCGATTCCTTGGTCTCAACGTGTGGCGCCTGTCGATGACTAAAAAATCAATCTCTTCTCCCAGACTCAAAACACCTCCTTCCATGTTTTTGGTTAATATGTCTCCTTCCGACCCAGAATCACTGGTTAGGGATTCGCCATCTGTCCCTGATGCTTCACAGTCTTTATTCATATCTATGTGGGCGGGCTGAGGAATTTTACCAACACGTCTATCCTCAAAGCGTAGTTTTTTTGCATGATCAAATTTTCTCGCAAATGTGTAGATTTGTCCCTGTTGATAATCCATTAAATCACGGGCAAATTTAAACACTTTGCGTTTTTTGATTTTATCCTCATGTTTCAAAAGTCTTGCAGCGATTTCTGATCTGGTTTTGGTGATATACTCCTTTAATTCAGACTTGGCCAGTTCCTCATTAATTTGCTCAATGTCTTTGAGTAATTTTTGTCTGTCGATGGCTGCATATTTGATCAGAATTTTTACAAGGTTCATAGAAGCGATCAGATTACTCTCACCCCATTCCTTGAGCATCTCCGGGTTAGGCTCTTCAAAACTGGGTGCCAAATACATATATATATATATATATATATATATATATAGCTATATATGTAGCTATAGATATATATAGGGTATTGATGAATCAGTGGGTGTATGAGCGCCTGTTTGGATGATTCAGTGGGTGTGTGACTGACTGTGTAAGTGAGTGATTAGATGTTTCAGTGACTGTACGGGTGAATGATTGGTTTTGTGAATGTCTGGTATCATTCTGTCAGCTGGTGTCTAAGTGGCTGTATGGGTGTGTGTGTGGGTATGTGAGCTTCTATATGGGTGTGTGATTGAGTGTCTGAGTACCTATATGGGTGTCTGAGTGTCTGTGTGGGTAGGTGAGGACGTGTGTGACTGTCTGCATGGATGAGTGAGTGCATTAGTAAGTGGCTGTATGGGTTAGTGAGTGCATGTATGAGCGTCTGTATGGGTAAGTGTATGTATGGTTGTATCAGTGAGTGACTGCATGTGTTAGTGGCATATGGGGGAGTAACTGGGTTTGTGAAAGGCAGTATAGGTGAGGGATGGGGTTTGTGAGTGAGTGTATGAGTGAGTGAGCGAATGTGAGAGTGGCTGTATGGGTGAATGAGTGTGTGTGTGAACATAACTATATGGTTGAGTAAGTAGCTGTGTTATTAACTGTATGGGTGAGTGAGTAATTCTATGGGTGACTGACTCAGCATGTGAGTGGCAGTATGGGTGTATGAGTGGATATGACAGTGGCTGTATTAGTGAGTGAATGGGTGTATAAGTGGCAGTTTGGGTGAGTGAGTGGATGTGTGTGTTAATATATGTATCAGTGAGTGGCAATGTAAGTACTGGTGTTGTGTTTCGATTTAGATACCCGTATATAGGTCTCCCTGAATCATGTCCTTATATAGGCACAATTAGCATTATCCTTACTTAGGCATAGAATCCCAGTCCTTATTTAGGTATTAGCCATGTTAAACAAATACAGGCATGGTCACCTACATCTGTTTATCCCACGTCACAATGAGTTCTTAGAAACCAGACCCTTAAGTCGAACGGAACTTTCCCTAGCTAGGATTATTGATTTCTCCAAGGACTCATCTATTATGCATGAACAACTATTCCTTAGGGGTTCATCCATGACGTCTTCCTCTGCCTGACTTTACATCAAATCTAGCATTCCTAAGCACCTTCCAGGTATAAATATGCCTTTCCTTACCATGGCAAACCACAGCGCGACTCAGCATGACTTGACTACACGGTTTGCTACAGCAAGTTCGGAAGAGACCATATCCCGGCCTGACGCACTGACCAGATGCTGTCATCCCTGCTCGCAGAGAATCCAGCTTCCAGTGTTCTGACTCCCTTCGCGGGGTGTTAGGGTTTGAGACCTGGATAGAGATTCCCACCTCGCTCATTCTAAAGGTATGGAGCCGACTAGAACCTAGAGGGACTCTTGGCATTCTAACTTAGCATATCCCATACTATAGAAAACAGCACCTATTTTTACCTCGCACTACACTTAGGTTAGGTACACCGGGGTAGGACTATTTTAGAAGCATCAGACGAACATTCACTTTTTAGCCTGTGTTATTTATGTATGCATATATGAATGTATGTCATAGTTAAAGACAATGCTATTGCAGTATTATTTCTTCTTACTGCTTACGCTGTGCGTATTATACCTTGCTTACTGTCTAATGATTGTAACAGCTCATATCTCTTACACGAGAAACAACACTGTTCAATAAAGCCTTTTATTGAAACGTCCGTCTTTCTATTTCTGTGTAAATCTGGAGAAACTAAGCATGCACGATTGACTGAGTGAAACTGTTATCTATTGTTTCCACGATTCTGAGACGTGTTTCGATTCTAAGGGAAACAAAGTTGTCATGTTTATGCAGTTGTCAGAAACTAATCCCTTCTTGTTCATTCAAGAAGTTTCTAGTGACCTCTGAGTTAGCTGGCACACACAAGTAATTAAATTTAATGTACTCGATAGGAGCATACTGACCTTAGTCCTATGCAAAAACTATAGTGTATATTATTCCAATGTGCAGAGCCTATAAGGGAAATAGGAACTACACTACACTGGTATAAGTGTGTGGGTTTGAGAAATGTAGTGTGGAAGTTGGAGTGGGATTATGAAAGGTTTTATAGGGGTGTGAGTGGGTACAGCAGAGATTCTGTGGATAATGTCATCAGTGATGTCACTGACCATGTCATGAGGGATGTAATATGTGAGCTCATAAGCAGTGCATTGCTGGAGAATGAGTTAGCTAGCTCACTAACTATAATGGATGAATTTCACTGGTTTTGTATGAGTGAAAACCTGAGCCTAACTATAACGTCCCTGTAACCTTTGTATATTTCAGTGAATTTGTAAGGTTTTTAAATTTCATTTCGTAACTATAACGTCCCTGTAACCTATGTTTTTTTCAGTGAATTTCTAAGGTTTTTTAAATGCTAATTTCTAACTATAACATTCCTCTACTCTTTGTTTTTTTCAGGGAATTACAATGTTTTGTTAAGCAGTAGATACGGTTGCAGAGTGGTGGAGAAAGCGGCGGGCCTCTGACCAGCTCTTAGGAATCCCGCTGTGCAGGACCTACAGGAGGTACCAGGAGAGCTTTTTGGCCCCCAAGGTCAATCAGGAGTAAAGTGGACTACATCCCCAATCAGTAGTGTGCCAGGAGCCGCGTTTGTAGAGTGGTGGAGAAAGGGAGCGTGGTACCTGAAGACCTCTTAGCAATCCCGCTGTGTGAGACTTACTGTAGGTAACAGGAGTTATAGTTGGCCCCCAAGGAGGTCCTTGGGGCCAACTACCCCTCCTGTTACCTCCAGTAAGTCCCACACAGCTGGATTGCTGAGAGGCTGTATGAGGCCACACCCCCTTTCCCCATTACTCTGCAAGCATGCCTCTTGGTGCACTACTGGTTTAGGGAAGAGGTCCACTTCAATCCTAAGGCCCTCAGGAGTAAAGTGGAATTAATTTACCAACTAGTAGTGCACCAGGAGGTGTGTTTGCAGAGTGTTGGAGAAAGGATTCATGGCCTATGACAACCTCTTAGCAATCCCGCTGTTTGGGACTTACAGGAGGGGTTGTTCACCCCCAAGGACCCTTTGGAAGCAAGGGGACTTCTTCCACAACCAGGAGTGTCACAGGAGGTGCGTTTGCAGAGTGGTGAGGAAAGAGGGCGGGGCCTCCGGTGAGTTACCAGGATTTTGTTAATGTATTTATTTTTCTACTTTTATGGAAGGGGCTGAATAGCCCCCCTTCCCTGAGATGATTTCAGCCCCAGGGCCAAGCATTTTTAGAATGGGGAGTGGGGCTGCGTGGCCACATTCATGGGGCCTGGCCTCAGGGCACCCAGTAATTTTTATTGGGGACCGGGGGTCCTGAAGGCCCCACAGTAAGCTGGCTCCCCGAGTCCTGCGGGAGCCGGCATTGCTTTTGGACAGAGGGAGCTGCTGAACATACAGCTCGTTCTGCACAATAGCAATTCTGCTCTGGTTTCAGCAAGCGAGAGCCTTATTTAATGCTCTCACTTTCTGAAAGCGGAGCAGTGTTTGCTATACCATGGTGGGATAGGTAATGCTCCCGCCAAGCCATAGCATACACCATTGACCCGGGGATGGGCACCCCAAGACATTGCTGGAGCTGGCCCTGGGGAGTGACGGTCCCCAGGGCCAGCTATGGCTCCACGAGGGAGGCGGCACAGCCCCTCACTTTCAAGTGTTTAGCCCCAGAGAGGTGGTGGGAGCCGTGTGGCTTTGCCACAAATATATTATTTCTAGCCCAGGGAGGTGGTGGTCGCTGGGTCAGCTGGAGAGCCAGCAATTTACATTTACTGCCCTGGGGAGGTGACAGTCCCCTGAGCTGCGGGGGGCTGAGAGGGCCACCCAGCATTTGTAGTGTTGAGTGCCCCAGGGAGATGGTGGTCCCTGGGGTTTTCAAAGGCCTAGGAGGGGGGCCCCATGAGCCCCCTGCTTCACAATAAGCCGTCATGCTCTGGGATTCAGCCCATCCAGGGGCTTCATGAAAAAGCGGGCGCCTGCGCATCTTTTTCAAAAAGTTTGCTGCAGCACCGTGGGTCCACACATGAATTCAAGGCAAAATTAAAATTTAAAAATACTGTCCTACCATATCTGGGGGGGTTCAGGGTGTTCCTACCCTGGCCCTTTTTCATTATTTTTTACTTTTTTTGTGGGACTCAGCTTCAAGCCAAGTCCCAAAATGGCTGCTAACACTTCCTCGTTGAAGTGTTGGCTGCCAATCAAATTTTAGTAGGATCCGCAAGTCCACTGCAAGGGTGCGTCCCCAGATATCTATATTTTTTTAACTGTAATATCTCTGAAACTACTCAACGGATTTACACCATATCACAAAAATTACTCTGGTCCAAAATAGCTTTGTTCCAAAATTGGTGTAATTCTGTTCATCTCTGATTACATCAGTGATGTCACTGAGCATATCATAAGTGATGTAATTTGTGACGTCATCAGCAGTGCATTGCAGGGGCGCAAGTTATAGTTAGCTCTACTAACTATAACAGCTAAATTTCTCTGGCTTTATATGAGTGAAATGTCCAACTAGCTATAACGTCCCTGAAACCTATGTTTTTTCAGTGAATTTCTAAGGTTTTTTAAATGCTAATTTCTAACTATAATGTCCCTGAAACCTATGTTTTTTTCAGTGAATTTCTAAGGTTTTCTTAAATGCTAATTTCTAACTATAATGTCCCTAAAACCTATGTTTTTTTCAGTGAATTTCTAAGGTTATTTAAATGCTAATTTCTAACTATAACATAGCAGTCGCGTTTGCAGAGTGGTGGAGAAAGGTGAGCATGCCCTCCGAACACCTCCTAGCAATCCCACTGTGTGGGATTTACTGGAGGTAACAGGAGGGGTAGTTAGCCCCAAACGTCAACCTTGGGGGCCACCTACCCCTCCTATTACCTCCAGTAAGTTCCACACAGCAGGATTGCTAACTTCTCATAACAGGACATGCCCCCTTTCTCCACTACCCTGCAAACGCACCCCTGGTGCATTGTAAGTTGAAAAATTAATTCCCCTTGAATACTGATGGCTCCTGGTGCACTGCTGCTCAGAGGATGAAGTCCACTTGTGTCCTGAGGTCCTCAGAACACAAGAGGACCTCATTGTCCCACCAGCAGTGCACCAAGAGGTGCATTTGGAGAGTGGTGTACAAAGGGGCATGGCCTCAGACCACCTCTCTGCAATCCAGCTCTGTGGTGCTTACTGGAGGTACCTGGTGAGCTAGTTGGCCCCCAGGGACCCTCAGTATTCAAGGGGAATTAATTCCCCAACTTACAACGCGCCAGGGGGCTCGTTTGCAGAGTGGTGCAGGGAGGGGGCGGAGCCTCCGGCGAGATGCCGGCTTTTAAAAATAGGGCTTTTTTTAGAAGGGGGGCTGTGTGGCCCCCCTTCTTTTAGCATTTTTTGGGCCCTGGAGACCCTATTCCCCAGGGCCTGACCCCTTTTTATTCAAAAAATAAAAAAAACAGGAAGTGGGCCACCTTCCAAGGCCAATTTAGGCACCGGGGAACCCATCCCCCGGGGCAAGGCCAGACTTGTTTTTAAAAAAAATAAATTTGGAAGTGGCCCGCCCTCCTCAGGCCAATTATGGTGCCGGGGACCCCAGACCCAGGGCCGGCTTTCTGCTTTTTTTTGTTTTTATTATAGGGAAGGGGGACTGTGTGGCCCCCCTTCCCTGGGCCACTATTGGCCCTAGGGACCCTATCCCCAGGGCTTGGCCTTTTGTTTTGTTTTTAAAAAGAGAGGGGGGCACGCGGCCCCCCTCCTGGGCAACTTGAGCCCCCCACACACATTATTTATTATTTATTTTAGCCCCGGGGAGGTGGCGGTCCCTGGGGCTTGGGGGCCTGTGAGGCCCCAGATTGTATTTAAATGAAGCCCTGGGGAGGTGGCGGTCCCCTGGGATTGGGGGGCCAGTGAGGCCCGCACATAAATTATAAAGCCCTAGGGAGGTGGCGGTCTCTGGGGCTGTGGAGGCCCCGGTGGGCCCCCGCCACAGTATTAGGGATTGCCTGCAGGACCTGGCCCATCCGGGGGCTTTAAAAAACAAAATTCAACAGGGTTCACCCTGGGACCCCCTGAGCCGGCCTGTTGGATCAGGGTGTTCCTACCCTGCCCCCTTTTTTTGTTTTTTAATGTTTCTGTCACCTTTTTCCCTCTCCCTCAGTCTGAAGCACAAGATGGCTGCCAACACTTCCTGATTTGAAGTGTTGGCAGCCAATCAGAGGCAAGCTTGTGGTCAGGAGGGCTCAGCCAATCAGATGTCACAATTCTCAAATATCGATATCTGTAAATCTTTAAATATCTCAAAAACTACTGAGCAGAATTATACCATTTAAAGAATCGTGCTTTCTGGACCAAGAGCTATCTCTCTGCCAACTTTGGTGTTATTCCATTCAGCAGTTTAGGCTGTAGCCGTGTCTAAAGTTTCCTATGGAAATTAACATGGAGAAAATACGTTTGGGCCCCCTTTTTTTCTCGGCCCCCCTTGACGAATCACCCACTTGTAAGACAGGAGCTGACCTGAGTGAACAAGTAGTTTTGAGAATTTATATCTATATATATATATATATATATATATATATATATATATATATATATATATATATATATATATATATATATATATTCAGTGAAAAAAACCATAGGTTTTACAGACGTTATAGTTAGAAATTAGCATTTAAAAAACCTTTGAAATTCTCTGAAAAAACCATAGGTTTCATGGACATTATAGTTAGTTGGTCATTTCACTCGTACAAAAACAGAGAAATTTGAACGTTATAGTTAGTAGAGCTTACTATAACTAGCGCCCCCACAGTGCACTGCTGATGACGTCACATATTACATCACTCATGACATGTTCAGTGACATCACTGATGACATCACTGATGACATCTCAAATGACATCACTGATGACATCATCCATGTAATAATTCCATGCATCTTCTCTCACCCTAATATAACTTTTGATACACTCACTCTAAATTACAGACTGCCATTCTCAAAACCATAGACACTCCAACACCAATAAATAGATACCCACTCACTGATTCTTAGGTTTACACACACATCCACTCACTCACCCATACAGTCACTCATACTTATGGTCACTCAGTACAGCACTATCATATGCACTCATACACCTATATGGACACTCAGACACCGCCACTCACTCATGACATTGTCAGTGACATCACTGATGACATCACTGATGACATCTCAAATGACATCACTGATGACATCACTGATGACATCATCCTGTGAATGTGTGTTTTTGTAAAGTTTAAATATATTTTATATATGTTAATGCCAAGGTGTGTTGAAGAATGAGTTGGTGTATAAGTGTCTGGGTGGAGGATTTAATAGGTGTGAGACTGACTGTATAAGTTAGTGATTAAATGTCTCTTACTGAATGCATGGGTTAGTGACTAAACTGTGTGAATGTCTGTATCAGGCTCTCAGTTGTTGTATAAGCTGCTGCATGGGTTGATGATTAGGAACATGACTGTCTATGTGGGTTACTTATTGGTATCATAAGTATTTGTATGGGTGGCACAGTGTTTGTGTGTGTAGGTGGGTGGGCAGTGTGTGACTTTCTGCCAACATGTGTGAGTGGCTAATTTACTGGGTGTATGGGTTCAATAGTGCATGTGGAAATAGCTGTTTCGGTGAGTGATGTGTGTATCAGTGTGTTGGTGAGTGAATGTATATCTCACTGGTATATGTGTAAGTAACTACATATGTGAAAGGCAGTATATGTGAGTCTTGGAGTATGTAAATGACTATATGTGATAGTGAGTAATTGTGAGCGGCTGTATAAATGAGTGTGTGCTTGTGTCAGTGATTGTATAAGAGAGTAAGTATATGTTAGTATCTGTATGCATAGGTTAGACAGTGAATGTATAACTGTATAGGTGAGTAAACAGCAGTGTTATAGATTCTTTACATGACTAGCTAGGTGTGTCAATAACTCTATGGATGAGTGACGGTGTATGAGTGTTTGTATAGGTGTATGAGTACATATAATAGTGCTGTATTGATGAGTGACTGCATGTATGATTTACTGGATGGGTGAATGAATGAATGTGTGTGTATAACTAGGAAGTAGTCAGTGGGTATATAGTAACTGCTATTGATTTGTCTATGGTTTAGAAAATGGTAGTCAGTATTTTAGAGTGAGTGTATCAAACGTTACATTTGGGTGTGAAGAGGTGCATCAGATTATCACGTGGATGATGTCATCAGTGATGTCATCAGTGATGTCACTGACCATCTCATGAGTGATGTAATATGTGATGTCATCAGCAGTGCATTGCGGGGGCGCGAGTTATAGTTAGCTCTACTAACTATAACGTTCACATTTCTCTGTTTTTGTACAAGTGAAATGACCAACTAACTATAACGTCCCTGAAACCTATGGTTTTTTCAGTGAATTTCAAAGGTTTTTTAAATGCTAATTTCTAACTATAACATCCCTGAAACCTATGGCTTTTTCAGTGAATTTCAAAGGTTTTGTAAATGCTAATTTCTAATTATAACGTCTGTGAAACCTATAGTTGTTTCAATGAATTTCGAAGGTTTTTTAAATGTTAATTTCTAATTATAATGTTAATTAAACCTATAGTTTTTTCAGTGATTTTAAATTATCATTCCATTCTCAACCTGGTTAAAACAGCCGATATCGCCAGTTTTCCAGCAATAGCTCCCACCCAAAAAAATTGCCACAAATGAGAGCAACAACTAACGCAAATAATATGCAGAGTAGGCGTTCCTGTACAAAAATAACACAAAAACAGCACTTCCCGATATTTTCAACGACCAGCCAAATCTGCGGTGCGTTCCAAAAACAGGCGATAAGCTGCGTTAGCAGTAGGAATGTAACATCTGCCTTTTACTGGTGTAAAGTAGGACGACTACCTACAGTGTGAAAGGGAGCCCAGCCCATATCACATCTGAAGACCAACACATGTCATGGAGCTACTATTCATGCACCTCCGACACCCAAGAAGGCCACAAAACCCACTGCCACCACCCTCAGGACCTCCCCCCAGACCACCCCCCCTACTACCACCAAGGCAGTGCACAACAAGGACAGCGGACCTTCCAAAAATGGCATGGCCCCTCAGCCACACAATAGCTGAATTTAGCGAGATGTGGCAACAAAACATGTGTGAAGAATGCAAGTCATCCACCAATAATAATGCACACAATACCAAGACTACAGGGTGACACATTGGCGCTTGCGGCCCGGGTGGCAGCAGCACTACAACAGGGACACCTGCATCAATTGATTCCTCATACAGCCCAGGACGGAACCACGCCCAGAGCTCCAGAGTCATTGTTCACAGCCTCACGCAGTACTGGCATATGCCAGGCAAGCCCAATTCGTTTACACATACAGGGAGGGACAACAACGCTACATGGCCCAGCTTTTCATTGTAGTGATCTGCTGCTCACAGGTCTAGTTGTCAGTATGCCACAGCCACTCCCACACAGCTGGTGTATACCCACACCACACCCATCAAGCACAGGCGTCACAGGACACATGACCCTGCCAATAAAAACGACCGGACGCACGTGCTCCACACCATTTCCATTTCAGACTTGGTGCACCGGATGCACTGCGGCCAGCACAGGCACACCGCCACAGGAAGGTGAATTTTGGTCCACTGAAGTAGGGGCATTATAAGTGCTGAGCGGTTTTGCAGCCTGCGATGATGCCCCGTCCCGGTGGTCCGGACAGCTCATGTTTTGTGTGCCCTGCTGGACCACAGTGTAGGCCTGAGCCATCGAACAGCCGGGGCCTACCGCCACGTGCGTGGCCTCACTGGTCACTGAGTTAGTGGCACCGCAAGGGCTGAGCGGGTGTGCAACCTGCAATGATGGTGGGTGCACTGGTATGTCCTCTGCCATGCGGAGCGGGGCTGCATGATGTGGAGGGTGCCCTGTCTGCGAAAAGGTGAGCAGTGAGGCCTGGGTGCGTAGGGGCGGGCAGACACCTCTGGGTGGCAGGAGTGGATGGGGTGCAGCAGCCTGGGTGCGCAGCGGCAGGCAGACACCTCTGGGCAGCGGAAATGGAAGGTGGGACAGCTATTTAGGCGTGCACAGTCATATATACTCTGCCATTCCTGATTCTGTACTATGTTTCAGATGTCGGAGCTTGAGGGCCCCACTAGGTCCCGGCACGTGGTTGGAGACACAGCGGTGGGGTAAAGGTGAGCTGTGAGGGTTTTGTCCACAGTGTGGGCACTCACTGTCGCTCCTCATCTCTTCCTTTCTCTCTCTCACACTCTTTCTCACACTCTTTCTCTCTCTCTTCCTCTCCCTCACTGTTTCTCTCTCTCTTCGTCTCTCTCACTCTTTCTCTCTGTCTTCCTCTCACTCTTTGTTTCTTGTTCTCTCTCTCTCTCTCTTCTTCTCACTCTCACTGTTTCTCTCTTTCTCTCTCTCTTCCTCTCACTCTTTCTGTCTCTCTCTCTCTCTCCTTTGATGGACACGTGATGCACAATCTTATCTTGCTTTTTGTCTAACAGGCTGTGATTCACGGATTGATGAACCCCAAACACGGAACTCCTGCCACTCAGTGCCACCAGAGCTGAATGCGTGTGCAGCCTGTGATGATGCGTGGCCATCCTGACAATCAACACCCAGTCTGAATTGTGAGCTCTGCTTTACAGCGTGCCTGAGAAGGTTGCTTCAGCACGTGGTGCACCCTCTTACATACACGCCGGTGGCAGAAGGTGAGCAGAGAGGCTTGTTTCTGCAGCAGCAGGCAGTCACCTCTGGGCGGTGGGAGTGGATAGTGTGCAGCAGCCTGGGTGCACAAGAGCAGACATTCACCTACGGGCACTGGGAGTGGATGGGGTGCAGCAGCCTGGATGCGCAGGAATGGGCAGCCACCTCTGGGCACTGAAAGTAGATGGGGTGCAACAGCCTGGGTGCACAGCAGCGAGCAGACACCTCTGGACAGTGGGAGTGGATGGGGTACATCAGCCTAGGTGTGCAGACGTGGGCAGACACCTCTGGGCGGCAGGAGTCGATAGTGTGCAACAGCCTGAGTGCGCAGGCCAGACAGACACCTCTGGGTGATGGGAGCCAATGGGGTGCAGCAGCCTGAGTGCACAGGGGCGAAACAGAGAATTACGCGTGTGCAGTTGTGTGTACTCTGCCATTACTGTTTCTATACCTATGTTTCAGATGACTAAACTTGAGGGCTGCATTATTTCCCGGCACGTGGTTGGAGACACACCGGTGGCAGAAAGGTGAGCTGTGAAGATTTTCTCCACAGTGTCAACATTCACTCTCCCTCTCCATCTCTTCCTTTCTGTCTCTCATACTCTTTCTCTCTCTTATTCTCTATCTCTTCCTTTCCCTCTCTCACACTTTTGCTCTTTCTCTGTCTCTTCCTCTCTCTCTCATTCTTTCTTTCCCTTGCTTCCTCTCTCTCACTCTTTATCTCGCTCTTCCTCTCTCTCACACTGTTTCTCTCTTTTTCTCTTCCTTGTATCTCACTCTTTCTCTCTCTCACTCTTTCTCTCTTTCTCTGTCATCCTCTCTCTCACTCTTTCTTTCTTTCTCTCACTCTTCCTCTCCATCACTCCTCTCTCTCTCTCTCTTTTGCTGGAAGCATGATGCACCATCTTATCTTTCTTTTTGTCTTGCAGGCTGTGATTCACAAATGGTCTAGGGATGACACGCCATACCTGTACCTACTTTTATTTTGTTCTTTTATTTAAATCAAATGTTTTGTATGTAAATCCATACATGACTAAGATTCTTATTTGTCCAACCGCACAAGCATCTTATTAATAATTGTACGACATTAGAAAATTTTTTATGTTCCGGATTCCCTAACGTGACTGTCACATTTGTTTGTGGGGGGTGGGGGTGGGGGTGAGGGTGGATGGCGGACAAGGAGCTGCTGCTGGGGGTGTTGGAACAGTGTTGGGTGTCTGACCTGCATGATCGTTGGCTCCATTGCATCTGTTCTCAGAGACTTGAGAGCCGGCGGGCTGGCTCGTAGATGAAGAACTGTGAGCCGACTGGCTGACTCATAGAGGGAGAGCCGCGGCCCATCATTTCGCAGAGGGAGAGTTACGGGCCAGCTCGCAGAGGAACAGCTGCGGGCCGACAGGTATAGGGAAAGGTGCGGGCCGTCAGCTTCCAAAGGGATAGCTGAGGAACAGTGATGTGGGGAGAGGGAGCGTGAAGGGGGTATCTCACAGAGAGAGAGACCTGCGGTATATTTCCAGTCTTGGTTTCACAGATACAACTGCGGGCCCAAGAAGTCGCACCCGAAGAGCTGCAAACCGACCGGTGGTTCGCAGAGGGAGACTTGCGGGACCAAGAAGGTTGTTGGGGGTATGCTGGTGATGTGGGAAGAGGGTGCGTTACCTACTGATGTGGGGAGAGGTAGCGTGAAAGGGGTATCTCGCACAGACAGAGCCCCGGTATGTTTTCAGAGTTGCCTCAGACAGATGCGAGCTGACGGACGAATCACAAAATGGCTTTTCAATGCTCATATAGCGTGACTTATCAACAGTTCGCACCCAGGCTTGCAGAGGGACAGCTACGGCCCGTGGGCTTGACTCACAGAGGGAGAACTACGGGGCCGTCCGCTCCCAAAGGAACAGCAGCGTACTAGCTCGCAGAGGTAGAGGCACAGCAGTGTACTAGCTTGCAAAGGTAGAGAGCTGCGAGCTGACGGACTGGCTTCTAAAGGCATAGCTGCGAAGTGGTGATGTGTGGAGAGGGAGCGTGAAACGGGAATCTCGCACAGACAGAGCTCCAGTATATTTTCAGTATCTCCTCGCAGATGTAGAACTACGGAGAGATACGAGCTGACGGACTGAATCACAAAATGGCTGCCAACACTTCTGAGTCTCAACAGTTCGCAGCCAATCAGCCGCCAGCTCGTGCTCGTAACGCCTCAACCAATCAGATGTCAGAATTCTCAAACATCGATAGCTGTACAATATTATATTTCTCAAAAACTACTGAACGGATTTACCCCATTTAAACAAAAGCATGCTTTCTGGACCATGACCTTTCTCCCTGCCAAACGTGGCACGTCCGCTCGCAAAGAGGCACAGCAGCGTACTAGCTCACAAAGGTAGAGAGCTGCGAGCCGACGGACTGCCTTCAAAAGGCATAGCTGCAAGCTGGTGATGTGGGCAGAGGGAGCGTGAAAGGGGTATCTCGCACAGACAGAGCTCCGGTATGTTAAATTGCCCCCGGCACCTTTGTTTTATATTTTCAGTCGATGCGAGGCACAAGATGGCTGCTAAAACTTCCTGGTTTGAAGTGTTAACAGCCAATCAGAGGCAAGCTCGTGCTTGGGAGTTATGCTCTGTCCAGAGATATATATATATATTTTTCCTTTAATATCTCAAAAACTACTGAACGGATTTACACTTCAACAAAAGCGTGCTTTCTGGACCAAGACCTTTCTCCCTGCCAAATTTGGCGTAATTCTGTTCAGCAGTTTGACCTGTAGCCTTGTCTAAAGTTTCCTATGGAAAATGCATTGAGAAAACACGTTTTGGGACCCCCCTTTTTTCTTAGCCCCCCTTAACCAATCACCCCCAAACTTTCAAGATAGGAGCTGATCAAAAAAGAGAAACGTTTTGGAAAATTTCGCAAAGATTTGACCAAATAAGCACATGAAAAAATGCTTTTCCTATGGAAACGTGGTCCTAACTATAACTATCTACTGGCGACCGTTATAGTTAGGATCTATTTTCCATAGGAAATCCGCAACATTCTATTCCCAATAACTTTGGCGCCGATTGACGATTCTTCGCGAAATTGTCAAAACTTTTGGCCAGCTCTGGTCCGCTCCTATCCTGAAAGAGTCGGGATGATTCGTGTAGCGGGGGCCGAGAAAAAATGGGGGTCCCAAAACGTGTTTTCCCCATGCAATATCCCATAGGACCTTTAGCCGCAGCTACAGCCTGAACTGCTGAATGGAATTACACCAAATTTGGCAGAAAGGTAGTCCTCAGTTCAGACTCGTGCCTTTTGCTTAAATGGTGTAAATCCGTTCAGTAGTTCCTGAGAAAATCAAAAGTAAAATCACAGATATATCTGGGCGAGCCTAACCACACATCTCATCGTGAGATCTGATTGGATGTCAGCACTTCATCCAAGAAGTGTTGGCAGCCATCTTGGGACCAATACACATGATAGCACCTCATTAAAAAGCATTGCAGTTAATAGAAGGTTTTAAGACTTTAGTTACATTATAAATCATTTGTTGATGGTACCATACTCATTTTAGGAATTGTGGTATGTTCTAAGGTGATTTTACCATGTGAAAAAGCCTTCTGCAAGGATATCATGAATCATGTTTGAGAGAAAACTATTTTCTCATGCTTTTCCCACAGAGGTTTGGAAGGTGATCTATAAGCTACACTGAGAGCATATTTTCTTTATATTCACATTATCTTTCTCAGTCATGTGAGAATGAAGTCTGACATTCTCAGTAAAACATGTACATCCAACAAGGGCAGAGACTGTCAGTTGATTCCTTTGTGTTCTACTGCAGCTTCCCAGAGTGTTCCAAAGAAAAACTAGAGCGCTAACAGTCCTACTTATGATAAACGTATGGCACACCTGAAGCCATCTTGATTGGAATAAAGTGGTAACTCTTAAAACATTTAATTTAAAAAGGAACAAAATGAGGGCGTTCATTTTGCCATTTACCTTTACTACAGTGATCTAATGAGCAACTAGAGTGCTAACATTCTGAATTTATGGCAAATGTGTGACACATCTGAATGCCTTCTTGATGGAATCAAAGTAAAAAACTGAAAGTATTTCCTACTGAGGAGACTGTAGTAAATGAGGAAATTATGAAACTTCATAACAAATAAGTCTCCCAAGATGGCCACCAGAGACAAAAGACCCCAAATGTAGCACAGATATCACCCGATGTAGCCCAAGTATAGCCCAATGACAGAATGTCCCAGAGTGTTCTAAAGAACAACTAGAGCGCTAACAGTCTTACTTATGACAAAAGTATGGCACACCTGAAGCCATCTTGATTGGAACAAAGTGGTAACACTTAAAACATTTAATTTGCAAAGGAACAAAATGAGGGGGTTCATTTTCCCTTAGAAATTATGATTAGTGCTGTAGAAAGAAAAATTAGGGCACATTTTGACTTCTCAAATCCTCTCCTATTTCATTAAAAAATTCTGACATGCAGACTGAAACATGCACTTTGAATATCAGCAGCAGACTTCCCTGGTGAGCAGTAGCTTTACTACAGTGATCTAATGAGCAACTAGAGTGCTGCCATTCAGAATTTATGGCAAATGTGTGACACATCTGAATGTCTTCTTGATAGAACCAAAGTAAACAAGCATTAAAAATGCAATAGGTCTCGCCCTCGTTTAAGTTAAAGCAATTCTGTTTGTAATTAGGTGTCTTTTTAGCTTTGCTTGTATTGGTGTTTTTCAAACTTTCATGTACATAACATGCATATGTATGCATATATGTATATGTATATGTATATGTATGAATGCATTTATATGTGTATTTGTATAGATATGCAGATTATATATATGTTTACATATGTATGTATATATATATTCACCATAGGTTTCAGGGGCGTTATAGTTAGCTGGACTTTTTACTCGTACAAAACCATTGAAATTCCCCGGTTATAGTTAGTTCAGCTAACTATAACTCACACGCCCGCAATGCACTGCTGATGATGTCACATATTACATCACTCATGACATGGTCAGTGACATCACTCATGACATCACTGATGACATCTCAAATGACATCACTGATGACATCATCCAGTGAATGTGTGTTTTTCTGAAAATTACATATGTTTTATATATGTATATCTCAAGGTCAATGAAAGAATAAATGGGAATATAAGTGTCTAAATGGATGATTTGTTTTTGAAAAATTGATTGTATAACTGACTGATTAAGTGTATCTTAGTGAATACATGGCTTAGTGAGTAATTTTTAAATATGTAAATATCTGTATCAGTCTCTCACTTTGTGTATAAGGGGCTGCATGGGTTGGTGAGTAGCTGCATGAGTGTCTATATACGTTATTAGTTGGTTTTTTGAATATCAGTATGAGTGTCTGAGTGTCTGCATGATTCAGTGGGGGGTATTACGTAGTGCATAGGTGCATGAATGAGTGACTCACTGTATGTGTTGAAGACAGCATGTGTGCAGGACTGTATGGGTGGATGAGTGTGTGCATGGGTGTGTTAGTGAGTGAATGACTGTCTCAATAGTGTCTTTATGAGTAACTACATATGTTTTAAACTAGTATATGTGACTATTGGTGTATGTAAGTGACTATATGGGAGAGTGAGAGATTGGAAGAGTTCCTGTATGAATAAGTATGTGTTTCTATCAGTGATTGTTTAAAAGACTAAGTATGTGTAAGTTTCTGTAGAAGTAAGTGTGGTGGTGTGTGTATAACTGTATATGCAAGTGAATGGATGTTTGATTCTTTATTAGCATGAGTGACTATGTGTGTGAGTAACTCTATGGATGAGTGGCGTTGTGTAACAGGATGTATAGGTGTATGAGTACATATGATGAGTGAGTACATGTATGAGTGACTGTATATGACTGTTGGTGAAGGAGTGGATGTGCATGCGGATCTTAGAATTACTGAATAATTTGTTGTAACTGGTATTGGTATGTCCATTGTTTTGAAAATGTTAGTTTCTATTTTTGAATATGTGTATCAAAGGTTATATTAGGGGGAGAGGAGGTCTGCCACTCTATCACAAGGATGATGTCATCAGTGATGTCATCAGTGATGTCATTTGAGATGTCATCAGTGATGTCATGAGTGATGTCACTGACCATGTCATGAGTGATGTAATATGTGACGTCATCAGCAGT
The DNA here is from genome assembly GCF_964204655.1 of Triturus cristatus. Lineage (NCBI taxonomy): Eukaryota > Metazoa > Chordata > Amphibia > Caudata > Salamandridae > Triturus > Triturus cristatus. The sequence continues at coordinate 780,081,541 of NC_140580.1, forward strand.
GCATTGCGGGCGCGCAAGTTATAGTTAGCTGAACTAACTATAACGGGGTAATTTCAATGGTTTTGTACGAGTGAAAAGTCCAGCTAACTATAACGCCCCTGAAACCTATGTATTTTTCAGTGAATTTTTAAGATTTTTTTTAAATGCTAATTCCTAACTATAACGTGCCTGAAACCTATGGTTTTTTCAGTGAATTTCAAAGGTTTTTTAAATGCTAATTTCTAACTATGCCTACAGAGATAGGACATGTGAAGAAAGAAGAAAAAATGCACAGAAAAAAAAAGAAATGCAGAAAGAAGCAACAGAAGTCCACAAAGACGAAGAAAAGTGCAGGAAGAAGGATAACGTGCAGAAAGAACAAACAGAAGAGCAGAAAGAAGGCTTGTTGCAAAATCATCCTGTACCCTCAACTTTTTCAGACGGATACTGGTGATAACTGAGTCTGACTAACCAGTCCTAGAGCCAGTGCTATGTTAAAAGACACTCAGAATACAGTGAAAACACCTACATACACTAGGGAACACTATGCGTTGGGGTCCCCCTGTGATTAGCATGACCTCCTCTGTAAGCCCCTAGTACATAATAGGGCAGGGGATTAAAACTACCTCTTAAAACGCGCCACAGGGCGTGTTTGCGCACGTCACCTCAGGCCCCGTCCCCTCCCTTCCCCACTGTGTAAACACACCCTGTGGCCTTTTTAAGTTGGGAGATTATGTCCCCTTGAATCCTGAGGGTCCCTAGGGTCCAAATAGACCACTAGGTACCTCCAGTAAGCGCCACAGAGCTGCGTTGCAGAGAGATGTAAAAAGGGGCACGGCCTAGACCACCTCTCTGCAACGCAGCGCAGTGGCACTTACTGGAAGCACCTGGTGGGCTAGTTGGTCCCCAGGGTCCCTCAGGATTGAAGGGGAATTATTTCCCCAACTTAAAACGCGCTACAGGGCGTGTTTGCACACGTTAACTCAGGCCCCGTCCCCTCCCTTCACCACTGTGTAAACACGCCCTGTGGCCGTTTTTAGTTGGGAGATTAAGTTCATAGGAATCCTGAGGGTCCCTAGGGTCCAACTAGCTCACTAGGTACCTCCAGTAAGCGCCACAGAGCTGCGTTGCAGAGAGGTGTAAAAAGTGGCATGGCCTGGACCACCTCTCTGCAACGCAGCTCAGTGGCGCTTACTGGAAGCACCTGGTGGGCTAGTTATCCCCCAGGGGCCCTCAGGATTGAAGGGGAATTATTTCCCCAACTTAAAACGCGCCATAGGGCTTGTTTGCACACGTCACCTAAGGCCCCGTCCCCTCCCTTCCCCACTGTGTAAACACGCCCTGTGGCCGTTTTAAGTTGGGAGATTAAGTCCCCTTGAATCCTGAGGGTCCCTAGGGCAAAATAGCCCACTAGGTATGTCCAGTAAGCGCCATTGCAGAGAGGTGTAAAAAGGGGCATGGCCTGCACCACCTCTCTGCAACGCAGAGCAGTGGCGCTTACTGGAAACACCTGGTGGGCCAGTTGGCCCCCAGGGTCCCTCAGGATTGAAAGGGAATTATTTCCCCAACTTAAAACGTGCCACAGGGCTTGTTTGCACTCGTCACCTCAGGTCCCGTCCCCTCCCTTCACCACTGTGTAAACGCGCCCTGTGGCCGTTCTAAGTTGAGAGATTAAGTCCCCTTGAATCCTAAGGGTCCCTAGGGTCAAACTAGCCCACTAGGTACCTCCAGTAAGCACCACAGAGCTGCGCTGCATAGAGGTGTAAAAAGGGGCGTGGCCCCAGAACACCTGTCTGCAACGCAGCTCCCTGGCGCATACTGGAGATACCTGTTGGGCTAGTTGGCCCTCAGGGACCCTCAGTATTGAAGGGGAATTAATTCCCCAACTTACAACTGGCCAGTGGGTGCGTTTGCAGAGTGCTGCAAGGCAGGGGCGTGGCCTCCGGTGCGATGCCGGTCTTTTATTTATTTTATTTTTTTAAGAAGGAGGGCTGTGTGGCCCCCCTTCTTTTTCTAATTTATTGGCCCTGGGGACCCCATCCCCCAGGGCATGCACCCTAATTTTTTTTGTTGAAAAAAAAGAAATTTGGAAGGGGGCCGCGTGGCCCCCTCCCAAGGCCTTAATCGGCCTCGGGGACCCCAACCCCCGGGTCATGGCCTTTTTTTTTTTATTCTTTAGGAGGGGGGATGCATTGCCCCCCTCCTCAGGCCACTTATGGCCCCAGGGACCCCATCCCCCGGGGCCGGCCTTTGTTTTTTATTATTTTTAAGAAACTATATATTTATAGAAACACCTAGGACATGCTGGACAAACCGTATGTACCTATCACCATGACGATTTGCGTGATATTCATTAAAAGGCGACTATGCATACAATGAATCCACGTGGAATGTATTTAACACCGCTAGTGAAGCTCTGACGTGTCTGACGCCCTACCGTGCCTAATCCCGGCGCCCCCGCCAGTGGGTACTCTCCAACTAGACACCCTTGTCGTTTATTTATACAAACATGGGTAGCTATTGACGGGCACATTTAATACACACGCACACCAAGCCATTCAAAGGGGATTCGACAAAAATTCTACCAAACTATGCAAGAAAACCCCCTCACGGTTAATAAAACACACATCCACCGCCGGATGTATAATACTTTTTATTTTACTCTCTGGAAAGGAGACGAACCTCACTTGAGAGTCACAGCATGCTCCTGGCTGAGCCCAATGCTGTGTTACACCCACCAGTGCCCGCCGAGTGCCATACACCTCTGTGTTGTATTCTACCAGCTAGTGCGTATGCTATGACACTCTCTAGCCCATGTGCACTGTAACACCACCCTTGCCTGCGCACAGGTTATATTGCCCCATCTAACGTGCCGTCCTCGATGCCTATGTTACAGCGCTATGCCATACATGTTACAATCTGGGATCCATATCTTTGTCACAGTGCATATGCAACATTACGCTCCCCAGCACATATTTTATATTACAACTTTAGGGACTAGTTAGGTTACACAACACTGCCCTGTGCATATTACACTCCAAGGCGCATATCGCATAGCACGCTCTAGTGCCTGTGCTATCTCGCGCTCTCCAATGAATCTGTCATTGTGCTCAATGTATTGCATATTATATTTCACGCCCCGGTTCATCTTATATCACACCTTTTGGTGCATAGTTTATACCATATACTATATCGAGTTTTGATTTTCAATCGTGCTCTCAGGACTATGTTCTATATAACACTGCATCCACCTACCCTTTTCACAGGCATTACATTTTGCGATGGGGGGTGAAGGGTTAGGGGGTGTTTCTGCCAAGTGAGCCCGGAGTCACAGTCACAAAAAACGTCCTCTTCTTCCTGAATAAAAGTGAGATTATGCTGCATACTTGTTCATATTTTAAGAAGTTTGCACAGACACACATTTAAAAAAAAATAAAGTTCCTAATACCCACCTTCTCTTAGCAGTTAGCTTGCTGCCCCATCCACCTCCTCCCTATCCTCTGTTGTCTGAATCCATGGACTAGCCTCCTCCCTCCTGTCATGCATGGTCTGATGTGCTGCCTGCCACTGCCCTCCATTTAGCATGATGTACCAGTCCACCCCTCCTGCCCTCCATTGCCCATTTATATGGCCCATCATTGACCTCCTGCTTAGCCTCTGTGCTTAGCTTTCTGCCCCTATTCTCCTTCCCCCTGCTCTCCGATGTCTTTGTGCATGCCCCTGCTCCATCCTTTTTGCCCACAATGTTCCATGGACCTGCCACTCCTATCTACTCTGAGTGTTCTGTTGAGCTGCCACTCCCCTCCCACCTGCCTAGCATTGTCAGATGACTGTAACCTGTCCCTGCCACCTCCACCCTGCCTGTCCACATGCCATGCCCCTATCCCCTTCCTCCTGTCCTCCATGGTCCATTTTACTGCCACACCCTTCTGCCCTCCCTGGTCTGTTGTGCTGCAACTGCTCTTCCTGCCTGCCCCGCGCGGTCTGTTGTGAGGCCCCTTCCCCTGAACTCTCTTGTCTGTGCCCCGGTCCTGACCCTCCCTTCTATCCTCCATGGTCCTTTGTGCATGCTCCTGCACCCTCCTTCTTGCCTATCATAGCCATTGTGCTGCCACTAACCCTCCCTCTTGCCATGCATGGTCTTCTGTGATGCCATGGCCCCTCCCACCTTCCCTGTGTGGTCAGCTAGCTGCCCCTGACCCCCTCCCACATTCCGTCCATGGTCTGTGTGTATGCCATCATAGTCTCACTGTTGCTCTCCATGGGGTGTCTTGTTTCTAGTGCCCCCTTGCCCCAGCCCTCTGTTTCCATGTGCAGACCCCTAATCCCTCCCTCCTGGCTTGTCTGTTCCATTGTAATGCCCCTGATCCGTCCCTCCTGCCCTTTATGGTCTGTTATGCTGCAGCTTTCTCACCTGTCTGTCCATTATGGTCAGCTAGCTACCATTTCCTCATTCCCCTCTGTTCTCTGTTGTCCATGTGCATGGTCCTGTCTCCTTCCTATTGCTTTCTATGGATTGTTGTGCTGCACTCCCGTCCCGCATGCCCTGTGTGGTGTATTGTGCTGCTGCAAACCCTGATGCCTGCCCTGTAGGGTCGGTTTGGTGCACCTCTCCATGTCCCTCCTGTCCTCTGTTATCCGAGTCCATGTCCCTACCCCAATTCCTCCTGCCTTCCATGATACAATGTACCATACTTGCGAACATTTTGAACTTGGTAAGAGGGAGATTTTGAAAAAAAACTGGGGTATTGATTTTCCCCTTTGAGTTACATTGAAAAAGAGGAGATTGTAGACAGGAGACAGATCAAATAAAGCCCATTTGAGCTTAAAAACATTGGACGTTTCCTGACTGAAAAGGGTCTGTTGGCATGTATGGTTGTACTACCACTGCCTCTTCCTTCTGCCCACAATGGTCTATTATATTGCCACAGACTCTCTTGCCAGTCCTGTATTGTTGGTTTGTTGCCCCTGCCCCCCCCTTTCTACTGCCCTCCATAGTCTGTTGTGCTGCCCCTGCCCTTCCTGCCTGCCCAGTGTGGTCAAATTGTTGCCTCTGCACTCTCCTACCTGCCTTCAATATTCAGAGTCCGTGCCCCTGGCCTCTGCCTCTCAACAGTATCCCAATGAACAACTAGATTGCTAACATTCTATATTTATTACAAAAGTGTGGAACGCCTGACGTCATCTTGATGTAATCAAAACTGTAATACCTAGAGCATTTCCTTTAGAAATTACATATATGAGAGGGTCTTATTTGCATCAAAACTATTGTTAGTGCTCTAAAAAACTAAAATGAGGACATATTTTCTGAGTTTTCAAATAGTGACAAAGTAATTTTAAATTATTTGTAATCTTTATGTTTTTTTATCCAGTTGACCACTTGATTAAATGTTGCACTTAGGGGAGAGGATGTGGTGTTACTTCCAGAGCTGCAGTCTTTGCAACTGGGGAACCAGGTTGGAGTTTCTGCTTCAGCTCAACATTCTGTGATTCTGGTCAAATCACTTAATCTCCCCATGTCTACAACCAAAATGAATTTTATCTTGTGTGATGTAACCAATGCTCATGTAAAGCACTCCAATACCTGACAAGTCTGCACTATATAAAACTGCAAATACACAAAAAATAAGTGTTTTGCACACTTCTGTCATTGGGCTACATGAGGGCTACATCTGGTATTATATATGTGCTGCATTTGGGCTCTTTTGTCTCTAGTGGCCATCCTGGGAGATTTATTTGTTATGAAGTTTCCTAATTTCCTCATTTACTGCAGTCTCCTCAGTAGGAAATGCTTTCAGTTTTTTACTTTGATTCCATCAAGAAGGTAATCAGATATGTCACACTTTTGCCATAAATACTTAATGTTAGCACTCTAGTTGCTCATTAGATCACTGTAGTAAAGCTACTGCTCACCACGGAAGTCTGCTGCTGGTATTAAAAGTGCATGTTTCAGTCTGCATATCAGAATTTTTTAATGAAATAGAAGAGGATTTGAGAAGTCACTCAAAATGTGCCCTCATTTTTATTTCTTCATCACTAATCATAATTTCTATGGCAAAATGAATCCCCTCACTGTGTTCCTTTTTAAATTAAATGTTTTAAGTGTTACCACTTTATTCCAATCAAGATGGCTTCAGGTGTGCCATACTTGTCATAAGTAAGACTGTTAGCGCTCTAGTTGTTCGTTAGAACACTCTGGGACATTCTGTCATTGGGCTATACTTGGGCTACATCTGGGTGATATTTGGGCTACATTTGGGCTCTTTTGTCTCTGGTGGCCATCTTGGGAGATTTTTTTTTTTTTTTTTATTTTATTTTTTTTATTTGGTTTTTTTTGTTTTTTTTTTTGTCCTCATCTCACCTATAAACTATTTGCAGGACGTAGCTGGTCAGTTTAATGATGGGGCGCCCTCCGACCGCCTGCACTTGTTTAGGTTATCCAACCAATCCCCTTATGTCGTCCGGGATTTAGGTGTTAATCATAGGACAATGATATTTCGACCCTTAACATCAGCAAAATGGAATCAACGGAGTCTCAATTCCTGACCCAAACGTATAAAGGGTGCCTAGAGTGTAGAGAGGCTAGGACTGGTACTCAAGGATTCTAGCCGGGCCATAGCAAGTGCGGATTTTAACCAGTCCTCGATTTTCGGAGGGAGGGGGTCCTTCCATCTTAAACAGATCTCCCTTCGGGCCAACAAAATCAGACATAGTAACAGCCCTCTATCAGGTTGAGCCATACTGGCAGTGGACACCTGATCATTAGCAAAGAAAATCAGAGAGCCGTTCAGCACAATATCAATTCCAAAAGACATACATAAATATCTGCACACCCCTTCCCAGTATAGTCCAAGTTTGGGACAATCATAAAAAATATGTATGTCATTGGCTTTGGGGAGCGGGGAGATTTATTTGTTATGAAGTTTCCTAATTTCCTCATTTACTGCAGTCTCCTCAGTAGGAAATACTTTCAGTTTTTTACTTTGGTTCCATCAAGAAGACATTCAGATGTGTCACACATTTGCCATAAATTCTGAATGTTAGCACTCTAGTTGCTCATTAGATCACTGTCCTAAAGCTACTGCTCACCAGGGAAGTCTGCTGCTGGTATTCAAAGTGCATGTTTCAGTCTGCATGTCAGAATTGTTTTATGAAATAGAAGAGGATTTGAGAAGTCAAAATGTGCCCTAATTTTTCTTTCTGCAGCACTAATCATAATTTCTATGGCAAAATGAACCCCCTCATTTTGTTCCTTTGTAAATTAAATGTTTTAAGTGTTACCACTTTATTCCAATCAAGATGGCTTCAGGTGTGCCATACTTTTGTCATAAGTAAGGCTCTTTTGTCTCTGGTGGCCATTTTGGGAGACTTATATTGGCTGTAGCTGCGTCAACAGGTCCTTTGGTAAAATGCATGGGGAAAATGCGTTTTGGGACCCCCCTTTTTACTCGGCCCCCGCTTGACGAATCACCGTGAAATTCTCGGGATAGGAGCGGACCGGATCTGGCCAAAAGTTTGGAAAATTTCGTGAAGATTCGTCAATTGGCGCCAACGTTATTCCAAATAGAATGTTGCAGATTTCCTATGGAAAATAAGTCCTAACTATAACTACCTACTGGTGACTGCCAGTAGGTAATATATACATATATATAAATGCATATGCATATATATATGTGCATATGTGTGCGTGTAGAGAGATATAGAGAGAGGTAGAGGTGTAGAGGTAGAGAGGTAGCGGTAGAGAGGTAGAGAGAGGTAGAGAGAGGTAGAGAGCTAGAGAGTAGTGAGTGAGTAATAGAGAGTAGAGAGTGAGTAGTAGAGAGTAGTAGAGCGTAGTAGAGTAGCAGAGAGTGAGTAGTTGAGTGAGGAGTAGAGAGTAGTTGAGAGCGAGTAGTAGAGAGTGAGTAGTGGATAGTGAGCAGTAGAGAGTGAGTAGTAGAGAGTGAGTAGTAGAGAGTGAGTAGTAGAGAGTAGTAGAGAGTGAATAGTAGAGAGAGAGTAGTAGAGAGTGAGTAGTAGAGAGAGAGTAGTAGAGAGTGAGTAGTAGAGTAGTAGAGAGTGAGTGGTAGAGAGTAGTAGAGAGTAGTAGAGTGAGTAGTAGAGAATAGTTGAGAGTGAGTAGTAGAGAGAGTAGTAGAGTAGTAGAGAGTGAGTAGTAGAGAGTGAGTAGTGGAGAGAGTAGTAGAGAGTAGTAGAGTAGTAGAGAGTAAGTAGTAGAGAGTGAGTAGTAGAGAGTAGTAGAGAGCGAGTAGTAGAGAGTGAGTAGTGGAGAGTGAGTAGTAGAGAGTACTAGAGATAGTAGAGAGTGAGTAGTAGAGAGTTAGTAGTAGAGAGTGAGTAGTAGAGTAGTAGAGAGTGAGTGGTAGAGAGTAGTAGAGAGTAGTAGGGTGAGTAGTAGAGAGTAGTAGAGAGTGAATAGTACAGAGTGGATAGTAGAGAGTGAGTAGTAGAGAGAGAGTGGTAGAGATTGAGTAGTAGAGTAGTAGAGAGTGAGTGGTAGAGAGTAGTAGAGAGTAGTAGGGTGAGTAGTAGAGAGTGAATAGTACAGAGTGGATAGTAGAGAGTGAGTAGTAGAGAGAGAGTAGTAGAGAGTGAGTAGTAGAGAGTAGTAGAGAGTGAGTAGTAGAGAGTAGTAGAGAGAGAGTAGCAGAGAGTAGTAGAGATTGAGTAGTAGAGAGTGAGTAGTAGAGAGAGAGTAGAGAATAGTAGAGAGTGAGTAGTATAGTGGTAGAGAGCACTCAGTCAGTGTCAGTCAGTGTCAGTCAGTCAGTGTCAGTCAGTCAGTGTCAGTCAGTCAGTCAGTGTCAGTAAATCAGTGTCAGCCAGTGTCAGTCAATCAGTGACCATCAGTCAGTCAGTGTCAGTCAGTGTCAGTCAATCAGTGTCAGTCAGTGTCAGTCAGTCAGTGTCAGTCAGTCAGTGTCAGTCAATCAATGGCAGTGATTGTCAGTCAGTCAGTTTCAGTCAATCAGTGTCAGTGTCAGTCAGTGTCAGTGTCAGTCAATCAGTGTCAGTCAGTGTCAATCAGTCAGTGTCAGTCAGTCAGTGTCAGTCAGTCAGTGTCAGCTAGAGCAGCTCTGCTGACCTGGTTCTCTAGCTCTAAAGCAGCTCTGCTGACCTGGTTCTCTCCCTCTAAAGCAGCTCTCCTAACCTGGTTTCTCAGGCTCTACAGCAGGTCTGCTGACTAGGTTCTCTGGCTCCAGAGCAGCTCTGCTGACCTAGTTCTTAGGCTACAGAGCAGCACTGCTGATCTGGTTCTCTGGCTCTACAACAGCTCTGCTGACCTGGTTCTCTGGCTCTAAAGCAGCTCTGCTGACCCGGTTCTATGGCTCTAAAGCAGTTCTGCTGACATGGTTCTCTGGCTCTAGAGCAGCTCTGCTGACCTGGTTCTCTCTATCTAGAGCAGCTCTGCTGACATGGTTCTCTCCCTCTAAAGCAGCTCTTCTGACCTGGTTTCTCTGGCTCTGCAACAGCTCTGCTGACCTGGTTCTCTGGCTCTAGAGCAGCTCTGCTGACCTGGTTCTTAGGCTCTAGAGCAGCTCTGCTGACCTGGTTCTCTGGCTCTAAAGCAGCTCTGCTGACCTGGTTCTATGGCTCTAAAGCAGATCTGCTGACTTGGTTCTCTGGCTCTAGAGCAGCTCTTCTGACCTGGTTCTCTGGCTCTAAAGCAGCTCTGCTGACCTGGTTCTCTGGCCCTAAATCAGCTCTGCTGGCCTGGTTCTCTGGCTCTAGAGAAGCTCTGCTGACCTGGTCCCTTGGCTCTAAAGCAGCTCTGCTGACCTGGTTCTCTCCCACTGGAGCAGCTCTGCTGACCTGGTTCTCTGGCTCTAAAGCAGCACTGCTGACCTGGTTCTATGGCTCTAAGGTAGCTCTGCTGCCCTGGTTCTCTGGCTCTAAAACAGCTCTGCTGACCTGGTTCTCTGACTCTAGAGCAGCTCTGCTGACCTGGTTCTCTGCCTCTAAAGCAGCTCTGCTGACCTGGTTCTCTCCCTCTAAAGAGCTCTGCTGACCAGGTTCTCTGGTTCTAAAGCAGTTCTGCTTGCCTGGTTCTCTGCCTCTAGAGCAGCTCTGCTGACCTAGTTCTCTGGCTCTACAACGGCTCTGCTGACCTGGTTTCTCTGGCTCTAGAGCAGCTCTGCTGACCCAGTTCTTAGGCTCTAGAGCAGCTCTGCTGACCTGGTTCTATGGCTCTAAAGCAGCTCTGCTGACCTGGTTCTCTGGCACTAGAGCAGCTCTGCTGCCCTGGTTCTCTGGCTCTAAAGCAGCTCTGCTGACCTGGTTCTCTCCCTCTAAAGCAGCTCTGCTGATCTGGTTCTCTGACTCTAGAGCAGCTCTGCTGACCTGGTTCTCTCCCTCTAAAGAGCTCTGCTGACCTGGTTCTCTGGGTCTAAAGCAGTTCTGCTGACCTGGTTTCTCTGGCTCTAGAGCAGCTCTGCTGACCTGGTTCTCTGGCTCTAAAGCAGCTCTGCTTACCTGGTTCTCTGGCTCTAGAGCAGCTCTGCTGACCTGGTTCTCTGGCTCTAAAGCAGCTCTGCTGACCTGGTTCTCTCCCTTTAAAGAGCTCTGCTGACCTGGTTCTCTGGCTCTAAAGCAGTTCTGCTGACCTGGTTCTCTGCCTCTAGAGCAGCTCTGCTGACCTGGTTCTATGGCTCTAAAGCAGCTCTGCTGACCTGGTTCTCTGGCTCTAGAGCAGCTCTGCTGACCCGGTTCTCTGGCTCTAAAGCAGTTATGCTGACCTGGTTCTCTCCCTCTAAAGCAGCTCTGCTGACCTGGTTTCTCTGGCTCTACAGCAGCTCTGCTGACCTGGTTCTCGGCCTCTAGAGCAGCTCTGCTGACCTGGGTCTCTGGCTCTAGAGCAGCTCTGCTGACCTGGGTCTCCGGTTCTAGAGCAGCTCTGCTGACCTGCTTCTTAGGCTCTAGAGCAGCTCTGCCGACCTGGTTCTCTGGCTCTACAACGGCTCTGCTGACCTGGTTTCTCTGGCTCTACAGCAGCTCTGCTGACCTGGTTCTCTGCACTCATGATGCAAGCACCCGACTTCGCGAAAATATATTTAAAAATAATATAAATTTATTATAAGTACAAATATATTATTTTTATGAATATCTTAACTAATCTCTTGCCCTAATATGTATATTAAAGACACATACGTATCATTTTGGAACATATTTTTTTTTTGTGGAAGTCGCACACCCAGCGCACCCCAGCACGTATAGGACGTCACGCGGGACCCACAACCGCGCAAGCATCTCGTACCGTAATGCGCATGTGTCGCGAATGCACGGGAGCAGGAGTCGCGGACTGGCCGCATACCAATCACGCACATCACGTAATATTAAATGTATATTATGTAACTGAAAAAAAACATGCAGCAGTCGCACACCGTACGCGGATCCTTCACGACTTTGTCTAAAATGGCGGCTAGAATGCACGCACCCACCGTGATGTGTACGCTTTGAGTGCGCAACTCCGAAAAAAAATGGATTTTTTTAAAGAAAATAATATAAATATATTAAAATAAAAAATGAAAACAAGAAAATGAATCAATATTTCAGTTAGAATTTTTTTATTTTATTTTTTTGCAATTTTCTGAAAAATATATAATGTTATTTAATGAATAATTTTTTTTATAAATAAACAGTTAAAAAACTGTAGAAAATCAGTACAAAAAAATAGGTATAACTACTATCACACTTAAAAATTAGCATTTAAAATACCTTTGAAATTCACTGAAAAAAAACATAGGTTTCAGAGACGTTATAGTTAGAAATTAGCATTTAAAAAGCTTTGAAATTCACTGAAATAACCATAGGTTTCAGAGACGTTATAGTTAGAAATTAGCATTCAGAAACCTTCGAAATTCACAGAAAAAAACATAGGTTTCAGGGGTGTTATAGTTAGCTGGCTATTTCACTCGTACAAAACCATAGAAATTCCTCTGTTATAGTTAGTTCTGCTAACTATAACTCGCGCGCCCGCAATGCACTGCTGATGATGTCACATATTGCATCATTCATGACATGGTCAGTGACATCACTGATGACATCACTGATGACATCTCAAATGACATCACTGATGACATCATCTTCATGACAATCTGATACACCTCATCATACACTAGTATAACCTTTCATCACTCACTGTAAAATACATTGTATATTTGAAACCATTGACACACCAATACCAGTTACTACATACGGACTCACTGATTCCTAAGTCTACACACAACACATTCAGCAACAGAATCATTTATACATGCAGTCACTAATTAATAGAACACTATCAAATGCACTTATACACATATATAGACATTGACACATCAGCAGTCATCTTAGTCGGTTATGCAGTCATCCTACTCACTCATGAAAAAAATTAATCACAGCTCAGTAGGGGCACTCTTAGAGCAGCAAAATCTACACCACAAAGTAAAAAGGAAACCGTTTATTCACATAACGCGTTTTGGCTGCCAAGCAGACTTGGTCACATGTGAAATCACCACCACTGGAGTGCCTTAAAAATGCATAGTAAACATAAAGATAGGGTAACAGAGAGGATCTAACATTTCGGCCATATTAAAATAGTGAAAAACCATGTCAGAACAGGTCATAAACTAACATTGTGCAAACCCAAACATGTAATTGAGGCAAATCGGAAATCAAAGGCAGTGAATACAAATCAGTACAAAGACTGAACATCATAAGCATCTGGCACAGTGGTCCTGGCATGTAAAGGCATAGTGCCCAAACAGAGTTATGTGGTTTAATAAAGGCCACCTAAAGAAGTCGGCAAGTCCAGTTGCCACTGATCCGCACAACCTGGTACTAGACAGCATGTATCACAAAAAGCACACAACACACTCAGTAAATCCCTGCGCATAAAGGCATAGTGCCTGTGTATCCCTGTGTGAAGGCATGTTGACCAGTAAACTCAGGGAAGACCAGGTTGGCACAAGCAGCTCAACAACAAAATGTACAAACATGGTGTCAGAATGCACAGAAAACTACTGGGAAAGTGCCCTGGCATAGTCTGACTTAGGTAATGGCATAGTGCCCAGATCCTCAAAGGAAGAAAACACATCATGCATGGTTTGTCTTATCTGTGATGACCTCCCAGGAGTGACGATGAAGAAAAGGGTAAGGAACCCGTGCTCGTGAGTGAAGTTGGGTCCCTTCCTTTCCTCCTGAAAAAGAAAACACAAATGGAAATTTGAAAATGTCAAAGGAGTTAACAACAAATAAAGCATTGATTGTCATGTTGCTAGAAAAATACGGTTTCTGATACAAGTGGAAGGAGAACAGAAAAAGAGAGCAAAAAACTATGAAAGAGAGCAAAACACTATTGTTCTCTGAGGTGCACAGCAAGTTCCTAATCCTGATTCAAACCCCCTGGGATTCTAGTCTGAAAATCTATTATGTACTTGGATTCATTCTTCCTAAGCTTGAGAACTCTATCTCCTACTCTGGGATCATTTCTGATCTGCTCTATGGCACAATATGGCAGTTGAGAGGCATCAGAGAAATGTCTGTCCTGAAAGTGTCTGACTACTGGATACCTGGGATCCTTGTTGGTAACAGCCCACAAGTGCTCCAGTATTCTCTTTTTGGCCATCAGGGTGGTACTACCTATGTACCATAGTTTACACAGGCACTCAATCAAATAGATGACAAAAGTAGTGCCACAGGTGGGGAACTGAGAGATGACCCTGTTGGTAGGCCCACGTATGATTTCTTTGCGCATCAGGCTATTCCTGCACGCCTTACAGTGGTTACAAGGAAAAAAGCCATGAAGGCTGTGTGTGTTGGTGCTCGGTGCTTTGGTGATGTCGCTGTGGACCAACATGTCCCTAAGGGTGCTTCCTCTCCTGTAGGTGATGCCTGGTCTATCATTGATGTTACTGCCAATGATGCCATCAGCCTTCAGTATGTTCCAGTTCTTCACCAGAATCTTTTTGACATCATCAGCATCACCATTAAATGTCAAAATTATCCTGGTGTTGTCCTCAGTCTGTTCTGCTTCAAGGTCGACTTTATCTGAAAGTGTCTCCTGTCTGCTTCGGTTGTTGGTGTTAAGTTTGTTGATGAACTCTGTTGCCTGGCTTTCCGAGCCCCTCCAGATGATGAACAAGTTGTCGATGTACCTGAGCCACACCACTACCCGACCAACATCCTGAGCTAGCCCTAGACTGCAGAAGACCTCTTCCTCCCACAGGCCCATGAATAGATTCGCAAAACTGGGTGTGGGGCAAGAACCCATGGCAGTCCCAGTTGTTTGTCTGTAGATGACTCCGTCAAAAAGAAAGATTTTATTCCGGAGACAATGTTCTATCATGTTCAGGATCATTGCAGTATGTACAGGGAGTTGACATCTAGAGTGATCACAAGGACCCACACATTGTCTCTGAAATAACATTTTTCTTTTTGATGGAGTACGGAGCACCATGTTAGCTTATTAGCTTATTACCTCTGTTGCCTGGCTTTCCGAGCCCTTCCAGATGATGAACAATTTGTCGATGTACCTGAGCCACACCACGACCCGACCAACATCCTGAGCTAACCCTGGACTGCAGAAGACCTCCTCCTCCCACAGGTCCATGAATAGATTCACAAAACTGGGTGCGGATCAAGAACCCATGGCAGTCCCAGTTGTTTGTCTGTAGATGACTCAGTCAAAAAGAAAGATGTTATTCCGGAGACAATGTTCTATCATGTTCAGGATCATTGCAGTATGTACAGGGAGTTGACACCTAGAGTGAATACATGGACCCACACATTGTCCCCGAAAAAACAACTTTCTTTTTGACAGAGTACGGAGCACCATGTTAGCTTATTAGCTTATTGCCTGTTCTGACATGGTTTTTTCACCATTCCAACATTGACGAAATGTTAGACCCTCTCTGTTACCCTGTCTTTATGTTTATCATGCACGTTTAAGGCACTCCAGTGGTGGTTATTTCACATGTGACCAAGGCTGCTTGGCAGCTGAAACGCATTATGTGAATAAACAGATTTGTGTTTACTTCGTGGTGTGGATTTTGCTGCTCTGAGAGCACGCCTACTGAACTTTGTTGTGGATATATACTCACTTTCACCTGGGGACTTTTCATAGACTTACCAGTTTTCCTGTCATGAATGACTGGTCTAAAACCCTGGGCACATGCCCATGTGACGACTCGTCTCAACAGTCCACATTGCCCATTTTCCTATTTTGTAAATTTTATTCTGTTATCAGAAAAAGATGGATCGTTCCAATTTTAAAGATCATGGGTTTGATACAATGTCGCCCAGCATTTTTAATGTTACAACTCTTACAGTATGAAATGTTTACTAGCCCTTTAGCAATGTATTTGAAATGTGTGATCAAACCTAGAAAAACAATGTGGAATTTGAACCTGGCTTTTAACACATGATTTTATATTTTTTAACTATGTAATACCATTCTTAGGTTACCTATAATTAGGGCTCCCGGTTTTAGTGTATTTATTTTTTGAACATTTCTGTCTGTATTTATCCATATTTAATTTTTGGCCATTTTATCTGTATTTATCCATATTTATTTTGTATTTTGCGTATAAATGTAGTTGTAAAACTTTACATTTGCATATTTATTTAAATGATAGACGCGCACTCATACTTTGATGCCTGTCGTGTTTTAGCTATTTAAGTTGCCAAATATTACATAACAGTACATCCACTGGCAAATATTTATGTTATACCACAAATGTATGTTGACAAATGCAGTTATTTAAGGAAATTTCATCCCGTTTTTTAACTTACTATGCTGTCCATGTGCTCAGCTGTTGGCCTAAATTCATGAAAACAGCACGGAGAATGACTGAAAAGAAGCACATTTGCTGTATTTATCCATTTTTAAAAATAAATGCAGACAGAAAACACATTGTTTTCTGTCTGTATTTATCTGTAAAAATACGTAAAAACGGAAAACAGGGAGCCCTACCTATAATCAAATGTGACAAAAACTGTGCTTTTATGATTTATGTGCTAAATCGAATAAAGCTTATTTTGACCTTTGACCTATATATATATGCAATCACATAAATATATATATATATATGTATATATATATTCACTGAAAAAACCATAGGTTTCAGAGACGTTATAACTAGAAATTAGCATTTGAAAAACCTTAGAAATTCACAGAAAAAACCATAGGTTTCAGGGGTGTTATAGTTAGCTGGACATTTCACTCGTACAAAACCATAGAAATTCCTCTGTTATAGTTAGTTCTGCTAACTATATCTCGCGCGCCCGCAGTGCACTGCTGATGATGTCACATATTACATCATTCATGACATGGTCAGTGACATCACTGATGACATCACTGATGACATCTCAAATGACATCACTGATGACATCACTGATAACATCATCCAGTGAATGTGGTTTAGTTTGAAATTTAAATATGTATTATATATACCAATCTGTATTGAAGATTGAGTGGATATATAACTGTCTGGATGGAGGATTTAGTAGCTGTCTGACTGTCTGTTTAAGTGAGTAATTAAAAGTGTCTCACTTAATACATGGATTAGTAACTAAACTATGTGAATGTGTGCATCACTGTCTCTGTTGTTGTATAACATGCTGCATCAGTTGGTCACTAACTACATGAGTGTGTATATTAGTTATTGATTAGTTGGGTGAGTATTTGCATGGGACACTGAGTTTGTGTGTGGTTGGCTGGGGTGTGTGTAACTCTATGCATAGATGTGTGAATGGTTGATTGACTAGGTGCATAGGTTTAAGAGTGCATGTGAAAACAGTTTTTTGGGTGACTGAGTGTATTTATTTGTGTGTTGGTGAGCGAATATATGTTTTAGTTGTACATCTTCAACAAAGTAAAAAAATAAAAGGCATTGTATATGAGAGTTGGTGTATATAAATAAGAATATATAAGAGTCAGTGATTGTGAGAGTAACTATATGACTGAGTGTATATTTGTAATGGTGATTTTTTAACATATTAACTATGAGTTACTATGTGTATGAATAAATGAGGTGTTGTGTGTATAATTGTGTGAGTAAATGTAAATGTGATAAATTCTTTTTATGAGTGATTAGGATGACTGCATAACCAACTAAGATGACTGCTGATGTGTCAATGTCTATATATGTGTATAAGTGTATTTGATAGTGTTCTATTAATTAGTGACTGCATGTATAAGTGATTCTGTTGTTAAATGGGTAGTTGTGTGTGTAGACTTAGGAATCAGTGAGTGGGTACGTAGTAACTGATACTGGTGTGTCAATGGTTTCAAATATGGTACTCTGTATTTTACAGTGAGTGATGAAAGGTTAAACTAGTGTATAATAAGGGGTATCAGATTGTCACGTGGATGATGTCATCAGTGATGTCATCAGTGATGTCATTTGAGATGTCATCAGTGATGTCATCAGTGATGTCACTGACCATGTCATTAATGATGTTATATGTGACATTATCAGCAGTGCATTGCGGGCGCATGAGTTATAGCTAGCAGAACTAACTATAATGAAGGAATTTCTATGGTTGTGTACGAGTGAAATGTCCAGCTAACTATAACACCCCTGAAACCTATGGTTTTTTCTGTGAATTTCTAAGGCTTTTTAAATGCTAATTTCTAACTATAACGTCTCTGAAGCCTATGGTTTTTTCAGTGAATTTCAAAGGTTTTTTAAATGCTAATTTGTAAGTGTAATAGTAGTTATACCTATTTTTTGTACGGATTTTCTACAGTTTTTTAAATGTTTATTTATAAATATTTTATTCATTAAATAACATTATATATTTTCGAGAACATTTCAAAAAAATAAAAAAAATGACAACTGAAATATTGTTTAATTTTTTTGTTTTATTTTTTATTTTAATATATGTATATTATTTTCTTTTAAAAAAAATGTTTTCCAAATTTTTTTCAGAGTCACTCACCCAAAGCGTACACATTACGGTGGGTGCGCGGATTCTAGCCGCCATTTTAGAAACGTCGTAAAGGATCCACGTACGGTGTGCGACGGCTGCGTGTTTTTCAGTTACATCACATACATTTAATATTATATGATGTGCACGATTGGTATGTGACCAGTCCGCGACTCCTGCTCCCACGCATTCGTGACACATGCGCATTACGGTAACCGGCGCTTGCGCGGTGGCGGGTTCTCCGTGACGTCATATACGTGCTGGGGCGCGCTGGGTGTGCGACTCCCGTGAAATTTTTTTATGTTCTAAAATGATATGTATGTGTGTTTAATATACATATTAGGGCAAGAGACTATCTAAGATATGCATAAAAATAATATATTTGGACTTATAATAAACGTATATTATTTTTAAATATATTTTCGCGAAGTCGCGTCGGGTGCGTGCTTCGTGATCCCAGGTGACCTAAAAAAAAAGATTTAATTGGTTCATAACATTTTCCACTGTAACTATTGAAGGACCCCACCCATTTTAATCATTCTTGTTGGAGCCTCTTTAGAGAGACATCTCTTTTCCTACAAGAACCCTTTTTGCTTGTTTTTTTTGGTGTTTTTCAAAAAATATCAAACAAAATGGCATCTGGACAGCAGCAGCAGCAGGAGGAAGTATCTTCTGAAGAAGAATTCTTGCAGGAGGCACCACGTCCACAGAGGCTGGAATCTGTCGTGTGGCAATTCTTCACTTTTCCACCTAGAGAGAAGAAAGTAAATGCAAGAAGGGTGACGTGCAAAATTTGTGACCGAGTCCTGTCAAGAGGCAGTGAAAAAAAATACTCTTGTGGCACTGCTTCTATGTACAAGCATCTCCCGACCACACATCCTCTCATTCTTGCTCGGGAGGAAATGAGGCGAGCTGCTTTGAACCCCTCACCTGCTGTGGCAAGTACATCTGGAGCGTCCTCAGGAACACCTGCAATGGACATTAGGCCAGAATTCGCCTTTCTCGAGCAACACTGCGTGAAGTGTAAGAAACTTTTATGCTTCAGTGAGCAGTCGGTGGATGCAGTTTGTGCTACGCAACACAACCTTCGTTGTTAATTTTTTTGTTTTTTTGTTTTTGAAATGATAAGTAATTCCAAATGTTTCCTGTTTTATTCGTTCTTTTTTTGGTTCATTTTTTGAAAAAAACCCAAAAAAATACAAAATTGTTAAAAAAATACAAAAGAAAATAGAAGAAATAAAAAGTTCTTATCAGAACTACCTTATCTGGTTAAAGAAAGAACTATAATTGCAAGGTAATGTGTGAAAGTTTGGTTGAATATATGTATACATCATGATTGACTGAAAGAATGCATTAGTAGTGTATGGTGAATTTATAGGTGAAGATTTATGAGGAAGTACTGCAGTGTGACACTGCATGCTCTTTAGCTGCACTGCACAGTGGCACTTCCGAAGCACAGGGATGAGACATATGTACATGAATATGTTGCAGCTCTGTGCTTCCCTCTGCACTGCTGCACAAACTGCAGCCATGTGGTGACACAGGCATCCTTGCCCCATAGTGCAAGGATGTCTGTGTCGTGTGGAGATTGTTTTTGTGCAGCAAGGGACACCTCAAAAATGAGGAGAAATGAAAACAATTCTCCTTGTTGCACCTTGCTACACCAACTCTAGGATGGTGCAGCATTCACACACATCTCCAGATTTACGATTTCTCATAAATCTGGAGATGTGTCTTGTTCTATGGGTGTTGCGTGGGAACACCCACAGCAACACCTATGGGACGCCCCTTCAATGAAAAGTTCTATGAATGAAGGGGTCGTATTTACAAGGAGAGGAAAAACCACGCAGGGTGGCTTTTCCTCTCCTTTTAAATATGAAGGAGTGCCTGGCGCCATCACTACGTTACAAAAAGTTACGTACTGGTGGCGCAGGGTGCTTGTAAATCTGTCATGGGCCTCAGTACGATGATGGACGGACTTCAGTCTGTCCGCCATCACCTCCTATCTGGGACCGCCTGCCAACCGGGCGGCAGTCCCACAATAAGAATTAGGATGTGACCGCCACCATGGCAGTCGTATCCCGACCTTTAACATTGTGGTGGGCGCTGCTGGCTGCAGCACCGGCCGCAATGTTAAAAAGGGATGTTGAACACATCCCTGTATTACGTGACAGGCACCAAGCGATGCCTGTCACTTGGTACAGGGATATGTAGGGGGCTACCATCTCTGCCCCCCAAAACCCAAATGAAAGGTCCAGGGGAGAAGGGGGAGCCGCTACGGGCCCCCGATGTCCATCCTCACCAGCTTTTTTATGGTGGTTGAACCACCATGGAAAGGCTGGCGTGGATTGACCTCCTAATCTGACCGGCGGTGCCTAACAGGCACTGCCGCCATTCTGCGCTATGCTGGCGGTCCGACTGGCGGCCGGATTCAATTTGACTGTCAGACCGTGGTGATTGGATTTTCTGACCACCACCGATGGGCTGACGGTGGTGGCCCTCCCTCTATCATAATGAGCCCCTTAGTTCTTCCAGTTGTAAAGGTGGTGTTTTCACAAAGCATAATACAAAGTAGTACAAACAACAAGTTTTCTCATAGTTGAAAAATGTGTGGAATGGATTTTGATATGCTGGAATGTGGAGTCACACGTGATTTTTTAAACAACATACTCAATGTCCATGGAGGTTAGTAATGGTCCTGTTTTTTTCCTGGAAATCTTCAATAGATATTATTTTTGCTTTGACTTGTTTTTTCTTTTCCCTGCTACATTTTCATGTAAGAATTCATAACACTGGCCTTCATGTGTGACTGAAAGCACACAATTATTCTGTTGATGGTAACTCTCATCATGAAAGTACGGTTCAGTGCTTGACTTGTGTCTACACGTTCCATGAAAAATGTTGCAAAAGTTAAATCTTGTTAGTGTTTGTGCTGTTGTTTATGTATTTTATTGGTTGACATTAAAGAGTCAAGGGTTTTGATGCAATTCATAATGAAAATAAAGAGTTTTCTTTTGATTTTAAATGCTTTTTCATCAATATGTTCAACATATTGCTTCTGTGTGAGTTTCCCCATCTTTTTCCTTATGAAAGGAAGTGTTTTAAGCAGAATTCTGAGGACACAAGCTTTATGATGCTTTGCAGTTATATTCCTAATCTTGTTTCTTTTGTGAAAGTGTATATATTTTTTAATAGGCACGGTTTTCTTTGTTGGAATAGCTAACTGCTAATGGTGTTCTCTCTGTTAATTGCTTTCTATTAACCTTTTTACTACTGAGGTTAGTGTGTTTAGAAACATTAGAAGAATTATTAGTAGTTTTACTGTACTATTGTTTTTTTCTGTAGACACCCTCCTTCAGGTTGATCAATTATTCTTTCTCCTCTCTTTCCAGTACATTATTTTCTTTGCTTCTCCAGGTATTGTTTTGTATGCATTATGTTCAATGTGGGCAAATCTGTTTTAGAAAAGACATAAAGAAGTAATTTACACTAGTAATTGTCCTAATACAAATGTTAAGTTTGTTACATTTATTTCCCTGTATTATTTTTCAAAAAATATTCCATAGGAAATGTACCTGTTTTATGTAGAAATATATAGATGCAGGTGATGAGTTATAATTTACAATCTCTCTTTAATGTCTTTGAAAAAGAAATATAGCTGTGCGTACCATTACTCACAAACATCATGAGGTGTGTGAGTATTGAAGGCCCCCCAAGATTGTGGTCAATCGTGTTTATTGTTCCCATTTTCAAAAAGGGTGACAGGGCAAATCCTAAATGCTATCAATCAATCCCCTTAATTGATACTGCATGTAAACTCATGGGCGGAATACTACTCGAATGATTGGAAGCAGGGGTAACAGAAAAAGGGAAGTTTTCTGATGTACAGTACGGCTTTAGGAAAGGTCTGGGCACTGTCAAAAATGTCTCAACCTCCACCAGGTCATAAGCAAACAGACAGCGACAAAGAATGGCACTCTCCACTTAGGTTTTATGGACCTAACATCAGCATTCGACTGGGTGGATAGGGTAAAACTGGGGCAAAAAATGCTGGGAATGGGCATAGATATATCTTTAGTCCATTTCTTACCGCAGATGCACAAAGACATGAAAGGGAGTGAAAAATACAGCACAAATGAAGAACTCATTGCTCAAATAAAAATGAAGCACGGAGTGAGGCTCGGGTGCTTGTGGCTCCTTTTTTATTTTGACTATATATGAATGACTTTGAGGATTATCTCAGTCAGGGGGAGGCTGACACTCCGAGGATAGGCCTCAGAAACTTACCAGCTCTGCTTTATGCCGATGATTGTGTTTAAATATCAAGAACCGGTGTTGGCCTGCAAAAAGTTCTAAGCAGGTTTGCTTTATTCATCAGTGACCTGGGCCGCAAAACGAACACCGCCTAATCACATGTGCCTAATCACATGTTATGATGGCTGAGAAAACTCGTCCCCCCTTGAAGTCCTGTTATGACAACAGTGATAACCTGCTCCATGTTCCAACCTTCACTCACTTAGGCATACAGTTTGATCAAAAAGGCACCTGGCATCATGTTACAATGGTTAGAAAGTTGCGATTTGGCCAAATTATTGAGGCCACTTCAGATTTGCAAGGAAACAAGGTTCCAGACTACTTGATGCATTGATTAACATTCATGTTGCACGTTGTTGCTCTGTTATTTTGTGAGAACTCATTCTTGAGAAGACTTCTGGCAGTATCAAACAGTCTCCTGATATTCGTATGTCACACGAACAAGGCATGACTCTCATATAGGTTTTGTATCAAAACTGCACCCCTAATGTTATGGTGTGCCATACGGGCCAAGGATGAACCTGCACTTATCCACTCAATAATCCATGATTGTCTGCACCTTGACAACTTGCCCAAAATCCTATTGTTGCGATATGTAAAGAAGCAGCTTGAACATTTAGGGAGAGCTGATTGCTTCTACAACCCACAATCTGTTTAAACCGTCTCTAAGCATCATACTCTTTTAACTGTATTTAAAGAGCAAAGAGAATGTGTAGAGATGGGAAAGAAGAGAGTGGTAGAATATCTCCCCTTAGTAACCAAAGAATGCATGGACTCATAGATCTTGTTCCATGACGCCGTCCACAAAGATATTACTTGACATGGTTTAGGTTTGGCACTGCCCACTTCCTGGTCTCTTCCCCATTAATGTATATCGAGATACTCTTCTTGAACCCTGCCCTTGTAACTCAAGCTCCACTCAGAATATGCTGCAATGCTTTTTCTTCTATCAATTATACACTGAACAGGGGAAAAAAAATGTTAACTGCATTGTATTACCTCCAGCTCTTACAATCAGAATACACCTGTTTAATGAAATAGAAATGTATTTCTGCAGCCGTACTCTTAAGGAATCAAGTAGGGAAATGTTTATTTCAGTTCACACTGCAGTGGTTCAAGTTAAAATTGGAAACTTGAAATGCTCACACTTATGAATGGTACCTCACGGCTTAAATAAAATCACTGGTTTAACCGGTAAGATGTAACATGAACAGCTTGTGGCAATCTTTGCGTAGTAATAGACCTTGTCTAAATCTTTGTGAAGCAAGAGACCTTTTTTAAATCATTTGCACAGGGCACTTTATAGCACTTGGTCCAACTGATTTTGATCAAGCTGTGTGTTCTGGGTGAGTCCCTTTTCAAGAACACTATGTGGCAGGAGATTGAGTATTTTGTGCGTTTAGTTTTTATATCACTATAAAGTTCGTAAATGGTCATCATAGGGAATTTTGAGAATGCTGGCTCATTTGCGCAGTAACCATTATTTATTGCACCCTTTTATAATGTATATATGCACTTTATATTTTTAATATAGGGGTTTGGGGTGTGAGGTCACTGTTAAGCTACAAAATAATATGCCCCGTCAACTGATGACAACGGTCGGTTTAATCTCATTTCCTTACCGTCAAAATCTAAAAAGACTCAAATAGAGTTACATGGATATGGAGTAAACCATGGCCCTGGTAAACATCCTAGAAGACAAAAACCAGGACACTCATAGCATGACAGATCAGGATATCACACTTGGGAGCAGTTAATAAGGAATTTACTCATTGCATTTCGTTTTCGCCCATGGGACAACTCAAATCAGCAGGAAAACCCACCCTACTCACGCCCTAAAGTCAGATTTGGTACACAAACCAGCTGAGAGAAATAAAAGAAAAACATCAACAGAGAAGTAAGAAGGTACATTCAGACTACAAGAGAAGGCAAGGCGCTGAAAACCTATAATAAAGCAAGATGGCAAGCAAAAAGGACTATCAGGAAGCTATATAGCAGAAGCTCTTACAGTACGGTAAGCAATTTAACAGTAAACAATTGTGGAGTGAGATAAACAATCGGGTCATGGGACAAAATAATCAACAGAATGCAGGGATCTCTGAGAATGCATGGGTGTCCCACATTTTCACCATATACTCACTCCTAGACAGTGAAATGATCATCCGAAATATGAATATAAGTAATATGGGGATATCATCGGGGCCAGCATCAACCGAGTTCAGCAGACATTGGCAAATACCAACAGCACACAGAACGTATAAACATCCAAATATCTCAAAGGATTTCACCGACTTCACAAAATTTGAATAACCTAATCAACGTCGAAGGATCATTAACAGATATAAAGTGGTTGGTACAAATATTTAAGAAATTGAAGACTGAGGGTGCACCAGGCTCTAACAAACTCTCAAATGCATTGTTCAAGCAAGACAACTTTTGGGCCAGATATTTAACACCTTTCTTTAACAGGATTTACAGCTCCACTTCCATTCAACCATCAAGTAAAGGGAGCATACTTAACTCAATATCCAAGAGTGCTAGCCAATCCTCTCCACTGAACTATAGGCTAAATTGTATGCCTCCTGTTTACTCCAAGATCTCCAAGCGAATGAGAACCAGATAATACCAAAAATTCAAACAGGATTTAGGTAGGGCTTGGGGACAATAACAAACCTGTCAGTGCTAACCATCTTGGCCCACAATCGCGCTACAACAAAGTGGTCGACTATTTACTTGCTTTGACAACCTCAAATCAACCTTTGACAGAGTCCCCCGTGCCTGTCTTTAGGCAAAACTGGCAGAATGGGGCATTCCTGATAAATTGTTAAGCTCAATTATCACTCTGAACAGCACCACATGGGTACAGGTCAAAGTAAGCAATGGCAAAAGTTTCACATACTAAGGACAGCATCAAGCAAGTGTGCATTGTGGCCACCTGCTTATTCAACCTTTACATGGCCGACCTTGATCGACACTTAACACAAGTGGAGTGTTTTCCACCATGACTGGCAGCAGACAAAAAACGCCATCTGCAATATGCTGATGATATAGTCATTCCAAGTCAGACTCTAGTCAGCCTACAGACGTCGATTCATGCCTTGGTTGGGAACATCTGAACTGGGGTGGCGAAGTGAGCTAAAGAACGATGATGGATTCAACCCAGATCTGTGACTGGGGGTGAGTGTCTAAAAAGTTTCAGCGCTCATTCCATCATCTCCTTGCGTTTGCTTGGTTGGGTACATTGAGCAGCAAGGCCTTGAGCTCAATCTAAGAAAAACAAAGGTGATCTGCCTTGTTGATCCAAAGAGAACATTTCCCAACTGTTTTTGAGGGCAACCATATAGAAGTTGTAACCTCCTATAAATACCTCGGAATAGTGATAGAGCATCATCTGGCGTTCAAACAGCAATACTCCATGATTCAGGCCAAAGCATGCACCTAAAGTTTTGCGCTTAACCATCTGCAAAATAAGCTAAGCTGCTCATCACATCAAAATTTGCTTACAATAATGGGAGCACAGCTTCAACAAACAGTATCATATGGCCTGGAAATTAATTATGGAAAATAGGTGGTCTTATTAAACCATCTACAAACAAATGTTAACTAATCCATCTTCCGTCTGCCAAGGTTGGTCTCCCAAGCCCAAATACCCTGGAACTTAGCCTAATAAACTAAGAGCTGCAAGGAATGAATGCACTCGTGAAGTTATGTTGGACTATTCATGCCACTGAAGAAGGGCCCCTGAACAGCTTGTGCTGGAAGAAATGGAGTCCAGATGAGCAAAAATGTAAACAAATCTTGGGGAGCATATTTGTTGCCATCAATCATTACTCTAGGTCTAAAGGAAGCCTGCGCCTGCCCCTTGTAAAGAGCATCCTTCATTCGGCTAAGTAACATCCCGGCCAAAGCTCTGTCACAGCTACAAGATAAGAACACATTAGCAGCTAAACGCCATGCATGGACTATTATTCCCCTCATATCAGCATTTAAAGCCTCAAGCTCATTTAACAACTCATCATTTCTCACCTCACCTACGTTAAAGCACCAGCTTATGTTGTTTCATTTTGGGCAGTTTGAAATAGAAGACCTTATCCCTTCCTGGAAGAGCCGGCCAACAATTTTAAGCTGCTTTATATGACAAAAGTCACTAACTCACATATTATGTGCATGTTCAGCACTCTTAGACCACAGAAGGAAGCTACTTAGTTCAGCATATTTACAATAGAAAGTGCGCACCAGTAGGCAAGCTGCAATTTGTTGGCTCATTGGAGACTCCATCACCCTGGTGTGTCAGGAGATTAAATATCTGTGCCTGGTGCAAAAATTGCTCCAAAATAAGGGCCATAAGAAAATATATTCTTAAAGGCCAAAATCCTAATACTGCTAGAGACTGACCGAGCAATTTTGCACTTTAATTTATTTGTCAGGAACTTAGGGGCGATTAGGATGGCAGAAGGCCCCAACCGCCAGCCTGGCGGTGGCGGTCCTTCCACCATCACACAGTGAATTACCCACCGCCCAATTAGGATGGCAGTGGGTACCGCGGCAGACGCAAAGACCGTCCACCACTTCACCGCCAAAGGCAATCGTACCGATTACCTGGCGGACGGTGCAGGGTGCCTAAAATGGTGGTAGTGCCTAGCAGGCACCATCCACCAAATTAGCATGTTGGTAAGAAACGGCCTTTCCATGATTAGGATTGGGGGCCCATTGCAGGCCCCCCTTGTTTTGGGGGAGGTGTTGCTGGACTGGGGCGTACCCATGATACGCCCCTGCATTTCCCTGCACTGCGTGGCAGGCACTGCATGGTGCCTGCCACGTAGTGCAGGCAAATGTACAGCATCACATTTTAAGATTGCGTGTGGTGCTGCAGCCAGCAGCGCCGTCTGCAATGTTAAATGCCCTGGATGCGCCCGCCAGTATGGCGGGCGCATCCTAATTACAGTGGTAATAAGTAATAATAATAAGTAATTTTAATTGTAATGATTTTAATTAACCACCAATAAGGTATTACCTACTTACTTACAAATTTTATCTCTGAGCTTGAGTACGACACTCATGCATTCCTCATTGAATGGCTACAAATCATTTATATCACTGTGAGTGAGCCTCTGTAAAGGCTTTGCAATCAGGAAAAGGTCTGGAATCCATTGTCTACAATAGCAAACCATTCCCATGGTGACCTCAATTTTTTTTGTTAGATTCATTCTTAGGACTGCTGTCACGTCCCTTTCTCTATATGTTAACTTCTTTTATACAGTACTGCTTTTTTGTGGATGATACCTGATGTTCATTATCTGCACAGTGCTTTAAGAGCACAATTGTAGCCAACTTGTAATCTTCCTTTGTTCTAGATGCTAACATTATATCATCTATGCATTGAACTAACACTGAGTTACTGGGCAATTGCATATTTTCTGAATCTCTCTTTAATCTAAGACTTTGTGGGATACAAGCCCAAACAAGAACTTTATTCGATAATTGAAATGTAAAGGGGTACTGGCCTATTCTCATGAAGAAGAAAGGAGAAGAACACTTAGCACAAGTTAAGCACTGTGTTCTGTGTACTATTCTGCATCACCAAAAATTTGAAACAAAATCCCTGCAGGATTCGGTACTACTGGACAACATGGGACTATATTGATTTTGTGGAGGTCTTGGACCAACCTTTATTTTACATTCATTTCTT
The DNA here is from genome assembly GCF_964204655.1 of Triturus cristatus. Classification (NCBI taxonomy): domain Eukaryota; kingdom Metazoa; phylum Chordata; class Amphibia; order Caudata; family Salamandridae; genus Triturus; species Triturus cristatus. The sequence continues at coordinate 780,109,433 of NC_140580.1, forward strand.
TTTATTCCCATGATGAGGAGTTTCAGGACTCCCCAGCACTTCTGTTAAAATATCAATTGTCTTATAAATCACAGGTTTTATCCCTACCTCTGAGGATTTTGTGGGCAAATGGCATCTGGTTTCACTGTCATTTTTGCTGGCTTTGAACTTTTAAAGATTGCTATGTCTTTGCCTGTAAATTCCCATGCCTCCTACTTTACTGTGTGTCCCAAAGCAGAAAGTAAATCTTCTTTTGTAAGAACTGGAAATAGATGGACTTTTGACTCTTGCAATCTTACTTTAAATCCTGAGATTTCATCCTGTGTTTAAATCGCCACACCATCATGGTGTGCATTAAATTATGCAGTTCATTTTGCAAAGCAGATCTCTACCTAATAGGTTAACAAGACTCATCTCACATGTTATAAATTGGTGGTCGGTTCTATTGATCCACTTTTCCTAGCAACATTTACTGAGACCTGATTAGTAATCTGCTAGATACTAATGCCTACAAATTGGACTTCAGTTCCCAAGAGGGGTAGATTTGGAACCTCCCTGTGTGGAACCTTGGAGCGGGTAGCACCTTCATCAATAAGAAGTGATACTGGGTATCAATTCACCCCACCTTCTGCTTATGGGCCACTTTCACCTACCTTTAGAAATGCAACACGGATGCAATCCTCATCACCCCTCAGGCAACGTCATTGCAACTGATTTAGTCCAATAGGAATTCCAATAGTCATTGAAATCTACGGACAGTCAATGTTAATCATTAAAGGATTTTGCTAAAAACTACAATTCTGATAAAAAATTAGGCAACTTATTTGATATATTTTTTGCATCACTGGAGCTACAGGCATATTCACATTGAATTGCCCTTGATCCTGCATGTTCTGAACGGCAACAAATTGGATGGGACAACTGACTGGGGATATTGCAGTCCATTTTATGGAATCTGATATGTGTTCTGCTGCACTTGGGTATCAAAGTCAATTAGACCTGAATGTTGTGTGCTTTCCAGTTCCTAGTGTCCAAGGCATTCATAATAGTGGCAGATAGCACTTTTCTTCAGCATGAAAAGGAGCACTTCTTGCACATCCATGAATCGAGTGCCATGCACCATGTGGTGTATGTCACATGGTGCATGGAGGTGACTGGGGCACTACCTGTTCCCCTAGGGCCATTTTGCAATGGCCCATGAGTGACAGGGGCCCTGTTTGGGGCCTACAATATTCCTTTCCGATAGCCTGTACAAGGCAGTGTTCCTGCTATGAACAGGCTGTCGGAAAGGGATATGCAAATCCCAACGGTGGTGCCTGGCTCGGCAACGCCGCCATTAAGGGCTGCGAGAGGCGGCGGTGTGGACTCCTGCCGCATATGGTCAGACTGCCAGCATCATAATGCGGCAGTCGGACCTAAGAACTGGCGGTGGTCAGACCACCACCGACAGCCTGTCGGTGGTCGTCCGACCTCCATCATAATGAGGCCCTTAGTTACAGGCGTAACTCTAACACAAAGACTGCCACAAAACCACTAATGCCTTCTTTTGTCAGATCTTTGACTTTGCTATTTTTTCTATAAATCTACATTAGCCTCTTATAACAAGCATGCACTGATTCTTTGGGTCTTGAGTAGCTCTCATCATTTTAAACCAAATCACCTCTTTCTCTGGCCCCTTTTGCTTCAAATATATAATAACCTTCTTGTATTTTTCCATAACAGTTGGAGCTGAATCATTATGAGGAGGACTCCTCTGAGGTTCCTCTGTTTGCCATGCATGCTGCCTAGCATGCCACCCTCAATTCCTTTGGAACAATAATTTAAAACAATGAATTTAAAGTCACTCAAACCACTTTTGAAATTGTCAATAGTCTTTCCACTTCTGATACCATTTATCTGGGTTGTTCCTGAGTTTTGGAAAGTTTGTGTTCAAATCAAAGAGATTCTACCTATTTCAAGGAGCATGAACAAATACTCCACAATCAACCTCTCGTAATGGAAATTCAGACACAATCATTCCCATGCCAGATTCTTTTTGTACGTCAGACCTTTTCTTATATTTATTACCTCCCTCTTTCTATTTCCACTTATACCTGTATTTCTTTAAACCTGCCGAATCTTTTGTACAATTAATTTTTTAATATGCACACATAAGGTTAATAAACCCATTCTATTCACTTTAAATTTACTCATATCCATTCTGTATTTTCTGCACAATTGTTTCTTTATATAAATAAATATTACCCTTTTCCTCTAAATCCTCAATCATAATAGATGCTTCACAGGCACATCTAACTGCTTCATACTCAAATATTTTAGTTTTTCTTCATTATATATAGTCAGTCTTTCTATACCAATTGCACCTAGCAGATTTCTATAAATTCAATTTTCAACTAGAAAATATTAATTTCTCTCCTTGTTGGTTCTCTCGATTGCACTGTAGTGAAAGTAGCAACAGTTGGAGTAACACACCATCAGAAGATGAAACTACATTGGCAGGAAAATTCTATTAGGTTCTGTTTCACTGTCAGGTGCAGTTGGCCCTTGTGATGCTTGCATACCCATTCTCGGCTCTCCTGCACCCACATCTTGATTGGGTAGTCTGGGTGTGTGTGAAACATCATTATATTGCGCAGGGCTTGAAACTAATCAGTCATTTGAAAACTACTCTTGCACATCTGGATTAATCTCCATATATTTCTTTTCTTTTTTCTTTGCCGGTACTAATTTCATAATTTTTATTGTCAATTTACTTTTTTGTGTGTCATCATCAAATGCAGGAAATGCCGATCCCCAACATCATATCCTCTTTCTATGCACTCTTTTGTATTCTCCAGTCTGAGACTATCCAATGGATCACAGCATGTCTAACCTGGTTCTTCATTCTCTTTTGTTCCTTCTCAAGTGCTTTAAATTGTACAGATCTGGGTTGAGGTTTTCTTTCATACATCACACACCTCGAATGCTCAAACTTTCTCACACTAAAGGTACCCCCAAAGGAAATTGCCTGTTTGTGACATCAGATGAGCTCTCATTTCATTATTTTAACCACATACATGTATGGAGCCCTGAAATTTACATCATTTCATAGGCAGGAGAATCATCCGGAAAAATCTTTTCTTCTTCCATAATAAGAACATTTGACTTTTTCAATGCGGCACCACTTTCACTCAAATTGACTCTTTAAATACACGTAAGATAAAAAAAATGATATTCAACCAATTACAGCACGACCTACAGCAACAAATGGCATATAAGAGCGCAACTCTCTTTCAAAATCAAAAATTGCAAGCACGGATGATTATGGTGTAATGGTAATGCCTTCAAAACCACAGACAAAATAAACAATAAAGGAACACAATTTCTTGTCGGCTTAACCTAGATAAAAAAAGGAAGATAAATAAAAAAAACCAGGAAGGAATAGTTTCTCACAGCACTATCAATCACACTAAGGCAAGTTTTCGACCACCGTCAACTCACCCTTGGTCAGCGCGTTTATTCCTGTGCATCTAAGAATAACCAATCGCCAATCTATATTAGAATACTTTCAACTGAACTTTTAGTTATTCAGAAAATTTCCTATTAGGTGTGAATGTAGCACCTCACAATACACACCTCCACTTTGCAGAAAAGTTCAACATGAATATATGTTGAGATCTTGGATTTTGACAAATCTGTATACCAAACCAAAGAAAAAATAAATCACAATAATTTGGTTCTCTTTGACATATTTAATTTCTAAAATTTCAACACATTTGACTGCAATTCAGCAATCTAATCTCACAAAAATATGACAAAATGATCAAGATCACAATAACTAAGACTTTCAATAACCCACAAATAAAAATCACATAACCAAATAGCTTGCACACACTATAATTCATGACACCACAGTAATCTGCACCAAACTATGAGTAGCGCACTGCGCTCGGTCAAAACCAAATTTCATCGCAATAGATTCATCCTGTTAATACTCACACTCCACTACTCAGGAGCAGCTCAGGAACGCTGAAACACTGCAATTTGAACAGACCATAGGAACCAAGAGTGTTGAAAGATCCTAGGAAGGGGAACATTTTCATCTCCAGATCTTATCTAATCACTTATCAGATTGTCCGCATTCTCCACATAAACTGTTGACGCTACCTTTGATAATCTGATAAAATATAAAATAAAGTACCTAAACAGGATACGGGGTGTTGTCCTCAAGATTGTATGGGGTCATGTGCCCCTAACAAAGACAAAATTGTCAATAAAAGAAGTAGCTAAATCAATTAAGTCAGCCTACTTTAGACAAAGTATACTTTAGAAACCATGAATGCGTATTAAAAGATGTAAATTCATTACAGAAGTCGAAATATGATTGGTTTCAAATCTGTTAAAATGCATACTAAATCATATAGAGGAAATTATCACTAAGTTCAGTCAAATGCAGCAGGGAATTTGATTTTATGTCAGACCTTAGAGCAAATATCAAAACTATTCAAAGTCTCGAATATGATTCCAGCTAACACTGGTCTGCCCTCTAAGAATCAAGATATTGACTCATCTCCCAAACGAGCCCTCTTTTTTGGTAAGATACACAATGAAAATCACACAGTCAATAAAAGGTGAGCAAAATTATATATACGCATAAGGAATCACAAAACAGATTATAATGCAGTATTACCTAACACAAGCCTAAACAACATCCCCTAATGGATAATAAATAGTCTTCTTTTGATGTAATGTCATGGGATGTGACAGCAAAAATCTAATTTCACTCAAAGCAATGACAGGCTCATGAAATGAATAGAACCACTAAGTACAAGCATAATAAACTTGAACACTTATGCCAAGAACAATGCATCATAACAAAGTATTTTATTTGTGCACATTTGGCTGTGTGATAACACAGTCATGTTGAAATTCAAAATACATTTGAGGACTGGTTTAGGCCTTTTTTGGACGTTGTTAGAAAAACGTGGTTCTGAAAAGTGAAGTATATTCGTTTTTAGTGCAAAACATTCATGATACTAAACAAAATATTATTTGCTATTCAGAAATATCTTGTACAATAAAAAATTAGTCAGTGTAGTATATCACCATATTGCCTATAACTATTTGTTGTAATAAAAGGCAAACAGCAACCAAACATGAGCGAATATATGTTGCTAAGATATTTGTAGGTATAATTTACTAGTTTCAACAGAACAGAAAATGAATATGGATAAATTCAGAAAAGGTCTGCAAATGATAAAGAGAGATAAATACAGCCATAAATATAAAAATTACATATACCATTGAATTGAGAGGCCTACTTTAATGTCCTTATGTAATTTAGATTGAGATACCTATCCTTGAGCATTCTATATATGAGTATCCAATAGTTTCATTTAATGAAATTGGTAAATTATGGGCTTGGTATTTTCTTAAATATTCTTTAACTATTAGCAAAGCTGTACTCATTTGTTTTATTTTCGGTAGCACCTGTAACTTCGTTGAATTTGGTAACCACATATCGGCAGATTTTCTAAGGTTTTGTGTTGAGATTACGTCACTTTTTTGGCACAGACATGATGTCCCTGAAATCCTTTCTGTCACGTATTAAGCCATGCAAGCCACTTTGCGTGGTTTGGTAAATACAACGTAACACAAAACAGCACATCCACCCATTTATCTTGGCACATTCCGTACCAAAGATAGTAAACCTGGGAATGCATCAAAATGCTGCTTTTAGGCGTAACAAGGTAAAATATGTTTATTTCTCCTCATGAATTCCTCTTACTATGAGCGCTGAACAGAAAGAGGAATATACTTCTAAAGAATGTTTTTGTGCAGTGAGTTATCTCATACTGCACAAAAACAATCCTGCCCGTATCAAGGCACCCTTGCCAGGGTGCTTGCATTGGCGCTAGTCAGACTCAAGTGCACCAGCACAGGGAGAGAGACAGGGCCGTAGCGGGCACCGGGCGTTTCCCCGGTGGGCTGCCTGGGTGGGGGCCGGTTTTGGGCCCCTGGGAGGCCGTGTTTGTTACTGGGGGCCTGCAATTTCGGCCCGCAGTAACAAAATCGGCCAAAATACGGCCTTGCAAACAGCTCTGCCGCACCCCCTCAGCTCCCCCTCCCGCCAGGGAGGGCGGCCGAGTAGTTTGCCAGGGCTGGTTTCGGGTCCCAGTCCGGCCCTGGAGAGAGATGAAGAGCGTCAAATCTTAGTAGATATTGCACATTTCAGCTCTCTAACATTCATGAAACATAGCATAGCAACTTGCCTTGCTGCACTGCTTTGCGTGAATTATAAGTAAATCTGCCCCTGAATTTCTGACACTGTACTACTCAGACCAACTAGCTAATAAAAACAGAACGTATTTGGTAGCGTATGTTGCACAGGTGAAGTTAGTCACTCAGGCAGGATGTAGGACAAGGAGAAAGATCTTAACTTTATGGTATGGTAGTCCAATGGGTTCATGTACCTTCTGCAGAGATCTCCAAAATATCTCAAGCATAAGAAAATACAAACAGCACAAATGAAAGTCTGCAGCAAGTTCATGGCATAGCAGACCAGACTAGAGGAACACAATGCAGTTAACCATAATATAACCTAAGGTATATCAAGGACTCCAAATCAAAGGGTTATCTGAAAAAGCTGTGGGTTTTAGCTCACTGGCCAAAAATACACTGATCGGTGTGTCTACATTGTGCAAACTGTATTATAACAACATTATGTTAAAATGATATTAAAGTCAATTGTGCTTTTACCTTTGTGCACATAAGTAAACAGTAACATTAATTTTTCTTGTTTTATATTATTTCATACTTGGTCCCCACCACATTAAGATGCCTAATAGGCTTTATTCAAAGCATATGTTATCTTTAGAAGTGTGAGATAAAAAAATAGGTGTTTACATTTCTGGTGAGAGGTCATCTTTGAAATGTCTCATCTTTTCAATCTCTCCAGCACCCAGAAAGAGTATCACAAAATGTAAAAAAATGCTTTTTGCAGACAGACACATGTAAAGATTATGCTGTGGTTTATAACAAGTATTTTTCTGCACTCTTTTTTATCAAATGCAGCATAAATAAAAAATGGTTTAGACGCTCTCATTATTGTGTATTATCCTTCTGCAGCCTGTCTGGTTGGGGTGCAGCACTTGCCACTGTATTGTTAAATCTTTTGCAACTTCTCACTAAAGAGCATTTCACAGGATTGGTAATCTGATTGCCACAGTAGAAAGCTGAATATGCTGAGTTACTCAAATAGACCTGAAATTGGCTACTGCTTTCATCACAAACAGGTTAGGAGGGAGTTTCTTTTTTAAATGTGAGAAGTGGCCAAATCTGCTGTGCCAAGAGTCACAATGAATGTCATAATAGTACAAGTTGAGTGTGTGTGTTGAGACAGAAAAGTCCTCCGCATGGTAACGGACATGAACCTCTGCCCTGAGTGCCCCAACTGTACTGATGTCTGGATCCCTAATGCTGATTTTTTGTTATCAGTGGCTGCTTTCAAAATGAAGAGAGTGCAGAGGAAAGGGGCACTTCAAAAGGAAGCAAAACCCCAACGTAAGCTTCAAGGAGTCAGATTCTAAAACACATTTGGTGTCTGGAAATGGACTATAAGAAGGGGAGCTTGAGACCCTAATAATTGTCAACTGTCAGCCAGCCATCCAGGCTGTGCGAGGAGGAGGAGAAGCTCTGCAAGACTTCTGTGTGTGACCAGGACTGGAGGTCAAGGCCTGCTAGTCTCTATGCTGTGTGAGGGGACATCACCAAGGGAATCCAAGAACATCTGCCCTATCTTGGAGCACCAGTGCCTGACTGCTTTACAAAACCAGTGTGAGGAAGAGAAGAGCGTTGGAAGGAGTGAGGTCCAGTAGGGAATCCTGTCAAGTGGACTCCCTGAGCAAGGTGTGAGGAATGGCTGCTGCCCCAAATGGGTTGTTGCCCATGTGCAGGACAAAGTTTGCGACCCTTTTATGGCAGAGGAGGGCCACTGTAAAGTGAGCTGGGGATATTGCTATACCGATTGGGGCGGAGCTTGTGTGCAGGGTGGCACTGGTGACCCTGTAAGCCAGGAGGGGCTGCCTAAAAGTGAACTACCCTTGTCGCTTTGATGAGCAGCAAAAGCCTGTGAGGATTTCGTGACCCTGGACACAGGGCCAGCATAGAAACATTGCCATGTTGTGTGAGTTGTAGCCCTAGTGTGGTGAAGAGCTGGCAACCCCGTATGCCAGGCGAGGATGCCATGCAGGCATCTGCTGTGCTGATCGGATTGGTGCCCATGTATAGCAGAGGAATGGTTTCCCCGTATGCTAGGAGTCACCGGAACCTGCAAGAAGTGCACCTGACCAGGAGCGTCACTGGAGGAGTGAAGTTGTTAGGTGATCTCCCCACGCACCTACTTTGGGACACTGGACCAGCATCAGAAACTTCTCATTGCCTTCTTTCTATCAATGGTCAAATTGAAAGAATCGCTCTGCCTGGAGATGCATCCTGCCTGGCTTGCATGCAGTAATCTCAATTGAATTAGCCACTGCAACTACAGCACCCGCAGAGGGGATGCACTCAGAAGCTCTGGATGCTCCGATCCTGCAAGTGTGGATAGGTCTGAACTTGGGCCAAGTCGGCTCTGGGGGAATTTGCTTGCTAGATAGTGCTTCGGCGCTGGAACATTTTTGACTTTGCCATAGAGTTAGAGTGGACTCTTGAGACTCGGACTTCTGGTGGAAATTACCCTGAATGTTGTCTAAAGGGATTGGGGAATAACCACAATCACTAGAGCAAGTAGGGAGTGAGACACAGAGGACTGCCTATGAAAACACTAGAAACTTGACCTCAGGGTGACTGTAGTTGTGAGTGAATGTCATAGTTACCTTTTTGTTGATTGCGGTAAAATAAAAAAACTTCTCTTCTTTTCATAAAAGTAATTGGCTGGGCAATAATTTATTGCTGCTGTTGTGTGTATTTTGAGTTGTGAGCCAGTATTTAACCCTGTATCTACCTCGTCTCAAGGGAGTTTTCGAATGTTCGGACCACACAACTGCTGAGATTCAAGAGCTGAAGGGGTACTTTGCCCAGTTGCTCAGAATCGATAGTAAGTCAGGCCCCAGAACTTCAGGATTGTAGGGCCTCAACCCCCATGGTTGGGCCCACCAGCTTCTGCTTGCCCTGTGGCCGTCTGAAAAAGGTTCTGCCATTTTGTGTTTGCTTTTTCTGAAGTAATCTACCCAGTGCTGAGTGTTTGGGGTGAAAGGTTGAATTTAGCTACATCATCACCAAAATGATGGAGATAGGTGCTCCCTCCCTTCCAACTATCCTGGTCGCCGGTCTGAAGCAGGAGAAGTGAAATGGTAATAATTTCTTTAGCCCAGCCGCACAATATTTATGAAATATGGTAGATAAAATTATGGCAGAGCATATTCAAAGAATCCTGACAGTCCCTTTTCCAGATACATTTGAAATTTGGTATGCTCATATTTAAGAAAAATCTATGATTTGGTTGTTTATTGCACACAAGAAAGACCAGATAATGTCTCACTGGAAGGTTTAGACATATGAATTTTATATGAACCTCTGAGGGAAACAGCATGCATATATTCTGGCTTTGCCCCTGGTTTACAGTATTGAAGATATATTTGCTGATTTTCAGTTTAGAGTGCCAAGCCAGTTCTCAATGATCTGTGGGCTTAGAGGAAGAGTTCTATGCGAATTTCAAGTCATAGCAACAACAGACCATTCAGTATTAGAGACAATTGTTGTTTTAAAAAGGAGGAAAACACCTTAAAGCCCTGCCCCAGGTCAAATACTTTTCATTTGCCTGGTCCACAGAGCTTTTCTAAAGTAAGAAGGTGAACTGAGATGTTGACCCAAAGGGACAGCTTGTTTCCCAAACTCATGGAAGTTGGTGGAAGGTCAACCAACCACTCAGACGTCAAAAAATCACCCAATGGGTTAATCACCACACTTCATAAGAAACCCACAGATAAAAACAATGCCCTACATTTCCGAAGCTATCATCCTCGCAACCTCAAGAATAATTTGCCTTATGGGCAATTTTTACGCATAAGGCGCAACTGCTCCAGACGCGAGTACTTCGAGCTTCACACAGACTCTCTGGTTAAGAAACTCAGGGAAAGGGGTTACCCGCACAAACTTTTGAAACACTCTTTGAAAAGAGCCTAGTTTACCCCCAGGGAACACCTACTCATGAAAAAGTACAAACCTCCTACTGACCGCATTGTGAGTGTGTCTACATTTGGACCTCATACCCAACCTGTTAAGAAGATCATCTGCAGCAACTGGCACTTAATTGAGGGTGCCATTCCAAACATTGGGCCCTCACTGTTCGCATTAAAAAGGAATCGGAGCATCGGACAGCAAATAATCAGCTCTTCTGCGTCTCCCAAAAGGACAGACACTCTACGTACTATGCTCAATTTACAGCCTATACAAGGTCACCATAAGTGCGTAACATGCTCACTGTGCACAATAGCAGGGACACTTTTCACTGATGGGCAAAGACACTGGCGCCACAATGACTTTACAAACTGTAAATCTAAAAATGCTGTTTATGCGATCATCTGTCCCTGTAAAAAAAAATACATTGAGAAAAATAGCCAAGAAGTGCGACAATGGATTGTCCAGCACTGCTCCAGGCTGAAGAACAAAATATTCTCTGCACCTATGGTTGAACATTTTGACTCCTTGAAACATACACAAAATGATTTCTATTGGACCGTATTATCTGCTGTAAAAACGATCTCTAGGGGTGGGGACCCGGAAACTCTTGTAGCTCAAAAAGAAGCTTATCATGAAATTCGATAAAGCCCCTCCGCGGCCTTAATGAGCTTTCTCAAATTGCCAAACTGTAGTGTGTTTAACGTTAGAGAAGCCTCAGCTCCAGCACGTAGTTCGTTAAAACACGTGCACCACAATGCACTGGGGCCCACATCCATCGCACAATCCATTTCGGATCTTACATAGTGTTAGACCTGGCATCATTGGCATGAGTCTCTCCTCCATTTTTTTCTGTTTGCCTCCTCTGTTTACGATGTTTTTGCTGGATTATTGCTTTGGGCACTGTGACACTGCTGATCAGTGCCACAGTGCAAGTGCTCCCTATGTTAAATTGTTACATTGATTGGTGTTACCATGATTGGCTTGGTTGACTTACTGTTCAGACCCTAGTCTAGTGCACTGCGTGTGCCAAGGGCATGTAAGTTAACTGCTGCTGGTGGGCTTGCAGCACTGGTTGTGCCACCCACAGAAGCAGCTTGTAAAATGTGTCTCAGGCCTGCCACCGCAGCGCCTGCGTGCAGTCCCTGACTGCCATGTCGACTTGGCAAGGAAACCTACTTGCCAGTCTCTAAACCTTCACTTTGCCACATTTCAGACACCTCTATGGTAGGCCCTAGGGCAGGGTGCATTGTTGGTAAAAGGTAGGTCATGCCCTGATGTGTGTGGCATGACCTAATAGTGAATTACAGCCAGTTTCGTTTTTCACTATTGAAGGGCTACCTGCCTCCAATAGGCCAGACTGGGCAGACTGATTATTAACTCCATTATAATCTATCTGACTCAGGGAGCATGGTAGCAGGTCGAGTTTAGTATCCCTGAACTCAGAATTTAATAACACACCCTTTAGGATGGATGGTTTTTAAATTCTATGTTTGAAAATAGCCCTTTTAGAAAGTGGCTATTTTCTTGTCCAACTATCCACCGGTCTCTGCTGGTTTGGTGTGTGTGTCAGGGGCTGGGTGGCTCCAGAGGTCTGAATGAGTCAGTGTGGGGTGAATGAGGCATTTACACATAGAGTGAGGGAAGAGTAGCCTGCCCTGCCTGACACAATACTGACTCCACCTCCTGCTGGGCGACTGATAGCCCTGCTCCTGCCAGTGACAATACTGGCTCCGCCTCCTGCTGGGCGGCTGAGGACTCTGCCCTGCTCAGTGAATAGGCCAGGTGCCTCTGCCTGGCAACACCCACAACGAACGTGAGATGGGGGGAATTTCCCTGCTTGGACAAAGGGAACAAAGGAGAAAAGGGGTATAAGAGAAGGACCCCTGAACCAAGAACTCAGATCACTTCTGACAAGGAAACCTGTACCAAGGACAAGAAGCCTGCTGATCTAAGGACTTGCCTCCCCTTTCTGCCAGAGTGCTGTTTTGCTGTGGAGGAACCTGAAAGCTGCTTCTTTATTTCTGCCAAGGAACAAGGAGAGAGGAACTTGGTGTGTACTCTCTGAACACTTGCTAGGAAATCTCCAAGGGCTGGAAGAGTGCCAGTCTCCTGCTGAAGTCACAGGGCCAAAGGACTTCACAATCTACTGAATTGCTGAATTGCTGGAAAGTGTTGTTTCCAGTACACAAGGGAAAATCTGCAGTCTCGACGCCGCCGACGCCGCCGAATCCAGCTCGACATCGTGAGTAACGGCTCCAGTGTCCCGAGCCTTCGACGCCAGCAGCAACGCCAGTGAGCAGTGGGTATCGGCCCCGGCTCCAAGTGACCCCGTCTCGACGCCGGTATCGACGCCAGTGAGGAGTGAGTATTGGCTCCACCTCCAAGCGACCCCGTCCCGACGCCGCTGCTGATCGCATCGACTCGACGCCCTTCTCGACGCCGTGAGCGCTGCTCCGGCCCGACATCCCTCGACGCCGCTGCGGATCGACCCGAATCCGAGGCACGATCGACGCCGACCTCGACGCCGACATCTCGACGTGGATCATCGTTTTTCTTCATTTCTCAAGGTACTATACTTGTGGGGTCTGTTGCAACTCCAGGCTCGACGTAGCGCTCCTCGCGGTCGACGCCGAACCTTGGGAATACAGTAGACTCGACGTCTTGTGACTCCTGCGGGGGTTACTTTGTTGCCAAAGAACTGTGCTCAGAAGAATACTTAATTTCGTTGCTAAAGAACTATTTGCCAAGAAGAAACCTTACGTGAACTATCATTTTTCCTTCCAAAGAGTATTTATTAAGACTGTGGTATATTTTTGTCGTTATTTGGTCTTGTGCTAAGCCTTATGTAAAAATACTATTTTTATAATAACTTCTGTGTCGTGTCCATCTGTAGTATATTCACTTTATTACTGTATGTGGTCATAAATGCTTAACACACTGCCTCTGAGATAAGCCTGTCTGCTCTGCCAAGCTACCAAGGGGGTAGCAGGGGTTATCTGAGTGTGTAATCCCCTTTCCCTGACTAGAGTTGGTTGGTCCCTATTTGTCAGAAGTGTATACCTCTGCCAACTAGAGACCGCCGGTTCTAACACATATGAAAAGAGATCCGTGCGCGCCGTCCTGCTGTCGACCTTGCACGGCTCTGCGCGACAACGCAAACAATGGTGTTCAATCCCTCTCAGAATCGAGGCAAGTTGCAAGTGTGTTTGTTTTTTAAATCTGCCGGTCACACACAGACGCGGTGCACTTTTTACTTGGCAAGCGCTGATCAATTTACTGCAGACATAGTTACAACATGGGCTTGTTACATTTGTTTCCATAGCTCCGGTTTGAATTGAAACAAAGCGACCAAGCCGCCCTTCTTTCTCTTGCATTTACGGAAGCAGCAGGCCATTACAAGGCAAGTTTTGTTCAAGATTATACCGTGCATTTGCCACGGGGTTTATTACTATTCCCATGAACATCTGGTGCGTCACGTAAAGGCACAAGTAGTGTTGGGAAACTGCGCAGAGGGCTAATACACAAGCCATGCGATTTGTCTCCTTGCAGGCCTTTGAAATAAGATAAACAGATCGCCTGTGTACACAACATCGTGAACACCGACATTTCACTGAGTTTGCCTGCAGGTACCTTGAAGGAATGATGACTCTTTGTCTTTTTACCCCTGAGAACAAGGCAGCTTTGTGCCAGGTCCATACCTTCCGGATCCATTCTTTGATTTTTGTGGCGTCACCATACGAACAGTGGTATCATCACTTCACTGATCTACATCTCTTTATTCATTCATCGCCAACAATCAGGTACCCACTGAGTTAAATATTTTTACCTGAACAATGTAACTTTTGAACAGGTTAGTTTTGTCCCACTTACATCACATTTCTTCTCATTTTGTGTTTTTTAGTTTCTTGAGACCCAGTCCTAGTCCTGAGAAGAACCCCCTAGCAAGTTGGGGTTTGAAACACGTTGGCTCTAGAGTACAGGTGAACCAACACAGGGTGTGCCCCGAGGGAATCAGTCTGAATTGTTGTCCCCCACCTTCAGACAACACCTGTTCTAATTGTGTAACCCTGTTACTCATGACACAGGCAGGACATTAGGTGCAAGCCTTATTGCTAAACAAGACAGTGTCCGCCTAGTGCAAGCTTACAAATAAGGACTGGTCATTCGCAGTGTTTATGAGTGTTTATATGTGTTCATTTTAGTTTTGATCGTTTTATACTATGTCTCATCACAAATATGTTGCTCAAATGTGTTCATGTGTATTATCTATGTGATGTTTTACACCCAATCCAAATGATGTGTTGTCCATCTCATGACATGAAATGAATGGTACAATTTTCTTCTTAAAAAAGTCACAAGCTTAAGTGAAATAAAGCACGCAGACTTTAGAACAGTTTGTCTAAGGTTCTATTCAACTTGGTAGTAATAGCCTACCTGGTAATTTTGTTTGTTTGATAATTAATAATGTTAGTGGGCATATATAGTGTAAGTCTAAAGTGCCTAACTGAAAAGAGGCAAAAACAATAGTTGATGGACAGAATGCAGAACAATGTCATACATTCACCCCAGTACAGAGATCTGGGCCTAAATCCATCGTTTTTTTGCTCACCATGCCGTTCCAGTTTGAACCCAGCCATATGCAAATCAGTCTTGACCCTGTGCCTCATGGGAACAGTCCAGCCCGAACTGCCTAGCCAGGTCTTCCCTGGACTGGAAACAAGCATCCTAGGACCAGTTTTGGGGTTTCACCCCTCTTCAGCCTGGATAGCTTGATTCCAGTGGCATGGAGAGTGAAAAGAGGAGTTGCTTTACTGAATTACACATTATGGTTGACATTTATGCCAAACTATAGTTTCACCTTACATAGGCCTAGAGATCCAAGTGAGGTTCCAATTATAACTTAAAACTGTACCCCAATTATAGATCTAATGTCACTTTTGAGATAAATGTACTCCTTATGGTACTTGATGATTTGCCATGATTATCTTGCTCAGCTTATAATTAGGTTCCAGGCCTCTGTACCCCCTAATGGGGCAAGTTAACTACTACATTACAGTACTACAGCAGTAGGATCAATGGTCTCCCTACACAATACAGCCACTTAACAGTGCTTGTGATGTATCATGCCAAAAGCATTTGCAAAATAGGTAATCGCAATTTGTGCGATTACCTATCTTGCAAATTCATTTAGGGAATCAAAATTTGCGATTCCTTAAATGCAATGTAGGAAGCAAGAACAAATTGCGACCTGGCTTTAAGGAATCGCAAATTACCACCAACTTTTAGGAAGGTATTCCTTAATAGCGAATAGCAATTTGTGATTCGCCAACAAGGAATATGTGGGATTCGCATTTTTTTTGCAAATCCTACATACATTGCCATTTGCGATTCTTAAATAGCAAATCAGTAAAATTCGCTATTTACGAATCGCAAAAGCAATTCTTGATATCTTTTGCCCTTGAAGTGTTTCTCCAAATGCAGGTGGAGCTGGCCGTCTTACACACTCTGAGAGACAATAGTGCGATAGACATGGTAGACCATTGAGGGTTCCCCTGCATCTTCTGTGGACCGGTTCGGCAGGTGAGTGATCTCAATCAGGAGGGACCCAGTGATTCTGCTGCTGGCACAAAGGTGTCCTGCAAGACGGCCAAAGCAATGGGGCCTGGGAAATGTGTCAGGGAGGTTCAAGTGGGTTCTAATGATCTATCTCAACCTGAGTTTATTAGAACTCCTTTACCTGTAATTGGCTGTTCTACATCTGATGATCTGAGAACCGCTTGTGGAAGAGTTATTAAGAAACCATCTTGTTTCAATGATTGAAGGTTCTTACTTCTAAAATAACTAAACATGCACTTAAATAAAGAGCATAACTTAACACAATACTACAGGAGGTTATTCTGGTGGTGGGACGCACAGGTGCTAACGAGGAAGACCTCGGAGAACGGTGCCAGGATCCCAGAAACAAGACAGGCCCAGCATGAGGAGTAATGAAACCCAGATCCAGGGAGAAAAAAAACATTTAGAGGCCAGGAGTCCTGAAGAAAATAATTCTGATGTCTACAACTCACCAAGAGGAGCAAAACAGCTCCCCCATGAAATGTGGCTCAAAGGGACTAGAGAAAACAGAAAGAAGCCTGACCTCCTCCAGAGGGACCAAGTGGGAAAAAGGAGGCCATAGCGAATTTAAAAGGAGGGGTTCAGGGTGCATGGGGCCCTTTCATAGAGAAGCTTTGCCTCTGGTAAACCTATCCCTTGAGGACTGATGCAAGAAAAAGAAATGAAGCCCCCTGGGAGTCACTACACCCTCTCTGCACTGGTCCCATGGCACCCCCATCATCTAAGGGACTGAAAAATACAGCTGGGAGGCTTCAGAGGCGAACTTGAGCCCCAGTAGCACAGCAGGCCTTTTCTCTGCCCCCTGTGCCTGTGTCTAGGTGGGGTAGGTGCATCCAGTCAGCAGCTCCCGGTTGTGCTCCTCAACAGCGAGAGTATGAGCCCACTGGGCTCCCAAACCAGCACTGGATGTGTCAGTCTAGCGGGGAGCTCGCCAGGCAGAGTAGGCCTCTTGTGCCACCCTTGTAAAAAAAGTACATGCTGTGTGCCCCATCAAAGGGCATGGGCACCCAGCCTTTTAAAAAATTAAAATGCAGTTCAAGACAGATCAATCAGCACTTTTTTCATAGTCATCACACTAAGCACGTAGGAGCAACAATATGCCCCTGTAAGGGGCTTAAAAATGTGCATATTGTTTCTCATGGTGCCCTAAGAAAAACAGGGGCACTGCCAATAAAATAAAGCGGATTGAGTGGGCAGCCTGGAGTTAAGCAGTCCTCCAGAAGAGTGCCTCAAAGTTTTCCCTGAAATGTTGCACAAAGACCCTTAGAGGTTTACATAGATAACCCCGGGTGAAATTTGATTCATTTTCAAAACTGCTGAAGTTAATCCTTTTGCACTGAGGCTCAGGAGTGTGGGATCCCTTTTTGTGTCTTCTAAGGCTGAACTTGCAGCAAGTTTGAAATAGGCGAAATACTCTTGTACACATTATATTGAAAAAATCATGATTTATTAATAATGATGAATTTTACAACAAAATATTTTATACTTTAATGATAGTTATTGTAAAGTGCTATTATTATAATGATATTTATGGTGTTGCTTTAGTTTTGTGTCATCTATTTCTGTTTTTATTAATGTGGAGACAGACTGACAAAGCCATTAGGCCTGCCTTTAGATAGCTACACCATCTTGAATTGTGTCAAGTATACGTGGGGGTATTTTGGTCTTAGGTTCAGGACTCTCTAGGCATGTGAACTACTAAGAGTGTGTCACAATAGGCATTTCCACCTGCTTACATGTATACATATTCAAATTACTGCCTAGAGTTCAATAACAAGTCTATAATAAATATTTTCCTTTTAATAAGTAAAAGCACTGACAGAGCTTGATATATTGTGTTGTTGATTGCATGCTTGCGGAGTGGGGTACAACTTACACCACCTTCCCAGAGTAGGCCTTGGACTGTCCTGATTTGCTACCCTGAAAGAGTCAAGTGCTACAACAGGGTACTTGGCTCCCAGCAAACAGAAGGTTGTGGATTTATTGTTTGTGAAGGACTCCCATCCACAAAATGAATAAAGCATATTCTTACAATAACCGTTCATATTTTTCAATCATATTTTTGAGCAACCCTTCCTGCTTTTCTTTATGTTTCCTGCCTTTTGCATGCTACTGCGAAGCACCAGTTTATGGCGGTTTAACTGTTGAAAATATTCTTCTCATTTCTTAAGAACACTTTAATTACTGGAACAGCTGATTGCGTAACTCAATTACACTGATAAAAAATCAAATGGACGTTTAAAATGCATGAAAGCATTGTGTCATTTACCACACGGGTCAACAGAAAGAACAATTTGCTCATTAAAATGTGATTAGCCTTTAAAGAAGCTTTTGACATTTTTAAAAAGAATTAGATTCATGAACAAGAAATATAGTGTAAAGGTAATCTGACATGTTAATATTCAATCAAATGTAATTTCTGTAGCTCAGTACTCTTGTGTGCCAAAGATGCCCTGGAAAGGAAATTAATTATATGCACATATTATGTCTGTGTGAAAATGACCAACTTAAGTTCACAGGTGGTTGGATGAGGTCTGGACATTCTCCTACTTGCACTATAAAGGATTGTACTACTGAATATCAACACCAACAATATTGTGGCATACTAATATCGAGGGTCAAAATATCAATAACTAAGTGCATATATGGTAATATAGATTTATTATTTCTAACTCCACATCTACATGCATTGAAGATATATGTACTGCATGTATGTGCATATATGGGGAGTTAGGTATAGAAAGTCTTGAATTACTTTCCTGTTAATATCTTATTTTTGATATTCTGTCCTTAACATTCTGTCCCATCGATATTGTTGATTCTATGTTCAGGGGCACACTGTATAAATGTGAACATAATATTTAAACAATAATAACGTTTCCCTGGTTAATGTTTTTCATGGACTGTGTAACTATGACTGCTTTGCAAAGGATACTGAAAAAACTAGCATTTGTCTTTTAGTAAATGTTTGCACACCACTGTTGCAGAGAGACTTTCCTTAATAGACAATTGAGGTTGTTTACTCTGCCAGTGGAAATTCAGAAAATAGGTTCTTTATTCTTGAGTCCCCTTATCGGATTCATGATAGGATTCACACTACTACATACTGTAAAATCCGAAAATAAACCACATTAAATCACTAACCCAAGGTCAACCCTCCTCTTTTTCCCTTTTCCTGTGAACACACTACTTAAGATATTACTCCTTCTTGTACCATTTCTTTTCTTTGTACTCATCGGCATATTTAAACATAAATGTACCAATGTACACAATGCGTGCTGTAAGATGCTCTCAGATTGCACATCTGAATTATTTCTTCAGCTGTAGGAATAAACTCTCAAACCAGCAGGATGTTCAAGTCTCTATTCTGAATAGATTTACAAAGCACAAATTGTGTCCATAGTTTACAGTACTTTCTTTTTTAGATGCACAGACAATGTTGACTAATCCTCTGCCAATCCGTCAGGAAAACTATTGGACCTCATTACCAGGGCTGGATTGGGAACCCAAAGCAGCCCTGGCAAATTTAGTCAGACCAGCTCCCGTACAGTGCATAGTGAGTGCAGCGAACGATCATGACCACTAGAAGGAGGGTTTGGGGGGGGGAGGGTTCTCCTCCCAGGTAAATTTAGGCACAAATGGCACACTCTATAACACATATTTTTTCATTATATATTCGATTGTATTAGCTTTTAAAGCACAGGATTCAACAATCTTTGTTGGGGCCAATTCAATGATTCCCTCACTTTCACCTTCCAACAGTTCCCCTCATTTCTCCATAGCCCCTCTCTCACATGTATTTCATTTGTTGTATATTGCCTCTCATACCAATGTAGGGTATCAGAGCACTTTACATCACACACACATACAGAGACAACAAATCATACGCATGTAAATCAGTGTATAGAAAACTCTACATAAAACAAAGGGCACTACAAGATGTAGGATTCATGTAATCTATACTGGTAGGCATTATTACATTTATTTCTACCGAAAACCCCTTTTTAGAAACAATAGGATAACAAAAGACAGTACATTAATGTATCAGTAACCATAAGTGGGTTGTGCACTAGACGTACTTGTGACAGTGAACGGTGCAGTGACACAATGAGGCGAAAAGACAGCGTGAATGGCTCAAAACTACAAACAGGAATCGTGGTCAGTAACACAAATGCAAGTATATACAGGATAGGTATTCCACTTTAAATTATTTAGATTGACCACATTGAGGCCAAAGATAACGCTGGGTGGTCAATGGCTTTTCGACCTTTCTTAGTTTAGGTCGTCATCAGGACCAGGTTACTTGGATATGTTATAGTGCTGAATTGTGAGCGGATGGTCCAAGTCAAGAGGCAAGGGATATGCAGGCAATCCAGATGGTATCTGCAGCAATGAAACAGATGAGACAATGTAGGACCTAGTGTGGTCCCTGTGAGTAGCAAGGAATTGCAGTTCTGCGCGGCAAAACAAAGTATTGCGTGACGTCCCGGAGGGTTGAAGAGCATCGGCTGAAATGTGGTACTGATCTTGGTTGGTGAATTCCAGGTGAAGTGGGAAGGAAGCACCACGTCAGCAGACCGCTATAGCCATTAGCGGTGTGTCGAAAGAAATCCAGATGCCGGGGAATAGTCACGCTCAGCCGCTGGGAGCAATCGCGGTCAGAGCGGAAGGCCGTGGAGGAATAAGGTGGACGGGTGAATAAAGCGTCCGTCGAGAGTGCCCAAGGTATTGGTGCAACGATAGGAATAGGACGTGGTTGAATTATGGATGTTGTTTCAGTAATTTTTAGGAAGACTAGGAGGCTGAGGTGCTAGTACATTTCAACGCACCCTGGTAGTGTTAACATTGGATCATATTACATGTTATGCATGTTACTGATTATGTACTTTTCAAATTACACATTTATTTTTGGATATGTAGCATGAATATGTTTTTTTTCTAACAGGGAAATGTTAAAATAATATGAGAAATATTGCGCTATACCCTTTGTTATCTGGATTGGAACGAAGAGAGAAATTCTTACATATGTATTTAAGTGTTTAGAATTTTAGACACAAACACATTTGCTATGTTGAACAAGCATTGGCAATGCCAATAGGTCTGGCTTTTAAATAAAAGTGCCTCCCCGGTCATTGATGGTTTAGGCATTTAATATGTCATCATACTTGCATTTTGCCACTCTGTTTAGCTCTCATGCATCCATTCATCCCCTCACTGGCTCACTCTTGTATTTATTCACTTACAGAAGCAAAATAAACTCACACATGAACTCAATAACATATTCAAGATAAGTTAAAAGAATAAAACTAGACAAGGAAAACAAGCTACTGGCTCAAAATGCAACTATATCTTTGCAATCGCAAATAAAATTAGACATACAGTGAGTGGTCATCTTGCAATGGTATTGTACATGGTATGTTGTTGTTTTGAAGTTCCGGCACGACTGTTGCACTAAGAGCCAATGTGTTGGTCATCTTGGAATAGTAAAACAGTGAAACTGTGAACAATACTGTTCCATGGCAGTGGTCTGATCTAGAGACTCGCCCCGTGGAATGTAGACACGGCAGAAAAATGAACAGTAAGCAGCTATTTATCAGTGTCTGGGGAGCTGTAGTAGACTCTAAAAATAATCAAACCACAAAGATGAGAAGGAAGGAAATGAGAGGAAGAAATGAAACCTAAAGGACGGGCCCACCAGTCCTGGCATTGAAGCATGCTCTTTTTCAGCTGAATGTTCACCTGATCAGAAAAATGATCATTGCCCCATGCTGAATGGTATTATGGATGCAAACAGAGTGCTTCAACCATTGGCTCTATTGTTCTATGACTGACAGCATTTTTATGACCAGATTTCCTTCCTTCACCTCTCTTTACTTCCAATATATATTCAAGGGTTATTTATTACAAAATCCTGGCAGGCAAGTAAGTCTGTTAGAAATTCCGATGGGATGCTAGCAATAATTAATTCAGTGAAATTCACCTACCCCTAGGATTAGAGAGAGGGGGTTATTCACACCAGAATCCTTGCCTACAAAGGTTAACTGTGCGATGTGAAGTAACAAAATGCGTGTCTACAGACTTAACACGGTACAATAAGAATCAACCATTAAAGGCTTATTTACTTTGACCTGTTTTATAATAAACAAATGAGGCATATTGCCTATTTAACTTTTTTTTTTAAAACAGATCATAACTATTTCATCTGACATAACTTTTACCAATACATCAATCAGGCCTGTACACTTTAATATAGGATTGTCACCATAACCAATTTAAGACAACTATATTGAGTGAAACCTTTCTAACAAGTCAAGCATCAGGTATACAATCGCAACATTAGAAATGTGATCATTACAGTTGTCAGAGCAATATACTCTTGTCCCTAAGGGGGCCTATCAAGGATAATCACAGTACAAATCATTTATCCCTGTGGTTTGTCAGTGGGTAACCAACACTAAAACCCTTGCCTACCATGTTAAAGAGGGAGATTGCATGTAACAAACAGCCTCCCTGCAGATTTTAAGAGTAATAGCTACTGACACTTAAATGCATATTGACTTTAACATATTATTGTCACAATAAATAAATTAAGCCCACTGAATTTACCATAACGTGAGCATACACACAGAAATATGGAAGCCACTGAGGAACATAAGCCATAATTATATAATTATGCAGGTGAAGTTGTTTAATAGTATTGCAGTGGCATTTGTGTACCCTTAAAGTGCAAGCTCTACCTATTACAGTGGCATATGTGTGACAGAAAATGTCAAACACATTAGCTTTTCTTGATAAAGAGCCTGGCTCCACCAGCTAGGTAAACTAATGAGCACGGCTGCCTGAAGGTTCAGCACTCTTTCTGTGGAAGCACACGATGTTTGGCAAATTAAATGCTGTACCCAGATGAACCAACATCTGGGTGGAGCCACAGTCCCCTCTGTAGGTCTCTTGAAAGCCCATTTTGTTTAGCAAGTAAGGTTTGATGACAGCTGTGTATCAAGCCAGACTTGAAAACATATCACATTGTCTGCAGAAGGGAGAGAAAGTTAAAGCTGCCCTCTTCAAGGTGGAGATAACAATTGGTGCTGATTAGAATTCGAATCTATAGGTTTTGTTTACGCACACATATAATGTTTACAATACAATGAACAATGGTCTGAGCTAATGGAATTATGTGATTCTGATCCTGCAGGGTTTATTGCACACTTACCATACAATTTTCTGCATAATTTGCAAATCTGAACCAAAAATGTATATCTTGCTCAAATAGACCAAAATAATACTGGCCTAAAATACGCCTCGTAATGCTTCATAATTATCCCTTTCCTACTGCAAAATATAAATAAACCTTTTACATAATGTGGTCCTCCATTGTCATATAATCCTACTAACTAAGATTATCGTAAAGCATTACAGAGTGGTTTGTGACTGTCGTTATGATGATAAAGCCTATTTTTTGCAGGGGGCATGAAATGGTTTCCATATGTCAAAGTTCAGAAATATGGGTTTTTGTAGCACCACATTTTGAGCAAAAAATGCACCTAAAATGTTACATAATATGAAATATATAATCAAATGTGCAAAGTGTGATATACTATTTATTACCATTGTTGAATGTGAAGGGAGGCTGTGACTCACAAGGGATGAAGTACTGAGTGGCTCATGATGCCCATCCACCAGCTCATTTGCATATATGGTTTATGCCACAGCTTTTTCATATATATGTTGATTCAAAGTAAAGTATTTAACTCAAACTAGGATTAAAGGGGTTACATTAGTATGAAGTATAATTACATTCCAGAAATGACTGTTAACCGTGTTGTTTCCCTGGCACATAGTCATTGCAAGCCATAAACTGTTGTTATGTCAGTGTTGCTGTACTACAGTAATACTATGAAACTTGGCCTTTGCACTGTGGTAATACACTTGTGGATGTGTGTGAATATGCATTTATTTGTGCTTTTTCTCCAAATAGCTGTGTTATTGGACAATATGTGTAATCTGTGACCAAGGCCCAGTGATTGAAATGAGTTGGAAATGTTTTTTTGGTCGTCACGGTTGAAATAAATAAAATAAGTTTACCACTCCTTTGAGAGATGCTTGTTCCTAAGTTGGTATTAGACTGCTTATCACTGCACTGAGCCCTAGCATGTGGAGAGGCATTCTGGGGAGCATTTATATAAATGTATTCAAGGTTAGGCTTTAAAAGCAACAAAAGCTAATGTATGCCATCGGGTTTCAAACTGATCAGTCTTAGTCCCAGCTGGTGGTGATTACCAACAAATTATGCGATGCAAAATGAACCATAGCTTGAGCCCCTGCAATGTTTATGACATCACTGACAGCCACGGCCCGTGCCGGTAGGAGCGTTGAGGCTGGGTGGGGGTGGGGTGGATTTCGAGAGATGACGAAGAGGAGAAACTAATTATTTATTTAATTTTCCCTCGTTGTCGTCTGTCGAAATCCCCCCCGTGACCCGGCCCCACCGCCCCCACTCCTCTTACCTGTATGGGCCGCAGCTGTGATTACACCTCAAATTACATCATTTATGACATTACTGATGACATGACCAATGTTGTCAGTGACGTGATAATTCTGTTCAACTGTTTTCTTTACACTACTGTTCACAGACACACTATTTTTCAAAAGCTAATGAACCGGCATACACTGAATGTGTATGCTGTATTGGTGTTTGATGTTGGCTGGGTGGCCATATTATTCTGATTGTGTACGTTTTGATAGCAAGTTTGTTAGTTTTTATCGTGGTTGTGTGGCCGTCTAAAGGTAGCTGTGTGGCCAGATGATGGTGGATATCAGGTCGTTTGATGGCAGGTATGTGGCCATCTGATACTGAGGGCCTTATTTCGATGTCGGGCAGACTTGTGTCCGCCTGACACCGTTGCAGAAACAGGACCGACTGACCCCCGGTCAGCATTCGTGACCGCCTAATCACATGGTGCTTTCGCATACTACCAACCCTCTATGGGAGCTCGTGTTACAGCTGTAAACCGGCCATAACACAAGCTCCCATAGAGGAATGGGAGTCTGTGTTCCTTCCTGCTCCCGGTGGCAGGCACCTGCCACAAGGTGCAGGGATCAACAAGGTGACACATATGGCGCTCCCTCGGCCCCCAACAGGAGGCCAAAAACAGAATAGGGGCCCCTAAACCTACTTTCCGGCAGGGTTTTATGTCGAAAAAGCCAGCAGGCAAACCCTGCAGGAAACCATGCATCGTAATCCAGAAGGCGAAAACGCCTTCCATTTGGATTGCGGACTGGTCTCCGACTGGCAGACGGGCTCGTAGAGCCCATCGGAAACCAGCTGAATGACCAGCTGATTTCAATTACAACCGGCTGTAACATAATCATCCGGTCGGAATTGAAACCGACGATGAGTGTCGGAGGCTTTCCAACACTTATCGTAATCGTCTCCTAAGCGTGGAGATGTTTGCTGTGGCTTATATCAATGCAGATTTTGGTTGATATGTGTGTGATAGTGGCTGTGTGGCCATATGATGGGGTTTATATTGATGTATGATGATGTTTATTAGTGCCAGAATGGAATAGGTTATTGGTGGTGTGGTCACATATTTAGCATAACACGGGGGAAAAACATGAATGAATTGGCTTGGAATCACAGATACCCTGATTTTGTTCCGAAACATTTTTTAATAGGTTTTTTTTCGCTCCCTCTGGAGTTACACTTGCCCTGAATTACAACTAAGTCGTGATTCCGCCATAAGTGTTGTTCACATTCTACTGCAGGAAACCCCTTCCACCTCTTAATAATTGCAAATACCCAACCACTACCCCTTTATTGTGAATGCATTATGCATCAAATTCACCAGATTGAAGAATTTGCAGTGCTCATAAATTTTGTTATCAACAGCCGCATAGCACACTTATGCCATGTAAAAGCCATCTTAACGCTTATGAAGTCTGGTCGCATTTTGCATCTGGGTTTAGGGTTTGTATTCACAGGATGCAGCTTTCAATAGTAAGATTCAACATGACCTGATTATCTGACTCAGGTTTGGGATTTTCTGATTGCAAATTGTGCAAATTTACATTCTTGCGCACCTGAGTGCAACTGGACCATAGCTCGTTTACTGGATCGGGTTGATGAAATAATATATGCTGGAATACCCCCCCCCCCCCCAATACAAATAACATCATGTACTCTTTAAAGCTTTCTGCAGGTTTTTGTTCAAATATACTTTGAAGAAGCCCAGCATGTCCCATTGGTAGAATGTCTCCTGTCCTACTTCTGTATTGCTAAAACCTGCTGCAATAAAGTACACAACGAGAACGCCTCTGTTCCTTTTTTAGGTCTCGGGACCATCCGGTCGGCAGACCGGAAGTCCGGAGATTTAATGTCTTTGAGAAGAGGGGCTTGCACCCGCCCCTCTTCTCTCCTGTTCTCCATTGGCTGGCCTCTTAAATGCTGGCCAGCCACTGGAGAAGAGGTCCAGTCACTCCGTTGAAGCCCCGTCCTTTTCGGATCGGGGGGCGTGTTTTATCGTTGCTTTTCGCAGGGTGTGTTTTTCTCTCCTCCAGCCAATGGCAAGAGGAGAGAAAAAGAAACACGCCCCCGAATCCGAAACCGAGGCTGCGTTTCTCCGAGGCAGTTCTTCTCTGCCTCGGAGAAAGGCGGTGGTGTCCCGGCGTTGCTCCCTCACCTTAAATTATGCTTGATGTGCCTGCACTGGACATCTCTATTTAAGCAGTTAAAAACAGCAGTGCCTGACTCTGCCTTTCATCATTCTGAGGTCACTGCCACGAGTGCCATTGGAAGTGGGCATTCACAGCACCCATCACTCAAGCACTTGCACCTCATTGGGTTTGTGCTGTCCAGTTGTCCGGTATCAGAGTGCGATGCTGGGTTTTAGCAGGCTGCAGTGTCTGGGCCGAGAGCGCAGGCAGCGCCCACACACACAGCAGAAGGCGCTGCGGAAGTCGCAGGTCTCTGCCGGACCCCTGAAGGCCGGCCGTGTTTACTTTGCAGTTACACGAAGTTGCTGTTTTCCTTCAAGTGGTGACTGGCTGTGAACAGCCCTCTCTGCGTTTTCAGAATCCATTCGTGCATGTTTTGGGGATGCGGGCTGCGGGCTGGAGGCGTGGACTGCGTGCTTGTTGCTGGCAGTCATGCAAGCTGTCGGTGTGAAGTTGTTAGGTGGCCGAGTGGGTTGGGGTGTGCTGTGGAGATCTGTTTGCACAGTACAGGCCGCGGTTGCCAATCCTGGTGGGCTGTCGTCCACATGAGGTTGAGGCTGCGGTAGTCTTGACTTGGGTGGGACTACATTTCCAAGGCAGTCCGGGCTGTTGATGAAAGAGTTAATGTAAAAGACGGCTCTTCGTATTAACGTTTACACGGACGCAGTGAAAACAGTCAATAGTGCCTTGCTGGCAGTCATGCAAGCTGTCGGTGTGAAGTTGTTAGGTGGCCGAGTGGGTTGGGGTGTGCTGTGGAGATCTGTTTGCACAGTACAGGCCGCGGTTGCCAATCCTGGTGGGCTGTCGTCCACATGAGGTTGAGGCTGCGGTAGTCTTGACTTGGGTGGGACTACATTTCCAAGGCAGTCCGGGCTGTTGATGAAAGAGTTAATGTAAAAGACGGCTCTTCGTATTAACGTTTACACGGACGCAGTGAAAACAGTCAATAGTGCCCTGTTTATGGAATAACGTCATATTACAAACGCTTAGTGGCACCGTACCATAAAACATAAGATGCGCATTACAGGGAACACTCCCACTGTAGCGCACAATGTGAACAGATTTGCTTCTCGGCACACTGCGGAAACGCTTACTATAACACCCTGTGTCTGTTGAGAGCGCTGGACCCGTCCTTGTGGTATTTAAGCCCTGCACTCATTAAACAAATGCAATTCTCTTTATATTCACAACGAAGTGACATACAAATTGGGAAGAACCTGCCAGGACTCAAATATCTCACTTGAAACAGGCGCTCCACCGACTCAGCTATCTCGTCGGCGTAGCGTCAATGTCGCCATGCGTGCGTGGTGTGTGCAGCGTCACAGCAAGCTCTCCGGGACACGGACTGAGTCCCCATATAACACTGACCCCTCAACAACCCCGCCGACACCTCCAGTCTGCGTTAACCATACGCTCGGCCTGCCGACCTTTGTTTTGTCCGAGGTCAGAGGTTAAAGATTAGAAGCTCCCCTATCCTTCTACTGTACCCGGCGCCAATAAAAGGACAAAAGCACAGCTCACACAGAGAACAAGCATTTACAATGCAACGGTCTCAGCATTGTTAAAGTTAGAGCTATTGGCATTGCTCATGACAATGCCGTTTCTTTAAATGTTTTAAAAACAAAAACATAAACAAAAATAATGTCATGAGCAATGCCAATAGCTCTAACTTTACCAATGCCGAGACCATTGCATTGTAAATGCTTGTTATCAGATTTGAGAGATGAATGTTCCCAGATCCTGTAATGATCTCTTTCATACCTGGGGTTTTTTCGTTCGGATTAGTACTTGATGAACTGGAAAGGCCTGCAGAGAATTGTGATAAAAAAGCATTCAACTGTGAATTACTGTGTGTCAGCATCTATCCACTGTGCAGTTCTACGCGATTAAAGTGACTGCAAATAAACGCAGTTGGCAAAATAACTGCATATAGTACATTATTTCAAGCGCAGCTCCAGAACAATGAAGGGTACGCGTTCTTTGACGCTAGTGACGTCAGTGAACTGACGTCCCTCTGCGTTCTTTGCTCTCGCAGCAGCAACTCGCCCCTCCCTCATTCATATACCTGCATTAATGAGCCGTGACCATCATGGCCTGAAATTGGAGGCACGACCATTCACCAGTTTCAGAAGCATAACGAGGAGTAATGGGATAAGAGCAACCTGCCACAATAATACAGTATTTTCAAACTAAAATGTTGGGGAGAAAGAACTTAGCAATAAGTGATGCAAGTGCCCGGGGGAAACGTTTTTTTTTTTGTTTTTTTTAAAAACACTTTTCTACGACGCTGTAATTTCCAAGGGAGTTTAAATCATAATAAACACGCAGCGACTTAAAAGAGAGTGCTGCACATTAAAGACTTGTGTCTCGGTGCGGTTTAATGTTTCAAGGCTAATAATAGATTATAGCTCTCCAATTCCACCTTTCTTTCATCTACCTTTGAAGTCCGGTCATGGAAAGGCTGATTGTAGAACAACCCTCATGTTTAAACAAATATCACTTAGCATGAGTCATATGTAGAAGAATTTACAATGCAGGAAAAGGACACGTTTTATTGTCTGCCTCAAAGAAAATTAAAACTGTGCCCTAAAATGTATCCTAAAAATAATTAACAATTGGGGAGTTTACAATGCAAGACAACTAAAAAGTCTGCCAAAATGTGCACACTAACTTTCACCGAACTGCATCATGATGAAATATTTTTTTTTTTATATATCTTGATCAGGCTCTGTGAAAAACTGGAATTAGGTGTTTAGTCATATGTATTTTTTAACTGTTTATTGAAAAATAGTTTGGCACGGGATGCAATCTCCTAATGCTGCCGGATAGTGTATAGAGACTATAGACTGACTAGGAGCATACAGCATGGCTAAAATAGACCAAAGGGTTCCAAACATGCATACATAAATGGAGGCAGCTCAAAATGTGGGAAGTTTGATGTTGAGTCAAATGAGAAAGTAATATTTTCTTTAAAAATGTCTAAATAGTATTAAGAACTTCCCAGGCATAACTTTCATTTTGGAAAGACGTTCAAGTTATAAATCAGTGAAACACAATTAGTTATTTAGAGCTGCGGTAATGGTCGAAATGTGCTCTAATTGCACCACACATGTAAATTATTCTGTATATGATTTTTTTTTTCAGGATCATGGAAATATAATGGCCTCCAGCAACAGAAGACTTCGGAATACAAAAGACAAGATACTGTCGTAAAGTTGGTGCAATATTAGATTCTGCTGCACCACACATTAACACACTTTTGCGGTCTCAGAAGGTCAGCTTTGCAACTAACACTTTATATTGTAGTCAGAGAATCATTATGGTCTGCACTTTTCTAATGTTACCTTTTTCAATTACCTGCTCCCTTTCAATGACATTCCTCATTATTCTAATGTTTGCCCTTTCTCTCGAACATTTAGGTTTCACCCTGGTTTTTGATTGGTTGTGGTCATCCTTCCACTGCTGATGTCAGTGGATTTTTCTTTATTCTACTTTTACTGTGCCATTTGAGCTTTAGTATTCAGTGACAGTAAATTCTCTTCTCTTTCTTTCCTTCTCACTTGCTTTCTGTTTTTTTCTCTCTCAAACCCCGTGAGTCATCATCTGTTCCCCCTACTGTCTCTGTTTTGCTCTCTTCAGCCCTGACACCAAATATGGCTATGGCTGGTTCTCTCTCTCTCTCTCTCTCTCTCTCTCTCTCGCTATCTCTTTAACCTGCCCCACTTCTCTCTCTCTCCACACCATCCAGCTTTATTAGCTTTGCCAATGCTTATAGAGTTGTGTCGAAACTGGCAAAGCCAACCGCACCATCTGGCCATCTTGGATTTCTAGTTTCTATACTTTCAAGATGGCTGTCACATTGCATCTACATCTCTTGGAAGTAGAGAAAATAGCAATCCAAATTGGGCGCCAACTACTATTACCTAATACCAACATGCATTGGCAAAATGAAAATAATCAGCCTTGACAATGTTTGTTTCCACTTGCACTCTAAATTCAGTGGTAATAAAGCACCTCCTGACTTCCCAACTGCGGTAGTGTAATTACTGCATTAAGGAATTAGCTGCAAATTTTGCTCTAGATTGTATATGAACTGTGAAGCCACAGAAAAGCCTGTCCTTAGCACACATTTAAAGCCTCTGCCCCATAACGCAATGTATCCTCACCACACATTCCAAGTCACCATAACCATTTAACACAACATACCCACATCACTCTTTCAAGGTCACTATCCTTTCACACATAGTGTTCCTACCACACATTCAAGGTTACTACACTTTATGACCTATGAATGCTTCAGTTCTCACTGAACTGTTTTATCAGCGGATTAGAACCGCAACCTGTCATGTATGTCTTCAAACCATACTGCTGCAGGCTTGATTTTCCAGGAAACCGGTTTTATTTGTGTACCTCTTTACAGCATTAACCGCCTTGAGAGTATTTTTAGCCTGTGAGAACAATGGGCAATGTGGGAATCGGATCTTAGCTGATCTTCAACAGTCATGCCTATCCTGTAGGTTGCAAGCATTTAATCTTTCCCCGAAGATTTGAACAGCAAGTTGCAGGCTCATTTAACCTGGTATACCAGAGACCCATCATTGGCTGGGCCTTGCTAATACATTACGTGTAATGACAAAAACGACTCATTCTAAAAGAAACAATATAATAGCACAATGTACCTTTTCCCTTAAAGGAAAGTCTTATAGAAGAGGTAGTATTTGGAGTCTCTAACTGTAAACTGCATGTGCAAGTTTAGTGTGAACACATTAAAGCATAAAACAAAGAACATGTATTATATTTGCATCATCAATAATCAAAAGAGGGAGGGAGAAATTAAAGTTCCACTTGACTTCCCTTGGATATCATTCACAATCAAAAAGAGTATAAGAGATATATGAGAGCAGAAAGATGAAACACAAACTATAGTAAGACCCTCAACAGTGTTCGCTCAAAAGTATATTTTCCTTTGGTGTACTAAGTCACTGATTGTAACATCATAGGGCCTTATCCTCCACCAGGAGGGGTTGTCTATTAGATCTGAGACTGTGTGTGATCCACCATGTGAAAAACAAAGGAAAAATGTGTTAAAAATACCTCCTACAGTGAAAAAATGATTTATTCAAGAGGTCACGGGTAGTGGTAAAATTAAAAGAAATAGGAGATGTGAAAAGCCACATATTATGTATCTCTCACATCTATCTTTCAGGTCGGGTGAAAGTTGTCCTGTGTGTAAGGAAAGGGGATGATGTAGTGACTTGTTGGGTCTGTGTATAGATTGGTCGAGTGGACATGCTGTGGATGCTCTGAAAATGTGATGCTACATGGAATGTGCACTGGGTGAGGTCTGGCAGTTAATTCCAGCTGGAGGGAGGATGGAGCCCTGAGAGGCACTTTCAGACAGCTGCTCAAACATAAAGGCCTTGAATTAAATAAAGAACTTACCTCCTACCTGAGTGGCATCAGACTCTTGTTTGAAGACCATGTTCTCCAACCACAACATTTTGGTGATGGTTTGTAAGAAGAACCAGCATGGAGATGCAGCAGAACGCTAGTGGCGATTGGGAGCTGGTTCTGAGAAAGAACGATCATTGTCTACAGATGGACAGAGACACTGAGACCATGAAGGAGTAGTCTAGGGCTGCCCACCCTCAAACCCACCAGCAAGTGGTGTCTTCCAATATCTGCTGGGCAGGAAAAACACAAAGAGGAGGGTGGGCAGTGCAGAGAAATCAACTGTGCAAAAGGCCAAGAGAGCTGAGGCTCCCATTGTAGTTTATAGAAAAATAAGGCTGGGAACAGAGAGAATGTGAACAACTGTAGTGAGTGCTGGCTTGGATGAGTTAATGAGCGAGTATGGGACATCTGACTCAACCATCAGATCTTTACTTGCTGGTAAGTTGCCTCTCAACATGTTTTGGGGCTATAAAGTAGAATAGGGGCTCTCACAAGGAAAGTCTGTGACACTTGCAGAGTCCCGAAAGCATTAGATGCTCTTACCCTAGGGGAATGATATGCGTTTCAGAGTAATTGACAGGGCAATTTATAAAGCGCAAACAAATTCCCAAAGGCATCAAGGTGCAAGTGGGAGGTTGTAATCGAACATGGTGCACCTATGGGCAGGTGTATAAACTGTGAGTGCCAACAAGGAGCACTCAAGAAGATGTGTCATTTACATTCAAGCGGCATCATAAAAAGAAGCTGATGCTCCGAATGACCGCGTGGCTAAAGAGAATGAGACATTTGATAACCCGATTGTGCACTTTAAGTTGTAGGTGCGCGGATGCTTAAAACTGGGGTGGCATAGCAACAAAGGGTATATCTTCATGTGCAGCCAGAGTAGTCTTCAATGCTGTAGTTCCTTTATCGCAGGTAGCCTCTTGAACCCAGTGCAAATATATAAAAACACAGTGATAAAAGTATAGATATAATTGTCCAAAAGGATGTAACTAAAATATACATGGACGATTGATTTTCAAGAATAAAAGATACATGTGGCATGGGAATAAAGCATGAGGTTGGTGTATTTTGAATGGTGAACGAAAAATGGACTACAGGTGAATTGTGGAGCCAGGAAGTTGATCCAACCAAAATGATAATTTGACACCTAGAGTGCGCCACCTCGCTAGCGTCCAAATCATGGTGGAAAGGGCAGCAATGGTTTTTCCAAGCCAATACTCCATTTTAGTTATTCATTCTCAAGCTGCCATACCCTTTAATTTAATCAATATCTATCTTACTTTAAGTATTTCACTGTGTGGAAACATTGTTGTAAGATTCATATGGCAGTGCCTCTTAGTCTTACACACACTTCCTTGCAGCAGGCGCATGCGCTAACTGACAAAGAGACTATCCTTCTTCAACTATATCTAGATAATTATTTTATCAAAAGGGTTAGTCATCATCTCTCTTCTTCATGCCTAAAAGGAATAGACATCAGAATGTTCATAGTTTATACAGCATCAAATATCAATGCTGTAGATATGCGTTGCCATTCATTTCCATCTTGTTAGAACAAATCAAACATGCCAAGATCTTTTCTAAACTTGATGGAATAGGAATTTATTATTAGGATTGGGTAAGAGAGGGGGTTTAGCGGAAGACAGCATTGCATCCTAAACATGAATCGGTTGAATACACTGTGATGCCCCTTGGCCTTTGCAATGCATGAGCACCATTTCAGTTTCTCATCAATGAAGCCCTGCCTGACTAATTGGATACAATTGCCATAGTGTATTAGATGATATTCTTATCTTTTCTTACAATGAAGAAAAACATATAAGACCATACTGGACAGATTACAAAGGATATCATCATCTCAGGCATCATCATTTATCCGTAAAGAATACAAATGAATTGCAAGAAGATTGGAGTAATCATTACCCGGCCCTCTCTACATACATTTAGCAATGCACAGAGCTTCCTTGGGATCACAGATTTCTGGGGGTATTTTATTCAACGGCTTTCTACACCAGGATCCTTCATCTTGCATTTGTTAAAGAAAGGGGCTACCTTTCGTTCGACTGAGGAAACATAGGTGACGTTCCAGCAGGAAGAGACCTATCTTGCTCCTACCTCTATTTTATTTTACACCATCTAAAGACTGAATGTTCCTACATTTTAGAAGCTGATGCTTCTGACATCGTGATTGAAGATATCTTATCTCTAAAGTACTAAAGTACTTAGAACTACTGCCATCACCTTCACCATTACAGAGAAAGAATTATTGGCCATAATGATGGCCTTTCAGCAATTATTATTATTACAAAGTTCTGATAAGACACGCGCTACCCATTATGGGCTTGCCGGTGCTGACAGAACAAGTAAGGACAAAAAAGATCTTGTACTGCTTAGATGAAGGGGTGGGTTTCCAACTGTTTCCTAGAACTGAGTACGTTTTTGTCTGTGATCTAAGCTGAAACAGAAGAGAGTTCCAAAGTTTAGAGATCCGAAAAGTGAATGAACGGCCCCACCTCTTACCCTCCTGATTCTAGAAACAGCTAGAAGTAAGAGGTTGCTCAATCTCAGTTCTAAGGGAGTACTGTATGCTGTAATGAGATGTGGGAGGATATAAGGGACAGGGAGTGCTTTATCCTATGTGCAATACAAAGTGCCTTAAATTGTATTCTTTTGTTTACTGGCAACCAGTGAAGCTGGGTTAGCGCCAAACGTACTGATTACAATGCCCACATTATTTAATGCATACTAGACACCCTAAAACTGTGTACACAGATCGAAAAAAATATGTCTTTGAAGGCCCTCATGCAATCTGAACCAGGCAGTTGAACCAGCCACATTTCTTTCTTGAGTCCATTTTTCATATATTTTACAGGTGGTAGGCCTGAATGGTAACGTTGATTCTTTATCACAGCAACACAATAAGGGGGATGAGTTGCCTCATATTTCCAGAAAGAATCATAGTGGCAATAGATAAGGAAAGCATGGAAAATAGAATACAACAATCCATATGCCCTAGGGTTTTATCATCGTGGCTGCAAAAGAACACTGAGCAGATATCAGGAATGAGTTCCCCTACCACAAAGAACAATAGTTCTTACTCACACACTCATTAAATGCAGATGCTTCACAAGAATATCATGACCCATGCCCCAGGTCCATAGGAAAAAATAGACCCTAAGGGGGCTATTTACTAGAGCCATGCATCACTTTTGCACCACGTATGTTACATGCATTATGCAGCGCTCTGAATCAGATTTATGAAGCCACACAAAGCCACCTTGTGTGGCTTTGAGTGGCCTCATAAATCTTGAGTAAGGCGAATCAGCGCAAATCTCAGTGTCACCTCACAATGTGCTCTGGAAGCACTACATGGGTGTTGCAGTGGTTGTTTTGATGCAACACCCATGGATGTTGACTCTGCCCCAGATTTACAAAAGCATGTAAACCTGGGGAAGCACCAAATCATTACACCTCTTGTGGTGAGGCGTAACAAGGAGAAATATCTTTATCTTTACTCATTTTTTCCTCTTTCTATGTGCTGCATTCTGCAAAACACATAGAAAGAGGAAAATGCCTCTTAGGATTGTTTCTGTGCAGGAAAGTGCTCCAATCCTGCATGCAACGGAGGCAGCCTTGCACCAGTGGAGGCCGGCTCAGGTAAACGCGGTGAGGCGGGAAAGGGTACAGTGGAGGCAAGCCAACAGACGACGGAATAGGTATAATTTATTTAATTATACCTATTCCGTCATCTGTCGACTTACCCCCCTCCCGCCCCGCTTTTACCTGATCTGGCCGCCACTGCCTTGCACCATGGTGCAAGGGTGTCTACGTTGGTACCAGTGCAGGGAGAAAGGACAGGAATGCATAAATACGGTGCATTCCTTCCCTTTCACTTTGGCATAGGGCAGCAAGATGACTTGCTGCACTTCCTTATGCTCAAATCCTATAAATGTGGGCCTAAGCTTCTTACAAAAAAAAAACAACCCATTGAAAAACATGAAAAAGACATTACAAACAATGTGCTCACTTGAAAAACATATATTAGAGTAAAGACTGAAAGTACCTCACTGCAATGAGTAATTATGTTGAATTTTACTATTGATATGCCCAAAGATCAAGCCCATGATACATTTAGGAACGTAGTAGATACCTTTTCAAAATGTCTCATTTAATTCCTTCTGGGATAACCACTGCTAGTAAGTTAGCTTGGTTATTTCTGCAACATATTCTTTGTCTATATGGAGTAACCAAGAAGCGCATATCAGAAGGGGTACAAATATGCTTCTAAATTGTGAGCAGCATTCTTTAAAGCTTTACACGTCAGATAGGTTACTGTACACCATTTCCAGAGAAAACAACAGACCGAAAGAACAAATTAGGAGTTCGAAAATATTTGCAATATTTTGTGAGCGATCAGCATGGATAGATTCAGGTTTGCAGCAGGCTGAGTACGGTTTCAACAACGCCATGCACACCTTTGCAGGACATCTGTTTTTTTATATTATGTAGGCTTACAATCTTTATATCACAATGGTAATGCCTTCAGCCACCTTGATATACCTTAAATAATTAGTTGGTCAAGAGGAGTCACAAGAGGAATCACAAGGCCTAGAAGGTTACAAAATCCCATCTTACTCATATCAAAGTACAGTAGCAAAAACAAGCTGATCAAAGGCGTAGACAGGCTCCTACTCATAGATGTGGGTCTTACAAACTTTTATTCACAAAATATTTAAGACTGATTGGAAAGTGAAAAATGTTACCACAGTTCATAGGATCTTTCACGGTCATACATCATATTAATCCTATTACAGTGAAATTGAGTCTCCTACTACTCTGCATGCACCCAGTATTTCACACCTCCAGTTAAAACTACTGGTTACTGGAACATGTATACTTCAAAGACCAGTCCTGGTATAGGTTGATTTTGATGAAGAGCATGAGCTCAGGGTCATGTTGGATTTCTGTAAGGTGAGAAGTTTATTATGATATCTAATTGACAGGGATTTAGGGAAAATTCTAATGGGACTTCTTCTATCACAGCCTGGCACACCTGTGGCTTTGAACAAAGTATCACAACAGCTATGGGATGCTACTCAGGGTGATAAGAGTAGAGAGTAGCAGTGAGTACTGAGCAATCTTGGTATGCTTCTAATTGATGTGAAAGAGGATGATGGATATGGCAGGAAGGAGAAATCTCGAAGAGCACTTGGTGCAGTTAAGAGCCCTGCTCAAAGTGAGAAAAGATGGAAAATTACTGTTTAAGGGCTTAGTCCTTTGTGTTTCTGATCAAATGTCCTACATTAGGAAGCCATGGTTGCCTCCTGGAAGGCCTTGCGATAATAATGTTTTCCATCAACACATCATCTCATTGGTGTCCATGTGTTAGAAAATGGGTTTCTGTTGCAATAACCTACCCACACACTTGTTGCCAGATTTCTGATGCACTTTGACGGAGTTTGCACTGGCTCCCTGCCAATCAGGTTCCCACTGCCTGTGTTCGTCTACTAAACTGTACCTTTCTTTCCACAATTGGCACACCTCTGGACCACATGTAAGTCCCTTGTAAAGGGTACCCCTGTTACCAAAGGGCCTTGTGACCACAGACGTCCTCTGAGGGTTGCAGCATGTATTATGCCACCCTCAGAGACCCCGCACCTTAACATCCACATACTGTAATTACAGGTTGCGTGTTTTGGTGCAAAACACAATGAAAAGTCGACATGGCACACATTCTTGTGTGCCATGCCCACCAACCACTGCCTGTGGCATGGGTGAGTCACCCCTCTCGCAGGCCTCACAAGTCAGGGTGCACAGGTGAGGGCATAGCTTCATGAGCAATATGCCTCCACAGTGTCTGTGCCATTCACTGACCTTGTAAGTGTAGCGAAGCCATTTTGAGTACATGGCTGGGAGTTTGTCCTTACCAACTCCACAGCTCCTTGATGGCTTTACTAAAAACTGGGAAATTTGGTACCAACCTTCTCAGCATAATAAATCCACACCGATGCCAGTGTTGGATTCATTATAAAATTCACTCAGAGTGCATCTTAGAGATGCCCCTGAAAAATGACCAACCTCTAGTGTATTGGCTGACTGACCCCTACCAGCCAGCCACCACCAGACAGGCTTCTGACCTCATGGGGTGAAAACCTTTGTGCTCTCGGAGGTCAGGGACAAAGCCTGCTGTGGGTGGAGGTGCTTCACACCTCTCCCTGGCAGGAACAGCAATTCTTGGCGGTGAGCATCAAAGGCTCTCACCTTGTGATGTGCTGATTTGGGCAGCTGCAACTAGTGAAGATGCCCACCCCCCTGTTTAGGCCCCACTTTTGGCCGCAGGACAGGTGGGAAAATTAGCAAGCAGAGTAGGAGTGTCCACCTCCACCTGGCACACCCTCAGGGTCACCAGAAGCTGAGGAGAACCCCTCTCTTAGAAATTCTCAATCTTGAATTGGAGAATTAGGCCCAATAGGAACAGAGATATGCCCCTCTCCCCATGGGGAGGGGGTAAACCAAAGGATGTAGTTACCCTAGGGGACAGAAGCCATTGGCTACTGTTCCGTGACCTCAGCAATTACCTTAAATTTAGTTTTTAAGGGCCCCACTGAACTTTGCCCCTCAGATTCAACAAACCGAAGAAGGAGAAGATGGAAGAAGACCGCTGCCGGACCAGGAACTAAAACGCTGCAGACAGAACCCGGCAAGAACCCTGTCACCTGTAGCCAGTTTGACAACTGGACCTGCTGTCCTTCCAGAAACCCTGCTAGGCCTCCAAGAAACGCCGGAGACCCTCCAGCCTTCACCTAATCTTCAAGAACCTCCCTTTGGGCAAGAGGCTCTCGTCCCCAGTGTCCACCATTACAAGAATCTCAGTGGTTGAGGACCGACTCTTGTGTTGACTTGACTCACCACTAAAAAAAGAACCCCAAGGCCGCAGAAGTAGAGGACCGATACTTGTGACGACACGACTTTGCCCTGCCAGAAGAAAGCACCACAGCTGGACTGAGGCCTCTCCAAGATGGCCCAGCATCAGCAGAACTCCTCTATCTCCAGCGCATCTCCATCCCTGTATCCATGACTGCTGGGCTGGAAGTGCCTCCCTTTGACATACAGTGACTCACTGAAGACCACCGTGACAGTACCGGCATTGGTGGCCTATTGACTCCCATTCATCCTCATTGCTTTCCGCTGACCGCCGAGATTAGATTGCATTTTATCTATTGCATACAACTCTCATTTTCAAGTATTAAGTGCTACTGTTTTGGATTGACAATACCGAAGCATTTCCAAAAACATAAAGTATTCCACTGTCTTTGTGAAAGTGTTTCCTGCCGGAAAATTCAACTTATCTGTTACTGAGTTCAACTTGGTTCCTAAAATACAAACACCTAAAGTAATATTTTTTCAAAACATTGGTCTGGAGTCAGTCATTGAGTGTGTGTTCCTGTCTTGTATGACTGGGTACAGCAAATGCATTTACACTATCTTCTGATAAGCCTAACTGCTCATCCCAGCTTCCACTAAATTGAGAGTTAGGTATTATCTACTTTAACCTTTGCCTTACCTTTGTAGACACACTGCACTCTGTGCACACTATATCTCTTTTTGGTATAGTATATAAAGAGCCGGCTTCCTTCACCATGAATCTGATCATGCATCACAGTACCACTTATCATAGTGTTCTGTTGCTTCCTATAGGCTGTCCTGGAATCAGACATCCAATGGCACATTCGCCTATGGGCATTGTGGCAGTTAGTGTAACAATAATATAACCTGTCAAGAAGGACTGGGCAACGGTGAAAAAAAAAGCATGGAGTGGGAGAAGGTCACTGGGTGCAAGATCCAATATATATTCTTATTAATGTTTGTACAGCTCACAGACTGGCATAAGTTTCTTTGTACAATATTGTTCTATGTGTTACAAACCTCACTTTATGGCTCATGTTTATTATTTTTTCCTTCCAGCCTGAGGTGACGTAGATCATGGGCAATGTGTGACCAGATTATTTTTTTCATTTAAATATTTCATCTGTTTTTAAAGATAATTTCGCATTTTCATAACACTGTATATATTTTTTTTTACATTTAGCAGTCCTGAAATCTGAATAAAGTTATCTGTGTGTTCATTGAAACAACCTGATAAGTAAGTATTTCTCAACAGAAAACAATGGAATGAGAACCAATTCCATACAGAGCAAATAAATAACAATATAGCGCGAGGACGAGAACTCAGATTATTGTTATACAATGTTGTGGATACTTTAAGTGTGTGTGCTGCATTTTCCTCTTCCACAATATTTTTCAGAACCATGTAAGAAATCTGAGCACAGATTCAGTCCTTAGGGTTCACAACCTCCGCCTGTTCATATTTTTGATTTGTGCAAAAGGCGTGGTTCATTTTGTCAGGTACATTTTCATTCCACAAAATGAATAACTTTTGGTATGGGTGTATCTTTAAACGTACGTGTTATTTGCATAAATGAGTCTGTTAAGCAAAAAGGAAAAAAAACGAAACAAGGAAAATATTCACACAACTATCAATTGAGGCGAGCCCTTATCTAAACAGTGAATCATGTAAAGCAAACTTGTTCACACAATGCCTGTTACACACAGCTTTTCATTTTCAAAACCGGTAACACAAGTTCGCTGGCTCATACTGTTAAATGGAATTAAGCAACCCTAAAGGACATCTATTATTTGTAGTGCATAGTGACTAATAGGCTTATACTTTATAGCGCTAATCTCAAAATGGGATAATGGACTGAAGAACAGCAAATACCTCAAAACTGTTGTAATAAATTACTGACCTTGTTTTGTGCTCAGCGCCTCTTATTAAGTGCAATAAAAAAAGTAAAAGGAATGCAGGCTATTTAAAGTTATGATAGCGTTGCACTGCCCACATTGTTCTTTTACATAAAGGCAACTTATTATATTGATTGTATGAGACATACTATTACCTTTTTCAGAATGTAACAAGATAATATGAAAATCAAAGAAACGATCCATATATTTCAAGTGCACAGACAAGTGTAACACTGTCTTTGTTGTTTTTATGTGTAATAGTTAAAGTGTCGATGAAGCAATGGCAGAACACAGATAGAACACTTAAAAGTCCAGGTAGAGGGAGGTTAGAGCATGTTATTTGTAAAATGGCGAAATCCTCCAAAGAAATGACACGAGAATCAAACTCATTAAACTGCAGAGCTAGATTGGAGAAAATTGCTCCCCTTTTTAACGATTTGTTCCTTTATGTCATGATGTTTCATTTAAAGAGTAGTGTAAAATGGAAGTAATCTTCATTGCACCTATTCCTACTCATTCACATCTAAGACAGAGAAAACATACCTTGCTTTTGCTTACTAAAAATACCCTTTGTTACCTCTACCCTTAAGGGGAGGATATGTTAGGGCCGCCTCTTCGGTCCAGCGTACACTAAAGAAGTACCCATTCAAAGACTGAGCCAATGCAGGGCAGGTGGAATGGGCTGCACAAGGATTATGAAGAGTAGGACAGGTAAATAATCCGTGCATGACTTCCTTTTCCCTCTTTGTTTTCCAAGTCCTTACTTATGAATACATATAAAGCTGCAAAATCAGACATTGAAAAGCACAGAATCCATAAACTGCTAGCATATATGAGCTTTAATTAAAGAAAAAGCACACCTCATGAATTACCACCTCCATAGCTTTATTCCCAAACTGATAGCCCATAGAACCCACCTGAAGCTTATAATGGGATGTGTATGTGTGTCCTGAAAACCAGACTGCTACATGGAAGCGGTCTACCCAGGAAATGTTTCTTGCCACATCCTGAAGCTGGGCTGGGGAACATGTTCCTACTCCTAGTTGAGCAAATGACGGAAAGTCACGTTGGGAGGCATCTTTCCCTTCTTACCCAAATATAAAGTAACAAACAACTTGCCACAGTCCCT
This sequence comes from Triturus cristatus, assembly GCF_964204655.1. Lineage (NCBI taxonomy): Eukaryota > Metazoa > Chordata > Amphibia > Caudata > Salamandridae > Triturus > Triturus cristatus. The sequence goes on from NC_140580.1 coordinate 780,151,287, forward strand.
AAATGTTCTTTGCTCTTAGCTAAATGCCCATAGCCCTCACAACATGCAAACAATGCGCCAATATGTCTACAGATAAGGAGGCACGATGGGACAATACGAATGCATATTAAAACCTGAAAGATGCTTGTTACACAATTTGGAATGTGAGGAACCATGACATCAGAAGAAAAATGAACTTATCAACACAAAGGAGAGCCTTGATTTCACCAAGGTGTGTCATGGCTACAAAGAACAGTTTTTTAGTGACAAGAATTTGAGAGTTGCGTCTCTTAGAGGTTAAAATTATGTTCTTTGGAGCATCTGGCAGAAACCTCAGCAGAAGCAACCTGATCAGACGCTGAGAGTGATCAAGGCTATGGAGGAAGTAAAACATGTAAGGCAATGCCATTGTAATTTCATCTGTCCCTAAACTCACTGCTCCTTAAATGGTGAAACAGCTGTTAGTCAACCCATGAGGAAAGAGAAAGTGAATCCACACGAAAATTACAATTTTCATGATGATTGACTAGAGTATTTCCCCCTTATGGGACTGGACACATTGTATCTTGCAGTAACATCTTCGGCAACTCTAGAAGGAATGCTAGTTTTTACAGTGGGGATGAGCATTGACATTAAGAGGAGGCCTAAAAAATCTATCATGTTGCTATGATATATGCTGGTCTGAGCCCAGTAGTTAAAAGCAGACACTTCCCGGCATCAAACAAAGCATTAGATCGTATCACTAACTTTACTTTCCTGAGGTTAGCCCAAGTGTGGGCTGGGCTCTATTTAGTTAAATATATGGTTGCAGTGGCTGACTCACTGGAGTTGAAAGATCCATAGAACCTACATACCCTATCCCTCTGTCTTCTTCCAAGCAAAGTGAACCATTGAGCTACACAATATTGCATCACTGTTCCTTCAAATGACCTGTTACTAGAAGAACAAAATAGTCTGGAATATGGCAAAACACAATCTTTCTGTAGTCTTCGATGATATCTGACAATTTCCCTAAGCTGGGGACGAACCAGCTTATTCACAGTAGTCTCAAGGATTAGTAGGAATGGTTTTTAGACTTCGCCACTCTTCAGTGCTCAAAATCAGTAATGTCGGCTGGTACTTACGGTTTTGGGTCCTGCAAAAAATGCCAATCTCAGACTGTTGTTGCAGCATAAAGGGTGCATAAAATATTTATTGGACGCTTGCTCTCCTCACTCTTCTAACGGTACTGGGCCCTTTATGATTAGGCAGTCTGAAGCGTTTTCTTTACCAAAGAGGCAATAATTCTCTGAAGAATCTTTTTCCGCTGATGGGAGGGGTGGAAATTAGGATGACCAAACTCCACATTAGCTGTGCAAGATGGACCAATAATTAACAGTCAACTCACAAATTTGAAATCAGATTTAGAAACATCACTCTTAAGACCATAATCTAAAAATGAAGAATAGCAACTGGAAGACCCAACCTTTCAAAGAAGTTACGTCGAGTGAGGATTATGCAAACCAAAAGCTTCTCAATAGAAACACAGAATAGAATAAGTAAAACCTGATGTTTTGATAGAGCTCGCTCATTCTCCCTTCAATGCATTTAAAACATCAGTACAGTAGAACAGTTTAAATTGAAGAACCAACAAGACTCAATAATAGAATCAGACAGATTAAGATAAATTTGGTCATTGTGTTAGAGAATAAAAATTCATTAAAATAAGCAATTTCCTAAGGACTTCGGTGAAGAATATCACAGCTCACATTAAAGCACCAAACAGCAGCTCAAGTCCTACAGGAAAAAAGAAAGGTTCAGACTTAAAGTTTAGTAAAGGCAAGTCCATTAGCTTAGAGCACAATATATAATGGAAAATTGAAAAATAGAAATGGTTCGGCAAGAAAAGTTTCAGTCCATCAGCTACCGATTGGAGCATCGACAAACAGTCCAAAGTAAAAGATAGATCAGCATAGCATCCCGCTCTCAAGTAGGAAAAATGAGAATGGCGGTGGTTGTTTCCCCTCCTTTGGTGTTTCTTCTTTTATAGAGTTTTTAGCAATGTAAAGTGGCATGGCAACACATCACCATGGAAAGACTATCACATGCCCATGTTCACATAGTGTAAGTGCAACAAATGATGGGCAGAATGATGAACGATTCAAACATTCTCCCCCAGTCAAGAGATCTGGGTTAAATCCATCATTCACATAGTGCCATATAGGACACTTATACACATCGAGATGGTTTCCCATGCTAGTCATTAGAAAAGTAAATTGTGAGTTCACACAAGCCTAGTATCAAATAAAATGATACAAAGTAGTCTGTCTATACGCATAGCTGAAATTCTATTCCCACAGGAATATTTCACAGTGCACATTGACAAAGCATTCAGGAATGTCAATGTGAAGGCATGTACTGGACAAAGAAGTAACATTTTACTTGTAAATAATTATCCATTGTATTAAATCAGGGAAAAGTCAGCACTAAAGAAAAAGCATTGTGAGAAGGCCTTTAAGTTAGCATCGCACATTTAAATGAAATGAGCTCTAACTTTTAATCCAAATATAATGAATTCAAATTAAGAATTTATATTTTTTCACAAATTAATTTTACATGGTAATGGCTAATGTTAGAAATGCCCTACTACCACAAAATGTTACGATATTCATGTATATTCAGGCTTTACTAATTTCATCCTACAAAATGTGTTTTTGTTATTTCATAAACTATAGTCTCTAATACCATATTGCAAACTATCAAGCTTGAACTTCATTGCTATACATTTGTGCACCAACTTTTCTACCTGGTGGATTCTGAGCAAAGAACATGAAGAACACTAGGCCACTTCACGTAGCATCACACTTTTTATTAATATACGTTATTGCAATTAGTTTATCAGTAATAGTCTTGTTTTATCAATGTGTTTTCTTTGTCTCTCGTTTTAAAGCACACTTTTACGATGCCTCTACTACACTTGTCTCTGTTTCATGTGTCACTGTGTTTAACATGTGCTACTTGTAATATCAACCTTTAATCTTTTCTATTTATAAACATGTCGTGTTTTATGATTTTTAAAGTCATGCTGCATCATCTTATCTAACACATCAGTTCTCGTCACAGATTATTGGTGTGTTGTCTTTAACCTCTTTCTTCTACTCTCCTCTAAGGGTTTTAGTTCATTCTAAAATGTGCATTCTGCATCCTCCATTTCAAGATTAGCTCTTGCTCTTTTCACTCCACTATGTTTACTCTTTTGGTATCTGCAAAATTTAATTGACTGCATCAGCAGCATTATTATCACAAAGAGATCACCAATACAGGTCTCAAGATGGAAATAATTAATCCATTTCCTATCTTTCCCAACCAGCTGGTACCACTTGACAATCCCTTATCCATGGTTTCCCAGGCACCATCTGCTTTTAAGTCTTTCAAGATCTTTGTTCTAGTAAGTAATGTTTTTAATGCAACCTTGCAAGTTTTTGCTCCGATCTAGTTTGTAGGCACAACAGTGTTGAACTTTCAATAATCAGCAGACTTCACCCTCTTTTGCGAGAAGAATATCAGGCAAATCGATTTTGAATCACCATCGATCTTATCAATATCATCTCTTCATTCACAACAGAATCCACCCCCAGTTGTAATGGTGGCAAGTTTATCAACAATTGTAGACAGTTTTTCAATTTTCCAAACGTTTTATGCTACTCCTAGTGAAGGTATCAGAACTTCAAATATATCATCTACTATTTATTGTTCTCTCATTTGTTTCCATTAACTCTTCTTCAATCCTTTTAACATGACAATTTATTAGATAAAACTATTCCTATATTCACCTTCCATACCATCTTTTCTGCAGCGTATAATGGGCACTCTTCCCACAGACATAATATATCCTAGGAAAAAGAGCATCTACTCTTTCTGAATATCTTCCCCAGTTTTAACACAGTTCAAATGTGTGTTCCCATTCACTAAATCCTACAAAAGCAGTGATAATGATTGATTTATTTAATTCTATACAAAGTTTGCCTTTGTGCTGCCAATCTAAAGCTAATCACACCATCCCCTCTATAATTTTGTTTTTTCTTGTGTTAATCTCCAAGGAGTTAATTTAGGCAATGTACTAATATTGATTATTTCATGGCTTCGTCTATTTTCCACTAGATCTATAAAATTCTTTTCAGTTCTCACTAATTTACATGTCAGGTTATTTCTAAGTGCATAAGCTGTATCCAAAGATTGAGTCAGTCTGAATATGTATCCCATAGTTTCAATTGTTGAAACTTCAGGATGTGGATTTAAATGTCTAAGCACAGAAAATTAAAAAAAAGATATGATCTTGATTAGATTAATAATATGGCAATTGATTAGCACCGTAAAACAAGCTAGCTAACACACTGCAAAAAATTCCATGTGCTAGAGGCAAGCTATGGTAGGTTACCCTCTCAGTAACTTATGAAGGTATTTGAATACAAACATAGCAATCACTAACATCCATGGTATCTATGTACTCTTTGAGTAAAACAGCATAAACATTTAAACTAAAATCTATTTTGAAAGTGTTACTGTGTGAAGAATTGTCATTCTTGTCATCAGAATCAGAAACATTTCTTTTAGTGGATACAGAAAGAATAGTTAATTTTGAGTCTTTCAAAGAAACATAATGTGGCAAATTTAGGATAAGAAGCATTGCAATTAATATCAAAACAGTAATAGAGAGAATGATGGTATATACAAATTTGCATTTGGAAGAGATTCCAGAGTCAGACAGCATCGTTACACAAGATTCAGACCATTTAACTAAAGAAAAAACAGAACAGCAGCAGTGGTTTGAGCAAGTCAGCAAAGTCTTGGCACAGGAAAAATGTTATGGCAAAAGTAGAAATCTTCCCACATAAGGAGAAACTCTCATATCAGCTTCATTGATGAGTAGATTCAGGAAAAACTGTCTCAGTCGATTAGTTGGTACATCCAGATTGAAATTCAAATCAATAACACAGTTTGCTCCAGGGAGTTTCAGGTGGAAACGTATTGTTAGCACAAATCTGGTAGATTTGCAGTTCCCACATATTAGAAGCCAAATAAGTCCATTCAGGAGATGCGTACCTCTGACTTGGTGCCTTTGCTCTTTTTGATCTCCTCACAGCTGTTTGTGCATCATCTGTGACACTTTGATCTTTATGGCTCACAGCTTTCAGGAATAGTTGGTAGTACTCTTCCTGTAGTCAGACAGCTTCTCAGAATGTCACCTCTTTTGGGCAATGATCTCCGGGTACGACTCACTTTATCACAGTACTATGCCCTTCGTTGGGGTCTGTACCGCTCGTAGTCAACTCTACTGATCGTGTCCCTTCAGTACCTACACTTGACTCTCTCGAACCCCCCTCAGTCTGACGAGTTCTGTTCCAGTAGCTTGCTGGTTCCCAACAGCTTGGCTAACCCTGATCCCTCTGTCTCATTGTTACCACTGGCACATCAGGAACAGGTGCTGTTGTATCATGTAGCACTGGGTGCACCCAGTTCGGGAGACCCCCACACTTTACAGCAGTGTTTGTGACTAGGATCACCTGGATAGGTCCCTTCCAGCGAGGTTCCAAGCATGTTCTTCACACATGCTTCTTTACCATTACCCAGTCCACAGGACTGAGCTCATAGCACTGCTCCTGTTAGACCACAAGGGCAGCTTCTCCAACCTAGTGTAGCACATTGCAATAGTCCAGTTAACCCCTTCCCCACTCATGACGGAACCACTCCATCATGAGCCACGGTCGCCGTGTGCTCATGACGGAGTGGTTCTGTCATGCTGTGGCCGTTGGCGGCCGCGCCGCCCACGCGGCGCTAATTCCCCGCCTGTGCGGGCGATTAGCGCAGTGGGCGGAGTCATGACGGAACCACTTCGTCATGAGCACAGCTCAACCGCGGCTCATGACGGAGTGGTTCCGTCATGAGCACCGCGCCACCGTGCTGCCCCCAAACCCCCCCCCAGTGCTGCGGCGGAATTCCCGCCGCAGCGAAAGGGTTAAAGGTCATCTGTAACATTGACTGATGCATTAGTGAGAACAGCTGGCAGTCTCATCACAAGTCCCATGATCACTTAATAGGGTGACAATTCTGTCCTCCTTTCTGGAGTACTTCTCAAACTCATCAACACATGAGGCAGTGCATCTGGCCACTTTAGAGGCGTCGAACCACACAATCTGGATTTCAACAAACCATTTATCTGTTCCACCAACCTGTAAGCCTCACATCGGTAACTGTACTGAAGCTTCTGCTCAATCTGTAGTGTTGCACATAACATGTTTAGGACCTCATTGTTAAAATGAGTCCCACGGTCTGACTTAAGAGAAGCTGGAAATCCAAATCCCGGAATCAGCTCCTTTAACAGCAATTTAAGTACTGTTATATTGCAGTACCAGGCACTTTACACTTAGCAAGGGGGTAAGGCAGGGCTGCATCTTGGCCCCCTTCCATTTTATCATGTACGTTAACTGCCTTAAGAAGGCACTTACTGTACAGGGTGTAGATGACCCAAGAGCTGGGGGCAGATCACTCCTGGCTCTTTTATATGCAGATGGCGCTGTTTAAATTTCTCGTACAGCCAGAAGTTTACAGCAGCTTTTAGATCTTTTTGTTGATTTTATGAGTAGTCTGGATCTGCGTACCAATTTTAGTAAGTCACATGTTATGATCATGGGATCAAAGAATATGAAAAGTGCTATTTCTTCTCAGTTCAGGGACACATTTTAAGTAAGGTGGATAATTTTCCATATTTAGGTATTTTATTAGATTCCAAACTCAGCTGGCAACTGCTAATCAAAAAGATCACTTGTTATCTTATGAGAGTATGTGCAGGGGACAATTATTTTTCTTCATGTTTGGGTCATAAGCCATTGAAAATGATGCTTGATGTCTAGAAATCCAAATGTTTACCAATTTCCACTTTTAGTAGTGTAATATGGGGCTTTATGAATAATGATTATCTTGAGATTTCAGAAAAAATACCTCAGAGGGCTTCTGGGTCTGGGGCAAAACATTCATACGCAAATTCTACATGAAGAGTTAGGAATTAGTTATAATATAGATTACATTTGGTGCATCCTCTCTAGCTGTGGTGTAGTGTCTGGTTAAAAGTTGTTTTAAGCTTGAACAGATTAATTATACTTGATTGTGTGAAATTAGATAATGCACATAACATACCCTGGTTGGTTTATATTAGAGAAAACTTTACAATATTAGAAAGACCAGAGATATTTATTAATCCGTCCATCATTACCAAACAAGATGTGGTTTGGTTAAAGGAGACTTTTAATGTAAGCATGACAGCTGAGAGAGAAGCTTTATCTTCAGCTAACCCACTATTTAAACAATGTATTATGGTCAAATGAGAACCAGGGATGTAGTCATACTTACTTCTTAATATGCCAATCCACCAACATCGTCTTGTAACTTTTTTTAGGTTGGGTTTTTTCCATCAGTTGTTGTATCTGGAGGGAATTTGGCACACATATACTGATACCCCATGTTGTTCTTGTAACTTCTCTCTTAAATGCGATACCTCGCACATTGTGATGATATGTCCTATGTATGCACAGCTTCGTCTTACATTTTTAAAACCCTTTTTTAACTTATTACTTTGATCAGGTTAGGCCAGCCTTTTTGTTTTTACAACTTTTAGCTTTATAGATAATTTGTTACAATATATCAATGTTTCTTGTGGGTGTGTACAAAGCAGCACAGTAAAGGATACTCTTACAGGCATTGATTGCTGAAATTCTTTATGTAGTGCTTTATCAGGTTTTCTGCTATAAAGCCTTTTTTATGTACTTGCATTATTTTATTGCAAAATTGAATAAAGTTTATATTGATGACAATGACTCATGTCAACCTGTGTACTCCCTGGGTTTTGTTGCTGACATATTATGCAACAGTGGAATAGTGCCCCTGCTGTTGCTCTAAATCTGGGATTGTACAACACCTGTTGGAAAAGGTGCATCATTGCATCTCTCCCAACATAGTGCCTTGCCATTGCTGACAATAAGCTGTCAGGCAATGC